>NC_140992.1:19189678-20422178 GCF_052327205.1 Somniosus microcephalus
GTTTGCCTCGATCCGGTCATCTACTTCCTGCTGTGCAAATCATTCACTAAGCTGCTATTTAAAAAGATGCACATAGAAAGAAGCCTCAGTACAGAACCGTCTGAAGTGAGAAGCAAGAAATTGCTGCTAAGTAACGTACCCAACTGATCAATCGGCTCCAGCAAAGCACTGGTCCCCAAGTTGTTGGCAATATAAAACCTCCCTCAGCCAAATCACTCGCTCCCGCTACAAATGCTAAACCGGCTATTTGACTGCTCCATACCAAAAGAGTCATCACAACCTCCACCATAAACTTCACACCTTGGTTGGCTTTCCGCCGTGAAAGTGTTGCGTCCCTCTCGGACATTTTCCATCTACCCATCCAGAAGGGCCAATTTTCTTTTCTTTTAAAGTGTTCCAGTAATAGTTTGTAGTTTACTTTCATGAACTTTCAAACCCTGAATGTGTGTTTGTCATTCCCTCCCCTTTTTATTTCGCCTCGAGGTGAACATGAATGAGGTTACAAGTAACCTGGTCACAAACTAACATTAAAAAAGTATAAACAACAGAAGACGCTGGAAAAACTCAGCAGGCCAGGCAACATCCGTGGAGAGAGAAATAGTCAACATTTCAGGTCTAAACCCTTCTACAGTAAAATATAATAGGGGCCGAGGTTATGATCTGAAGTTGTTGAACTCGATATTGAGTCCGGAAGGCTGTAAAGTGCCTAATCGGAAGATGAGGTGCTGCTCCTCGAGCTTACACTGAGCTTCCGTGGAACAATGCAAGAGGCCGCAGACGGTGAGGTCTGAGTGGGAATGGAACGGTGAATTGAAATGACAGGCGACCGGAAGCTCGGGGTCACCCTAATGGACCGAACGGAGGTGTTCCGCAAAGCGGTCACCCAATCTGTTGTTATTCCGGATTTCCAGCATCCGCAGTATTTTGCTATCGCATTAAAAAAGTATATCCTTTAAATGGGCTGCAGTACCAGCTCCGAGCTGCCGTCTAGTGCTGTCTGCAATTGCTCCACCTGCAGGCCTTCTATATTGGAAAGCCAAGTGCTCTGGTAAACCTACAGCTCATCTATTAGGAGTCGGCCAGGGCTCAGCGATGGCACTCAGGCCTGAGTCAGAAGGTTGTGGGTTCAAGTCATACGCCAGAGATCGGAGCACATAAACTAAGCTGATTCTTCAGTGCAGTACTGAGGGAGTGCTGCTCTGCCAGAGGTGCCGTCTTTCTCAGGAGATGTTAAACTGAGGCCCGTTTGCTCTCTCAGGTGCACACAAGAGATCCCGTGACACTTTTGTACGAAGAGCAGGGGAGTTCTCCCCGGTGTCCTGGCCAATGTTTAATCCTCAACCGACATCACTAAAAACAGATTATCTGCTCATCGACAACACTGCTGATTGTGGGACCTTGCTCAGTGCACATTTTCCTACATTATAACATTGACTGCAATTCAAAAGTACTTTTGATGTTACAATCCTTGGGCCAGGGAAGAAGAAAGAAATTAGCTAAGAATTCAGCTCTCAAACTGCTGACCAGCGACCCCTGCTGGAAACCCCATGCATGGACAGCAATGGCTCTGCTGCAAGTTCTCCCACAGGTTGATCAAGACTCGTCAAGTCTCGCTAACATGAAGGGCCACTTGGGCCAAGTAACCACCGGTTGCCGGAGCCCTTGGAACAAACCTTCAGGCTTCATTCAAATGCTCTAAGCTCTTTCTTTCGTTTCTGTAATATTATTGATCCTATTCTGTAATTGTAAAGAGGGGGTAGATTGTATATCAATAAAAAATAAATATACATTATGTGTCTGATCGTCATAGCTTGTCATCCAACCCAATCCCCATCCCTGCGAACTCCCATTCCTGGAATAATGATCCCAATTCAACTGACAGCTGTCACCTGTAGCCACTTGTCACATTGCTGAGAAATCATAAGCTTGAAGTCGAAGGTAAAGCAACAAAAGATGTTGGCTCCAAGCCAGCTGTTCCTGCTGTGTAATGATCATCTGATCCTAGACACACAAATATATAATTCCACAGCTAACAATTTCTTCTGGGTATTTGCCAGTTCCAGGACCTCACACGTTAATTGTATTCGGGTTCAGAGAGGATGTTTCCCCTCGTGGGGGAATCTAGAACCCAGGGGCATAATTTCAGAATGAGGGGGTCACCCTTTTAAATCGGAAATGAGGAGGAATTTCTTCTCTCAGAGGGTCGTGACTCTTTGGAGTTCTCTTCCCCAGAGAGCTGTGGAGGCTGGGTCATTCAATATATTCAAGGTGGAGATCGACAGATTTTTGAAAGATAAGGGAGTCGAGGGGTTATGGGGAGCGGGCAGGGAAGTGGATTTGAGGCCAAGATCAGATCAGCCATGATCTTATTGAATGGCGGAGCAGGCTCGAGGGGCCGAATGACCTACTCCTGCTCCTACGTCTTATGCGGTGAGTATTAATTGGGGACTCTCGTGTTCATACACATGGGAACAGGCTCAGGAAGGAAAGGAAGCTTATCTTGTGGGTGCATGGTATATAATGTGTGTCTCTGTAAATAAAGGCTTGTAAGCGACTGAAGACTAGGCTCCAGCATTCTATTCTTCACCACCTGGCTATCTAACTTTGACATCAGAGACTTAAAATACTCCTCCAATTCTGACTGCTGTTGAATATTTTGTTCAAGTGTAAGGTGCTAATCCTCTTCAGTGGCCTGGCATCCAGGCATTGTAACGGACAGAAAGGGAGGCGTTAATAGTGAACCTTTTCCAGGAGCAGATTCTCAAACACTGCACACGCACAAAACAACCTGCATATCCAAGAGGGAGCAAGAGGTCACGAGAAAATGTGAACATAAGGCAAGTAACAAAAGCAGAATAAGCAAGTAGGACACTTGGAACACATCAGCAACTTGAAACCTTTTCCTGACTCAACCCAAAACTCCTTATAACTACAAGAAAAAGAAAAATCTCTGTCGACGAGGTTACTTTCAAAATCCGCTGCAATAACGGCAGGAGCCGAAGGTCCAGCACAGCTCCTGCTGTCCACTTGCTTTCCTCTTTAGCTCCAGTGGCCTTGGCTCATGATTTTTGTGATTGTATTTCAGTGCAAGTGGTCTGTTCGGGCCTGCACTGCTGTATGGGTACGACGAGAGCTCAGCGCCCCCCTCACCCCCTGCTGCCAGACAGATAGGGCTGATCCTAACACTGACCACACACACACTTGAAAATGTCTACTACATTGCAGGTAGGTAGTCCCACCCATGGACACCTACTCTCGCGATATACCGAGTCCCAGGCCTTGCGCCATCACACGGGCTTGTGCTGCCGTGAAGCTAGACTGAAACTGACCACTTCCCCTCTGACCTCTCCCAAAACGTATACCCTGCAGACGGATGGGTGGGATCGCGGCGTATGGGCAGAATGCAGATTAGAAAAAAGGACCACTCGGCAAAGTAGCTATTCTACCATTATCATTTTACATCCTCTAAAGCACACTAAGGAATACCAAAACAGCACAGTTTAGGAGAGGGAGGGTCCTGGTGGACGTGGCATTACGTCAACTGCTTGGGCCAATCTACTAAGTTTGTTGGCATGTGCTGCAGTTGAGACAATAGCACTGCTCAGCAAATGGGTCAGGGTTGCACTCGTGCATGTGCCACCACTGGACACTTGACTGACAGATTCTCAAAGCAGGTGTAATGATGTTTAACTGGGACCTGGGCAACGTTCCCTACAGATCGCAGCACTAGAGGATGGACTCAACCAACCATCCAGGTACTGATTCTCAGTTTAGCTTTTGTCTTGGTGTTTCATGGAAATAAATGCAAACATGTGAAAATGACAGACTGGAAAAGAACAGCTGGTCCATCAGGCCAGTCCCACATAATAACTGTCAAGAATTTCCAAATTGTAGTACGAGAAGCATAATAACGTAAAGCTCTGTAAGAATCGACATAGTAAAGATTGCTTTGCAGCTCAGACTTGTATAGAATACAGGAACAGGAGGAGGCCATTCAGCCCCTCGAGCCTGTTCCGCCATTCAGAGAGATCATGGCTGGCCTGCGACCTAACTCCATAAACCCGCCTTTGCCCTATATCCATTAATACCTTTGGTTAACAAAAATCTATCTCAGATTTAAAATTAAACCCGCCTTTGGCCCATATCCCATAATAATAAAAGCTATCAATCTCTGATTTAAAATTAACAATTGATCTAGCATCAATTGTCATTTGTGAAAGAGACTTCCAAACTTTTACCACCCTTTGTGTGTAGAAGTGTTTCCTAATTTCACTCCTGAAAGGTCTGGCTCTAATTTTTAGACTCTGCCCCCTAGTCCTAGAATCCCCAACCAGCAGAAATAGTTTCTCTCTATCTACCCTATCTGTTCCCCTCAATATCTTGAAGACTTTGATCAGATCACCCCTTAACCTTCTAAATTCTAGGGATTACAATCTTAATTTGTGTAACCTCTCCTCGCAACTTAACCCTTGGAGTCCAGGTATCATTCTGGTAAACCTACGCTGCCCTCCCTCCAAGGCCAATATATCCTTCCTAAGGTGTGGTGCCCAGAACTGCTCCCAGTGCTCCAGGTGTGGTCTAACCAGGGCTTTGTACAGCTGCAGCATAACAGTGCGATTTGGACAGGTTGGGGGAATGGGCGGATACGTGGCAGATGCACTATAATGTGGATAAATGCGAGGTTATCCACTTTGGGGGTAAAAACAGGAGGGTAGATTATTATCTAAATGGCAATAGATTGGGAGATGGGGAAGTGCAGAGGGACCTGGGTGTTCTTGTGCACCAGTCACTGAAGGAGAGCATGCAGGTGCAACAGGCGATTAAGAAGGCAAATGGTATGTTGGCCTTCATATCAAGGGGGTTCGAGTATAGGAATAGGGATACCTTACTACAGCTGTACAAGGTGCTGGTGAGACCGCATCTGGAGTATTGTGTACAGTTTTGGTCGCCCCATCTGCGGAAGGATGTTCTTGCCATGGAAAGAGTGCAGCGGCGATTCACCAGGCTGATACCTGGAATGGCGGGAATGACCTACGAGGAGAGATTGAATAGTTTGGGCTTGTACTCACTGGAGTTTAGAAGATTGAGAGGGGATCTCATCGAAACATATAAAATTATGGCAGGCCTGGACAGGCTGAATTCAGAGAGAATGTTTCCAATGGCAGGGGAGCACAGAACCAGGGGCCACAGTCTAAAAATAGCGGGCAAATCATTTAAAACAGAGATGAGGAAGAATTTCTTCACTCAGAGTGGTGAGCCTGTGGAATTCCCTGCCACAGAGGGCTGTGAAGGCTAATTCAATAAATATTTTCAAGAGAGAATTGGATATATTTCTGAAGGCTAAGGGGATTAAGGGTTACGGAGAAAAGGCGGGGACGGGGTACTGAACTGGTAAGATCAGCTAAGATCTCAGATGAAGATCAGCCATGATCTCATTGAATGGCGGAGCAGGCTCGAAGGGCCGAATGGCCTACTCCTGTTCCTATCTCTATGTTTCTATGTTTCTTCTACCCGCTTGTACTCTTGTCCTCTAGATATAAAGGCCAGCATTCCATTAAACGTTTTTGATTATTTTCTGTACTTGTTTAAGACATTTTAATCTACTTGAACCCCCAAGTCTCTTTGGACCGCCACTGTTTTTAGCTTTTCATCATTTAGAAAGTACCCTGTTCTATCCTTTTTAGGTCCAAAGTGGATGACCTCACATTTGCTTACATTGAAATCCGTTTGCCACAGTTTTGCCCATTCACTTAATCTGTCAATATCTCTGTGTAATTTTATGCTTTTGTCTACACTGCCTACAATGCCGCCTATCTTTGTGTCATCGGCAAATTTGGATATATGACTTTCTATGCCATCAACCAAGTCGTTAATAAATATTGTGAATAGTTGCGGCCCCAACACAGATCCCTGCGTGACGCAACTAGTCACATCCTGCCAATTAGAGTAACTGCCCGTTATCCTTACTGTCTCCTGCCGCTCAGCCAATTTCCTAACCAGGTCAATAATTTGCCCTCAACACCATGTGCTTCTAACTTAAAGAGAGAGCAGGCCCCTGTTTAGTGATGGGAACACTCCATAGAGGGAGTGCAGCGAAGGTTCACCAGACCAATTCCTGGGATGGCAGGACTGTCGTATGCAGAGAGTTTGGGTCGACTGGGCCTGTATTCACTAAAGTTTAGAAGAATGGGAGGGGAATCTCATTGAAACGTATAAAATTCTGACAGGGCTAGACAGACTGGATGCAGGGAGGATGTTTCCCCTGGCTGGGAGGTCTAGAACAAGGGGTCACAGTCGCAGGATATGGGGTAGGACATTTAGGACTGAGAGGAGGAGAAATTTCTTCACTCAGAGGGTGGTGAACCTGTGGAATTCTCTACCACAGAATGCTGTGGAGGCCAAGTCACTGAATATATTTAAGAAGGAGATAGATAGATTTCTAGGCACAAAAGGCATCAAGGGGTATGCGGAGAGAGCGGGAATATGGTATTGAGATAGAGGATCAGCCATGATCATATTGAATGGCGGAGCAGGCTCAAAGAGCCGAATGGCCGACTCCTGCTCCTATCTTCTATGTTTCTAAGAAAGACGAGGGGGGAAAAATACCTCAAAAAGTGGTAGATTTGCCCTCCTCTAATTTAAAAAAAAATTGGAACAAGGAAAGATGATTTCATCCATTAATCTAGGCAATGTAGATTGTTGCTGAAAGATGCAGCAGTGAGGCTTGGTGTAGGAAGTGACATTGTTGGTAAGGGACAATATGAAAGCTGTCAAAAGGATAGCTCGAATAGTGGAAAGACAAGCAATAGCATCTACTATTGATGACCAGCTCAAGGTGCAGTTAAATTTTCACACAAACTTTGGACTGAGACTATTTCATACATTTCACAGAGAATCCTGACGACCAAAGAGAGAGATGGGGATTTTCACACCATCAGCCTGGGCTGGCATTGAACCCAAGTCCTAGAAGTGAGCGTGGGAACTTCCAACAGTGAAAATGTATAGGAAAAGTGTTCCCCACTAGACAAGGCAATGGTTGTACCTGGTTTTCTTTGTCCCCATTCCTGCAGGTCTATGATTCTAAGTAAATTCTTCATTTGCCCACACAAAGCCAGTGTTCATTAAAACCCAGATTGTCCTATTCATCACCAAGTGGTTGGTTTCTGCTTGGTGTTACAGCGGGATCACAATCACTCTATATAAGGCATGGGTTGGTTAGACGCGCTATATTAGGTGAAGTTCACGTCCGCTTCATTTCAAAAAGGTATTGCTGGAATCAACAGATGTACTTTTGGGCCTTTTCTGATTCTCAGGATTAATGGGAGACTGGATAGGCACTTGAGGGAAATAAACTTGCAGGGCTACGGTGATAGAGCAGGGGGAATGGGACTGACTGGATTGCTCAACAGAGAGCCGGCACGGACTCGATGGGCCGAATGGCCTCCTCCTGTGCCGTTATGACTCTGTGCCTCTATTAATGTTCTTTACATTCGAAGAATTTTGATGTATGGAACTGGTTACTGAGGAAAACTTACCCCAAAAATCTAACCACATATACAACAATCAGAGACAAAATTACTTGACGGCAGAAAAAAAAAACAGTTCCACCAAGATTAAAAAGGGGAACAAGTCCAGGTAATTTAAGAAAAATTGGCAGATAAATCAGTGGATAAATGTTGAAACAAGAGATGATTTGTGTTCAGATGTATAGATAAGAAAGATTCAAGATAAAAAAGGCGATGCTAAAAAATAAACTGGAATTACTTGAATGAGTTCGGAAATTAAAATTAAACTTAAAATGAGATTTTTTAAAGAGGCACAAGGCAAACCTCGGGCTCATACAATAGGACATTTGAATCGTTGCTTCCTGAAATAAGTTAATGAGGTTGGTTAGATGAGAACTTCCGCTTCTGAATCCACAATGACTGCTGTTGACTACGTTACTATTGTTAAAAACATAATAAATAGGAGCAGGAGTAGGCCATATGGCCCCTCGAGCTTGTTCCGCCATTCAAGAAGATCATGGCTGATCTTTTACATTAACTCCACTTTCCCACCCAATCTCCATATCCCTTGATTCCCTTAGTGCAAAAAATCTATCGATCTCCGTCTTGAACATACTCATCGACTGGGCATCCACAGCCCTCTGCGGTAGAGAATTCCAAAGATTCACAACCCGCTGAGTTAAGAAATTTCTCCTCATCTCAGTCCTAAATGGCCGACCCCTTATTCTGAGACTGTGACCCCTGGTTCAAGACTCCCCAGCCAGGGGAAACAGCCTCTCAGCATCTATCCTGTCACAGAATCACAGAAACCCCACAGTGCAGATATAGGTCATTTTGGCCCATCGAGCCTGCACCGACACATATCCCACCCAATCCCCGTAACCCCAACACATATCCCACCCTATCCCCGTAACCCCACGTATTTAATCCCCCTACCACTAAGGGTCAATTTATCATAACCAATCAACCTAACCCGCACATCTTTGGACTGTGGGAGGAAACCGGAGCACCCGGAGAAAACCCACGCAAACACGGGGAGAATGTGCAAACTCCACACAGACAGTCACCCGAGGCCGGATTCGAACCCGGGTCCCTGGCGCTGTGAGGCAACAGTGCTAACCACTATGCCACCGTGCTGCCCAGCCCTCTAAGAATTTGATACTTTTCAATGAGATCACCTCTCATTCCTCTGAACTCCGGAGCAAATAGGCCCCATCTACTCAATCACTCCTAACAGGACAATCCCCCCACCCCATCTCTGGAATTCTCACTTTGGCCCGGAATTTCTTGAAACATTGTAACTGGCAAGTTACGCTGAAATATACGCTGATCCTCTCGTCGGCAAGTTGCGCCCGAATTTCCTGAGATTCTCATTAGCACGAGCTGCAAGGTAAAAACCGGTGTAAAACAAGTGAAAATCAGCGTAAACAGTCGCCTGAGCAAAGCACCAAACTTGCGACCTATTCCCTCTTCAAGTCCGATGAAAATTAAAGTTTGAAGCAAACCATCAATTTCTGCACATTAGGCATGTTTAAGAAAATGCAATCGTGGAAGATTCTTAATGCCGATCATTCTGATGCTATGAAGAGGCATTCAAAGATCTAGAAATATCATTTTCAGTCTCACGGAGGTGAAATTTAAAAAAAAAACTGAAAATAACGTCATGAAACACCAGAATTTTTAGAGTTCTGATGCACCTAAAATTTCAGGCGGAGATTTGCAGCCCATTGACTACTGGCGCAAATTCAGGACATTTGCCTGAGCTGCACTTTTGCTTCGAGGGTGGAGCTATGCCAATGTGCAGCAGAGGGTTTCAGTGGAAGTTGTGCAGAATCAGCACAAAAGATCGAGGAAATTCGGGTGTTATTTTAGTTATCCCCAGGGAGGGCATGTTGCCACTTGCGAATAACCGAGACATTAATTATTCAGAATATTCAGGTTCAATCCCAAAGCGGGTGCATGAACAGAGAGACCTGGGGGTATGTGTGCACAAATCGTTGAAGGTGGCAGGGCAGGTTGAGAAAGCGCTTAAAAAGGCATACGGGATCCTTGCGCTTCATAAATAGAGTACAAAAGTGAGGAAGTTATGATGAACTTTTATACAACACTGGTTCAGCCCCAACTGGAGTGCTGTGTCCAATTCTGGGCACCGCACTATAGGAAGGATGTGAAGGCCTTAGAGAGGGTGCAGAAATGATTTACCAGAATGATTCCAGGAATGAGGGACTTCAGTTATGTTGATAGACTGGAGAAGCTGGGGTTCTTCTCCTTGGAGTGGAGAAGATTGAGAGGAGATTTGATAGAGGTGTTCAAAATCATGAGGGGTCTGGACAGAGTAGAGAGAGAGAAACTGTTCCCATTGGCGGAAGGGTCGAGAACCAGAGGACACAGATTTAAGGTGATTGGCAAAAGAACCAAAGGCAACGTAGGAAAAACCTTGAGCCTGAGGGTGGTGGAGGCAGACTCAATCTTATCTTCCAAAAGGGAGTTGGATATTTATCTGAAAATTTTTTTTTTGCAGGGCTACAGGGAAAGGGCAGGGGAGTGGGACTGGCCGGGTGTCTGCACGGGCTCGACGGGCCGAATGGCCGCCTATCGTGCTGTAACCATTCTATGATTCTATTTACTATCTTGTGGTCATCCTCTGTTTCAAGCCTGTTTTTGTCTCATCTCTTCTCTGACCCTCCTCTTCGTGTTGAAGTACTGACGGAATTTCTTTGTTATGTTTGGCCTCTCGCGCTGTGCTTCTTCATCCCCAGGTCTCTCTCTTTGCCCCTCGGTCACCCTCTCAATGCTTCAGCACGGTGGAGATCTCCCATGGTGACAATGTCCGACAAGGGAGCACCTGCAAGAAGCTCGCCCACAAAAGACAGCAGGTAATATAGTTACATCCATGACAATATAGGGTGCCCACCTGTAGGGGACTGGGCTCAACAGGTGGACGGTGGAGCATTTGGGGTTCAATTTTATGCAAGCTATTTGGAAATTGTCCAATTTAGTTTTTCATAAATTGTTGTACCCACGTTTGAATCTGTGTGTGGCTTAAAACTTCTTGCATGGAAAATTGCACTTTCAATGTTAGTTTTGGCTTGCAGAGTTAGTGAATTGCAAACAGCTGCATTTCATTTGTCACTCTGACCAAGTTTGAGGACTCGCTCGTAGTTTTTACCTGAAGACGATTTGGGTCAAGAAATTGTTCCATTTCTTTCACTCACTGCCATAGACAAATCAGACAGATAATCAAAAAGGCTAATGGGAAGCTGGCCTTTAATTCCAGAGGACTAGAATACAAAGGGGGTAGAGGTTCTGCTACAGCTGTACAAAGCCCTGGTTAGACCACACCTGGAGTATTGTGAGCAGTTCTGGGCACCACACCTTAGGAAGGGGTTTCGGCCTTGGAGGGAGTGCAGCGTAGGTTTACCAGAATGATACCAGGACTCCAAGGGCTAAATTACGAGGATAAAAAAAACCACATTTGCACAGGCCGCTGTCTTACTCAGGCTCCATCCTTTCATCTTAATCCAAGGAAAACATTGGCAAAGGGCCCAAGAGTTACACATTATTGGGAGGCGCTGAACACCACAGCTCCAGTTTGGCTGAAAGGCCAATGGAGTGGCCTTTCAACTGGACGAGTGGCCATAAAACCGGCATTGCCGACTGGCCACACGTCATGGAAACCACCCTACTGAAAATAGGAATGGAAAGTGGACCACTTTCCATACCTCGGGAGCCTAGTGTCAACAAGGGCAGACGTCGATGACGAGGTCCAACATAGACATAGAAGATAGGAGCAAGAGTAGGCCATTCAGCCCCTCGAGCCTGCTCCACCATTCAATGAGATCATGGCTGATCATCCAAATTCAGTACCCTGTCCGTGCCTTCTCCCCATATCCCTTTAGCCTCAAGAAATATATCCAACTCTTTCTTGAATATATTTAATGAACTGGCCTCCACCGCCCTCTGTGGCAGAGAATTCCACAGGTTCACCACTCTCTGGGTGAAGAAATTCCTCCTCATTTCAGTCCTAAATGGCTTACCCCTTATCCTTAGACTATGACCCCTGGTTCTGGACTCCCCGGCCATCCGAAACATCCTTCCTGCATCTAGTCTGTCCAGACCTGACAGAATTTTATACGTTTCGATGAGATCCCCTCTCAATCTTCTAAACTCCAGTGAGTATAAGCCCAATCGACACAATCTCTCCTCATACGTCATTCCTGCTATCCCAGGTATCAGCCTGGTGAATCTTCGCTGCACTCCCTCCATGGCAAGAACGTCCTTCCTCAGGTAAGGTGACCAAAACTGCATACAATACTCAAGGTGCGGTCTCACCAAGGCCCTGTACAACTGTAGCAAGACATCCTTGTTCCTGTACTCGAACCCTCTTGCTATGAAGGCCAACATACCATTTGCCTTCTTAACCGCCTGCTGCACCTGCATGCTTACCTTCAGCGACTGGTGCACTAGGACACCCAGGTCTCTCTGCACTTCCCCTTCTCCCAATCTATTGCCATTGAAATAATAATCTGCCTTCCAGTTTTTGCCACCAAAGTGGATAGCCTCACATTTATCCACATTATAGTGCATTTGCCATGTTTCTGCCCAATCACCCAACCTGTCCAAATCGCAGTGGAGTTTCACGACATCCTCCTCACAGCTTACCCTCTCACCCAGCTTTGTGTCGTCTGCAAATTTGGAGATATTACATCCAATTCCCTCGTCCAGATCATTAATATATATTGGGCCAGAAATTCCAGAACGGGGCTTGCAGCGCGTGCAAGCCCCGTATTTGCACTTACCCCGCGCTCCTGCCGATCAGCTCCAGGGACGCCTGCACTTGCAGAAACTGAAAGAAGAATCCCGGGCAGCGTATGACGTCACGCCGCCCAGGAGTGCAGCCAGCGCGGAGCCAGGAGCGTGCAGTGTAAGTGAGACACGCCCCTTGAGGTCTCAGTTTCACTGGACACGCCCCCAATGTTTCTGTCAAGCTGCTTTGCTTTTTTACATGCAAAGCAGCAGTTTAAATAGGTTTTTGGAAGTTTTTTGAAGATTTTGGTAACTTTTATAAACTTTTTTAAATGTTTACATTATTTTGAGCAATCTGAAGTAGTTTTAAAGAGAATTAAAGCAATTTAAAGACTTTTAAAAGCCCTAAAAGAATTTTTTTAATTCCATTTATTTATTTAGCAATGTCGTCGTCATACGTGTCTTCACACTGTTCCCTTTGGGGAACTGTATGAAGTGGTGGAAGGATTTATGGCCGTGATTAACGCTCATTCCGTGACCGTAACCATCTTTGAACCAGCCATTAGGGCGGTTAGTCCTATGGCGGGAGGGTTTTACGGGCTCCCACAAGCTATACAAGGAGGGGGGGCCACCCACACCCACGGACGCAAATATCCCACTGGATGTCAACCCAGAATTTAGAGCCGGAGCTCCGACTCCACTTGCCGGGACTGTCTGGAGCGGGGTTCGAAACCCTACCCTGATCTGGCCCAGCGGCGGGGATCCTACCGCTATGACAAAGGCCCAATCCGATTAGCAACGTGAAATGGCAGCATAGGGCTCCAGTCACGGGGAGGGAAAAGGCGCAGGAAACGTATGGGTGTCACCTTTTGTGCGGAGTGGGCCTTTTGCGTAGCAGTAAGCATCCCCGCCGCTGGGCCAGAAGGAGTAGGGTTTTGAACCCCACTCCAGACAGTCCCGGCAAGTGGAGTCGGAGCTCCAACTTTAAATTCTGGGTGGACATCCAGCGGGATACTTGCGTCCGTGGGTGTTGGTGGCCCCCCCCCCTCAGATGGGTTGTGGGAGCCCGTAAAACCCTCCCGCCATAGGACTAACCACCCTAATGGCTGGTTCAAAGATGGTTACGGTCACGGAATGAGCGTTAATCACGGCCATAAATCCTTCCACCACTTCATACAGTTCCCCAAAGGGAACAGTGTGAGGATACGTCCGATGATGACCTCTTGCGCAATGCACCTCCTTGGACCCTCAGTCGCAGATGCAAGGGGGCAAGTCGTGCAATTGTTAAATTTTTTATTTTATTGACATGTAAAATGTTGGCCCAATAATTCCCTTCCAAATGCCCTAGTACGGTCGGGGTACTTACGCATCTGGCCGGATGAAATGCCGGTTTTCAGCATGCACAGTGCATGTGGGGAAAACCGGCATTTCCTGTCCTCTGAACGAAGGGGTTCAGAGGCAGAACGCGTGCGACTGCACAGGCAGCGCGTGCGCAGTATAATTCGCTGCTTTCAGTGAGGTCCAGTCATTACAACTTACACATGAAAAAAGCATGGGTTCAGTTGCTAGAGGCTGCGGAGGAAGATATTTCTTATCGTGGAGCTTCTGAAAGTATGTATGTCTGTATATATTCCTTTGCGTGTTATGTATATATTCCTTTACTTATGTGTATGAATGTATTATTTAATTATGACTTTCAGAGAAAGTAACTTATTGGAAAATCATAATTAAAAACATACATTCATACACATTAGTAAAGGAATATAAAACATACATACATATACGTAAAGGAATATATGTGGACATACATACATAACTCATTCTCACATTCCATTCACACAGCCACAATTGCTCCTTCTACCTACCGTTCTGAAAACCCTTTTTAAAAAAAAAATTTAAACTTTTAAACTTACTTAAAATTTCTTAAAATAACTTCCCTCCCTTTCCCAAACAAAAATATTGCATTTCAAAAGCTCCACGATAAAATATATCTTCCTCCGCAGCCAATGAACAACTTTACACTTGCTTTTTTCAAGTGTAACTTCTAAGGACTTAACCTCACGGATTTCATGAATGAAATCCACGAAGTTCACTGCGCAAGCGCTGCCTGTGCAGTCGCGCGCGCTCGAGGTCTGGAAATGCCGGCGTTCCCCGCATGCGCTGTTCATGCTGAACGCCGGCATTTCCAACGGCCAGAAGCGTGAGTAAGCCGACCGTACTCACGCTTCTGGCCCGGAATTTCTGGCCCATTGTGAACAGCTGGGGTCCTAGGACCGATCCTTGCGGTATCCCACTAGTCACTGCCTGCCACTCGGAAAACGACCCGTTTATTCCAACTCTTTGCTTTCTGTCCGCCAACCAGTTCTCTATCCAACTCAATACCTTGCCCCCAATCCCATGTGCCTTAATTTTGCACGCTAATCTCTTATGTGGGACCTTATCGAAAGCCTTCTGAAAGTCCAAATACACCACATCCACTGGTTCGCCCTTATCTATTTTACCAGTTACATCCTCAAAAAATTCCAGTAGATTAGTCAAGCATGATTTACCTTTTGTAAATCCATGTTGACTTTGTCCGATCCTGTCACTGCTTTCCAAGTGCTCTGCTATTACATCTTTTATAATAGACTCCAGCATTTTCCCCACTACCGATGCGGTCTATAATTCCCCGCTTTTTCTCTACCACCTTTTTTGAATAGTGCGGTAACATTAGCTACCCTCCAATCCATGGGTACCGTTCCAGATTCTATCGAGTTCTGGAAGATGACCAGCAATGCATCTACTATCTCTAGGGCCACTTCCTTAAATACCCTGGGATGTAGACCATCAGGCCCTGGGGATTTATCGGCCTTTAGTCCCATCAATTTTCCTAACACCATTTCCCTACAAATACTGATTTCTTTCAGTTCCTCCCTTTCATCAGACCCTATGTTCCCCGGCATCTCTGGGAGGTTATTTGTGTTTCCTTTTATTCCTTCAGTCTGCCAGTGCAGCCTTCGGTCGCCTGAGGAAGAGAGAGTGTTTGAAGACCAGGACCTCAAACCCGGCACCAAACTCATGGTCTACAGAGCAGTCATAATACCCGCCCTGCTGTGTTCTTCAGAGACATGGACCCAGTACAGCAGGCACCGCAAAGCACTGGAGAGGTACCACCAAAGCTGCCTCCGCAAGATCCTGCAAATCCATTGGCAGGATAGGCGCACCAACGTCAGTGTTCTCGCTCAGGCCAACATCCCCAGCATCGAAGCTTTGATCACGCTCAATCAGCTCCGACGGACAGGTCACATCGTCCACATACCCGATACGAGACTCCCAAAACAAGCGCTCTAATCAGAGTTCCGACATGGCAAGAGAGCCCAGGTGGGCAGAGGAAACGCTTCAAGGACACCCTCAAAGCCTCCTTGAAAAAGTGCAACATCCCCACTGACACCTGGGAATCCCTGGCCCAAGACCGTACAAAGTGGAGGAGAAGCATCCGGGAAGGCGCCGAACACCTCGAGTCTCTTCGGCGGGAGCAAGCGGAAGCCAAACGCAAACAGCGGAAGGAGCGCACGTCAACCCAAGCACCCCGCCCTCCCGCCCCTTCAACCACTATCTGCCCTACCTGTGACAGAGACTGTAGGTCCCGCATTGGACTCATCAGTCACCTGGAAACTCATTTTTAATGTGGAAGCAAGTCATCTTGGTTCCGAGGGACTGCCTAAGAAGAAGAAGGGGAAGACGGAAAATAATAAAAGGAAGCAGTAACTTCCTGAATCATGCCATAGCTGAGTAACAGCAACCCAAAGTAAGGTGTCCGTTTGATAGACAGTTGTCACTTGCCATCATCTGCTTACACAATTTCAGTTACTCCGCACACCAGCAAACGTGTGTAAGGGCTTCAGGCTGTGCAACTAACCGGCTCCCTTTTATCTAAACTTCAACGCCAGCAGCTTTGGAATGGCCTGGTATTAGAACTGTGCGCAAACAAAATCATCTGAAGGATCATCAGCTGGAAAGGTTTGCTGGAAACACCAGGATCTGCAGGTGATCCAAGTAAGTCCTCATTTTCATTGATTTTTTTATACATGTAAGTTGAGAAAACAAGGGATTGTTCATTGGTATCGCGACAAAAGTCCAGGACCAAGGTTAGGGGAGTAGGAGCAAGAAAGTAGTAGATAAAATAGTAACACAGCTTGCTGAAAACACAGCGTAGATCAATCAACACTTGAAAGAGAAAGGCAGGTTGATATTTAGGGTCGAAACCTTCGTCACAACCCCTGACAGTGGTTTGGTGACCCAAAACCTGAGTTATAAAGTCTATAGATTGAAAAAGGAAGGACAGAATGATGGAGACAAGGAGTTCCACAGATCTGAGGTCCTATGAAGTGATATGTTCGAGTAATGTCTTTGTGTGGTTTGAAAAGCTAGTATCAATGCTTTGAGAGACATGTATTAGGGTTCAATTATATACTAATAAAAAAAAAAAAGGTTTGGCAATTGAATTCCAAGTTCAGTCAAGGAATAGAGAAAGCACAAGAAACACGACCGAAACAAGGAGGAAACTCGAACACAAAGAAACCAAGGTAGGTCTGTGGGTTTTTCTACATTTCATTCCATTCCATTTTGAGGCTTGAAATGTGGGTTAGACACACTCAATTTGGTTTATTTGAGGTCTCAAAAAGGGCATTTAAAAAAAACTTTGCAAATACTGTATTAACATGGCTCGTGGGCTCGCCTGGTTAAGGCAGCGAACAGCTGAGCTGCAAAACACCAGGAAAGTAAAGGTTCGATACCCAGTCTGTGTCAGGTGCTCAGCTGAAGCAAGCCTCAGACGCTGTAACTAGCCTCAACATCCCTCGACTGGGAGGAACGGGGGGAAACTGGGCAAAGGTTCCCACCCGAGAATTGGGCAAGGGATTCTGCAAGGAGCCGCATGAAAAGGGAGAAAACAGATAGAAAGGATAGTGACACAAGGGTGCAGCAAGTTGGAACACCTGTGAAAGCAGGATCCCCATTTCTCCCACTTCCCTCTGCGCATATTTTCAGACACAAGATCTTCACGTGAAGTTTAACAAGTGGTCAACATAAAAAAAACTCCATCACAATGACCTTGGCAAAGTGGGGTTTGTTAGTTATTTCAATAATGTAGGATTCCAGAACAGCAGCACTGAAACCTAACCGACATTCTCTCTTCTAACTATACGCCGGATGCTAGCCAAGGAAATCTGCCGTCCTTACCCGGTCTGGGCTTCTATGTGACTCCAGACCCACAGCAATGTGCTTTACTCTTAACTGCCCCTCTGACTTGCTGGGCCATTTTATTCAGTTGAAGGCGGCTCACCACCACCTTCTCGAAGGCAATTAGGGACAGGCATTAAATGCTGGCTTTGCGGCGATGTCCACATCCCGAGAATGAATATTAAAAAGAGAGTCTATTTTCCAGGCTGTTATTTTACAAGACCTGCAAAAACATTTGGTGGGCTTTATTTGGCATATTTTTGACACATTCCAATTGCCTTGTGCATTTGTCGATTGCTTGGAAATATCAGGAGAGATTCCCTGAAATGTCCATCGCTGAAACAATCATTGTATTGTAGGAATGTCTAGTTCCTATCCAAAGACTGAGGTCCACTCAGGCGCTTAAACAAAACGTAGTTTAATGTAAACTAACAGGTTTAAACAAGTAACTGCAGGAGAGCATCGAGTGTAGGTCTGTTCAGTTCAGAGGCTCCATGAGGAATGCTGGCTGGTCCCGTGGCTGACGTCATGACCTCATCACGTTCTTCCCGCCAGTGGGGGATCACGTGATGTACGGCATGACGTCATCGTGTTTACCCGCGCTGTTAAAGTAATCACGCTCTGTACAGGTAAACAGTATAAATAAAGATACAGACTCAGGCTGTAGCTAACATGTTGTTAAAGGGAATTATATACAAACGATCCGAGTCCTTTAGTGGCTCCGCCACAGTATCAAGGTTGTAATGAACAGCCATCAACAGAACAAAATATTAATGTGTAGAACACTACAACGGTGACTACACTTCAAAAATAAAAATACTTCATTGGCTGCAAAGCGCTTCGGGACGTCCCGAGGTCGTGAAAGGCGCTGGATAAAGGCAAGTCTTTCTTTCTTTTTCTCCTTCCAAGCTGAACAAGACCGGACGCACATCCTGCCAAAGTACATCTCCAGCCCACCTTCTCCAGACTCTGACTTTCACCAGTATCTGTGGCATTGTGTGGTAAGGGCCCCAGACACCACACGCTGCACAGACACCACAAATTAATCTGCAGTTAATTACTAGAAAATATCTGATTCTAGGTAGTATTAGGAATGTAATTCACAGAGAAAATTAGAGATATTGCAAGTTGGAAAGGGGGATTCTCAATAGGTGGCATAATACAAGAAAATATGGCATGCAATTTTAATATGACAATTAGGAGCAAACGGAAGTCAGAATTATTTCATACACTAGCAACAGACAGGCATAGAATAATTTAATTGATGTGATTCTGGATAGAGAGAGGAGTGAGGGCTATGAAGAGAAAGTGGGTTAAGATGAACTAAAATCAGACAGGCTTGTTGGACCAAATGGGATTTTCAGTTCCTAAATTCTGTAGATAGTAGAATCCCAATTTACCTCCAAAAGTTACTTTTAAAATGCTTGATCTCAACAATAATAAATGTTTTTTCCCCCTCTCTCAGAGAAAAATACCGATATGAATACGAGCACAGATTCTCCCAACACCACCAACTGCGGAGAATTGCGCAACCCCACGATGACAAAGGTGGTCCTACCACTCTTGTACTTCTTGGTTTTCATTGGCGGATTACTGCTGAACACACTAGCTGCCTGGATCTTCTGTCACGTTCCAAATCATTCCAGCTTCATGATTTACCTCAAGAACATCGTCACCGCTGATCTGATGATGGTCGTTACGCTGCCTTTTAAAATCCTCTCCGATTCGCGCCTTGGGCCCTGGCAGTTGCAGGCATTCGTGTGTCGCTACTCTGCCGTGATCTTCTATAACAGCATGTACCTGAGCATAATATTCCTCGGCCTGATCAGTCTCGACAGGTATCTGAAAATTGTACAGCCCAGGAAAAGCCTGACTGTGCAAAAGGTCACGTTTGCCAAGGTCATCAGTGCGAGTTGCTGGGTCTTCATGACGGGCTTTGTGCTGCCAAACATCATTCTGACAAACGAGATCCCGACAGAGCAAACTGCGGCACGGTGCCTGCAGCTGAAAAACGAGCTGGGTGTAACTTGGCACCATTTTATAGTTTTAAAATGCAAAGTTATTTTCTGGATCACTTTTGTGCTCCTCATTGTGTGTTATTCAGCCATCTTAAAAAAAATATATTGGTCCGACCAAAAATTCCAAAAGGACTCTGGGAACGTGAAAAAGAAAGCTAATCGTAACATATTCAGCATCGTGGGAGTCTTCATCGTCTGCTTTGTGCCGTATCAATTGATCCGACTCCCGTACGATATCAGCCGATTCGATAAGAGTAACTGTACAACGCATGACACACTGCGTTATGCAAAGGAGGCCACACAGCTACTGTGCACATTCAATGTTTGCCTCGATCCGGTCATCTACTTCCTGCTGTGCAAATCATTCACTAAGCTGCTATTTAAAAAGATGAGACTGCAACCAAACCTGGACAGAGGAATGTCAGAAGTGATACCTCCACACAATAACCCAAATGATACGTCCACACAATAACCCAGCTCGAACAAACCAATGGTTCCCTCGGCCGAACCATTAGATTCTACAACAAACGCTATGTCAAGTACATGACTGCATCATACCCATAGTGGAGACAGCAGGAGCTGCTCCATCGAAAACCCACCCAACTACTCGCCGTCTACTGGTTGCGCGAAGCAAACGGCCTAGCAACATAAATCGACTGGCAAGTTCTGGAGGTTCGCAAACTCACGCCCTATCTCTTAATCCCGGAACTTACTGGCCAATTTGCACATTAATCACGGCGTGCATTGTTGACATGCTGCTATTTCTCCAGCACGATCCGGCCCCATGTGTTGGGCCCTTACTCCTTTCTTTCCCCAAGCCGAAACACAGCTGAAAACGCAAGTAACCTGGTCGCGGTCTGCCGTGGAAAAAACCATGCCCCTTAAATGGGCCGCAAGAGCACCCTCTGGCTGCCAGGTGGCCCATTCGCTGCACCATCGTCCTCCAGGTTTTCCATATTGTAAAGTGGAGTGCTGCGGTAAGCCGATAACTCATTATTGACGTCGCAACTGAAGTTCCGACGGAAGCAGTAATTCACACAGCTGGTTAAGGCTGCTAGTGAAGACATTTCAGCAGTGACCAGCGTTGGCCTATATTTAAATCCCCAGAAGCTGCTGGAACAGCTGCGCATATGATCAGCCATGATCTCATTAAATGGCGGAGCAGGCTCGAGGGGGCGAATGGCCTACTCCTGCTCATATGTTTCCATGTTTCCCACATTTTCTGTTCTTCGCTTACTCGTTGCCGTTACAAATTAAAAATACAGCGTCCTTTCACGAACTCAGGACGTCCCAAAGCGCTTTACAGCAAAGTGTGGTCACTGTTGTAATGTAGGAAATGCAGCAGCCAATTTGCGCACAGCAAGCTCCCACAGACAGCAATGTGACAATGACCAGATGATCTGTTTGTGTGAAGTTGGTTGATGGATAAATATTGGCCCCAGGACACTGGGGAGAACGCCCCTGCTCTTCTCCGAAATAGCGCCGTGGGATCTTTTACACCCACCCGAGAGAGCAGATGGGGCCTCGGTTTAACGTCTCACCCGAAAGACTGAGTGGGACTTGAACCCACGACCTTCTGACTCAGAGGCGAGAGTGCTACAGACTGAGCCACGGTTGACATTGGCCCAGAAATTCGGGTTGGGGGCTTCCCGCGGGTGCAAGCCTCCAACCTGCACTTACCTTGCGCGCCGGCCGTTGAGCTGTGGGCCCGCGTGGGATTCCGATCCTGGGCCTGCTCCAACTGCCGGCGCGCAGTGCTTGCGTATCCCAGGGGCGCAGTTAGTTCGATGCGTCCCCTGGGATCACGTGGGCCATGGAGAGCCAATCGGAGCAGGGAATGCTTCATTCATAAGTTTGACAGGAAGAGCTGTCAAAACATATAAATACTACGGGCCCCAAAACATCACTAAATCTTCAAATAAATGTTTTTAAAAATCACATTTTTTAAATAACTATAAATTACATGAAATAACTATTTTAAACAATAATTTAAATTTTTGAAAAAAATAATTTTATTTTCTAACGGGGCTAAAAAATAAACTTACCTTTCTTTAAAGTATTTAAAAATAATAAACCTGTGGAAAAAATGTCTTAATTTTAATTAATTCACCACTTAGCTTGTAAAAAGCAGGCCTTGCGACTGCTTTTTAAATGTCTGACTTCTGGAGACTTACCCTCCCGGGAAAACCTGCAAAAAAAAGGTAAGTTCGATGCGCACGCGCTGCCTCTCCCGTGCACGCGTTCGAACTCTGAACCCCTTCGTTCAGGGGAACGGAAGTGCCGGTTTCCCGCGCATGCACAGTGCATGCACGAAACCGGCACTTCCATTGGGCTTACGGGTGAGTACCCTGTGCGTACTCACCCGTGGAGACCCGAAGTTCTGGGCCATTATCAATCTTATTTTATTTTTATTTTTTTTAAATCAGCACTTTCTCACCCTGCAGGCCACTCGCTATCCTTCCTCTTGCAGCAGAGCAGAGTGAAGGGGATCTGGATCTGGACAGACGCTCCTATCAGCACGCAATCCACCCTGCCCGATTTCCCTTTGTGTGTTGCACTCAGGGGATTCCAGCCTCAGGAACAGGGAAATTTACTCTCTTAAAAACTAGTAAATTAGGCAGATAGGCAACAGAGACATTTTAATGGGACAGAAATGAAAGGAAGTATATCCAAAATGGCAAGGCCTTTAACACGGTGGAGGAACAGAGATATGCTAGGTATTGAGATACATAAAAGCTTTAAAAAGGTATAAAAGTCAATAAAAGGGCAAATGAGATTCTAGGTTTTAATCCAGGGGCATTGAATATAAAAGCACAGAAGTGATGCGGACGTTGTAACAATACGTCGATTAGGCCACAATTGCACAGAGCGTTACACAGCCAATTGGAGGAAGTTCATTTGGGCCTTAGAAAGGGTACAGCAAAGATTCACTTATAGTTAATGAATTTTCAAAAAAGTGGGGCTGTTTCACTGGAACAGAGTTGATAGAAATCATTAAGATTCTCATAAGTTCAGAGCGGTAAATAATGAAAGATTACTTCCACTCGTTGATAAATCAGTTAACAGATTAAACCTAGCAGGATGAAGGGGGAAGCTGGAGGAATTTATTTTCCTGCAAAGAGGCCAGCGGTAAAACACAGAACACTTTACAGATTCATTAGTAGTCTTTAATTAGTAGCCACCGACTCCATCACCTCTCCCTCACATCTGTCTGAGGCTGAACCACACTTCGCAACCTTGGTGTCATATTTGACCCTGACATGAGCTTCCGACCACATTGCCGCAGCATAACTAAGACCGCCTATTTCCACCTCCATAACATCGCCCGTCTCCGCCCTTGCCTCAGCTCATCCGCTGCTGAAACCCTCATCCATGCCTTTGTTACCTCTAGACTTGACTATTCCAACGCACTCCTGGCTGGCCTCCCACATTCTACCCTACGTAAACTTGAGGTGATCCAAAACTCGGCTGCCCGTGTCCTAACTCGCACCAAGTCTCGTTCACCCATCACCCCCTGTGCTCACTGACCTACATTGGCTCCCGGTTAAGCAGCGCCTCAATTTCAAAATTCTCATCCTCGTTTTCAAATCCCTTCATGGCCTCACCCCTTCCTATCTCTAATCTCCTTCAGCCCCACAATCCCTCGAGATCTCTGCACTCCTCTAATTCTGCCCTCTTGAGTATCCCCGATTATAATCGCTCCACCATTGGTGGCCGTGCCTTTTGTTGCCTAGGCCCTAAGCTCTGGAATTCCCTGTCGAAACCTCTTCGCCTCTCTACCTCACTTTCCTCCTTTAAGATGCTCTTTAAAACCTATCTCTTTGACCAAGCTCTTGGTCACCTGCCCTAATATCTCCTTATGTGGCTCGGCATCAAATTTTTTTGTCTTTAAATACTCCTATGAAGCGCCTTGGGATGTTTTATTACATTAAAGGTGCTATATAAATACAAGTAGTTGTTGTAGTAAGGGAATTGGATAAATACTTGAAGGAGAAAGAAATTGCGGGGAAAGATTAGGGGAGTGGATTGCTCTTCGAAAGAACCGGCGCCAACACGATGGGCTGAATGGCCTCCTTCTGTGCTGTACTATTATATGATTAGGGCACGGATTTTGCGATAATAATAATGGTGAGGCTATCAACGCTCACCGTTATTATGCAGTAAATCAGACAGCAACTTTCAGCGCCTGCACACGTGCAGTTAAATGTGGAAATCAGGAGGTTGCGAGTTAGGACACGGGCAGCCGAGTTTTGGATCACCTCAAGTTTACGTAGGGTAGAATGTGGGAGGCCAGCCAGGAGTGCGTTGGAATAGTCAAGTCTAGAGGTAACAGAAGCATGGATGAGGGTTTCAGCAGGTTGCTGCTCCTCCACAAGTTTCATTACACCGGTACCTCGCCCAGAGGCTCAGCATTCAAACACATGATGGGCATAAAGTTGCAGCACTGACCCACTAGATACCCACTAAACACGCCAGAAAAGGTTCGGGCTTCTCCATTGAAGTGTAAGTGAATTTGTAACAGCGTGCTAAGTCTTAATTACTACCAAACAACCTCTCTGGCATTTGTAACTTTTACAAGTGTGGAGTCTCATTCCTTCAGCTTTTAATTATTGTTGAAGATTTTTTTTTAATTAAAAAATATAATTCATTTTTTTTACTTTTTCTTTGTCTCTTCTCTCTTTCTCTTAATCCAATCTTTCTTTCCATCTATTTATTTCATTTTCTGTACATGATTTTTACATTGATTTAAATATTCTAACTTACACTTCCTACTTCAGACTCTGCGTATCTCAGTAAGGATTCTTCAATCTGATTGGTTGAAGAGACACGCTGTTGCTTGCCCTGCTCACACCGGTCCCAGATCCCCTGTAGAGGGGGGGCGCATCAAAATGGCTCTCTAGTTACTGTAAGATGCCGCGCAAAAGCCCACTAAAAGTCTGTGGGCAGCTGTAAGCATAACGAATGGCGAGCACCATTCCTTCGCCGCTGACCGCAAAATCCAGGCCAATATGAATTTCAATTTTGTGACAATATAAAATATCAAAACAGTGTACAGAAATAATATCTGATTGTACTGCTTAAACTTTCTGCAGCAACCTAGAGTGCAGAAATACAATTTCCCTGTTGGTTCATTGAGTAAATGCACTACCTGGTGTTGCACAGGGGGTCACGCAGCCCACAATGATCACCAGTTCAAGCCTTGGTCTATGCCGAGTTCACTAATCTCCTAATTCTGAGCAAGAGGTGGAAGAAGTCAAAATAAGAGACAGCTGGAACTCTTGCTCAATATTGTTATAATTGACCCCTTCTGGAAAACCCACGTGCGCGAACAGCGACAGGCTGCAGAATGTTGAATAGTCCATCTACTCTCACCATCTAACCTCGCACATGAAGGGCCACTTTGGCAAAGTACCAGACAGCTGCTGGAGTCCCTGGGACCATATTCCTGCGAGATCCAAGAGAAAACAAGAGAATATTCAAACAACATGAGAACGCACAAGATAATCGCAGGGTTCATTAAAATGTTCGAAGATCTATTTTTGTTGTTTCTCTAATGTATTGCTTAGAATCATAGAATGGTTACAGCAAGGAAGGCGGCCATTCGGCCCGTCGAGCCAGTACCGACTCTCAGCTAGTCCCACTCCCCCGCCCTTTCCCCGTAGCCCTGCAATTTTTTTCCCTTCAGGTACTTATCCAATTCCCTTTTGAAAGCCACGATTGAATCTGCCTCCACCACCCTCTCAGGCAGTGCATTCCAGATCCTAACCACTCACTGCGTGAAAAGTTTTTTCTTACGTCGCTTTTGGTTCTTTTGCCAATCACCTTAAATCTGTGTCCTCTGGTTCTCGACCCTTCTGCCAATGGGAACGGTTTCTCTCTATCTACTCTGTCCAGACCCCTCATGATTTTGAACACCTCTATCAAATCTCCTCAATGTTCGCTGCTACAAGGAGAACAACCCCAGCTTCTCCAGTCTATCAAATGCAAAGTACTCGTTTAGTACCTCAGCCATACCCTCTGCCTCCATGCATAGGTCTTCTTTTTGGTTCCTAATCGGCCCCACCCCTCCTTTTACTACCCTTTTACTATTTATATGCCTATAGAAGACTTTTGGATTACCTTTTATGTTGGCTGCCATTCTATTCTCTTTGCCCCTCTTATTTTCTTTTTCACGTCTCCTCTGACCTTTCTATATTTAGCCTGATTCTCAGATGTATTTGCAACCTGACATCGGTCATATGCACTCTTTTTCTGCTTCATCATATTCTCTATCTGTTTCGTCACCCAGGGAGCCCTGACTTTAGTTGCCCTGCCTTTCCCCCTAGTGGGAATGTACCTCGACTGTACCGCAACCATCTCCTCTTTAAAGGCAGCCCATTGTTCCAATTCAGTTTTGTCTGCCAATCTTTGATTCCAGTTTACCCGGGCCAGCTCCATTCTCATCCCACTGAAATTGGCTTTCCCCGTTAAACATTTTTACTCTAGATTGCTCCCTGTCCTTTTCCATAGCTAATCTAAACCTTATGACACTATGATCAGTTCCCTAAATGTTCACCTACTGACACTTCCTGTACTTGACCTACCTCGATTATTTCTCAACTCTAGCCATATAGATTCTGTCCTTGACCCCTCCAGGACATCCTCCCTCTCCAGCACTGCAACATTCTCCTTAACCAATACTGCCACACCACCTCCTATCTTTCCTTCCCTATCTTTCCTGAACACCTTGTAACCAGGGATATTTAATACCCAATCCTGCCCTTTTTTGAGCCAGGTCTCAGTTATTGCCACAACATCATATTCCCATGTGGCTATTTGTGCCTGCAGCTCACTGACCTTCGTGCGTTCACATACATACACTGTAAACCCATCTTAGACCATCCTGTATTCTCTCTTACTTTGACCCCACCTTACTATTTCTTACTCTAGTGCTCTCTGCCTCTCCCAATCCTTTGAGCACTTTATCCTCTTTCTAATGGGACATCCTGGTGCCCATCCCCCTGCCAAATGAGTTTAAACCCTCCCCAACAGCACTAGTAAACCTCCCCGGCGAGGATATTGGTTCCGGCCCTCTTGAGGTGCAACCTGTCCTGCCAGTGCAGGTCAAACCCTCCCCCAGAACTGGTCCCAATGCCCCAATGCTGTAGTTAGAGGTAAATTAAATGTAAATAAAAGTAAATTTATGAGCAGTGCCCTATCTGATGATCCTCACATCTGTCATTCGCCTTTAAGAACATGAAATAGGAGCAGGAGTAGGCCATTCGAGCCTGCTCCGCCATTCAATGAGATCATGGCTGATCTTCTGCCTCAACTCCATTCACCGGCCCTATCGCCATATCCCTTGATGCCTTTACTAGTCAGAAATCTATCGACTTCAGTTTTGAATATACCCAATGACAGCCTCCACAGCGCTCTGGGGTAGAGAATTCCAAAGATGCACCACCCTCTGTGTGAAGAAATTTCTTCGCGTCTCAGTCCTGAGTGGGCTACCCTTTATCTTGAGGCTGTGGCCCCTGGTCCTAGACTCCCCAGTCAAGGGATACATTCTCCCAGCATCCACCCTATCAAGCCCTGTAATAATTTTGATGCTTCAATGAGATCCCCTCTCATTCTTCTGAATTCCAGAGAATGCAGGCCTAGTTTACTTAATCTCTTCTCATACAACAGTCCCGCCATCCCAGCAATCAATCTCGTGAACCTTCGTTGCACTCTCTATGGCAAGTATATCCTTCCTTAGGTAAGAAGACCAAAATTGTACACAGTACTCCAGGTACTCAAATCCTCTTGTAATGAAGGGCAGTGGCCAGCATACCATTTGCCTTCCTAATGGCTTGCTGCACCTGCACATTCACTTTCAGTAACTCATGTACAAGGACACCCAGGTCCCTTTGAGCATCTGCATTCCCCAATCTTTCACCATTTAGGAAATACTCTGCCTTTCTGTTTTTTCTACCAAAGTGGATAACTTCACATTTATCCACATTATATTCCATCTGCCATGTTCTCGGCCACTCACTGAGCCTGTCGAGATCCCCTTGAAGCCTCTTCGCAACTGACACTGCCACTTAGCTTTGTATCAGCAGCAAATTTGGAAATGTTACACTTAATCCCCTCATCCAAATCATTGATATAGATTGTGAATAGCTGGGGCCCAAGCACCGATCCTTGCGGTACCCCAGTAGTCACATCCTGCCATCCTGAAAGACCCGTTTATTCCTACTCTTTGTTTTCTGTCTGTTAACCAATTCTCAATCCATGCTAGTATATTACCCCCAATTCCATGTGCCCTAATTTTGTTCACCAATCTCTTGTGTGGGACCTTATCGAAGGCCTTCTGAAAATCCAAGTACACCACATCTAACGGTTCCCCTTTGTCTACTCCATTAGTTACATCCTGGGATGTTGTTCCTGAGACATTGGCTCCAACTCAGCCGATAGCTTTTTATACAATATATTCATTCTTGGGATGTGGGTCAGTGTGTCTCTGGTCAAGCTGGCAGTTATTGCCCATTAAAGAAAGACTTACATTTATATAGCGCCTCTCACGACCACCGGAAAGCGCTTTACAGCCAATGAAGTACTTTCTCTGAAGTGTAGTCACAATTGTAATGTAGGAAAAGCGGCAGCCAATTTGCGCACAGCAAGCTCCCACAAACAGCAATGTGATAATGACCGGATAATCTGTTTTAGTGATGTTGATTGAGGGATAAACATTGGCCTGGACACCAGGAGAACTCCCCTGTTCTTTTTGGAAATAGTGTCAGGGGATCTTTTACATCCACCTGAGAGGGCAGACGAGGCCTCAGTTTAACATCTCATCCGAAAGACGGCACCTGTGACAGTGCAGTGCTCCCTCAGCACTGGCAATGGGAGGGACTTGAACACAACCTTCCGACTCAGAGGCAAGAGTGCTGCCTACTGAGGCACGGCTGACACATGCCTAGTTACCCGAAAAAGGTGGTGGCTTGGCCTCCTTGAACCGCTGCAGTCCATGTGAAGTGGCTCGCTCGGTCATTTCGGAGATCAGGTAAGAGTCAGCCACTTCGGTGTGGGACTGGGTCATTTTTACTGACACCAGCTTTTTATTTCCAGAATTGAAGTGAAGTCATTGGCATTTTAGGAAATGCAGCCAATTTGAGGACCGCAAGGTCCCACAAACAGCAGTGGCCAGTTAGTTTGTTACTTGGTTGAAGTGGGCAAGTTCTTTCCAGACACAGAAGGAAGTCGGGTTGGAAGGGAGTGGGGGCGGAGGGGGCGGGGTGAGTGGTGAGGGATACAACTAAGTGTTCAGAGGTGTGCTTTGCTGTAGAAAAACCATCGAAAAATTGCTCCTTCCAATAGATCGTGTACAGTGATGGCACATGGCCTAATTTAATCTCCCAAGAGAAGGTCAAACCTTGAGAGATTTCTCCCTGACCTTGGAGATAAATTGAGTTTAAACTCCAGTGTGTTAATAGAACGGCTAAAGATACCGTGGCGGCAATTATCAATATAAGCCCAGTTAGGAGGTCAGTCTGCTTTTGAGATGTCTCATATGCCACAACTCATCATCACGCATCCTACATGCTGTTAACACGTGAGGTCGGTAAAAATTAAACTGATTTGATGCCATCTCCTTACCGGCCCATCACACAGGCAAAGAGTGTAAAACTGTACCAGGGCAGTTGGTGTTTGATTAGTGAATCACCTTTCCCATCATCATTTCCAAGGTTTGGAAAGGTGATGTTCAATGGGCAAGTACAGACAGAGATTAGATATTCAATCACTCACTGGAACTATCATGTGTGTAAATCAAGCAGTCAAGATTGAATAAAGTAAATAGTAATGTTGGACAGACATTTTAAAGCTTTAATTAATTAAATTGTGCATAATTTTTCCCCTCTGAAGTAAATTAGTTAGGGTAAATTGTAACTGGACTGTGGGAGAAAATGGCTTTTTCCCCTTCCGAGGCTTTATTCTCGCAACTCAAGCTTGACCCGTTCTTGGTACAGCCACTCAATGAATCAGTGCAGTCGTAACACAATGTCCCACAGGGTGGCACTGTACTCAAACATTAAAAAATCTCTAACATACACCCTGAAAAGAGAACTAATTATGCTTCCTGAAAAGCTTAAATTCCTGTGTTAAGCATTTCTATGATTTGATGGTACAACCATGTATTTTCAGTGGGTTGTAGTACAGAGCATGGATGTCCCACCACACTGTATGGCACAGAGACATTATGCCTCTGGATCTATACAGGGTGTGCTTGATCTTGGTTACGCCATCAAAGTAAGGGCTGAACAAAAAGGACAGGAGCTTCCTCACTAACCTGGGTGGGGAATGAATACATCATTCTGATTCGCTCTCTTCTGGGAGCCAATTTAAGAACGGCATGGCGGAGGCGGACAACTTGATCACCTGCTTAATCTGTCAAGAGGAATGTCGCAGCTTTAGGGGGAAGGGAAGCAGTATATAAAAATAAAGTCTTGCATTTCTCTTGCGCTTTTCACGACCACCGGACGTTCCAAAACGCTTTACAGCCAATGAAGTACTTTTTGAAGTGTAGTCACTGTTGTAATGTGGGAAACGCGACAGCCAATTTGCCCACAGCAAGTTCCCAGAAACAGCAATGATAATGACCAGATAATCTGTTTCAGTGATGCTGATTGAGGGATAAATATTGGCCACAGGACACCGGGGGAGAACTCCCCTGCTCTTCTTCGAAAGAGTGCCATTTAGAGTAGTATGGTAAGAAAGAAAGAAGGGGGAAAGAAGTCACTTAAAAACAGGAGCAAAGAAAAGAGGTGCTTTAGTGGACAGCGCTCTCTCTTTTTTCAATATACGTGGAAGGCTGGTAGTAACAGAAGAGCATGAACTGGAATAAAGGAGAATGACGGTGGCACAGAGAGGGTCTGGAAAATAAAGAGCATATACCACAAATAAAATGTTAAAGGAAATGAGCACTTTCACATACAATTGTCCATTCTACAGGAATTCTGCAGCACGGTGGCATAGTGGTTAGCACTGTTGCCTCACAGCGCCAGGGACCCGGGTTCGAATCCGGCCTCGGGTGACTGTCTGTGTGGAGTTTGCACATTCTCCCCGTGTTTGCATGGGTTTCCTCCGGGTGCTCCGGTTTCCTCCCACAGTCCAAAGATGTGCGGGTTAGGTTGATTGGCTATGATAAATTGACCCTTAGTGTTAGGGGGATTAAATACGTGGGGTTACGGGGATAGGGTGGGATATGTGTTGGTGTAGGGGTTACGGGGATCGGGTGGGATATGTGTCGGTGCAGGCTCGATGGGCCGAAATGGCCTCTATCTGCATTGTGGGGTTTCTGTGATTCTGTGATCCGGCACCGACGGGACCGAGCTGTTGCCGATCTATCAAAACTGCCGGACATACAAAGTTAATGTTGAAGCATACAGAGGTTTTCATCTCCGTATCTGACAACAAACACTGTTGCTTAGCAACAGCTTGTAAACAGTCGGCCCGTACCTTGGAAGCGTCTCTGGAGCTTAGCAACAGCTTCAGAGAGGCTTTCCAGAGACTGACTGTTGAAAACAAAGCCACGAGAAGAAAAAAAACCTAACAAAACGGCTCCTGATTTCTGCCGGTAGATCGAGGTTTCCGGACATACAACCTCCGGATAAACCAAAGTTTCCTGTATTTTTAACGCTTACTGAAACTTACATAAGAGCATAAGAAACAGGAGTCAGCCATTTGGCCCCTCGAGCCTGCTCCGCCATTCAATAAGATCATGGCTGATCTTCCACCTCAACTCCACCGTCCCGCACTATCCCCATATCCCTCGATTCCCTTTGTTCCCAAAAAATTATCTTAGGTCAGAAGCAGAGCAATTGTTATCACTTATTTGCCAACATCATGGTAACAATATCGATCAGGGGAATCTCAGCATGAAGCGCTTACACCTGATGTGCTAAAACCAGCTTGGCAACTGGCAGTCTTGGCTGCTTTAAGAACTATTCTGGTCGCAGGTCACAGCAGTGAGTTTACTGCTGTAGGTGAGAAGATTCACAGAGTCCAGTGAACTAAATATTGTCAAAACCGTTCTAGTTTGTTCTTCAAAGTTGCCTGGTGCTTTGTGCCACCGTCATTCTCCTTTACTCCAGTTCATGCTCTTCTGTTACTACTAGCCTTCCAAATATATCGGAAAAAAGAGAGCGCTGTCCACTAAAGCACCTTTATTTTTAGCTCCTGTTTTTTAAATGACTGCTCAAACCGTAGTACAGATATTACACGTACACTGTTAACGCGGGAGATAGGAGGGGAAAACTGATGGTAGCAGATCGGCCGCTTGTTATATGCACCGTCCCATTTTCCTTTCCATTGTATAACGGCTGGCCGATCCACCACTGCTGGCTTTCTGCCCGACTAAAAAGTGAAAACTACCCCCTTTATTTTTGTTGAAAACTACGACACGGATGCGCAGATATTACAACAACCTGCATTTATATAGCAACCTCTAATGTAGGAAAACGTCCCAAGGCGCTTCACAGGAGTGTTGTCAGACAAAATGTGATGCCGAGTCATAGAAGGAGATATTAGGACAGGTGACCAAAAGAGGTAGGTTTTAAGGAGCGTCTTAAAAGGAAGAGAGAGAGGTAGAGAGGCGGAGAGGTTTAGTGAGGGAATTCCAGAGTTTAGGGCCCAGGCAGCTGAAGGCACGGCTGTCGTTTGAGGAGCACAGTGACCTCGGGGAGGGGGGTGGTGGCTGGAGGTTACAGAAATAGGGAGGGGGCGAGGCCATGGAGGGATCTGAAAACAAGGATGGGAATTTTACAAATCGAGGCGTTGCCGGACAGGGAGCGAATGTAGGTCAGCGAGCAGAGGGTGATGGGTGAACGGGACTTGGTGCGAGTTAGGACACGGGGCAGTGAGCAGAGAGGGTGATGGGTGAACGGGGATTTGGTGCGAGTTAGGACACGGGGCAGTGAGCAGAGAGGGTGATGGGTGAACGGGACTTGGTGCGAGTTAGGACACGGGGCAGTGAGCAGAGAGGGTGATGGGTGAACGGGCCTTGGTGCGAGTTAGGACACGGGGCAGCGAGCAGAGAGGGTGATGGGTGAACGGGACTTGGTGCGAGTTAGGACACGGGGCAGCGAGCAGAGAGGGTGATGGGTGAACGGGACTGGGTGCGAGTTAGGACACGGGGCAGTGAGCAGAGAGGGTGATGGGTGAACGGGACTTGGTGCGAGTTAGGACACGGGGCAGTGAGCAGAGAGGGTGATGGGTGAACGGGCCTTGGTGCGAGTTAGGACACGGGGCAGTGAGCACAGGGGGTGATGGGTGAACGGGACTTGGTGCGAGTTAGGACACGGGGCAGTGAGCACAGGGGGTGATGGGTGAACGGGACTTGGTGCGAGTTAGGACACGGGGCAGTGAGCACAGGGGGTGATGGGTGAACGGGACTGGGTGCGAGTTAGGACACGGGGCAGCAGAGTTTTGGATGAACTCAAGTTTACGGAGGGTAGAATGTGGGAGGCCAGCCAGGAGAGCATTGGAATAGTCGAGGCAACAGAGGCATGATGAATGATTTCACATCATAAATGAGAATTACTGAAACAGCTGTTTCTACATTTATTTTATTTTACACATCTCTTACTGACCAGTTACCTATAAGCATGCAAGTCAAATGAAAACTACGAGATACACTTGGCTCCATTCAAAAAAAAAACTATTTTTGCCCTTCACTTCCCCCTAGAAAAATAATAAATTGCCAACAGTGAAGTATTTCAAGCGCTTCCTTTAATTTTACCAGGTTGCTGCTTTCTTATGGCTAGTTTGATCACCCTACCTAGTTTTTACTTTGCTAACTTGGCGATCAATGCTACACCTACTCACAAGTCTCTATCAACCACCCCCCCACCCGCCTTCTTGTACAGCTAGCAAATGCCATTTGAATCTTTGGGTACAGCTTTCCTCGCTGTATGATTGAAGTTGGAGCGAGCCTCCGGCACAGTGGGAGCATTCCCGCCTCTGGGCCAGAAGGTGCAGGAATCGAACCCCGCACCAGACAGTCCCGGCGAGTGGAGTCGGAGCGCCGGCTCTGAATTCCGGGTTTGACAACCAACGGGATACTCGTGTCCGGTGGGTGGCTCACCCTTCCCCATGGCCATGGAAGGAGTGTTCACGTCGCAGCCTGTCAGACCGTTAATCAGCCTGCGAATCTTTCCAACTACAGGAAACTCTCTAATAACCGGTACAATTCTCACTCCGAAAACTACAGTATACAGTCGTTTATAAGTTTTGTTTTACTGTTAAGTAATTAAAGAGTTATGGATTACCCTCAACTGGCATTACTGTACTTAATCAAGCATCTTCCACCATCCATTTAACACAACATTCTGTAGGTGAGCACCCAATTATACTGCACATTTCTTGATTTTTTAAATTTTTGTTTGTTAAAAATAGCCTCGGTAGATATACCTCTCCGTTATCCAGAATTTTTTATCAACCGGCACCATCCCGGTCCCGTCGGTGCCGGATACCAAAGAGTTTCCTGTACTTCAGACTGTTCTCTCCAAGGTTACGAGCAAGTAGATACGAAATGATGATGATTGAAGTTGATCTACAACATACATTAGGATCCTAGTAAATTTCCCAAGTTTTGTTGTTTTGTGTAAAAGGTCAATTGGGACTGGAGTTGGGAAAAACACTTTAGAAAGCTGGCCACAGTCTAGATAGAAAATACCACTGGAAAGGTGCTAAAGGTGACCTGCAATCTAAAGACAATGCCCAGACATTGGCAATGCTGACAGATACTATGAAGAATAACAACAGAAAATGCTGGAAAAACTCAGCAGGTCAGGCAACATCTGTGAAGAGAAATTAGAGTTGACGTTTCGGGTCGAACCCTTCTTCAAAACTGGAAAGAAAAGAAAATAGATCGAAGGCAGGGCTGCGATCGGACAAAAGAAGTGAAAGAAACAAAAGAGCTAGACGAGATGGTAATAGGCTGAGATTAGGTGTAAAGTGTACTGGCAGGGCAAGAGATAGCTGCCAGGTGTGAGAGAGAAACAAAAGGAAAGGGGGGGGGGGGGGGGGGGGGGAAAGGAGTGGAAAAATTACAAGAAAAAATGTGTAATAGAGGTCGAGGTTATGATCTGAAATTGTTGAACTCAATATTGAATCAAGTTCAACAATTTCAGATCATAACCTCGGCCCCTATTACACATTTTTTCTTGTAATTTTTCCACTCCTTTTCCCCCCCCCCCCCTTTCCTTTTGTTTCTCTCTCACACCTGGCAGCTATCTCTTGCCCTGCCAGTACACTTTACACCTAATCTCAGCCTATTACCATCTCGTCTAGCTCGTTTACTTCTTTTGTCCGATCGCAACCCTACCTTCGATCTATTTTCTTTTCTTTCCAGTTTTGAAGAAGGGTTCGACCCAAAACGTCAACTCAAATTTCTCTCCACGGATGTTGCCTGACCTGCTGAGTTTTTCCAGCATTTTCTGTTGTTACTTTGGATTTCCAACATCTGCAGTATTTTGCTATCGTACTATGAAGAATAGTTCTGTTTCGCTGCTCTTCTGGCTCATCTCTTTAAAGCCACTGCTCACTGCACTCCCTGTACAACCAGTCGTGAGGTTAAAGTTTAATTGCTGCTCAATAACACAAGTTTTTAGATTGTTAATAGCAACAGAAAATGCCGGAAACACTCAGCAGGTCAGGCAACCTCATGGAGAGAGAAACAGAGTTAACGTTTTAGGTCAATGACCGTTCGTCGGAACTGGAAAAAGTTGGAGAAGTAACAGATTTTTAAGCAAGTGCAGCGGCAGGGAAAGGGAGGAGGGGAGGAAAGAACAAAAGGGAAGGTCTGCGATAGGCTGGAAGGCAGGAGAGATTAAATGACAAAAGGGATGATGGTGCGAGGCAAAAGGAGATGGTAATGGGGCAAGTTAAGAAACAAAAGATGACTCTAAATGGCAATGGCCGAATTTTGCTATTGTTTTTAGATAGTTAGGTGCTTGTGGATTTCTGGCACCAAGTCAGAAGAAAAAAAACCAGCAACCTATCTTTCTTTTTATAATTTGGCACTTTGAAGTGTGTCATCTGCTGTGTGACATATACTCTTAAAATAGGTAGACAGACAGATAACACCACACAAGTTTAAAGCACAGAAGGCCATTCCCACAGCCCACTTGTTTGGCACCCTATCCACCACCTTAAACATTCACTCCCTCCACCACCGGCACACCGTGGCTGCAGTGTGTACCATCTACAAGATGCACTGCAGCAACTCGCCAAGGATTCTTCGGCAGCATCTCCCAAACCCGCGACCTCTACCACCTAGAAGGACAAGGGCAGCAGGCGCATGGGAACACCACCACCTCCAAGTTCCCCTCCAAGTCACACCCCATCCTGACTTATATCGCTCTTTACTGTTAAACAAATCTGATTAGTAGCTCATAGTCAAAGCCAACAGCCATTCCCTGTATCTCTGCCCCTATTTCTAGGTACGAAGGGGGCACCCTGAGGGGTGATGAATGATCTCAACCCAGAAATTCAGGTCACTGCAGGTGGAGTGCATTTCAGGTGGGTCTTCCTGTCTGGTGCCCTGGCGCAGGAAGAACCTAGAAAATCTACCCCTTGGCTTCCTGTGGTGTATTCGAGTACCTCAGTCTATTGTAAGAGCTATTTGAGTTAGATAATTCATAATGGATGAAGCAGTTTAATTATTTACTGTGAGAGTATTAATGGTACTGTGGGATATGAAGAAACGGAATTGGAATTACAAAGATGACACAAAGATAAGTGGCATTGTAAGCAGTGTAGATGGAAGCATAAAATTACAAAGAGATATTAATAGATTTAGTGAATGGGCAAAACTGTGGCAAATGGATTTCAATATAGACAAGTGTGAGGTCATCCACTTTGGACCTAAAAAGATTAGATCAGAGTACTTTCTAAAAGCTAGAAGCAGTGGAGGTCCAAAGAGACTTGTGGGTCCATGTACATAGATCATTAAAATGTCATAAAGGTACAGAAAATAATCAAAAAGGCTAATGGAATGCTGGCCTTTATATCTAGAGGACTAGAATACAAAGGGTTAGAAGTTATGCTGCAGTGACAGAAAGCCATGGTTAGACCACACCTGGAGCACGGTGAGCAGTTCTGGGCACCACACCTTAGGAAGGATGTACTGGCCTTGGAGGGAATGTAGCGTAGGTTTACCAGAGTGATACCCGGACTCCAAGGGCTAAATTACAAGGAGAGATTACACAAACTAGAGTGGTATTCCCTAGAATTTAGAAGGTTAAGGGATGATCTGATTGAAGTTTTCAGGATATTAAGGGGAACAGATAGGGTAGATAGAGAGAAACTATTCCCACTGGTTGGGGATTCTAGGACTAGAGGACATAGTCTAAAAATTAGAGTCAGACCTTTCAGGACTGAAGTTAGGAAACACTTCTACACACAAAGGGTGGTAGAACTTTGGAACTCTCTTCCACAAACAGCAGTTAATGCTAGGTCAATTGTTAATTTTAAATCTGAGATTGATAGATTTTTGATAACCGAAAGTATTAAGGGATATGGGGCATAGGCAGGGATATGGAGTTAGGTCACAGATCAGCCGTGATCTCTTTGAATGGCGAAAAAGGCTGGAGCTAAATGGCCTCCTCCTGTTCCTCTAGGGGGAATTTTGCCAGCCCTGGGGAGGCGGGTTTGACAGGAAAATGGCAGAATCTGAGGGCGGGTACCTATCCCGCCACCAACCCGCCTCCGTGCCATCTTCCCAGGAGGCGGGTAGCCGACCCGCGCTGGGAGCCGCCTCCCCGAGGCAGGAAGGGGATTACAGCCACTTAACTGCCCGTTAACAGGTAGTTAAGAGGATTATCCCCTTTTTACCCCTGCAAGTGCGGGCTTCCCGACGTCGGGAAATTCCGCCAGGGTCGCCGAGGCGAGCAGTGGGTCTGCGGGGGTCGGAGGGGTCCAAAAGTGTGCTGTGGAGGTGAGTGATGGGTGCAAGTGTGGAGAGGTAAGTGTGTGAGTTGAGTGAAAAGTCATAGAAAATGTTTACTTACCTTTGTTTCTTCCTGCAGGCTTCAACAGTTGGGGGACCGGCATCTCACCAGCAGAGATGACAGATGGCTGCTGCACTCTCCGATGTAGCAGCCATCTGATTTCTGCACAGCAGATAGGTTTGATGAGTTTTGAATATAAGGACTCATCAAACAACAGAGAATGTCAGAGCTGTCAAACGATGACAATTCATCTGTCAAAAATTTTTGACAGATCAAACGTCATACACTGACGTTCTCTGTAACCGGCTTTCCCTTAATTGGCCTGCTAAGCCCGCTGGGCAGGCTTAACAAGGTCAATCAAGGGAAAATAGCGTGGGTTGGCCATAAGTCGATGGAGGCGGGACTGAAACCCGACAAGTGGGAGTCCCGCCTCCAAAAGCTCCCCATTGGCAAAACATAAGAACATAAGAAATAGGAGCAGGAATAGGTCACTTGGCCCCTCGAGCCTGCTCTGCCATTCAATAAGATCATGGCTGATCTTGGGCTCAAAGCCACTTCCCTGCCCGCTCCCTATAACCCTTCACTCCCTTATCTTGCAAAAATCTGTCTATCTCCACCTTAAATATATTTAATGACCCAGGCTCCAAAGCTCTCTGGGGCAGAGAATTCCACAGATTTACAACCCTCAGAGAAGAAATTCCTCCTCATCTCAGTTCTAAAAGGGCGACCCTTTATTCTGAAACTACGCCCCCGAGTTCTAGTTTTCCCCACGAGGGGAAACATCCTCTCTGCATCTACCTTGTCGAGCCCCCTCAGTATCTTATATGTTTCAATAAGATCACCTCGCATTCTTCTGAATTCCAATGAGTATAGGCCCAACCTGCTCAACCTTTCTACATAAGTCAAGCCCCTCATCTCAGGAATCAACCGTGTGAATCGTCTCTGAACTGCCTCCAATGCAAGTATATCCTTCCTTAAATAAGGAGACCAAAACTGTATGCAGTACTCCAGGTGCAGTCTCACCAATACCCTGTGCAGTTGTAGCAGGTCTTCCCTGCTTTTATACTCCAACCCCCTTGCAATAAAGGCCAATATTCCATTTGCCTTTTTGATTACTTGCTGTACCTGCATGCCAACTTTTTGTGTTTCATGCACAAGGACCCCCAAGTCCCTCTGGACTGTAGCATTTTGTAATCGCTCTCCATTTAAATAATAATTTGCTTTTTTATTTTTCCTGCCAAAGTGGATAACCTCGCACTTTCCCACATTATACTCCATCTGCCAAATGTTTACCCACTCACTTAGCCTGTCTATATCCCTTTGCAGATTCTTTGAGTCCTCTGCACAACTTGCTTTCCCACCCATCTTTGTATCATCCGCAAATTTGGCTACATTACACTAGGTCCCTTCATCCAAGTCATTAATGTAGATTGTAAATAGTTGAGGCCCCAGCACTGATCCCTGTGGCACCCCACTAGTTACCATTTGCCAACCGGAAAATGACCAATTTATCCCAACTCTCTGCCTTCTGTTAGTTAGCCAATTCTCTATCCATGCTAATATATTACCCCCAACTCCATGAACTCTTATCTTATGCAGTAACCTTTTATGTGGCATCTTATCGAATGCCTTCTGGAAATCCAAATGCACCATATCCACTGGCTCATCCTTAGCCACCCTGTTCGTTACATCCTCAAAGAACTCCAGCAAATTTGCTAAACGTGATTTCCCTTTCATAAAACTATGCTGACTCTGCTTGACTGCATTATGATTTTTCCAAATGCCCTGCTACTTCCTTAATGAAGGACTCCAGCATTTTCCCAACGACAGATGTTAGGCTAACTGGTCTATAGTTTCCTGCTTTCTGTCTCCCTCCTTTCTTAAATAGGAGTATTACATTTGCAGTTTTCCAATCCGCTGGGACCTCTCCAGAGTCCAGGGAATTTTGGTATATTGCAACCAATGCATCCACTATCTCTGCAGCCACTTCTTTTATGACCCTGGGATGCAGGCCATCTGGTCCAGGGAACTTGTCGTCTTTTAGCCCCATTATTTTACCAAGTACTTTTTCCTCAGTGATAATGATTGTCTTTAGTTCCCCCCTCCCTGTGGCCCCTTGATTATCCATTATTGGGATGTTGTTCGTGTCTTCTACTGTGAAGACAGATACAAAAAAAATTGTTCAGAGTCTCTGCCATTTCCCCGTTCCCATTCTCTAAAATTCAGCCCCATATTCCTATAAAGGGCTGTCATGTCTAACCAAATAGTGCAGCAGGTTTAGTGGGTTAAATGGTCTGCTCCTCTCTTCCCAAGAGACTTCCTCATGGTTTGAAAGTTCAGCCTCTACATCTAAAATAGAAATTGCTGATATTTGTTTTGAAGGAGGAACTGGACGGTTACAGACAGTTTGAACTGTGGGCAGTCAGTTAATCTTCTCTCCACTACGCTGTGCCGGCCTGAGACGGGCCTCATTAGCAGGAACGCTGGTGGGACCGAATGGTAGTCGTTACCAACCAGCATGCTCTCTCACTTTTACTGCCCCCGTTTTCTTAAGATTGCTTTGAGAAATAAACAAAGAAGCGTCGGGTGGCAAATATGATAGTTTATCAGAAAATCGCATCATCTTTCAGTTGCTGCAGAGCTGATTCTGGTCAGGTAAAGAGGATGACAATTTTGCAACCAATAAGAGAAAAGAATGTGACAGGAAACAGATAAATGCGGAGATAGCAGAGGGTTAACTTTTGTTTCTTTTAGTTGTTTTTATTCAACGATGAAATAATTCAACTTCCAGTTAATATTTTTAAAAGTAAGAATATTAACATGAATGTTGGGGGAAGTTAAGATGATGGAAGCTCAGAGTTAGGGGAAATTGGCGGTATGGATACGTAATTGGCTCAGTAACAGGAAGCAGAGGGTGTTGGCGGGTGGATATTTTTCAGACTGGGAGATGGTTTGCTGTGGTGTTCCCCCCAAGGCTCAGTTTTGAATCCATTACTCTTTTCAATTTTTAGAAATGACCTAGACTCGGGTGTCAGGAGAAGCATTATAAAGTTTGCAGATGATATGGAACATGGCAACGTTGTAGATAGCGATGAGGATAGTTATAGGCTTCAGGATGACATAGACAGGATGGTGAAATGGGCAGAAGCATGGCAGATGGAGTTCAACATGGAGACGTGTGAAGTGATGCACTTTGGGAGGACGAATATGGAAGGACAACACACTATAAATGGCACAATTTTTAAAAGTGTAGATGAACCAAGAGACCTTGGTGTCCATATTGACAAATCCTTAAAAGTGGCAGGGCAAGTTGATAAGGTGGTTAAAAAAGCATATGGTTTCCTTGGGTTTATAAATAGAGGCATAGAATATAAAAGCAGAGATCATGCTAGAACTTTATAAATCGCTGGTTTGCCCTCAACTGGTGTATGGTGGACAATTCTGGCCACCACACTTAAGGAAAAATGTGAAGGCCTTAGTGTATGAATAAGCTATTTGCTGTCAATATTGCTGTAACTTGACCAAACTTAAAAGTTGACCACATCTTTAATATACCAGCATGCTTCGGGAAGCTGAGAGGCTGGTTCCTGTGAGAACTCTTGTGAAAAAACCGTTGACAGAAAAAGAAGACATTGGGCAGGAACAGAGACTCTCTGCTAAAAAAAAAAATGTAAAATGAACTGTTACGGTTGTAAGCTGTGAAAGGCTGCCAGGCGCCTTTTACCAAGATAAGGAAAGCATGCTTTGAGTGTCCTGTGGAACAGACGATTGAACTGTGGCAGCATCTTCAGACTGTGGAATGTAACTGGCCTTGAAGGCCCACGGATGTTCAACAGACTATTGATAAGAGTAACTGAAGAACAACTAATAGCCATTATATCCGTCTAATTAGGGACATGTAAGACGACACGTACGCAGTGGGAGGGTTGCCAAACTTTAGGGTATAAGAGGCGCTGTTTCAAGACACTTGGGGCTGCTGCAGCCTGGAACAACTTAGTCAGTTACCAGTTAAAGGCACACGTCTGGTCATCGCTGAATTGACCACTTGCTGGCGTTAGTAAGTATGTAGTGTGGGCTTATTATCACTTGATCTTAAAGTAAGGGAATAAATCTGTGCGCGCTTAGGTATAATCAGGAGTATTATATGCAACAGTTTTGTGTGAACTTACTTGTAAACCTCTTGCTGATTTTAAGTGAAGGAATTTATTCCCGAATCCTTTGGGTTTTGTGTTGTCTGTTCTACGGGTCTGAACTTTGGAAACTGTTTGACGGGTTGGAGGACAAGGGTGAATCTAAACGTCTTACATTAGAGAGGGTACAGAGGAGGTTTACCAGGGATGAGGGACTTCAGTTAAGAGAGGATGTTGGACAAGTTCGGACTGTTCTCCTTGGAACAGAGAAGGTTAAGAGGTGACCTAATGAAGGGCTTTCAAGATGATGAGAAATTTTGATTGAGTAGAGAGAGAAAAACGATCCCCTCTGGCGAGTGGGTCAATAACCAGAGGTCAGAGATTCAAAATCATTGGCAAAAGATCTCGAGGGGAGATGAAGAGAAACGTTTTCACTCCGAGTGCTGTCGGGATCTGGATCGCTCGACCTGAAAAAGGGGATGGAAGCCGATTCCAAAAATAATTTTGAAAGGGAGTTGGACAGGTTCTTGAGGATGAGGAACTTACAGGGTTAGGGACAAAAAGCGGGGGTGTGGAACTGAGCACGACTGCTCTTTCACAGAGCCAGCACAGGCACGACGGGCCGAATGGCCTCCTTCTGTGCTGTAGGTTTCCATGACTCTATCCCATTCACTGGATATATATTTTAAGGTAGCGTACACGAATACAGTGCACATTTCGTTGGGCTAAAAGGTGAGATTTTAAATGAAATTTTAAAATGGATTAGCGCAAAAGAGCAGTCTACGGGAAGACTGGCTGGGGAAATTCGATATCTTTGCCCGAAAAAAAGAAAATAAGCCTCTGTGGCTGTATCGTTTTGTATGTGGGTTCAATGACGACACATTCATGAAAGAGATGTCTTTTTATCTAAAGTATGTTCAACTCAGTTAACAGCATTACAGGAGACATCATGTTTGAGATCCATCTAAAACGAAAGTAAAACTAAACTGCTTGTCTCTCACGTGCCCTCTGCTGGTCAGGCATAAGTAATCAATCAGGCAAACATGCTGGTAAGGCATCATAATCAAACAGGCGAATACCATCACTATTTGCTGATATTATTACAGTGGCTACATCTCTTCGATAACTAGTTAGCTGCCCAATGGACGAGCTACACATACCACGGCTAAGGCCTTCCTGTCTTTCAAGGAATTGTACCTGTTGGATACAAAATATAGCACAGTCCTATTCCCATTAGCAAGAAAAAGAAAAGATACTAAGCATCTTTTGATTTAAAAGTGTGGAATTTTTACCTCTCCATCCTCATTTCTGGGCCTCCCTGTTCCATCTATCTTCAAACGTGCAGGCAGGCCAAAGCGTCTGCCAATGTCATTCTGCTACCCGCTGCTGGAAGTGCAGAAGAGCACTCTGAGTTTTCCTCTCTTTCCATCCGTGGCTCAGTGGGTAGCACTCTCGCCTCGGAGTCAGAAGGTCGTGGGTTCAAGTCCCACTCCGGGGACTGGAGCACAAAATCTAGGCCGACACTCCAGTGCAGTGCTGAGGGAGTGCCGCACCGTCGGAGGGGCCATCTTTTGGTTGAGATGGTAAACCGAGGCCCCGTCTGCTCTCTCAGGTGGATGTAAAAGATCCCATGGCACTATTTCGAAGAGCAGGGGAGTTCTCCCTGGTGTCCTGGCCAATATTTATCACTCAACCAACATCGCTAAAAAATGAATTATCTGATCATTATCACATTGCTGTTTATGGGACCTTACTGTGCACTATTTGGCTGCTGAGTTTTCTACATTACAACATTGATTGCACTTCAAAAGTATTTCACTGGCTGTAAAGTGCTTTGGGATGTCCTGAGGTCGTGAAAGACGCTATATAAATGCAAGTCTTTCTTTCTTTCTCTGCTTGATGTCTCCACACGTTGTTGAGATCTCCATCAATGTAGCCCCAAAACAGCGGCGGCAACAGAAAAAATGCCGCAGGAAAATTAACGCTGGAGCACTCAAAGACCCCACTAAGAAAGCCCAATTCAGCCTGCGCCTCACAAACAATCTGACGACTCCCAGTGATGCAGAGACACAGAGTGCCCACAGTGTCTGGTCTGCACTCAAGGCCTCCATAATCAGCACCTGTGAAGAGACGCTCGGTCACTCAACCAGGAAACACCAAGACTGGTTCGACGAGAATGACCATGAGATCCAGGAGCTAATAAGCCGCAAGCGCAAGGCATTTCTGATCTGGAAACAGCAACAGAACTCGAGAGCAAGAAAGCAGCTCTACAGAAGCCTGAAGGCCGAGGTCCAACAAAAAACTCGCGACCTAAAGAACAGATGGTGGGTGGAGAAAGCGCAGGAGATCCAGCAGCTAGCTGACAACCATGACGTGCGTGGATTCTTTAGCGCAGTCAAGACCATCTACGGCCCAAGCACCCAAGGCCCTTCCCCACTGCGAGCCAAGAACGGAGAGGTACTCATCAAGGACAAGGAAGCAGTCAGTGCCTGCTGGAAGGAGCACTTCGAAGATCTCCTTAACCACGACTCTGTCTTCGACACGAGTGTCCTCAACTCCATCCCACAGCATGCTACCCGCCACCATCTCAGCACAACTCCAGCCCGGCATGAGGTTGAAAAGGCCATCCGACAACTGAACAACAACAAGGCCTCAGGAGCAGATGGAATCCCCGCCGAGGCACTAAAGCATGGTGGAGAAGCACTACTGGCGCGAATTCATGAACTCATTTATCTGGAAGGAGGAGAGCATGCCAGGGGATCTCAGAGACGCCGTAATTGTGACCATCTTCAAGAAAGGTGACAAGTCCGATTGCGGTAATTAGAGGAGTTTCCCTGCTATCTGCCACAGGGAAAGTCATCGCAAGAATCCTCCTCAATCGCCTTCTCCCAGTGGCCGAAGAGCTCCTCCCAGAGTCGCAATGCGGACACAATGTTCACCGCACATCAATTACAAGAGAAATGCAGGGAACCGCACCAACTACTGTACATGGCCTTCTTTGATCTCACAAAGGCTTTCGACACTGTCAACCATGAGGGATTATGGAGTGTCCTCCTCAAATTCGGCTGCCTCAAAAGTTTGTCACTATCCTCCGCCTGCTTCACGACGACATGCAAGCCGTGATCCTGACCAACGGTTCCACCACAGACCCAATTCACGTACGAACCGTGGTTAAGCAAGGCTGTGTCATCGCACCAATGCTCTTCTCAATCTTCCTTGCTGCAATGCTCCATCTCACCCTCAGTAAGCTCGCCACTGGAGTGGAGCTAATTTACAGAACAAACGGGAAACTGTTCAACCTCCATCACCTCCAGTCCAGATCCAAGGTCGTCCCATCCTCTGTCGTCGAATTACAGTATGCAGACGATGCTTGCGTCTGCGCTCACTCGGAGGCCGAACTCCAAACCATCGAAACACCTTCACCGAAGCGTACGAGAGCATGGGCCTTACACTAAACATCCGTAAGACAAAGGTCCTCTACCAACCTGCCCCCGCCACACAGTGCTGCCCCCCGATTATCAAAATCCACGACAAGGCCTTGGACAACGTGGACCACTTTCCATACCTCGGGAGCCTACTGTCAACAAGGGCAGATGTCGACGACGAAGTCCAACACCGCCTTCAGTGTGCCAGTGCAGCCTTCGGTCGCCTGAGGAAGAGTGTGTTTGAAGACCAGGACCTCAAACCCGGCACTAAGCTCATGGTCTACAGGGCAGCAGTGATACCTGCCCTGCTGTATGCCTCAGAGACATGGACCATGTACAGCAGGCACCTCAAAGCACTGGAGAGGTACCACCAACGCTGGCTCTGCAAGATCCTGCAAATCCATTGGCAGGATAGGCGCACTGACGTCAGTGTTCTTGCTCAGGCCAACATCCCCAGCATCGAAGCACTGACCACGCTCAATCAGCTCCGATGGACGGGTCACATCGTCCGCATGCCCAGATACGAGACTCCCAAAACAAGCGCTCTACTCGGAGCTCCGGCACGGCAAGAGAGCCCCAGGTGGGCAGAGGAAACACTTCAAGGACACCCTCAAAGCCTCCTTGAAAAAGTGCAACATCCCCACCGACACCTGGGAATCCCTGGCCCAAGACCACACAAAGTGGAGGAGAAGCATCCGGGAAGGCGCTGAACACCTTGAGTCTCTTCGCCGGGAGCAAGCGGAAGCCAAGCGCAAGCAGCGCACGTCAACCCAAGCACCCCACCCACCTGCCCCTTCAACCACCGTCTGCCCCACCTGTGACAGAGACTGTAGGTCCCGCATTGGACTCATCAGTCACCTGCGAGTTCATTTTTAATGTGGAAGCAAGTCATCCTCAGTTCCGAGGTACTGCCTAAGATGATGATGATGCAGGGAAGTGCTACCTACTATAGCTCATTCTTTCTGGAAATGTTTATTTAAAAAAAGATGTGTAAATCATTAAAACCCCCAGTTTACAAATTAACAGCACAGAAACAGGCCATTCAGCCCAACAGGTCAATGCTGGTGTTTATGCTTCACACGAGCCTCCTCCCACCCTTCTTCATCTCACTCCATCAACATAACCTTCTATTCCTTTCTCCCTCATGTGCTTTCCTTAAATGCATCTATAATATTCGCTTCAACCAGTCCTTGTGGTAGCGAGTTCCACATTCTCACCACTCTCTGGGTAAAGAAGTTTCTCCTGAAATGCCTATTTGATTTATTAGTGACTGTCTTATATTTATGGCCCCTAGTTCTGGTCTCGCCCGCAAGTGAAAGCATCTTCGCTACGTCTACCCTATCAAACCCTTTCATAATCTTCAAGACCTCCATCAGGTCACCTTTCAGTCTTCTCTTTTCTAGAGAAAAAAGAGCCCCCACCTGTTCAACCCCTGGCACCCACTAATGGGTATCCACCACGGCACACGGTACCCTAACATTGGCCTAACCAATGTTGTTGTATAAAATTCATAGTCACTTCATTAGTTTTGATAGTAGTAATGTAAATTAGTACGATAAACACACGGCTTTAATCGGGATGGGCAATAAATGCTGGCCTTGCCAGCGACGCCCATAGCTCAAAAACAAATTTTTAAAAAAACACAAGTCATTCCATTTCAGAGGAACATCGTGTTTTTTTTTTAAAAATCACAATTTCCTGAATAAGACTAAGGTGCAGTGTCTGACCATATTGAACTGACTTCCTGTACCTCAACATTGGCAGGAAATGATCAGCCAAGCTGAGAAGGAGAGTGACCAATAAGGAACAGGGAGGCACCTTGCCTGTACATTGTTCAACAACAGGTTCATCTTGCAAAGTGGACAGTGATGCTCAGCAGGACAAGTATCACAGCCTTGTTAGGTAAGTGCTTCTTTGTGCAATATTCAGATTAGAATTGCTACAAATCTATGTCTTCACTCTGCAATGAGAAAATGTAAAAAATAAAGCTGAAAATTGCTGCCAAACAATTTGTTATTTGACAAAAAGTAATTTGACTGGATACATTCCTTTTAGTTTTCATGGATTTAAGTGGAACTTTGACACATTCTAAGAAGTAGATAAGGTGGCGAAAACTGTATCTGTTGCAAGAATCGCTGAGAACGTTTTCCTTGGTTATAATTAACCAGCGAGTACCACATCAATGGAAACTGTTTCACTGGGCAGATATCTGTACCTAGATTGTGTAATACACACACAGGAAGCGCTTTACATGCAAGAAAATTGAACAGAAACACAGTTTAAGGCTGGACTCTGCCCAGTCTTTGCTGTGAACCAGAAAGCAGCCTCTCGCAGGCTCGTTGCCACGAATTTAGCAGATTGTATTTCAATGGATGTGACCGTGGATTAAAGTTGCGAGGGGAGGTTTGGGTTTGCTAAATTTCTGCAGGCCACTTGCACAGAGTCTGCTACTGACAACCGCAAACTAAAGTCTTTTCTTTCAAGAGAAAAAGTCACCGCCGGTTTCCCCTTACTAAAAAAAATTAATAAATCGACAGCTAGTTCGCCATGTCGAAACCTATAAAATTCTGTCAGGCCTGGACAGACTAGATACAGGAAGGATGTTTCTGATGGCCGGGGAGTCCAGAACCAGGGGTCATAGTCTAAGAATAAGGGGTAAGCCATTTAGGACTGAAATGAGGAGGAATTTCTTCACCCAGAGAGTGGTGAACCTGTGGAATTCTCTGCCACAGAGGGCGGTGGAGGCCAGTTCATTAAATATATTCAAGAAAGAGTTGGATATATTTCTTAAGGCTAAAGGGATTAAGGGGTATGGGGAGAAGGCAGGGACAGGGTACTGAATTTGGATGATCAGCCATGATCGCATTGAATGGCGGAGCAGGCTCAAGGGGCCGAATGGCCTACTCCTATCTTCTATGCTTCTATGTCCACTGAACTCGGAGTACAATTTCTTTCTTCAGAAATCTGCTAATTACGTACAGGTAATCCTATACAAAGCAGGAGGTATGTACAGCAGAGAGAAGGAAAATAAACTTGCCGAGCAAGTGTTGAAAATCCAGAGTGAAAACAACGAAAGAAAATGCTGAGGATATACAGCAGGTCAATTAGCATTTGGCAAGAGAAAATATTTTTCGGGTAGAGACCCTTCATCTGAAACTGGTGAGTCGGAGAAAGGGTCCCTACCCCAGGCGCTAACGTATCTTTCCAGATGCTGATGGATGCGCTGAGCATTGCCAACATTTTTCTGTCATTCCTGTTCTCCAACTGCTAGTAGAATACTGGAACTTGCCAGAAAAATCAAACTGTGATGGAAAATCCATTAAGTTTTAACTTAAAGTTACAGCAGCAGATAGTGGGGAACCTATTACAGACTACCACATTTTCAGAAATTCAGTAATGTTTATCAATTTTGCTACCTTTACGCCCACCTACTTTCAGATTTAACTTGACAACGGGCGATGCTCGGGAGACCAGATCACAGGCCATAATTCTTCAAGGTGAATGCCAAGGTTGTTCTCCTTGGAGCAGAGTAGGCCAAGAGGAGATTTGATAGAGGTGTTTAAAATCATGAAGGGTTTAGATAAGAGTAAATAAAGAGAAACTGTTTCCAATGGCTGAAGGGTCGATAACCAGAGGGCACAGATTTCAGGTGATTGGCAAAAGAACCAAAGTCGACATGAGTAAAAACTTTTTACGCAATGAATGGTTAGGATTTGGAATGCACTGCCTGATAGGGTGGTGGATGCAGATTCAGTGGTAGTCCTCAAAAGGGAATTGGATAAATTCTTGAAGGAGAAAAAAATGCAGGGATATGAGGAAAGAGCCGGGGAGTGGGACTAACTGGATTGCTCTTCAAAAGAGCCGGCGCAGACTCGATGGGCCAAATGGCCTCTTGCTGTGCTGTACAATTCTATGATTCTATGTAACTTCAGCAAAAAGATGCTTTAAATTAGGATTTTAAACACATTCTTCCCTTCATTCTGGGTCAAAGAAAGTCCTCAATTCTTGATCAAAACAGTCTATTTTTACCATCTGATTGCCTGGTGCTCTCCATTTTAAACCGAGGGCAGTGACGGCCTATATTTTAAATGCGTTACCGTTGCTTTTAATACAAATAGATATACGAGCCTATCGAGATAAAATTAAATGATGCTCGAGGAGTGAAGCCAAGCTTTACATTAATGTGCTGTGAAAAATTTAGCCGAGGTCTGCGTTCCTGCACCATGTGGTTAATCTAGCTGATATCGGAGTTAGCTTACGGAATGAGTAATCAGCTGAGACTTGGGTTAATGCAACGGTGCGATGAGTCTAGCTGAAATCTGTGTTCGTGCACTCTATAACTAGCCTAGCTAAGATTTATGTTAATTTTAAACAATGCATTTATTGCATAGTATGGAGTATAGCAGAGAGGATCCACAAACTCTCTCTCTTGGCTGAGGAACAGTGCACAGAAGTTCAAAAAAGGGGAGGAGGAGGAACAGAAACAGAGACAGCAAGCGAGGACTCCGACGCCCAAGGTTGCCAGCTTTCCAGTTTTGAGCGAGGGTTCAGAAATGTCGAAAATGCAAATCTGATGGCCAAAGTTTGATTCTGTTTAAATTCACAAATGTACTTCTTTGTCCCGTGATATGGAGCCATTAGTTATTAAGGTAGACAATGAAGTTTCGTTGGCAGCAAAGCAAATAGTAGAAAACAAGCCATGACACGACTCCCTGCCTGCCCCATTCTGGCTCAAGCCCAGGTTTAGACTTGCAGAGAGGGTGGATCAGAGAACCGGGGCTACAGTGTTGCAGCCCTATGTCCGACGCAGACTGTGCGGTTCTCTGCTGGGAGTGAGATATGTTGCCTTCTACAACTTCATGTACACCAAGAGGTGAGGAAGTTGTGGGCTAACTTTGGCTCGCTCAACTTTCTTTTTAATTTTTCTTAGTAAAATTAAATAGTTCCCTGCTCATCAAGGAAACTCCCTCGCTGCTTTTCAGTAAAGCAAACATTGTGAGAATTAGTAGATTGTTTTTCAACAGCAGCAGCAGAGTTTTGTTTCCCACATTCTCAATTTTCTCCTGTCTCGAAGATGCTGACTTATAGGGCAGGATTTTCATTGGGCCGTGGAGATGGGATTGGAGGTGTGGGGGGGGGGGGTTAAAATCCCGAAATCGGGGGTCCCGACTCCATCCTGCCCCCAACCCACCTCCATGCCAGTTTCAAAGGAGGCGGGTACCCGCCCCGCACTGGGACCCGCCTCCCCGAGGCGGGAAGGGATTTAGTGCCAATTAACTGCCTGTTAACTACCTGTTAACAGGCAGTTTTTAGCCTAATCCCTATTTTTAATGTTGAAGTGTGGGATTCCCGACGGCTCCAAACCACGCCAAGTTAGAGGAGGCGGACCGTCGGGATGAAGGGCTTGGAGGGGTCGAGATGTCGGTGTTCAGGTGAGTGATGTGTGCACGAGTGCAAATGTAAGTGTGTTTGGTGTGTCTAAAGTGTTTAAAGAAGTTTTACATACCTTTACAGCCTTCCTTCCTTCAGGTCTCGGGAGTCCCTCATCTCCCCGGCACAGAAAGCAGAATGGCTGCGAGCTGTCAAAAATTGCAGCATTCAGCTTTCTGTTCCGGGGAGATCTTTAAATCATCCTGAGAGGAAGGAATTAACTTGGAATACAAATTGTCAGTGTTTGACAGCTTCAAACAGCTGTGTAACGGTGAAATTTCATCTGTCAAAAGCTCTTGACAGATGAAATTTCAATCTGTGACATCACCGGTTGCCGGTTGGCCCTTAATTGGCCTGCTGAGCCCGCTGGGCGGGCTCAACAAGGTCAATCAAGTCAAAATCGCATGGGTTGGCTAGAACTCGATGGAGGCAGGACTACAACCCCGAAAGTTGTACTCCCACCTCCAACCCGACTCCTCAATGAAAATCCAGCCCATAGACTAGTACAGCACAAGAGGCGGCCAATCGGCCCATCGTGCCAGTCCTGGCTCTTTGAAAGAGCTCTCCAATTAGTCCCACTCCCCTGCTCTTTCCCCATAGCCCTGTTATTTTCTCCCCTTCAAGAATATATATCCAATTCCTTTTTGAAAGTTATTATTGAATCTGCTTCCACCGCCCTTTCAGTCTCTTGCTAGGGGATGGTTCAATGGCTGCGGGCAGCTCTCCAATACTTCTTGCAAGTAGTAATTCTTCATGCAAGGTTAGACAGCAAAGTGAAGGAGCCTACCCGACTATGGAGGGCAAGCCTAATCATGTACTCGGCCAACTTCCACCTTGGACGATCTTCCTCCTCCCTAGCCCAGGGTCATTGAGGCTGATGGAGGGTCCCACCTGCCATCTCTGGTGGATCAGCCAAGCCCCGACTCTGGTATCTTCCTGGCTCTATACAGCTCAGTACCAAACAGGCAGTCCACATCATTCTTTACAATGTCTTTTTGCAAAGAAAAAAAAACCTATCCCCCAGATTTGTTGTTGTTTTATATTTAACAGCTGAATGTCATCATAATTTACGTATTGGGGGGGGGGATTAGTAATTTGTAAAATCACTACTGCAGGTTTATTGAAAGGAATAATCTGTGTTATTATAAATATAATCTGTTATAAATAATGGCTTACGTTATATCAAACCTAAGACACGTTACAGGAAACTCTTTTTTATCCGGCACCGACGGGACCGGCGTGGTGCTGGTTGATCAAAAAGCCCGGATTACAGAGAGGTATACTTACTAAGGTACGAGAGCCCCGTACACGGCCACAGGGGCAGGAGCCCCGGTTACACGGCCACAGGGGCAGGAGCCCCGGTTACACGGCCACAGGGGCAGGAGTCCCTGTTGCACGGCCACAGGTGCAGGAACCCCGGTTACACGGCCACAGGTGCCGGAACCCTGGTTACACGGCCACAGATCCAGGAACCCCGGTTACACGGCCACTAATATATAGTAAAACTTACCTGAACCTACTCCTGAATTTTGCCGGTTAAGAGAGATTTCTGGATATTTAGGTGCCAGTAAAAAGAGAGTTTCCTGTACTGCTTTGAAATGCATATTACATCAGTTTCTGTTGTGTGTCACTTTTTTTTTCTTCTAGTAATAATATTGCAGCAAACAGCAATGGTATTAACCTCCCTCAATCTGAACAGAAACACTCCTGAGATTTATTTCACTGGATATTACTGTGGCAAAAATCACAGGCTGATTATCTTCAACAAACTTACTTGCTCCATTCTCCACCCTCAGACGTGTCCATGGCTACCTCGACAGAAACCTACACAACTGTGACAGGAACAAACTATTCAGGCACGGCAAACAACCTCGACAACTCCACTTGTCTTTATGACTCAAAGGGCTTCACAATATTTATTGTTACTGCCTATACATTCATTTTTCTGATCGGAGTTATTCTCAACAGCCTAGCGTTTTGGGTGTACTTTTGCCACATTCCCAACAGCAACTCCATTATAGTCTACTTGAAGAACCTGGTCATAGCCGACTTACTACTGGTCCTGTCGCTGCCGATAAAAATCCTCAGAGGCGGTGGACTGGACCCCACATCAGACCTGAACAGAACTTACTGCAATTTTGTAGCGTGCATCTTCTACTTGAACATATACTCCAGTATTTTCTTTCTGGGATACATTGCAGCCACCAGATACCTGAAAATCGTCAGACCGCTCAAAACATATGCAATTCAAAACCTGAAGACTGCAAAACGTCTCTCTCTAGGAACCTGGGGTGTTCTCCTTCTCTTTGGAATGTCTTTTGTGCTTCTGATAAATATTGGTACGCAAACACCACCGCCACCAGCAAGCTCTCAGATTTGCATAATAAGTGGAACAAAGCAACAGACTATATACACGCTTGCCCACACTGCCTGCATGATTACGTTTCTCTGCGTGTTGGTAGGACTTTGTTTCTTTTACTTTCAGATTTCAAGTCAACTCCGCCGGTCCCCTTCGTCACAGTCACTGAAAAAGCAAGCCAAGGCGAAGAACAACATTCTAATCCTGCTTGCTGTGTTCTTGGTTTGTTTTGTGCCCTACCACATCGTAAGACTCCCTTATATTTTAAGTCAGGCCAACTTCATTTCGGACTGCTACTGGAAACAGATTTTGTACTTCGCTAAAGAATCTTCCCTCTTACTGTCGACGCTCAACGCCTGCTTCGATCCAGTGATCTACTTTCTGTTTTGCAAGGCATTTAGGTCAAAGTTAGGCCTGGACAAAAAGGCAAAGGATTTACACCTCAACGAAATTTCTGTGCCTATTAATGCATCACATATTATACTCGATTAATCCACTGATTTTCACATCAACAGTGAGAGGATGTGAATCTAATCCCACGTTAAAGAATACAAGTTCATCTAGAAGGAGAAAAGGTCATTTGGTCCATCAAGTCCATTTCGTCCCAAGACCACGTGCAAATTGACCAATCAGAGACTACCGGCATACCGTGGCTGCAGTGTGCACCATCTACAAGATGCACTGCAGCAACTCGCCAAGGCTTCTTCCACAGCACCTCCCAAACCCGCGACCTCTTCCACCTAGAAGGACAAGGGCAGCAGGCGCATGGGAACACCACCACCACCTCCAAGTACCGCTCCAAGTCTCACACCATCCCGACTTGGAAATATATCGGCCATTCCTTCGTCGTCGCTGGGCCAAAATCCTGGAACTCCCTCCCTAACAGCACTGTTGGGCGTACCTTCACCACATGGACTGCAGCGGTTCAAGAAGGCGACTCACTACCACCTTCTCGAGGGCAATTAAGGGTGGGCAATAAATGCTGGCCTCGCCAGCGGCACCCACATCCCAGGAACGAATTTAAAAAACTACTTAATCTCCTGAGAGTCAACGAGCCACGATTAAAACTTCCAATCAAGTAATCAAGAAAAACTTCAAAATATTAATCCAGCTGAGGAAAAAACACAGCTCAAACCAGTTTACTTGGTTTTTTAAAAAAAAAGAAAATAGCTGAATAAGGAGCAATTTAAAGCCCCATTCTGAATTTTCGTGGTGTATGGGCCGGGATGAAAGGCTGAGTGATTTAATCTAAAAGCCATTTGTAAATGTCTCGGCTTTTAGCAAAATAACAACATTTTAAAGGCTTGAATATTCATGATTTGACAAGACAGAGATATAGAGACACAGAGACTTCACCCAGGTGGTGGGAACGAATGGTTGGATTCCACCGGTGACTCAACTGATGCGCCTGAACCATTGCTTCTCATCAAGTATTTGATTATCGGTTACTCTCTCTAGCATGCGTGATTCCATTATTACACAGTCATTCGCAGAAATTCTCTCTTTTTTAATTAGTCCACATAGCAATAAAGCATTTTGTTGGGAGTCTCTTTGCCAGGTCTAAGATCCAGTGGGGAGGAAAAAAAACCAATTATTTTAAACTCACAATTATTTTAAGCCCACTAATAAAACTGCATATTTTAAAGCTCAACAATTGGAACAAGTATTAAGGTTAAGATTTCACTGATGTTTGACTTTTGTTAGCTGTGAACTTTGGCAATTTTGTTGTCTATTTCCATTGACTGTCGCGTGGAAGCTTAAAAATAAGATTTTACCCCAATTGGTTTGACAAATTTGAATAAAATATTGATGCACATTTGTAAGTTAGGATCTTTTTCCATTTGGTCCTCAGCCATGTCATAGGCTTTCAAAGAAGTATAACACAACTGCTGTAGCATCAGTTATAACGGGAGAGAAAAGCTGCGTGCCCGGCAGACCCTGTGCGACGCTGTATAAAGCACTAGTTAGGCCTCAGCTAGAGTACTGTGTGCAGTTCTGGTCACCACATTAGAGGAAAGATGAGATTGCACTAGAGAGGGTGCAGAGGAGATTTACGAGGATGTTGCCTGGGCTGGAGAATTTTAGCGATGAGGAAAGATTGGATAGGCTGGGGTTGTTTTCTTTGGAACAGAGGGGGCTGAGAGGAGATTGAATTGAGGTGTATAAAATTACGAGGGGCCTAGATAGAGCGGATAGGAAGGAACTATTTCCCTTAGCAGAAGGGTCAAGATAACCAGGGGGCATAGATTTAAAGTAATTGGTTGGAGGTTTAGCGGGGATTTGAGGAGAATTTTTTTCATCCAGAGGGTGGTGGGGGTCTGGAACTCACTGCCTGAAAGGGTGATAGAGGCAGAGACTCTCATCGCATTTAAAAAGTACTTGGATATGCACCTGAAGTGCCGTAACCTACAAGGCTAAGGACCAAGTGCTGGAAAGTGGGATTAGCTGGATAGCTCTTTGTCGGCCGGCACGGACAAGATGGGCCGAATGGCCTCCTTCTAATGATTCTAACATAGGAAAATACAGGACCAGAAAAGACTCTGCAATCTACCAGGCAAATCCCAAAAATGACAACCTCATAACTGTCCATACCCCCAGCTATCTATCCAATTCTTCCTTGCATTTCTTTTTTACATTATCCTCCTCCTCCACAGACTACTGGGAAAACTGTTCCACATGTTCACCAGCTTGTGCCTAATGCAGTTATATTTAAACAGTCTATGTAACTTCCCTCTTCTATATTTTAATAATATCTCCATAAGCTTCCTCTCCGCCATAGTAAACATGCACAAGCTTTTCGACACCTCCTCCTAGCTCAGATGACCTAAGCTAGGTTTCAGATTGGTTGCCCTTTTCCACACTGCCTCCAATGAGTAGAAGCCTTTGAAACCAGCAATGTGAACCCTGTCCATTCGTTCCTGCTCGTTTCAGGGACCTGTGGCCTATTTATGCCAATATTCAATATTCAAAAGTTGCCCCACGTTTGAGTGGGCATTAGATGATCAGTGACGCAATAAAACTCACTACGCACTTGGTTTGAGTTCAGAACATGGAGGTCTAGTTGTATTTCACTAGTTCCTGTCTTACAAAATGTCCCTGGGCAAGCTGGGGCCCACGCCCGAGTATTTATACTCCTTGGACGGCGCCACCAGCTGGCCGTCCAGCGTTATTTCATGAGTAGTTTCTTTATGATGATGAGATTTATGACAGTCAGTATCTGCCCAACAAGGTACCCGAGCTGCGAGGAGATGTTGAATTGTAGTTGCGTGTGCATGATGAGATTGAGAGTTCAGTACAGTTTACTGATTGGTCATAGCTTATAGAGTCATAAAGCACAGAAGGAGGCCATTCGGCCCATCGTGCCTGCGCCGGCTCTTTGAAGGAGCTCTCCAATTAGTCTCACTCCCCCCCCTGCTCTTTCCCCGGAGCACTGCAATTTCCACCCCCCCACCTTCAAGTAGTTATCCAATTCCCTTTTGAAAGTTACTATTGAATCTGCTTCCACTACTCCTTTAGGCAGCACATTCCAGATCACAATAACTCGCTGCGTAAAAAAATGTTTCATGTTGCCTCTGGTTCTTTTGCCAATTACCTTAAATCTGTGTCCTCTGGTTACCGACCCTTCTGCCACTGGAAAGAGTTTCTGTACCAAAACCCTTCATGATTTTGAACGCATCTATTAAATCTTCCCTTAACCTTCTCTGCTCTAAGGAGGACAACCCCAGATTCTCTAGTCTCTACGTTTCTTTTTATAAAACATTTTTTTTTTTTTTTTTTAAATAGAATCATATAATGATACAGCACAGGAGGCCACCATTCGGCCCATCATGCCTGTGCCAGCTCTTTGAAAGAACTATCCAATTAGTTTTTTTAGTAATTGCACTTGTTCATTCTCACGACCACGTTCTTCTGTGAAAACTGAGGCAAAGTAAATATTCGATAACTCCACCATTCCTTCATCCTTTTTTTTGTCCTAATTCGCCTTCCTTTCTTTTAACAATTCTTCCACTTTTTAAAGTGTTTATCAAAGCCATTTTTATTTCCCTTTGTTATCTGCTATTCATGCTCTTCTTGGCTTTCTGATTTTTTTTCCTCTATACTCAGCTTTATTTTCTTTTGTATTATTAACCCAAGTCTCACTTTCATTTCTCTATTCACCCAAGACTGATCACCTTTGGCTGCGTCCCCTCGTGGGAACATGCCTAGTTTCTTGCCTAATCATCTCTTCGTTTGATGCTGTACATTAAACACATTCTCTCCATCATAATCCTGGAGCACAACCACCCCTACCATTTAAAACTCCAATCGCTGAAAGCATAAAAGTTACTTCCCAACTGTCCTAACATACACTGCCATCTGGGTCCAATCCTGCAAATCAAAACACTGAGGGCCGCAGCTATTGTGTAAACAGTGATCGGCTGACTGAAAGTTCAGTGAAGGCCACTGCAGTTCTTCATATTAGTCATACAAGTAATTCCTCTTCCCTAGAAAGGACTTAAGAAGGAATGCGCATTTATATAGCGCCCTGTCATATCCTCAGGACGTAGAGTCATACGGCACAGAAGGAGGCCATTCGGCCCATCGAGTCCGTGCCGGCTCTCTGTAGAGCAATCCAGTCAGTCCCATTCCCCCGCTCTATCCCTGTAGCCCTGCAAGTTTATTTCCCTCAAGTGCTCAAAGCTCTTCAAAATTCATTGGTTCTGAAGTACAACACCCATTGTTATGACGGTAAACACGGAAGCAAATTCTCACAAAAGAGCCCACCATAATCAAGTGAGATGAATGACCAGTCTCTTGTGATATTGGTGATATACCTATCAATTCATCCAATGAAAAGCGACGAGTTAAGATAGTAACTATAGGTTTTTATTGGCTAAATAACAGAGCCCACCCTCGTGGGTGATCGGGTCCAACAAGGAGGAATACCAGCCAGTCGACCACCTTTATACCTGGGCAAGCAGGCGGAGTCATGGGCGGAGTCAGCTGTGGTCAGCCCAGGTATAACAGCGTGACAAGAGGTGACCTTGTGTAGTGATACACTATGGTTATCACTGTTTACACTGTTGTAACGATAGTGAACGATAAAAGTGGTTTACCACAATTGGTTGATGGGAGCATGTTGGCCAGGATACTGCAAGAACTCCCTGCTCTGCTTCCAACAGTGCCAGGGAATCTGCTACGTCCACCAGAGAAGGCAGACAGGGCATCACGTGAAAGATGGCACCTCCGACAACACAGGGTCCCCTCAGTACTGCAGTGAAATGCCAGTCCAGTTTATGTGCTCAAGTCCGAAGAGGGGCTTGAACCCACAACCTTCTGACCGAGATGAAAGTGCTACCCGCCGAGTCAAGCCGTACTATGCAAAATCAATGGCCCGTATTTTCCGATCGCGGGCAGAGGCCTGCAATCTGGAAAAATCTGCGCCCTTACCCGAGGACTCCTGGGCCTCCCCAAACTCCAAGTGCACAGGGCCCACGTATCCCGGAGGCGCAGGTAGTTCGCAGCGTCCCGGAGATCACGTGGGCCATGGGGAGCCAATCACAGAAGGGAATCTCCCTTCATACATTTGACAGGAAGACCTGTCAAATATATGAATGGAGATCAATGAAAAAATAGTAAAACTTTAAATACATTTTTTTTAGAAAAATCACATTTTTAAAATGACTTGAAATTACAATAAATTAAGTATTTTAAACAAATTAAATTTTTTGAAAAGTGTAATTAAAGTATTTTATGGGGCTAAAAATAAACGTACCTTTTTTTAAAGTATTTTTAAATGATAAATCAGTGAAAATTTTTTTTTTTTTTTTTTTTTTAAACTTTTTTCAACTCTTATCCTGATAAAAGCAGGCCTTATGCCACCTGCCGGGATCGGAATATCTGGGCCATTGTCTCAACAGAAGCATCTATACTAATTTTGACATACAGGCACAGAGTTTGTGGCTCATCTTCAGTTCACTTGCTTATACAGCATGATTCCCATGAGGCGAGACAGAAATTCCATGACGCTTAGCGGATGTCACAGATTTTTCCAGAGTCTGTATAATTAACAGTTAGATAGACTGGGCAATAAAAAAAATTGCCAAACACTTATTTTGCTCTCAGTGGTACCTTGAAAAGTTTCTTCTAAGAGTTAAATACTGCACTGCTATTTTATCAGATTTTGGTTTTTAACTTTCAGATAAATTTACATCTTACAACAAATCTGACCGAGATATTAGCCTGAACTGTATTTGTGGCCCCTACGGGTGTGTACGCGCCCGCAAGGGCCTCGCAAGTTCCGGGTTCAGGCATGCGCTGTGCGTGCGCGAAATGCCGGGACTTGTGATTTGACAGATCCTCCGCATCCCCGGGAAAAGGGCTATTTGCCCAACTTCTGCCCAGCGAATGCCCATGAAATTCTTACGCCTGGTCAAAGCAGGCGTATGGCCTGCTTTTGCCAGCCTAAGAGTTTTTTTTTTTAAAAAAACAAAAATAAAATTAATAATTTATACATTTAAAAACCTGCGAGATAAGGTAAGTTTATTTTTTGCCCCTTTAAAACATGTAAATTTATTTTACAAAAAATTAAATTTTTGTTTTAAATATTGAATTAAATGCCATTTGAATTAATTTTAAATATGTGATTGTTTTGTATTTATTTAAAGTGTAGCGGTATTTTTTGGGGTATTCCCATTCATACCGATGGGGTTCCGTACATACGGAATCCCCATAAGCATGAACGAGGATCCCCCTTCTGTCATTCGTTGGGCCGGCCCACATGATCCCAGGGGCGCTCGTGAACCGCCTGCACCCCTGGGCCTCTACGCAGGCCTACGCGTACAGGCCCAGGAGCACGAGTCTCCCTGGATCCCATGGCAGAAGGCAAGTTTGTAGATTTTTTGCCGGTCGGAGGCATCCGCCCGCGGGAAGCCTCTGGCTGCTAATTCAGGCCCACGGTTAATTTTTGTTAGTGCACTGGAGTTGCTGGGCAACTTTTTGGAGCTACTTTATGCAGCAAGCATGAGTAAAAAGTGATCGGATCAGTCAGTCCCGAATTTTAATGGTATTGTCAATAAGAAGATCCCTTCTGATGATCTACATCAAGCTAATAATGGTGGACACGAAGAAAAAAAAAAGTGGATCCCAGCATGTTTCACTGCTTAGATTAACAATAAAAATCATTTACGTGACAAAAGCTCAGATAGTCGGTCTTTCGGGCACCACTATTTATCTGCACTATCAAATGGTTCATCTAGCTAATTTGATCCAACCATTTGACATGCTCTGCCATGACGTCAGGATGCCAGAACATACTGAAGATCCTGAAGTGTCAGGGGTTACTCTTCTGTCCTGGAGCCAGACATCGAGAGGATCGTTGCATTTCTGTGCCGAGGCCGAGTGTGTCGCAGGCTAGCCGGCTGGTACTAAAGCTAAAATGACAATCAAATTGCAGGTTGTTGCCATGGAGGTTTTGCATAGTTTCCATCAGCTTTGGCACTATTGCTATTTACAGGCTAATAACTTTAGCTTTTATTATGTGACATTTGATACCAGAGGTCTAGATGAAATAAGTGGGAAGGAGGGCAGTTAATTTCTCTGATTGGCCTTTCAGAACTCCTGCTCCGGCGCCATATGGGTCAGTAACACTCGTGAGATCTAGCGTTTCTAAAGGTTGTTGAATTTTTCCTGTGCCTTACAACAGCCTGTATTTATAGAGCGCCTTTAATGTAGTAAAACGTCCCAAGGTGCTTCACAGGAGTGTTATAAAACAAAATTTGACACCGAGCCACATAAGGAGAAATTAGGGCAGATGAGAGGTAGGTTTTAAGGGGCATCTTAAAAAGAGGAAAGAGAGGTGGAAAGATTTAGGGAGGGAATTCCCGAGCTTAAGGCCTTGGCAAAAGAAAGCACGGCCTTATATCAGATCATTCTTGTTGGAAGTTGACAGAACTTCTGGTGCTACATCTTGGATAAGATGGCTTTTCAACAAATGTCATATTCAGCACTAAAATCAGTCTAGTTCTACTTAGCATATGCAACAAGGTATGGGCCTGCAAGGTCCACCACCAAATCTGAGGTTTTGCTTACCTTAATCTCATTGTTCAACCCCAGCCCAGCTTTCATGAAAGGTTATATCGTATATACAGCATAGAAACAGGCCATTCGGCCCAACTGGTCTATGCCAGCTTTTATGCTCCACACAAGCCTCCTCCCACTTCTCTTCATCTAATCCTAGGGGGAAGGGGATAGCGGAAGGGCTTGCCATAATTTTCCAATCTTCCCTAGATGCGGGGGAAGTGCCTGAGGATTGGAAAGTGGCAAATCTGACACCATTGTTCAAGAACAGGTGCAAGGACAATCCTAGTAACTACAGGCCGGTCAGTTTAACATCAGTGGTGGGTAAAGTTTTAGAAACAATAATCAAGGAAAAAATGAATGGGCACTTGGAGAGTTTTAAGAAATTAAGGAGAGCCAACACAGATTTGTAAAAGACAGATCATGTTTGACTAATCTAATTGAATTTTTTGATGAAGTAACAGGGAGGATCGATGATGAAGGGATTGCAATGGATGTTGTCTACATGGATTTTAGGAAGGCGATTGACAAAGTACCACATAGAAAGCTCGTTAACAAAATTGAGGCTCGTGGAATAGGTGGGTCAGTGGCAGCTTGGATAAGGAATTGGCTTAAGGACAGAAAACAGCAAGTTGTGGTAAATGGCTGTTTTTCAGATTGGAGGATGGTAGACAGTGGTGTTCCCCAAGGGTCAGTGCTGAGGCCACTGCTTTTTTAAATGACCTGCATATTGGAATACAAAGTAGAATTTCTAAATTTGCCGATGACACCAAACTTGGGGGTGCGGCAAACAGTGAGGATGATACCAATCGACTGCAACAGGACATAGAAAGGCTAGCAGAATGGGCAGACAAGTGGCAGATGGAATTTAATACAGTGAAGTGTGAGGTGATGTATTTTGGCAGAAGGGACAGGGAGAGGCAATGTACACTTAAAGGCACAGTTTTAAAGAGTGTGCAGGGACAGAGGGACCTGGGAGTTAATGTGCATAGGTCCCTGAAGGTGGCGGGACATATTGAGAGAGTGGTTAGCAAAGCATATGGGATCTTGGGCTTCATAAATAGAGGTATTGAATACAAAAGTAGAGAAGTTATGCTGAATCTTTATAAAGTGCTGGTTAGGGCACAACTGGAGTATTGCGTCCAGTTCTGGTCACCACACTTTAGGAAGGATGTGAAGGTGCAGAGGAGATTTACCAGAATGGTTCCGGGGATGGGGGATCTTAGCTACAAGGACAGGTTGGAGAAACTGGATTTGTTTTCACTAGCGCAAAGGAGGTTGAGGGGTGATTTGATACCTGGAACTCGCTGCCAACGGAAGTGGTGGAAGCGGAGACACTCAATGTTTTCAAGTGGAGACTGGATAGGCACTTGAGGGAAATAAACTTGCAGGGCTACGGGGATAGAGTGGGGGAATGGGACTGACTGGATTGCTCTAGAGAGAGAGCCGGCGCGGACTCGATGGGCTGAATGACCCCCTTCTGTGCCATTATGACTCATCCTTCTATGTATTTCTCCCTCATGTGCTTATCTAGCTTCCCCTTAAATACATCTGCGCTATTCGTCCCAACTACTCGATATGTTAGCGCGTTTCACATTCTTAGCACTCTTTGGGTGAAGAAGATTCTCCTGAATTCCCTATTGGATTTATTAGTGATGAGCTTATATGTATGACATCTGGGTTTTGGGCTCCCCCCACAAGTGGAAACATTTTCTCCAATTCTACTCTATCAAACCCTTTCGTAATCTTGAAGACCTCCATCAGGTCACCCCTCAGCCTTCTCTTTTCTAGAGAAATGATCCCAGCCTGTTCAGCCTTTACTGAGAAGTATATCCTCTCAGTTCTGGTAATGTCCTTGTGAAATTTTTTTTAAACCAACTTCCTCGGTGCCTCTGTGTCATTTTGATAATATGGAGACCAGACCGGTGCACAGCGCTCCAAGCGTGGTCTAAACAATTGCTGTATATAAACTCAAATTAGGCAACAGGCAAACTCTCCTTACATCACAGAAATCACAGAAACCTCACAGTGCAGATAGAGGCCATTTCGGCCCATCGAGCCTGCACCGACACATATCCCACCCGATCCCTGTAACCCCGACACCAACACATATCCCACCCTATCCCCGTAACCCCACGTATTTAATCCCCCTAACACTAAGGGTCAATTTATCATAGCCAATCAACCTAACCCGCACATCTTTGGACTGTGGGAGGAAACCGGAGCACCCGGAGGAAACCCACGCAAACATGGGGAGAATGTGCAAACTCCACACAGACAGTCACCCGAGGCCGGATTCGAACCCGGGTCCCTGGCACTGTGAGGCAACAGTGCTAACCACTATGCCACCGTCACATAAGTAATAAAGTGCCAAATGATTTTTGTAAAATTTAAATGTTTAAAACCTAGGGATATGAAAAGCGCACACACAAGGAAACCATAAAATGAATAGTTAGATCTCTGAATTAAGACAACTCCAAGTAACCCATTTCCCTGCTGTGTATCGTTATTTGTTTTAAAGTCACACAATGCAGTTCTGAAGTAGAAGTCAGCCAAGCTAAACTGCTGCACTTGACTATTCATTGCACTACTAACTACTTCTGGTTAAAGGAAATGCTGAACACCACAAATTGACCAAGAACATCATGAGGATAAAAAAAACCTTTTCTGTTGCGTGCACAAGTCCAGTCCGGTACTGCTGCATGATTCCTCTCTGAATAAACACTTGATCCTACAGGCACGTCGTACTACTTACTACAGCAAAAACTCTCAGCTTTGGCAGGTAGGTGATTTTTCTTTTGTATTTGTGTGATTCTATACAGTGATCACCGTGAGATCATCAGTGTCAGGTTGGGACTGGTTAGTCATTCAGAACTTTATCGGTGCCTCTCTGGAAAGATTTTACTCAACCCAAGTGAAAAAGTGTTTTTTTTTTGCATTTGAAGTTAGATTGAGAACATTGACTTGGGTATAATAATCAATTAAGTTAAAGACAAACTATCAGTGAACTGAAACACATGCATATAATCAATCATTTTAACCATGGCAGTGATCATTACAATCTTAAATTGCAACAGTGACTACACTTCAAAAAAGTACTTCAATTGGCTGTAAGGTGCTTTGCGATGTCCTGTGGCCATGAAAGGTGCTGTATAAATGCAAGTCTTTCTTTCTTTCTTTTCACTGCACTCTGTTTAGGTGCCTTCAAGGCATTTAGGTTTGTTACTGCTTAAACATTGAGGCGGAAATCTCAGCGTAGCATAACTCTCCTAATCGGGCATGCCATTTCATCAGGCATCTCACATTAAAAAGAAATCTTCCCTCTGTAGCTGAGAAGTCTATTTGTTAGTTCTATAGCAACAAGGTTTCCACCTTGGCTCAGTTGGTAGCACTCTTGCCCCGGAGTCAGAAGGTTGTGGGTTCAAGCCCCACGCCAGAGACTTGAGCACAAAAATCGAGGCTGGCACTCCAGTGCAGTGCTAAGGAAGTGAAAGGTGCTACATAAATGCAAGTTTAAAGTTCTTCCTTATGTTTCAACAAAAGTAGGTTGTTGAACATCAGAAATTTTAGGCTGAAGTTTTAAAGCGAATTTTGTTAAAGAAAATGCTGCCACTAAAATCAAACCCTTACATCCTTCTACCTTTCTTGCTTTTATCTTTTCTGAATCTAGTGTTCAATACAAGAACCAATGGACAGATACAGAGAGCTACAATCACACAGAATTACAAGAATCAGTTACGTACTTTCCTTCACTAGATTGCTTTACAAAAATACAGGAGACTTTGGTTTATCCGGAGGTTGTATGTCCAGAAACCTCGACCTACCGGCAGAAATCAGGAGCCGTTTTGTTAGGTTATTTTTCTTCTCGTGGCTTTTTTTTCCCCCAACAGTCAGGCTCTGGAAAGTCTCTCTGAAGCGGTTGCTAAGCTACAGAGACGCTTCCAAGGTACGGGCCGACTGTTTGAAGCTGTTGCTAAGCAACAGTGTTTGTTGTCAGATACGGAGATGAAAACCTCCGTATGCTTCAACATTAACGCTGGTGTGTCCGGCAGTTTTGATAGATTGGCAACAGCTCGGTCCCGTCGGTGCCGGATATAACAAAGTTTCCTGTATATTGGAAATGTTTCACACAGACAGAGACAGACGCACTCTCCTGTGAAGAACTGCAAAAACGTTTAGCTTAATCACAGACAAACAAATACAACAGCAGATAACAGGGATGGAAACAGAATACGCTGGAAATACACAGCAGGTTTAGAGTAAGTTAACATTTCAGTATGAATCCCTCGTCAGACCTGGAGGATCAGCAGACTCCTTTACAAGGCGAATGAAACAAAATGGGGGAGAAACAGGCAATAGTCAAAAGTAACGTATTACTGACATTTTCTGTTTTTATTTAAAATTTCCAACATTTGAAGTTTTTTTTAAAAAGACGAGCAGAGAGCAGGAAATGAGTTGAGAACATGAATTAATAATCTAAAGTTCAGATGACATTAGTAAGCTTCCCTCGGTAGTTTGTGGCATTTACTTGATCCACCTCAATTAACAAAATTGTATGATTCATTTGCCAGAATCCATCACACCAGATCTGGAGCGTTCAACGTTAATATGTTGGTTGCATCACTGTTTGTGGGACCTTGTTGCCACATCTCCTACATTACAACAGTGACTACACTTCAAAAGTACTTTATTAGCTATAAAGTGCTTTGGGACGTCCTGAGGTTATGAATGGCGCGATGTAAATGCAAATCCTTTCTTTCAAGAAGAACACAAAGGGGGCGATTTTGCCAATGGGGGCGCGTTGGAGGTGGGACTGCTGCTTGTTGGGTTTTAGTCCCGCCTCCATCGACTTGTGGCCAACCCACACAATTTTCCCTTGATTGACCCGGTGAAGCTCGCCCAGCGGGCTTAGCAGGCCAATTAAGGGGAAGTCAGTTTCGGAGAACGTCAGCATATGACATTTCATCTTTGACAACTCTGTGAAGCTGTCCAACACTGACATTCTCCATTGTTTGATGAGTCCTTGTATTTAAGACTCATCAAACCTCTTTTGTGAGCAGAAATTAGATGGCTGTTGCATCAGAGAATGCAGCAGCCATCTGTCACCCCTGCCGGTGAGATACGAGAGTCTCCGCATCCACAACGATTGAAGCCTGCAGGAAGAAACAAAGATAAGTAAACATTTTCTATCACTTTCCACTCACCTCACATACTCACATCTCCACACCTCACTTACCTCCACAGCGCACTTTTGCACCCCGCAGACCCACTGCTCGCCTTGGTGACCCTGGCGGGGTTTCCCCGACATCGGGAAGCCCGCGCCTCTGCTGGAAAAATGGGAATAATCCTCTTAACTGCCTGTTAACTGGCAGTTAAGTGGCTGTAATCCCCTTCCCGCCTCCAGGAGACGGGGCCCGGCGCAGGTCAGTTACCCGCCTCCTGGGAAGATGGTACCCATCCCGCCCCCAGATTCTGCCATTTTCCTGGCAGTCCCGCCTCCAAACCCGCCTCCCCAGGGCTGGCAAGATCGCGCCCAAAGTTGGCAAACATAGTTTGTCACAACACTGAAGAATTTGTTATATCAAAAGGGCTGCTGTTAGAGATGGGCCGCGTTCAATGATTTTCACCAAGGAAAACCACTGTTTGCTTTAACACATACATCAAGTGTGTCGTAGTGATCAGCTGCTGTCCTTCTAAAAAGTTTCACGATGGCTATAAAACATATTAATAAACAGCTATTAAAACAATGATTATTCAATAAAATACAGAATCGCAACCCCCCCCCCCCCCAACCAAGCACATATTGCTTTTCAAGGACTGTTGCCTCTTTCGGCAAATTGTTAGGTGACATCTTGAAACAAAAGTAACTTATTCTACCTTGACATTCAGATGCGTTGATGGCGGACCCTACAGCAAGCATCGAGACGGTCACAAGGACAAATTCCTCTGGCAACCCTACTTGCCAATTTTCTTCCAGTGGCTTTGCGACGTTCACGATTGTTGCCTACGCGTTCATTTGCACAGTCGGAATCATCCTCAACAGCCTGGCTTTCTGGGTGTACTTCTGTCACGTCCCCAGCAGCAACAGCGTCATTGTCTACTTGAAAAACCTGGTCGTGGCCGACTTCTTGCTGGTCCTGTCTCTGCCGATAAGGATCATCGGAGAGAGCAAAGCGGACTCCCCGACGCTGAAAAAAATCTACTGCAATTTTGTAACGTGCATCTTCTATTTGAACGTGTACTCGAGCATCCTCTTCCTGGGATACATTGCAGCCATCAGATACCTGAAAATAGTCAAACCGCTCAGAACACATGCATTTCAGAAGCTCAGGGCCGCAAAAATTCTCTCCATGGGAACCTGGTGCACACTCCTCGGCCTCGGAGTGTCGTACATACTCCTGACAGGGAATAAGCCACCCCAGAAGCCACCCCAGAACAGTACAAGAGCAACATGCTTAGAATATAGAAGCGGGGTGGGAATTTTCTGGCACGTGTTCCTCCACACCGGCGGCACAATCTTGTTTCTCTGCGTGTTAATCGGGCTTTGCTTCTTTTATTTTCAAACGGCGAAGCGACTCGACAAATCCCCGTCTCCAAGTTCACTGAAAAAGCAAGCCAAGGCGAAGAACAACATTCTCATCCTGCTCGCCGTGTTCTTGGTTTGTTTTGTGCCCTACCACATGGTCAGGCTCCCTTACATTTTAAGTCAGATAAATGTCATTCCCGGTTGTTTCTGGAAAGAGACGCTGTACCACTTGAAAGAATCTGCCGTCGTGCTGTGCACGCTCAACGCCTGCTTCGACCCGGTGATCTACTTTCTGTTTTGCAAGGCCTTTCGGTTGAAGTTAGGCCTGGACAAAAAGACAAAGGACAGCGACTCGCACAACGACCTGTCCTTGCATGCTAATGTTTCACGATCCATACTCGACGGACCCACCAACAACCATGTCGACTGTGTGAAATAATGTAAAATCAGTCTTGCAAAGTTACAATGAACATGCCCCTTGGCTCTCGATCACTCCACTTTACTAAGAGGGCTAAACAACAACAAGTATTTATATAGTGCCTTTTAACGTAGTAAAATGTCCCAAGGCGCTGCACAGGAGTATTTTAAGACAACAAATTTGACACCGATCCACATGTGGAGAAATTAGGGCAGGTGACCAAAAGCTTGCTCAAAGAGGCAGGTTTTAAGGAGGGTCTTAAAGGAGGAAAGAAAGGTAGCGAGGCGGAGAGGTTTAGGGCCTAGGCAGCTGAAGGCACGACCACCAAAGGTTGAGTGATTATAATCAGGGATGCTCAAGAGGGCAGAATTAGAGGAGCGCAGATATCTCGAAGGGGTTGTGGGGCTGAAGGTGATTACAGATAGGGAGGGGCGAGGCCATGGACAAAAAACATTGGTGGGCGGGGGGATGGCAGGAAAGAAGACATTGCATTTATAGAATGCCTTCCACACCCTTTGGATGGGCCAAAGTCCTACAGAGCCACTGAATTGTTTTTGAAAGGTAGTCACAGTTTGTCACCTGGTCAAAAACAGTGACCAATTTGCACACAGAAAAGTCCCACAAAACTGAAAATGAGGAGAGTAGTCTGTCGTTGAGTGATGCTGGCTGAGGGGGGACATGTTGGCCAAGGAAGAGTTCAAGACCTCAATTTGAACTATATCCCGGAACTTCTGGGATTATAATCACCAGTAACAATAGGGCTCGCCAAGGTTCCCAATTGCTCAAGTCTTACAGTGTGGATTCATTGCCTCTACACCCGCTCTCCCCAGTTGATCATTTAGCCTAGACTTTATACACATATAGATGCTCACAGCTCTCATTAGGTGATTGGGAAACCTCTCTAATCTGCACCTATTAGTTGCTTCTGTTTTTTTAAAATTATCAGCAAAATGCTCAGACTGCTCCAGGAAGTGTTGTTACGCTGTATTAAGATAAAACAACGATGTGCTTTGCATCAAACGGAAATGTAGCGAGTGATAAAATGCATGTTCCAACGTTCTAAACACCGGGCCACAAGATATTAATCTAGCTAACGTCCGTGCAAAGCACAATGCCAACAATACCAAGCACAATAACAACATTTAATACTGATTAACAACAGAAAACGTTGGAAAAACTCAGCAGGCCAGGCAGCATCCGTGGAGAGAGAAACAGAGTTAACGTTTCAGGTCGACGACCTTTCGTCAGAACTGGAAAAGGAATAGATTGTGATCACGTTAGGGGCCTGGGAAAAGGGGAGGGGATAAAAGAACAAAATGGAAGGTCAGTGATAGGATAGAAAGCGGGAGAGATTAAGAGACATTGAAAGACATTAAGAGATATTCAAGGCAAGCGGAGGTGGTAATGGGACAGGTTAAGGAACAAAGGGTGGCTCTAGATGAGGTGTGAATAGCGCTGGCAGAATGAAGGACAGCTGCCATGTGATAGGGAAGAAAAAAGGCCAAAAAGTGTGGATAAAAAAATTTAAAAATGTATATATATGTGATAGGGGCCGAGGTTATGATCTGAAATTGTTCAGATGCTGATTGTTTAGTTTGGATTGTGGAGACTGGCATCTAAGCGACTATCCATGCAGCAGGCTCCCTGTGTCTTGCTCTCTTATTCTGGTGGTAGAATAGTATTTACACAAAAAAAAGTCTGTTTCAATAATCTTGAAGAGACTTTGAGGAGAATGAATGAGGCCATTTTAAGTTCATATTTTCTTTTCAGTGATCAGAAAATTGGGAAAGGTGGGGGGGGGAGGGACAAGTAGTGCGAAAACTATGGAGAATTTTGTTGTTTGCGCTGGGTATTTGCAGTTTTGTCACCTTACTGTGCGGGCGGTGAAAGTTGTGCATTGGTGCGTGTGCACTTGCAATGAGAAGGGAGTTAGTTATGAGGGTGAATAGGATGGTCCTCTTCAGGAGGCCATGCGGCCGTTTAAAATAAATAGGCAGATGTTGTCCAAATTAAAACAGGAAGGAGTTCTCAATTCTGCAAACAACCCTGTGTAAAGAGAGCACAACCACCTAGTTCCCAAACAATAGGGATGCACATCTGAAGTTGAAACAAGAACGGAGATGCAATATCCATTCGCTCAATAGCTGTGATACGACCAATGGACGATGTTGGAAGAAATAAATCAGATGTGATTAATAGATCTTTCAGTGTCTTTAAATAAGATTATGCAGCATCATTTAAAATTAAGGATGTGTCATTTATACTACTCTTCTGAACAAAATTCGAACATAAGAATTAGGAGCAGGAGTAGGCCATACGGCCCTTCGAGCCTGCTCCGCCATTCAATAAGATCATGGCTGATCTTCAACCTCAACTCCACCCAATCCCCAAATCCCTTGATTCCTCTGGAGTCCAAAAATCTATCGATCTCAGCCTTGAATATACTCAAAGACTCAGCATCCACAGCCCTTTGGGGTAGAGAATGCCAAAGATTCACAACCCTCCGAGTGAAGAAATTCCTCCTCATCTTAGTTTTAAACGGCCAACCCCTTATCCTGAGACTATGACCCCCTAGTTCTAGACTCTCCAGCCAGGGGGCAACAACCTCTCAGTATCTACCCTGTCAATCCCCCTCAGAATCTTATGTTTTAATGAGATCACCTCTCATTCTTCTAAACTCCAGAGAGTATAGGCCTATTCTACTCATTATGTTTCCTTTGTTATTTGTATTGTATGTCTTACTCCTTTGCCTAGGGATGCTGTAAGGCAGTTGCATATATGTGACTCTAATCTGGGCACTCCCGATTAACGGTTAATCTTCATTGTCGATTGAGATCTACTCCATTCATTATCTGATCGTGGAGCTTCCACTGTACTATTTTCAGGAGGTTACAACTAAAGTGGATGCTGGCACTCCCAACTTTAACATCAATCTACTGTGTAAATGGAGTGTTGGGTTCAAAGCCTTGCATTGTAATGAAGGGAAATGGTTTAAAATGTTAGAAGGATTTGATAGGGTAGATACGGAGAAATTATTTTCTCTGGTGGGGGAAATCAAAAAACAAGGGGACACAGCAATCTTAAAACTGGAGCTGCGGTATTCAGGAACGAAACCAGGAAGCACTTTTTCCACACAAAGGTTAGTAGAAATTTGAAGCTCTCCCCGCAAAAGGCTGTGGATGCTGGGACAATTGGAGCTTGCAAGACCAAGATAGATAGATTTATGACGTACGAGGAGAGATTGGGTTGATTGGGCTTGTATTCGCTACGGTTTAGAAGAATGAGAGGGAATCTCATTGAAACTTATAAAATTCTAACAGGACTAGACAGATGCAGGAAGGATGTTCCCGATGGCGGGGGAGTCCAGAACCAGGGGTCACAGTCTAAGGATAAGGGGTAAGCCATTTAGGACTGAGATGAGGAGGAATTTCTTCACCCAGAGAGTGGTGAACCTGTGGAATTCTCTACCACACAAGGCAGTTGAGGCCAATTCATTAAATATATTCAAGAAGGAGTTGGATATATTTCTTAAGGCTAAAGGGATCAAGGGATATGGGGAGAAAGCAGGGACAGGGTACTGAGTTTGGATGATCAGCCATGATCTCATTAAATGGCGGAACAGACTCGAGGGGCCGAATGGCACACTCCTGCTCCTATCTTCTATGTTAGGTAAGGGTATCAAGGGATAGGGAGTAAAGGCAGGAAAATGGAGTTGCGGTACAGATCAATCATGAGCTAATTGAATGGTGGAGCAGGCCCAAGAGGCTGATTGGCCTACTCCTATTCCTAATGTTCCTATGCCTGTAAAATACAGTTATCACCTATAAGTGAAATATGACCTCATTGAAGCTAAGCAGATAGAGCTGCACATTAATAACTGGTCTACCCTGGACTGAAATAACTCAGTAAAATTTCAGACAGTTCCACTGCGTTCATTATCAAACAGACTGTACAGCAAACAATGTCCAGAAACATAGGAAAATTAAGTTTTACCTGGGAAGGCATAGATCAGCTGATTAAAATATTTGTAGCTTTGTTCTTTCAGTAACTTTTTCAGCCCCATTCCTACACTGTAAGAGCACAGGAAGCGCCATGGATGGGAAAATGTCATTTGACCCGACTGAACTTCATCCCACTGGTGCCCCAACTCTCCCATCCAGCTATAGTTTAAAACTCCCTAATATTGTTAGCTCTAATACCCTGCCTGATAGACTGTTCCCAAGATTTATTACCCTTTGAATAAAGGTCTTCCTAAATATCAGTTTAAAATGTACTTTTCACCATTATGTATGTATATGTATATATATATGTATGTATGATATATGTGTATGTATATATACCCCTGCCAATGTAATGCATTCTTCTGCTGTACATCACTTCAACCAACAGAAAGAAAGTGCATTTATATAGCACCTTTCAAAACCTCAGCACTTCACAGCCAATTAAGTACTTTTGAAGTCCTACCTGCTGTAGTCCATTTATTTACACCTTTCAGTTGTTACTTAACTCCTTTCAGTAGAGTTAATTTTAAAAAGAAATTAAAATTTCCACAGCAATTATACTGCACCTTACATGACCTCAGGATGTCCCAAAGCACTTTACAGCCAATGCCGTATTTTTTTGAAATTTAGTCACTGTTGTAACATAGGAAACACAGCAGCGAAAATGCGCACAGCAATGTCCCACAAACAGCAATGTGATAATGGCCAATTACAGGAAACTCTCGTTTAAACGGCACCTAAATATCCGGAATTTCTCTATTAACCGGCAAAATTCATACTCTGAAAACAACACCTCAATAACCGGAAATGTTGCCGAGTCCGAGTCTCCCGTGGTGGCAGTTCTCCAATCTGCCACTACTCGGCTTCTTGGCACTGTCGGATGTCTCTTCCGATCCACCATCCATTTAACACAACATTCTGTAGGTGAGTACCCAATTATACTGCACATTTCTTGATTTTTTAAAATTTTTGTTTGTTAAAAATAGCCTTGGTAGATATACCTCTCCGTTATCCAGAATTTTTAATCAACTGGCTCCATCCCAGTCCAGTCGGTGCCGGATACGAAAGAGTTTCCTGTAATCTCTTTTAGCGATGTCGATCGAAGGATAAATATTGGCCAGGACACCAGGGAGGACTCCCCAGATCTTCTTCAAAATAGTGGCTGCGGGATCTTTAGCACTTTTACAAAGCATTAACAGAAGTTTACTTTGTGACAGTTAATTGTATATTATCCCAAAACATTATACAAATAAATTATATTATGTACCAAAAAATTGTGTTTCGATTTTAAAAAAAATACAATTACAATTTCTTTAACTACAGGGTGACTAATGTGAAGATTTCAATCACAAGATTCTGTCAGCAAATTTGCAGCAGCGAGTGAACCTTAATTTTAAGCAATTGCATCACTAGCTGAGGTGCAACACAGCAAGTGATCTGCTGTACAACAACAACAACTTGTATTTATATATCGCCTTTAACGTAGTAAAACGTCCCAAGGCACTTCACAGGAGTATTTTAAGACAAAAAATTTGACACTGAGCGACATAAGGAGAAATTAGGGCAGGTGACCAAAAGCTTGGTCAAAAGAGGTCGGTTTTAAAGACCGTCTTAAAGGAGAAAAGAGAGGTAGTGAGGCGGAGAGGTAGTGAGGCGGAGAGGTTTAGGCAGGGAATTCTAGAGCTTAGGGCCTAGGCAACAGAAGGCACAGCCACCAAAGGTTGAGCGATTATAATCAGGGATGCTCAAGAGGGCAGAATTAGAGGAGTGCAGATATCTCGGGGCGTTGTGGGGCTGGAGGAGATTACAGAGATAAGGAGGGGCGAGGCCATGGAGGGAATTGAAAACAAGGATGAGAATTTTTAAATTGAGGCGTTGGCGAACTGGGAGCCAATGTAGGTCAACGAGCACAGGGGAGATGGGCGAAGGGGACTTGGTGCAAGTTACCTACCATATGCTTGTGGTGTGCATAATCTGTCTTAGTCAGGATGCTGCTGGAGCTCGGAGATGTTATGTAAGCCAGTTCATAATATATATATATTTTTTTTTTAAATTTAAATCCACAGTATCATTTATAAATTAAAAATTAATGATAGTATTTTTTTTACATTTCAATATACTTGTACTAGCTTTCAAGTTTATTTTTCTATCCCATCTTTTGTTCCTCCCGTACCAAATGCATACGGTGGCCAAAGAAAAAGCACAGGTAGTGTCCTCCCAGGCCCTTGAACTGGCTGTAATATGTTGTAAAAGAATGACTTATCTACCCATTACCCCTCTCACCTTTCTGTAGGTAAACAGCCCAACTGTGTCCCCAAGACAGAATAGCCAAAATGTGGAATTTCTTGTGTTAATAAATAGCAAGAACAAAATAATGTTCTCAAACTCTATATTCATCATGCTTCTGTTGTCTAACTTTTGCATATTTCCTCCACCTCTATTAACTACGAGGCATTCATATTTTACAAATAAAGCCAACATCAGTGTTCTGTATCTGCCCAGTGATGAAATATCGCTGCTGCATTTGCCAAAATTAATTGCCCACCTACAAGTATGAAGCTACACTTCACACAATCCCTGTCCCGAGTCCCGAGAGGTGACAAGCTGATCCTCCTTGGCGACTTTAACACAAGAGTTGGAAAGGACACAGGCCTCTGGGGAGGTGTGATCGGCAGAGAGGGGGTAGGGAAAGCCAACTCCAACGGTACCCCCCTCCTGTCGAAATGCTTAGAACATGGTCTTGTCATAAGCAACACCTTGTTCCGTCAGAGAGACAAGTACAAGGCTTCATGGCAGCAACCTCGCTCCAAGCACTGGCATCTGCTGGACTAAGTCAGCGTCCGAGCGAGGGACCGCAAGGACCTCTGCATCACCCGCGCCATGACAGGAGCTGACAACTCCTGCACAGACCACCACCTAATCCACTCTGTCATCTCCATCAATGCAGCAACAGAAACAATGCCGCACAAAAATCAACGCTGGAGCACTCAAAGACCCTGCTAAGAAAGCCCAATTCAGCCTGCGCCTCACAAACAATCTGATGACTCCCAGTGATGCAGAGACACAGAGTGCCCAGAGTGTCTGGTCTGCACTCAAGGCCTCCATAATCAGCACCTGTGAAGAGACGCTCGGTCACTCAACCAGGAAACACCAAGACTGGTTCGACGAGAACGACCAGCAGATCCAGGAGCTAATAAGCCGCAAGCGCAAGGTATTCCTGATCTGGAAACAGCAACAGAACTCGAGAGCAAGAAAGCAGCTCTACAGACACCTGAAGGCCGAGGTCCAACAAAAAACTCGCGACCTAAAGAACAGATGGTGGGTGGACAAAGCGCAGGAGATCCAGCAGCTAGCCGACAATCACGACATGCGTGGGTTCTTTAGCGCAGTCAAGACCATCTACGGCCCAAGCACCCAAGGCCCTACCCCACTGCGGGCCAAGAACAGAGGGGTACTCATCAAGGACAGGGAGGTAGTCAGTGCCCGCTGGAAGGAGCACTTCGAAGATCTCCTTAACCGCGACTCGGTCTTCGACGCGAGTGTCCTCAACTCCATCCCGCAGCATGCTACCCGCCACCACCTCAGCACAACCCCAGCCCGGCATGAGGTGGAAAAGGTCACCCAACAACTGAAGAACAAGGCCTCAGGAGTAGATGGAATCCCTGTCGAGGCACTAAAGCATGGCGGAGAAACGCTACTGGCGCGAATTCAGCAACTCATTTCTCTTATCTGGAAGGAGGAGAGCATGCCAGGGGATCTCGGAGACGCCGTAATTGTGACCATCTTCAAGAAAGGTGACAAGTCCGATTGCGGTAATTACAGAGGAGTTTCCCTGTTGTCTGCCACAGGGAAAGTCATCGCAAGAATCCTTCTCAATCGCCTTCTCCCAGTGGCCGAAGAGCTCCTCCCAGAATCGCAATGCGGATTCCGCCCACTAAGGGCCACAATGGACATGATCTTTACCACACGTCAATTACAAGAGAAATGCAGGGAACAGCACCAACCGCTGTACATGGCCTTCTTTGATCTCACAAAGGCCTTCGACACAGTCAACCATGAGGGATTATGGAGTGTCCTCTTCAAATTCGGCTGCCCTCAAAAGTTTGTCACCATCCTCCGCCTGCTCCATGACGACATACAAGCCGTGATCCTGACCAACGGTTCCACCACAGACCCAATTCACGTACGGACCGAGGTCAAGCAAGGCTGTGTCATCGCACCAACGCTCTTCTCGATCTTCCTTGCTGCAATGCTCCATCTCACCCTCAGTAAGCTCCCCACTGGAGTGGAGCTAATTTACAGAACAAACAGAAAACTGTTCAAACTCCATCGCCTCCAGTCCAGATCCAAGGTCTTCCCATCCACTGCCGTTGAATTACAGTATGCAGACGACGCTTGCATCTGCGCTCACTCGGAGGTCGAACTCTAAACCATCGTCAACACCTTCACCGAAGCGTACGAGAACATGGGCCTTATACTAAACATCCGTAAGACAAAGGTCCTCTACCAACCTGCCCCCGCCCTACAGTACTGCCCCTGCGATGATCAAAATCCACGACAAGGCCTTGGACAACGAGGACCACTTTCTATACCTCGGGAGCCTACTGTCAACAAGGGCAGACATCGATGACGAAGTCCAACACCGCCTTCAGTGTGCCAGTGCAGCCTTCGGTCGCCTGAAGAAGAGAGTGTTTGAAGACCAGGACCTCAAACCCGGCACGAAGCTCATGGTCTACAGAGCAGCAGTGATACCCGCCCTGCTGTATGCCTCAGAGACATGAAACATGTACAGCAGGCACCTCAAAGCACAGGAGAGGTACCACCAATTCTGCCTCCGCAAGAACCTGTAAATCCATTGGCGGGATAGGCGCACCAACGTCAGTGTTCTCACTCAGGCCAACATCCCCAGCATCGAAGCTTTGACCACGTTCGATCAGCTCCGATGGACGGATCACATCGTCCGATACGAGACTCCCAAAACAAGCGCTCTACTCAGAGCACTGACATGGCAAGAGAGCCCCAAGTGGGCAGAGGAAATGCTTCAAGGACACCCTCAAAGCCTCCTTGAAAAAGTGCAACATCCCCACCGACACCTGGGAATCCCTGGCCCAAGACCACACAAAGTGGAGGAGAAGCATCCGGGAAGGCGCCGAACACTGAGTCTCTTCGCCGGGAGCAAGCGGAAGCCAAGCGCAAACAGCGCAAGGAGCGCACGTCAACCCAAGCACCCCACCCACCCGCCCCTCCAACCACCACCTGCCCCACCTGTGACAGAGACTGTAGGTCCCGCATTGGACTCATCAGTCACCCGAGAACTCATTTTTAGTGTGGAAGCAAGTCATCCTCGGTTCTGCCGAAGAAGAGGACACTTCACATAGCGAAGGGAGGAGAGAGGGTGCAGAAAAGGCCAGACTCTCAGCAGTGGCGTTTTCAGAGGGAGGGGGGAGTTGTGGGGCTGGAGAAGATTGGGAGGAGCGAGGTCAGGTAAGGATTTAGACTTTAGGAGGAGAATTTTATGTAGGTCAGCGAGCACAGGGGTGAGGGTGAGTGGGACTTGGTGGGGGTTGAAGTATGGGCAGCAGTGTTTTGGATGAGCTGAATTTATGGGCATAAGAACATAAGACGTAGGAGCAGGAGTAGGCCATTCGGCCCCTCGAGCCTGCTCCGCCATTCAATAATATCATGGCTGATCCGATCTTGGCCTCAACTCCACTTCCCTGCCTGCTCCCCATAACCCTTGACTCCCCTATAGTTCAAAAATCTGTCTACCTCCACCTTAAATATATTCAATGTCAGCCTCCACAGCTCTCTGGGGTAGAGAATTCCAAAGATTCACGACCCTCAGAGAAGAAATTCCTCCTCATTTCCGATTTAAAAGGGTTTCCCCTTATTCTGAAACTATGCCACCTCGTTCTAGATTCCCCCACGAGGGGAAACATCCTCTCTGCATCTACCCTGTCAAGCCCCTTCAGAATCTTATATGTTTCAATAAGATCCAGTGGAGACTAGGAGGCCAGTCAACAGAACATTGGAATCGTCAAGTCTGGAGATGACTGTTGATGTACATGACGGAGAAAGAAAGAAAGGGAGAGAGAGAAAGAGAGAAAGAAAGAAAGAGAGAAAAAGAGTGTGTTAAAGATTAGCCTACAACAAAGATAAAAATAATGTGGTCAGTTAATATTCCAGACAGTAACTGTTGCAACAACAGTTGCTGATCAGAATTAAGCAAGGGGTTGCCATATCAGACAATGTGTAATAAAAGGGACCATTCAGGGGAGAGAAGGGAAAAATCCCAGCTTGCTAAGCAGGATAAGGAGAAGCGTTGCTCTGGGTGTTGGGCAGTACAATGAGGAGAACGCATGCCTATATTTAATTGTGCTCTAGTTTTGAAGAAGGGTTCAACCCGAAACGTCAACTCAAATTTCTCTCCACGGATGTTGTCTGACCTGCTGAGTTTTTCCAGCATTTTCTGTTGTTATTTAATTGTGCTCTGCCTGCTGGTAATACTCTGCTTGTAAATTGCTTTTTATGCTGCAGTAAAGAATAAACTGAGTGCAACCAGAACCACCGACTGACTTCGTTACTACTCAAGTGAAGAACACACGTTTATTTAGCAACAATGACAAAAGGCATGGATGAGGGTTTCAGCAGCAGAAGAGCGAAGACAGGGGCAGAGGTGGGTGATGTTACAAAGATGAAAACAGGCAGTCTTAGCGACGGAGAGGATATGGAATCGTAAACTCAGCTCGGGATCAAATCAGACATGCAGGGTGCGATCTTGCCAGCCCTGGGGGAGGCAGGTATGGAGGCGGGACTGCCGGAAAAATGGCAGAATCTGGGAGCGGGTGCCCATCCCGCCTCCGTGTCATCTTCCCAGGAGGCGGGTAGCCGACCCGCGCCGGGTCCCGTCTCCTGGAGGCGGGAAGGGGATTACAGCCACTTGAGATTGCAGGAGCTCTGGCCCAAATTTTCAGAACCTCTCTGGCCACAGGGGATGTGCCAGAGGACTGGAGAACAGCTAACGTAGTACCATTATACAAGAAGGGTAGTAGGGATAAACCAGGGAATTACAGGCCAGTGAGCCTAACATCAGTGGTAGGGAAATTATTGGAAAAAATTCTGAGGGACAGAATTAGTCTCCACTTGGAGAGGCAAGGATTAATTAGGGATAACCAGCATGGCTTTGTCAAGGGAAGATCATGTCTGACCAATTTGATTAAATTTTGAGAGGGGGTGACTCGGTGCGTGGATGAGGATAGTGCAGTGGATGTGGTTTACATGGATTTCAGTAAAGCTTTTGATAAAGTCCCGCATAGGAGACTGGTCAGGAAGGTAAGAGCCCATGGGATCCAGGGTGCCTTGGCACATTGGATCCAAAACTGGCTTAGTGGCAGAGGGTGATGGTGCAAGGTTGTTTTTGTGACTGGAAGCCTGGTGTCCAGTGGGGTACCGCAGGGATCGGTGCTGTGTCCCTTGCTGTTTGTGGTCTACATTAATGATTTGGATGTGAATGTAAAAAGTATGATCAGTAAGTTCGCAGATGACACGAAAATTGGTGGGGTGGTAAATAGCGAGGGGGGAAGCCTCAGGCTACAGGACGATATAGATGGGTTGGTCAGATGGGTGGAGCAGTGGCAAATGGAATTTAACCCTGAAAAGTGTGAGGTGGTGCATTTTGGACGGACTAACAAGGCAAGGGAATACACAATGAATGGTAAGACCCTAGGAAAGACAGAGGATCAGAGGGACCTTGGTGTGCATGTACATAGATCCCTGAAGGCAGCACAACAGGTGGATAAGGTGGTTAAAAAGGCATATGGGATACTTGTATTCTATGCCTCGGCTAATGAAGGCAAGAGCAGGGAGGTTATGATGGAGCTGTACAAAACGCTAGTTAGGCCACAGCTGGAGTGCTGTGTGCAGTTCTGGTCACCACACTATAGGAAGGATGTGATTGCCTTGGAGAGGGTGCAGAGGAGATTTACCAGGATGTTACCTGGGCTGGAGCGCTTCAGCTATGAAGAAAGACTGGACAGGCTGGGGTTGTTTTCCTTGGAGCAGAGAAGGCTGAGGGGGGACCTGTGAGGTGTACAAAATTATGAGGGGCATAGATAGGAGGGAACTTTTCCCCTTAGTATAGGGGTCAATAACAAGGGGGCATAGATTCAAGTTAAGGGGCAGGAGGTTTAGAGGGGATTTGAGGAAGAACTTTTTCACCCAGCGGGTGGTTGGAATCTGGAACTCACTGCCTGAAAGGGTGGTAGAGGCAGGAACCTTCAACATTCAAGAAGCATTTGGATGAGCACTTGAAATGCCATAGCATACAAGGCTACGGACCAAATGCTGGAAAATGGGATTAGATTAGACAGGGCTTGATGGCCGGCGCGGACGCGATGGGCCAAAGGGCCTCTTTCTGTGCTGTATAACTCTATGACTCTATAACTGCCTGTTAACAGGTAGTTAACAGGCAGTTAAGAGGATTATCCCCATTTTTCCAGCAGAGGCGCGGGCTTCCCGACGTCGGGAAACCCCGCCAGGGTCACCGAGGCGAGCAGTGGGTCTGCGGGGGTCGGAGGGGTGTAAAAGTGTGCTGTGGAGGCAAGTGATGAATGCAAGTGTGGAGAGATAAGTATGTGAGGTGAGTGCAAAGTGATAGGTAAGTAAACATTTTCTTTGATTCTTCCTGCAGGCTTCAAACATTGGGGATGCGGAGACTCTCGCATCTCACTGGCAGAGATGACAGATGGCTGCTGCATTCTCCGATGCAACATCCATCTAATTTCTGCTCACAAAAGAGGTTCGATGAGTCTTTATTCAAAATCTCATCAAACAGAGAATGTCAGTGTTTGACAGCTTCACAGAGTTGTCAAACGATGACAATTCATCTGTCAAAAATTTTTGACAGATGAAATTTCATACGCCAACGTTCTCTGTAACCGGCTTCCCCTTAATTGGCTGGCTTAACAAGGTCAATCAAAGGAAAATAGCATAGGTTGGCCACAAGTTGATGGAGGTGGGACTAAAACCCGACAAGCAATAGTCCCACCTCCAACGTGCCCCCATTGACAAAATCACCCCCAAGTTTCCGAACAGTCTGGTTCAGCCTGTGGCTGGGTCTAGGATGGGGGGGGGGGGGGGGGGGGGCGGTAAGCCTGCGGCACCAGGCCACAGTCGGGGTGCAGAGAGGAGGGAGGGAGGGGTCGGAGGCCGGTGGGCAGAAGGCCGGGAGCGGTGGGGTTAAAGATCAGGGGCTGGAGACCAGAAAGCTGGGGCGAGGGGGAGGAGATCAGAGATCGGAAGGCAGCAGTCGGAGATCAGGGGGGTGGGGGGGTGGTCGAAGGTCAGGGTCCGGTGATCGGAAGGCTTGGGGGGGGGGGGGGGAAGGGGGGGGTCAGAGATCGGGGACCGGAGAGCCGGAAGGAATCGGAAAGACAGAGTTGAGAATTGGAGATCAGAGGCCTCGTGGGAGGGGATCGGGGTACATAGGGGGAGATGGGGGGTGGGGGTGGGGGGAGGAGTAGATCGGAAGCCTTGTGGGGGATCGCGGGGGGGGGGAGAGCAGAAGAGTCGGGGGCGGGGGTCCGATCGCAGGAGGTTGGCGAGACAGGTACGCTGGATCCAGCAAGTAAGTGAAAAGGCACTTACCTCCTGGATCCAGCAGTCCTTTAGCTGCTGGGTTCCCCGCGGCCTGGGAAACCCGGCCAACCAGAGTTAAACTTAAAATGGCGCTTCAAAATGAGGCACGTGGCCTCGTTATAATATTCGAAGTGTCAACCCGCCTCCTGGGAGCAGAGTGGCCGCCCGCCCCCCCATCCCGCCTCTGTTAAAACCAAAAGTGGACGGGTTGGAGTCGGGATTCACATTTCTAACACTTTAACCTCCCACCCGACCGTTTCTTGGGGTTAAAATTCCTCTCTTGATGTCAGACAAGCAGCTTGACTGCACATGGAGGGCTAGAGAAAGGTGGTGCAGAGGTAAAGCTGGGCGTCATCAGCATTCACCTGGAAGCTGACCTCAGGTTGGCAGATGATGTCGCCAAGGAGTAACGTAGATGAAGAGGAGGAGGAGGCCAATGATCAATCCTGGGGGGGATATGGCACAAGGGAAGAAAGAAACACCATTGCCCGCTACGATCAGATAGGCAAGAGTTGAACCAAACAAAAAGCAGTCTCATTGACCTGGACAATCGGGAACAGCATTGGAGGAAGATTGTGCGGTAAACCGTGTCAAAAGCTGCAGGGAGGTCAAAAAAGGACGAGGATCACAGTCAGAATCTTCGATTAAGGCTGCTTTGGTGCTATGGCAAGGGACAAATTCAAAGCGAGTTGATGGAAATATGGGCACAGATTTGGAAGGCAACAGCATACCGAAGGACTTGGGAGAGGCAAAAAGAGGTTGGTGACAGGACTGTAGTTTGCAATGACAGAGGGGTCAAGGGTGGGTTTTACATAGAAACATAGAAGATAGGAGCAGGAGTAGGCCATTCGGCCCCTCGAGTCTGCTCCACCATTCAATGCGATCATGGCTGATCATCCAAATTCAGTACTCGGTCCCTGCTTTCTCACCATACCACCTTGATCCCTTTAGCCTTAAGAAATATATCCAACTCCTTCTTGAATATATTTAATGTATTGGCCTCCACTGCCTTCGGTGGTAGAGAATGCCACAGGTTCACCACTCTCTGGGTGGTGAAGAAATTCCTCCTCATTTCTGTCCTAAATGGCCTATCCTTTATCCTTAGACTGTGACCCCTGGTTCTGGACTCCCCGACCATCGGGAACATCCTTCCTGCATCTAGTCTGTCAGTCCTGTCAGAATTTTAAAAGTTTCTTTTGAGGACAGTGTAATGACAGTGATTTTGAAAGAGATGGGGACAGTACATGGAGGGCGGGGATTGTTTACAATGTCAACTAGCATGGAGGCCAGGAAAGGAAGTTAGGTGGTCAGCAATTTAGTGGCAATGGGGAAAAGCGAGGAGATGGATCTCACGGGCAAGTTGAGCTCAGATATGGTAGACAGGAGAAAAACTAGAGAAAGACATGGATTAAGAGTTAAGGCAGGAGGAAGGATCGACTTGGTGGGGATGGGGTAAGCGAGAGCGAACAGTAGAGGCAGCTATTGAATCCACTGAACTTCAAACTTTAGGAATCCAATGTAGCAAGCAGTCAACTGCTGGTTGGTGCTGGCTGCCAAAATTCTCAAGAAGGTTCACCTTGTTTAGAAGACAACGCATCTCCAAAAGGTCAATTGAGGGCGGGGTGGGAAATCTCAAGATTACTGCAGTCAGTATTGGGTCATTAGAATGATCCTTGCTTTCTACCTATTGAACTCAAGGGAGCACAGCCTGTTCAGTGCAAGAATACAAGACTTGGGAAGCCCTGGGGCAAAAATAGACAAAAGTTCACTTTTCTCACTCAAGGTTAACAAGACTCTTCAATTCTGAAAATGATTGGAATGCTGTTTCCCTGTGCATGGCTCACTCAGTGTCTTGCTCATGCTGAAGAGATTTGTTACTTAAGTCTCCAACTGTGAGTGACCAAACCATGCTCTTTAAGCTGCTGCCCTGTCTGTGGTGCATCAAGGAAACAGTCTTGAACCTTGTACATAGCTTCTGGATGTATCTAACCACATTAGTACTCGAGTACCCATATTTCAGGGCTAACACCAGGAAAAAAAAATCCCTAGCCATGCTGATCACAACTCCAGTCTTTTGACATACCACATTAATCTTGCATACATCTTTTAACACCAACAGTACTCTGAGGGTGCAGTCAGCATTTTGGGCAGTGGAGATGGTGACATGAATCAACTGAGCGGCCTGCGGGTGGCGCTGTCCAGGGAGAGTATAAATACTCGGGCACGGGCCCAGCTTGCGCAGGACATTCTTAACAGGAACTAGTGAAGGACACAACTAGACCTCCAGGTTGTAAAACAGTTGATTAAAGCTTTGTTTAACGCTTAGACCAAGTGCCTAGTAGTTTTCTTACGTCAGATGGTACGTTTCTCTCTTTGGGGACTGTGATCTCAGCACTAGGCAAGAAGAAAAAAATCAAACGCATAGTTGTCACACGTTTGTTTTAGAAAGGAACTCCACAACCAAAATCCCAGGTGGATCTGAGGCTTTAAATGTAAAACTCTTATCATCTTCCACTATCCTTGGACATGCTGAGGACTTCTACAACTTCATCTATGAACCTCGGGCTGCCATCAAACATCAGATTAGCCACTGCCATTGAGGAGATAGTCTGAAGGGTAATGTGGACATTAAAAAAACATTGACTGACGCCTGAATTTGCAGTGGCTGACTTGTTGGCCATTTGTTATGAAATAAGTGCCAACTAGGAAAGCAAAGAAAACATATGCCAGCTGTGCTGGTTGGTGGGTCAAATGGAGATTGGTCTATGGCGATATATGGCTTCATCTCTTCTTAGGCAGTCCCTCGGAACCGAGGATGACTTGCTTCCACATTAAAAATGAGTTCTCAGGTGACTGATTAGTCCAATGCGGGACCTACAGTCTCTGTCACAGGTGGGGCAGACAGTGGTTGAAGGGGCGGGTGGGTGGGGTGCTTGGGTTGACGTGCGCTCCTTGCGCTGCCTGCGCTTGGCTTCCGCTTGGTCCCGGCGAAGAGACTCAAGGTGTTCGACGCCTTCCCGGATGCTTCTCCTCCACTTTGTGCAGTCTTGGGCCAGGGATTCCCAGGTGTCGGTGGGGATGCTACACTTTTTCAAGGAGGCTTTGGAGGGTGTCCTTGAAGCGTTTCCTCTGCCCACCTGGGGCACTCTTGCCGTGCTGGAGCTCCGAGTACAGTGCTTGTTTTGGGAGTCTCGTATCGGGCATGCAGACAATGTGACCCGTCCATCGGAGCGGATTGAGCGTGGCCAAAGCTTCGATGCTGGGGAGGTTGGCCTGAGCAAGAACACTGACGTCGGTGCGCCTATCCTGCCAATGGATTTGCAGGATCTTGCGGAGGCAGCGTTGGTGGTACCTCTCCAGTGCTTTGAGGTACCTGCTGTACATGGTCCATGTCTCTGAGGCATACAGCAGGGCGGGTATCACTGCTGCTCTGTAGACCATGAGCTTAGTGCCGGGTTTGAGGTCCTGGTCTTCAAACACTCTCTTCCTCAGGTGACCGAAGGCTGCACTGGCACACTGAAGGCGGTGTTGGACTTCGTCGTCGACGTCTGCCCTTGTTGGCAGTAGGCTCCCAGGGTATGGAAAGTGGTCCACGTTGTCCAAGGCCTTGTCGTGGATTTTGATAATCGGGGGGCAGTATTGTGGGGTGGGGGCAGGTTGGTAGAGGACCTTTATGGCTCCATAATGGTGACAAGATAAATGTCAATCCCCACATCCTCCAGATGTCGTTTTATTCTCTTGCTCCGCTTTGAACAGATCTAAAGGATACCTGGCATTGCTTTACACAAGGTTCCAAGCTAAAAAGCAACAGCTAATGTCCACGCTGAATCCCCTTCATTAGTTAATGGTGGACTTTGAGTGTTCTCAACCTAAAAGTCTTCAGTTGAGAAAATAAAAGGGGATTACAGTGCAAACTAAATGCAAAGATCCGCTGTGTAAGCCTCTCTTTCTGTCAATATCAAACAGTTAAAATGAAGAACCGTGGGAGAAAAGCCTGCAAAACCAACAAACTCTTCCCCTTAAATGGTTTTAGGGGATCTCGACTCCACATCCACTGCCAATCTCCACCCTACCCTGAGCATCGCATCCTCTTAAAAATTAAAAAAAATCGACTGGCGCTGAAATGGTTTGACAGAATTTAAACTGAAAACGAGGGGAGACTGGCTTTGGTCATCAGAAGACGACGACAGTTTGATACACTATCTTAAATTTAGAAAGGACATCATATGCTTAAGTTCAACAATTAAAATTACAAGTGGGAAAAGCAAACTGTGTCAATGACTGAGAAAAGATTTCTCATGAGAATCGAGCAAAAACAATCAAAAACATGAAAAGAACAAACGTTGGACAATCACTTGGCATTGCCCATTATTTTTGGACCAGGAGGAAAAGGTTGGTTTGCATAGCACAGCTATCAAATGGTTCATAACGGAGAAATTTATTATTTTATGATCAACATTTTTCTGCTTACAAGTGATGCATTTGTGGGTTTATGTTTACAGATTCCACAGAGCAAATTCAAATTTACATTAATAGTGTAATTTGAAAGAGGAGCATGCAACAGATGGCCTCACAGCACTGCATGACTGCAATGCCGTTCCTGACAGAAAGCGCTAACCAGAAGGAGGGAGAACAAAAATCAAATACCAAAAAATGTAAAGCTTTCACACACTTAGCCTCAGTTTTCTCACCTGGAACAGTGGGGGAAGGGGAAGAGGAGAAACAGAAGCAATCCATGCCGAGTGCAGAAATCCAACAGGGGACAGTTGAAGATATGCTCACTTCCTCTCTCCTGCACTTGAGGCTGTGTCTAACCTCCTTTAAACTTGTAGCTAAAAGCGATGATCGCATTGACCAAGATCTATTTAAAACGAGGAAGCGGGCTTGGCTTAAGCTCTAGAAGACACACACTTCACTGGAACATGAGAAGAGGTCTTGTAACCGAAGCACAGGAATAGGAGGCGGCCATTCAGCCCCTTGAGCCTGTTCCAGCATTCAATTAGTTCACGGCCGATCTGTATCTCAACACCATCGACCCGCCTTGGTTCCGTAACCTTTAATACCCTTGCCCAACAAGAAAAGAATCAGTTAGACAATGCTTTCAAAAACATTAATGAGCATGGGAAGTATACACTCGATTAGTAGGAGCATGAACAGATAAAGCAGCCCCATGTTGCCTGTACCAACAAATTCTGACCACACTCAGAGAAAAAGGGGAATTCCTCAACCGCGACAGGCTGAAACTAGAAGGAAACTGGAGGACTTCCTTCTGCAACTTGCACAGTTGAACAACTAACTAACTTGTCAAGAATGATGATGCATGGAACGAGTTTATATGGAGGCAGTTCAGAGACGATTCACTAGGTTCATTCCAGAGATGAGGGGGTTGTCTTATGAGGAAAGGTTGAGCAGGCTGGGCCTATGCTCACTGGAGTTTAGAAGAATGAGAGGTGATCTTATCGAAACATAAGATACTGTGGGGGCTCGACAAGGTAGATGCAGAGAGGGTGTTTCCCCTCATGGGGAAATCTAGAACTCGGGGGCACAGTTTTAGAATAAAGGGTCGCCCTTTTAGAACGGAGATGAGGAGGAATTTCTTTTCTCAGGTCGTAAATCTGTGGAATTCTCTGCCCCAGAGAGCTGTGGAGGCTGGGTCATTAAATACATTTAAGGTGGAAAGAGACAGGTTTTTGCAAGATAAGGGAGTGATGGGTTATGGGGAGTGGGCGGGGAAGTGGCTTTGAGCCCAAGATCAGCCATGATCTTATTGAATGGTGGAGCAGGCTTGAGGGGCCAAGTGGCCTAATCCTGCTCCTAATTCTTTTGTTCTTATATAAGCAGAGACAGAAACATTTACGTGACCCAGGAGGGATTATGCCCTGTTCTCCGGGATTAGAATGGGCAGGAACGTAACACCATCTAGTGGGAATAGCATGAAAACAACAGCTAAACGGGAAACATTTTACGCTTAGATCAAGAAATCATAGAATGGTTACAGCACAGGAGGAGGCCATTCGACCAGTCGAGCCTGTGTCGGATATCGATACAACGGGGCAAAATGTGAAATCCTATCACTCGTTCACTCATTGCATTTATCTGGAGCAGACAGACTCTCATTTGGGAGGCTAAACATCCTTGCAGTCTATAGAATATTGGTCATGCAAGCTACTACGAACTCAGATTGGTGACAGGTTTATTTTCATTGTGGTCTGTCCTCAAGTTACAGTTACAGTTCTGGAAAGTGTTATCACCGTAGGGAGGATTTTCCTCAACTCACTGAACTGTGACAACCAAACTGATCACATTCAATGGGTAAATGGGGCGAAGCTGAGACCTTTAGACCTTGCTGCGTTAGCCCATCTCAACCATGGTAGTGATACAAGTGCTACAATTGGCTTCAGGCATTTTTTTTTATTTTTTATTTTTTTTAAAAATTTTTTTTTTAAGGAAGCGGAGGGGCGGGAGCAGTGGGAAGAGAAGTGTTACAGCTTCTGGTAGTCGTTCAGTGATCTCTGCTCTGGTGAAAAGTGTGTATGGTCAGGATAGGATCACTGTGTAGATTGTGCAAACTTCACATTAAGACGGGCTTGGGCTCAGTCAGATGTGATGAATTGCCCCCTTTCCCCTCCAACAGAACAGCCTGCCTACTGTCATTTGTCTAAACTCGCACATGGAGAATGGATGGTATATTGGGAGACTACCAGCAATGTGGAACTATACTCTAGCATGAGTGAGCACCTTTTGGAGGGGACAGGAGTATCTTAGAAAAGCAATTAAAAAAATAAAACTGATGTTAACATTTCTATACTTTTCTGTGAAAACCTTGATTAATGCAGGAAAAAATACAAAGACTTTTTTTTTTACAAAATGACCTGTTAAATGAATGAGGACACACTCAATGAGGCAGTTTGCAGATGAATTTGCCCCACTTTATTTCCTCTTTCCATTATCAAATCCTCCAATGAATTAACTCAAGCGTTCCTGTGTACACATCTGGTGCACTGTGCAGAGGATGCCCAGTTTGGAAAGAATCTCACCGAAATACATCATCTCTTCCCCCGGCTCTTCACCGGGAACGGTATACAATAAAGAAGCAAGAATGGAGAGAAACAGAACTTGCATTTCCGTAGTGTTCGTCACATCCGGAAAACATCCCCCGAGTGCTTTACAGTTAGGAGGTGAGAAAGAGTGGGCGCCGAGAAGCAATAAAAATGGGAAGATTAAGATAGAAGGGGGGAGCAAACCTTAAAAGATTGTGGCCTAAAAATTTGGTTGCTTTGCGCCTCCCGGTAGCGCCCCGCTCGCTCCCTGGCCGCGATCTTCGTTAGCGCCCCGACTTACCGCCGGACGCCATGTCCGACAGGGTCAGGGGGGCCTACCTGCGGCGCAAATTAAAGGGGAGGTGCCGGGCGGCCATTTTTGTTGCTGGCCGCCTGCCAGCACCTGCCCCCTCTGCCATTCCCAGCTTCCTCTGAACCACCCCCACCCCCCCTGCCCCTGTATCTCAAGCTCAATGACCAAATATGCTACGGTGTTGAAGTTCAGAGTCTAGCACTTCGTAATGAGAAAATGAAATACAACATACATACACACAGATCTGCTTAGGTAAGCAAGTATCACAATTGACATCTACAGCGCTTTACCATTTTTAATTAATCCAGCTTACATACCGCTAAAACCTATTAGCACATTATTTCTGCATGCTTGCCAGATCCAGCAACCTGCATCTTCAGAACACAACCACAAGATGATTTTTGCAATCACTCATCCTGCTGAGTCCCCACCACAAACAAACAAGGCAGCAAAAACAGAGTTTACATCTGTTATCATTCTCTCCCTGCTCTTTTTAACATAAAATAAAACAGATCTGCCATGGCATTGCTCATGGTAAATTAGAAGATGCGCTGCTTTTATAATAGGACTATTACGCGGTGTAATGCACAATTATTCTGCTGCTAAGTGGATCTGTGTTTAACAAGATTAGAAGAATATGTTGATCGGGTGAGATGAAGTAGGGTGGGAGGAGGCTCGTGTGGAGCATAAACACCGGCACAGACCTGTTGGGTTGAATGGCCTGTTTCTGTGCTGTACATTCTATGTCACTCTATGCAAACCTTAAAAGCCACAAAGTTTAATTGCTGCAAATAGGCACAATTAGATACTAATGGCTGTTGCAAGTTTGACGACACTGGAACCTGCCTGTTCATCATCTTGAAAGAGGCAATTATCAAGGCACGTCGTCAGAATGCTACTTTACCTTGGCTCTCTATCTGTTCAGTTGTTAACTGTTGCTATTTTATGAATATGATATTACATAGAAACATAGAAGATAGGAGCAGGAGTAGGCCATTCGGCCCCGCGAGCCTGCTCCGGGGTTACGGGGATCGGGTGGGATATGTGTCGGTGCAGGCTCGATGGGCCGAAATGGCCTCTATCTGCACTGTGGGGTTTCTGTGATCTGTGATGATTAATGAGATCATGGCTGATCATCCAAATTCAGTACCCGGTCCCTGCTCTCTCCCCATATCCCTTGATCCCTTTAGCCTTAAGAAATATATCCAACTCCTTCTTGAATATATTTAATGAATTGGCCTCTACTGCCTTCTGTGGTAGAGAATTCCACAGGTTCACCACTCTCTGGGGGAAGAAATTCCTCCTCATCTCAGTCCTAAATGGCTTACCCCTTATCCTTAGTCTGTGACCCCTGGTTCTGGACTCCCCGACCATCGGGAACATCCTTCCTGCATCTAGTCTGTCCAGTCCTGTCAGAATTTTATAAGTTTCAATGAGATCCCCTCTCATTCTTCTAAACTCCAGCGAGTATAATCCCATTCGACCCAATCTCTCCACATACGTCATTCCTGCCATATTTGAGCACCTGTGGCATTTTCAATGCCCGAGATACAAGACTCTTGTTACTATTAGTCAATATCCTGTGATGTCGCTCATGGGTAGTCTGGGGAACGGTTATGCACGCACGCACGTTCACCGTTGGTCACGGAGAGTCAGAGGATACGCTGCTTTATTAAAATATACGGACATACTATACCAATTTGTTTCTTTAAAATTAACCGCTGGGAGCCAGGGTTTTATTTATTTATTTATTTATTTTTAACAAGTCTGAAGCAACAAAGCAGTTTTTTTTTTTTTAAATCACAGAGCCTGGAAAAGCAGGAAGCAGAACCGATTTGAAAGTTTATTTTTGTAAACAGCCTATAGTTTCATTTTCAGCAGCTACATTTGCAGAGACAGAAAGTGCAAAAGACTGAAGATACTGCGCCTCAAATTGAGCTCGGGTCCGCAGCCAAAGAACAGGGAGAAAGGCCACAATTTAATTCCCCCGCCAAGCACAGCTGGACGAAGACCAGGACTGCATTTTCCATTTTCTTTTGCAGCTGAAGCCAGGAAGAGCAGGGAGTGGAGGAACCAAGGGCTAGCAACACACAGGGGCTGTGAAACCTGGCAGTACCCAGAGGGACATTGGGGAGTACTCGGGTCTGCCAGTTTTGAAAAATGGAGGAAATCTCAAAAGTTTGCCTAAATGCAGTAACTGCTGGCTGCGTACTTATTGTAACCAACACCGCTGTAACTAATTCTAAATTTTGCAGTCAGATCAACATAGGTGATGTAATTAGCTTCTCAAGGCAAAGGCAAAACACAGGTGATATAATTTGTGCATCCTCCCCATTTGTTCTTTCCTCCTCTCCTCCATTCCCCGTCTCTGCACTTGCTTAAAAACCGTTACATCGCTAACATCTTCCAGTTCTGACGAACGGTCATCGACCTGAAACGTTAACTCTGTTTCTCTCTCCACAGAGGCTGCCTGACCTGCTGAGTATTTCCTGTTTTTATTTCCGATTTCCAGCATCCACAGTATTTTGCTTTTGACTTTTGATGTAATTTGTCGCTCTGCCTAACTGAAAAGTTTCCAAAACTCAAACTTATTTTTCTAATTCATTCTTTGGACGCGAGTGTCGTTGGCAAGTCCGGCCTTTATTGCCCATCCCTAATTGCCTTCGAGAAGGTGGTGGTGAGCCGCCTTCTTGAACCGCTGCAGTCCGTGTGGTGAAGGTACTCCCACGGCGCTGTTAGGGAGGGAGTTCTACAATTTTGAGCCAGCAACAATGAAGGATCGGCGATCTATGTCCAAATCAGGATGGTGTGTGACTTGGAAGGAAACTTGGAGGTGGTGGTGTTCCCATTCACCTGCTGCCCTTGTCCTTCTAGGTGGTGCAGGTCACAGGTCACAGGTTTGGAAGGTGCTGCCAAAGAAGCCTTGGTGAGTTGCTGCAGTGCATTTTGTAGGTGGCTGCATAGATGGTTAAGCTACTGGATGCAATGCCGATCAAGCGGACTGCTTTGTCCACACCCCTCACCTCTTCATCTTTTCTCTAATCCTCTCCTCTTCTCATTCTGTTCCCTTGCTTTCTGCCTCTTTCCGATGAGACGTTAAACCGAGGTCTGCTCTCTCAGGTGAACTTAAAGATCCCACGGCACTATTTTGAAGAGGAGCAGGGGAGTTATCCCCGGTGTCCTGGCCAATATTTATCCCTCAACCAACATCACTAAAAAACAGATTATCTGGTCATTATCACATTGCTGTTTGTGGGAGCTTGCTGTGCGCAAACTGACTGCCGCGTTTCCACTTCAAAAAAGTACTTCATTGGCTGTAAAGCGCTTTGAGATGTCCGGTGGTCGTGAAAGGCGCTATAGAAATGCAAGTCTTTCTTTCTGCCTCTGTGACTCACACTTGTCTTTGCCTCCCTTAATCATGCCCCTCTTTCTCCCTTCCCTCTCTCCTTTTCCCCCTCCTTCTTATCCCTCATCTCACTCACCATTTTTCTCTTCCTCTCCTCTCCCTCCCTCCCTCTTCCCAGCCCGCCTCCTCTTAACTTTCCGCTTTTGTGGTCCTTTGTCACAATACCCCATGGCTCACTGGCTGCTCTGATGGTGGGAGCTCAGCCGCTTACTTTCTCAAGTGGTCGTAGTGCTTATTATGGGCCAAATCTTGATGGAGTGGGGCATCTCTCACAACGTTAGTTTTAAGTCTTTTTCCTTTACCAACACCAACAGAAAATGCTGGAAACGTTCAGCAGGTCAGGCAGCATCGTGGAGAGAGAGAAACAGAGTCAACGTTTCCGGTCGATGACCCTTCGTCGCTATTGTTTTTCCTTTACCCCTCAGCTCAAACAACGTAACTCGCTGGAAGTGCGAGCTGATGATGTGAGGGCAATGGGGATCTCCGTGAACGACGGGAACAACAGTGTATCTCCTTTACCAATGTGATTTAAGGATTGAGAATGAAACAGAGGAATGTTGGAGAAGAATGGCGAATTAGAGTCAAATCAGTTATAGAAAAAGAAATGAGAGGGAAAGAAAGATTGGATTGAGAGAAGGAAAAAAAAGACAGAAAGGAAAAGTAAGATTTTTTTTTTTTAAATTACGTTTTACATTTTTCAAATCTTGAAGAATTTCGTACATGCAGGAATGAGATGGAACAGTTTAAATTGTTCCCTTTCGGAGCCAGAGAGGTTGGCTGGCACTGCATTAACAATTACCACGTCGTTAAAACTGTACTTACAAACTTAATTATCAGACTTAACGTCCTGCGGTGAGTTAAATGGACAATTAACTTGCACATCCAGCAAGCTCTTAAAAATAACGGGGAGGCTAAGGGCGAGCTGCCGTTTGTGCAAGGCAGATGGCAGAGCGGCGTAAATCAGCCAGCAAGTTATGGCGATTCGCAACTCACGCCGTATCTCTTCTTCCCCTGAACTTGCTGGACGATTTGCGCGTTAATAACTCGCCGTTGCTTTTTCCCAGCAGGACTCAGCCCAATACACCTGCTTGAGCGATTGTTTATTTTGGAGCGCTCACAGTGTTTATAAAGTAAACAGACGTGTTCCTCGGCAGCAAGGCCGGGCCAAGCCGAGCGAGCCCAGGAACGGTGAAGGACAGGGGAAGCACGTGGTGATGTAAGAAAACTACTAGGCACTTGGTCTAAGCGTTAAACAAAGCTTTAATCAACTGTTTTACAACCTGGAGGTCTAGTTGTGTCCTTCACTAGTTCCTGTTAAGAATGTCCTGCGCAAGCTGGGCCCGTGCCCGAGTATTTATACTCTCCCTGGATAGCGCCACCCGTAGGCTGCTCAGTATTATTTCATAAGTCTTTCTTTCATGAATGACTGATTCATGTCACGTGGTGTAAGCAAATTTTTTTTTGAAGTTCAAAGTCGATAAACCGGCAAGGATCGGCAGCAGGACCGGGAGCGGCCGGAGTCGGCAGCAGGTAGCGCTGGGGAGGATGGGGGGCCAGGGAGGTCCCACTGCAGCAGGAGCAGACGGGAAGCAGCTGCTTTTAAGTGATGTTGCTCCACATGCTCCTGCCTCACACCGCTGGCTGCAGCCGCCTTTTGTTCCACTGGTTCCTCCATTTCCATTCAGGCTTGGAGAGGAGGGCGGTGTGTTCTCCATACTGCAATTGGGAAATTTAGGATTAAATCCATCAACAGCAGCACCACCCCTCACCCCCACCTTGAAGCCTCACGGAATTCAAAGAGATAGAACTTAAGAAATAGGAGCAGGAGTAGGCCATTCGGCCCCTTGAGCCTGAATAAGATCATGGCTGAACTTCTACATCCACTTTCCCGCCCTATCCCCATATCCCTCGATTCCCTTAGTGTCCCAAAATCTATCGCTCTCTGACTCATTGACTGGTCATCCTCAGCCCTCTGGGGTAGAGAATTTTTAAATTTCACAACTCAGTGAAGAAATTTCTACTCATCTCAGTCTTAAATGGTCAACCCCTAATCCCGAGACTATGCTCCCTAGCTCCAGACTCTCCAGCCAGGGGAAAACAGCCACTTGGCACCTAACCGGAGGAACAAGGCAGCAGCAGCCAGCAACACGGGAGGAACACAAATTCATATTTTTAATTTGTGACAGAATGCCCGCTCCTGTTTTAACACCGTGCTTCTGTCGATGGCAGTCCTATAGGTGTAAAAGTCAGGCTGCCCTGCGGTCATTGACTAAACGCAGCTCAACCGCAGGAGATGGAGGGTAACATGACACTGCCAGAGAACATAAATGACCCCCGCACCACTGACTGCTTATTCTTCTGATTGTTTTCACGTTGCTAGACTGCGCACGCCTTCAGCATCAGGAGTTGTTTCTTTCACTGTGCAAATGGATACGTGTTTGTACATGATCACGAGGCTGTAATTCACAAAGGAAAATGCTGCACAGGGCAAGGCAAGAAAATGAAAGAACTTGCATTTATATAGCGCCTTTCAGGACCTCGGCATCCCAAAGCACTTTACAGCCAATGAAGTACTTTTTGAAGTGCAGTCACTGTTGTGGTGTAGGAAATGTGGCAGCAAATTTGCACACAGCAAGCTCCCACATTCAACAATGAGATAATGACCAGATAATATGTTTTAGTGATGTTGGTTGTGGGATAAATATTGGCCCCAGGACAGCGGGGATAACTCCCCTGCTCTTTGGAATGGTGCTATGGGATCTTTTACTTCCACCCAAGAGGGCAGACGGAGCCTCGGTTTGACGTCCGATCTGAAAGACGGCATCTCCGACAGTGCAGCACTCCCTCAGTACTGGCACTGGAGTGGTCAGCCTGGATTTTGACAAATTTGCTAGAATTCTTTGAGGATGTAACAAACAGGGTGGATAAAGGGGAACCAGTAGATGTAGTGTATTTGGATTGCCAGGAGGCATTCGATAAGATGCCACATAAAAAGGTTATTGCACAAGATAAGAGCGCACGGGGTTCGGGGTAATATATTGGCATGGATAGGGTAGTGGCTAACTAACAGAAAACAGAGAGTCGGGATAAATGGGTCATTTTCCGGTTGGCAACCAGTAACTAGTGGGGTGCCACAGGGATCAGTGTTGAGGCCTCAACTATTTACAATCTATATTAATGACGTGGATGAAGGGACCAAGTGTTCTGTAGCCAAATGTTATGATGATACAAAGATAGGTGGGTTAGCAAGTTGTGAGGAGGACACAGAGTCTGCAAAGGGATATAGAGAGGTTAAGTGAGTGGGCAAAAATTTGGCAGATGAGTATAATGTGGGAAAATGTGAGGTTATCCACTTTGGAAGGAAGATTGAAAAGGCAAATTATTTAAATGAAGTGAGACTACAAAATGCTGTGGTACAAAGGGATCTGGGGGTCCTAGTACATGAAACACAAAAAGTTAGCATGCAGGTACAGCAAATAATTAGGAAGGCAAATGGAATGTTGCCCTTTATTGCAAGGGGTATGGAGTATAAAAGTAGGGAAGTTTTGATGCAACTTTACAGGGCGCTGGTGAGACCGCACCTGGAGTACTGTGTACAGTTTTGGTCTCCATATTTAAGGAAGGATATACTTGCAGTGGAGGCAGTGCAGAGAAGGTTCACTAGGTTGATTCCTGGGATGAAGGGGTTGACGTATGATAAAAGATTGAGCAGGTTGGGCCTATACTCATTGGAGTTTAGGAGAATGAGAGGTGATCTTATTGAAACCTATACGATTCTGAGGGGGATTGGCAGTGTGGATGCTGAGAGGATGTTTCCCCTCATGAGGGAATCTAGAACTAGGGGGCATAGTTTCAGAATAAGGGGTCGCCCATTTAAGACGGAGATGAGGAGGAATTTCTTCTCTGAGGGTCGTGAATCTTTGGAATTCTCTACCCCAGAGAGCTGTGGAGGCGGAGTCACTGAATATATTCAAGGCGGAGATTGACAGACATTTGAACTACAAGGGAGTCAAGTGGTATGGGGAAGAGAGCGGGAAAGTGGTGTTGAGGCCAAGATTGGATCAGCCATGATCTTATTGAATGGCGGAGCAGGCTCGAGGGGCCGATTGTCCGGCTCCTGCTCCTATTTCTTATGTTATGATCTTATTTTGTGCTCAAGTCTCTGGAGTGGGACTTGAACCCTCTACCTTTATGACTCCGAGGCGAGAGTGCTACCATTGAGCCATGGCTGACACCACGAAGGCTCGAGCAACACATCCGGCTAAGTTAAAATACAACCTCTTAGAAAAGCCCCTACCTCAAAGGAATGGCAACTTTTCCAGTCCTGGAAGCCAATAAGGACAGGTCCCAGTCGGAAAGTTTCCCTGTCAACAGACTACAACCAATTTCTATTACTTCCTACGCCATTTTTCACTGTTTGTCCCACTGTCACCATTGGCTGAAGGGCGCGCTCAAGTTTAGGAATCTAAAGTAATGGGTCTGCACAGCCAAATGGAAAGACATTTTAATTATTTAGAGATGTAGGCGTCTCTAAGCAGCTAAGAACAAGTTACCTAAATGGGTAGAGGTTAGAAATTATTTACACTGAAAATGGCCTCCGCCCACACCCACTAATTTTTTGCTTTAAACAGTAACCAAGGCAGTGAAGAAGAGATATTAAAGAGTCATAACGTTTTACCCGCACTAGAGGCTTTGTAGCTGGAAAGTGTGAATGTAAAAGCTGACAGATGAATATAGATCAAACTGTATTGAGATGTTTAAAAGGACCAACCGGAAAAATAATTTTTTTAAAAAGTAATCAAAAGCCGAGGGGGAAACCCTGATTTGGACCAGGTGTGTCAAGGCTTGCAGGTGGGATGGAGTGAACAACCTGGAGAAAAAACTGCTTATTAAGCTACAAAACTAGCTGTGACTTGATAAAAATGAATTTGGATTCAAAAGAATAAGTACCATATTTAGGACTGTTTTGGCTATACGTCCTCCCTACACTGCAATTTAGAATATTGATAAACTTCAATGTAAAAACAAGAATATTTGGGCTTAGAGCCATACAACAACTTGCATTTATATAGCGCCTTTAATGTAGTGCAACGACCCAAGGTGCTTCACAGGAGCATAAATCCAAAAAAAAATTGACACCGAGCCACATAAGGAGATATTAGGGCAGGTGACCAAAAGCTTGGTCAAACCGGTAGGTTTTAAGGAGCGTCTTAAAGAAGGAGAGAGAGGTAGAGAGGCGGAGAAGTTTAGGCAGATAATTCCAGCACTGTGGGACCAGGCAGCTGAAGGCACGGCCACCAATGGTGCGGTGATGGAAATTGTGGATGGGCAAGAGTCCAGAATTGGAGGAGCGCAGAGAACTTGGAGGGTAGGACTGGCGGTGTTTTTTAAATTCAATCACAGGATGTGGGCGTCGCTGGCAAGGCCAGCATTTATTGCCCATCCTTAATTGCCCTCGAGAAGGTGGTGGTAAGCCGCCGCCTTGAACCGCTGCAGTCCGTGGGGTGAAGGTACTCCCACAGTGCTGTTAGGTAGGGAGTTCCAGGATTTTGACCCAGCAACGATGAAGGAATGGTGATATATTTCTAAGTCAGGATGGTGTGTGACTTGGAGTGGAACTTGCAGGTGATGGTGTTCCCATGCGCTTGCTGCCCTTGTCCTTCTAGGTGGTAGAGGTCACGGGTTTGAGAGGTGCTGTCGAAGAAGCCTGGTCAAGGTTACAGAGATAAGGAGGGGCGAGGTCATGGAGGGATTTGAAAACAAGGATGAGAATTTTAAATTCGAGGCATTGCCGGACCAGGTCAATGTAGGTCAGCCAGCACAGGGGTGAACAGGACTTGGTGCGAGTTAGGCTACAGGGCAGCCGAGTTTTGGATGAGCTGAAACTTACGGAGGGTTGATGGTGGGAGGCCGGCCAGGAAATCAATGTTACCTCTAGACTCGACTATTCCAAAGACCAGAAGGTTCTGGGTTCAATCCCAGGTCTGTTGTTTGGAGTTAAATTGTTCTTAACCAGGGCATCAGTTGATGTATAAATTGGTTGGCGGTGGTGAGGTTAAAAAAAAAACTGTGTGCTCCTAATAGCAGTGTTTGGATGTCGACGGAGAACATTATTGGACTTGGTTACAATGCCCTCAAATAACCTGCGCGCCAACATTCATTCTCGAAGCTCACGCAGAAAGAAATGGCCACATCAGTGAGATACTGGAGGGCTGCTGGCACCAACCGAACTATTGGGTTGTGCTTTAGAAGGGGAGCGAAGGAGAGGAGAGAAGAGCGGGAGGTTGCACCACCTGGGAGAAGAGGCACATGACTTCTTTAAAAGGCATGGTCAATGACATGAATCAGTCAGTCATTCAGGAAAGAAAGACTTATGAAATAATACTGACTGGCCTACGGGTGGCGCTGTCCAGGGAGAGTATAAATACTCGGGCACGGGCCCAGCTTGCGCAGGACATTCTTTAACAGGAACTAGTGAAGGGCACAACTAGACCTCCATGTTGTAAAACAGTTGATTAAAGCTTTGTTTAATGCTTAGAGCAAGTGCCTAGTAGTTTCCTTACGTGAGTCACCATTTTTGTAAAAGGGGAACAGACTAGTGCTATACTTATTGTAATGATATTACAGATAAAATCAGGCATCAATCATATCATCACGACGCATGCTTGTGAAACAATGTGGGGGGGTAAAGTTACCCACAAAAAAGGTACTTCAGGAGGGACAACTGTCTTTTTAAAAAGGCTTTTAAATGATCAAAAGGTGTCAATTCTAAATCTGCACGAGACACTTTGCATGCAGAGAATAACATCACACACATGCAGATTCACAGCGGTCTAGCTCCGTGAAGGTCTGGTTTCATCTACGTCAATCAACTCATTTTCAAAAGACCACACATCCCACAGCAAACCATACTCTGAAATAAAGGAAAACATGAGCAAACTGATTAGACTGCCGCATGACACTGCTGTCGACAGTACACTACTCAAACGGCCAGCTTCTGCTCCTCGTGTGGCCACGGCTCCCGTCTAAACTGAGCTCATTCAGAAACAAAATAATCCATTTTTTGAATCAGGTATGAAGTTTTCTTTTTTTGGGGGGGCACTTTAAAGTCCTCAAACTATCTCGGGCTGTGATCGTTAATTGATCAGGAGGTAAAGTGTGAAAACCAAACATCTTAAACATTGGTTTTCTTTTTTAAAAAGTATATTTTTGTAGAAAAACTGCTGGATTAAATTTCAAATTTTGCCTCACAACTTCACTCTTGCTGGTGAGGTCTGCTGGCAACTCAAAAAATGGTGATATACCAGGCTTTTTATCTTTTAAAATTTTGACCCAAGGCTTTGTAAACTACAAGCATTGTTGGGACTGAACTGAAAAGCATTAAAAATATACTCCGTTGCTACACTAAGTGCATGCTGGGATAGATTTAGCCATCCGGCAGATGGCCTGTGAAATAACGGTCCCGTCAATCCTGCACAGATCCAGGTAAATCCGTCAGCAGAGTGGAAGAAAGCGCGCTTGGCCAGAGCCACTGGGTTGAAGTGACCGAGTAAGTCGAGTTGTGTGTTATTACGTTGGATTCCAGGCTTTTCAGTGTTTTTAGAATCACATTTTGCAATCGCATGTGTTTTTCCTGTGAAAAATGTGAATATTGTGGAACTGCCCATATTATACAAAGAGGCCTTACAATGAGGGCCAGTGATTGAACAAAAGAAAGACGGACTTGCATTTATATACGATAGCAAAATACTGCGGATGCTGGAAATCTGAAATAACAACAGAAAATGCTGGAAAAACTCAGCAGGCCAGGCAACATCCGTGGCGAGAGAAACAGTCAACCTTTCAGGTCTAAACCCTTCTACAGAACTCCGTTCTCTCTCCACGGATGTTGCCTGGCCTGCTGAGTTTTTCCAGCATTTTCTGTTGTTATTTTGCATTTATATAGCGCCTTTCACGACCACCGGACGTCTCAAAGCACTTTACAGCCAATGAAGTACTTTTGGTGTGGAGTCATGGTCGTAAAACCCAAAGACGAATTGGGTTTTCATTACATGGGTTTACAGGATTTTTATTATTTTTTTTTAAATCAGTCTTTTTAGGATCCTGCAAAAATCAATCTTGTTTTTAACATAGCTTTGCCTCCGTCCCCCCACCTGAAGTAAAAGAGCAGCTATATATGCTGCACAAACCTTAACGGAGTCACTCTCTCCATAATCATTAAGACCGTCAACAAGCAACAATGTTTGCTCCATCTGAGCAACTGGTTGCTTTCGTGCTCTTTACTGTTGCAGCCACCACAACATTTATCTGAAGCCGAATCTATTTCACTTCCTCCTCCTTCAGTCTCAGGCGGCTTGTGACATCAACATCTCTTTCTGTTTCACCAATTTCCTTTTTGCAGAAGCGAATGTTTAAAGGGCTGTCTGAGTAATTCTGGTTTTGTAGAGAAAAAAAAAATCAACTGGAAACTGTTTGGAGAATCACTAGGCTACCCTAAATACTAAAATAAAAAGCTACCATCAAAAAGCCCTACCGTCAAGAACCAAGCACTGTAATCAGTGTAAAGAGGTGGGGATTACAGGGACTGCTTCATAGCCTGAAGCAGAACTTGAAAAAGTAACGGCTATGCTTGTAGCCAAGAGCTTCTTGGTAACAGGGAATTGAGGCTCTGTTAATAGTGCCCAACAACACAGATTACACTTTAGAAAGACTTTTACTATAACTCATGTTTCTGGTAAACTAAAACAAGACCACTGCTGATGAAGACTGAGTAATAAGGGAAATTCAGGGAGGCAGTGCAGGGCAACTGGGAATGTACAATGTGGTTGGCATGTAAGCGTTACGTTAATGACCGAAACAAAAGGCGAAAAAAGTGTTCAACTTCTAAAAAGGTCATTGATAGCATTCCACCGAAGCGCAGGTGACACATCTTCTGACTCATTAAGCATCTCCTACAAGCTGCTTCCTTCTAAAGGGAAACAAGATATTGGGTCGATAACATACTTCCTTTCTCAAATCTAGACGAGCAACAGAGGGCTTTGGAGAGTTAGAGAGCAGCGTTACCCCGAACACATTGCTGTGCAGCGTTGGCAGTCCATTCTGAAAAAGGACGACTATATTAGCAGCTACAATACCCTCACTTAGATACGGGCAGCAACTCCAGGCCAGCAAGAATCTACCTCATCACCAAGCAAGTTGTTTGATCACCTGGCTGAAAATTTCAACACACTAGGCAAGTTGCCTTATTAAAGCATCAACACAGCTAAGTAAGTTTTCTCTTATGGATTCTTTGCTGTCCTCTGAATTTATTTTACTAGGTTCCCTCTCACCCTCGGCTATGTAAACCTATTAAAATCTCTCCTCTATAGATTCTCCCCACGCTCCCCTCCCCCAAAGTCAGAAATGCCTAAATAACTGAATGTCTTTGATTTTTTGATGGAATCTTGGCTTTTATTGCAAGGGGGATGGAGTATAAAAATAGGGCAGTCTTGCTGCAGTTATACAGGGTATTGGTGAGGCCACACCTGGAATACTGCGTGCAGTTTTGGTTTCCATATTTAAGAAAAGATATACTTGCTCTCGAGGCGGTTCAGAGAAGGTTCACTCGGCTGACTCCGGAGATGAGGAGGTTGACGTATGAGGAAAGGTTGAGTAGGTTGGGCCTCTACTCATTGGAATTCAGAAGAATGAGAGGCAATCTTATCGAAACATATAAGATTGTGAGGGAGATTGATCGGGTGGATGCGGTGAGGATGTTTCCACTGATGGGTGAGACTAGAACTAGGGGGCATAATCTTAGAATAAGGGGCTGCCCTTTCAAAACTGAGATGAGGAGAAACTTCTTTACTCAGACGGGAGTGAATCTATGGAATTTGCTACCCCAGAGAGCTGTGGAAGCTGCGACATTAAATAGATTTAAAACGGAGTTAGACAGTTTCCTAGCAGATAAGGGAATTAAGGGTTACGGGGAGAGGGCAGGGAAGTGGACGCGAGTCTAGGTTCGGATCAGCCATGATCCTATTGAATGGCGGAGCAGGCCCGAGGGGCCGTATGGCCTACTCCTGCTCCTACTTCTTATGTTCTTATGTAAGAAATCACAACACCAAGTTATAGTCCAACAGCTTTATTTGAAATCACAAGCTTTCGGAGCGCTGCTCCTTCTTCAGGTGAAGTGGAGAAATGCATAAAGACACAGCTTATATAGTCAGAGAATCATGTCAGATGTTTACAGGTAACCTTTCCAACTGCCATTTATCGCACCTCGGCAGAGAGATAATCACAGCAGTCAAAGGTGTGAATGGTGTCCAAACAGGTCAGTCAGGGAAACATTACATCAAAGAACAATGAGGTGGGGTCACAAAAAAATGTTTTTTGTCTGTTTTTTTGTTTTTCATACAGACCCCAGCATCTGCAATATTTGACCCCTTGTGACCCCACCTCATTGTTCTTTGATGTAATGTTTCCCTGACTGACCTGTTTGGACACCATTCACACCTTTGACTGCTGTGATTATCTCTCTGCCGAGGTGCGATAAATGGCAGTTGGAAAGGTTACCTGTAAACATCTGACATGATTCTCTGACTATATAAGCTGTGTCTTTATGCATTTCTCCACTTCACCTGAAGAAGGAGCAGCGCTCCGAAAGCTTGTGATTTCAAATAAAGCTGTTGGACTATAACCTGGTGTTGTGTGATTTCTTACATTTGTCCACCCCAGTCCAACTCCGGCATCTCCACACCATATGTTCTTATGATTTGATTTAAAACCATTGCGGAAGTTAATTTTCAATCTTATTCTTGCTTCTCATTTCAGATCTCAATAAATTAATCGTCACATTTTTGTTTGAAGCTGCACACAATGAGCTCTGAATCTTCAAACAGCTCCAGTACTCAGTGTATCATCAGCAACAATATGGAAGCTTTCACTTATTTCTATTATTTAATCTTCCTGATTGGCATCATTGGGAGTTTCGTAGCACTTTGGGCTTTTATTAGCCAAAGGAAGGCCAGAAAGTGCCTCAACATCTATCTAATTAACCTACTGACTGCCGACTTTCTGCTGAGTTTGGCTCTGCCTTTCAAAATAGCTGTTGACTTGGGTATTGCTCCCTGGAGTTTGAAGATCTTCCACTGCCAGGTCACGGCCTGCCTTATGTATATTAATATGTACTCGTCGATTATATTTCTGGGCTTCGTGAGCATAGATCGATACATTCAGCTATCAGGAAACTCAAGGTTCCAACGGATACAGGAACCAGGTTTTGCTAAAATGATATCCGTCGTAGTATGGGGAATGGTCCTGCTGTTGATGGTGCCAAACATGGCCATCCCCACCAAAAGCATAGACATGAAGCCTCTTCTGAAGTGCGCGGAGATCAAGACGACGCTGGGGCTGCACTGGCATGTCCTTACCAATTTTATCTGCATTGCCATATTCATGAATGTTTCAGTGGCGATCCTGACCTCCAACTTCCTCGTGGTGAAAAAACTCTACAAAAACAAGGACCAAGAAATGCAGAAAGACGTACAGCAAACTCTGAGGCACGTTTCCATACTGACCGGCATCTACATCATTTGCTTTGTCCCATATCACATTGTGCGGACTCCATACACTCTCAGTCAATACAAGCCAGTGAGAGACTGCACTGTACAGCGAGCCCTGTTTTTGGCAAAGGAGTCCACGTTCCTTTTAACTGTTCTCAATCTTTGCTTTGATCCCATTTTGTATTTCTACCTCTGCAAATCTTTCCGATCAAAAATTACAGAAACGTTTGGATCAACTAAAGAGACCAGGCGCAAGAAGAAAAGTGAGGACGAAGAGGGGGCAAACGAGACCAACTTAACGGTCTGCAATTAAAATGGACGTTCTCTTGTATATTCCGCTCGTGTGGTTTGAAAACTGTATAATGCAGAAATCTTAAAACCTTATCCCAGAAATTTAAAAAGTGTTCTTTAAGCTTTTGCGGCGATGCCCCAGTTTTCTTGACAAATAGACTGAGGGGAAAAAAAAATATCACTTTTACAACATTCTTACTCTGGGCTTTTATAACTTGGACCAAAGCACAATTTGTCCGAGCCGACAAGACGAGGTAAAGTAATGTCAGGAAACCAGTTTGAGCAAAAAGAAAAGAATACTTGAATGCTGAAACTGCACTTATGACAAAAGATAGGTTGTATAATGTTTGTCAGCTTTGAAAGAGGTTAACTCATGCAATGAGTACATAACTGGATTTCCATCTTATTGATGTATTCAGTGCGGTATGGAATTATATTTTTTATATCTATATATTATTTAATTAAACTTGTGTTTGATTAAGATATGATTGGATAAATGATTCTAACCATGGTCAGGGCATCCATTTGAGGAGCAACTGCTTTCTATCTGCTCGTTAGCTTTGATTTTTTAAAATTAGTTTTTATGGGATGTGGGCGTCGCTGACAAGGCCAGTATTTATTGCCCATCCCTAATTGCCCTCGAGAAGGTGGTGGTGAGCCGCCTTCTTGAACCGCTGCAGTCTGTGTGGTGAAGGTGCTCCCAGAGTGCTGTTAGTTCCAGGATTTTGACCCAGCGACGATGAAGGATCAGCCGATATACTTCCAAGTCAGGATGGTGTGTGGCTTAGAGGGGTACTTGGAGGTGGTGGTGTTCCCATGCGCCTGCTGCCCTTGTCCTTCTAGGTGGAAGAGGTCGCGGGTTTGGGAGGTGCTGCCGACAATGCATTGATGCAATATTTTGCTTGAATGCAAAGATTGTGCCAAGGGTGGTGGTGGGGGGGGGGGGGGCGGGGGGGGGGGGGGGGGGGGAAGAGGCGGTGCAGGTATTAAGTGAAAGAAGTCAAATGAGTCACCTCGAACAAAAAAAGTGTCTGGTTTTGCACAGTGGTAGCACACTCACTTTAGAAGCAAAAGTTGATGGGTTTCAGCGACTTGCGCGCATCATCTAAACTGGCACGCAAGTGCAGTACCGAGGAAGTGCTACAGTGTCACCCTTGCCGTTCTTCGGGCGAGGTGTTAAAACAAAAAGGACCCGTGCACCAGCTACAAGTGAATGCAAAAGATTCCGCTATTCATATAAAAAAAAGAGCGAGCAGGGAATGTTAAGTCTGTGTGTTCTAGTTGTAATTACTAACACAGACTACAAGATTAAAGTTCAACAGGTCTTTACTGGTTGGAGGTTAGGACTATACTAAAATACAATATTACTACACAGTGTTTATATACCGGTGGTCACCACCGGTATTACGTATACAGCAGCCAGAGAAAGTAGTACCTCTCTTAAGGTGGAACAGGCTTAAGTTCTCTTAAGGTGGAACAGGTTACATACACCACAATCCTCCCTTTTTAGCTTAACAGTCATATCCCCATTTAACATAACATAATAACATATATACATATATAACTTCAGGTATAAACAGTTCAAAGGTTCAGTCTCTCAGGAGGCCTTCTGATTCGGTTTGGATAACGCCTTTCAGTGGTCTCTGATTCCTGTTGCTGGGGTGACTCTTCCAGTTGGTCTCCCATGCATTGGGTGTTATCATCATCAGGTACATTCCCTGCCGAGGTAGATGCTTCAGGTTCATTAACGTCTTCCACAGTTGTCTCTGTCGCAACCATGGGTTCGACCCTTGCTCTCGATTCTACCAGTTGATCCGCATGACCCCTTATCACATTGTTACCAATATCTACTGTGTACATCAGAGGTCCTTGTCTGGCCCGAATTGTTCCGGACTGCCATTTTTCGTTTCCATAGCCCCTTGCCAACACTGGTTGTCCTACGTCGAAACTTCGAGTGGTCTTGTTATTAATATGCCGGAACTGTTTGTTTTCCACTTCCCTCAGCACATTTGGTTTTAACAAGTCCAACCTGGACCGCAACCTCCTGTTATCAAACATCATGGCAGGACTTTGGTTAGTCACTGCATGAGCGGCGTTTCGATATGCTATTAGGAAATTGTCCACCTTGTGCTGTAGCGGAATCTGATCATCGTTCATGGCCTTTATTGCTTTTTTGAATGTTTGGACAAATCTCTCGGCCAACCCGTTTGTCGCCGGACGATATGGGGCAGAGGTATAATGTTTCACCCCATTCTTCTTTAAGAATTTTTGGAATTCTTCCGACACGAACTGTGGTCCGTTGTCCGAACAGATCTGTTCTGGCAATCCGTTCCTTGCGAATATTGGTTCTTAACACCGCAATTGTCTTCTCTGAAGTAGTGGTATTCATCTTGATCACTTCTGGCCATTTGGAATGTGCGTCCACCGCAATTAGGAACATGGAGTCCATGAATGGACCAGCAAAGTCAATATGTATGCGTTGCCATGGGGTTGAAGGCCATTCCCATGGGTGTAGTGGTGCGATCGGAGGTGCATTTTGCACTTTTTGGCACCCAGCGCAGCTTTTCGTCAACTCCTCTATCTGTTGGTCAATACCCGGCCACCATACATAAGCCCTAGCAAGACTTTTCATCTTAACTCCCCCCAGATGACCTTCATGCAGTTCTAAAAGAACTCTTTCCCTTAACTTGGGAGGAATAATCACTCTTGTCCCGTACATCAAAGTACCATGGCAGACGGACAGCTGGTCTCGCCTTGCCGAGAATGCCGGTAACAGAGGATCACCACGTGTTGGCCATCCTTTCACTGTCACCTCGTAGACTCTGGACAGTGTCGGGTCGTTCCTGGTTTCTCTTTCAATACTTGCATTGGTGACTGGTAAACACTCGATGATGGTCGAATGAAATAACTCAACAGGGTCAACTTTCGTCGTTTCTTCTTCTTCAGGTAGTGGCAGGCGCGACAGCCCATCAGCATTGCCATGCTGCTTCGTACCTTTGAATTCTATTCGATATTGATGTGCCCCTAGGAAAAAAGGGACCATCTCTGGAGACGCTGTGCTGTCATCACTGAAACACCCTTCTTAGGGTTAAAAATGGATACCAACGGCTGATGGTCTGTCAGAAGAGTGGATTTTTGGCCCTGCAGGTAATGATTAAACTTCTTCACTCCCCATACAAGGCTGAGAGCCTCCCTATCGATCTGCGCATAGTTGCGCTCAGCGGAGGTCAATGATCTGGATGCAAACGCGACTGGCCTTTCCGTGCCATTTGGCAACTTGTGTGAGAGTACTGCCCCAATACCATATGGAGAAGCATCACAAGCCAACCGAATAGGCAGTGTCGGGTTGAAGTGAGCCAACACTTCCTGAGGTGATCAATTCTTTGCTTTTGCGAAATGCCTTCTTACTGTTTTCGCTTCATTCCCATGGTACCCCCTTCTGTAAAAGAGCGTTTAGCGGGTGCAGTACCGTGGATAGATTTGGTAGAAATTTATGGCAATAGTTAATCAATCCTAGAAACGACCTCAACTGAAAGACATTATCCGGAGCGGGAGCCTTTACAACTGCCTCTATCTTGTCAGGAGACTTATGAAGCCCCTCCCGGTCAATGACATGACCACAGTACGAGATCCGCTTCTGGAAGAACTCACATTTCTGCCGATTAACTCTAAGTCCATACTCTTTCAGTCTGTTGAGCATCAGTTCCAAGTTTGCGAGGTGTTCTTCATCACCATCACCTGTAATCAGAATATCGTCCAGGTAACATTGTGTGCCTGGAATTCCCTGTAATACCTGCTCCATGGCCCTCTGCCAAATTGCTGGAGCCGATGCCACTCCAAAAACCAGCCTATTGTACCGGTACAAACCTCGATGCGTGTTGATCGTGAGGTATTGGCGTGACTCTTCTTCAACCTCCATCTGCAAGTACGCCTGCGCCAGGTCTATCTTGGTGAAGTGTTTCCCGCCAGACAACGAAGCAAAAATATCCTCAATCCGCGGAAGCGGATACTGCACCGTGTGAAGCACCGGATTAACGGTGATTTTGAAATCTCCACAGATGCGAACCTTCCCTGGTTCTCCTGGCTTGTTGCTCAAAGGGCGTTTCATAACGGGAACAATGGGCATAGCCCACTCACTCCAATCTACCTTAGACAGTACACCTGAACATTCTAGCGCTTCCAGTTCCGCTTCTACAGTAGGTCGTATTGCATAGGGTACCGGTCTGGCTTTAAAAATTTTTGGGTGTGCATGTTCATCAATCTTGATGTTTGCCGTAATTCCTCTCAGTGTTCCCAGTCCCTGCTGGAACACCTCTTTAGCATCATCCAATATTTTGGACAATCGTTTAGGTTTGACATCTGTTTCCCCGGAATCTACCGTTAGTGCCTTCAAGGAGTGCCAGTCCATATTCATTTTCCTAATCCACTCCCGTCCCAGTAGTGGTGGACCTCCTTCAGGTAGCACATATAAGTCCATTACTTGGCTTTCTTCGCCCTTGTGGACCACTTTTACCTCTATCTTTCCGATGGGGTACACTCTTTGCCCCGTGTATGTTTTCAATATAATCTCCGTATCCCGTAAGGGAATATGTTGGAATAACCTTTTGTAATCTTTCTTATTCATGACCGTCAATGCCGATCCAGTGTCCAATTCCATCTTTACTTGGACTCCTGCTATCTGAAGGGTGACCCAAATTGTCTGGAGATCTGCATCCTTACCAACGTTGTGTACTCTTAAGCTACCCAGTTCATTACTGCTAGTGTCTGAATCTGACTTCTGTTCGGTCGAACTGTTCTTTGTCACCTTGTGTACCTTTATGTATTTTCCTTGCGGTGACTTTTTGTTGCTGGTCTTCTTTCCTGACCGGCATACTTTAGCTATGTGGCCAAGCCTGCCACACGTTCTGCATTCTTGGTTTTTAAACCAACACTGGTTCTGATCGTGCGTTGTCTTTCCACAACGATAACATTTTACAGTACTCAAACCCAATTTATTTGTACTGAGTTCCGGTGACCGTAGCTGCATTACTGCCGTGCCTCTCGCTGCGGCTTCGTGTGCTGCTGCCATAGTGACCGCTTTCTCAAGCGTCAGCTCATTCTCCTCGAGCAGTCGCTTTTGTGTATCTTCTTTTAATAAACCACACACAAATTTATCTCGTAGCGCCTCGGTCAGTCTCGTTCCAAACTGACAGTACTTTGCTAGCTTACGCAATTCCATTAAATATTCAGCATTGCTTTCATCCTTCAGCTGCCTTCTGCTGTAAAATTTAAATCGTTCCGCTAGCATCAGCGGCGTGGGGTTTAGATGATTTTTCAGGACAGTAACAATCTCCTTGAACGTCTTATCCGCCGGTTCATCTGGTGATAAAAGGTGTTTCAATTGCCCGTATGTCTTCGCACCCATTAAGTTTAATAATGTTAGTGCTTTCTCTTCATCTGGAATTTTATTTGCTTTACAGTAATTTTGTATGCGTTCTACATACATGGCCCAATCTTCGATGTCGCTATCAAAGGTATTAATGTTCCCATGTTTAGGCATCGTTGCAATTTAATTTATTTTAATTTTTATCCAAGATGGCGGCTTCCCGCTCTTGTCTTCGTCCTCCGCCTACAAAATGGCGGTTTTCCCATGCTTGGCGGTCTTCACCCGTCCCCCGATGCTGTCTCCGCTTCACCGCGGCTCTCGCGCCTTCAGTTGCCCCAGACGCTGCGCCTTTTTAGCCCGAATGCGGCCCGGCCCTTATCACCAGCCGCGATCGATGTCCCCGCGCTGCGCCTTTCGGCCAGAATGCGGCCCGGCCCTTATCTCTGGTCGCGATCGATCTCACCGCCCTTATTCCTCCGTCTTCCCTCCCCGTCTGTACAGCCAACGCGGCCGACTTTCTGGTCGCGTCGCTGCCCGGCTTATCCACCACCGAGGAAGAAAGAAGATAGCTGACTGCCACTGATGGAGGCTTCGAGTTCAGGATGTCTTCTGCACTCTGGTTTCTCGATGTCTGCCGCGCGCCGTGTCTTCCAGCAGGGTGATGAGGGTGGAAGCCTCTCTTCGACGTCCGTTCTGTGGACGAAGCCGCCGTGGATATAAACTGCCGCAGGGTAAGAATCGGACTCGTCGCCACTGTTAAGTCTGTGTGTTCTAGTTGTAACTACTAACACAGACTACAAGATTAAAGTTCAACAGGTCTTTACTGGTTGGAGGTCAGGACTATACTAAAATACAATATTACTACACAGTGTTTATATACCGGTGGTCACCACCAGTATTACGTATACAGCAGCCAGAGAAAGTAGTACATCTCTTAAGGTGGAACAGGCTTAAGTTCTCTTAAGGTGGAACAGGTTACATGCACCACAGAGAGTACTCCCCCCGGTGTCCTGGCCAACACACATCCCTCAATCAACACCAAGAACAAGACTAACTGGTATAACAACAGAAAACGCTGGAAAAACTCAGCAGGCCAGGGCAGCATCCGTGGAGAGAGAAACAGAGTTAACGTTTCAGGTCGATGACCCTTCGTTAGAACTGGAAAAAAAGCAGGTTTAGGGGCTGGGAAAAGGGGGAGGGGATGAAAGAACAAAAGGGAAGGTCAGTGATAGGATAGAAAGCAGGAGAGATTAAGAGACATTGAGCGACATTAAGAGATATTCAAGGTGAGAGGAGGTGGTAATGGGACAGGTTAAGGAACAAAGGATGGCTCTAGATGAGGTGTGAATTGCGCTGGCAGAAGGAAGGACAGCTGCCCTGTGGGAGGGAAGAAGAAAAACAAAAGGGGGGCCAAACAAAAATTGTGGATATAAAAAAGAAAATATATATATGTGATAGGGGCCAATCTGAAATTATTGAACTCTATGTTGAGCCCAGACTAACTGGTAATTCATCTCATTCCTTTCCCCGCTGCTCATTCACAAAATGGCTGCTGAATTTGCCTACAAAAACAGTGATCGTGCTTCGAAAAATTAATTTGTTGGTTAGCAAAGCGTTTTAGGGACATTCTCGGGACACGAAAGGAACTGTATAAATGCAAGCTCTTCCTAAATGTATGAAAAATCAGATGCGCTGCTACATATTTCTAATTGTGCCTCAGTACAATGCCGGGGTAAACCTTGCGACAAAGAACACACTTTTTTTTTTTTTTAATTTGAGGGCGCAAAAGGTCAAACAAATGAATCAATGGCAGAGGCAATTTCTTTGGAGAAACACTACATTTTTGCGCCTACGGTTTTTAAGCTGTGCAATAAAAAGCCAAAGGCCCCGCTTGTGCGCTGCTGGAGGTCGCTTACTTTGGCTGAGCAAAAAAAAAGTTCCGATGTTGCTCACCGTGTTTCTTCCCTTCACTTTTACCACCTGCAGAATCAGCTGGAGTGGGTGGGGAGGCAGTTGTTTGCCAAACCTAGAACGGTCGAGCTCAAATCTTAAGGTGATTGGCAAAAGAACCCAAGTCCACTGGAGGAAAAAACTTTTCTTTTTTAAAAACGCAACGAGCGGTTAGGATTTGGAACGCGCCGCCCGATCGGATGGTGGAGGCAGATTCAATAGTAGCCTTCAAAAGGGAATTGGATAAACACTTGGTGAAAAACAATGCAGGGATATGGGGAAAGAGCAGGGGGGGGGGGGGGGGGGGGGAAAAGAGTGGGACTAACTAACTGGATTGCTCTTCGAAAGAGCCAGCGCAGATTCGATGGACCGAGTGGCCTCCTTCTGTGCGGTTCTATGAGTCTATGAAATTCATCATATTCTTCTTCTCCTCTTTTAACTAGGCCTTGAATTGCCGAGCAATCTTTACTTGTAAAAAAAGTTACTTGTTAGTGGTATTAGTGGCAGCTGTCTGCAATTAATTCCTCCCATGTTTAACCCTTCAGTTAATCATGTTTACCTCAAAGGGGGTAAAAACAAATTAGTGAGGGAGTTTCCACACCATCACTCGCACCATCATCCCTTTTGACATTTAATCTCTCCTGCCCTCCACCCCATCACAGACCTTCCCTTTTGTTCTTTCCTCCCCCCTTCCCCTCGCCCTTTTCCCCTAGCTCGGCACTTGCTCAAAAACTGTTAAATTGCTAATTCCTTCACGCTCTGGTCACCGACCTGAAACATTAACTCTGTGTCTCTCTCCACAGACGACCTGCTGAGTGTTTCCAGCATTTTCGTTTTTTATTGCCGCTTATGTGGTGTTTGTTACATTGTTTTGTTTAAATAACTAGTTAAAATTAACGACTGCATTTGTAATGAGGCATCGCTTTTTTGGTTTGAGTGCGGTAATTGAGACTTCACCTCGATACCAGTAAGTGGTTGTGATCTGGAATGCACTGCCTGAAAGGGTGGTGGAGCCAGATTCAATCGTGGCTTTCCAAAGGGAATTGGGTAAGTACCGGAAGGAAAAATAATTTGCAGGGCTACGGGGAAAGGGCGGGGGAGTGGGACGAGCTGAAGTGCTCTTGCAGAGAGCCGGCACGGGCTCGGCGGGCCGAATGGCCTCCTTCTGTGCTGTAACCATTCTATAATTCTAAGTCCTGCATCAATGATGCAATTAACCAACTACTGTAGTTAGGTACAGAAATGAGCAAGTCGCGCAGTCTGGAGCTTATAAGCTCGAAGGAGCTACTAAATGTTGATCTATTTAAAATTGTTTCAAACCTTCATAAAACCAATAACTTCTTGATCATACAATGCTTGATAATAGGAACCCTAGTAATAACAGAATTGAAAGAGCATACGAATTAGGAGGAGTCGGCCATTCGGCCCCTCGAGCCTGCTCCGCCATTCAATGAGATCATGGCGGATCTGATTACTCCACATTTCCGCCTACCCCAGATAACCTTTCACCCCCTTGCTGATCAAGAATCTATCTAACTCTGCCTTAAAAATATTCAAAGACTCTGCTTCCAACGCCCTCTGAGGAAGAGAGACACTGAGGAAAAATTTCTCCTCATCTCTGTCTTAAATGGGCGACCCCTTATTTTTAAACAGTGACCCCTAGTTCTAGATTCTTCCACAAGAGGAAACATCCTCTCCACATCCACCCTGTCAAGACCCCTCATGATCTTATATGTTTCAATCAAGTCACCTCTTACTCTTCTAAACTCCAGCGGATACAAGCCTAGCCTGTCCAACCTTTCCTCAGAAGGCAACCCACCCATTCCAGGTATTAGTCTAGTAAACCTTCTCTGAACTGCTTCCAATGCATTTACATCCTTCCTTAAATAAGCAAACCAATACTGTACACAGTACTCCAGATGTGGTCTCACCAATGCCCTGTATAACTGAAGCATAACCTCCCTACTTTTGTATTCAATTCCCCTCGCAATAAACAATAACATTCTATTAGCTTTCCTAATTACTTTCTGTACCTACACACTAACCTTTTGCGATTCATGCACTAGGACACCCAGATCCCTCTGCATCTCAGAGCTCTGCAATCTCTCACCATTTAGATAATATGCTTCTTTTTTATTCTTCCTGCCAAAATGGACAACTTCACATTTTACTCCATTTGCCAGATCTTTGCCCACTCACTTAACCTATCTATATCCCTTTGTCGCCTCCTTATGTCCTCTTCACAATTTACTTTCCTACCTATCTTTGTGTCATCAGCAAATTTAGCAACCATACCTTCGGACCCTTCATCCAAGTCATTTATTTAAATTGTAAATAGTTGAGGCCCCAGCATTGATCCCTGTGGCACACCACTCGTTACATCTTGCCAATCAGAAAATGACCCATTTATGCCTACTCTCTGTTTCCTGTTAGCTAGCCAATCTTCTATCCATGCCAATATGTTACCTCCTACACCATGAGCTTTTATTTTCCGCAATAACCTTTGATGTAGCACCTTATCAAATGCCTTCTGGAAATCTAAGTACAGTACATCCACCGGTTCCCTTTTATCCACAGCACATGTTACTTCCTCAAAGAAATCCAATAAATTGGTTAAACATGATTTCCCTTTCACAAAACCATGTTGACTCTGCCTGATTACCTTGAACTTTTCTAAGTGCCCTGCTATAACATCTTTAATAATAGCTTCTAACATCTTCCCTATGAAAGTTAAAGTGTGTAATTTACATAAAGCTATATGGCACTCAATATTTCAGCCAATTCAACTAATAACACTCAGTTCCATTTTCCAAGTTTTTATACTTAATGCAGAATAAAACAGTGAATATCAAATAGATTTCTCCTTAACTATATATTTTAACTTGTCTTCATTCCACATAAACTTTCAATTTGTTTCACAATGCAGCAAATTGTATTTTTATCGTGATGTGCACAATTAGTGACTTAGTCTGAACGTCAAACAGGAATTTATTTCAGTCACTGCAGCATCAGTTCTACTTAAGACGTGAACAACCACAAGGAGGGGAGGGTGTGGGTTGGTGCTTTTGATTCCTCCACCTGATGGGCTGAGATCGCATCTGACACAATTCCCATGGGCAACTGGGGAGGCAATGCAGCCCAATCAACTCTGTCCTTCCTTCATGCTGCTCTTAAACTAGCTCTGAAATGTGCTGTTCGGAAGTGGACAGGAGCAGCGTCGGTACGAATCTCCTTTAAGTTTCTCCCTGTAGAGATGCGTCCTTCCTTCCCAACCCAAGTAAATCAGCAGCTTAAGAGATTGACACCACCTGCTCATGTCCCACCCACCATTCCCAAGTGCAGTACAAGTAGCATTCTGACGTGGCTGGTTTTATTCAAAAACTTTGTGAATCAAATGCAGTAGACAAGCCACTCGATGACCACAGAGCTTGCTCAATAAGACCACGGAGAGGAATTAACTAAATCAGCCAACGTACTGCAGGAAATGATTTCTACTGTTGCGCAGTGGTGTCTCTTCCAGTAACTGGTGCAATCCTTCTGTACTGAAAACCACCCAGCACCACAACGCATCACTTCACATCAACCCTCACATTAAATTCCTGTTTAGCTGCAACTGAGTCACAATTCATCAATGTAAATGTGATCTGAAAACATGCGAACAATGGCGGATAGGGAAAGATCTGTCTGTCCCGCACAACTGCGATGCCTTGTGCATCACGATATATACACTCCCCACCCCACAGCCATGTGAGCTCCTGGGAGAGGCAAAAAAAAGATGAAAACCATTATGAATTTTACACAAAAAAAAGTGAGCACTTCAGCACTGTTGTTCAGTATCCATGGATGTGATGCAGCAAGCTCTTTCACCCTGCAATCTGGTTCTTCAAAGTCCAAATTTCATACGAGGAGCTGGTTGATCGAAGATTGCTAACTGGCCATTCGATGTACGACGATACACAATGCTACAATGGACGACATTCCAGCACTCCACTCATTCACAAAAAAAAGAAAGAGTTTGTAAATCTCACAGGGATTTCCGAACTGCAATTGAACTTCACCTCTTCGCGTTCTCTGCTTTCTCAGCTTGGGAGCCAGATCCCAAAACATCAGCGCACTTTTGCAAAACAAATCATACGTGACCCTGGTCCTGTGGGTGAAGCCTTTCCTGCAGCTGAAATGGATTCAATGCTTTTAGGAACTGCAGTTGAGAGATTCAGTCAGTACACGGATAGTATGGGGGTTACTTTAACCGAACGCGTCAAGAGGAAACCCCATGAGAGCGGGTGGAGTGCCGGTTTTACACCCCGCCCAATATTGCTCTCCACTGACTTCAATGGAGAGTAGAATTGGCCGGGGTGTGAAACCAGCGTCGTACCCGATCCTGTCAGTTACCCGACAGGCAGGTTAGCTTAAAATGACCCCGTGTGTTTAACAACTTCAGACACGGATTACCATTAATCTAAAAAGGCAGATATCACTGCGTTAAGGGCTAAACAATCCAAGGACAGTAGGCTAAACAATCTAAGGCTAGTGCTCAAACTGAAATTACTACCCATAGCCAGAAAACATTCCAATCAGACAATTATTCACTTGGCAAGTGAATTAGGAGACTGATCACTTTCAGAATCTGCTAAGTTCACTATAAAGTGGGCATTGTTATTCCACTAAATCCTAATTTAGCACCGAGGAGAATCTTTTTTCGTTTTTACATCAAAATGTTAGCTACTGTAAATATACAGTTTCTATTGAGTACTTTTCATTCACCCGTTTGATGTTCAATAAGTATGTCCACCGGTTTCTAGCCTGTGCCACAATTAAAGTGTGCATTCTCGCAGCTCGCAAAATTGAGAAAAATCGCTCAGCAAATGATGCGTTCCAATAAGCTGCAATGCAACGCTCATTGTTCCGCTGTGTAACCCCAAGTCTCAGCTACATCTACCTAGACATTAGGTGGGTAAAGGCACATTCTGGTCCGTAGGGAACGCAAGGTCTGCTTACGGGAATGCCTGGTGACACTGTACCCCAAGAGAATATTCAGCATTAAAAAAAAGACATAACATGGGAGCCTTCACTGGGGACTGATAAGGTAAAGAGAGAGAAACTATTTCCACTGGTTAGGGAGTCTAGGACTAGGGGACACAGCCTAAAAATTGGAGCAAGATCTTTCGGGAGTGAAGTTCAGAAACACTTCTACACGCAAAGGGTGGTAGAAGCTTGGAACTCTCTTCCGCAAACGGCAATTGATGCTAGGTCAGTTGTTAATTTTAAATCTGAGATTGATAGATTTTTGTCAACCAAAAGGTATTTAGGGATATGGGGCAAAGGTAGGGATATGGAGTTAGGTCGCAGATCAGCCATGACCTCACTGAATGAATCACCGCCTTCAGTGTGCCAGTGCAGCCTTCGGTCGCCTGAGGAAGAGAGTGTTTGAAGACCAGGACCTCAAACCCGGCACCAAGCTCATGGTCTACAGAGCAGCAGTGATACCCGCCCTGCTGTATGCTTCAGAAACATGGACCATGTACAACAGGCACCTCAAAGCACTGGAGAGGTACCACCAACGCTGCCTCCGCAAGATCCTGCAAATCCATTGGCAGGATAGGCGCACCAACGTCAGTGTTCTTGCTCAGGCCAACATCCCCAGCATCGAAGCTTTGATCACGCTCAATCAGCTCCGATGGAAGGGTCACATTGTCCGGTTGCCCGATACGAGACTCCCAAAACAAGCGCTCTACTCGGAGCTCCGGCACGGCAAGAGCGCCCCAGGTGTGCAGAGGAAACGCTTCAAGGACACCCTCAAAACCTCCTTGAAAATGTGTAACATCCCCACCGACACCTGGGAATCCCTGGCCCAAGACTGCACAACGTGGAGGAGAAGCATCCGGGAAGGCGCCGAACACCTCGAGTCTCTTCACCGGGAGCACACGTCAACCCAAGCACCCCACCCACCCGCCCCTTCAACCACCGTCTGCCCCACCTGTGACAGAGACTGTAGGTCTCGCATTGGACTCATCAGTCACCTGCGAACTCATTTTTAATGTGGAAGCAAGTCATCCTTGGTTCCGAGGGACTGCCTAAGAAGAAGAATGGCAGAATAGGCTCGAGGGGCTGAATGGCCTACTCCTGGTCCTAAGTTCCTACTCTCGGTCCCAAGTTCCTACTCTCGTGCATCTCTCAGCAGTGCATTAAGAATGACATCGGCAGTGGCCTAGAAACAGGCACCATCATGCCCCCACCCAATGTATGCGGTGGATTGCTTGGAAGGGTTGAGAGATAGTGTGCTCTTTTGGACATTATATCTTCCTCAAAAAACCCAAGTAAGGAGGGGGGGCAGGAAAAGAATAAGAACATAAGGATTAGGAGCAGGAGTAGGCCATACGGCCCCTCGAGTCTGTTCCGCCATTCAATAAGATCATGGCTGATCATTGACCTCAACTCCACTTTCCCGCCCGATCCCTATATCCCTCGATTCCCCTCAAGTCCGTTGAATGACTATTAAATGACTCATAGTCAACCAGTTGCCAAACTACTGTGTGCGTGCGTGTCTACTCCACAAGCGGTCATGTCCCGAGTTAAAATCACACAGTGAGAAACTCAGCAAGTTATTTCCACATGCACAACCTACTGTGTTTATTACACAATTACAAATGAGGCCTCTATCTCAACAAACCAGGCCTCTGCTGACCAATCTCAAGCAATTAGACATCCTTTAGATAGCAGAATCTGGAAATAGACAATTCTGTGATGCATTCAGTAAGTATATAGTTCAACGCAGCAGACCGGTTGCAAAACAAATGCAAAAAAAGGTACTTTCCCTCCCCTCCCAACCATGCTGGTTGGTACAGAAAAATAAAACAAATGTAGCAGCCAACAATAATGGTCATTTACCGGGTACAACCCCCATTTAAACACTATTATTTCCGATACGCAAGTACAAGAGTTTTAGAATCATTATTTTGAAAACCTAACGGGTGTGAGGGTTTTCCCCAATCGCCCGCCATAATATGCGGCGACAGAAGAGTCGTTAGAAACTCCGGTAAAACAGCGTAACCAACCTTTACCCTGTTGTTGTTGTCGGGTGTCCGAGGCTCTTCCATCGAAGCTATAATCGCTGATGATTACTGCACACTTTTGTCAACAATGTTTTAAAGGGGCTTGGTTGCCCCCTTTCAAGGAGCATTTGAAACAAGCTCAGTTTCTCAAACATCTCACTCTTAAAACTCAGTTTCGAGCCACGCGGTTGGCCACTGGTAAACTTTAGTTGCAGTAGTTGGGATATCTTGAGCACAAACTTGGGGATGTTTTTGTGGAGCCAAGTTGCTTTTTTAAAATACACTTGAATCCATATTAAGAGACACACTTGATATGAACAAATCATTCATTAGGCCTGTACATATAAACACCCACTGAAAAAGATTACCCTTTTAAGAGGCACACAAAAGACACGGTCAAATTTTCTTTCAGAATAATAATTAGGTTCTGTATATAAAAGCAAACTTGGCGCATTGAACCGACACACAATCAACCTAACCAATCCAGCCAGCCACTCCAATTCTCAAAGCAATACAGTGAAACAGACTTGTATATAAAACTTCTGGTTGTCCGATCCTCATCCGCCATTGGAAACATTACTCTGACTGACATTTTCCTTGCACGTTTCAACCGCTGCTCCTTACCTGGGGGATGGGAAAGTGGGTGGCATATTGCAGGTGTCGAGGGTGCTCGTAAGTGCATGGGAAGATCAGTTCTCGCTGCTTCTCTTTCCTGATTGGCTTTTCATCTTTTGTGGCACTTTGTTCTAAAGAAAGGTTTGCAGTCTGCTCACAGGTCAAAGAATCCCCAGGCATTGGAGAGAAAATCTATAAATAGAACAGTTGAACAAGGAAATTAGGGATTTTTAAAGATCTAAAATACAAGTACATACGAATTAGGAGCAGGAGTAGGCCACTCGACCCTTCGAGCCTGCTCCGCCATTCAATAAGATCATGGCTGATCCGATTACTCCACATTCCCGCCTACCCCCGGTAACTTTTCACCCCTTGCTTACCAAGAATCTATCTACCTCTGCCTTAAAAATATTCAAAGACTCTGCTTCCACCGCCCTCTGAGGAAGAGAGTTCCAAAGACTCTCTCTTCATCGCTGTCTTAATTGGGTGACCCCTTATTTTTAAACAGTGACCCCTAGTTCTAGATTCTCCCACAAGAGGAAACATCCTCTCCACATCCACCCTGTCCAGACCCCTCAGGATCTTATACGTTTCAATCATGTCACCTCTTATTCTTCTAAACTCCAACACAAAGGATGCATTTTCACATATGTTACATCAGACTTTATAGACGACTGACAGCAATAATTCCACTTTGTGCCTATTGCTTGGATCATTTGAATAATAAACATTGGTTGAGCAAAACTTAAAATATGCCCTCGACAAAGCCACATGTAGTCACCCCAACACACTGCTCACGGAACTGGGTTCAATGTTCCTGATCCTCCACAGGGCAAAGTCCTTGACCTCAGCTCTGCCAGGCTTTTTTTTTTTTTTTTTTAATTTGTTCTTGGGAATTAGGCATCACCGGCAAAGATGGCATTTATTGCCCATCCCTAGTTGCCCCAAGAAGGTGGCCTTCTGATAGCAGTTTTGATATCACTTAGTGGCTTGGTGAGATACTGGAGACACATACAGGCCAAACCAGGTATAGGCAGCAGGTTTCCTTCCCCAAGGGACATTAGGGAACCCGTTGGGTTTTAAAGACAATCTGATAGCTTTGTTGTTACTTTCACCGATACCAGCTTTTATTTCAAGATTATACATTAATGTATATGTATATACACACACACAAACATGTATAAATATATATACACACATAATATAATATAAATATATATATTATTTTAATATACTACACGTTATATATATTGGGCCGTAATTTGCGGCCCCTATGAGGTGCGTACGCGTCCGTGGGGGCCGTGCAAGTTCCGGGTTTAGGCGTGCGCTGCGCATGCGCGAGAAGCCGGAACCTGCAATCTGTCAAGAATTTTCTTGATAGATGATCTGCATCCCTGGGAAAAGGGTCTCCGCGGGTGGCGAGTTGGGCTATTCTGCCCAGTGAATGCCCGTGAAATTCTTACGCCTGCGTAAGGCCTGCTTTTACCAGCGTAAGAGTTTTAAAAAACAGAAAAATAAAATTCTATCAATAATTTATACATTTAAAAACCTGTGAAATAAGGTACGTTTATTTTTAGCCCCTTTAAAACATGTAATTTTATTTTTCAAAAACTTAAATTTTTGTTTTAAATATTTAATTAAATGGCATTTTAATTAATTTTAAATGTGATTTTTAAAAATGTATTTATTTGATGTCTAGGTGTATTTTTGGGGGTATTCCCATTCATACTTACAGGGTTTCTGAACATACGGAATTCCCATAAGCATGAATGGGGATCCCCCTTCTTTCATTCGTTGGGCTGGCCCATGTGATCCCAGGGGCACTCCCGAACCGCCTGCACTCCTACGATACGTGGGCCTCTACCCGGAGTGGCCCAGGACCACCACAGGGACAGCCTGGATAACAATTAGATTAGGCCAACAACAAAAAAAACCATAGCTCTTCTACAAAATAATTAGCGGATAATAAAAGGCCAATAAAACCTATAACTCTAAACAGCCCCATTCCCAGACCAAAAAAAGGCGGCCAGACTGATTAACATTCAGCAAGGCTGCTATACCTTGCACAAGAAGAATGTTTCAGAATGCAAGTCACCTGCGTTCAGCAGGTACTTTTCTTCCCTCTACCGAGACACTTAATGGCACGGATTGTGATGTAGAACTAACGGTGAGGCTATCAGCACTCATCGTTATTAAAGTGTAAACCGGACAGCAAACGTCCAGCAGCCGCACAAACGCGGAAATCAGGAAGTTGCTGCCCGAGTTGCCCGTCTCCTCTGGAAGCTTCGCTACACCGGTATCTCGCCGAGACTCGCCATTGAAACACTTAGAACGGCATGAAGCTGCTATACTTACATGAGGAATGCCCACCAACTCTAAAAAAAAGTTAGGGCTTGCCCATTCCAGTGTAAGAATTTTTTTTTTTTTTTTTTTTTTTTTTTTTTTTTTAAAAAAGGTGTACCAACGTCTTAGTTACTAGCAAACAGCCCCTCTGGCGCTGAAAATTAACTTTTACAAGTGTGACGTCTCATTCCTTCAGAATTTAATTATTGTTGGAGATTTTTTATTTTAATTAAATGTTCTTTTTAAACTCTCTCTTAATCCCATTTTTCATTTCTCACTCTATTTCACTCTCTGTACCTGATTTAACACTGAATTAAATATTCAAACTTACACTTCGTTTCAGACTCTGCACTCCTCGTTAACAATGTTTCAATCTGATTGGTTAAGTAGGTACACAGTTGCTGGAGGTCATCCAAAACTTGGCTGCCCGTGTCCTAACTCGCACCAAGTCCCGTTCGCCCGTCACCCGTGCTCGCTGACCTACACTGGCTCCCAGTTAAGCAGCACCTCGATTTCAAAATTCTCATCCTGGTTTTCAAATCCCTCAATGGCCTCGGCCCCCTCCCCATCCCTGTAACCTCCTTCAGCACCACAAACCAACCCCCACCCCGAGATATCTGCGCTCCGCTAATTCTGCCCCCTCGAGCATCCCCGATTATAATCGCTCAACCATTGGAGGCCCTGCCTTCTTGTTGCCTGGGCCCTAAGCTCTGGAATTCCCTGCCTAGACCTCTCCGCCTTGTTAGAGGATCAGAGGGACCTTGGTGTGCATGTACATAGATCCCTGAAGGCAGCAGGACAGGTAGATAAGGTGGTTAAAAAGGCATATGGGATACTTGCCTTCATTAGCCGAGGCATAGAATATAAGAGCAGGGAGGTTATGATGGAGCTGTACAAATCGCTAGTTAGGCCACAGCTGGAATACTGTGCGCAGTTCTGGTCGCCACACTATAGGAGGGATGTGATTGCATTGGAAAGGGTGCAGAGGAGATTCACCAGGATGTTACCTGGGCTGGAGCGCTTCAGCTATGAAGAGAGACTGGACAGGCTGGGGTTGTTTTCCTTAGAGCAGAGAAGGCGGAGGGGGGTCCTGATTGAGGTGTATAAAATTATGAGGGGCCTAGATAGAAATGAACTTTTCCCCTTAGTAGAGGGGTCAATAACCAGGGGGCATAGTTTCAAGGTAAGGGGCAGGAGGTTTAGAGGGGATTTGAGGAAAAACATTTTCACCCAGAGGGTGGTTGGAATCTGGAACTCACTGCCTGAAAGGGTGGTAGAGGCAGGAACCCTCAACATTCAAGCAGCATTTAGATGAGCACTTGAAACGCCATAGCATACAAGGCTACGGACCAAGTGCTGGAAAATGGGATTAGAATAGACAGGGCTTGATGGCCAGCGCAGACATGATGGGCCTCTTTCTGTGCTGTATGACTCAATGACTCTATGACCTCTCTTTCTTCCTTTAAGACGCTCCTTAAAACCTACCTCTTTGACCAAGCTTTTGGTCACCTGCCCTAATTTAGCCTCATGTGGTTCGGTGTCAAATGTTTTTGTTTTAAAATACTCCTGTGCAGCGCCTTGGGATGTTTTACTACGCTAAAGGCGTTATATAAATACAAGCTGTTGTTGTTGTCGACTCAGGTCCCAGATCCCCTGTAGAGGGCACTGCTCCAAAGTGGTTTGGAATCACCGCAAGTTCTAGTGGAAAACCCCATCGAGAGGGGCTGTGGGCAAGTGGAAGTACAATGGGCGGCTGGGCACCATTCGTGTCCTCGTCACCGACAACAAAATCCGGCCCAGTGTTATTGAACGGCTACAGCTATATTAAAGTCTGAATACAAGGAACTTTCCTCATTGTCGCGCCCTGTTGCAAAAGCCAGAGTTCCACCGTGCACAGTTTCAGATCCTATGAACGTGGTTCTGCTTTCAATTGGGTTGACTTCACGTTAAATAAATTCGCTGCCGCAGGTTCTACTAAGGTGCATACTTTTAAATTTGAAGATAACTCACTTCATTGAAAACTCCAACTGCTGCAGTGGCTAGCTAATAGGTTTAGGAATTACATTTTAAAGAAACATTGAGAGAAAGTTTGCAGGTAAATTCCATGCAGAACATAATTAGCAGTCGGAAAACTATAGTATTCTTTGGCAGGGGGAAGAACTCCAACACAGCTTAATGTTTTAGTTCTCTTTTGTCAACCCCAGGGTTAAGTTATTTGCGTCATGCATTCGCATTTATTTTTTATTCGTTCCTGGGATGTGGGCGTCGCTAGCAAGGTCAGCATTTATTGCCCATCCCTAAATGCATCATCCCTCCATATTCTCAGTAAATCAACTAATGCCAAGAGGTGGGCCTGTTCCTTCTGCGCGGCAATGGTATTGCTCAGTTCTCTTTCAGGCCCATTATAAGCTTTTTATTTTTCTTCTCGGCAGCTGCAGAATACTTCCTGCAATAGAGAGAGATACCCCGAAATAGATACCATGTACTTCGCACTGATCGTGATCACCCCATCTCACTATCTCACCCTTCAAACAACTGGGCAGGGGGAGGGAGGGGAGGCGAGGCGGGGACGAGGCAGGGAGTTTCTCAGCAAGGGTTTTCAACCTACTGCAAACTCGGGTCCAAAGTCTGCTTTGAAGTCGTTCTTGTCCACTTCATCAAATAGATTCGCGGGTCCTGAATCCATGTCCATGTGCTCTCCAAGTCCCTGATCCTAAAATTAGAATATTACATCTGTTCACACCTCACACAGTCAAAAGATCCACTCGCAAAAGCAATGTGTGTCGGCAGCGCTGGTTTTAACTCCCGCTGCCTCAAAAAGGTCGCTACGTTACAAACATAGCACACTGGGGAGGGGGGGGGGGGGGATTATTATATTACACATTCTCTGCTTCATTTCCCTTTCACACACATGATCTGGATTGATTCTCTGCGGTGTACATTTTTTCTGAAAAAAGTTCATAAATACTGAACAGAATCGGAGAAAAGCATGTCGCTTTTCTGGCAGTACTGCCACACAATGTTTTGAAGATGTCTTAAAATTATTACAAGCTGTACAAGACAGATTTATATCAAATCTTCACTCAGCAAAAGAAAATGTTTTTTTTTTTTTTTTTTAAAAACAGTAGGCGTAGATTTTATATTTTTTCCTGAAGCATCAAGAATAGAAATGCTATCGTACAACTTGCGCAAGAATTTTTTTCCCAGAAAACATACAATTTGACTGCTACTGTGGCAAATGATTCATTCATGATAATACAATATGTAGCACGCCCGGCCAAAATTAGGCTGGTGCAAGAAAACACCCACTAATTCTCTGAAAAGAAGTGTGATTTTGAAATTTCTGCCATGTATTCACACGCTGCATGACCAACATATTAAAAAAAAGTTAGCTTGTAAAAACAAACCAGGCTTGCTGTGCTGATAACATAAACTGAGCTGCGACCCAGATATAATCGCCTTTAACAGTGCAGTTGAACATTCGTGATTTGAGTATTTAGTAAGGGAATGATTATCAAGACAGCACTCTATTCCTCCAACAGAAGTTTTGTTTTCAATAAAGGCCCTTATTGATCAGAAGTTACCTGTGATCAGAGCCTGTGAGCAATGCCTTTTGGCTCAGTTGAATTAAATCTGAGAACTCCAGGTTCCCCTCCAAGTCACACACCACCCTGACTTGGAAGTATCTCGGCCGATCCTTCATCGTCGCTGGGTCAAAATCCTGGAACTCCCTCCCTAACAGCACTGTGGGAGTACCTTCACCACACGGACTGCAGCGGTTCAAGAAGGTGGCTCACCACCACCTTCTCGAGGGCAACTAGGGATGGGCAATAAATGCTGGTCTTGCCAGCGGCGCCCACATCCCATAAACGAATTTTTAAAAACCTGTTTCCATTTATATGAAGTTCGTCATTTAGGTGAATTTAATATAATGGACAAGTTATTGAAAGAAAAAGAGCTTGGATTGATACAGCACCTTTCAGAGAAACATAGAAGATAGTAGCAGGAGTAGGCCATTCGGCCCTTCGAGCCTGTTCTGCCATTTAATGAGATCATGGCTGATCATCCAAATTCAGTACCCTGTCCCTGCCTTCTCCCCATATCCCTTGATCCCTTTAGCCTTAAGAAATATATCTAACTCCTTCTTGAATATATTTAATAAGTTGGCCTCAACTGCCTTCTGTGGTAGAGAATTCCACAGGTTCACCACTCTCTGGGTGAAGAAATTCCTCATCAGTCCTAAATGGCTTGCCCCTTATCCTTAGACCCCTGGTTCTGGACTCCCCCCGCCATCGGGAACATCCTTCCTGCATCTAGTCTGTCTAGTCCTGTTAGAATTTTATAAGTTTCAATGAGATCCCCTCTCATTCTTCTAAACTCTAGCGAATACAAGCCCAATCGACCCAATCTCTCTTCATACATCATTCCTGCCATCCCATGCATCAGTCTGGTGAATCTTCGCTGCACTCCCTTCATGGCAAGAACATTCTTCCTCAGATAAGGCGACCAAAACTGCACACAATACTCAAGGTGTGGTCTCACCAAGGCCCTGTACAACTGCAGCAAGACATCCTTGCTCCTGTACGCGAATACTCTCCCTACGAAGGCCAACATACCATTTGCCTTCTTAACTGCCTGCTGCACCTGCATGCTTACCTTCAGCGACTGGTGCACAAGGACACCCAGGTCTCGTTGCACTTCCCCTTTTCCCAATCTATTGCCGTTCAGATTAATCTACCTTCCTGTTTTTGCCACCAAAGTGGATAACCTCGCATTTATCCACGTTACACTGCATCTGCTATGAATCTGCCCAATCACCCAACCTGTCCAAATCATACTGGAGTTTCTCTGCATCCTCCTCACAGCACACACGCCCACCCAGCTTTGTGTCATCTGCAAGCTTGGAGATATTACATCTAGTTCCCTCGTTTAGATCATTTATATATGTTGTGAATAGCTGGGGTCCTAGCACCGATCCCTGCAGTACCCCACTAGTCACTGCCTGCCACTCGGAAAAAGACCTGTTTATTCCAACTCTTTGCTTGTCTGCCAACCAGTTCTCTATCCAAGACAGTACCTTGCCCCCAATCCCGTACCTTGCCCCCAATCCCATGTGCCTTAGCTTTACGCGCTAATCTCTTATGCGGGACCTTATCGAAAGCCTTCTGAAAGTCTAAATACACCACATCCACTGGTTCTCCCTTATCTATTCTACCAGTTACATCCTCAAAAAATTCCAGTAGATTAGTCAAGCACGATTTACCTTTTGTAAATCCGTGTTGACTTTGTCCGATCCGGTCACTGTTTCCCAAGTGCTCTGCTATTACATCTTTTATAATGGACTTTTTTTTTTTGTTCTCAACACTTCCCCAAAAGTGCTTTGCAGCCAATTAATTACTTTTGAATTGTAGTCATGTGTAGTTATGATGTCCGCTGTGGCTCAGTGGGCAGCACTCTCTCCTCCGATTCAGAAGGTTGTGGGTTCAAGTCCCAACCCAGAGGCTTGAGCGCAAAAATCTAGGTTGACACTCCCAGTGCAGTGCTGAGGGAGTGCTGCCCTGTCGGAGGTGCCGTCTTTCGGATGGGACATTAAACCGAGGCCCCATCTGACCTCTCAGGTGGGTGTAAAATATCCAATGACACTATTAGACAAAGAGCAGGGGTGTTATCTCCAGTGTCCTGGTTAATGTTTATCCCTCAACCAACATTACTAAAAACAGATAATCTGGTCATTATCTCATTGCTGTTTGTGGGACCTTGCTGTGCGCAAACTGGCTGCCGTGTTTCCTACATTACAACAGTGACCACACTTCAAAAAGTGCTTCATTGACTGTAAAGTGCTTTGTGACATCCCGAGGTCACAAAAGACACTAAAATACATGCAAGTCTCTTTTTCTTTTCAATGTTCTGTAGGCAAATGCAGCAGATAAATTACGTACATCAAGATCCCACAACAGTAGTGAGATAATATCAAGTCTACAGCAGAAAAACAGGCCATTTGGCCCAACTAGTCTATGTGGCGTTTATGCTCCACACGAGCCTCCTCCCACCCCTCTTCATCTCACCTTATCAGCATATCCTTCTATTCCTTTCTCCCTCGTGTGCTTATCTAGCTTCCCCTTAAATGCATCTTTGCTATTTGCCTCAACCACTCCCTGTGGTAGCGAGTTCCACATTCTCACCGCTCTCTGGGTAAAGACGTTTCTCTTGAATTCCCTAATGGATTTATTAGTGAATATCTTATATTTATGACCTCTAATTTTGGATGCCTCCACAAGTGAAAACATCTTCTCTATGTCTACCCCATCAAACCCTTTCATAATCTTAAAGATCTCTATCACGTCACTTCTCGGCCTTCTCTTTTCTAGAGAAATTAGCCCCAGTCTGTTCAATCTTTCCTGATAGTTTTAACCTCTCAATTCTGGAATCATCCTTGTGAATCTTTTTTGCACTTTCTCCAGTGCCTCTTTATCCTTTTCATAAAGGTGGAGACCAGAACCGTGCACGGTACTCCAAGGGCTAGATTTTGCCAGCCCTGCGGAGGTGGGTATGGAGGCGGGACTGCCGGGAAAATGGCAGAATTTGGGGGTGGGTGCCCAACCCGCAACCCGCCTCCATGCCCTCTTGCCAGGAGGCGGGTAGCCGTCCCGCGCCGGGTCCCGTCTCCTTGGAGGCGGGAAGTCAATAAAGCCAATTAACTGCCTGTTGACAGGTAGTTAACAGGCAGAAAATACGATTATCCCCATTTTGCCCACACAAGTGCGGGCTTCCCGAAGGCTCCGAAACCCGCCAAGGTCACCGAGGCGAGTAGTGGGTCTGCGGGGGTCCAAAAGTGTGCTGTGGAAGTGAGTGATGGGTGCAAGTGTGGAGAGGTGAGTATCTGAGGTAAGTGCAAAGTGTTAGAAAAAGTGTACTTCCCTTTGTTTCTTCCTGCAGGCTTAAATCGGTGGGTAGGCGGAGAGTCTCGCACCTCCGCGGCAGAGATGTCAGATGGCCGTTGCATTCTCCAATGCAGCAACCATCTAATTTCTGCAAAAGTAAGAGGTTCGATGAGGTCTTGAATTCAAGAACTCATCAAACTACAGAGAATGTCAGTGTTTGACAGCTGTCACAGAGCTGTCAAACGATGACAATTCAGCTGTCAAAAATTTGACAGATGAAGCGTCATACGTTGACGCTCTCTTTAACCAGCTTTCCCTTAATTGGCCTGCTAAACCCGCTGGGCGGGCTTAACGAGGTCAATCGAGGGAAAATAGCGTGGGTTGGCCAGAAGTTGATGGAGGCGGGACTGAAACCCGACAAGTGGGAGTCCCGCCTCCAAAAGCTCCCCATTGGCAAAATCCAGCCAAGTGTGGGATCTCTTTGGTGTTGGCTAAATGTTGGCCAAGACACCAGGAGAACTCCTCTGCTCTTTTTCAAATGAGGTAGTCATGTGTGTTTATCCGAAAGACGGAAGTCTGACAATTCAGCACTTTGTCACTGAATTGTCTGCCTAAATTATATAGACTATATTCAACAAAAAAATGTTAATCTTGCAAATTTGATTTTTCCCCATCCAATTTGTGGCATCAAAGGTTTTGACAGCAAATGTAGAAAAGACAGACTAGTTCTGTAATGTCTTGATATTTGATTTTTACATATAGCATAAAAACCCAGTAACTTTGTACCACGTCAAAAATCTAGCCGATTCTTTCATTTATTTTAGCAACTAGCCTTCATGATTTGTTAAAGTCATGAAAAAATAAGGAGCCAATTCAAATAGGAAAGATGTTCAGTTGATATGTCGAAGCAATTTTCCTAGTCTTGCTGTCTGAACAATGAACGAACCACCTTCCTCCACCGTTCTACATGATCCAGTAAAGTAAGAAAGCTAGACGACAGGAATGTGTGCCATCACACAGCACTGTACTAACAGGTTATTGTTTTTTTACATTTGTTTTCAGGATGTGAGCGAAGGGAGCAAGGCCGATTTACTGTCCATCCCCTAGAATGTAGGGCGGTGGGCCTTCTCCTTGTGCCACTGTAGTCCTTGCAGTGATGATAGGGAATTCTAGGACTTTAACAATAAAGGAACAGCAATATTTATCCAAGTCAGGATGCATGCGATTTGGAGCGTAATTTGGAGGTGATGGTGTTCCCATGATGTTGAGGCTCTTGTCCATCTCGTTAGTAGGGGTCACAGGGCTAGAATTCAAAGAAACCTTGGTGAGTTGCTTCAGTAATCCTGTAGATAGTACACAGTACAGCCACATTGGAGGGGATGAATACCGACTTCACCGGCAGGGGCACGACTCAAGAAAACTGCTTTGTCCTGAATGCTGTCAAGCTTCTCGAGTGTCGATTCAGCTGCACCCATCCAGGCAACCATTCCATCACGCTGCTGACTTAAGCCTTGTAGACGGTGGAGAGACTTTGAAGAGTTAGTGGTGAACCACACAGCACAGAGTACCCAGCCTCCACACTGCTCTTGTAGCCACGGTTCTGGACCATGGCTGGTCCAGATAAACTTCTGGTTATTCATGAACCCCCCTCCCAGCATGTTGATGCTGGGAGATTCAGTGATGGTGGTGCTGCTGAAGGTCAGTGGGAGGTGATCCACCCTCTCTTGGTGGGTGGTCATTGCTTGGCACTTATGTGGCAGGAATATTATCTGCCATTTGCCAGTTCAAGTCTGGAGGTGGTCCAGGTCCCACTGGAGGTTGTCCCGGTCCCACTGGAGCGACTGCATTATTGACAGAAGAGCTGTGAATGGAGCTGAACCCTGCAGAATTGTAAGCAAACAGCCCACTCCTAACCTTAGAACAGCCCTGCTCCTGACAAGGAGAAGGTGATTGATGAAGCAGCCAAAGATGGTCGGTTAAAGGATGCTGCGGGAAACTCCGGCAGGGACGTCCTGGGTCTGCGAGGATGAGCTTCCAACAATCAGAGCCATCTTCCCATGGATCAGATATGACTCGAACTGAACCCAAACAGAGCACAGGCAAATAGGTTGCTGGGGAGTAGGTGTTATCAGATGACATTACTGATGACTTCTTTCAGGAATTCCCTGATGATTGGGAGGAGACGGATAGGCGGCTAACGGTCCAGGTTAGATTTGACCTGCTTTTTGGACATAGGACATACCTGGGTAGTTATCCACATGACTCAGAACCAAAAACAACTTGAAGGTACCCCAGTCTTCCGCAGACCAGCGTGATATAAATCATTCATACGGACTTCAAAAAAAATTAAAACCTCCTGAACGAAGAGATATTTACACAGCCCTAAATGTTAACCAAGTTAGGGACTGTGGCTCGGATTTCTGGTAACTTCCAATCAACAGCGGCTTTTTAGAAAACAAAATTCATGGAGTAGATTTATCGCAACAGTCCCATCTACAGGTCCCTTAATCAAAACCCCTTCGATCTCGTTAGTGGAGTACCACTCCCCTCCTTCCCACATTGACATAGGCAGACAGGAAACTGTGGAAATCTTCCGGCTTGTTGGTGCACGTACACACAAATGATCAAATGTGCATCTCTGAAGCCCATAAGAAGGATCGTCATCTCTGTGGTCCTTCTCATTTTTGAACACTGATCAACCTCCCGGTAAAAATACGTTGGCAGTCACCCAATGTGGGTTTAGGGAAGGGGGAAGAACCACAGAGAGCGAGAGCGAGAGCGGAGGCACAGCTTGTGTGTCCAGTGGACCAGTTAGAAAAGGGACAGAGACTGATGAGGGAATCAAGGAGAAGAAGCATGTGCTCATGCTGCTACACATCATAACCACCCAAATCAAGTCCCAAGGCACACCAAGGTTTACTCTCCTGAACATTACCCACCATAGAGATTTCCACCAAAAACTTATATGGAATGTGTCAAGTTTATTTCCTGATAATCTGTTGCCAAACAAAATATTCGTAGGGCCTGAAGGTACAAATCATCAGGGTACTCGCACTACTCTTATTATACGATCATCACTGCTGTCCGGCCTGCTAAATCATGCCATGGTTAAATTTAGCCTCCCTCCTCAATTGAATTGCTGACTCACCTCCAGCCATTCATCTGATAGGACCTAGCTGAACTACACAGACCAAATCAAACAAAAGGGAAGACAATCTTGGGCTTCATAAATAGAAGTATTGAGTACAAAAAGTAGAGAAGTTATGCTGAACCTTTATACAACGCCGGTTAGGCCACAACTGAAGTATGGCGTCCAGTTCTGGTCACCACACTTTAGGAAGGATGTGAAGGCCCTTGAGAGGGTGCAGAGGAGATTTACCAGAAACGTTCCGGGGATGGGGGATCTTAGCTACAAGGGCAGGTTGGAGAAGCTGGATTTGTTTTCATTCGAGCAAAGGAGGTTGAGGGGTGATTTGTTAGAGGTGTACAAGATTATGACGGGTTTGGATAGGCTAGACAGGGAAAGGTTGTTCCCACTAGTTGATGGTACAAGGGCTAGTGGACACAGATTTAAGGTTTTGGGGCAAGAGATACAGGGAGGGATCTGAGGGGAAACTTTTTACGCAGCGAGTGGTGAGGACCTGGAACTCGCTGCCGACGGAAGTGGCGGAAACAGAGACACGCAATGTTTTCAAGGGAGACTGGATAGGCATTTGAGGGAAATAAACTTGCAGGGCTACGGGGATAGAGTGGGGGAATGGGACTGACTGGATTGCTCTGCAGAGAGCCGGCATGGACTTGATGGGCCGAATGGCCTCATTCTGTGCCGTTACGACTTTATGACTATGACAAACTGGGTGAGAGAGTAGTAAATACAGGAAAAGGCAGCAAGAGTACAACCAAATCGGAAAGTTATTTTTTAAAATGGTTGTGTTAATGTCACTACTCCTACCCCGCCCCGCCCCACCCTCCCCCCCCAGACATCTTCAATGAGCAATACCTTACCTCCAGCTTAACACCATGATGGTTGTCATCGTGCTCCTTTGAGTAGTGTTCCTCTGAATTGTCTGCAGTTGGCGATCGAGGCCGTGCTGCAGTGGTGACGGACGTGAGGTCTCCACGGGATATGAGCGTGCACATGTACGCATCGTGCGAGAAGACATCGTGGCGGATGAATTCACAAAACAGCAGCACTAGATTCACAAACTCTGCTTTCTCATTTTCATTATTAAGATCAGCTAGTACATATACGCACACACAAAAAAAAGAGTGTGAATACCCAAAACTCTTCCTACAATACTCAAGAGCAGATCTGTACTCAACCTTATGTAAAGTTCAACAATATAATCCACATACATCAAACTTGAATCTCACAAATTATTACACAAATTAGTCACTTTCTCAGCGTGAAATCCTCTGTACTTTTGGAACTCCGCTTACACCCCGCCAGAACAGTTTAACAAATGCAAAATACTGCGGATGCTGGAAATAAAAACAGAAAATGCTGAAACACTCAGCCAGTCAGGCAGCACCTGTGGAGAGAGAAACAGAGTCAATGTTTCAGGTCGATGACCTTTCAGGTTGGAAAATGCGTTTCCAGCATTTTCAGATTTCCAGCTTCCGCAGTATTTTGCTTTCGGTATGTATAATGCTGATTTCCTGAAGGAAATGGATTTTCTTCACCTCCTTCCGAATGTTCAAACTAAGCATACAACGCCCTTTAAATCAGTTACTTCTGTAATACCCAGTGTAGACTCGTTCTTCATTATTTAAAAGATGAGAGAACGAAGAGCATCTGAGTGAGGAGAAACTTGGCGCGCTCTCTGATAAGAGTTGAAGATACTGATGTTCCTGAAACTAATTCGCAAGAAACATTTATTTTAAGTGGTATTTTTTCCAGCACGATTGCGCGGAGCATTGAAGCACCAACACAACGTGTTACAGAATAGTGGAAAGCGAAGATCACAGTCATGATTCATCTCCGTGTTAAATTCCTGGTCCTGCTGTCCAGGGGTGCTTGCGCAGGGGAGACCAGGGCCCTGAATTTCCAATGGGCATTCCCAAACTCCAAGAACTTCAGCAGAAACAATGGAGAAATGGGGTAAATGGCTAGGGATTTTTTTATTTTTTTAAATTCCATTTCTCCAGGGCTTCCGGCAATCTCGCACCAGAGAACCCTGTAGAAATTCCAGGCGTAGGTGTTTGCCTGCATCGAGGAAGAGTCAACCCAGGATATTCCACTTCTCCAGCACTCTGTTTCAGGACAGCATTGGCGCATGTTGGGTGAAAATTGCCCCCTTCTCTAAGCGGCAGATAGCATGCGGCACAGGGAGACCAACAGGAATGAGGGGGGGGGGGGGGGGGGCGGAACTAATACATACTTAATACAGGAGCTTGAGTGTCCAGAAACCTAAGGAGGATGTTTTGAAAAACAGGAAGGCTTGAGCCGGTAAGTGACACAGAGGAAATCGACTCCTTTTCATCCAAGACTTCTGACTCTCCACATCGCTACAAAGAAAAAGACATTAGCAACAGAATAAATAGGATTTTGTGCAAGACATTGTTTTTACTGAAACCAACTAATGCTCAAGCAGCATCAACTTTGCTTCATTTAGCAACTAGCTAACTTGCTATGAAATGTGCACTCGGGTTCCCAACACCGTTCTACTTCCTGCATTTTCAATTAACGTGCTTCAAGGGGGTCATTGAGAGGTGCAGAAAATCCATACGGGTAGTTGGTGTGGAAAGCAAAAGAGATTCACACTGATGCAGTAAGTGCCTTCTCGAGGTCAGGGTGATCTAAAGCTGGTTTATACCAATTTGGGAGTGTTTGAAATGGGGAATTATTCCATTGTCCAATATTACATGGTTAGTGTTGGATGTAAAACATTGATATCCTTCACACTAAAAGAGGACAAAAGGTTTACTAAAAGACTGATTCTCAATGAACATATATTCCCTTGAGGAATTAAAAACTCCACGGGAAAAGTGGTCCAATCGTAGCTTACTAGAGAAGTTAAGGATACTGTCAGATTAAAAGAAGAGGCAAAAGATTAGCAACAGTGGTGTCGAGAGGATCAACTATATTTAACTCTCCTAACATTTTATGCTCGTCTCCAGATTTCAAACTTGATACGCAAAAATGTTACTCACCTCCGCCTCGATTTCAGCCTGCCTCTTCTCCAGGAGCTTTGCCACTGCCATAGCTCTGTGTTTCCCACACCGCTTGCAACTCACTGCCCACTCGCACAGTAATGTCACGACTGCCTCATCATTAGGTGCAATTTGCTGTGGGGCGGCGGGAAGAAAACAGTGAGGAAAAAATACTTGAGACGTTTTGTTTACTACTCGCACCTTGCATAATACACTGCGGTTGGAATGGAGTGGTGGGTGGGTGGGGGGTTCTTGAAGAAAAGAAATTCCAGATTGTATGGGATATTGGGGGTAACTAAGCGGGGGGGGGGGGGTGGTGGGGGAGAGCTGGAAAGAAAAAGAAAAATGGTAGCTTCTGGATCTAACACAGCTAATTAACCTCGAGACATTATTACATAGAAACATGGAAGATGGCCATGGAGTAGGCCATTCAGCCCCTCGCGCCTGCTCCACCATTCAATGAGATCATGGCTGATCATCCAAATTCAGTACCCTGTCCCTGCCTTCTCCCCATATCCCTTGATCCCTTTAGCCTTAAGAAATATATCTAACTCCTTCTTGAATATATTTAATGAATTGGCCTCTACTGCCTTCTGTGGTAGAGAATTCCACAGGTTCACCACTCTCTGGGTGAAGAAATTCCTCCTCATCTCTGTCCTAAATGGCTTACCCCTTATCCTTAGACTGTGACCCCTGGTTCTGGACTCCCCGGCCATCGGGAACATCCTTCCTGCATCTAGTCTATCTAGTCCTGTTAGAATTTTATAAGTTTCAATGAGATCCCCTCTCATTCTTATTGGTGTTACATCGCAAACAAATGCTCTCCAGAAATGATTACAAGGCACTGGTCCAATCAAGGAGCAAACCTTCCCATAGTGTATAACTGATATGTGAAAACCATTGCTGGATTCAAGTCTCTGAGATATTGGTTGCACGTTAGAATATTAGTGGATCTCGTATTGGGGTTGCTCACAGGCAAAACCCCATGGGGCTAACTAAATCAAGAGATTTACACCTGTGTGTTTCAGTTATCTATATAAAACTATGGATGGAACAAGGCGCAGTCACAAAATATAAAAGGTTCATTATTCAACCAGCAAAGTTATATAACTGAGTAGATCGCAAGGCTGACGGGTAGAAAACAAATGGTATGGGGATTTATTTTGGGGTGGGGGGGGGGGGGGAAGGAGAGGTTCCGAGTGGGTGGACCCAGTGAGCTGTGTCGGGACCACTGCTGTTTCTAATTTACATTCATGATCAACAATCAGCAGCTCAAAGTAAATGAGTTATGTTTGCAGATGATACAAAACTGAGAGAGAGGAGGGCAGTGGAATCAAAGGAGATAGCTCAGAAAGTATAGAACGAGTTAGACAAAAGTATCTACCTGGGCAGAATAATTGCAGATGAAATTTAAGACGGACGAGTGTAAATACTGTACATAGGAAGGAAAAATGGGTGATGCACACACATTCTATAAATGGTGTTGAAACATCCACGGAAGGAGGTGGAAATGACCAAGGGATCCGAGTTAGGCTTCACAATCAACACTTCCAGCCCAACCGCAAAGAAGTGTTCTACTGATCAGGTCAGAATTCTAATCTCAGTGTTGCACCTTATTATCTTGTCAATTCATCACACCATTTACTCACTGTCGTGGTTATGGGAAGGACCAGCAACCCAGAGTTCAGAAGTTCAAATCAAAAAAAAGAGTACGCATTTCCTTCTCGGGAGATTTTTCTCTAATTTAAGGTCCTTCTCTTTCCAGTTAAGGATTCGCACAAGAGGGGAGCCTTACAGAAACAGCATCTGCCGAGTGGAATTTCATTCATAAGGGCACGGAATGAGTAAGCGCCATTTTGGTCCAATAAGCCCCTTCCTTCCAGCAATTCACAATTTCACAACAGGCGCGGGCTTTCCACTGTTCCTGTTTTATCTCTCTGGTTCTTTGTACCAAGGAACTATCAGAAGTATGTGTTAAAAATTCAAGCCTGCCGTCGATGCCTTCTCGAGTTCAATGGTATCGGCCGCACCCGTAACAGCCTGAGCAACACTTTTACAGGCATTGACTCAGAGCCCTATATCTGCTTAAATAATAGTGTAACTCAGGCGTGGAACAATAGTACTCCCTTGGGAACTGAAGTGGGTATTCGCATCTTTTCCATGTGTACATCTTCAATCTCCAATGGCAGGACGAAATTAACTCCTGGTGCAGCAAGACTTGACACAATTCGTTAAGCTGCTTTATTGCATAATAAGTAAACATGCAGCCACAGTGAGGATCAAATTCACACTCGAAGTCACTACAACTTCACCTTCGGGTAATGATTAAAAATGAACATGTCAGCAGGTGGCCTTACTCGACTTAAACAAGATATTTTCTAACAGCGCCTCCAGAATTTGACCTGGAGCCCGCCTAAAGTTTTTTGCAGCGCTCAGTTTGAAAACCTGGCTGTGCTCTCCTGTTCTAAACAGTCCTCACCCGTGTCCCTGTCTTTCTCTTTACCAACAGACAGAGGACAAAGAACTTTCCAATGCAATGGTGTGACTTTTTTTCGATTACATTAACAAGCTAACAAATTCCTGAGTACATTCTAAGACCCTCTCACCATTTTGACCACAAACATTTTTTTTTAATCCCAGTCCACCTTAGAATAATTCAAGTCACCTATTAATACAACTCTTATGACTGCAAACTCTAAATTGCCTACAAATCCCTTCCTACTATTTGGTGGTCTACAATGTATTCCCAATATAATAACAGATCTCTTTGGGCAGTTGAGGCCAATTAATTAAATATATTCAAGAAGGAGTTAGATATATTTCTTGAGGCTAAAGTGGTCAAGGGATATGGGGAGAAGGCAGGGACAGGGTACTGAATTTGGATGATCAGTCATGATCTCATTAAATGGCGGAGCAGGCTCGAGGGGCCGAATGGCCTACTCCTGCTCCCATCTTCTATGTATCATTTCTTAGCTCAACTCAGGCAGGCTCCATCCCAGTACCACCATCAACAAAGATGTTACTTTCTACAGCTGCAATCACATCCTTAATTAACCCTTTCTTCCTCCTCTAGGTCACCTGAAAATGTTACAACCATTAAGATCATGTTTCCATTCACAAAGCTGGGTGGGCGTGTGTGCTGTGAGGAGGATGCCGAGAAACTCCAGTATGATTTGGACAGGTTGGGTGATTGGGCAGAAGCATGGCAGATGCAATATAACGTGGATAAATGCGAGGTTATCCACTTTGGTGGCAAAAACAGGAAAGCAATAGATTGGGAGAAGGGGAAGTGCAACGAGACCTGGGCGTCCTTGTGCACCAGTCGCTGAAAGTAAGCATGCAGGTGCAGCAGGCGGTTAAGAAGGCAAATGGTATGTTGGCCTTCGTAGCGAGAAGGTTTGAGTACAGGAACAAGGATGTCTTGCTGCAGTTGTACAGGGCCTTGGTGAGACTGCATCTTGAGTATTGTGTGCAGTTTTGGTCGCCTTATCTGAGGAAGGATGTTCTTGCCATGGAAGGAGTGCAGCGAAGATTCACCAGGCTGATCCATGGGATGGCAGGAATGACGTATGAGGAGAGATTGGGTCGATTGGGCTTGTACTCGCTGGAGTTTAGAAGAATGAGAGGGGATCTCATTGAAACTTATAAAATTCTAACAGGACTAGACAGACTAGATGCTGGAAGGATGTTCCCGATGGTCGGGGAGTCCAGAACCAGGGGTCACAGTCTAAGGATAAGGGGTAAGCCATTTAGGACAGAGATGAGGAGGAATTTCTTCACCCAGAGAGTGGTGAACCTGTGGAATTCTCTGCCAAAGAAGGCAGTGGAGGCCAATTCATTAAATATATTCAAGAAGGAGTTGGATATATTTCTTAAGGCTAAAGGGATCAAGGGATATGGAGAGAAGGCAGGGACAGGGTACTGAGTTTGGATGATCAGCCATGATCTCATTGAATGGCGGAGCAGGTTCGAGGGGCCGAATGGCCTACTCCTGCTCCTATCTTCTGTGTTTCTATGTTTCTATTCAAGGTGGCTTCATGTCTCTCTATGCTACTTAATGGCCCGGACTTTGCATTGACGATAACGGTGAGGCTAGCGGCGCTCACCGTCGATATGGAGTAAGCACATGCGCAGTTAAATGCGTAAATCTGGAAGCTGCGGTCCGACTAACCCTGCTCCTCTTTAGGCTGCGCTAGAACAGTACCTCGCCGATAGACTCAGCATTGAAATCAATGTAAGGGCATGCAGTTACCCACTAAACACAGCAGAAAAAAGTTAGGGCTGGTGCCCTCAGGTGTAAGTGAATTTTTAATGGCGTGGTAGGTCATAATTACTGCCAAACAACTTCTCTGGCATTGAAAATTTAATTTTACAAGTGTGGAGTTTCATTCCCTCAGAATATAATTCGTGTTGGAGATTTAAAAACATATAAAAATTTAAATAATTTGTTTTAATTTTACTATGTCTCTTTTATCTCTTTCTCTCTCTCTTAATCCCATTTTCTTTCACTCTGTTTATTTCACATTCTGTACATGATTTAAATCTAATTTATACTTCCCGGTTTAGACTCTATGGGGGAAATATTCGGTGTCTCCCCTTTTGGGGCGCGAACGTCGCTGGAGCACTAATTTTAGTGCCCCGAAAAAATTAGTGCCCCTCCGCCTGAATTTCAGCAGTAGCGCCCCAAGCAGGAGGCAGGGTGCTACTGGAAGTGCTCCACCTCCTTCTTGGGGCGCTACAACTGAATATCGCGTCGGCACGTAGCGCCGTGTCAATGCAGGCCTCCACCCCCTGATTAAAGGGGAGGAGACTAGCGCTGCGTGCACCGGGGCCCTGCTGGACCACCAGGGAGCGGGGTGCTGCGAAAACAGCCCGGCACTCAAGAGGAGTGCTGGGCTGAGCGATTGTAGCCGGCACCCCGAAGAAAAAACGGGGAAGGGGGCAGGTGTTGGCAGTCAGCCGGGAAAAAAATGGCCGTCAGACACCTGCCCTTTAAGTAGCCATGCCATGGTTGCAAAAACACCACCCTGGCCCTGTCAGACATATCGTCCGGCGATAAGTCAGGTGGCGCAACCCAAGTTTGCGGCTGGGGCGCAAGCAGGGCGCCGCGCACGGTGATTATGTTATCGCCGGCGGCGCAGCGCCATGGGGCGCTACCAGCTACCACTAGCCTCCTGCTGAATTTCGCGGAAGGCGTTAGCAACACCGCGCCCGGGCACTAGGGGATTTGCGTCCCATTAGTGGGGGGGGGGGGGGGGGGGGGGGGGGGGAGGGGGTACTAACGAGGGGCGCAAATCAACCCAATTTCCCCCCCTTCATGTCTCAGTGAGGTTTCTTCAATCTATAAGCCCTACAAGTCTATCCCAGTCATAGTCAATTTGTTTCTTTTTTTCATTCACCGATCCTTCTTAACCTCTCCTATCTGCCCTACCATGGGTCTCAGAAGGAAGTCTCTATTTTCATATCTGATCCAGTCTCTAACTTAAGATTCACGCCGTTCTCCAAAATTGCAGGCAGCAACTAAAATTTTCAGTTCGCTCCAATTGCTCTCTTACTGCTTGTAGCACACATATATCTCAGTGTTTAAATGCTCTGGGCCAGGTGAGTGCGACAACAAACGAGAGTGCACCATGGTACAGTACATTCTCGAGCTGTAGCTTTTCACTTTCATTTTCTCATCTCTGCTATGCACCCACTCCATTCACAGCTGGTAGCAGTTATTTCCTGTCCTTCGAGAACCGTCCCTTTTTTGATTCAGTTGTTCCATAACTACCAGGCCTCTGCTGCCTTCACTACACTCATCACACACTGCTTTTTTTCCTCCCCCTTAATGACATTTCCTACATTACAACAGTTACTGTACTGCATTTCAAAAAGAAGTACTTCATTGGCTGTAAAGCACTTTAGGATGTCCGGTGGTCATGAAAGGTGCTATATAAATGCAAGACTTCCTTTTTTTCTTCAATCTAATGAACTTCCACGGCATTTAGTATCTATGTAATTATTTCAGCGCAGCTGAGAGACAGAGATCAGCTTATTTCAGCTGGGCACCAACACCTTGCAATTTTGCTTCATTTTCTGACTGTTGAATCAGTACATGTCTGACACTGCCGTTTCACCTGTCTACTTATTTAGATCTTCATGAAGGAAAAACAAACGTCAGAAACTATATTTCAAAACAAGACAACTTAGTTTACAAAAGCCTTTTCTAGTTTAGGTTCCAATCTCGTCTCCCAATGGCTGGAGCTACATCCATAAAAAAGGTATAGATAAATGTTCAGCCTGTACACTAGAAGGAATCTACTTCCAAGTTTAACCTTAGTGCCTTCAGGACAACTCGTGTAACTGCCCACATCATTCATTTTACGCAGGTAGATTTTTCAAAAGATCCCACGGCACTATTTCGAAGAAGAGCAGGGGAGTTTATCCCCGGTGTCCGGGGGCCAATATTTATCCCTCAATCAACATCACTAAAACAGAATTATCTGGTCATTATCACATTGCTGTTTGTGGGAGCTTGCTGTGCGCAAATTGGCTGCTGGGTTTCCTACATTACAACAGTGACTACACTTCAAAACTACTTCATTGGCTGTTAAGCGATCTGGGACGTCCTGAGGTTGTGAAAGGTGCTATATAAATGCAAGTCTTTCTTTAGGTAAAACATACAATAATCCCTAAAAGTTACAGACAAAATCTACATAGAAACAAAGAAGATAGGAGCAGGAGTAGGCCATTCAGCCCCTCGAGCCTGCTCCGCCATTCAATGCGATCATGGCTGATCATCCAAATTCAGTACCCGATACCTGCTTTCTCCCCATACCCCTTGATCCCTTTAGCCTTAAGAAATATATCCAACTCCTTCTTGAATATATTTAATGAATTGCCCTCTAATAACTTCCAGGACAACAATCTAACATTAAAAATAAAGTTATTGAGTTTAGGATTAAGCTTGATAATTATCCCCTGAAAGATGATATTCCAAAATAAGGGTTAAACCCAGAAACATCAATGTTGGCATAGGGCAGTTGTGTGTGATGCCCACAATTGCTTTTCTCATTTGACACAGGTAATATCGACAAGAGTGTATCTTCAGTCACCTACATCACATACAGACGGCGGGGCATAGTCCTATGGGGCAAGTGGCAATGAGGTTACAGCTCATGATGCACATAAACTCTTTTTAACATTATAGTCTTGCAGGCCAGTTGTAACCGTTAATTATTCATTGATTACATTTTCTCCTTCCAAAGTTGTTTTACTAGTGGAAAAACTCACATTACGAAACGCCGGTTTAGTTGACGTTTTATTTTATGACTTTAAAAAAAGCTGTATTTGTTCACAGTTAATTTCCCCCAAGTTCATGAAAAATTGAAAACCACGAAAATCAAGGAGTCAATTGCAATGCACAATGCCGAGAGAAAAAAAAACATCAATGCTGTTAGAAACTAAACAGACAGCCACAAATATGATCAGAGCGCACGGGACGTTAATTAACGCAGGAACATTACAACAACTTGGATTTATATAGCACCTTTAATGTAGAAATGCATCTCTCAAGGTGTGTCAGACAAAAATGGACGCTAATCCAAAGTAGGAGACATTAGGAGGGGGTGACCAAAAACCTGGGCCAAGAGGTTTTAAGGAGGGCCTTAAAAAGGTGGAGAGGGCAACAGATAATTAAATTACCTCCCAATTAAAAAAAGTCATAGCAACATTAATTGAGACACTGACCAGGGGCGGGGGCGGGGGGGGGGGGGGGGGAGGGAGAAGAAATCCCTTTTTTTCCCCTTAAATTCAAAAGTGCAACTTTTCTAAAAAGAAGAATTTGGACTTGCTACCGACATGATGAAAAGAAAGAAACCACACTGTAAAAGAAATGGTCAAATGGCTCAATTACTCCACATTAAAAAAAAAAGCATTGTGACAAAACCACAAGGGTGTCATAAAAGGGCAAGGGAAAAATACACAGCATTTTCAGTAAGGTGGTGAACAAAATCAGTTTTATGCAGCTCAGGTACAGAATCTCCTTTTAGGTCACTAGCTTTGGGGAACTTCCTTCCCGCCCCCGACTTCCCCAGAAGTGCGTGACAAACAAACATCAAGAGTCAGCAGAAGAACTTAAAATGGAAAAAAAAAAACCCACTGAATAATCTGTGTCACGCTGAGGAACAAGAGCAAAGAGTGTTGAGAAATGTCAGACAACCCACCATAGGGATCATTATCCCACCGGGACACGTTCCCTTAGGAAAGTCGCACTCTAGCAGACATGTAATTGACGAGTAGAGAGGGATAAACTGCTAACACTAGCAGGAGGGTCGGTAACCAGAGGACACAGATTTAAGATAGTTGTCAAAAAAAATCAAGGGGGGGGGGGGAAAAGAGATGAGGAGAATTTTAATTACTTTATTTTTTTTTACACAGCGAGTTATGATGATCTGGAATGCACTTCCTGAAAGGGTGGTGGAAGCAGATTCAATAGTAACTTTCACAAAGGTAAATAGATATATACTTGAAAAGAAAACATTTGCAGGGCTATGGGGAAGAGAGCAGGGGAGTGGGACTAATTGGACAGCTCTTCCAAAGAGCCGGCACAGGCACGATGGGCCAAATGGCCTCCTTCTGTGCTACTTGATTCTATGTGAGTTGCCAATCTGCCATATAAAAAAAGCCTTGTTCTGTGCCATGGCCTCTGTGTCAGCTTGGTTCAGTCAGTAGCATGCTCACCTTTGAGTCAAAAACGTTGTCAGTTCAAGTCCCACTAGCACGGTGGCATAGTGGTTAGCACTGTTGCCTCACAGCACCAGGGACCCGGGTTCGAATCCGGCCTCGGGCGACTGTCTGTGTGGAGTTTGCACATTCTCCCCGTGTTTGCGTGGGTTTTCTCCGGGTGCTCCGGTTTCCTCCCACAGTCCAAAGATGTGCGGGTTAGGTTGATTGGCTATGATAAATTGACCCTTAGTGGTAGGGGGATTAAATACGTGGGGTTACGGGGATAGGGTGGGATATGTGTTGGTGTAGGGGTTACGGGGATCGGGTGGGATATGTGTCGGTGCAGGCTCGATGGGCCGAAATGGCCTCTATCTGCACTGTGGGGTTTCTGTGATTCTGTGATACAGGCCTCAAGCAGATAATCTAGGCCGATACTTCAGTACAATCCTGAGGGAGTGCTTTACCGTCAGAAATAAGACATTAAAAAGAGAGGGGCCACGTCTGCCTGTTCCAGTGAACAATAAAGATCCAATGGCATTAGTCGAAGAGAAGCAGGGAACTTTCCCTCAACCAGCAACTCCAAAAATTAATTAACTGATCACTGATCTCCTTTGCGGTTTGTGGGGCCTTGCTATGTGCAGAATGACTGCTGCATTTGCATACAGTGACTACACTTGGAAAAGTATTCAGTGGATATAAAGCACTTCAAGATGTCTTGAGGATTTAATAAGGTGGTATAAAAATGCAAGCTTGCTCTTTCTTTGCCCAGAGGAGCCAAGTAATAGTAAAAGTGGTAAATAAAATAGCAAAATAGCTCCAAAATAACGTTGAGGCAGATAAAGAAATGAGGGAGAGGCCAACAGGAAACCTTGTATGAAAAAGAGCCCATCTACTACAGTGGTACTGTAGCATTCTTCCTCATTCATTCGACCACCTTGTACAAACAGGGCCAATGTTCCCCCTAAGGTGCTCGGGCACACATCAATCAGGAGGTCCCGCGCAGGCCGCTGGACGATACCCAGAGTGGCCGCGCAGCAAATGTAAAGGGACCGCGCGCAAAAAAAACAAATTAGAGGGAACATTGAATAGGACCATACAAAGTAAGTCAAGAATTGATGATGGAACTCAAGACCTTCATTTCAACACAATTACATCCCCTGTCCCAGTCACTTTTTTTTTTTTTTTGCAGATGCCCTTCAGAATAACACCCTGCTCATTGGCTCAAAAAAACAAGCCCTGTATAAATGCAATGAATGCTAATCTTTCCTGATGGGCCGCTCATCAGGGACTAACACAGGGAGATACACTTCATCATGTGTACAGTCCCCAGTATTTATGTTCTATGGCATACAAGTCTCTCTTGCCAAAAATATATATTTTTTCCAATAGTGGATTACGTTAAAACTATGAATGAGACAGAAACTGGATGGTACATCAAAACCTGGCTTTACATCCTGTCAGAATGATGGAATGGACATTTCCTACACTGGTCAAAGCAAATGGCCTGGACAATCAAACCAATCTCTTAATGGGCGCAACTCAATGGGAAAGTATGTGTCCATCCGTTTGAAAGTGGCAGTATAACTCCGGTCTCCTGCTTTAGTATAACTCAGGAGTCACATCAGCAATCTGACTCCCAAGCATACTGAAGCAAGAGACAAACCTACACGACTTCAACTTGGCACTGTTGGCAGTATAACTCCACTCTATGGCTTTAGATGGTCTACAGCTTAGTTTCCCAGTCTAACCCACACTCTCATAGCATTAATAACAAGAGCAGAGCTCCACACAAGCGCCCAAGCACATGTACAGACACCATCCAAGAATGGCTGCAGCTGCAGTATAACTGCTGTCGACCACAAAACTGACCAATACAGAAACATATTTTTGAAAAGGAACTACAATCAGCATCGGAGCTGTGTACGTCAAAAAGGCATCTGTGCTGACACTCACTCCATGCCCAAACTCCAACCGTCTCATTACTCACCCTACATTCCTTCCCCACCTCCCCTCCAAGCCCATTCCACCAGCACTCAGGACCTGTACAAGACTAAAACAAACATAACAATGGGTCTTGAAGGGTCAAGGAGGAACACCCCAGTTAGAAGAAAGGGATTGAAACCAACACTTTTAGAATGTTATGCTCACCATAGAGCCAGAGTTTACAGCACACAAGGTCTGTACCACTGCCCCATGCTCACCCCATAAGATCTGCACCTTCCTCCTCTTCATATATTTATCCAATTTTCTCTTAAAACAAGAAATAGTCTCTGCCTCAATTTCTCCCTGTAGCAAATCTTGTCATGTTCCAACAACCCTCTAGGTACAGAAACTTCTACTAACTTCTCCTCACTCTACTAGTGACAATGTTAAGTTGATGACCCCACATCACAGACTCTCTAACCAGAGGAAATCGTTTTTCCCTATTCACTCCCTCAAAATCCTTCGTAATTTAAAAAACCTCAGTCTTCCGTGCTCCAGTGAAAACAGTCCCAGTCTCTCAAGTCTCCTCATAGCTAAAGTTTCCCCAATCCTGGTGAATCTACACTGTACTCTCCATGGCCTGAATGTGCTTTCTATAATGAAACGTCACACAGTATTCTACTCTGACCTAACCATGACCTCGTGCAACTTCATCACACTGCTTTAATCTTATTCCTCTATCTAAAAATAAACAAAACAAGTTATTGGTCTTTTTATGGCTTTATCTACCTGCACTCAAAATTTCAGGGAATGATGTATTTCAACCACGAGGACTCTCTTTAGCCACACCCTTTGGCAGCTTCCTAATGAGTGGATACTCCCATTTCTTGGTTTTGCTCCCAAAATCTATTACCTCACGCATCAAAATGCATTAATGGCATTAAATCACTGATTTTGCTCAGCTATGTCCTCAAATACCGCACCTGTTCTTTCATGAAATGGGTCCATGGCATATTTGCTTTGTAATGGTGACAACGTGCAGCACACCACTCACCTCTTGGCTGTCCTTGCTCTGGCTCGACCCAAATATCTTGTGGTAGAGGCTATCAAGGGAGTTGCTGGAATCAGATCGGTCAAAGCAGTGCCGATCCAGTACTTCCAACGTGTGCAAGACCTTACTGATTGTAAAACCTTTAGTAAAGGCAACAAGCAAGAAGAAATATACATATATATTATATTAGATGATATCGTAGCAAGACATTTATACAAGGACATAGCTTATAGTATACACACCTTGCAAGAAAATCTATGTACAATTTACGAGGTGGTTTTAATAGATACTATTTTACCCAACCCAACCCGACAAGGCTTAGTCATTTTTTGAAGGAAGCCATGATTTTAAATCCTGCAGAGAATAAAGCACCAACATTCTCCGCCTGATGCATTGCGACGGGACGCTCTGTCCACCAGTCTGCCCAAGCCCTTCATCCCAGCGACGAGGTCATTAGCATAAAGAGGGTGGACACCAACAACATTTACAGACCTCCCTGCGCATCAGCCTCGTGGTTGGGGGTGGGGAGGCCTGGCCAAACTGGCCGAAGCATGAATTTTTCCCTGAAAAGGTCAATCCTTGTTGTAATTGGCATTAGGAAACTAGTAATCTCAAGCCTGCTTCTGCTCATGTGTAATGCTGGCAAGCAAAGTACATCTGCCTTATGTAGGCGTACTTTCCATTTGGGGGGGGGGGGGGGGGGGGGCGGGGCAAGGAGGCAAAACGGGCAGAATTTCTGGCACGTGATGCCATCCCACCAGCCCTTTCTCCTCTCTCGACGTCAGCACGGGAGGGGGCCACGGACACAAGATGCACCACACTCACCCCCACCCCCGTTAGAATTTCACTAGAGCAACAAAATAAGGAGAGCCAGCGGAACCAGGCCCCACTCAAAATTCTGACACTCACCCAACCTACAACGGCAGATGCACTCTCCCAAGCCCAGGAATTTTGGGGGGGGGGGGGGGGGGGGGGGGCTTTATTTTTCGTAGCTCACACAACCAGGTTTAACCCTCCACAGTTTCCTTTTCAGTGAACAATTCGCTGTGTTACAATGCTGGAGTTTACGGATTTGGTAACAAGTGAATTCAGCAATTCCCTCCCCCTCCCATCAACTTTCACCTGGAAATAAAAATTGCCAAACTTCCTGGGAATTAAAAAAAATAATAAGCAATGTCCCAAAAACAGCCCACAACATCTGTGCGCTACACAGCCCACAACATCTGTGCGCTGTTCCCCCGATTATAATTTGCTTGGCACTGACGTGCCAGTCAAGCCCAAATTCCCACTAATCAGGAGGCAGGGAAGTGGAAGATCCAGGAGAATATGGAACTCTGATGTTGCCCTGGTATTCACAGTTCACTTTGTATTGAATCGCCACCTACTGTAGGAATACCATTGACTTTGGGAATACGGTGCATTTGCATGTAATGACATATCACCTTTATTGAGTTGAGGCTACATCGCTCATTTACCGTTTAGGTACATGACTCATGCACCTGATCTCACTCAGTGGTTTATTTTTCCAATAAACTACACAATACTGTATCCTGTCTACCCTCTACGTGGCAAACACATCCAAATCTGACACAGACCTACTCATTTCAATGCGTTTGACTCCGTGTACTTAAAAAAAAAAAAAAAAATTCTATCGATTTCGATTATTGAAGCAACAAAAAAAGGTCATTTAATTGACAAGTACTGATGACCCAACCAGTGACTGGAAAGAGTCGGTGTGAATGAGTTGAATTAACTCATTAGCAGAGATGCTCGTTAACCTTGGGGTCCTTCAGCAGTGGAGTCGCTGCAACTCCTCCTGTTAGTTCAGCTCGTCCACACGGTCAGGTTCACCAAGCTGCTATTCCAATTATGTGGTCAGCACTCGAATGTTTTAAACAAGAATTTAAAAAAATTTTTTTTTTTTTTTTTTTTTTTTAAATGACAGGGGCAAAGGGGGCAGGGAGAGAAGTCAAAAAAAAACTTCAAGCAGAGAAGATTAAGGGGAGGTTTAATAGAGGTGTTTAAAATGATGAAAGGTTTTGATAGAGTAAATAAGGAGAAACTGTTTCCAATGGCAGGAGGGTCGGTAACCAGAGGACACAGATTTAAGGTAATTGGCAAAAAAGAGGGGAAGAGAGAATTTTTTTTTTTTTTTTTTTTTTTTTTTTTTTTTAACGCAGCGAATTGTCATGATCTGGAATGCGCTGCCTGAAAGGGCGGTGGAAGCAAATTCAATAGTAACTTTCAAAAAAGGAGTTGTATACTTGAAAAGGAAACATTTGCAGGGCAATGGGGGAAAGAGGGGAGCGGGACAAATTGGAGAGCTCTTTCAAAGAGCCGGCACAGGCACGATGGGCCGAATGGTCTCCTGCTGTGTGATTCGATAAGCAGTTTTATTTTAATAAAAGTGGCCCAGATAACAGGGTTTCTACTTTCATGTCTCTTTGGGCAAGCAACTCAAGAGCATCACCTCCTGGTGAAATGTTATTTTTCTAGTCTTTTACACCAGAGTGAGGTTTAAACTCTTAAATAGCTTATCGGCATAAATAAACTGCGCACCTTTTCAGCTTTCACAATTACATTTTGCCTTTCACGCTGCAGTCCCAAATATTATTCTGCACATCACATTTCCCCCCAATTGTTTTTCTCTTAAAACACAGTTGGGTGAACTTTTACAATCGTCAAAGCCAGTGATGGCCACGTAATGAAGCAGCAAGCACTCCCAAGTCAGTTACAGCACAGATCAAATGCAGCATTCAGTTTCCTCGACTCTGTCCCTACAACATGCCTCAATCCAAGTCTCAGAATAGCAGGCACCACTTCACGGGGTGAGACTGCCAGTTCCCAGATTAACCACTCTATGGCCTCTGAATTGGAGGACTACAGGACTGGAAAAGACCACTACGTCCATCTGGTCAGTCCCAGAGTTAAAAAAAAAAAAAAAACCAGAATACACAGTTCATTAACTAGATCCCTCGATTGATTTTCTTGCCAAATGGCCACCTACTCTGCCTCTTAAAATTACTGTTAGTAGCCTTAATTCCTCTCTGGTAGATCCATTTCCAACGTATACCACTCTAGTTTGCAATACCTAGCCACTCACTCCCCCTCCGCCCACCTCCGAGCTTCACCCCTACCCCGTTTAGTGAATAATGGGCAGTTCTGTGCTGCAGACTCACACACATCAAGAAATGGGTTGATACCACCCAACTCATTTCACTTGGGATCCATTTCTCAGCAGTCTGAACTGGATTAAAAACGGGTCGCACAAGTAAAAATAACTTGTGTTGACTTTCCAAGACAATGGGTGTGAGGTGTTTATCATTTAGCAGTACAAGATAATAAACTGCCCAATGAATTACAGTGCCCAAATAAGTCAAACTATATTTTTGTTATATGATCTTCGCAGATGTTTGGGAATCAAATTTCACAAGCATCAAAACTTCTGTTCAGGTAGCGCTGCTCAGGATCCTGGGGTCTGGCACAATTGGAGAGGGTGATCCCAGGTTCTGGCAGTGTTGGGAGGGGAGGGGGTTCATGCATCGGACAGTACCAGGGAGGCCAGGCAGAGAATCAGTGGCCACCAAAGCTTTTACGTACAAAACAACATCAATCTTCCTTTGCAACCCACCACTGTCAGGCTCCAGAACGCCTGCAGTCTCAGCACTTTGTCACTCGACAGCAGTAACGAGGTTGAAATCAGAGGATAGATTAGGTATAGGTAAAGAGATGAAACTGGTTTTAAAAAAACAGGGAAGGGGCAGCGGGCTGTACCTTGTATCTTTCTGAACTTGAGTAAAATAAATTAATACTCCCTCAGTGGTTCATTGGTAAACACAATACTTAGAATGGAATAGTGTCATACAAACTAAAGGTCGGAAATATGTTCCTTAGTCTATGCTGAGCTAGCTGTTCTCAACTGATTTGGCATTAGGGTTGCAAGGGAGGATGGAAGAAAGGGTTAACTGGGATTTCCACTTCTGATTACTACTCAGTGATATTTCCGAGAAAGTAAAATGTGTGTATAGGCAGGATATGGCTCAACTTTTGTTTTATTCATTGGTGGAACGTGGGCATCATAGAAATTTACGGCACAGAAGGAGGCCATTCGGCCCATCGTGTCTGTGCCGGCCGAAAAAGAGCTCTCCAGCCTAATCCCACTTTCCAGCTCTTGGTCCGTAGCCCTGTAGGTTACGGCACTTCAAGTGCATATCCAAGTACTTTTTAAATGCGATGAGGGTTTCTGCCTCTACCACCCTTTCGGGCAGTGAGTTCCAGACCCCCACCACCCTCTGGGTGAAAAAAATTCTCAACTCCCCTCTAATCCTTCCAAATTACTTTAAATCTGTGCCCCCTGGTTATTGACCTCTCTGCTAAGGGAAATAGGGCCTTCCTATCCACAATGGGCATCGCTGGCACAGTCGGCATTTATTGCCAGTCCCTAGTTACCCCGAGAAGGCCTTTTTCTTGAACCGCTGCAGTCCGTGTGGTTGAGATGCTCGAATATCTCTAACGGTTTGCTGCAGCTTCGCAGGACAGTTAAGACTCAACCAGGTTGGTGTGGGACTGGAGTCGCACATAGGCCAGACCGACCAAGGACGGCAGGTTTCCTTGCCTAAAAGGATATCAGGGAACTGGTTGGGTTTTTAAATGACAATCCGACAGCTGCGCGGTTATTTATTTTTAGAAACAGATTTTTTTTTTTTTTTTTTTTTAATTAAACTGAATTTAAATTTTCAAATTTCCAGGGTGGGGTTTGAACTCAGGATGTCTGGATTACTACCGTACCACTGCACCACCGTACCCCGAGCTTGCATCTCCACATTCATTGTTCTAGGGTCCGACATGAAGGGTGACCACCCGGGAGAGTTCAAAAGCAGCGGGAGCAGAGCGAGAGCGCCAAAACCCAGGATAGTTCAAAAGCAGCGAGAGCGCCAAAACCCGGGAGAGTTCAAAAGCAGCGGGAGCAGAGTGAGGGCGCCAAAATTTTTAAAAACCAGCAAAGGATGACTAAAAAAATAATAAAGAGAGAGAAGATGAATTATGAGAGTAAGCTGGCAAGAAACATTAAAACAGATAGTAAGAGCTTCTACAGGTATATAAAAAGGAAGAGGGTAGCTAAAGTAAACGTTGGTTCCTTAGAAGATGAGACTGGGGAATTAATAATGGGGAACGGGGAAATGGCAGAGACTCTGAACAAATATTTCACATCTGTCTTCACTGTAGAAGACACTAACAACATCCCAATAATGGATAACCAAGGGGCCACAGGGAGTGGGGAACTAAAGACAATCACTATCACTAAGGAAAATAGTACTTGGTAAAATAATGGGACTAAAAGACGACAAGTCCTCTGGACCAGATGGCCTGCATCCCAGGGTCTTAAAAGAAGTGGCTGCAGAGATAGTGGATGCATTGGTTGCAATATATCAAAATTCCCTGGACTCTGGAGCGGTCCCAGCGGATGGGAAAACCGCAAATGTAACACCCCTATTTAAGAAAGGAGGGAGACAGAAAGCAGGAAACTATAGACCAGTTAGCCTAACATCTGTCGTTGGGAAATTGCTGGAGTCCTTCATTAAGGAAGCAGTAGCAGGGCATTTAGAAAATCATACTGCAGTCAAACAGAGCCAGCATGGTTTTAGGAAAGGGAAATCATGTTTAACAAATTTGTTGGAGTTCTTTGAGGATGTAACAAGCAGGGTGGACAAGGGTGAACCAGTGGATGTGTTGTGTTTGGATTTCCAGAAAGCATTCGATAAGGTGCTACATAAAAGGTTACTGCATAAGATAAGAGCTCACAGAGTTGGGGGTAATATATTAGCATGGATAGAGAATTGGCTAACTAACAGAAAGCAGAGAGTCGGGATAAATGGGTCATTTTCTGGTATGCAAACGGTAACTAGTGGGGTGCCACAAGGATTGGTGCCGGCTTGGATGAAGGGATCGAGTGTAATGTAACTAAGTTTGCGGATGATACAAAGATGGGTGGGAAAGCAAGTTGTGCAGAGGACTCAAAGAATCTGCAAAGGGATATAGACAGGCTAAGTGAGTGGGCAAACATTTGGCAGATGGAGTATAATGTGGGAAAGTGCGAGGTTATCCACTTTGGCAGGAAAAATAAAAAAGCAAACTATTATTTAAATAGAGAGAGATTACAAAATGCTACAGTTCAGAGGGACCTGGGGGTCCTTGTGCATGAAACACAAAAAGTTAGCATGCAGGTACAGCAAGTAATCAAAAAAGGGCAAATGGAATGTTGGCCTTTATTTCAAGGGGGTTGGAGTATAAAAGCAGGGAAGTCCTGCTACAACTGTACAAGGTATTAGTGAGACCACACCTTGAGTACTGCATATAGTTTTCGTCTCCTTATTTAAGGAAGGATATATTTGCATTGGAGGCAGTTCAGAGACGATTCACTAGGTTAATTCCAGAGATGAGGGGCTTGACTTATGAGGAAAGGTTGAGCAGGCTGGGCCTATACTCATTGGCATTTAGAAGAATGAGGGGTGATCTTATCGAAACATAGAAGATACTGAGGGGGCTTGACAGGGTAGATGCAGAGAGGATGTTTCCCCTCATGGGGAAATCTAGAACTTGGGGGCATAGTTTCAGAATAAAGGGTCGCCCTTTTAGAACCGAGATGAGGAGGAATTTCTTCTCTCAGAGGGTCGTAAATCTGTGGAATTCTCTGCCCCAGAGAGCTGTGGAGGCTGGGTCATTAAATACATGTAAAGTGGAGACAGACACATTTTTTCAAGATAAGGGAGTGAAGGGTTATGGGGAGCGGGCAGGGAAGTGGCTTTGAGCCCAAGATCAGCCATGATCTTATTGAAGGGCGGAGCAGGCTCGAGGGGCCAAGTGGCCTGTTCCTGCTCCTATTTCTTGTGTTCTTATGTTCTAGGGCAATAATCGCATAATCAGCGATGTATATTTTCTTTCGTGGTTCTGTGCCATACAGCAATTTCAGGGAAGGGGAGGGGGCTCAGAATCTGCGTTACCATAACAACCAAAGATGTGTAGCAGGCCCATCAGCAACTAAGAAAGGGAGAGGTAGGTTAACCTATCAGAGGGGACCCTTCTTCAGAACTAATGACGAGTCTCACCGGAAATGTCAACCTATTGTTCCTTTTTTCTGATGCGGATGGGCCTGCTAGATTTCCAGTATTTCAGATTTCCAGCCCTAGTCGGTTTTCTATTCTATCCTCACAGCAACAACCTCTATTAACACAAATTCAGATAATCTTTAACATGGGGTTTTTCTAGTTTTAAAAAAACCTATATATTTCTGTTTAAAGCAAGTCCTATCAACCTCATCAGGAGCCCAACAGCATGAGGTAGCTGGGGCAGTGCAAGAGCTGAAGTAGAAACATCGAAGCATAGAAGATAGGAGCAGGAGTAGGCCATTCGGCCCCTCGAGCCTGTTCCGCCATTCAATGAGATCATGGCTGATTATCCAAATTCAGTACCCTGTCCCTGCTTTCTCCCCATATCCCTTGATCCCTTTAGCCTTAAATATATCTAACTCCTTCTTGAATATATTTAATGAATTGGCCTCAACTGCCTTCTGTGGTAGAAAATTCCACAGGTTCACCACTCTCTGGGTGAAGAAATTCCTCCTCATCTCTGTCCTAAATGGCTTACCCCTTATCCTTAGACTGTGACCCCTGGTTCTGGACTCCCCCACCATCGGGAACATCCTTCCTGCTTCTAGTCTGTTAGTTTCAATGAGATCCCCTCTCATTCTTCTAAACTCTAGCGAGTACAAGCCCAATCGACCCAATCTCTCCTCATATGTCATTCCTGCCATCCCAGATATCAGTCTGGTGAATCTTCGCTGCACTCCCTCCATGGCAAGAACATCCTTCCTCAGATAAGGCGACCAAAACTGCACACAGTACTCGTGTTCATGGCCGCGTCCAGGCCCCTCACGCTGCCGGGCTCAGTAACTCTTTGAAACCAGTTCCCTCCGATGCAAGCTGCACTCACTATTGCTACAAAACTGCTCACAGACCATGGGCTTACCCTAGTGGTTTAATTCTTGGTTGCGTTCTCATTCTGTGCAGCGCCCTCTTGTGTTTAAAAGCATAAAGTACTGCAATGAGGTCTCCTTCAGGACAGAGTGCAGTCACTCTGCTGAAATTCCAACGCAGCCATCACAGCACGCTTGTTCAAATAGCAGCGCTAGCATATAAGAACTTAAAAGCAGTATAGGGGGGGTAAATAATCGCTGAATATATTTATTTCAAAAATAGGTTTTTAATATTCGAGAACTTCAAGTGTGCCTTCACGCTTCAACTTCAGTTCAAGGAAACCTCTGCACCAACCAAAGTTGGAAGTGCGAATCTGAAGTTAGGGCACAACCGGACTCCACAGTAAAGCAGAGCAAAGGTTCTTCAGGGAGGGAGTCAGACTGCGCGTTGTGAATCAAGTACTGTGTCAAGCCAGATCTGAAAAGTGCACAGTGGATCCTTTTGACCTCCTGGCACACATTTCAAACGTAGCTGCAATTAAATGTTTAGACAATGCGGACACGGACCCTGCACGGTGTAAAGATTTCAACAACCCCTGCTGGTGGTGGGGCTCTGTGCACGTGTGGAAGCAGGACTATTTGCAGGGCTCAAAAGTTCAACGTTTACCCAAGCAGAGCAAGTCGGGTCTGGCTGGCGGAAATGCCAACTGCAGCTCGCCATCACACACTGATCAACATGCACCCCAGGGTGTTCTGTAAACTCCCTCCCTCCTCCCTTTTGTGAGGTTGGGGGGGAAGGGGTGGGTGGTCATGTATTTCTCAACTCTTCATTTTAAACATAGACCTTTTTATTCATTAACTTATTGGCAGTCAGTCCTTTTAAAAAATAGACTTAGAAACATAGAAGATAGGAGCAGGAGTAGGCCATTCGGCCCCTCAAGCCTGCTCCGCCATTCAATGAGATCATGGCTGATCATCCAAATTCAGTACCCTGTCCCTGCCTTCTCCCCATATCCCTTGATCCCTTTAGCCTTAAGAAATATATCCAACTCCTTCTTGAATATATTTAATGAATTGGCCTCTACTGCCTTCTGTGGTAGAGAATTCCACAGGTTCACCACTCTCTGGGTGAAGAAATTCCTCCTCATCTCTGTCCTAAATGTCCCTTATCCTTAGACTGTGACCCCTGGTTCTGGACTCCCCGGCCATCGGGAACATCCTTCCTGCATCCAGTCTGTCTAGTCCTGTTAGAATTTTATAAGTTTCAATGAGATCCCCTCTCATTCTTCTAAACTCCAGCGAGTATAAGCCCAATCGACCCAATCTCTCCTCATACGTCATTCCTGCCATCCCAGGTATCAGTCTGGTGAATCTTTGCTGCACTCTCTCCATGGCAAGAACATCCTTCCTCAGATAAGGCGACCAAAACTGCACACAATACTCAAGGTGTGGTCTCACCAAGGCCCTGTACAACTGCAGCAAGACATCCTTGTTCTTGTACTGCAACCCTCTTGTTACGAAGGCCAACATACCATTTGCCTTCTTAACCGCCTGCTGCACCTGCATGCATACCTTCAGCGACTGGTGCACAAGGACACCCAGGTCTCGTTGCACTTCCCCTTCTCCCAATCTATTGCCATTCAGATAATAATCTGCCTTCCTGTTTTTGCCACCAAAGTGGATAGCCTCGCATTTATCCACATTATACTGCATCTGCCATGCATCTGCCCAATTACCCAACCTGTCCAAATTATCCTGGAGTTTCTCGGCGTCCTCCTCACAGCACACACACCCACCCAGCTTTGTGTCGTCTGCAAACTTGGAGATATTACATCCAGTTCCCTCGTCTAGATCATTTATATATATTGTTGTGAATAGCTGGGGTCCTAGGACCGATCCCTACGGTACCCCACTAGTCACTGCCTGCCACTCGGAAAAAGAGCCGTTTATTCCAACTCTTTGCATTCGTATAGCGCCTTTCACAACCACTGGACGTCCCAAAGCCCTTTACAGCCAATGAAGTACTTTTGAAGTGTAGTCACTGTTGTAATGTAGGAAACGCGGCAGCCAATTCGCACCCAGCCCTCTCCCACAAACAGCGATGTGATAATGACCAGATCATCTGTTTTTGTTATGTTGGTTGAGGGATAAATATTGGCCCCAGGACACCAGGGATAACGCCCCTGCTCTTCTTCGAAATAGTGCCACAGGATCTTTTACACCCACTTGAGAGAGCAGACGGGGCCTCGGTTTAATGTCTCATCCGAAAGACGGCACCTCCGACAGTGCAGCACTGGAGTGTCAGCCTGGATTTTTGTGCTCAAGTCCCTGCAGTGGGACTTGAACCCACAACCTTCTGACTCAGAGGCGAGGGTGCTACCCACTGAGCCACAGCCGACACTAATCTGCTCCGAGCCATTTGTAAAGTGTCAGCTCCCAACGCGGGTCTGGTGCAGCAGACGGCAGCACCAAAGCTCAACGAGCCAGGTTCACGAAGCTAGATCTTTTCCCAGCTGCTGCTCTTAGCAAACCTAGGAGGCTTATCGTTGGCATTGCTGACAGCTGCTCAAGACCCCCTACGCTGGATAGGGAGACGGGGGTGGTGGGGGGGGGGGGGGTCCACAGCCCTACCAGAGCAATTCAAAAGCACAAGAACATAAGAAACAGGAGCAGGAGTCGGCCACACGGCCCCTCGAGATCATGGCTGATCTTCTGCCTCAATTCCACTTTCCCGCCCGATCCCCATATCCCTCGATTCCCCTAGAATCCAAAAATCTATCGACCTCAGCCTTGAATATACTGAACGACTCAGCCCTCTGGGTAGAGAATTCCAAAGATTCACAACCCTCTGAGTGAAGAAATTCCTCCTCATCTCAGTCCAAAATGGCCAACCCCCTTATCCGGAGACTATGACCCCTAGTTCTAGACACTCCAGCCAGGAGAAAACAACCTTTCAGCCTCTGCCCCGTCAATCCCCCTCAGAACTTTATATGTTTCAATGAGATCACCTCTCATTCTTCTAAACTTCAGCATCACTGGTGTCGTGATCCAATTTACATTACAAGGTTAGAAGGACCTTTTCAGATACTCCTACTGGCATCCAGATTGTTACCTGGCAAACCAGGAAACTTGAAGGGGAAAAATGTGCTGGGCTTTTGGAAGTGGGACTGATTGGAGAGCTCTTTCAAAAGAGCCGGGACAGGCTCGATGGGCCGAATGGCCTCCTTCTGTGCTGTATCATTCTATGATTCTATGAAAGCCAAATAAGCAAGTTAAATAGGGCGACTGTGGTGACCTATGAAAGGAAGATTCCATCAGTTTAAAGCAGATCAATCCTCTTACAACAGAGAGGGGAGGGAGATGGGGAAGCTGTAGCCACTACCTCCTCAGCTCTCCGCATTGCAGTTCTTTCTCATGTGGAGTTAATTACTTTACCTGCAGTGGATTCCTGACATTTGTCAAAAGACCACCGTACTTCCACGGCACGTCCTCGCTGCTTGATCTGCAGCTCCACTTCATAAATTTTGGCTCGGACCTAAAGCATTAAAGTAAAGTGGTTTAGCAACACAGCGACGTTTGCTAAAATCAGTGTGTGTGTGTGTCTGTGTACTTCCTGTAACATTTCCCTGCTATGCCAAGTTCTGCCACTCCTACTGTTATGAAAAACTTTTAATGTAGTCATTGAACTTACGTTGAGTCTTCGAAGATAAGTTCCCAAGGTAGGTGGCACCCCGCTGTGTGCTTACCCACGAGACATCCCAGCTGTGTCTCCAGGATGAGAGGCACGGCAGCACCAGCGGTCTGGGAGTAGTTACAACTGAGGCTCTGCTCCGACGCGGAATGTCCCTTCCGACTGACGCCTCTCCCAGCCGCCCTCCCTGGTGATAAACTGGACTGACCAGGTGCTGCCTGCTGTTCCCCAGCCCGCTCCCCGCACCCACCTCCTGCCAAGCACAGGGCCAGCTTACAGTTCCGCAAGTGTTATTTTTGCCATTTTAATTGATGAACATTCAGCGTGTGCTGGTCGAATTTTGAGAATAGGGGTCGAGGATTGTCAAAAGTAACATGGGGAAGTAACTCTCGCCGTTCAAACCCAGCACACATGCCTTTGCCCCTATTCCCGAGAAAACCACCATCGTCACACCGTCAGCCGCAACCCACCTCCAGCCCCCTCCCACCCTCCCCTCCCAGTGCTTCCTCACCACAGGACTCCCCACAGTTTTGCCATACCCTGACACCGCCTTCCCCCTCCTCCCAGACACTGCCACCCCCTTTACCAGTGCTCCCACACACCATGACCACGTCTCACTGTGCTCCTGCACACTGCAAAAACCCCCTCCCAGTTCATCCCAGGCCCCCTCACTGCTGACCACCGCTCCCCCCTCCCACATTCCCCGACCCCATGACCTCTCTCCCAAAACCCAGGACCACCTCCCCAATACGACCAACACACCAGCCAGCATCTGCATTACTGGCGTACGCAGTTCCTAGAACTTGCCTCGTAGCCAACTGCAATCTGAAACAGCTCCCCTACCATCTTTCTCTGTAACCTGGGCTTTAAAAAAGTGTAGGAGATAAAATTAACTACAAAAAGGTTAAACATTTAATACTTAAGGTCCATGCTAACATTCATATCATCATAGAATTCAAGCCTGAAAATACTCCGGAGCTCTAATAATAGTCAATTTCTCATGGGGAATACATGGGAAACGAAGACCAACTGTAGTCAGAACAGGCAGACACAGAGACACACACACAGTGACCGTACGCGCCCACAAAAAAAAACACACGCACCCCACACAAAATTCCAGTTTACATTCATTTTTATGCAACTACTTTCCTGCTGAGAAACACTAAATGTATTGGGGGGGGGGGGGGGGGGAAGAAAAAAAAATTCAGATTGTAATTCGCTGCAGCGAACAGTACCCCACGTCAAACTACGCCCAAGTATACCTGCTGATTGAAGGCGGAATTACCCCCTGGCATAGGTAAACATGATGGGGCCACTTGGAGCAGATCAAGAGGTGAGCCAGGGTTGCTGCTTTTGCTGTCATTCGTGGAATAATTCCACACCAAGGCACTAGGGCAACATAAAGTTATTGTCTGTAGGAAGAGCAAAAAAAACAGGCTTTGAATTTGATTTTTTATATACGTACGTAAATAAGATTCAAAATTTACTATGTGATTTAAAACTACAACAGTTAATAACCAATTCCCTGAAAAGAACGAGGTTAATAAAAAAATCAGGATTTTCAAATGCTTGCCATATACTGCCAACTCATTTAATAACATTTCATCTCCTCCACACACCCCTCCCCACCCCGCTTCCGATTCCCATTAGCACATCATACACTGAGATTTTGCGTTCGATGGAATCACAAAGGGTCATCCCCAGAACAGCAAAGTCTCAGAATCCAATCCAAAAGAATTGCACTCGCTCATTCAGGCTTCACAAACCAAGGAATAGACGCCCCTTTGCACCTTGTAGGCAAGGCACCGGGGTTTTCCAGATTCATGGAAAAATAAATGTAATAACAGAATGAGATCTGAAAAACATTAGTTTCAATCCTGGAATTCCCTTGCAATAAAAAATGAATTTTATTTATACACTCGCTATAAAATACACTGGCTGATCGTTTCCTGGCCAAGAGAGCATGCGGTCAACCCTGCTCCTCAGCCGCTGCAGGTACCAACCCTGAACGTACACCTCAGTAGCGCACACCAATGGGTCAGAGCGACTGATTTGGTGCCATTTCCTGTAGAAGCCTCTTGGCTCATTGATCTCCCAAGCATTGCAAAGGTTGGAAACTCGCTGCACAGGGTACAAACTCACACATACGACAGCAAAATACTGCGGATGCTGGAAATCCGAAATAACAACAGAAAATTCTGGAAAAACTCAGCAGGCCAGGGCAGCATCCGTGGAGAGAGAAATAGAGTCAACGTTTCAGGTCAAAACCCTTGGACAAACTCACACATGTTGCACCATCTAATTTCCTCTCATCATGCCTCCTTCTGTCTTGCACTAGCACTTCTGTCATTTAATCATCTCCTGTTTTTCACCCAGTTACTTAATAGATCATTCTTTATCTTTTCTTGTGTATGTGGTCATTTTTTCCCCGCCACACCCTTTTCCCTTGCTCAGCGTGAGTGCAATTTACAGCGCAGGCACGATGGATTGAATGGCCTCCTCCAATGCTTCTGTGTCCAAGGTAATTCCGGGCATTTATTTCCATGTCTAAGTATGGACTGCTGAAATGTGAGGCTAAAAGTACCCGGGAGATATGACTCATCCATCACACACCAAGGGTTGATGAACTCTGCGATTGCAACTTCAGCATGGCAACCCATGTAGCGTTGCTATTCACGCGGCTCTGTGTTAAAATAGAAGAGGCCCGATCTCAGCAGAACAGCACATATTAACTCTCCAGCCCAAGTAGCTCAGTCCACACAAAAAAAATCTCAACATATATTTACGGATTAAATGGTTTTGAAACAAGAAGCAGGTCCCTCTTTAAAACCGACAAATCCCAACGGGCAAGTGGGTTATGCAGTTCGTGGTTTATTCCTCTGTAAACCACCATTACCCTCACTTGATGTCTGCTACATGTTGTGTGACAGTTTTCTCAAAATAGAAGTGCTGGAAACGGTGCTCATAATCCCAAGTGACAGTTTCACAATGCCCAAGAAAATAGTAGAGAAGAGATGGGGGGGGAAAAAAACACTTTAATCTACACATGTCTAACAAAGATTCTTGGGGGCTGAAGACTCTATGTTCTGGCAGTTATCCCAATTAAATAGGTCAAACTGATCACTCTCGGGTCACTATAGAACGGGTACACCAGACAGGACCATTAGGTTTTGACTACGGCAACTGCAATAAACTAGCTTTCTGTTTAAAAATAAAAAGAGCTGAAATGACATCACCTCCATTCATTTCTATAGAAAAGAGCGAACTTACATTTCTATAGCGCCTTTCACGACCTCAGGACGCCCCAAAGCGCTTTACAGCCAATGAAGTATTTTTGAAGCGTGGTCACTGTTGCAATGTTGGAAAATGTGGCAGCCAATTTGCGCACAGCAAGATCCCACAAACAGCAATGAGATAATGGGCAGATAATCTTTGTTGTTTTTTTTTTTTTTTTTTAAAGTGATGTCTGTTGAGGGATAAATATTGACTAAGACACCGAGGAGAACTCCCCAGCTCTACTCTGAAATAGTGCCTCAGCATCTATTATGTCCACCCGAGAGGGCAGGCGGGGCCCTAGGTGCAACGCTGTCATACGAAAGATGGCACCGCCCACAGCGCAGCGCTCCCTCAGAAGCCGCTGCGAGATCCACAACTCCCAAGGTCATTTAAGTGAGTGACGTAATGCTTTGCACAGTGTGTTGGCATATTTCAGAGCCAGCACAATGCAGCGGCACAAAGGTACAAAGCTGGTGCCGGTTATTTCGCCACACCAGGGTCCTGGGGTGGTGGTAGGAGGAGGGGTTTGGGAGCAGATCTTCAACCTGTGCTCGACGGCTGCAGTCATTCCCCCACTTTAATGCCGACGTGGCATGGCTTTTGGCTGCATTTCAGAACTGCAGAAATGGAAAGTGTAAATCAGGAGACTACGGAACGCACTCAATCTACGAGGCCAGAAAACCCTCCAGGAGGTCGTTTCAAATTGGTTTGGGTTTGCACTCCAGACCACAACCACAGCCAAAGTCACCACTTAAACGGGTGTAGAGGAGGGAATAACAACAGAAAATGCTGGAAAAACTCAGCAGGTCAGGCAACATCCGTGGAGGATTAGAATGTAAAACTCCTCCCACAAATCACAGAAACCCCACAGTGCAGATAGAAGCCATTTCGGCCCATCGAGCCTGCACAGACACATATCCCACCCGATCCCCGTAACCCCTACACCAACACATATCCCACCCTATCCCCGTAACCCCACGTATTTAATCCCCCTAACACTAAGGCTCAATTTATCATAGCCAATCAACCTAACCCACACATCTTTGGACTGTGGGAGGAAACCGGAGCACCCGGAGGAAACCCACGCAAACACGGGGAAAATGTGCAAACTCCACACAGACAGTCGCCCGAGGCCGGATTCGAACCCGGGTCCCTGGTGCTGTGAGGCAACAGTGCTAACCACTATGCCACCGTAACAACATTGATGAGAGGAATTTCACCTCCCCCATAGGTATTTTTTTTTTAAACTATTCCGTTACAATACTATTACTATAAATATATCCTAGCACTTCTTGGAACAGACCCTTGTTATATTTCCAGTGGAATTATTTTTAATTACTTTCACGTCCGCTTTACAGCACTGTTGACAGTCCCTGAAGCATCTGGGAAGGCGCCGAACACCTAGAGTCTCTTCGCCGGGAGCAAGTGGAAGCCAAGTGCAGGCAGCGGAAGGAGCGCACGGCAACCCAAGCACCCCACCCACCCGCCCCTTCAACCACCATCTGCCCCACCTGTGACAGAGACTGTAGGTCCCGCATTGGACTCACCAGTCACCTATGAACTCATTTTTAATGTGGAAGCAAGTCATCCTCGGTTTCGAGGGACTGCCTAGCCTGAAGCTGAAAGTCCCAGACAGATTTTAGTGATAGCGCTGTAAAGTGGTGCTGTAAAGTGGCGCTGTAAAGTGGGTGAGGAAGCGCCAACACCTCCAAAAGTACCACGCCTCCAGTGGCTAAATCAACACCAAAGCCCCTCCCGCCCGCCACCAGCAAGGGAGAGCCCACCACCTTTTCGGTCAAGACAGTGGGGTTTTGCCGATTTTCCACAGACCTTCCCAAGCCACTGGAGGAAGGTTCCGCCATAGAAACATAGAAGATAGGAGCAGGAGTAGGCCATTCAGCCTCTCGAGCCTGCTCCGCCATTTAATGAGATCAGGGCTGATCATCCAAATTCAGTACCCGGTCCCTGCCTTCTCCCCATATCCCTTTAGCCTTAAGAAATATATCCAACTCCTTCTTGAATATATTTAATGAATTGGCCTCAACTGCCTTCTGTGGTAGAGAATTCCACAGGTTCACCACTTTCTGGGTGAAGAAATTCCTCCTCGTCTCAGTCCTAAATATCTTACCCCTTATCCTTAGACTGTGACCCCTGGTTCTGGACTCCCCCGCCATCGGGAACATCCTTCCTGCATCTAGTCTGTCTAGTCCTGTTAGAATTTTATAAGTTTCAATGAGATCCCCTCTCATTCTTCTAAACTCTGGCGAATACAAACCCAATCGACCCAATCTCTCTTCATACGTCACCTCTTCACCAGACAGAAGGTTGAGTCTCAAGCTGCAACTCTGAAACAAACGTGCATGTACGAGCTCTCATTTACTGTGCAACAACTTGCATTTGTATAGCGCCTTTAACATAGTAAAACACCCCAAGGTGCTTCACAGGAGCGTTATCAGACAGACAATCAACAGCGGAGCCAAAGGGAAACATTAGGACAGGTGACCAAAAGCTTGGTCAAAGAGGTAGGGTTTAAGCAGCGTCTTAAACAGAGGAGAGAGAGAGAGAGAGAGAGAGAGAGAGAGAGAGAGAGGGGGAGGGGTTTAGGGAGGGAATTTCAGAGCTTAGGGCCCAGGCAGCTGAAGGCACGGCCTCCAACTGGCAACCTTCAAATGGATTACATAAAGGCTGTAAATATACACCCAAATAAACATGAGAGAACCTGAAATCAGTGGTACAAAAAGAAAATACTGCAGATGCTGGAAATCCGAAATAAAAACAGAAAATGCTGGAGAAACTCAGCAGGTCAGGCAGCGTCTGTGGAGAGAGAAACAGAGTTAACGTTTCAGGTCGATGACCTTTCGTCAGAACTGGAAAAAAAGCAGGAAATGGAACAGATTTTTAAGCAAGTGTAGGGGCTGGGAAAGGGGGGAGGGGATGAAAGAACAAAAGGGAAGGTCAGTGATAGGATAGAAGGCGGAAGAGATTAAGAGACATTAAGAGATATTCAAGTCAAAAGGAGATGGTAATGGGACAGGTTAAGAAACAAAGGATGGCTCTAGATGAAGTGTAAATTGCGCTGGCAGAATGAAAGACAGCTGCCTTGTGGGGGAGAAGAAAAAAAAGACAAAGCGTGTGGATAAAAAATATATATCTGTTCCATTTCCTGTTTTTTTCCAGTTCTGACGAAAGGTCATCAACCTGAAACGTTAACTCTGTTTCTCTCTTCACAGATGCTGCCTGACCTGCTGAGTTTCTCCAGCATTTTCTGTTTTTATTTCTGAAATCAGTGGTTCTGTATACTTACAGGGAGTACACTGTACTTGGAGAAATGAACCCGTAGCTTGTTAAAGTCTGGACGCAATGCTTCCATCAATTAAAAAAAAAATGCTCTTCACTTATGTTAGATGGGTTTTAATCTACATTAAAATCACAGACACCGCAATCTTCTCCTCCAAGCACAGCGATTAGATTCAAGATCATAACCTTCTGCAGGAACTACTATATTTGATAGAAAAAAAAAATGGAAGGTTCCCTTCAAGCCAGCCTTGACAGATCCTAACGTTACATGAACAGTACAAGGGAAAGTAAGTGTCACCGTTACTTAAATGCCCTTTCACAGGCCTTGGATTTGAATCCAGACCAGAATGATATGAAGTTCTCTCCCTGCTGGCACAGGGAAGGGTGCGGGGGGGGGGGGGGGGTGGGGGGGGGATTCTACGTGAATTAAACTCGACAAGTTCCAACTGAGCTCCCAGTGAGAAAAAGCCCACAGCACACGAGGTTCACTAACTTCGCACCAAACTGGTAGCCTCAGAGACTTTACAGATAGCACCCGTGGGTGACATCGGAAACGCTTCACGCAAGATGACCAGAGGGCACAGATTTACGGTGATTGGCAAAAAGAACCAGAGGCGACATGAGGGAAAACTTTTTTGCGTAACGAGTGGTTAGGGCTTGGAATGCACTGCCTGACAGGGTGGTGGACACAGATTCAATAGTAGCCTTCAAAGGGGAATTGGAGAAATACTGGAAGGAGTAAAAATTGCAGGGATATTAGAAAAGTGGCGCTAATTGGCTTGCTCTTTGAAAGAGCCGGCGCAGAGTCGATGGGCCGAATGGCCTCCTTCTGTACTGTACTATTCTACGATTCTATAAGATGCCCCTCTAAAAGACTGGGATTAAGGCATGTTATCGGGAGCGAGCGGTGAGAGATTTGCCCTGCATCTATATTACACCTGGACCTGGAAGACATTGATGCTAACACTGGGTGCAAAGAACAGGTTAAGTGTCCCATTACCCAGCAACAAGCGCACACACCTCAATAAGTACAAGAACTCACCCAAACTGTTTCCAGCTTGTGTTTATTTTCTTCCCCCGGCAAAAAAATCTCCTGGTCGTTTTCTCCCTGCCTTACCAACTTTCAACATTGCAGGAAACAGTTTCTGCCTATTTTTCATAGGTTATAAAACAACACCTTGTACATGTTTTCTGATCCCTACACACACAACGCAAGACTACTTACACTGATGCAATGTGGCTGTACACTGCCACAATCACGTAATGATACAAAAGGTATATACATATTTATACAATTTTTTAAATAAGATAACCACTGCATTTGCTAGTAACACAGCTGCAAGTAGCTCCTTACATGTGGACCTGAGCCACAACAACTTGTATTCATATAGCGCCTTTAACATAGTAAAACGTCCCAAGCCGCTTCACGGGAGTGTTATCAAACAAAATTTGTCACCGAGCCACATTAGGAGATATTAGTTTAGATGACCAAAAGCTTGGTCAAAGAGGTAGGTTTTAAGAAGCGTCTTAAAGGAGGAGAGGTAGAGAGGCGGAGAGGTTTAGGCAGAGAATTCCAGAGTTTAGGGCCCAGGCAGCTGAAGGCATGGCCGCCAATGGCCCTAGAAATAGTAGATGCATTGCTGGTCATCTTCCAAAATTCCAGAGACTCTGGAGCAGTTCCCATGGATTGGAGGGTAGCTAATGTAACCCCACTATTTAAAAAAGGTGGTAGAGAGAAAATGGGGAATTATAGACCGGTAAGCCTGACTTCGGTAGTGGGGAAAATGCTAGAGCCCATTATAAAAGATCTAATAGCAGAGCACTTGGAAAACAGTGACAGGATCGGACAAAGTCAACATGGATTTACAAAAGGTAAATCATGCTTGACTAATCTACTGGAATTTTTGAGGATGTAACTGGTAGAATAGATAAGGGAGAACCAGTGAATGTGGTGTATTTGGACTTTCAGAAGGCTTTCGATAAGGTCCTGCATAAGAGATTAGCATGTAAAGTTAAAGCATATGGGATTGGGGGTAAGGTACTGACTTGGATAGAGAACTGGTTGGCAGACAGGAAGCAAAGAGTTGGAATAAACAGGTCTTTTTCTGAGTGGCAGGCAGTGACTAGTGGGGTACTGCAGGGATCGGTGCTAGGACCCCAGCTATTCACAACATATATTAATGATCTAGACAAGGGAACTAGATGTAATATCTCCAAGTTTGCAGACGACACAAAGCTGGGTGGGGGGCGTGTGTGCTGTGAGGAGGATGCCGAGAAACTCCAGTATGATTTGGACAGGTTGGGTGATTATACTGCACCTGTCCAATGTGGATAAATGCAAGGTTATCCACTTTGGTGGCAAAAACAGGAAGGCAGATTATCTGAATGGCAATAGATTGGGAGAAGGGGAAGTGCAACGAGACCTGGGTGTCCTTGTGCACCAGTCGCTGAAGGTAAGCATGCAGGTGCAGCAGGCGGTTAAGGCGGCAAACGGTATGTTGGCCTTCATAGCGAGAGGATTCGAGTACAGGAGCAAGGATGTCTTGCTGCAGTTGTACAGGGCCTTGGTGAGACCACACCTTGAGTATTGAGTGCAGTTTTGGTTGCCTTATCTGAGGACAGATGGTCTTGCCATGGAGGGAGTGCAGCAAAGATTCACCAGACTGATACCTGGGATGGCAGGAATGACGTATGAGGAGAGATTGGGTCGATTGGGCTTATATTTGCTGGAGTTTAGAAGAATGAGAGGGGATCTCATTGAAACTTATAAAATTCTAACAGGACTAGACACAGGAAGGATGTTCCTGATGGCGGGGGAATCCAGAACCAGGGGTCACAGTCTGAAGATAAGGGGTAAGCCATTTAGGACTGAGATGAGGAGGAATTTCTTCACCCAGAGAGTGGGGAACCTGTGGAATTTTCTACCACAAAAGGCTGTTGAGGCCAATTCATTAAATATGATCAAGAAGGGGTTAGATATATTTCTTAAGGCTAAAGGGATCAAGGGATATGGGGAGAAGGCAGGGACAGGATACTGAATTTGGATGATCAGCCATGATCTCATTAAATGGTGCAGCAGGCTCGAGGGGCCGAATGGCCTACTCCTGCTCCTATCCTATCTTCTATGGTGGAGCGATGTAAATCAGGGATGCACAAGAGGCCGGAACTGGAGGAACGCAGAGATCTCGGGGAATTGTAGGGCCGGGGGAGATTACAGAGATAGGGAGGGGCGAGGCCATGGAGGGATTTGAAAACAAGGATGAGAATTTTAAAATCGAGGCGTTGCCGGACCGGCGGCCAATGTAGGTCAGCGAGCACAGGGGGTGATGGATGAACGGGACGTGGTGCGAGTTAGGTTATCACACTGGTCCAGTGTTCAGTCTGTGACGACTGACGTGACATGCTTGGTTAATGGCAGTTGTCGGAGTGCTACAATTGATTTCAAGACGCCTGGGCCAGAGAGCCATTACAACCTGGGTACCCCCTCCCGATTGTAATCCAGTGATCTGTGCTGGAACATGCGCATGTGACCGGGGGGGGGGGGGGATTAGATTTATCTGTGGTGGAGCAGCCTTCCAGTACATAGATAAAAAATGGGCACTTAGGCAAGTACTGGTAGAGGCTCAGAACCAATGGATCTGTACCTCAGAAGGAGTCAGTGTCTTCACTCGTGATGGGGGGGGGGGGGGAAACCAGGGTAGAAAAAAAAAAAAATTGCTGTAAATTTATGCTTTTGGGCGTTAGCTGTGGTTCAGTGGCAGCACATAATCTAGGCCGACACTCCAGCGCAGTACTGAGGCGGTGCTGCGCTGTCGGAGGTGCCGTCTTTCGAGTGACAGGTTAAACCGAGGCCCCTTCTGCCCTCTCGGGTGGACGCAAAAGATACCACGGCACCATTTCGAAGACGAGCAGGGGAGTTCGACCCGGTGTCCCGGACAATATTTATCCCTCAACCGACTTCACTAAAACAGATGATCTGGTCATCATCACATTGCTGTTTGTGGGAGCTTGCTGTGCACAAAATGGCTGCCACGTTTCCCACATTACAACATTGACTCCACTTCAAAAGTACTTCATTGGCTGTAAAGCGCTGAGACGTCCGGTGGTCGTGAAAGGCGCTATAGAAATGCAAGTCTTTCTTTCTTTCCTGGACAATTACAAAGCATCATGGATAAAACAAGGTTGATGAATAACCCTTGGACTGAAGATAGAATGGGGAGGAGTGAGGGAGAATCAAACCTGGAGTACTGTGTACAGTTCCGGTCTCCTTACCCAAGGAAAGACATACTTGCCTTAGAGGGAGTGCAGCGAAGGTTCACTAGACTGGTTCCTGGGATGAGGGGATTGCCCTATGAGGAGAGATTGAGTAGACTCGGCCTATATTCCTTAGAGTTTAGAAGAATGAGAGGCGATCTCATTGAAACATATAACATTCTTAAGGGGCTTGACAGGGTTAATGCTGGGAAAATGTTTCCCCTGGCTGGGGAATCTAGAACCAGGGGTCACAGTCACAGAATAAAGGGGTCGGCCATTTAGGACGGAGATGAGGAGAAATTTCTTCACTTGGAGTTGTGAATCTTTGGAATTCTCTACCCCAGAGAGCTGTGGATGCGGAGTCGTTGAATATATTCAAGACAGAGTGTAGTGTATGTGCCTTTAAGTCAGAACTACTTTTACAGCTCCTGTATACTGTAGTACCGGCAGTGACCACACCTGTATATAAGCTTTGCGCATGCCTCTGTACCCCCAGTCTTGAGACTACCCTCCTCCAGTAAAGACCTGTTTATTGTTCATGTACAGCATCCGTGTGATTATTTAATAACAGCATATCCACTGAACCACGGATCCAACACAGAGGTCGATAAATTTTGGGGAATTAAGGGATATGGGGATAGTGCAGGAAAGTGGAGTTGAGGTAGATCAGCTATGATCTCACTGAATGGAGGAGCAGGCTTGAGGGGTCAAATGGCCGACTCCTGCTCCTATATCTTATGTTATGAAAGGCAGAGGTTTGAAAAAAATGTTTTTAAAAAAGAATCTTTATAAAAGCAAGCTATTAAATTCACAATCTTCAGATGGTCTCCACGGGGAGGTACCCAAAAACTTAATTCATTTGCGGCAGTTGCAATCACATAAAATAAATTCTGCCGCATTTAACATTTGTCTGCATTTCACGTGTTCAACAAAAAAAAAGTGACCATCTGTTCAAATACACCAGCGATCGGATCAGGACGATTACTCAGTACTCGCATTCATGCAGGCAAGCCTCCGACAGCAAAACAACAATTGGAAGAAACAGCACTTAATGAACGCCACAACAAGTGGTTACAGTGCGAAAATAGCAAATGACAAAACAAAAAAAACATTTAACGTCTTCCAGCCAGTGTCCCAAATTACTGGCAGCAGATGTCTTCTGCGCAGTGTAAAACGTGAAGACTGAACTTCAGATATTTACAAAAATCTTCTTGACATGTTGCCTGGCTGGTCAGTGTCGTTCCAACTTCCAACACTTTGAAAGGAAAACACTTCTAGGGCTTTCGTGATATCTGCCCGATAAATTCCCAAACCCCTCTCAGCAGGATGTGAAAACTACATCTGAAGTGCTGTAATTCCTACAGCAATGACATTCTTTCAGCCTGAATAAACCCCGACAGAATTACAAGTAACCCATTCTGTCATAGCAACAGAGGTAGAGGCAGAGCTGCATTATCTCCCAAATTTAAGGGCAAGCACAAAAAGTCTTGCATTTCTATAGCGCCTTTCACCACTTCAGGACATCCCAAAGCGCTTTACAGCCAATTAAGTACTTTTTTTCACCCCATTAAAGAAGTGTCATCACTGTTGTAATGTAGGAGGCACAGTAGCCAATTTGCACACAGCAAGCTCCCTGGTTTTTTTTTTTTTTATAAATGATGTTGGCTGTGGGTTAAATACTGGCCAGGGCACAGGGGAGAAACTCCCCTGCTCTTCCTCAAAGTAGTGCCACAGGGTCTTTTACGTCCACCCGAGAGGGCAGACACAGATAAGGGAAGCCATTCGGCCCATCATTTCTCTTCCATTCAGAATAAAAGAAAAACTTACGGCCCAATTTTAACGCTGCTCGCTTGGGCGGGCGGACAGTTAAAATGGCCGCAGCGACTTACCCCAATAATCCCGCTGCCTTCCCACAGGTTACAATTCTGACGTGTACTTTTGAGCAGGCGAGAGGAACACCTGCCAGATGGCAGTGGAGTTCTCCTTTAAATATACAGATTGGGCTCCGATGATTTTTCTTCGGCAGCACCTCCCAAACCCGCGGCCTCTGCTACCTAGAAGGGCAAGAGCAGCAGGTGCATGGGAACACCACCACCTCCAAGTCGCACACCATCCCGACTTAGAAATATATCGCCGTTCCTTCATCGTTGCTGGGTCAAAATCCTGGAACTCCCTCCCCAACAGCACTATGGGAGTACCTTCACCGCATGGACTGCAGTGGTTCAAGGTGGCTCACCACCACCTTCTCAATTAGGGACGGCCAATAAAAGCTGGCATTGCTCACATCCCATGAACGAATGCATAAAAAATAAAATTAACCCATGGCCTGCGATGGAAAGCCATTCCCCTCCAGGCCAACCTAGCGGCGAGGAGCCAGAGCCAGAAGGGGCCCAGAAAGATGTTAATTTACATTAATTTTTGTGTTTGTTACCTTGTGGGCCAGGAGCAGTAGGAGTTCTCCTCCGGGCCCCACAAGGAAACCTTGGGCCTCACCTATCCAGGCTTGCCTCCCCTTCCCCCAACCACAATGTCCTTTCAAGACCCACCCCGCCCTCACTTACCATTCCTTCAGGCCCCAGGCAGCAACTTCCAGCTGCCCGAAATCAGGCTCCTGCCTGCCAGCCAGCTAGTGCTGTCTGCCAGGTTCAGGCGGGACGAGGCCTATGTACATGTGCCCCAATAGTTAATATTTCCCCAGGCTTCATGCTGCGGAGGACCAGCCACTTTGACGATCACCTCGGCCAGCCCACCTCCCCAAAGCCGCACGACTCACCGCCAGGGAATAAAAATCATGGGCTTTAACAGTCCCTTCACGTCATCTAACCGGCTCTTGAATGAAGCGAGGGATTTTGCCCCCAATACCCAGCAGAAGACTATGCCAACTGCTAATGACTCTGCATGAAGTTCTTTCAGACCTCTGTCCTACTGCTGTGACTCAGGTTTGCCCTGATGATTTAAGGGAGTGCTGGCTGTAATGTATGTACCTTTAAAGGGGGGGGGGGAACTACTTTTTACAGCTCATGTATACTGTAGTACCGGCAGTGACCACACCTGTATATAATGCGGAGTAGTAATCTGTACAGATCAGTTGCAGTTTGAGCCACGTTGAGTAAACACCTATTGTACCGTTCTCCGCAGTCCGTTTCTTATTATACACGGACGTAACATTGGCCATACTCAAATCTCCCACTTTGTTATGAATGTGGGCAAACAACTTGAGCTCACTGTGTAGGGAGCTCTCCATGTCAATGGAGCATGTTAGCATTCAATCTCTTTCCTTATGGTTCACAACAACACGTTTCAAGTAAGCACGAGGCACTTTATAGCATAGTATACGGAACAGACTTTACTGACACTTAGGATGAGGGATCAACTCAACCTGGATCAGAGAGTGGTTTTCGACTTCAAGTTCTATCTTTCGAGCATTCTAAAGAACTGTTGAAAACCATGCTCCTTTATACACCATATATATATATTTTGCTGACATCAAAGTTACATGGCACAGATAAGACTTCAAAGGATGTAGGAATCGATATGCCATGAAGACAAAGTATTCATGTAAACAGTTGTAGTTGTTTACGCCAAAGCTACTCCTCTCAAACAAGACTTCCTGGCCTAACTGTTCTTAACGTCTTTGACAAACAGGTTTTATTAACCGTCATCTTTTCATACTATAGCTAATGGATCCCTCTACCTATGTTTATTACCCTAGCCCCTAAAGTTACACTTTAATCACTCACGGCTGACACCATTACTGTCATGTATCTCTTTGCACAAGCACTTTTCGTATCAGAAGACAAGCTCTGCATTCCTCTCGCAACACTTCAAAGCCACTCTGTTCATATTGGAAAGTCTGTTGCTCCATGATACAAAGAAGTTTGACCGTTAACCCTCAACTCCCCCAGATGATCAACATACGTACAACTCTCCAGGATGTCCAGCGGAGCACAGCGAAGGGTAGTGGGAAAAAAAACACACTGGGTTGGGGGGGGGGGGGGGGGGGGAAGGGTAGTGAGAAATGTTATAATTGGGCAACATCCTTGATCCAAGGAGGATTAGCTGATTCGAATCAATCTAGTAAACCCTTGCTGGAAAATGCACAGAGTCAGCAATTTGGACACCAAGCTCAGCTGTGATGCTTCTTGCGGTCAAATTATGGAATAGTGCAGCACAGAAGGAGGCCACCCGGCCCATCGAGTCTGTGCCGACTCTTTCGAAGAGCAATCTAGTTAGTCCCACTCCCCCGTTCTTTCCCCATATCCCTGCAGTTTTTTTCTCCTTCAAGTATTTCTCTAATTCCCTTTTGAAGGCTACTATTGACTCTGTATCCACCGTCCTATCAGGCAGTGCATTCCCAATCCTAACCACTCGTTAGGCAAAAAAGTTTTTCCTCATTTTTTTTTTCCTCCAAGTAGTCTGTCAAAATGTAATGTTCAGGTGCAATACCAGCCTGCGCTCATGCGACTGTCTTCAGCAAGGAGGGGAGGGAAAAAACGATTGTGGGAAGGGAAATCATAATTTGAAATTTAACTGAAGAATCCCAAGACAAAAGACCAATACTACAAGTAAAAAATAAAATACCAGCACCAATACATTTAAAACTTTGAACATTTTAATCTTTAAATCTCACTGAATTGTTAAAACATTGTGAAACTGGTCTCAACATTTCGCCATGTAAATCAAACCAAACCTTTGATGTTTTTTGAGAGTTTGAAACTTGACTAATTTATTTTGTGAAATCTTCAACAGGACAACAAAAAGAAATCGATGTAATAACATCACTAGAAGTGCGCGGTGTGTGTCAGGGACAGAGCCTCAGGGGAAATCATTTTATTTCCAGATTCCAATTTGACAGAAATCATCTCTGCATATCAACGTACAAACAATAACTGGCAAAGTGCCCAAAGGTTCAATACAGCCAGTGGAACGAGCGAATTTGCTTCATCATTTGAAAGGCAATAAACAGTTGCAGGAACAAACCCGATAAAAAGCAGACTGCACAGACTCCCATTACACAACATAGATTTGTTCTGGGGCTTGCTCCGACCGTTAACCTCCTCAATAGCAGCATTTTAGCGGGAAGGAGTGCAGCGAAGATTCACCAGGCTGATACCTGGGATGGCAGGAATGACGTATGAGGAGAGATTGGGTCAATTGGCCTTGTACTCGCTGGAGTTTAGAAGAATGAGAGGGGATCTCATTGAAACTTATAAAATTCTAACAGGGCTAGACAGACTAGATGCAGGAAGGATGTTCCCGATGGTCAGGGAGTCCAAAACCAGGGGTCACAGTCTAAGGATAAGGGATAAGCCATTTAGGACTGAGATGAGGAAGAATTTCTTCACCCAGAGAGTGGTGAATCTGTGGAATTCTCCACCACAGAAGGCAGTAGAGGCCAATTCATTAAATATATTCAAGAAGGAGTTGGATATATTTCTTAAGGCTAAAGGGATCAAGGGATATGGGGAGAAGGCAGGGACAGGGTACTGAATTTGGATGATCAGCCATGTTCGCATTGAATGGCGGAGCAGGCTCGAGGGGCCGAATGGCCTACTCCTGCTCCTATCTTCTATGTTTCTATTTCTCAGCGGGCAAGCTGCTTCAGACACAAGGCAGCATCTTACTTCGAATGCCGAGGCACTTTACATGGAATCAATAAAAAAAAACTGTGGGAGTAGAGGCAGCAGAATATGTTATACGCCAAACGATCGGTCACGGGTCAGAGCCGCTCTGATATTAGAGAGTTCTGACGAAAGATCACTGACCTGAAACGTTAACTCTCTTTCTCTCGCCACAGGTGCTGCCTGACCTGCCGAGTATTTCAAACATTTTCGGTTTTTATTTTATATTAGAGAGGGGGTGCCGCCTTTAGTATCAACAGCCTGCATTTATATAGCGCCTTTAAATTTGTAAAACATCCCAAGACGTTTCACAGGTGCGTAATCAGGCAAAAACTGGCACCAAGCCAAGTAAAGAGAGCGGTGACCAAGAGCTGGGTCAAAGCGGTCGGTTTTAAGGAGCGTCTTCAAGGAGGAGAGGGTTAGGGAGGGAATTCCAGAGCTTACGGCCGCCAATACTGGGCCGAAGGAAGTGGGTGATGGGCAAGAGGCCAGGGTTGGAGGAGCGCAGAGTCCTCGGAGGGATGTAGGGCTGGGGGGAGGTTACAGAGACAAGGGGCAGGATTTTCATTGGGCCGTGGAGGCGGGATTGGAGGCGTGTGGGGGGTTAAAATCCCAAAATCGGGGGGGGGGGGGGCACAAACCCATTCCGCCCCCAACCCGACTCCATGCCTGTTTCAAAGGAGGCGGGTACCCGACCCACACTGGGACCTGCCTCCCCGAGGCGGGAAGGGGATTAGTGCCAATTAACTGCCTGTTAACAGGCAGTTTTTAACCTAATCCCTATTTTCATTGGTGAAATGTGGGATTCCCGACAGCTCCAAACCACGCTAAGTTAGCGAGGCGGGCCGTCGGGATGAAGGCTTGGAGGGGACGAGATGTCCGGTGTTCAGGTGAGTGATGGGTGCATGAGTGCAGAGGTAAGTGTGTTTGGTGTGTTTAAAGAAGTTTTACTTACCTTTACAGCCTTCCTTCCTTCAGGTCTCGGGAGTCCCTCATCTCACTGGCACAGAAAGCAGAATGGCCGCGAGCTGTCAAAAGTTCCAGCATTCAGCTTTCTGTTCCGGGGAGATCTCTAAATCATCCCGAGGAAGGAATTAACTTGGAGTACAGATTGTCAGTGTTTGATAGCTTCAAACAGCTGTGAAATGCTGATATTTCATCTGTCAAAAGGTCTTGACAGATGAAATGTCTGTCTGTGACGTCACCTGTTGGCGGCTGGCCCTTAATTGGCCTGCTGAGCCCGCTGGGCGGGCTCAACAAGGCCAATCAAATCAAAATCGCGTGGGTTGGCTAGAACTCGATGGAGGCGAGACTACAACCCCGAAAGTTGTATACCCGCCTCCTCAATGAAAATCCAGCCCTTGGTGTGTGGGGGGGGGGGGGGGGGATTGGTGGTGAGGCTGTGGACATTTTGGACAGGAGGATGAGAATGTGAAAGTCGTGGCGTTGCTGGACTGGGAGACAATGTAGGTCAGGGACCACAGGAGCATCCTTTGAAAATAAATCATTTGGGCATAGAAAAAAAAAAATCTAGATTTCACACCAAATACATTTGCACAAATTAATATAATTTATCAATCGATTTTTGTTTCTCTAAAAAAAAAAAGCCACTCTGGCAAAAAGACAGGTCATTCTCGAGCGAGGCCTTCAGCGTTCAAATAATCTTTCTCCTCCACACTATAAACGTACAGCACAACTCGACACTTTTTTGGGGAAAACCACAATCTGAGCTTGCAAATGGACTGTCAGCAGCAAAGGATGTGAAAGGGGAGAATACTTTCTCTGCGCAGGGCAGCTACCCTCTGCTGACCAGCAGAGATGTGGCGATGGACATTCTGCAATTTTGCTCCATTACCTTTGAGAATCAGGGAGGATAATGCAGAGGTTTCCCTTAGAACATAACAAGAATTAGGAGCAGGAGCAGACCATACGGCCCTCTCCAGCCCGCTCCGTCATTCAAGATCACGGCTGATCTTCGACCTCAATTCCACTTTCCTGCCCGATCCCCATATCCCTCGATTCCTCCAGAATCCCAAAATCTATCTATCTCAGCCTTGAATATACTCAAAGACCCAGCATCCACAGCCCTCTGGGGCAGAGAATTCCAAAGGTTCACTACCCTGGGTGAAGAAATTCCTCCTCATCTCAGTCTTAAATGGCCGACCCCTTATCCTGAGATGATGATCCGTAGTTCTAGACTCTCCAGCGAGGGGAAACAACCTCTCAGCATCTAACCTGTCAATCCCCCTCAGATTCAATGAGATCACCTCTCATTCTTCTCAACTCCAGAGAGTATAGGCTCAGTCTCTCCTCATAGGACAACCCTCTCATCCCAGGAATCAATCTAGTGAACCTTCGTTGCACCGCCTCCAAGGCAAGTAGATCCTTCCTCAGATAAGGAGACCAAAACTCTGCACAGGAGGTTAAATGGTACAGTCCATGATAGGTTAGACTGGACATGATGTGTGGAAGGAACAAGCCTGATGAGTTTTCTCTCATTCCATGCTTTATGCTCTTGAGCGCCATTTAGAAAGATATCACAGAAACCCAGAAACCCCACAGTGCAGATAGAGGCCATTTTGGCCCATCGAGCCTGCACCGACACATATCCCACCCGATCCCCGTAACCCCTACACCAACACATATCCCGCCCTATCCCCGTAACCCCACGTATTTAATCCCCCTAACACTAAGGGTCAATTTATCATAGCCAATCAACCTAACCCGCACATCTTTGGACTGTGGGAGGAAACCGGGGCACCCGGAGGAAACCCACGCAAACACGGGGAGAATGTGCAAACTCCACACAGACAGTCACCCGAGGCCGGATTCGAACCCGGGTCCCTGGCGCTGTGAGGCAACAGTGCTAACCACTATGCCACCGTGCTGCCCTGGAAAGGTGGCAAAGGAAACTGGGGTACCCATATGCTACATCACAGGGGCGCTGGACACAAACTAGTGACCTGCATTTGCCCACAGAAGTCACCAATGCTGGACAGGTCCCTGGGGTATGGCCCTGAGCAAGTCCAAGCACTTGCCAGTCAATATTCCCACTAATTCTTCTGGGTACGCGGTCCCTTTAACAGGCTGCGCGGTCCATTCAAATTTCCACGCTTTTCCTACACTACGCTTCAAAAAGTACTTCATTGGCTGTAAAGAGCTGTGGGACACCCGGTGGTCGTGAAAGTCGCTATGTAAATGCAGCAAATCTTTCTTTTTTCTTTCATGCATGGTTCCCCCCCCCACATACAAAAGCTAGTGAACGGCCTGCGCGGGACCTCAAGACCACTGCCCGGCCACGCGGCTTAATGGGAACATTGTTGCCAGGATCTATTCAAGCAACGAGCATAAAGGGGTGATTTACATGGAAGAATTAAAATGAAAAGAAAGGAGGAGAAAGGGGGAGAGAGAAAGGGAGATGCCATAGATCACATAAACCTGGAACACTACTTCAAAATCAAACTAAGCAAGGAAAAATAAAAATTTGTGGAAAGTAAATAATGGCCCTGAATTTGCGGTCGGAGGCGTGCCGCCAGAGTACACCGCCGAGCCGCGAAACCTCTACGAACTTACCTCCTAGCTCCAAAGCTACGGAGCGCATGCGGAAACCCGAAACCTGCGGGGTCTTTTCAGAAGGATTAGGTAAAAATCTGGCCCCAAGAGAGAGTCGGCAGAATTTCTCCATTCCAACATTTATCACGCTCAGCCACCTGGCCAAAAGTGTCAGAAGCGGCAAAAAAAATAAAAATAACATTGGGAGTCATTCAAAAGGCATCTGGATGTTATTACAAGGGATCTGAGAGACAAGGGGGACAAGCTTTGAAGGATCAAATGGACCTGGGGGTTTTTGTTATGTGGGAGATTTACCCTTTCACACGCCCCCTGGTGGCCAGCTAGAGAGGGGCCGAAGATCAGCCATTTTGCCTACTTGGCTCTGGAATCCTGCCCGAGGCAGAAAAGGCAAAATTAAAAAAGGGTTTATTTGCACGCCTGGCTTAACAGTGCCATTGCCAGGGCCACAGAACAGCACAGCATGTGGAAAATGGGACTAGGGGAGGCTTATTGCACAAATCCTTATTGCCCTGCTGACAGCTCACTGTTCAGATTCAGTCATGAAGAACAGACAATTAGGCAAGGTGCTAACTAGACCGTGGCTAGCCCCCCTGTGGAACTGTAGGCCAGTAAACAACAACTAGAACTTGCATTTATATAGCAAAATGTCCCAAGGCACTAAGAGGAGAAAAAGGGAGAAAATTAGCAGTGGAACAAAGAAACAGATCCAGAGGGAATTTTCAAGGCATTTAGAAATGGATATTTTCAATTCGGCACAAGTGTAGTGGTTTTAGAGGCTAGAATTGCGCTCACCAGCTGGCCTTGGGTACCTCAATTTTCAACTTTCTTGAACTTAAAAAAAATACAAGGGGTAAGCCATTTAGGACTGAAATGAGGAGGAATTTCTTCACCCAGAGAGTGGTGAACCTGTGGAATTCTCTGCCACAGAGGGCGGTGGAGGCCAGTTCATTAAATATATTCAAGAAAGAGTTGGATATATTTCTTGAGGCTAAAGGGATCAAGGGATATGGGGAAAAGGCAGGGACAGGGTACTGAATTTGGATGATCAGCCATGATCACATTGAATGGCGGAGCAGTCTCGAAGGGCCGAATGGCCTACTCCTGCTCCTATCTTCTATGTTTCTATGTTAACACGACTCATTTCAGCACCTTCCTCCTCCCATCGCTAATTCCCCACCAGCACTGAACTCCTCCAAGAGCTTGAGTTGCCCATCTTACATCTTGCTAATGGGGGGGGGGGGGGGGGGGGAGGATTAATTCCCTCCAGTTAAAGCGAACAAAAATTCGACAACCGAGACGATAACTTCGACTGTATAATCTTTCTTCTCCTCGCATCTTCACTGTACTGTAATTGAGACGCACCTCACCATCTCCCACTCTAACTCTAACTCAATGCGTCAGCCTTGGTTCAGCGGCAGCACGCTCGCCTCGGAGTCAGAGGTTGTGGGTTCGAGTCCCACTCCAGGGATTTGAGCACATTTTCCAGGCTGACACTTCAGTGCAGCGCTTCAGGGAGTGCTGCACTGGTGGAGATGCCGTCTTTTGGATGAGACGTTAAATTGAGGCCCCGTCTGCCCTCGCAGTTGAATGAAAAGATCACATGGCACAAGAAGTAGAGATGGGCAATTCCCTCAGTGTCCTGGCCAAGATTTATCCCTCAATCAACATCACAAAAGCAGATTTACCTCATCGTTTGTGGGACCTTTCCTGTGCGCAAATTTGGTGCCACGTTTCCATACCTTACAACAGTGATTAATTTTCCAAAGTACTTCAGTGGCTGTGACGTGCTCTCTCACATCCTGTGGCTATGAAAGACACGATATAAATGCAAGGTTTTCTTTCTTGAACGCAATTTTGCCTCAAAACTGCGAAACAACTAACCCCCCCTGGGCTGCCCTTCTTCCCATAATCTCCAGGCTTTATAACTGAAACTTTACATCACCTGGTTACTTCTTCTCGATTTATTATACTCTTTCCAACCTTGGTGGTGTCCTGTACAATGAACCTTGGCCCTTCACCTAGTTTCCCAACAGAACAATATGTTGGCGACAGTCCATAGTGTGTCCAACATAGTGTGTCCCAGTCTGGACTCCTGTCATTCCAGGGAGATTAATCAATTTTGTCCTCCAGCTTAGTCAAGACTTTATTAAGACATGCACCCACTTTTACATTTTTTCATGCTTTGGGTTTGGCCATGAGGCTCATGAAAAGATGACTAGACATTAACCAAATCTCCACATAGAGCTCACAACACTTCACAGCCTAACTAAGCTTACTGCACAAGAAGTGCAACCAACAAATTTATATACATCAGCCTCGACTCCCGTCCTTCACGTTTCTGTTCTACATTGACTATTCCAACGCTCCCCTAACTGACCTCCGACCTTCCACCCTCCGTAAACTGGAGCACATCCAAAGCTCTGCTGCCCGTGTCCTAATTCACACCAAGCGCCGTTCACCCATCACCCCTGTGCTCGCTGACCTACATTGGCTCCCGGTTTGGCAATGCCTCGATTTTAAAAACCTCATCCTTGTTTTCAAATCCCTCCTTGGCCTCACCCCTTCCTAGCGCTGTAACTTCTTCCAGTCCTACACCCCTCCGAGATCGCTGCGCTCCTCCAATTCTGGCCTTGAGCACATCCTCGATTTTCAACCGGTCTACCATTGGCGGCCGTGCCTTCAGTTGGCTGAGCCCGGAGCTCTTGAATTCCCTCCCTAAACCTCTCCAGCTCTCTCTCCTCCTTTAAGACACTTCTTTAAACCTACCTCTTTGACCAAACTTTTGGTCACCTATCCTAATACAGGAAACTCTCGTTTAAACGGCACCTAAATATCTGGAATTCTCTATTAACCGGCAAAATTCATACTCCGAAAACAACACCTCAATAACCGGAAATGTTGCCGAGTCCGAGTCTCCCGCGGTGGCCGAGTTAGTCAGTGGGGGTAGTTCTCCAAACTGCCACTACTCAGCTTCTGGGCGCTGTCCGGAGTCCGAACACCTCAATAACAGGAGTCTGACTCCCGCGCTGCCGGCAGTCTCTTCCGATCCGCCATTTTTCTGTTTAATTACTTAATAGTAAAACAAAACTTAGACAGTAAAGAGTTATGGATTACCCTCAACTGGCAGTACTGTACTTGATCAAGCATCTTCCACCATCCATTTAACTCAACATTCTGTAGGTGAGTACCCAATTACTGTATACTGCACATTACTTGATTTTTTTTATTTTTGTTTGTTAAAAATAGCCTCGGTAGATAACCCTCCCAGTCATCTGGAATTTTTAATCAACCGGCACCATCCCGGTCCCGTCGGTGCCGGATACCAAAGAGTTTCCTGTAGCTCTAAGTGGCTCGGTGTCAAATTATGGTTGATAATGCTATATAAATGCAAGTTATTATTGTTGTTGTTTTACATGCTGCCTGTGTGTTTGCAGAAGGTTACAATCTCTGCTTGGTACAGCGTTATAAATTCTTTTTTTTTTTTTTTAAAAACCAGGAGCTGGTAGTTCATTGCCTCCATTTCTCCCTGCTCTACCATACACTGCATGCAGCTACTTCATTTCTATTCTGAGCAGTAAGCTGGGAGATGTGACCAAGCAGCCAAGATGACTGGCCCTCCAATTTTCCTCAACGTCCTTCTACACGGAGGAAGCAGCTGGCCTCCATTCAACGCCTCACCAACTAGGGGCAGTTGAGATTGGCGGTTCACCATGACAGACTACAGATGTTAAACCGTGTTCATCTTTGGGCTCCAGTCACTATTTTCCAGTTGGATTCACACACATTGGAAATTTTTTTTTAATTTTTTTTAAAAACCTTTTCCAGCGCGTGTCACGAGAGATACTTTTAAGCCACATTTTGTAAGCAAAACACATGAGCAATGATCTGTTAAACTGGCACGTGTTTAAAACCAGACCCAAGTGACACTAAGCCAAGCTCCAGCCATTTCAAATAGTCCGACAAGTATTTGCTTAAATAAAATAACCCGCATCTGACCTTGATGGCGAATGCCAAACACTTAAAAACAGACACAGGATGAAACAGAAAGCGCCGGGACGCAGTAAATATTTAATGCGTGAACGGGACCACAGCGCCACACTTGTGAAATTCTTTCCATATCCCAAATCACAGCTGTACAGTTGAAAGAAAGAGAACAAGCTGAAAATTCACAACTGGTCAAATCGGCAAGAACTTGCAAGAAAGAACCTGCATTTCTAGAGTGCTTTTCACAACCTCAGGACATCACAAAGCGCTTTACAGCCAATTAATGTAGGAAACGCAGCAGCCAAATTGTGCACAGCAAACTCCCACAAATGTGATAGTTAACCAGATCATCTTTTTTCTTTATGTCCACCTGAGGGGGCAGACGGGGCCTCGTTTTAACGCCTCAGCTGAAAGACGGCACCTCCGACAGTGCAGCACTCCCCCAGTGCTGCACTGGGAGTGTCAGCCTGGATTTTTGTGCTCAAGCCTCTGGTGTGGGGACTATGAACCCACAACCTTCTGACTCAGTGGCGAGAGAGTGCTACCCACTGAGCCACAGCCGACACCCTAAAAAGAGAAAGATGGGTGAATATTTGAAATGCGACCCTTCCCACGTACCCAAAACATTAGCCTCCTATGTCCTGCCAGCATTTTCCATTGCATTTCAGACTTCCAGCATTTGCACTTTTTCTCAGCAGCATGCAGTACTCGCCTCATGTGCAACGCCATTTTCAGGAATACCCAGTGAATATTTCTATTCAGCGGGTAGAGTTTCTTTTATTTATTGTCCACTCAATACATTGAAACTTTTCCCATGGGTGTGGTGTACATTTTTTTTTCTTACGAGTGTACTTTGTTAGGTTCACGTTCTAAAGGAGATTTGATCGAGGTATTGAAAATCACGAGAGGTCTAGACAGAGTAGATAGAGAGAAAGTGTTCCCATTGGCGGAAGGGTCGAGAACCAGAGGGCACAGATTGAAGGCGATTGGCAGAAGAACCAAAGGCGACACGAGGAAAAACTTTTTTACGCAGCGAATGGTTACGATCTGGAATTCACTGCCTGAAAGGATGGTGGAGGCAGACTCAATCACGGCTTTCAAAAGGGAGTTGGATAAGTACCTGAAGGAAAAACATTTGCAGGGCCACGGGGAAAGGGCAGGGGAGTGGGACTAGCTGAAGCGCTCTTGCAGAGAGCCGGCACAGGCTCGACGGGCCAAATGGCCTCCTGCTGTGCTGCAACCATTCTATGATTCTATAAATCCTACCCCCATTTGGATCCCAGAATAGTGGTTTTCAAACATTTTCGTTTTGGGGCCTCACTCAACAACACACTCCTGCAAACTTTGTGCTGTCTTTCAGAAGTTAAGACAAACAGCAATAGAACCAAGGTGCTATTGAAATGAATAAATACAGAAAAAATACAGAAATCTAATAACCTTGTAGGCCTCTCCCCAAAATTTGGGCACCCCAATTTGAAAACGCAATTACTATAATCCTTCCCGTGATATAAATAACTATTCAAGCTCTAAAAAACATAGCACTAGTTTGTTCTGCATCGGTTTATTTTTTTCTTTCATTGTAGTTATGATTATGTCGTATTGTAAGAACATAAGAAATAGGAGCAGGAGTAGGCCATTCGGCCCTTCGAGCCTGCTCCACCATTCAATGAGATCATGGCTGATCTTCGACCTCAATTCCATTCACCGGCCCTATTGCCATATCTCTTGATGCCTTTACGAGTCAGAAATCTATCGGCTTCTGTTTTGAATATACCCAATGACTGAGCCTCCACAGCCCTCTGGGGTAGAGAATTCCAAAGATTCACCACCCTCTGTGTGAAGAAATTTCTCCTCATCTCAGTCCTAAATGGCCTACCCTTTATCCTAAGGCTGTGGCCCCTGGTTCTAGACTTCCCGGCCAAGGGAAACATTCTCCCAGCATCCACCCTATCAAGCCCTGTAATAGTTTTGTATGCTTCAATGAGATCCCCTCAGTCCTCTGAATTGAAGAGAATACAGGCCTAGTTTACTCAATCTCTTCTCATACGACAGTCCCGCCATCCCAAGAATCAAACGACAGTCCCGCCATCCCAAGAATCAATCTCATGAACCTTCGTTGCACTCCCTCTATGGCAAGTATATCCTTCCTTTGGTAAGGAGACCAAAATTGTACACAGTACTCCAGGTGTGGTCTCACCAAGGCCCTATATAATTGGAGTAAGACTTATTTACTCCTGTACTCAAATCCTCTTGTAATGAAGGCCAGCATACCATTTGCCTTCCTAATGGCTTGCTACACCTGCACATTCACTTCCAGTGACTCATGTACAAGGGCACCCAGGTCCCTTTGAGCATCTGCATTCCCCAATCTTTCACCATTTAGGAAATACTCTGCCTTTCTGTTTTTTCTACCAAAGTGGATAACTTCACATTTATCCACATTATAATCCATGTGCCATGTTCTCGCCCACTAACTGAGCCTGTCGCGATCCCCTTGAAGCCTCTTCACATCCTCTTCACAACTGACACTGCCACCTAGCTTTGTGTCATCAGCAAATTTGGAAATGTTACATTTAGTCACCTCATCCAAATCATTGATATAGATTGTGAATAACTGGGGCCCAAGCACCGATCCTTGTGGTGACCCCACTAGTCACAGCCTGCCATCCTGAAAAAGACCCGTTTATCCCTACTCTTTGTTTTCTGTCTGTTAACCAATTCTCAATCCATGCTAGTATATTTCCCCCAAATCCATGTGCCCTAATTTTGTTCACCAACCTCTTGTGTGGGACCTTATCGAAGGCCTTCTGAAAATCCAAATACACCACATCTACCCGTTCCCCTTTGTCTACTCCACTAGTTACATCCTCAAAGAACTCCAATAGGTTTGTCAAACAGGATTTCCCTTTCATTAATCCATGTTAACTCTGCCCAATCTTACTATTAGTTTCTAAGTGCCCAGTTATTGCATCCTTTATAATAGATTCCAGCATTTTCCCAACTACTGATGTGAGGCTAACAGGTCTGTAGTTCCCCATTTTCTCTCTCCCTCCTTTCTTAAATAGTGGGGTTACATTTGCTATCCTCCAATCTGCAGGAACCGTTCCAGAATCTATAGAATTTTGGAAGACGACAACCAATGCGTCCACTATCCCAACGGCCACCTCTTTCAAAACCCTTGTATCAGATTATAGCTTCTAAGAAAGAGTGTGCTCAACAAGTGAGGTTTGAAGCATTTTTAGATTTAATGTATGCATCAAGCACTCCGAGATTATGGAAATCGTGAGTTAGTAGAAGATCACAACTCGCTACACTGCACCCGTGTTACATTTCTAATTCACACATCAATCCTCTTAACAGCCTCTCAAGTTAGATTGTCAATTTAAGTGCTCAATTATGGGCAGTTGGTGGACTTGTACTTCTTAAGAGAGTTGAGATTGGACTAGACACTTCAGAGAGAGGAGGGAGAGGGAGAGCAAGAGAGAACGCACATAAATGAATTTTAAAAAACCTGTGTGTCGGGACTGAACCGACACACAACAGTCGAAAGAAACTAGCAATCCACATACCAACCATCTCCTCTATAATGATATTTTACGTGACATTCAACAGCCAATATGGATACTTAAGGTTGCAGTTATGCTATTACAGGAAACTTGTTTATCCGGAGGTTGTATGTCCGGAAACCTCGATCTACCGGCAGAAATCAGGAGCCGTTTTGTTAGGTTTTTTTTCTTCTCGTGGCTTTTTCTTTCTTCTCGTGGCTTTTTCTTCAACAGTCAGGCTCTGGAAAGTCTCTCTGAAGCTGTTACTAAGCTACAGAGATGCTTCCAAGGTACGGGCCGACTGTTTAGAAGCTGTTGCTAAGCAACAGTGTTTGTTGTCAGATACGGAGATGAAAACCTCCGTATGCTTCAACATTAACGCTGGTATGTCTGACAGTTTTGATAGATCGGCAACAGCTCGGTCCCGTCGGTGCCGGATATAACAAAGTTTCCTGTACCTGGAGTTCTATATACTCCGGGATCTAGCCTTACCTCGGACTGGAGCGAGGCCCCCTTGAGGAGACAGTCTCACACTTGTTCAGCTTGACACGGCACGGAAATTCTGCTGGGGGAGAGGAGTCTTCCAGTCTCTCATCGTAACTTCAGAGAGAGACCAGCAAACCCACCAGAGAAACAGAGAACCCCCCCCCCCCACCCCCCGCAGCACTACAGGGCCTGGAAGAATAGCTCTTGTATTGTGCCACTGTAGATTCAAAAAAAAAGTATTCAGGGGAGTCATTGGACCCCCTTAAGTTGGGTAGTTAGTAATAGTACCAGAGGTTGAGTGTTCAATTCCCAGCATGGCAAGTAATTAAACTGAATGCAATAAATCTGGTAATTAATAGGCTAGCACTAGAAAAAATTATCAAAACTGTTGCGTAAACGAAATGATTAATTAATAGCCTTCGGGGAAAGGATACCTGGTCTGATCTATATATAACTCCAGTCTCTCAATACATGGTTGACTCAATGCGCTCTGAAGTAGCCTAGGAAGCCACTCAGTTGTGAAAACAATCGTTAAACACTACAAGGACTGCAGTGGTTCAAGGAGAAGGCTTGCCGCTGCGCAAGGCAATAAATGCAAGCTTGCCAGTGTGGCCCACGTCCAGAGATCAAAACAAAAAAAAATTACCGTTTAGAGTGTTACTGCTCTCACCTGCACCCTCGAAACAAATTTACTGACTAGGACATAAGAACATAAGAATTAGGAGCAGAAGTAGGCCATTCAATAAGATCATGGCTGATCTTCGACCTCAACTCCACTTTCCTGCCCTATCCCCATTTCCCTCGATTCCTTTAAGAGTCCAAAAATCTATCAATCTCAGCCTTGAATGTACTCCAAGACTCAGCATCCACAGCCCTCTGGGGCAGAGAATTCCAAAGATTCACAACCCTCTGAGTGAAGAAATTCCTCCTCATCTCAGTCTTAAATGGCCGACCCCTTATCCTGAGACTATGCCCCCTAGTTCTAGACTCTCCAGCCAGGGGGAAACAATCTCTCAGCATCTACCCTGTCAATCCCCCTCAGAATCTTATATGTTTCAATGAGATCACCTCTCATTCTTCTAAACTCCAGAGAGTATAGGCCCAATCTACTCAATGACATGCGCAGGACTCTCTCCTGTCTGGGAGAATCGGATCCCCAGCCAGTTAGTATAAATAAGGCTCAGCCAGCTGCAAACTAACGCTATAGCTACTGACCTCCCTAACAGCACTGTGGGAGCACCTTCACCACACGAACTGCAGCGGTTCAAGGCGGCTCACCACCACCTTCTCAAAAGGCAACTAGGGATGGGCAATAAATGTTGTCCTTACTAGTGAAGCCCACATCCCATGAAAGAATTTTAAAAAACTTAGTGGTAGCTAAAGCATAACCACAGCTTAAACGTTACTTCCTCTTTCCATCTACCAGTTGTCCTCAATAGATGGTTTGATGCAATTAGTGTTCCAAAAGGAATCTGCAGAAAGATAGATTCATAAAATCTTCAAGAGTTACGACACTGGGACACAGTTTGCTTCAGCATCGCTGGTCAAAATCCTGGAACTCCCTCCCTCCATAACAGCACTGTGGGAGTACCTCACGGGCTGCAGCGGTTCAAGGCGGCGGCTCACCACCACCTTCTCAAGGGCAGTTAAGGATGGACAATAAATGCTGGTCTTGCCAGCGACGCCCAAATCCCGTGAATGATTTTTAAAAAAAAACAAGTATGGAGGAGTCACTCACCTGCAACATGCAACTTAGGCCGTAAACTAAAGGACGATGCTGTGGACACGAATGGAAATCCGAGAAGGCCGACTGTACTGGACTCATTACTACAGCAGGAGCAGCAGGACTAGGAGCAGCCAAAGGAGGGTTATTTGGTCCAATGATCATATGAGGTGAATGTGCAGGAACAAGGTTTGAAGAGTTTTCACTCAGAAGTACAGACAGCCTTCTGGCACAGAAATAAGCAAGGCGACGAGACAGATAGGCCGACTGAACAAACTCTTCAGAATACTGAAAAAAAGAAAGGATCAGTCATTGGTCGATTCCATTTCTAATTACCGACAGGACATTTCTCAAGTTACACTGTTTTTGACCCATTTTTCTGCCTTCTGTCCAACTCCTTCTATGACTAAGAACAGTCGTGGATTGAGCTCCTTTCCAATCTAAACAAAACAAGGATCTAACCAGGAATCAAGTGAGATAGCCATAACGGGAGAAAGGAAAGACCAGCCTAACTTTGTTCTCACGTATACCTCTCTACACATATAAGGTACGGTATTGTAGTGGTTATCTTATTGGACTAGAAATCCAGAGGCTTGCACTAATAATCCAGAGAACACAAGTACAAATCCCACCATGGCTGTTTGAGAATTGAAACAGTTTAAAAAAAGATCTGGAAATAAAAATCTGCGATCTGTAAGCCTGACTATGAAGCTGTTGGATTGTCATAATAACCCAACTGGTACACTCATATCCTTTAGGGAATGGAAGGTGCCATTCTTGCCCAGTCTGGCCTGTGTCTCCAGTCCCACCCCAGCATGGTTGACTCTTAACTGCCCCGTGAAGCAGCCTAGCAAGCCACCAAACCAGCAGTTCAAGGCCATGGCCCACAGCAACCTACTCAGGGCAACTAGAGATGGGCAATGCCGATCTTCCCAGTGCTGCCCACATCTCAATAATTAATTTTTTAAAATATAAACAGCAGATTATAATCTGCGAATGTCAACCCCTAGGCGAGGATACATTCTGGTACCTGGTACCTTCCTGGTCTTCACAGCTCAGTGTCACAGCATGCAGTTTATTCAACTACGGAGCCATCCCTGGAGCAACTTTGGGTCCTAAACACATTTCGGATGATGAACACACACACACACAGACTTTTGAGATATTTATGAATATTTTACAATTTTCAGACCATTTAATTTTCATATAAAAAAGGATAATGGGAACCAATCAACCACCGCAACAACACGCCACTATCATAGGCGTTGTCAGTTTCCATACTGCGTGTCGTACTGGGAATGGAACAAGTCTCCATGGGCTTTTAAACTGTGAAGGATGGCAGCTTGCTGGAAATACACCACTTAATCACGTCATACAAAATTATGAAATAACTTCAATCTATTCCAAAGATCCAAAAGGTCATAACCACCCAAGAACCTGTAATGAGTTTGCCGGATATAATTATAGCATGTACAGGTTAACGGAGGTGGTGATAATGTTTAGGAAAAAAAAAGATCTCCTGCGGCATTGATCAGTCTGAGATCGGCAGTGTAATTACGGAGTGGTTATGATGTTTAAAATGGTCTATTCTGAACCAGATAGCAGAGGACAGCAGGGGCTTGGGGAGTGGATTTCAGCGGTAGGGAGGAGAAAACGCATTGAACTGTGCATTGAATTTTAAACCTAAAATCACCAACTTTGAGATAAAAAGTAGAGACTCACCCGTTAATAGCATTAGGGATGGGTGAACTGCGATAGCAGACGTTGCAAAATTTCACCCCGGCACACCTCCAAACATATGATTTAAAAATCAAAAGACTGTACATGATTGAAAATGTGTGTTTCATAGAATCATAGAAATTTACGGCACAGAAGGAGGCCGTTCGGCCCATCTTGTCCATGACGGCCGACAAAGAGCTCTCCAGCCTAATCCCACTTTCCAGCTCTTGGTCCGTAGCCCTGTAGGTTACGGCACTTCAAGTGCACATCCAAGTACTTTTTAAATGTGATGAGGGTTCCTGCCTCTACCACCCTTTCAGGCAGTGAGTTCCAGACTCCCACCAACCTCTGGGTGAAAAAAATTCTCCTCAAATCCCCTCTCAACCTCCAACCAATTACTTTAAATCTATGTCCCCTGGTTATCGACCCTTCTGCTAAAGGGAAATAGGTCCTTCCTATCCACTCTATCTAGGCCCTTCATAATTTTATACACCTCAATTAAGTCTCCCCTCAGCCTCCTCTGTTCCAAAGAAAACAACCCCAGCCTATCCAATCTTTCCAGATAGCTAAAATTCCCCAGCCCAGGCACCATCCTCATAAATCTCCTCTGCACCCTCTCTAGTGCATTCACATCCTTCTTGTAATGTGGTGACCAGAACTGTACGCAGTACTCTAGCTGTGGCCTAACTAGTGTTTTATACACAGTTCAAGCATAACCTCCCTGCTCTTATATTCTATGCCTTGGCTAATAAAGACAGTTATCACGTATGCCTTCTTAACCACCTTATTTACCTGTCCTGCTACCTTCAGGGATCTGTGGACATGCACTCCAAGGTCCCTCTGATCTTCTGCACTTCTCAGTGTCCTACCATTTATTGTGTATTCCCATGCCTGGTTAGCCCTCCCCAAATGCATTACCTCACACTTCTCCAGATTGAATTCCATTTGCCACTGTTCTGCCCACCTGACTAGTCCATCGATATCTTCCTGCAGTCTGCAGCTTTCTTCTTCATTATCAGCCACACAGCCAATTTTTGTATCATCTGCAAATTTCTTAATCATGCTTCCTACATTCAAGTCCAAATCATTGATATATACCACAAAAAGCAAAGACCCACTACTGAGCCCTGCGGAACCCCACTGGAAACAGCCTTCCAGTCACAAAAACACCCTTCGACCATTACCCTTTGTTTCCTGCCTCGAAGCCAATTTTGGATCCAACTTGCCACTTTGCCTTGGATCCCATGGGCTTTTACTTTCGTGACCAGTCTGCCATGCGGGACCTTATCAAAAGCCTTGCTAAAATCCATATAGACTACATCAAATGCACTACCCTCATCGACCCTCCTTGTTACCTCCTCAAAAATTTCAATCAAGTACTGTGTTTGTCCCATTGGAAAATTGGAATTGGTCTTTAAAGTACTAATTTTTTTTTTTTTTTTTTTTTATAAATGATTAGTACCAAGTCTGTGCACTTCACAGAGCATCTCACAGCTTCCCAATTGCAAGCCCTACTCTAACTCTACAATACTGTATTCGACTGAGAAAGAGGTCACCTTAAGTTTCATTATGGGAGTTGTAATCTATCAGATTGAAACACCTTGGGCCAGAAATTTACCGTAAAAAATTAACGGTGAGGCTAACAGCGAAGTAGAGGGGAGACTTTCAATCCTATACTGTACTGGATTCAAACCCAGATGTAAAAAGCCTGTGCTAATCCAGTGCAGTGCTTGTCCCACTCCAATATAAATAGCGAAACTGTCTGTAGAACGTAGCACGAGATAAGGCTGCAGTTAAATTAAATATTGCAGAAAACCTTGTGGCAGATTATCAAAATGTCATCCTACTGGAAAAGTGTAACTATCAATGGATTTTTGTCATTTTAAATAGGAAGTTAATTCACCCAGAGGGCATTTTATCACCAATCTTTGTTTAGTTTCTTTACAATGTTTATCAGACAACAACATTGTGTGGGTGGACTTCATTTCTTTAAAAAAAAGGGCTGTGTCATTGGAGATAGGTAGATAATTTGGAGCCAAGAATCTATAACTCCAAACTGGTTGGGCCAGATAGTCTTCCTTCATGCTACTTTCTTTTTTGAAGAACAGCACAAAGCTTGATGGGGAAAAGGGGAAATACTCATATTGCTTACCTGTAGCATTAGTGGCAACAGCAACTTAAGGAGTTCATCATCTGCTGGTCTGATTTTTTCCAGAACATCCAGGATCCAGGTCAAGTACTCGTGTCGCTCCAACATCCCATCCTGCAACATGATATGTATATGCACGTTAAAACCAGCTTCCTGGCTCCTCGCACTGAGCAAGCCAACTCACTGGGGTCGATTTTCATTGACCCGTGGAGTCGGGTTTGGAGGCGTGCGGGGGGTTAAAGTCCCGAATTCGGGGGTCCCCACACCATCCCGCACCCAACCCGCCCCCATGTAAGTTTCAAAGGAGGCAGGTACCTGCCCCTCACTGGGACCCGCCTACCCGAGGCGGGAAGGGATTAGTGCCAATTAACTGCCTGTTAACAGGTAGTTAACAGGCAGTTTTTAGCCTAATCCCTATTTTTAAGGTTGAAGTGTGGGATTCCCGACGGCTCCAAACCACGCCAAGTTAGAGTCGTCGGGCCGTCGGGTTGAAGGACTTGGAGGGGTCGAGAGTTCGGTGTTCAGGTGAGTGATGGGTGCATGAGTGCAAAGGTAAGTGTGTTTGGTGTGTGTAAAGAAGTTTAAATTACCTGTACTTACCTTTTCAGCCTTCCTTCCTCTAGGTTTCGGGAGTCCCTCATCTCACCGTCAAAACGTCTTGACAGATGAAATTTCAGTCTGTGACATCACCTGTTGCCAGGTGGCCCTTAATTGGCCTGCTGAGCCCGCCGGGCGGGCTCAACAAGGTCAATCAAGTTAAAATCGCGTGGATTGGCCGCATCTCGATGGAGGCGGGACTACAACCCCAAAAGTTGTAGTCCCGCCTCCTTCCCGACTTCTGAATGAAATTCACCCCCATAGTCTTTTACAATTACGGGAAGCAACTTAGATCCCAACATTTCCACTGCCTGCAAGAACGTCCAATGCAAGAGCTGCAGTGCTCAGGCAGCGTAGCGCACAATGATTGCAGGAATGTGCAAAGATGCGTCTCAGAAGTCCAGTCAGTGGCCAAATTCCCTGCGCCACTGGTGACGCAGCAACTTCCGAGGGGGGGGGGGGGGGGGGCGGAGAAGAGACGTAAATAAAGATTATGGAAATGGAAGCACATCGCCAATATCAATGACTGCCCAAGGCCAGGCCTTCCCGTCAACAGGGTTAATAAACGGAATAAAAACAGAAAATGCTGCAAACAGTCGGCAGGTCAGGCAGCATCTGTGGAGCGAGAAGCAGAGTTAACGTTTCCGGTCGATGACCTTTCGTCCGTTAATAATGGTGCTGCTTAGGATGATCTGAACTGATGCTCATTGTATGGGAAAGACATGGGCCCAGAAATTCGGGTCCCCACACGCGAGTACGTGCTGGGTACTCACGCGTAGGCCCAACGAAAGTGCTGGTTTCGTGCAGGCACTGCGCATGCACGGGAAACTGGAACTTCCATTCCATTGAAAGAAGGGGTTGACAGGTGGAACGCGTGCGCCAGAGAGTCAGCGCGTGCGCATCGAACTTACGGTTTTTTTGCAGGTTTCTCCGGGAGGGTAAGTCTCCAGGTGTTACACTTTTAAAAAGCAGGCGCAAGGCCTGCTTTTAACAAGGTAAGTGGTGAATTAATTAAAATTTAAACATTTTTTCCACAGGTTTATTATTTTTAAATACTTTAAAAGGTAAGTTTATTTTTAGCCCCGTTAGAAAATGTAATTAATTTTTCAAAAATTTAAATTGTTTAAAATAGTTATTTCATGTAATTTATAGTTATTTTAAAAATGTGATTTAAAAAAAAAATTTTTTTTGAAGTTTTAATGATGTTTTGGGGCTTATAGTATTTATAGGTTTGACAGCTCTTCCTGTCAAACTTATGAATGAAGCATTTTCCTGCTACCATTGGCTCTCCATGGCCCACGTGATCCCAGGGGACGCTACGAACTAACTGCGCCCCTGGGATATGCAAGCACTGCGCGCCGGCAGTTGGAGGAGGCCCAGGATCGGAATCCCACGCGGGCCCACAGCTCAACAGCCGGTGCGCTAGGTAAGTGCAGGTCGGGGGCTTGCACCCGCGGGAAGCCCCTGACTCGAATTTCTGGGCCATGACGCGACTCAAGCTGTTGAGCATCAGTATCGCTAAACTGACTGTTTTGGCAGCAGCATGATGAAGACAGATGGGTCATTTACTGGAAACACAGATTTATGAATATAATCTGCATCATGACCGAACCCTTTTGCATCAATACAAATCAATAATTTGCGTCTGCTTCCAGTTCTAATTGTTGGTTTGCGTCAGCACGCCAAAGATGTTGGCCTCTGCACCAACACGACTAACTTTCAGTGTAGTGCATCAAAAAGAACACTAACTCAATTCAGAGAATGGGGCAATAGTCAACGTCCCTGGGCGGCAGTGTTTTATTAAAGTATTTGGCTCCACATCCATGTCAAAATCGTTTTCAATGTTTTTAACAAATTGCCCACAGAGTTTGCATATCATGATGTAATGGTGCATTACGACTTCACATAGTGCTCAGCTACACGGAGTCATGTTTTTAAGATGGGTAGCACTATATGAAAGACAGGAACAGTAATTTTAGCAGGTGGTTGCAGGCTAAACTAGGGTAGGGAGGGGGGGTGGGAAAGAGTTGAGGAGATGGAATGGGAAAGAACTTAGTAATGTAATTCAGATTTGAAACTGGGGTCATTTCTAGCATAGCCAGGTAATTGTAGGACTTTGCTTTCACAATAAAGTCAAAAGATATTCGAAAATATAATGTAATTCATGCATAAGATGGATCTACATTCTAAAAATATTACATTACTAGTAAATCGCCTACAGTTATTGAAGAGTAGGGGCCAGGCCAAGGGTCAGAGGAGAATGGGGAGGGAGAGAAAGAATGGGAGGGAGAGCGAGAGAGAGAGCGAGAGCGAGAGAGAGAGCGAGAGAGAGAGAGAGAGAGAGAGAGAGAGAGAGAGAGAGAGAGAGAGAGAGAGAGAGAGAGAGAGAGAGAGAGAACGGGCGGAAAGTTGGAGACGATAAATATGACGAAAATGACAAGCATTTATATAGCACATTTAACATAGAAAAATGTCCTAGATGGGATATTAAAAGTCAGTCACAAAGTGTAGTACATGGTTGTAAATATTGAAAAATTGCTGAATGTCAAAGGGGTGGCTGCAACAGGACGAAGGACATTCAGAAGTGTTGGTGCTAAACATTAAGCTGCTGGAAGGCACAGAGAAGCTACCACATGGTTTGTCACATGGTTTAGTATGAGCATGCTCAGTTCGCTCTGGCCTAGTAACCATGCACCTTGACTAGCAACTCATCCTGTCTCTGTCCTTCATTTGTTCTACCCACATATATTACATTTTTGGCGATGAGAATGGGATGCCAAAGCCATTTTTAGGGATCATGGAAGGACACAGTGTTCTACCGTCGAGTGGAAAATTTAAGGTGAATTTGACACACCCAAACTGAATTTTTTGCCATGTTTTACTGTTAATGCTAATACAGAATTGTCTGTGCTTCGCCTTCGCGTGTATGTATACACAGCAACAGCGGCGTTGATTCTCACAGGTAGCGTGCCGAGTCACTGTTTGACGGGATCGGGACAATCATGGCCACAACTACGGGATTCATCGGAAGCCTCGGCCTGTATGATCGAACTCGCGAACCATTCAGTTCTTACATTGAGCGGATGGAGTTTTTTTTTATTTTTTTAAAGCCAATAACATTATTGAGACCGAAGGTGAGAATGTTCAAGCTCAAAATAAAGTAATTCATGAATGTGAAAAAGCAATTTTTCTAATGGAGATTAGACTAGATGTCCACGGAACGTTGACAAACCTACTCGCCCTAGGGAAAGCGAAGGATGCGTCGTTTGAAGACAGTCGAAAAACTAGAGGACCATTTCAACCCAAAGCCATTAAAAATGGCAGAGAGCTATAAGTTTGGTACGACAAACCAAAAACAAAGCGAAACCATTAGTGTGTATATTGTAGCTCTTAAAAACCTGTCTTTGCATTGCAACTTCGGCACATTTTTTGATTGTGCATTGTGAGATAAGTTTGTGTGTGGACTGGTGGCTGAGCGCACACAAAGTTACTGAACACTCCAAACCTAACAATAGCAAAATACTGCAGATGTTGGAAATCCGAAATAACAGAAAATGCTGGAAAAACTCAGCAGGTCAGGCAACATCCGTGGAGAGAAATTTGAGTTGACGTTTCGGGTCGAACCCTTCTTCAAAACTGGAATGAAAAGAAACTGGATCGAAGGCAGGGCTGCGATCGGACAAAAGAATAAAAGAAACAAAAGAAGTAAAAGAGATTAGAAGCTAGACGAGATGGTAATAGGCTGAGATTAGGTGTAAAGTGTACTGGCAGGGCAAAAGATAGCTGCTAGGTGTGAGAGAGAAACAAAAAGGGGGGGGGGAAAGGAGTGGAAAAATTACAAGAAAAAATGAAATGGGGGCCGAGCTTATGATCTGAAATTGTTGAACTCGATATTGAGTCCGGAAGGGTTCCCCTTGTCCTCACCTTTCACCCCACCAGCCTCCACATTCAACGGATCATCCTCCGGCATTTCCGCTACCTCCAAAGTGATCCCACCACCAAACGCATCTTCCCCTCCCCTCCCCTTTCAGCATTCCGCAGGGACTGCTCCCTCCGAGACACCCTAGTCCACTCCTCTATCACCCCAAACAGCCCTTCCCCTTCGCCTGGCACCTTCCCGTGCAAGCGGAGGAGATGTAACACCTGCCCCTATACCTCCCCCCTTCCCACTGTCCAGGGCCCCAAACACCCCTTCCAGGTGAAACAGCGATTTACTTGTACTTCTCGCAATCTAGTATACTGTATTCGCTGCTCACGATGCGGTCTCCTCTACATTGGGGAGACCAAACGCAGATTGGGTGACCGCTTTGCGGAACACCTCCGTTCAGTCCGTAAGGGTGACCCCGAGCTTCCGGTCGCCTGTCATTTTAATTCACCGCTCCATTCCCACTCGGACCTCACCGTCCTTGGCCTCTTGTATTGTTCCATGGAAGCTCAACGTAAACTCGAGGAACAGCACCTCATCTTCCGATTAGGCACTCTGCAGCCTTCCGGACTCAATATCGAGTTCAACAATTTCAGATCATAAGCTCGGCCCCCATTTCATTTTCTCTTGTAATTGTTCCACTCCTTTCCCCCCCTTTCCTTTTGTTTCTCTCTCACACCTGGCAGCTATCTTTTGCCCTGCCAGTACACTTTACACCTAATCTCAGCCTATTACCATCTCGTCTAGCTTCTAATCTCTTTTACTTCTTTTGCTTCTTTTATCTGATCGCAGCCCTGCCTTCGATCCAGTTTCTTTTCATTCCAGTTTTGAAGAAGGGTTCGACCCGAAACGTCAACTTAAATTTCTCTCCACGGATGTTGCCTGACCTGCTGAGTTTTTCCAGCATTTTCTGTTGTTACTCCGAACCTAACGTTTGAAAAAGCATGCAAAATTGCCCTATCTATGGAGATGGCGTCTAATAAGAACATAAGAAGCAGGAGCAGGAGTAGGCCATACGGCCCCTCGGGCCTGCTCCGCCATTCAATAGGATCATGGCCGATCCGAACCGAGACTCACGTCCACTTCCCTGCCCTCTCCCCGTAACCCCCAATTCCCTTATCTGCTAGGTAACTGTCTATCTCCGTTTTAAATTTATTTAATGTTGCAGCTTCCACAGCTCTCTGGGATAGCAAATTCCATAGATTTACTACCCCCTCAGTGAAGAAGTTTCTCCTCATCTCAGTTTTGAAATGGCAGCCCCTTATTCTAAGATTATGCCCCCTAGTTTTAGTCTCACCCATCAGTGGAAACATCCTCACCGAATCCACCCGATCAAGCCCCCTCACAATCTTATATGTTTCGATAAGATCGCCTCTCATTCTTCTGAACTCCAATGAGTAGAGGCCCAACCTACTTAACCTTTCCTCATACGTCAACCCCCTCATCTCCGGAATCAACCGAGTGAACCTTCTCTGAACTGCCTCGATATACCTGCAAGTATATCTTTTCTTAAATATGGAAACCAAAACTGCATGCAGTATTCCAGGTGTGGCCTCACCAATACCCTGTCTAAGAATGCTGGGGAGCTCCATCCAACTCAAGTGATTGGTGCAGCTGAGGTCTACAGTCACAAAGCCACCGCCAAACCTAAAGCTGTGAGACCAAGTCAAAAGCATGTCGGTGAGAGCATTTCAGTGAATTGTTATTGCTGCAATGGAAATCACTCACCACAGTCCTGCCAATATAGAAATGCGAAGTGTTTTCACTGCCAGAAGCAAGACCATATTTCAACAGCTTGCAGAGCTAGATCGAAATCAGGAAGAACCATTCTAGTGGCAATGTAAAGCAACGACAACAAAAAAGGGAGGAATTCACAATATTGAAGTGAACACACCTGATGAAGAACTAGGCATCTGCAGTATCTATTCCACTAGTGGCAATGCTAGCTTTCGTGAGAAAGACTTCCGTACAAAACTTTTGATCAGCAAGCAATATATTGATATGAGTATCGACACAGTTACGGACTGCTCTTCCATGAGTAAGGACACATATGAAACATAGAAAAATAGCAGGAGTAGGCCATTCGAGCCTGCTCCACCATTCAATATGATCATGGCTGATCCTCTATCTCAATACCATATTTCTGCTCTCTCCCCATACCCCTTGATGCCTTTCTGTCTAGAAATCTATCTAGAGTAAGTTTAATCAAATACCACTTACAAACAGTCCCGTAGAGTTAAAAACCTATTCAGGAGAAATCCTAGAGACATGTGGACACATGTAATGTAAAGTTCAACACAATGGCCAGTCAATAAAGCTGCGTATTATTGTAGCGAGCTACAACAACAGGCCAACTCTCATGGGCAAAGACTGGTTGTGAAAGTTAAAACTAGACTGGAAAAACACCTTCAGTGTAGATGCTTCAAAGAAGCGACTCGACACAATGCTGAACAAGTATGAAAGCATGTTCACGAGGGCATCACTGGGTATGACGCACCCATCCGCATCAAGTCCAACACGAAGCCTGTCTATTTTAAGGCAAGGCCGGTCCCCTATGCATTGAAAAGGTCAGGTGGAGGAAGAGCTAGCGAAACAGAGTGCTAGTAAAAACTGACAAAAGTGGCTACCCAGATTGTGGTAGTGCCCAAAGCAGACAAAACTGTACACTTGTGCGGTGACTACAAAATTACTATTAACCAAGCAGTTGACGATGAGCAGTACCCGTTACCTACATCGCAAGATTTGTATGCAGCACTCTCTGGGTCAAAGGTTTTCTCTAAGCTTGACCTGTCGTATGCTTACGCTCAGTTGAATGTTGACAAAGAGAGTCAACAGTATCTCACCATCAACACACACAAGGGACTGTACTCATACACCAAGCTGCCATATGGTGTAAAGTCCTCCCCCAAAATCTTCCAAGCTACGATGGATAAGATTTTGCAAGGAATTCCAAAATTACTTATGCAATCAAGACAATGTGTTGATCGTAACAAGCAGCGAGGAAGAAAATCTAGAAGCGTTAGATTTAGTGCTTCAAAAGGTTGAATGCCGACAACGTAAAACTAAAAAGGAACAAAATAACAACATAAAACGCTGGAAAAACTCAGCAGGCCAGGCAATATCCGTGGAGAGAGAGAGAGAGAGAGAGAGAGAGTTAACGTTTCAGGTCAAAACTGAGGGAAAAAAAGCAGGAAATGAAAGGGATGAAAAATCAAGTTGGGAAATGGGGGAGGGGATGAAAGAACAAAAGGGAAGATCTGAGAGGTGAAGAGACATTAAGGGATATTCAAGGCGAGACGAGATGGTAATAGGACAGGTAAAGAGACAAAGGATGGCTCTAGATGAAGTGTGAAATGCGCTGGCAGAGTGAGAGACAGCTGCCATGTGGGAGAGAGAAAAAAAAAAGGAAAAGGCACAAACCAAAAGTGTGGATAAAAAATATATAAAAATGATAGGGTCCGAGGTTATGGTCTGAAATTGTTGAACTCGATAGAGTCCGGAAGGCTGTAAAGTGCCTAATCGGAAGATGAGGTGCTGCTCCTCGAGCTTACGCGGAGCTTCCGTGGAACAAGGAGCAAATTTGCTTTTGTGCAGCCCGAGGTTATGTACCTTGACCTGAAAGTTGATCCAAATGGCTTGCAACCAGTTAAGGAAAAGGTTAATGCTGTCATCAATGCTCCAAAGCCACAGAACGTGTCTGAGTTAAGATCTTTCCTTGGAATGGTCCAGTACTATGCACGTTAGCGACCATGTTAGCTCCTGTTATGTCTTCTAGCGCTCGTAGTGCTTTGTAAAGACGACTCTGGACTCGGTAGTTTGTAATTATAACTACTGTTTCACTTGTGTTGTAATGGCTGCCTGCCGCATGGTGCGGGGTGATATTTTCCAAGTGCTGTGTAGCGCCTGCGCACTACTTTCCCAGCATCATAGTGCTGCTACACTTGATTTGAGTGTTAGTACACTTGTACAATGTAGTCCCAACATAACTATGTAACAGCTCCATTGCACAAGCTCCTCAAGAAGGATGTCCAGTGGAAGTGGACAAAATGCAACAGGAAGCTTACGACGCTATAAGAGAAGTCTCTCTAGCGATGCTCTACTTATGCACTACGACACAGAGCGTGAGCTTAAGATAGCGTGTGGTGCTTCTAGATATGGTGTGTGAGCTGTCATAAGCCAAGTAATGCATGAAGGCCAAGAGAAACCAATCGCATTTGAATCGTGAACCCTCAACAGCAAAAGAAACTACACTCAAATTGAAAAGGAAGTATTTGTCATAGTGTTTGGAATCAAGAAATTCCAACAGTTCCTGATCGGCAGAAAGTTTACCCTAATAGCCAATCACAAACCGCTCCCAGCAATATTGGGACCCAAACCTGCCACCCCTGCAATGGCCGCATCAAGAATGCAATGTTGGGCAGTGTTGTTGTCACAATATAACTACACGATTGAATATTGCACGTCAAAGCAAAACGCAATCGCAGATGCCTTGTCCAGACTGCCACATGAAGACTCGTGTTGGGAGTGAAGGTGAGATTTTCAAGCTAGGTGCAGTTGACAAAGACTTTCCTGTGAATGCAACGGAGATTGCAAATGAGACTCAAAAGGACTCGGTACTGAAAAGAGTGTATGAAAACACCTTGAATGGGTGGACTGATCAGTGTCTGGACACAGAATTGAAACCATTCCATAACCGTCGTACTGAATTGTTTTGTGAGCAAGGTTGTATCAAGGTTGAAACAGAGTGGTGGTACAGGTTGGACCCCGGTAATCCGGCACCCTCGGGACCAGGCTGGTGCCGGACCATTGAAAATTCCGAACCACTGAAGGTGTCGAAAGTTACCACAAACACCGCCACCACCTGCTCCTCCTCTTCCTGCTGCTGCCCTCCCTGTGCCGCCGCCGACACCGCCGCCCACAGGCTGCTTGGGCTCGGGCTCCATCGCACCGCCAAGCCGTCGGTGATGCTGCGCGGTCCAGGCACTGAACCTGACCTGGCGGCGGTCCTGGGACCCGAGCCGGACCCATCCCAGGGAGGGAATGTGACAGCAGGACCTTCCTCGTGCCAGACCACTGAAGGTGCCGGACCGTCGGGTGCCGGATTACCGGGGTTCAACCTGTACCTACTTTTTTGAGAGAGAATTCTGGCCGAACTTCATACTGAACATCCAGGGGTCATCAGAATGAAATCAATTGCAAGAAGTTTTGTTTACTGGCCTGGATTGGTCAGCGATTTTGAATCACTCGTCAGCAAATGCAGCGTTTGCCAAAATTCCAGAAACCACCCAAAATTCCACTACAACCCTGGTCATGGCCAAGTAGACCTTTTCAGAGAGTACATGTAGAATTCTGTGAGAAAGCAAATGATTATTTCCTGGTACTTGTAGATAGTCACTCAAAGTAGATTGAAGTGAAACACATGGGTTCAAATACTACAACTGAATGTACCATAGATGAGTTGAGGTCTATCTTCGCATGTCATGGCTTACCTGAAGAGCTTGTTTCTGACAATGGTCCTCTGTTCCATTCTGCTCTATTCCAAGAGTTCATGAAATGGAACAGTATCAAACACACTCGTTCCACCAGCTTCAAACGGAACAGCCAAACGGTCAGTCAGAATAGTAAAAGAAGCGCTCAAAAAACAAGTGTTACAGAGTTGTTCGGGACTCAGCATGAAGCAACGTTCTTGCTGAAGTACAGAACTACTCCGCACACTACAACTGGATATACCCCAGCAGAACTCTTGAAGAGGAGATTGGGAACACAATTGAGTCTTGTTCAACCAAATTTGGCCTCGAGTTGAACAGAAACAGTTGAGTCAGAAACGTCATTATGACAGCAATCAGAAAGAACACAGTTTCAAACAAAACAAGTGTGTTCGTGTTCTCAGTCCCTCTGGAAAGTCAAGTTCACACAAGTGGGATGTAGGAGCCATAGTAGAGGTTGGTGGAACCAAGAGATATTTGGTTGAAATTGGTGACAACATCCGAAGTGTTCATGTAGATCAAATGATCTCTGCTGGAGATGATCCAAGACGTGGATCTTGAACCCATACATGAGTTTGACTCCGTTCAGACTTCAGAAACTGAAGTACCAGGTTCTAACATATCAGATAGAAACATCTGAATTCGGAACCAGAACAAAACAGCCCGAAACTTGGTTCAACACCAAAACCTTTTGTAAGGAGATCAGGCAGGCTCTGCAAACCGGTTATTAAACTGGATTTGTAGTTAATTTAAAAGAAAAAAGCCAGGAGTTTTTGTTATGTGGTGCATGTAATGCGGAGAAAGGTGGGACCATAGTTCGTTGTACTTGAGGGGGGAATATGTACACTTTTTTTTTTTAAAAAGGGGAAAGCAGTGTAATGTATTATCACATAGTTTAGTATGAGCATGCTCAGTTCGCTCTGGCCTAGTAAACAAGCACCTTGACTAGCAACTCATCCTGTCTCTGTCCTTCATTTGTTCGACCCACATATATTACAGCAACTACTGGATTGTGGCCTGAATCATGGCAGCCCATTGTTGACAAGAGCTGAATAGGGAATTCCCATTAGAAATGTGGACAGAAATGTTTACATTGTAGCATTGCTCAAAAATTGTGACAACAGGAAGTGTATATATATGAAAAGTCTTGCATATTGCACACTTCCTTTTTGTCACACTAACTTCCTTGTATCACAATATTTATCATACCTGGGTGTTACTATATATAGTTATTACACTTGCCTTTCAGTCCTCCAGAAACTAGGTTGAACTGTTTGGCACCCAAATTTATTTTCGGTTGCCGTGCCACCCGCCCCCTCCACCCGCCCATTCTCCATCGTGCTGCTTGCCCATCCACTGCCACTTATTGTTTACAACACTCGTAAACCCCCACTTTGCCTGCCCTCTTCTCCCCGCTCTTGCTACCAGCCCACCAGCAACCCCTTCCACAGTAGTTCCCGTTAACATGGGCCTCTGGGGAAGGGACCAACGAGGGCGCACAGAGTGGGAGGAGTGAGGCAAGAGAGAGGGGAAAGGACAAGTGAAGAAGAGAGGCAGCAGTAGCAGAGAGCAGGAGTAGGAGCGGACAGGATACTAGAGGGTCATACCAATCAATACATTTTTTTCTCCCATCCTGACCCCCCCCGCCACCCCGCATCCCCCACAAACACGGAGGTGGGGGTGGGTAAAGAGTTGGGAAGAGGATAAGAAATTCAATGACCTTTCCCTCAGGGTGGGCGAGACTAGGGGAATGACACAGGAGAGAAAGGGTTGAGGGGCATTGCGATAATGGAGAGCACAGTAATCATGGTGAGAGACAAGGCTCTGACACTCGGGTAAGGCTACCTTACTATAGTAATGCTATAATGACAATACTTCTGTCTACATTTCTAATGGGAATTCCTTATTCAGCTCGGTCAACAATGGGCGGTCACAATTCAGGCCTCAATCTAGTAGTTGGCGGTGTGGTAGCTTCTCTCTGCCTCCCAGCAGCTTAAGGGCACAAGAGAACGTCAAACCGTACACATGGCCATGGTGTCAAAGGGTGGGTGTGGGAAAACAAAGTGCAAATTGATCCAGGTGGAGAGTGTGTTGGGACTGAAAGAGACCTAGCGCAACAGTGATTATGGGGAGGAAGAAGTAAAGACGAACGCGAATATAATATAGTGTCAGCTGTGGCTCAGTTGGTAGCACACTCGCCCGTGAGTCAGAAGGTTGTGGGTTCAAGTCCCACTCCAGGGACTTGAGCACACAAAGCTAGGCTGACACTCCAGTGCAGTGCTGCACTGTTGGAGGTGCCGTTAAACCGAGGCCCTGTCTGCTCTCTCAGGTGGACATAAAAGATCCCATGGCACTATTTCGAAGAAGAGCAGGGGAGTTATCCCCGGTGTCCAGGCCAATGCTTATCCCTCAATCAACATAACAAAAACAGATTATCTGGTCATTATCACATTGCGGTTTGTGGAAGCTTGCTGTGCGCAAATTGGCTGCCGCGTATCCCACATTACAACAGTGACTACACTCCAAAAGTACTTCATTGGCTGTAAAGCACTTTGAGACATCCAGTGGTCGTGAAAGGCGCTATATAAGTGCAAGTCTTTCTTTCTTGTGTTAGTTGTTCTATCTCTGTCTCTCGGTGCCATCAAGTGTTAGGGGTGTTGGGGGGGGGACACTCGGATTATATTGGATTAAAAGACCACAGCACAAGTTAGCACAAGCAGCAATTACATGCAGCTTTAGAACATTTATCTGAAAGGATATAATTGGATTTAAACACAGTATATTGTACAAGAAAAAGAACGATCTAGAAGCCCAGGAAGGAGTCGGTGACGATTCCTTGGGGCTTATTTAACACACAAACACTCTGCTAACTAATCTGATGTAGCTCAGCACACGAGGAGATCGTCTGTTACTTTGCTCATTTTCACGTCGCTGAGCCAATGCATTACAGCTCAGCCTCTAAAGCAGAATTAGGTCACGTTTTACGCTGGCATGATCACAAGCTGAAAAAGCAGCACGACACGGTGTCCTCACGTGGCTCGCAGCCAAGGGCTTCGGAGGGACAAAAGCATGCTGCTTGTTGGCTCAAAAACAGAAACTTAGAAATGGTCCCGCATGTTTTACTTTTACAGGGGCGGGGGGGGGGGGGAGCAGAAATCTAAGAACACACGCACAGTTTTCAAAAAAAAGGTATGGGGATTGAAACTCCGTTGTGCAATATTCGTCACAAACCTGTTAACATGTTGATCCACTATATTTTAATAAAGGGCTTAAACCTTTGTTAGAACAGAAAAGGCAATTTCGTATGAACTCGTTAATGCACTTGCTACTAACATTGCAAAGCACAGTTACAACACAAAAGTATTAATAAAAAGCAACAAAGATATTCTTTTTAAATTCTACACTTAAGTTAAAAACTTATCATTTACATTAATTGGTGGATGAAGGGGGGGGGGGGGGGGGGGTAATGGAGCAAAGTCCCGATACTGAAGGAGTCTAATCAGCACACGCACGGTTCAAATGGCAGGATCTTTGAAACACTCAAATGCTTTTTTTATGGTTAAACGCCGAGTTATAGTTCAGCAACTCTATCCAGGAAGACATCCCTCCCTCGTCACCAGAGATCAACAAAACAGAAAATGCTGGATAAACTCAGCAGGCCAGGCAACATCCGTGGAGAGAGAAACAGAGTTAACGTTGCAGGTCGAAACCCTTCTCTCAGTTCTGAAAAAGGGTTTCGACCCGAAACGTTAACTCTGTTTCTCTCTCCACGGATGTTGCCTGGCCTGCTGAGTTTTTCCAGCATTTTCTGTTGTTATTCTGGATTTCCAGCATCCGCAGTATTTTGCTATCTGTATAAACAAATATATTCCATCAAAAGTAAAACCAACTGAAAAAAAAGACAAACAGAAAGGATGTTAATAATAATTCTTTGTTAACGGTTCAATCTCTAAAAGGGGAACTGAAGCCAAGGCTCCGTCTTCAAGTCCCAGTTGCTCGACAGCTGTGAGTTTCCAACCGATTTGCACGGACATCCCCCTTTATATTGTAGAACAGCTTCTACCCGAAGCGGCTCTGTAGTGTGGCAGGGCTCCTGCCGTTATTTAATCTACCCCATTTACATTGCTGGGACAAATTCCCCAGCGCTAGTGAGAAAGGAAGAAACAGTCATATTAAAAAAAAGTCACGGTTGCAACTTTCAGCTTTCGGCTGCAGACCATCTTTGCTAGTGGGAGGAGGTGAACAATGTGAAAATTGTACTGCCACTCACTATAGCTGCACTGAGCACGTGTCCTTCCTACAGGCAAACGAAGCTGCCGCCATTAGCAGGTGCCGTGAGCGCCACGCATGCTTCTAGAAGAGTCAACAACAACAACTTGTATTTATATAGCGCCTTTAACGTAGTAAAACGTCCCAAGGCGCTGCACGGGAGTATTGCAAGACAAAAAATTGGACACCGAGCCACAAAGAAAAATTGGGGCAGGTGACCAAAAGCTTGGTTAAAGAGGTAGGTTTTAAGGAACGTCTTAAAGAAGGAAAGAGAGGTAGCGAGGCGGAGAGGTTTAGGGAGGGAATTCCAGAGCTTAGGACCTGGGCAGCTGAAGGCACGGCCACCAATGGTTGGGCGACTATAATCAGGGATGCTCAAGAGGGCAGAATTAGAGGAGCGCAGATATCTCGGGGGGGGGGGGGGGGGTTGTGGGGCTGAAGGAGATTACAGAGATAGGGAAGGGGCGAGGCCATGGAGGGATTTGAAAACAAGGATGAGAATTTTGAAATCGAGGCGTTGTTTAACCAGGAGCCAATGTAGGTCAGAGAGCACAGGGGTGATGGGCAAACGGATCTTGGTGCGAGTTAGGACATGGGCAGCCGAGTTTTGGATGGCCTCAAGTTTACGTAGGGTAGAATGTGGGAGGCCAGCCAGGAGTGCATTGGAATAGTCACGTCGAGAGTCTTGGGAAGCCACCCCAAGCTACTTCCCCACTCTTCCACCGCCATTAATGCCGCACCCCCACCCCCCTTTAGAATTGCAGTGCCAAAGTCAGGACTGTAATATAAAAAGGGCTATAATGCTTTTTTTAGTTCTTTCTGGGAATTGGAGCAGTGCTAGGAAGGCCAGCGTTTATTGCCCATCCCTAGTTGCCCCGTGAGAAGGTGGTGGTGAGCCGCCTTCTTCCTGAACCGCTGCACTCCGTCTGGGGAAGGCATTCCCACCGTGCGGTTAGGGAGGGAGTTCCAGGAATTTGACCCAGCGACGATGAAGGAACACCATACATTTCCAAGTCGGGACGGTGCATGACTTGGAGGGGAGCTTGGAGGTGGTGGTGTTCCCATGGACCTGCTGCCCTGGTGCTTCTAAATGGCAGAGGTCACGGGTTTGGGAGGTGCTGCCGAATAAATAGCCAGACATAGCCACTGCAGTTGTTTGTACCCATCATAGTGCAGCTTGCAAAGCTCCTACCACTGCACAGCAGAGCAGACCTGGGCCTGCAAAGCCAGGAGAGTTGCATCAAGCCGGCATCAATGGGTATTCTAAATAAGTCTCTGTGCTATTTTCTGCAAGAAGGGAATGTGCATGAAGGAGTCAGGGTGGCCATACAATATCTAGCCTGCACAAAACCATTTATAAATTTCTCTCAGACTTTAGGATTTTCTAGATCCAACACTACATCGATACCAGCACCAGAAAGTTTTGTAAAGTGAATCAACTCCAACTGTGGGGATTATAATGTACTATGCAGTACAGAAAATAAATTAGCTTATAATTTTGAAGGATTTAATTGGGGCAGACGTAACTCTAAACCCCAGAGGATTAAACTGAGCTCCATTACTCCTACCTAATCTTAGTAGCAAACACACATTAAATGAAGATCCAGTTCTTAAATCCGTCCAATATGGGGGCAGTAATTCCTCCCCAAACGCGCGAGTACGGAAGGGGTACTCACGCGTTTGGCCGGAGGAAATGCCGGTTTTCAGCATGCACAGCGCATGCGCTGAAAACCGGCATTTCCTCTCCTCTAACCCAAGAGGTGAAGAGGCTAGCGCGTGCGCTGTAGGGGGCAGCGCGTGCGTCTTGGATTTCCTCTGTTTTGGGGGATTTGCGCATGTGTAAAGGCCTCCAGTCTTTATGCTTGTAAAAAGCACACGTAAGTATTTATTTTTACAGGTAAGCGGTGTTTTAGTACAATTTAGAATTTTTTTTCCCCCCACAGGTTTATTATTTTAAAGAATCTACAATAAGGTAAGTTTAGTTTTAGACCCTTTTTATTAAAAAAAAAAAATTTTCAAAAAAAAAAATTTTTGTTTAAATTTTTTTTGTTAAACTTATTTATACTTAATTTAATGATTGGGATGTTTTTTAAATTTTTATTTAAAGTTTAAATCGTGTTTTGGGCCCCCGTAGTTTTCATGAGTTTGACAGTTCTTACTCTCAAACTCATGAATGAACCTTCCCCTCCCCTGATTGGTTGTACAGTGCTCACCTGATCCCAGCCGGCACATCGCACTAACTACGCCGCTGGATCAGGTAAGCACTGCGCGCTGACATCTGAACCGGGCCAGGGACAGGAAATGCAAGCAGGCCCAGGCTTCAGATGTCGGCGCGCAGGGTGAGGGCAGATCGGGGGCTTGCACGCGCGGCAAGCCCCCGACACCAAGTTCTGGGCCATGATCTTTACTGTTCTGCGAGTACCAAACATACCTTTAGTCTGCAAATTACACAAACGTGTTCATTTACCAAGCAAGGTGAAAAACAGAAGCTAACACGGTTCATATCCTGGTTGGCTCGCAAGGAAATGAGAACATGGGTATTGTACAATTTGAAGGTGCCATGTGAGAACTGCTCAACGCTTTTGCATATTCTTTGTACTTCATACGCGGAGAATTTTTTTTTTTTTTTTTAAAAACAAACCTACATTGTAGCAAGAGGAAAAGATAAAATAGTATTAACCAGTATGAGTGCAGCTTCTGTCACACTGTCTACAGCCAATGAAAAGGCCGCAATTATGCTGCGCACAGTGGCGTACAGGAGCAGGAGGAGGCCATTCAGCCCCTCAAGTCTGTTCCGCCATTTAATGAGATTATGGCTGATCTGTGACCTAACTCCATTTACACGCCTTTGCCCCATATCCCTTAATGTCTTTGGTTAACAAAAATCTATCAGTGTCAGATTTAAAATTAATTGATCTAGCATTAATTGCTGTTTGCAGAAAAGTGTTCCAAACTTCTACCACTCTGTGTGTAGAAGCGTTTCCTAACTTCACTCCTGAAAGGCCTGGCTCTAACTTTTAGGCTATGTCCCCTAGACCTAGAATCCCCAACCTTGTATGGACGGTACCCAGAAAAGGTGTGTTCTCTTCTCAGGGACACTAGAGTGTGCTGGACACTACAACGCACTGTTACTCCAAGATGAATAGAAAGCAGGACAAGTCACAATCAAACTATATAGTGCTCTGGTCAGAGCACAGCTTGAAAACCCTGTCCAGTTCTGGCCACTGAGACATTCAAATGCTGGAGGCAGTGCAGAGTCAAGCAGCAAGAGTGATTCTTAGCAACAAATGAAGAGGACTGGAGAAGCTTAGGCTTTTCAACCTAGAAAAGAAGCACCCAAGAGGTGACCCGATACATGGACAAGGTAGTTAAATATGGTACTGAAAAGGTAAATCAAGTACATCACATTAAACTAAATTGCAAGAATTAGCACAACAGGACACAGGTTCAAGCTCGTAAAAGTCAACTTTAATTTGTTGCCTGGCCTGCTGAGTTTTTCCAGCATTTTCTGTTGTTATTTAGGACTATTAGGAAGCTGTTTGCATAAAGAGTAATCAATAGATGGAATAAAGAGAGGAGTGGCGGTGAAAAGCCCATGAATTATTTGAGGAATAATTGGCTGCTGCAATGGGGGAACCGAAGCGTTTTTCTGGATGGATCAACCAAGATAAGCTGAATGACTATCCTCCTCGATAATTATCTTGCGATAGTGTTGCAGCATTGAGCAACAAGACATGGTTTCCTGTAGTGTATGTAACCTGTACCACCTTAAGAGACTACCTTAAGGTGATGGACTACTTTCTGACGGCTCCTGTATATTGTAGTACCGGTGGTGACCACACCGGTATATAAAAACCCTGTGGAGCAAAGTGTATTTCAGTTCAGCCCTGACCCTCAGTTACTAAGGACCTGTTTAAGTATTCTGTTGTCTGTGTCCAGTTATTCAGCATAACTACATTTAAAAGCACAGACTCAACAGTGGCGACAAGTCTGATCGTACCTAGCGGCAGTTTTGCAGCCAAGGAAGCTTCGTCCTCAGAACGGGCGTCGAAAAGGGGCATCCGCCCTCAACATCCTGCTGAGCACTGCATCGCACGGGAGGCCATCGGGAACCCGGGTTGGTTTGCTGGCCACGAAGTCCACCATCGACGACAGGCAGTGATCATCCCTTCTACGACAGCGGCGGGTAAGCCCGATCGAGCGGCACGGAGGGGAAGTCGGCCGAGTTGTCAGTGGGAGAAGGGGAGGGAAAACAAAGAAAATGGCGGAGAACACGACCGCAGCCGGTGTCAGGGGCCGGACTGCAATCGGGGCAGAGACGCGCAGCAGCCAGGGAAGCGTTGATGTCCACGAGGACCGCGGGAGCGGCGGAGAATAAGAGCAGCAGCGTCGGGGAAATAAAGGACCGCTGGGAGGCGAGAACGGCAACAGCGCGGTAATCGCCATTTTAGTCGGCGGGGGAAGAAGACAAGCGTGGGAAAAGCCGCCAAGCGCGGGAAGCCGCCATTTTGAAAAATAAAATAAAATAAAGAAAACTCAACAAGGATGCCAAAAATGGGTAACATCTCTGCTTTTGATAGCGATGTAGAAGATTGGGCCACTTATGTGGAACGCGTTGAAGTGTACTGTACAGCGAATGAGGTACCGGTGGATAAGAAAGCACTAACCCTATTAAACTCGATGGGTGCGAAGGCGTACGGGTTATTAAGGCACCTTGTAACACCAGATAAACCGGTAGGAAAGAGTTTCGCGGATATGGTTACTATCCTGCAAGAGCATTTAAACCCCACGCCACTGCTGATAGCGGAACGATTTAAATTTTAAATTTTACAAAAGAATTCAGCTTAAAAAGAGGAAAGCAACGCTGAATTCTTAATCGAACTGCGCAAGTTATCAAAGTACTGTCAGTTCGGTACAGGACTAGCAGACGCTCTGAGAGATAAGTTTGTGTGTGGGCTACTAAAGGAAGGAACCTAGAAGTGACTGCTAGAGGAAAAGGATCTTACGCTGGACAAAGCTTTCAGCATTGCAGCATCGCACGAGGCAGCAGCACGAGGCACTGCAGAAATGCAGCAAAGGCCATCGGAATTCAGCACCAATGAAATGGCATTGGGCGCAGTAAAGTGCTATCTTTGCGGAAGGACAACGCATGATCAGAACCAGTGCTGGTTCAAAGATAAAGAATGCAGGCAGTGTGGCAAACTTGGTCACATAGCGAGAGTATGCCGGTCAGGAAAGAAGACCAGCAACAAAAAGTCGCCGCAGGAGAAGTACAAAAAAGTACACAAGGTGACAGAGAACAGTTCGGATGAACAGAAGATGGATTCAGACTCCAGCAGTAAGGAACTGGGTTGTCTAAAAATACATAATGTGGGTAACACAGCAGACCACCAAACTATCTGGGTCATGCTTCGGATAGCAGGAGTCCAAGTGAAGATGGAATTGGACACTGGATCGGCATTGAGGGTCATGAATAAGCAAGATTACAAAAGGTTATTCTCACACATTCCCCTGAGGGATACGGAGATTGTATTGAAAACATACACGGGGCAAATAGTATACCCCATCGGAAAGATAAAGGTAAAGGTGGTCTACAATGGTAAAGAAAGTCAGGGAATGGACTTGTATGTGTTACCTGAGGGAGGTCCGCCACTACTGGGATGGGAATGGATCCGGAGAATAAATATGGACTGGCATTCCTTACAAGCACTAACTGTAGATTCCTGTAAAGAGGACGACGTCAAACCTAAACGACTGTCCAAAATATTGGACGATGCTAAGGAGGTGTTCCAACAGGGACTGGGAACACTGAAAGGAATTACGGCAAACATCAAGGTTGAAGAACATGCAAACCCAAAATTTTTCAAAGCCAGACCGGTACCTTATGCGATACGACCTGCTGTGGAAGCAGAGCTGGAAGGGCTAGAACGTTCAGGAGCACTGTCAAAGGTGGACGGGAGCGAATGGGCCACACCCATTGTTCAAAAAGGCGATAAAGGCCATGAGCGAAGACCATATTCCACTACAACACAAGGTGGACAATTTCCTGATGGCATATCGAAACGCCACGCATGCAGTGACAAATCAAAGCCCTGCCATAATGTTCTATAACAGGAGGTTACGGTCCCGGTTGGATGTTAAAACCCAATGTGCGTAGGGAAGTCGAAAACAAACAATTCCAGCACGTAAATAACAAGGCCACTCGGAGTTTCGAAATAGGACAACCAGTGTTGGCCAGGGACTATAGGAATGATAAATGGCAATCCGGAACAATTCGTGCCCGACAAGGACCCTTGATGTACACGGTAGACGTTGGTGAGAACGTAATACGACGTCATGCTGACCAACTTGTGGAATCGAGAACAAGGGTCGACCCCATGTCTACGGCAGAGACACCAGTTGAAGACGTTATTGAGCCTGTAGCATCTACCTCAGACTCGAACGTATATGATGATGTTCAATCCATAAGAGATCAAATGGATGAGTCACCCCAGCAACGAGAACCAGAGACCCCTGAAAGGCGTTATCCGGCCTGGATCAGGAGGCCTCCTCAGAGACTGAATCTTTGAACAGTTTTGTATGAAAGTTGTATATATGTTATCCATGTTATGTTTAAATTGGGGTGTACACTGTTAAGCTAAAAGGGGAGGAATTGTAGTGTATGTAACCTGTACCACCTTAAGAGACTACCTTAAGGTGATGGACTACTTTCTGATGGCTCCTGTATATTGTAGTACCGGTGGTGGCCACACCGGTATATAAAAACCCTGTGGAGCAAAGTGTATTTCAGTTCAGCCCTGACCCTCAGTTACTAAAGACCTGTTTAAGTATTCTGTTGTCTGTGTCCAGTTATTCAGCATAACTACATTTAAAAGCACAGACTCAACATTTCCCATCTCATTCAGGCCACTATTAGGAACCCAAGTACAGGAAACTCTCTGGTATCCGGCACCGACGGGACCGGGATGGTGCCAGTTGATTAAAAATTCCGGATGACGGAGAGGGTTATCTACCGAGGCTATTTTTAACAAAGAGTCAGACTCCTGTTACTGAGGTGTTTGGACTTCGGACAGTGCCAAGAAGCCGAGTAGTGGCTGTTTGGAGAACTACCCCCACTGACTAACTCAGCCACCGCAGGAGACTCTGACTCAGACTTGGCAACAATTCCGGTTATTGAGGTATTTTCGGAGTATGAATTTTGCTGGTTAATAGAGAATTCCAGATATTTAGGTGCCGTTTAAACGAGAATTTCCTGTATTTCTCTTGACAAAGTCAGAGACATAAAGAAAAAAAGACTTGCATTTACATAGCACCTTTCACGACCTTTGGATGTCCCAAAGCGCTTTACAACCAATGCCGTGCTTTTTGAAGTGTTGTAATGCAGGAAGCACGGCAGCCAATTTGTGCACAGCAAGCTCCCACAAACAGCAATGTGAAAATGACCAGATAATCTGTCTTTAGATGTTGGTGGAGGGATAAATATTGGCCAGGACACCGGGCAACTCATCCCCGGCCACACTCATGTACCGCTGTGCGGCACTGCAGGATTATTGGGAGCATGACACCCAGCTCCCCAAAAAAAACAAATTAACAGGCAGGAAGGATGATCTTATTGTACTGGACAGTAACAATGTTCTTGCACAAGAAGCATTCTTTGAAGAATACAGTGAAACCTGTAAATTACGGACACCTTCGGGACTGGCATCAGCTGCCTTTTTTTTTTTTGCAGGTGTCCTTATTTTCAAAATGGTCAATGTATGCAGTCTCAAAATTGTCAGTGGTATGGGGAGTTCTTTACCCAGCATCCACAGTGGGAGAGAAACCGCTGTATCCCCGGGACAGAGACACGCAAGCATTCCATCCCACAGATAGAGTGGTTTCTCTGCCGCGGTGGATGCTGGGTGAAGAGCTCCCCGTTCCACAAAAGCCATTTCTTTCACAAAGCCCGCTGTCACCTCGCGCTGACCGATATACATTGACCTCACGAGAATTTGGGGGCAAACAAGGAAGCAAGCTGCAAAGAGGGGGGTGCGGGAGTGCCAGTGATCCCAACTCAATCAAAGTTCCAGATACAGCAGCTTTGCAACAGGTTGTGTCCAGTGTTTTAAGTTGTAAAAGGGCTTGGTGCATTGAAGGCTGTCCGTAGTTTGTAATTTGAGAGTGTCCATAGTTTCAGCGTGCCTCTTGTACAGGGAACTTTGTTATATCCGGCACCGACGGGACCGAGCTGTTGCCGATCTATCAAAACTGCCGGACATACAAAGTTAACGTTGAAGCATACGGAGGTTTTCATCTCCGTATCTGACAACAAACACTGTTGCTTAGCAACAGCTTGTAAACAGTCGGCCCGTACCTTGGAAGCATCTCTGTAGCTTAGCAACAGCTTCAGAGAGACGTTCCAGAGCCCGACTGTTGAAAACAAAGCCACGAGAAGAAAAAAAAATTAACAAAACGGCTCCTGATTTCTGCCGGTAGATCGAGGTTTCCGGACATACAACCTCCAGATAAACCAAAGTTTCCTGTATATATTTTAACCATGCAAGTTATATGGGTCTCTCAAGAAGTGTCTGTTTATACAGGTTTTACTGTGTATAAAAGCTCCATCAAAATAGAGCTGCACCATCACTGGCAATGGCTTCTCTTCCCACTCCCACACAGTGACCTCAGGAGCCCTCCCCCAAAAGATGAATCCTGGCCCCCCTCCTCTTCCTCATCTACATGCTGCCCTTGGGTGCTTTCATATGGTCAGTTTCCACGTAAACGCTGATGAAACCAAACTCTCCTTGTCCACCACCTATACCAACCCCTCCACTACCTCGGTGCTGTCAGGTTACTTGCCCAACATCCAGTCCTAGATGGCTTGGAATTTCTTCCAGTTAAACGCTGGGAAGACCAAAACAATCATCATCGGCCATGACACAGATTCCATGCCGTTCCCATCGACTCCACCTCCCTCCCTGGCCACGGTCTCGAGCCGAACCAAACTGTTCACAACCTCGCCGTTCTGTTTCCAACCCCATATCGTCTCCATCACAAAGACTGCCTACTTCCACTACCATAATAATCGCCCACCTCAGCCTATCGACTCCAGAAACCCTCATTCACGTTTTTGTCACCTCCAGAGTCGATTACTCCAATGCACTTCTTTTCCATAAAGACGGTCAGTCTTGAAATTTAGACCTTGGTCTAGGCGGACACTCCAATGCAGTGCTGAGGGAGCGCTGCACTGTCAGAGGTGCCGTCTTTCGGATGAGACGTTAAACCGAGGCCCCGTCTGCACGTGGACATAAAAGGATCCCATGGCACTATTTTGAAGAAGAACAGGGGAGTTATCCTCGGTGTCCTGGGGCCAATACTTGGGCCTCAATCAACATCACTTTAAAAAAAAGATTGTCTGGTCATTATCACATTGCTGTTTGTGGGAGCTTGCTGTGTGCAAATTAATTGCCACATTTCCTACATTCCAACAGTGACTACACTTCAAAAAGTACTTCATTGGCTGTAAAGTGCTTTGGGATGCCCCAAGGTCGTGAAAGGCGCTATCTAAATGCAAGCCATTCTTTTTTCTTTTCTGAATGTGCTGAATCGACCTCCACTCCAGAGTAATCTAATCACCATCTTCTTTGTCATATAGAGCTAAACCAAAATGCTTTCCCTCCTCTCCTGAGCTTGAGTCATGAATGGTGCCCAACTGGAGTTCTGTACTCGTCCTTTGCCAGTAGAGATTTTGGCTTGTTTTTATTTTATTTTTATTTATTTTATTTTTTTATTTTTTTATTTTTTTAAAAACAATCGAGTTCCTCCACATTCCAATCCACAATTGCTGCTCTGCTCTCCACTCCTCCTCAACCCAATGCAAAAACACACAAGCAGAGCAGGCTGTGTTGCCATGGTTTGGTCACAGATCGTGACTGTGCCAAACATAAAAGGCTCTGAAGATAAATAAATTCATATTTGCAATTAAAATAATCTCCGGTTTATCCGCAACACAAGACTCCCTCGCACAGGATCACACTCCTTCGCTCCCAAAGTTACCCCCACTGCTCCCTCTCGAAATGCCACTTGCTCGAGGGATAAAGATCGTGCACAATACGAAGGTGCAACAGAAGGAACGCTGCGGAGAATCATTTCCCAGTGAGCGTTAAGTGTACACCCATCACCTCAGTGCCCTACTGAGGCAAACACTTGTTAAAGAAGTTAACACGTTTGACCAAATTTCATACACAAGGAAAACATTCCACATCCAATTTTTAAAGCAGTTTGCAGCAATTTTTACATTTAAAAATTACACCCAATTAGTTGTTTTTAAAAAAATAAGTTATTTGAATCATCAATTAACTTTGGCAATAGATCTTTAGAAAAAGGTCTAAGTTCAACTTGGATAAGAAGGACCAGAGGGCACAAGTAAAAGAAAGACTTGCATTTATATAGAGCCTTTCATCTCAGGATGTCCCAAAGCGCTTTACAGCTCATGAATTACTTTTGAAGTGTAGTCACTGTTGTAATATAGGAAACGCGGCAGCCAATTTGCGCACAGCAAGCTCCCACAAACAGCAATGTGATAATGACCAGATACTCTTTTTTTTTTTAATATAAAAGTGATGTTGATTGAGGGATAAATATTGGCCAGGACACCAGGGAGAAGTCCCCTGTCCTTCTTCAAATAGTGTCATGGAATCCTTTACGTCCACCTGAGAGAGCAGACGGGGCCTCGGTTTAACATCTCATCCAAAAGACAGCACCGCTGACAGTGCAGCACTCCCTCAGCACTGCACTGGAATGGAGTGTCAGCCTAGATTTTTATGCTCAATCTATGGAGTGGGACTTGAACCCACAACCTTCGGGAGTAGGCCATTTGGCCCTTCGAGCCTGCTCCGCCATTCAATAAGATGATGGCTAATCATCTACCTCAACTCCACCTTCCCGCACTATCCTCATATCCCTCGAGTCCCAGCAGGTCAACAACAACTTGTATTTATATAGCGCCTTTAACATAGTAAAACGTCCCAAGGCGCTGCACAGGAGTATTGCAAGACAAAACATTTGACACCGATCCACACAAGAATAAATTAGGGCAGGTGACCAAAAGCTTGGTCAAAGAGGTAGGTTTTAAGGAGTATCTTAGTGGAGGAAAGAGGTAGTGAGGCGGCGAGGTTTAGGCAGGGAATTCCAGAGCTTAGGGCCTAGGCAACAGAAGGCACGGCCACCAAATGTTGAGCGATTATAATCAGGGATGCTCAAGAGGGCAGAATTAGAGGAGCGCAGATATCTCGGGGGGTTGTGGGGCTGAAGGAGATTACAGAGATAGGAAGGGGCGAGGTCATGGAGGGATTTGAAAACAAGGGTGAGAATTTTGAAATTGAGGCGCTGCTTCACCGGGAGCCAATGTAGGTCAGCAAGCACAGGGGTGATGGGTGAACGGGACTTGGTCAGTCAGCATCTGTTGCCTTTGTTCAGAACATGAAGTGTTGCACCCAAACCATTAACCTGGCTTTTCTCTTTGTAGATGCTGACTGGCCTAATGTCGATTTCCTTTCATCAATGGATAATCATACATGGAGTCGGGATAGAGGAGGCTCGATGGGAGGAATGGCCTTTTCATGCTCCATCTTTTACGTTCTTATGTACCGAAGGACTGTCAGAGGCCATGCAATCATACCCCAGCCGTTCAAGTGCAGAGGAGGAGAAAACTGGAATAGTTCAGTTCTTTCTGATCAGCATGGTCTCGTTACCTGTAGGGGTCCCAACCCTCCAGGAATTAAAGATTAATCTCCAAGACACTGCTGTGAGCAAAACCCAGGAGAAAAATCATAGGGGTATGAAAAGAGAGTGCAATTTTTTATTTTCTTTGAATACTTTGTTCATTAGTTACAAAAAATATTGGAGATTGGGGGGGGAAAGGAAAAAAAAAAATCGCTGTTTGACTGGGCGGGATGGAGGCGATAGGTCACGTGATCTCCAGGAATACGTCCAACCAGAGTTGGCAACCTTAGTTACCTGGAACATGTAAAACGCCAGCTTCTCATTGTACTCCCACTGTTTTATTGCTTGTTCCACCTCCGGAGGCACTGTTGTTGTAGATGTAGGACCTTGGCCGGCAGGCCCGTGATAATATTCAGCGAGTTTAGCCAGCTGTTCGCGAAGGTACCTCGTCAAAATCTGAGTCCATTCTGTCAAGGGAGGTGGTGAGAAACAAAATTAATCAAGGCAAGACTTCAAAAGCAACATTCCAACTCAAAGATGGCTTGCATCCTAGAATGCTCAGAGAAGTCCCAGAGAAGGCTCTGACTGACGGAATAAAACTCACTACGCACTTGGTTTGAGTATAAAGCAAGGCTTTAATCAACTTGTTTCAGAACATGGAGGTCTAGTTGTACTTCACTAGTTCCTTGTCTTACAAAATCCCCCCGGAAAGCTGGGCCCACGCCCGAGTATTTACACTCCTTGGACGGCGCCACCAGCTGGCCGTCCAGCGTTATTTCACGAGTAGTTTCTTGATGAATGATGAGATTTGTAACATTGACCATAGTCTTTCAAAACATCCTTGGATATGAAAGTTGTGCCAGAGGCTTCCAATGCAATACCCTCTGTTCAAAAAGGTAGAAAGGGATAAACAGGCCAAGTGCAGACCAGCCAACCCAACATCGATAGTGGATAAGCCTCGAGATGCCATGACATGGGATAAAGTTAACACTCACCTAGAAAGACATGGATTGATGAGAGACAACACGTATTTGTAAAAGGCACGTCGCCTCTGGCACATTGTTGTCTGAATTTGAGCGTGTTTGAACCCATAAGATGGATTTAAAGCAGCAGCAACTGCTCAGACATCCACAGGCAGATTAAAAGACAGCAACATTGCTGACCATTAACATTTACATCAACATCAATGGTGCTTTTCCTCTCTGGAAGCAGTAAGTGAAGTCACTAAGTGATGCTCTGTGCCTCCAAAAGGTATGTATGTTGCCCTGTTCGTTTTACACTATGACTATGGAGGCAGCTGAACAATACAAGCAGGGTAGAACACCCTCTTTTCAGGGTATGAAGTTAGTAGTTCACACTTCGTGTGGTGCAGGTGGGTATTAGCCATTCAAAGAGCAGCAAGTTCTCTAGTTGGCATTCCTCCCTCAACCACTGCCACCATTCATCTCATCCCCAGTTATGGGCAGAACAGTTGCCGCATTTGCCGACTTAATACTAGCCACACTCCCAAAATTAAATGCATTATGCAAAAGTCTTTGAGTTGTTTTGACATGATCATTACATAAATGCAAGTGTAATACCACATTTTAAAGCAGCAACTGCTCATCAGTTTTCACATAAAACTTACAATCAAAGCACTCAATGCCAACCTTCTCTGGCGTGCATTCATTGAAATGGGCGAGATGACTAATTACACTTTTTTTTAAAAAAAGAAAATAGGGGGAAACATTTCAAATCGTTAGTTATGTTAGGGAATGGAATCAAGGGTCTATTTTCAACAGTGACAGTGCAGCTTCAGAGGTTTTGGAAGATCTGATCTGCATTACTGTCACCACAGTGGATTAGTAGAACTCGCATCTTTATTGATGAATCCCAAAAATGCGATATGAATGAAGTAGACAAATCACTCAAGTGGCAATTTTGACGAAATTTTGAGAGTGGATAAATTCAAGTGGTATTTTTTTTATGCTCGAGAGGAATGCCTCATTTATACTATCAGCATCTGCAGCCTATGTCCGTAGCAAAAACAGACAAAACAAAAAGAAAAATCAGGGGTCTCTCACTCAAGCCAGGCTGCATCATCTTTCCAGGGGTCCTTCCATTTTCCAACTGATTAAAGAAAAAAGACTTGCATTTATATAACACCTTTCACGACCTCAGCACGTCTCAAAGCGCTTTACAGCCATTGAAGTACTTTTGAAGTGTAGTCACTGTTGTAATGAGGGAAACGCGGCAGCCAATTTGCACACAGCAAGCTCCCACACACACCAATGTGATAGTGACCAGATAATGGCCCAGAAATTCGGGTCGCCACGGGCGAGTACGCACGGGGTACTCACCTGTAGGCCCAATGTAAGTGCCAGTTTCCTGCATGCACGGGAAACCGGCACTTCCGTTCCTCTGAACGAAGAGGTTCAGAGGTCGAACGCGTGCGCGGGAGGGGCTGCGCGTGCGCATCGAACTTCGTTTTTTTTTTTTTAAAAACAGGTTTTCCCGGGAGGGTAAGTCTGCAGAAGTTAGAAATGTAAAAAGCAGACGTAAGGCCTGCTTTTTACAAGGTAAGTGGTGAATTAATTAAAATTAAAACTTTTTTTCCAAACAGGTTTATTATTTTTAAATACTTTAAAGCAAGGTAAGTTTATTTTTAGCCCCATTAGAAAATAAAATTATTTTTTTCAAAAATTTAAATTGTTTAAAATAGTTATTTCATGTAATTTATAGTTTATTTTAAAAATGTGATTTAAAAAAAACATTTATTTGAAGATTTAGTGCTATTTTGGGGCCGTAGTATTAATAAGTCTTGACAGCACTTCCTGTCAGACTTATGAATGGAGCATTCCCTGCTCCGATTGGCTCCCCATGGCCCACGTGATCCCAGGGGGTGCATCGAACTAACTGCGCCCCTGGGATACGCAAGCACTGCGCGCCAGCAGCTGGACCAGGCCCCGGATCGGAATTCCATGGGGGCCCAGAGCCTCAACGGCCGGTGCGCAAGCTAAGTGCAGATCGGGGGCTTGCACCCGCGGGAAGCCCCCGACCCGAATTTCTGGGCCATTCTGATTTAGTGATGTTGGTTAGGGGATAAATATTGGCCAGGACACCGGGGATAACTCCCCTGCTCTTCTTCAAAATAGTGCCGTGGGATCTTTTCCGTCCACCTGAGAGTGCAGACGAGGCCTCGCTTTACCTTCTCATCCGAAAGACGGCACCTCCGACAGTGCAGCGCTCCCTCAGATATTGTGCTCAAATCTCTGGAGTGGGAATTGAACCCACAACTTTCTGACTCGGAGGCGAGAGTGCTACCAACTGAGCCTTAGCTGAAACCCAACGTTGCACGTTGTTTGATGCGCTCACCACTACGTGGCTTTCCAGCTGCCTGATCAGGCAAAATAAAAACACCCCGGGTATTTTAATCTTAAATCCTGCATCAGACATTTCAACTCTCTTTTTTCTGGATGTTTATCATCTTTGGCTCTGCAAACAAAATAGCCACAACAAATGTACTCCATCACTTAAAATGCCCACGTTTTAAATCGGGCAAATAGCGCAAACCCATTTACTGTACCATCATAGTCAATTATAAAGTCGGCACTTACAGCGGATTACACTTAACCAAACCCAAATGCCAAGGAAAAGAACTATTTTAGTTACTACAAATGTTATGGGTGATGAGTATTGCTACTTCGTTACATAGTGCTCATGTAGAACTACTCAAAGTGCCTTAAAATAGCAATTAGCAAGAAATTGGAGGGGAAGACGGGTAGGAATGGGAGGCTGAAGGTACAATCACAGAGTGATGGGTTTTTAAGGCGGCTTTCGGTAGGAAAAACAGAAAGGCAGAGTATTATTTCAATGGTGCTAGATTGGGAAATGCTGATGTACAAAGGGACCTGGGTGTCCTTGTACACCAGTCACTGAAAGCAAACATGCAGGTGCAGCAAGCAGTTAGGAAGGCAAATGGTATGTTGGCCTTCATTGCAAAAGGATTTGAGTACAGGAGCAAGGATAAGAACATAAGAAATAGGAGCAGGAGTAGGCCAATCGGCCCCTCGAGCCTGCTCCGCCATTCAATAAGATCATGGCTGATCTGATCCTAACCGCCAATCTACTATCACAGAACCATCTCCTGAATCTAACAAGATTAGACACACGAAATAGGAGCAGGATCAGGTTACACGGCCCCTGGGCCCACTCCGCTACCCACAGGGCCATGTCCGATCCAAACCTAGACTCATGTCCAAATTCCTGCCCGCTCCCCGTAACCCTTAATTCCCTTTACTTCTAAGAAACGGTCTATTTCTGTTTTAAATTTATGTAATGATGTAGCTTCTACAGCTTTTTGGGGCAGCATATTCCATGGACCTACCACCCTCTGAGTGAAGTAGTTCCTCCTCATCTCAGTTTTGAAAGAGCAGCCCCTTATTCTAAGACTATGCCCCCTAGTTCTAGTTTCACCCATCATCGGGAACATCCTCCCCGCATCCACCCGATCCAACCCCTTCACAATCTTATGTTTCAATAAGATCGCCTCTCATTCTTCTGAACTCCAATGAGTAGAGTCCCAATCTACTCAACCTCTCCTCATATGTCCATCCCCTCATCCCCGGGATTAACCGAGTGAACCTTCTTTGTACTGACTCGAGAGCAAGTATGTCTTTTCTTAAGTATGGACACCAAAACTGTATGCAGTATTCTAGGTGCGGTCTCACCAATACCTTGTACAACTGAAGCAATACCTCCCTATGTCTTCCTACAGTTATACAGGGCCTTGGTGAAACCACACCTGGACTGGTGTGTGCAGTTTTGGTCTCCTTATCTAAGAAAGGATATACTTGCCATAGAGGGAGTGCAGCGAAGGTTCACCAGAGTGATTCCTGGGATGGCAGGACTGTCGTATGAGGAGAGATTGGGTCGACTAGGCCTGTATTCACTAGCGTTTAGAAGAATGAGAGGGGATCTCATTGAAACGTATTAAATTCTGACAGGGCTAGACAGACTGGATGCAGGGAGGAGGTTTCCCCTAGTTGGGGGATCTAGAACAAGGGGTCACAGTCTCAGGATACGGGGTAGGACATTTAGGACTGAGAGGAGGAGAAATTTCTTCAGAGGATGGTGAACCTGTGGAATTCTCTACCACAGACAGCTGTGGAGGCCAAGTCACTAAATATATTGAAGAAGGAAATACAGGAAACTCTTTTATCCGGCACCGACGGGACCGGCGTGGTGCCGGTTGATCAAAAAGTCCGGATTAGAGAGGTATATTACTAAGGTACGAGAGCCCCGTACACGGCCACAGATCCAGGCGTCCCTGTTGCATGGCAACAGGTGCAGGAGCCCCGGTTACACGGCCACAGATCCAGGCGTCCCTGTTGCATGGCAACAGGTGCAGGAGCCCCGGTTACACGGCCACAGATCCAGGAACCCCGGTTACACGGCCTCTAATATGAAGTAAAACTTACCTGAACCTACTCCTGAATTTTGCCAGTTAAGAGAGATTTCCGGTTATTTAGGTGCCGGTAAAAAAAGAGTTTCCTGTCGATGGATTTCTAGACACAAAAGGCATCAAGGGGTATGGGGAGAGAGCAGGAATATGGTATTGAGATAAAGGATCAGCCATGATCATAATGAATGGCGGAGCAGGCTCGAAGGGCCGACTGGCCTACTCCTGCTCCTATTTCTCTATGTTTCTTTCAAGGCAGCGAGACAGGTAGCACTGCAAAGCAGTTTTGGAAGAGAATTTTAGAAGGACATCTTAGCCAAAAGATCTGCCGCAATGGTAAGAGTAATAATCCAGATTCAGAGGAGCAGAAAGTGGGAGCTGGAGTAGATTTCCCAAATATGGTAGGATGGGGTGAAATCTGAAATCAATTTACTGGGACACACAGGGCCAGTGGAATTGGGCTAGAATATGTTATTGGGCTAGAATGGGTTGTTGGGCATGCAAAAAGGGACTCGGGCTGCAGAACTCTGGATGAGTTGAAGGTTCTGAAGTGGGGAGGCCAGTGAAGAGAGAGACTACTACAACCCAATAAAACAGAGTTCTGTGCATCATTACCATGCACATAGACAGAGGGAGAAATTTGCACTGAAAACTTCAAACAGTTACTACCCAAAAAATGGAAAGTTAATCTGATCAGAACACTTGTACATTAAAGGACCACATTTCAGTTAAGCTACAATGAATACTGGTGCCTTCCTACACCAACCTCGATAGAGTTCCATGTCTATATTATCTTTAAACCAGTAGTGTTTTTAATAACATGGCATTTAAAAAACACAAGTAAAATATTGGGAGGGGGGGGGGGGGGGGGAAAACAGCCAGAACCATGAAGCTCAAGTTAACAGAGGTTACATTGCAACTTTATAACGGGCTGGACATCACGTGGAGCATCACACCAATGTAGTCACTCTGGGATGTGCACACATTGGAACGGAAGTACTGAAGCGCAGTAAGAATAATTCCACGAGAAAATGGATATGCCATACCAAAGAGAGAGAGAGAGAGAGAGAAAAATTTAAGTTTTACATCCTGAAGTGATCCTCATCAAGATAGATATATTTTAAGATCAATCATGCTTGCAGCACGAGGGAACACGAATAAATAGATATTATAAAGATGCCTTTGTTGAAATGATAAATATTTGGAATAATCTACCAGGTATGGCCATTAGGGATGTTCAAAATGCAATTGAATGAAATGCTGACTGAGTATTGGAGAGAGGAGTTTCAACGGGCTGAATGTCTTTTCTCCTCTAACTCTTCTAATGTGTTTAACTTCAATGACATGACTGGGTAGGTTTGTTATCTTGGGATAGATGCAATATACCAGCACTTCTGGTTAGCTTTCCAAATTGATTTTAAAACATTTTTTGAACAGTGGCAATGCAGATAACCACAATTGCAAAGTGTTTCATTTTCCACACAGACTGCACTTAATTACAGAGAGATTACCAACTCCCTCTGTGGCATTAATACGTCAGCCAATCAGTAAAGGCCAGCTCAGAACAAAAACCTAAATATAGGTTCCCTCCCCAGGGTAAAAAAGTGTGATTTTACAAAATGTTTTCGACCAAAGAGGGGGACTCTCAACTGATCAAAAGGTACATCAAATTATCCACACCACTGTTCAGATTCAAAACAGTGCATGTTCAAAAGAATTAAATTAATTTTGTTTATATTCGTGTATGAAGAGTTTGCCATTTGCTGCCAAGATTAAATACATTATTTATGGCATGATAATCAATGACAGTAACCTTTCCAGCATTTACATAAATAGCAAATCATCAAGAACACGAGATATTAGGAACAATTAAAGACCATTAGACACAACAAGACCATCTCTTTTGATTAACCCCAGGTAACGGTCGACTTTCTGCTCATATCCCTTAATCCATTCTCACTCAAGAAACTCACCGATATTGGTTTCTTGAACCATTTATACAGGCTGCTTCAATTCCTTTACTGGTAAATGATTCATGCGCTGCCTGAAAGGGCGGTGGAAGCAGATTCAATAGCAACTTTCAAAAGGGAATTGGATAAATACTTGAAAAATAAACATTTGCAGGGCTACAGGGAAAGAGCGGGGTGGGGGTGTGGAGAGTGGGACTAATTGGAGAGCTCTACCAAAGAATTGGCACAGGTACGATGGGCCGAATGGCCTCCTTCTGTGCTGTATCATTCTATTCTATGAAGTCTTATATTTTGGGTGAAGAGGTTTTGCCTGGATTTTTTTCCCCCTAATTTTTAAACTCAAGTTTCTTGGAAAGCATTGGCCAATGTTTATTTTGTTAAAATGTCGTACTTGTTTACATTCCATGCCCAGCGTATTACAGTGTAATGTGTACAAGAGCAAAATTTCAGTACCTTCTCCAATATGATGGGGAACAGCAGTTCCATTTCTAATAAAGTATACAGAGTATTATATAGAAAGTGCAGCCCAGAAATAGGCCATTCGGCCCACCTGGTCTATACCGGAGCTAATGCTCCACACAAGACTTCCCCCACCCTATCAACATATCCGTCTATTCCTTTTTCCCCTCATGTGTTTATCTAGCTTCCCCGTGAATCCATCTATGCTGTTCGCCTTAACCACTCCCTGTGGTAGCGAGTTCCACATTCTAACCACTCTCTGGGTAAAGAGGTTTCTCCTGAACTCCTTGTTGGTTTTATTCATGACTGTCTTGTAATTATGGCCCCTAGTTTTGGATCCCCCCACAAGTGGAAACATCTTCTCTACCACATCAGACCCCTTCATAATTTTAAAGACCTCTGTTAGGGCACCCCTCAGTTATTCTCTTCTCTCGAGCCTGTTCAGTCTTTCCTGATGAGTTATACCCTCTCCGTTCTGGAGTTTTTAAACAGGGAGTGTTCCCTTCAAGTAAAAGTAAACAAACATGAACGTGAAACTACCAGGGTGCCGCCATTTGGTTTTCTAACTTAATTTAGTCAGATGGATTGTGGATTGCTTAAAGAGCACGTGTTTACACCGACAACACCATCATTTCAGCAGTAAATAAAAGCTCACATTTGGTTCATTCATTGATGCTGATTTAACAAATGGAATAACTTTCATGGAATAAAGAAAGACTTGCATTTCTATAGCACCTTTCGCAACCACCGGACGTCCCAAAGCGCTTTACAGCCAATGAACTACTTTTGAAGTGTAGTCACTGTTGCAATGTAGGAAACGCGACAGCCAATTTGCGCACAGCGGGTAGTCAAAACTGCCCAACGCATTACCGGCACCCGGCTACCGACCATAGAGCACATATACCAGAAACGCTGTTTACGGAGGTCACGGTCCATCATCAAAGACCCTACCCACCCCAGCCACAGTCTGTTCGCCCCCCCTGCCATCTGGGAGACGCTACAGATGCATTCGCACCCGTACGACCAGATTTAGGAACAGCTTCTTTCCCAGGGCTGTCATCCTACTGAACTCCACAAATAAACTCTAAAGCCTGCACATCTGCCAATGCACTTTATTATGGTTATGTTTATGTTAATGTATTACAAGCCAAATGTAAGTTGAATGTTTAAATGTCTTAATCTAAATGTACACTCTCGGGAGCCGCAAGCCTACATTTCGTTGTACTGCACTTGTGCACTAACAATGACAATAAAAGTTGATTTGATTTGATTTGATTTGAAACAGCAATGTGATAATGACCAGATCATCGGTTTTTGTGATGTTGATTGAGGGATAAATATTGGCCAGGACAGCAGGGATAACTCCCCTGCTCTTCATCGAAAGAGTGCCATGGGAACTTTTACATCCACCTGAAAAAGCAGACGGGGCCTCGGTTTAACCGACAGTGCAGCACTCCCTCAGCACTGCACTGGGAGTGTCAGCCTAGATTTTTGTGCTCAAGTCTCTGGAGTGGGGCTTGAACCCACAACCTTCTGACTCAGGGGCGAGGGTGCTACCCACTGAGCCACGGCTGACACTGTAATAAAGTAAAAAGTGTTCCATATATTAAAATGAGCAAAAGGCACAATTCAAACTAAGTTACAATATCAAAAGCAGAGTATTACAAAGGAACTTATTGCACAAGCACAGAGGGTTAATTAAGCATTGGTGCGGCAGGTGTCTGACAAAACGGATGCATACAACATGGCGAGTGCCCACACCGTACATTCGACATGCAATGCAAGGATGCACTTGTGAAAAGGGCATATTTGGGACTAACACAATGTCGCATCAGTCACTTAAAGGGGGCTTCAGCACTGGGGCACATAACAGAGAAGTCTCAGATTTTTTTTTTCCCTAAGTGCTTCTAAATATGGGGATCCCAATGGAGTGCATCTGTTCCCAGACTAATTGGGAGCATTTCTTTCAAAGCAAGAGGGTGAGCAGTGGAGACTGAACAAAAAACCCACAAAAACAGAATGTTGCCATCAATATGAAACAGATACACTCCAAGGGAACTCCCCTGACTTGCATCTCTCCAGTGCATCTGCTCCTGTGGTTAATTACAAGAATAAAAGATATTTATGGGTTTTCACAAAGGATGCTGATAAATGAGGCACTCAAAACTGGGGGGAAATTGTCACAGTCTGTATTAGGAACGAGAGGCCCAATACATTAAATTGTAAAAGCTGTAAAGCAAACAAAGAAAGACAGACTTGCATTTACATAGCGCCTTTCACAACCTCAGGACGTCCCAAAGCGCTTGTAGTACTTTTTGAAGTGTAGTCACTGTTGTAATGTAGGAAACTTGGCAGCCAATTGTGCACAGCAAGCTCCCACAAACAGCAATGTGATAATGAAGAGATAATTTTTTTTTTTTTTTTTTTTTTTTTAAAGTGATGTTAGTTGAAGGATAAATATTGGCCAGGACTCGAAGGATATGGGAATAAATAGGAAAGTGAAGTTGAGGTAGAAGATCAGCCATCTTACCAAATGACAGCAGGCTCAAGGGGCCGTCTGACCTACTCCTGCTCCCTATTTCTGCTGTTCTAGGACACCGAGAACTTCCCCTGCTCTTTTACATCCACCCGAGAGGGCAGACGGGGCCTCGGTTTAAAAGACAGACAGTGCAGCGCTCCCTCAGTACTGCACCGATAGATTTTGTGCTCAAGTCTCTAGAGTGGGACTTGAACCCACGACCGTCTGACTTAAAAAGGTAACCGTGCCACCCATTGAGTCACGGCTGACACCGTGTATAACAGGCTGCGCAACAATCTGACAGAATCTGAATTCATAATGGGGTCAGTGGTACAGATGTGTCACACGAGGGACTAATGAATCTCAATGTCAGTCAGCAATTACATTTGCGTAAGTCAGGAACTGTGCCAAGCTGAGGCAACTCATCGAGACAACTGGACAAGAGAGAAATGAGCAGAAGAGTATCTCTGGTTGGCTAGAGCACCACCCTATTGACTGACTGAAGAATGGGAACAGCAGGGGCCAGGAATTTGCCCCACCCCCACCCCAAAATTTAGAAACAGGAGAAACCACTGAAAAGCAAACATTTTACAAAATAAATTTTGATCATCTTGATGTGCATTTTAAAAGGATTTTTATTATTAAAAAAAATGTTTATTAAAGCAAACCACTTTCAAATAGAAACTTGATGAGTTGTGGCGCATTATTTTTCAGCCAACTCATTTCATAGACTCAACGCTCAGTCGTTGAATATATTCAAGGTCAAGATCGATAGATTTTTGGACTCTAGGGAAATCAAGTGATATGGGGATCGGGCGGGAAAGTGGAGATGAGGTTGAAGATCAGCCACGATCTTATTGAATGGCGGAGCTGGCTCGAGGGGCCGTGTGGCCCACTCCTGCTCCGATTGCTTATGTTCTTATGTAGGAAGAGGCCATTTGGCCCATTGTGTCTATGCCACCTCTTTGAAAAAGCTATCCAATTATTCCCACTCCACTGCTCTCATCAAACTTCTCAGTATCAGAAATATTAATGTGACAATGGCCACAAGTTATCTGTAGAACCGGATCTGAAAAGCCACATCAGATGTACTGGCTTTCTAAACTCTTTTTATTCTTTATGTTCCTACACTTATTTGGTTTAGCGCAGAGGTCAGAAGGTTATGAGCATGCCCTTCTCTACACCCGCCATCTATGTGAGTTTCTAGTCGACCAACATGTGTTGTACTTCTCTTGGGGTAGGATTGACCCAGCAACTTTTCTTGCTCCCAGAGACGATAGCTCAGCTATCACGTGTTATTCTATCTAGTAAACCATGCCAGAATGAAAAGCACGCATTAAAAGGAGCTTAGGCTCCCAGTTAAGCAATGCCTTGATTTCAAAATTCTCATCCTTGTTTTCAAATCCCAACATGGCCTCGCCCCTCCCTATCTCTGTAATCTCTTCCAGTCCCATAATCCCATAACCACCACCTCCCCACCCAAGATATCTGCGCTCCTCTAATTCTGCCCTCTCGAGCATCCCTGATTATAATCGCTCAACCATCGGTGGCCATGCCTTTTGTTGCCGAGGCCCTAAGCTCTGGAATTCCCTGCCTAAACCTCTTTACCTCTCTTTCCTCCTTTAAGACCCTCTTTGAAACCTACCTCTTTGACCAAGCTTTTGGCCACCAGCCCTAATTTCTCTTTATGTGGCTCGGTGTCAAATTTTTTTGTCTTATAATACTCCTGTGAAGCGCCTTGGGACATTTTACTACATTAAAGGCGCTATATAAATACAAGTTGTTGTTGTTGTTAGTATCAGTGAAAGTTAACATCAAGATCGGGACTGCAATCCTTCCATGTCTTGCTAGATAGTGTAAATGGGGTAGAGGAGCAAAAGGATCTAGGGGTAGAGAGTCACAAATCATTAAAAGTAGCAACAACAACAGAAAATGCTAGAGTTCTGACAAAAGGTCTTCGACCTGAAACGTTAACTCCGTTTCTCTCTCCATGGATGTTGCCTGGCCTGCTGAGTTTTTCCAGTGTTTTCTGTTGTTATTTCAGATTTCCAGCATCCGCAGTATTTTGCTATTAAAAGTAGCAACGCAGGTTAACAAGTCCATTAAAAAAATGCTAGAGGAATATGATTGAAAAGCAGAGAAGTTACATTAAACTTATATAGAACCTTGGTTAGACCACACTTTTGGTTTGATAGGGTAGACGTAGAGATGTTTCCACTTCTGGAGGAGTCCAAAACTAGAGGTCATAAACATAAGATATGAAACTAATAAATCCAATAAGGAATTCGGGAGAAACATCACTCCAGAGAGTGGTTAGAATGTGGAACTCGCTACCACATGGAGTCGTTGAGTCAAATAGCACAGATGCGTTTAAGGGGAAGCTAGATAAACACAAGAGGGGGAAAGGAATAGAAGGGCATGTTGATGGGGTGGGAGGAAGCTCGTGTGGAGCATGGACCAGTTGGGCCAAGTAGCCTGTTTCGGGTCCCCACGGGTGAGTACGCGCTGGGTACTCACGCGTAGGCCCACCGAAAGTGCCGGTTTCGTGCATGCACTGCGCATGCGCGGGAAACCAGAACTTCCGTTCCCTTGAAAGAAGGGGTTGACAGGTGGAACGCGTGCGCCGGAGAGGCAGCGCGTGCGCATCGAACTTACGTTTTTTTTGCAGGTTTCTCCAGGAAGGCAAGTCTCCAGGAGTTACACTTTTAAAAAGCAGTCGCAAGGCCTGCTTTTAACAAGATAAGTGGTGAATTAATTAAAATTAAAACTTTTTTCCACAGGTTTATTATTTTTAAATACTTTAAAGAAAAGGTAAGTTTATTTTTAGCCCCATTAGAAAATGTAATTAATTTTTTTTTTAATTTAAATTATTGTTTAATAGTTATTTCATGTAATTTATGGTTATTTTAAAAATGTGATTTTTAAAAATTTATTTGAAGTTTTAGTGATGTTTTGGGGCTTTATAGTATGGGTATTTATAGTTCCGACAGCTCTACCTGTCAAATTTATGAATGAAGCATTCCCTGCTACCATTGGCTCTCCATGGCCCACGTGATCCCAGGAGACGCTTCGAACTAACTACGCCCCTGGGATACGCAAGCACTGCACACCAGCAGTTGGAGGAGGCCCAGGATCGGAATCCCACGCGGGCCCACAGCTCAACGGCCGGCGCGCTAGGTAAGTGCAGGTTGGAGGCTTGCACCCGCGGGAAGCCCCCGACCCGAATTTCTGGGCCAGCCTGTTTCTGTGCTATAATTTCTCAGTAATTAATTCGAAAAAGTAAAACGAACCAGATTGCCAGTAGATGGTTAAGATCATATTCCTCCCCCGCCCCTCCCAACCATTACAAAAGATAGAGTCCAAGCACTTCCCGGAGAAACTACTAGCTGTCGCAGTACGTCTGAGTCAAAGCCTCAGTAAGCCTTTGATCCCAAGTTAATCAAATTATAGGGCATTTAAAGGGATATGGGTACTCAATATGCGGATTCCACTTCAACCGCACAGGCCAGCTGCATTTCCCATCTACTCCAAGGTGTCGAAAACAAACTGTTAGGCTGCTCCGAGGCCTCAGTTCACACTTTGTCGACTTAAACGTTGTAAACAAAAAAGGGGGTTAAAATTTTGCTTGCCCAGTTATTAAGAAAAAAGTATTTGATCTTTTAAGGAAAAGATCCCTTATAGTGACAGGCCTCCTCAGGGTCTCCACTTTCCGATTAGCTTCAGCACTTTATGTGCCAACATGGGCTGCGTGAAGAATGGCTCCTCCGAAAACGACAGCCAGCACTTTACAGGAAAGAACTACCAGGAGTGATTGGGCCTTTATCTAGTTTTTGAAAACTTTATAGCGTACAGGTTCGTTTACCTTACTTTCTCAGGAATTTCCTGGGACCTTATCCCGCTCCATCATCGTATCTCTTAGGGAAAACCCTGTTTCTGTGCGTAGAAGGAGGTCCCAGGGAAATTCCAGTCACGAGCACCTTGACATCTCTTTTTGCTTCCTGTACATCATCTGTAGTAACTCTGACCAGGTTTCAGCATCTGCTTTTCGTTTAAGCAATGTTAATTCGTCCACAGATGCGGACTGGCCTGCGGAATGTTTCCAGCATTTGTTACCCTAGTGTGTGGTATTCGCCCCCACCCCCCACTTTTCCCTGTCTTTAGGAGCGACATTGCCAATTAGGGACAGTTTTGTGCCGACAGGCCTACCTCCACCAGAACCAGATTTTGAGACTGCTCATTTCATTTCGAACCCGACAGCCAGCAGACAGAGGAAACTCTCATCCCATCAAGTCGGTGCTAGATTTGAACTAAGGTTCCAGTAGTGAAAGGCCAGTGACTACTCCACTGCACCCACCAGTGACCCAAACACATTGGTTCCGTTTACCCATCTCCCCTGTGCTCGCCGACCTACATTGGCTCCAGGGCTGGCAATGCCTTGATTTAAAAATGTGCGTTCTTGTTTTCAAATCCCTCCATGGCCTCGCCCCTCCCCATCTCTGTAACCTCCTCCAGCCCCGCAACCCTCCGAGATCTTTGCGCTCCTCCAATTCTGACCACTTGCGCATCTTTGATTCTCAGCGCTCCACCATTGGCGGCAGTGCTTTTAGCTGCCTGGGGCCTAAGCCCTGGAATTTCCTTCCTAAACCTCTTCGCCTCTCTACCTCTCTCTCCTCCATTGAGATGCTCCTTAAAACCTACCTCTTTGAACAAGCTTTTGGTCGTCTGCCCTAATATTCTCCTTATGTGGCTCGGTGTCAAATTTTTAGTTTGCTAATCGCTCCTGTGAAGCGCCTTGGGACCTTTTACTACGTTAAAGGCGCTATATAAATGCAAGTTGTTATTCTTACAGTTGTTGTTTAAAACGTTCCTTAAAACCCATCTCTTTGCTTTGACCATGTTTTTGGTCACCTGTCCTACTAGCTAATGTAGGAGAGCTGGATGGGAGGGGGATTTGTTGTGGTGAGGCTATGTGGCTCGGTGTCAAATTTTGTTTGATAGCACTCCCGTGAAGTGTTTTGGGGTGTTTTACGACATTAAAAGCACTATGTAAATACAAATTGTTGTTGTCTGGCAATCTGTTATTGCAGGAAACTTTTTTTTAAATCCGGCACCGACGGGACCGATGTGGTGCCGGTTCATCAAAAATTCCGGATAACTGAAAGCTATAGTTAAAAGATACGGAGAGATGAGAGCTCCATATAAAGCAACAAACCCGGTTCAGAACAATGGCCACAAGTTCCGAGCATCTCTGTAGCTTAGCAACAGCCACACCCTTGCGCAGCAACAGATCGAGGAAGGCAAGTACAATACGAAGTAAAACTTACCTGAACCTACTCCTGAATTTTGCCGGTTAACTGAGATTTCCGGTTATTTAGGTGCCGGTAAATCGAAAGTTTCCTGTATCTGCCTTTAAAGATGATGGCCTAGAAATTCAGTTCGGACGCTATTGCGGCGCTAAAGTCGGGCGCTCGGCAAATTTAGCGGCCGCCGGAAAGTGCAGGCGAGCTCGCCAAAATTCAGTAGATTTGGCCAACTTTTTGGCCGAGCGCTGCAAAAGGCGTTGGAACCCTGTGTTCAGGCGCTAATCCGGCGATGCAGCCTGATAACGCCGATTCCGGGCGCAGCGCAGGTGCGATCATGTGGTGAGTGTCAGCAGACACCCTGACGCCGGCCAGCTCTTAAAGGGGGAAGGGTCAACTTTGACTGCAGCCACGCCCTGCATGCTGTAGCCCTGCAACTAGGCCTCAGGGCTGGTTGTGTACCAAATCAACGCCTGGAGGTCATGGAGAGGGCCCGTGAAAGAGCCCAGCGGTTCTCTGAGCATGCGCTGGGTGTGCTCCTTCATGGGGTACGCAAGAGAAGACGGGTCGTGTGCCCGGCTAGTGGCAGGAAGGCTCCCAGGAGCCAGTTCAGGGAGGCGTGGACCAAAATTGCCCGGAGGGTCTCCTCCAACTCCGATGTTCCCAGGAGTGCGGACCAGTGCCGCAAGAAATACAATGACCTATGTCGGCTGGTCAAGGTGAGTACCCTTTCCAGTGTCCCCCTCATCCTTGCATGTGCACCTCCCATTAGGGCCAAAGGGACATCCAAGGTCTAATGCCCAGCCCTGCTGCCGCTGCAATGGCACTTGCATGTTAATCAATAGCTCTTTCTGCACTTATCACACTGTGCAAGCTATTCCACCATGGGAGGCCTCACACACAGCAACAGGGCACCACACTGTGCAAGCTATTCCACCATGGGAGGCCTCACACACAGCAACAGGGCACCACACTGTACTTAGACGCCCTCCTTTCTCTTGCAGGCCAAGCTGGCGAGGAACGCCAGGAGCCTGCGTGGTCACTGGTGGAGGCCCTCGCGATTACCAGGAGCTAACGGTTCTGGAAGAGAGGGTGGCCCGACTGCTGCGTCACCCGGTGATTGGGCCTGTGGCGCTCGGCGACGCCGACCCTATACTGGAACCCACTGGTAAGGACAGGACCGGGTGCACCTCTCTCCTTGCCCTCGCGCATCAGATCTACATCCTTCCCCACTGGCCGAAAAATGCGCATAATGCACCAGTGCGGCCTCCCTCGCTGTCGGCCTGTCCTCACTCTAAAGCTACACTTGTGCCTTCCTGCTTTCAGCTGGTGAGGAGGAGGTGCTCCCTGAAGCCCAGACAGCCAGGCCCTCGGAGGAGGAGGACGTCGAGGAGCAGCAGGAAGGCGCCACCTCGGGGGAACCCTCCTCCGCTCCAGGAGATGGCAATGAAGGGGAGACGTCTGGCGTGCCGGAGAGCCAGGGGGAGGCGGGGGAGGGGAGCCCCGAACCTGGTCCCAGTGGCATGGACGCACGCGGCAAGGCTCCGGCGGCACACCAGCCTTCTGCCCAGAGGGGGGAGGCGGTGGAGGGGAGGGCAGAACCTGGTCCCAGTGGCGTGGCCGCACGCGGCAAGGCTCCGGCGGCACGCCAGCCTTCTGGCCAGAGGGTGGAGGCGCCCTCCAGTCCGGACTCGGACGTCGCCCAGGAGGTGCGCCTCCTGGACGAGATGTCGGCGGCGTCGGAGCGGCGGCACGTCGAAATCATGGAGGTGGTGGCACAGATGCCTCATGCCATCGAAAGCCTCGCACAAAGTGTGGTGGCTTTCGGCCAATCCCAGGCCAGGGGCCTAGAGCAATTCGCAGCAGCGCACGCCAGGGGGGTGGAGCTCCTTGTGGCAGCGCATGAGAGGGGGGTGCAACAACTCGAGGCAGCGCAGCACGCCAGTCGAGAGGTGCTGTGCAGACAATGGCACTGCAGATGCGGGCACATGCCGGCGCAGATGAGGCACTGACTTCTGCCACCCTCGCACTGGCGCGGAGGCGTCGCCAGGCCAGCCGCCGCCCTGCTGCCGCACACCGGTCTGGCGACCAACAGTTTGGCGCGCTTGCTCCCCGGCCAGGCCGCCCGAGTGCACGTGTGTCTGGCGACCAGCGCGCGCCTGGCATCACCCACCTTGTCCCCATTGGTGCAGGCGAGCCTGCCACTCCCCCAGCCAGGGTGCAAGGAGCTGCTGCAGGCAGTGAAGAGGGCCACCCACAGCTGCAGCAGCCACCAGCCGGCCCCTCCCGGGCCCGCCCTCGTGTAGGCCGACCCCCAAGGGCATCTGGCGAGACGCCTTGTCGCCCTGAAGATCCTTCCCCCAGCCTCGCCACAGCCTCACGGCCCAGCTTGAGGCGCAGCAGCAGGACGGGCCGGGGCAAAAGACGGCTGTCGACAGACTCGCCCTCTCGGCACACCGAATAGAGTGTGTTGAGCGAGGGTTTGGGTGATGCGGGGGCTTCTGTTCTGGGGGGCATTATGTGGTTTGGTTTTATGGGGGTGTTTGTGTTGTGGGGGGGGCTTGTTTTTGTTAGGCCAGTGAGGAAGGCCATTTGGATGGTGATGTTTTGTTAGTCCTCCCCAGGTTTTGGGAGTGACAGAAGTTTGTGACTGTTTTTTGGGGGTCTTCTCTGTTTTGCTCTTCCATGTGGGAAGGGCCCTGAGTTTTTGAAATAAAGATGTTTATTTATTCACCATGTGCAGGTGTCATGTTTCAAGTGGTTGTTGGGTTAACCGGCTGAGGGCTTGCGGAGCGGCTGCCTTCAGCTGCGTTCAGTGGCCCAGGCCATTCCCTGACAGGGGGCCTAGAAGTGTCGAGCTATAAGCCCCCGGCGGACGGCCCTTGGACCTTGTCGCTCCCTCCTGGCCTGGTGCTCCTCCTCCTCAGGGTCCTCCTGCTCGTCCTCCTGAGGTGGTGGGGCAATGTCAGGTGGCACTGCCCGAGTCCTGCGGATAGCCAGGTTGTGGAGCATGCAGCACACCACGACGAACTGGGAGACTCTATCCGGCGAATACTGAAGAGACCCGCCCGAACGATCCAGGCAACGGAACCGTTGCTTGAGGACGCCTATCGTTTGCTCTATTAGGTTCCTTGTGGCTTGATGGCTTTCGTTGTATGCCAGCTCCGCTGGGGTCCTGGGCGCGCGGAGCGGGGTCATGAGCCATCTGCACAAAGGGTAGCCCTTGTCCCCGATAAGCCATCCCCTTGGTGGAGGCTGTGCCTGGAACATGTCAGCCACAGTAGTCTGGCGCAGGATAAAGGCATCGTGGCTGCTTCCTGGGAAGCGGGCATTGACAGCTAGGATGCGCTGCCTGTGGTCACACACCAGCTGCACATTTAGGGAATGGTAGCCCTTCCGGTTGCGGTATTGCTCGGCATTGTGGATAGGTGCCCGCATAGCCACATGCGTGCAGTCAATGGCGCCCTGCACCATGGGGAAGCCCGCGATCCTGGCAAATCCGACTGCACGCTGCTCCTGCTTGTGTTGGGTCATGGGGAAGGAGATGAATTGGTGCCTCCTCGCGAAAAGTGCTTCGGTGACCTGTCGGATGCAGCGATGCGTGGCGAACTGGGAGATGTTCGCAATGTCCCCAGCAGCGGCTTGGAAGGAGCCGCTTGCATAAAAGCTGAGAGCCACCGTGACCTTCACTTCCACCGAGAGAGACGCCCTGGACATGAGCTGTGGCTGCAAATCTGCATGAAGCAGCTGGCAGATCTCTCCAACCACCTCCCTTCTGAAGCGCAGCCTCTTAACACAATGCGCCGCAGTCATGGTGAGATATGAGACCTGCTCCCGGTATTGCCTGACTGGGTAAGGCCTACGTTGGCGACGCCTAATGGCCCCTCTGCGTCTAGGCATGCCTGGCCCTCTCTCAAAGCGTCTGCGAGCCCTTCGCACAAAATGTAGCAACTGAGGGTTGGCCCCCCATGCAGCCCTCATTACAAAGTTCCAAACAGCAAAATCACAAGGATGCAAATGTCAAAGCACTGGCTAGAAGCCAAAAATACCTCCTATGGTGTCCGAAATCAGTAATCTCTGTGCCTTGCTCTCTGTGCAGAAATCCAAACCAGTCAAGTCATTGCAGCGAAATGGCTGGCTTTTATGGGTGAGTGGATGTGCCCTTTAATTAGCGCTCCCCGAATCCCACAGGGCCTCTGTTGAGTTCCATTTCACAGTTCTTAGCAGCGCCACGCCCACATCGGCCGGGCGCCACTGAATTTCCGGTTTGGGGCGCACAAACGGCGTTGCACGACGGAATGACGTCATAAGATGCGCGCGCAGCTGAGCGGGCGCTAACACTTTGCGCCGGCGCTAAAGCCCAGCTGAATTTCGGCGTAGGCGCAGATCCGGCGGTGCCCGGGCGCTAAGTGGATAGCGCCGGAAATCTGGCGCTAACGGCTGGCGCAAACAGCTGAATTTCTAGGCCGATAGGTCAAAACATAGTCTCCATGGGCAATTTACCGAGATTAGGAATCAGTTGTTAAATTTGGATACATTAACCTAGACACAGCGGTGAATAAAGGCGCAATTGATAAGGCTGTTAATAAAGCATACGGGATCCTTGGGTTGGTTAATAGAGGCACAGGGCAGGATTTTCATTGGGCCGTGGAGACGGGATTGGAAGCGTGTGGGGGGATAAAATCCCGAAATCGGGGGGGCACGAACCCATCCCACCCCCAACCCACCTCCATGCCAGTTTCAAAGAAGGCGGGTACCCGACCCGCACTGGGACCCGCCTCCCCAAGGCGGGAAGGGGATTAGTGCCAATTAACTGCCTGTTAACAGGTAGTTAACAGGCAGTTTTTAGCCTATTCCCTATTTTCATTCTTGAAGTGTGGGATTCCCGACGGCTCCAAACCACGCCAAGTTAGCGAGGCGGACCGTCGGGATGAAGGGCTTGGAGGGGTCGAGATGTCTGGTGTTCAGGTGAGTGATGGGTGCATGAGTGCAGAGGTAAGTGTGTTTGGTGTGTGTAAAGTGTTTAAAGAAGTTTTACTTACCTTTACAGCCTTCCTTCCTTCAGGTCTCGGGAGTCCCTCATCTCACCGACACAGAAAGCAGAAAGGCCACGAGCTGTCAAAAATTGCAGCATTCAGCTTTCTGTTCCGGGGAGATCTCCAAATCATCCTGAGAGGAAGGAATTAACATGGAGTACAGATTGTCAGTGTTTGACAGCTTCAAACAGCTGTGAATCACTGATATTTCATCTGTCAAAAGGTCTTGACAGATGAAATGTCAATCTGTGATGTCACCTGTTGCCGGGTGGCCCTTAATTGGCCTGCTGAGCGGGCTCAACAAGGTCAATCAAGTCAAAATCGCGTGGGTTGGCTACAACTCAATGGAGGCGGGACTACAACCACGAAAGTTGTAGTCCCGCCTCCTACCCACCGCCTCAATGAAAATCCAGCCCATAGAGTACAAAAGCAAGGAAGTTATGTTAAACATTTATAAATCACTGGTTAGACCTCAGCTGGTGTAGTGTGTCCAATTCTGGGCACCACACTTTAGGAAGGATGTCAAGGCCTTGGAGAGGGTGCAGAGGAAATTTACCAGAATGGTACCAGGGATGAGGGACTTGAGTTATGTGGCGAGACTGGAGAAGCTGGGATTGTTCTCCTGAGAGCAGAGCTGGTTAAAGGGAGATTTAATAGAGGTGTTTAAAATTAGGAGAAGTTTTGATAGGATAGATAGGGAGAAACTGTTTCCACTGGCAGGAAGGTCAGTAAACAGAAGCGACAGATTTAAGATAATTGGCAAAAATTCAGTGGGGTGATGAGAATTTTTTTTACTCAGCAAGTTGTTATGATTAAGAAAGACTATGAAAAATTCAAAAATGGGTTTAGAATGCATGTACATAAACGCAGTGTGATGAATTAGGTTGCTGAGCTACAAGCACAATTAGCCATGTGGCAATATGATGTTGTGGCAATAATGGAAACATGGTTTAAAAATGGTGAGGACTGGGCACTTAATATTCAAGGGTACAAGATGTTCAGAAAAGATAGGGAAGGAAAAAAGGGAAATGGGGTGGCAGTGCTGATTAAGGAAGATATTGTAGTGTTGGAAAGGGAGGATGTCCTTGAGGGGACAAAGACAGAATCCATTTGGTTAGAGTTGAGGAGCAAAAAGGGTATGATCACGCTATTGGGGGGTATTCTACAGGCCTCCAAACAGTGAGGGGGAGGTAGAGGAGCAAATCTGCAGGGAAACTGCAGAGATATGCAAGAGCTATAGAGTGGTGATATTGGGGGACTTTAATTACCCAAATATCGATTGGGATAATGCTAGGGTAAAGGGAAAGGAGGGGGAGGAATTTGTGAAATGTGTTCAGGAGAATTTCCTTGACCAGTATGTTCTTGGCCCAACTAGGAAGGAGGCATTGCTGGGGAATGAGGTGGGCCAGGTCGACCAAGTGTCTGTGGGACAACACTTGGGTATGAGTGATCATCATATCATAAGATTTAGATTAGCAATGGAGAGGAGCAAGGAATAATCTCGAGTGGAACTTCTAAACTGGAATAGGGCTAACTTCAATGGGATGCGAAAGGATCTAGCCAAGATAAAATGGAACCAAAGACAGACAGGAAAAACTGTAACGCAACAATGGGTGATCTTGAAGGTGTTCCAAGTACAGGCTAGGTGCATTCCAACAAGAGGGAAAGGTAAAGGAACCAAAGCAAGGGCTCCTTGGATGAAAACGGAGATTGAGAAGACGATGACACAAAAAAAAGAGGGTGTATGATGCATGTCAGGTGAATTCTTAAAGGGAGAACCAGACCAAATACAATAAGTTGAGAGGGGAAGTGAAGATGAAAATAAGATTGGCAAAGAGAGAATATGAGAGTAGAATGATGGTTAACATAAAAGGGAACCCAAAAACCTTCTACTGGCATGTAAACAGTAAACGGGTAGTAAGAGGTGGGGTGGGGCCTATTAGGGACAAAGAAAGTGATATATGCTTAGAGGCACAAGGCAAGGCTAGAATACTCAATGAGTACTTTGTATCGGTGTTTACTAAAGAGGTGGATGCTGACAAAATATCAGTAGAAGCAATGGAAGGAGTGAAAATTGATAGACAGGATGTACTAGAAAAACTGGGTATGCTTAGAGTGGATAAGTCGCCTGGTCCAGATGGCTTATAACCCAGGTTGGTAAGTAACAGGGAAGATTGATGAAGGGAATGCAATGGATGTTGCCTACATGGATTTTAGGAAGGCGTTTGACAAAGTACCACATAGAAGGCTGGTTAACAAAATTGAGGCTCATGGAATAGGTGGGTCAGTGGCAGCTTGGATAAGGAATTGGCTTAAGGACAGAAAACAGCGAGTTATGGTAAATGGATGTTTTTCAGACTGGAGGATGGTAGACAGTAGTGTTTCTCAAGGGTCAGTGCTGGGACCACTGCTTTCTTTGATATATAAAATGACCTGGATATTGGAATACAGAGTAGAATTACTAAATTTGGCGATGACACCAAACTTGGGGGTGTGGCAAACAGTGATGATGATACCAATCGACTGCAACAGGACATAGAAAGGCTAGCAGAATGGGCAGACAAGTGGCAGATGGAATTTAATACAGAGAAGTATGAGGTGATGCATTTTGGCAGAAGGAACAGGGAGAGGCAATATACACTTAATGGCACAGTTTTAAAGAGTGTGCAGGGACAGAGGGACCTAGGAATTAATGTGCATAGGTCCCTGAAGGTGGCAGGACATATTGAGAGTGGTTAGCAAAGCATATGGGGGGAAAAATTCGGTTGGTTAGCGCCCTAAGGGCGCAAAGCAACTAGCGCCCGGACGCGGCGATGTTTGCGCCGCTCGCGAAATTGACCAGAAATTTTGCAGCGGCGCTAAACACGACTGCCATGATCTCCTGCGCCCGCAGATCGTGACATCAGTCGAGCGTGCAATGCCCCGGACCAGATATTGAGTGGCACCCCCTGCCTTTCCGCCTGCCGCTAGCAAAGGCAGGTAGTGGGGAACGTTTTGCAGTCGCGAAGGGACCGGGGGAGCACCATTTAAAGGCGGCTGCTTCCTGCCTTTTTTTGTCTGTGACATTTTTGCACCACACATTCTGAGAGAGAGAGAGAGAGAGAGAGAGAGAGAGAGAGAGAGAGAGAGAGAGAGAGAGAGAGAGACTGACTTCCGGAGAGATTCAACGCTGTGTGAAGGAGTTTTGCGTACTGAGCAGCACTTTGCAGGTTCATTTTGATTTGGCCTTCCTTGTATCGATTTAGAAGAGACTTGGGGGCTGCACTCTGAGCTCTTTCCCTGGGCCTTTCCATTGTTCTTTCCAGCAGAATTGATGTACAGGTCTCTCCAGGCCGAGATTCAAGGCTGCAATGAGCAGGGAGTGGATGGAGAGCAAGATCGACCCTCCTCTTTAAGAACTGGCCGGCGCCAGTGTGTCTGTGTTCCATTGCTGACTGACATCACATGAGCTTCGCCAGCGCTCTGAGCTAGCGCCTCGCTCCTTGGTGTTAGCGCCTTAAAACAGGTGTGAAGCGCCTGATTTAGCGTTCCAATTACCTCCAGGGGCGATAGAAGCCAAGTTTGCAGTCGGAGGTGTTAATTAGCGCCAGGCGCTAAACTTTGCACCCAGCTGATAATTGCGCCACAAACGGTGGCGATACCGAATTTCTCCCCCATGGGATCTTGAGCTTCATAAATAGAGGTATTGAGTACAAAAGTAGAGAAGTTATGCTGAACCTTTATAAAGCGCTGGTTAGGCCACAACTGGAGTATTGCGTCCAGTTCTGGTCACCACACTTTAGGAAGGATGTGAAGGCCCTTGAGAGGGTGCAGAGGCAATTTACCAGAATGGTTCTGGGGATGGAGGATCTTAGCTACAAGGACAGGTTGGAGAAGCTGGATTTGCTTTCATTAGAGCAAAGGGGGTTGAGGGGTGATTTGATAGAGGTGTACAAGATTATGACGGGTTTGGATAGGTTAGACACGGAAAGGCTGTTCCCACAAGTTGATGGTACAAGGACTAGGGGACACAGATTTAAGGTTTTGGGCAAGAGATACAGGGGGGGATGCAAGGAAAAACTTTTTTACGCAGCGAGTGGTGAGGACCTGGAACTCGCTGCCGACGAAAGTGGTGGAAGCGGAGACACTCAGGCCTAGAAATTCAGTGGGCTGCGCCACCAGTTAGCGCCCAAAGAGGGCACTCAGTGGCTTTAGCGCCACTGGCCACACCTCCCGCGATATTTAGCGGGGCGCTAATGGCGGCGTTAGCCTGTAGCGCTGCGCCGCCACCGATGACGTCATCGGTGTGCGCAGCGCCCCGCTCCGATCACCATATTTGGTCGCGCCCACCTCTAACGCCAGTCGCAAATCGCGACCGGTTCACAGGGCCTACCTGTGGCGGTAGTGGCGCAAGTTAAGGTGGAGGTGCGGGGCGCCCGCTTTTTCGGCGGCCGCCTGCCAGGACCTCCGTCCCCGGCCTCCTAAAGCCCCCCCCCCCGCGGCATTGCCGGCTGTTTCCCCGAGAGCCCGGCACTTCTCCTTGGTGCCGGGCTCATTTGCCGGCACTCGCGAGCGGGGATCGCGCTGTTGCAGGCACCTCCCCCTTAACAGTGGGAGGAAGGCCTGCAGTACCGCAGCGTACCATGCCGCAGCGTGTGGCGCTGTGGCCCTTAGCGCGGCGATATTCAGGGTGAGCGCCCCAAGCGGGGCGCGGGGAGCCTCGAGTAGCGGCCCGCTTCCGTTTGGGGCGCAGAAACTGAGTATCGGGATGGCGCAAGTGGCTCCGCTCGCAGCGGTAATTCCGGCTCCCAGGCGAGCTTGGTGCCCCAAACGGCGCCCAACTGAATTTCTAGGCCTCAATGTTTTCAAGGGGAGACTGGATAGGCACTTGAGGGAAATAAACTTGCAGGGCTACGGGGATAGAGTGGGGGAATGGGACTGACTGGATTGCTCTACAGAGAGCCGGCACAGACTCGATGGGCCAAATTGCCTCCTTCTGTGCCGTATGACTATGATCTGGAATGCACTGCCTGAAAGGGCGGTGGAAGCAGATTCAATAGTAACTTTCAAAAGGGAATTGGATAAATACTTCAAAAAAAGGAAAAATTTGCAGGACTATGGGGAAAGAGCAGGAGGAGTGGGACTAACTGGATAGCGCTTTCAAAGGGCCGGCACAGGCACGATGGGCCGAATGGCCTCTTTCTGTGCTGTATGATTCTATGTTTCAGTTCATAAGTCTGCTTATGGAAACTGTCATTTGTCATGAGCACAACACGTTATGAGGAAAACAAAAGCTAAATTCTGCGGATGCTGGAAATCTGAAATATAAACAGAAAATGCTGTAAATACTCAGTCAGTTCGCTACACATGCTGCCTGACCTGCTGAGTATTTACAGCATTTTCTGTTTATATTTCAGGCATCCACATTATGAGGAAAGGCTGAACCGTAACATCCCCCTTTACATGCAAGCAATTAGCGACCAATCAATGACAGAAAAGACAGGCAATTTTTGCATCATTACCGAGGTTGGGATCCGTGGCCTGTCGCTTCTTAATCTTGGCTTCAGAAATAGCAGCGTAATAAGCACAGGTCATCTTTATCAGCCATGCTCCCCTCAACAGCGGCACAGAATACTTAGCCAAGTAAGCAAAGACGTCTTCTTTCTTGCTGAGGATGGGGACCTATGCAGAAGAGGAAAAATAAATGTTTAATGTAATTCAGTTTGAAACAATGCTACACAGAAAAGACTGGCTTTGTTCAGAAAAGGCAGAAATTCAGCCATGTTACACCCGCCCCGCTCCCCCCATCTCAATTGCTATCGAGCAACTCCTGCTAGAGGTCTAGTGTAGGTCAGGTGAAGGCAGGATATGACTCGGGCAAAAACCCTCCAAAATCAAACAGCCTGCTGACAGTCATTGTCTATGTTCATCAGCAAAGAGTGGTCTTTTGGGCTGGCTACCAGAGGAAGAGTTGCACCCATGGAACTGTACCCCAAGCAAATACTCACCACTTTCAGCATGGCTGGGGCAGGGGGGGAAATGAAAGGAAAGGAGAGGGGGAAGACAGCACAAAGTAGGCAAAATTCCCTTTTTAAAAAAAAGAACCAAGTAACTTCCGAACCTTTGACTCACATCCACAGTTGGCTCAGAGGGTGATGAATCTTTGGAATTCTCTACCCCAGAGGGATGTGGATGCTCAGTCGTTGAGTATATTCAAGACAGAGATCGATAAATTTTTGGATATTAAGGGAATCAAGGGATATGGGGATAGTGCGGGAAGGTGGAGTTGGGGTAGAAGATCAGCCATGATCTCGTTGAATGGAGGAGCAGGCTCGAAGGGCCAAATGGCCGACTCTTGGTCCTATTTCTTATGTTCTTACTTCAGAACAGAAAAAAAATTCGATAATTCCAGATGCCGTGAGTCCCTGAACTTCAGTTACTGAATATAGATTGCCAGCTCCAACATAGATTAAAAACTTACTCTTAGAACACAGAAGTCAAGCAGCGCTTTGAAATCCTACCTTTTTGGCTAAAACCGTCAGCGGTTTGTTCCCTGCAAGGTCCGTGAACCAGTTGTGAATTGCACTCTGGGAGCGGGCAGTCACCAGCCAGTAATTATCTTTGGCATTCACCTGAGGTTTCTTCTTCCCCGTGTCTTGAAAAGTGTTGAGTTTAAGTTTCTCTGCCAAGATGCTGCTAAAATAGGCCCCGATCTGTTGTGAGATAAAGCCAAGAAGAAAAAAAAGTTAGGGTGGGGCAGTGTATTTTGATTTTACAACCTCATCACTTTTGACAATTTTCTATTTAAAAAGTCTTTTGGGAAAAATAACTTATTCCACAACTGGAGTGAACCTTACATGGGAGGTGGGGGGGCCATTCATGCCCCAGTAGCTCATGTACTGTTAAATGCATACAAGCGTAATCTAGTTGTATAATCAGCAAGGGGATAAGCCAACAATGAACAAGTTGTACATCTGGTTCCTGGTCAACATATCTCCCTCAACCATCAAACACAGATTAACTGGCCATTGGCCTCATTCCCATTTCTGGGATCTTACTATGCACAAGATTACCATGGCGTTTGCCCACTTAACACTCTGCACTTCAAAATAGTCAACTGCATGTGAAGTACTTCCGAGACATTTGAGAGACAGGATTATAAATGCATGTCTTTCACGGAAATGTCAGTGAAATACAGTAACAGAGAGATACTAGAACATGGATCCAGAGAGGGATAGGTGGGCACTGGCCGCCTATCTTAAACCGCGTTTCTTTGTATCACACATATGCACCCTACATTAGAGGTTCTCCCTTTAGAAGGAATGGAGCAAGATGTTCAGCACCATTTCTATGACCTGTGAGAATAAGGCTTGGATTGACTTCCTTCGGCATCCTATCAAAAGGTGTGTGGTGAGGAGGGTCTTCTGCCACTCAAGTGACTTGGATCGGACCCCAGTTAATTATCAACATCAGCTTCATTGAAATATTTTGGTTGGGCTTGTGACATTACTGCCAGCTCAGTTTGGGAGCTAGAGAGTGGGGAAGACAAGCTGCTGCAGGATTTGGACACCTGCAGCAGCTTAAAAAAAAAGGCAATATTCTTATCTGTGAATATAGTTGTCTGTTATCAATAAGATTTCTACGAATTCAACAAAACTAACTAGTACACTCCTCTCTCTAGTGATGTGCCAGCTATGGCCATTCTTCATCGGTCGGCAAACATGGTGATTGGTGGGACCCTCTTCAATTGTGGGGAAGGGGTGGGGACAGTACATCCAAGCCTGATCCTATCCTGGGTAGATATCCGCAATATACTTCTTAGGCAGTCCCTCGGAACCGAGGATAACTTGCTTCCACATTAAAAATGAGTTCGTAGGTGACTGACGAGTTCAATGCGGGACCTACAGTCTCTGTCACAGGTGGGGCAGACGGTGGTTGAAGGGGCGGGTGGGTGGGGTGCTTGGGTTGACGTGCGCTCCTTGCGCTACCTGCGCTTGCTCCCAGCTAAGAGACTCGAGGTGTTCGGCGCCTTCCCGGATGCTTCTCCTCCACTTTGTGCGGTCTTGGGCCAGGGATTCCCAGATGTCGGTGGGGATGTTACACTTTTTCAAGGAGGCTTTTGTAAAGTCTGTAGGTTGTGCAGTAAACTACTTCAGAGACTTTAGAAGTACAAACAAAACAGGTCTTTACTATTCAGAGGTCTGGGCGATTTCTGCCCTAGTTAACGTATCACAACCCTTATATACTGGTGTGGTCACTATCGGTATTACAGTATACATGAGCCAATAGATAGTGCCACCCTAAAGTAGTGCTCTTAAAGGCGAACGGTTACATTCTATAGTTCCCTTAAAGGTAAACGGTTACATACACAACAGCTTTGAGGGTGTCCTTGAAGCGTTTCTTCTGCCCACCTGGGGCTCTCTTGCCGTGCCGGAGCTCCGAATAGAGCGCTTGTTTTGGGAGTCTCGTATCGGGCATGCGGACAATGTGACCCGTCCATCGGAGCTGATTGAGCGTGGTCAAAGCTTCGATGCTGGGGATGTTGGCCTGATCAAGAACACTGACGTTGGTGCGCCTATCCTGCCAATGGATTTGCAGGATCTTGCGGAGGCAGCGTTGGTGGTACCTCTCCAGTGCTTTGAGGTGCCTGCTGTACATGGTCCATGTCTCTGAGGCATACAGAAGGGCGGGTATCACTGCTGCCCTGTAGACCATGAGCTTAGTGCCGGGTTTGAGGTCCTGGTCTTCAAACACTCTCTTCCTCAGGCGACCGAAGGCTGCACTGGCACACTGAAGGCGGTGTTGGACTTAGTCATCGACGTCTGCCCTTATTGACAGTAGGCTCCCGAGGTATGGAAAGTGGTCCACGTTGTCCAAGGCCTTGTCGTGAATTTTGATAATCGGGGGGGGCAGCACTGTGTGGCGTGGGCAGGTTGGTAGAGGACCTTTGTCCTAATATCCGCAATATACACCTTTCTGCAGATGTCACAGTGAGGAATGGCAATCTAGGTCAATGGATAATGAGCTACACATGTGTGGGGACCAAAACTAGGGCTCATAAATAGAAGAGTCACAAATAAATCCAATAAGGAATTCAGGAGAAACATCTTTAACCAGAGTGGAACTCGCTACCTCATGGAGCAGTTGAGGCGAATAGGATAGATGCATTTAAGAGGAAGCTAGATAAATACATGAGGGAGAAAGGAACAGAAGGATATGCTGATAGTGTTAGATGAAGTAGGGGTGGGAGGAGCTCGTGTGGAGCATAAACACCGACACAGACCAACTGAGCCAAACAGCCTGTTTCTGTGCTGTAAATACGATGTCATTCCATTTCAGCATAGTATGATTCAGTATGGCACCACACAGGTAATTTGCAAGCACCCCGGCTGCTTTATTCCCCGTCTAGTCACCAGTCTAACATGAGAGCCACCAAAGCCATTTAAAAATTGCGGTCGTTAAATATTCTTTTTCTTGTTTTGATAGAAGTGGGAAAAAAAGAGACTTGCATTTGTATAGCACTTTATCACTTTGTTGGGATGTCCCAAAGCGTTTTACAATCAATCACTGAATTACTTTGATTTCTGAAGTGCAGTCACAATTTTGTAGGCAAATACATCAGACAATTTGTGTACAGCAAGATCCATTGAACAACCACCAGATGAATGACCGGGTAATCTGTTTTTGGTGGTGTTGGAATGATGGCCAGAACATCAGAGAACTCGCTGTTCATCGTGACCATTTACAGCCACCTAAACAAACAAGCAGGGTCTCAGTTTAATGTCTCATCTGAAAGATACCACCAAAGCGTCAGCCTTGGTTATGTGCTCAAGTCTTGAACCCCCCAACCTAACTCTGAGGAAACAGTGCTACCAACCGCCACAAATGGAAATCCATTGCAGAATAGTCAGTCAGTCAGTCAGTCAGTCAGTCATTCACCGACTGAAAATTGTCAGTTAGCAAAATACTGTGTCAAAACAAAATGCCACAAGAGGTCAATGTACTTCCAACGTAATTCACTGCATGAGTTTTATAAATGAAAGCATTATAAAAAAACAAAAAACAAAAAAAGAGAACAATTTTCTTATAAAAAGATCCGATTTCACTTCAAGCGTGCCTGGGGGTCACTCATTAAAAATATTGGTGAACCTCAAACTGGCGAGAGGCAAATCTAGGATTGAGGTCAAACCTTGCAATGGACTTCCAAGCAGGGTGGTGGAGGCAAAAAAACATGCAAGTCATTTATGAGGCTATTGGGTGCAGTGATTTGGGAGGGCGAGAGTGGAGAAGGAGTGGGCTTTTTCTAGATGGTGGAGCTAAGGTGGGCTAAATATGAACAACTTCTGCTCTATTTGTCTTGTGATCAGTTAAAAAGGATCCTGGCGGGTCAGCGGGTCCTGATGACAGATACATAATCCTACATTTGACACAAAGTGCCTTTTTTCTCAAAGTCTCCTATCGGCATTGGATGTTTAGGTCACCTCTTTCTCACCCGGGAGGGAGTTTTGGTTTGAACACTTCTTCCCCTCTTGGCAGTCTCAGAAAGCTGAAGTCTGTTCCAAATTATCGTTGGGCATTTTTTTTTTTTAAAAAAGGAAAAAACACATTTCTGAGAAAGTCTATCTTCCTGACGTTTTCTTCCTTGAACCTCTTGTATTTTTATGTGTCTAGGCTTTTCATAGATGGGACAAACATTTTCTCTGCCATTTTATACCACCACATGCATCATAGAATCATACAGCACAGAAGGAGGCCATTCGGTCCATCGTCTGTGTACTGGCTCTCTGAAAGAGCTATCCAATTAGTCCCACTCCTCTGTTCTTCCCCCATAGCCCGGCAAAATTTTCCTTTTTAAATATATATTATGTATATACATACCTTTTGAAGTTTCAATTCCTTCTTGAAAGTTAATATTGAATCAGCTTCCACCACCCTATCAGTCAGTGCATTCCTGATCATGACAACACGTTGCGAAAAATAATTTCTCCTCATAACCTCCCTTCTATGATGGAGCTGTACAAAATGCTAGTTAGGCCACAGCTGGAATACTGTGTGCAGTTCTGGTCGCCACACTACAGGAAGGATGTGATTGCATTGGAGAGGGTGCAGAAGAGATTCACCAGGATGTTACCTGGGCTGGAGCGCTTCAGCTAAGAGGAGAGACTGGACAGGCTGGGGTTGTTTTCCTTAGAGCAGAGAAGGCTGAGTGGAGTCCTGATTGAGGTGTACAAAATTATGAGGGGCATAGATAGGGGAGATAGAAAAGGAACTTTTCCCCTTAGTAGAGGGGTCAATAACCAGGGGGCATAGTTTCAAGGTAAGGGGCAGGAGGTTTAGAGGGGATTTGAGGAAAAACTTTTTCACCCAGAGAGTGGTTAGAATCTGGAACTCACTGCCTGAAAGGGTGGTAGAGGCAGGAACCCTCACAACATTCAAGAAGCATTTAGATGAGCACTTGAAACGCCATCGCATACAAGGCTACGGACCAAGTGCTGGAAAATGGGTTTAGAATAGATAGGGCTTGATGGCTGGCGCAGACACGATGGGCCGAAGGGCCTCTTTCTGTGTTGTATAACTCTATGACTATCTCATAGAAACATAGAAGATAGGAGCAGGAGTAGGCCACTCGGCCCCTCGAGCCTGCTCCGCCATTCAATGCGATCATGGCTGATCATCCAAATTCAGTACCCGGTCCCTGCTTTCTCCCCATACCCCTTGATCCCTTTAGCCTTAAGAAATATATCCAACTCCTTCTTGAATATATTTAATGTAGTGGCCTCTACTGCCTTCTGTGGTAGAGAATTCCACAGGTTCACCACTCTCTGGGTAAAGAAATTCCGCCTAATTTCTGTCCTAAATGGCCTACCCCTTTATCCTTAGACTGTGACCCCTGGTTCTGGACTCCCCGACCATCGGGAACATCCTTCCTGCATCTAGTCTGTCCAGTCCTGTCAGAATTTTATAAGTTTCAATGAGATCCCCTCTCATTCTTCTAAAGTCCAGCAAGTACAAGCCCAATCAACCCAATCTCTCCTCATACGTCATTCCTGCCATCCGAGGTATCAGCCTGGTGAATCTTCGCTGAACTCCTTCCATGGCAAGAACATCCTTCCTCAGACAAGGTGACCAAAACTGCACAAAATACTCAAAGTGTGGTCTCACCAAGGCCCTGTATAACTGCAGCAAGACATCCTTGTTCCTGTACTCAAACCCTCTCGCTACAAAGGCCAACATACCATTTGCCTTCTTAACCGCCTGCTGCACCTGCATGCTTACTTTCAGCGACTGGTGCACAAGGACACCCAGGTCTCGTTGCACTTCCCCTTCTCCCAATCTATTGCCATTCAGATAATAATCTGCCTTCTTGTTTTTGCCACCAAAGTGGATAACCTCGCATTTATCCACGTTATATTGCATCTGCTATGCTTTTGCCCAATCACCCAACCTGTCCAAATCATCCTGGAGTTTCTCAGCATCCTCCTCACAGCACACACGCCCACCCAGCTTTGTGTCGTCTGCAAATTTGGAGATATTACATCTAGTTCCCTTGTCTAGATCATTAATATATATTGTGAATAGCTGGGGCCCAAGGACCGATCCCTGCGGTACCCCACTAGTCTCTGCCTGCCACTCGGAAAAAGACCCGTTTATTCCAACTCTTTGCTTTCTGTCTGCCAACCAGTTCTCTATCCAAGTCAATACCTTGCCCCCAATCCCATGTGCCTTAACTTTACACGCTAATCTCTTATGCGGGACCTTATCGAAAGCCTTCTGAAAGTCCAAATACACCACATCCACTGGTTCTCCCTTATCTATTTTACCAGTTACATCCTCAAAAAATTCCAGTAGATTAGTCAAGCACGATTTACCTTTTGTAAATGCATGTTGACTTTGTCCGATCCTGTCACTGTTTTCCAAGTGCACTATTACATCTTTTATAATAGACTCTAGCATTTTCCCCACTACCGATGTCAGGCTTGCCGGTCTGTAATTCCCCGTTTCCTCTCTACCACCTTTTTTGAATAGTGGGGTAACATTAGCTACCCTCCAATCAATGGGTACTGTTCCAGATTCCATCGAATGCTGGAAGATGATCATCAAAGCATCAACTATTTCTAGGGCCACTTCCTTAAGTACCCTAGGATGTAGATTATTGGGCCCTGGGGATTTATCGGCCTTCAATCCCATCAATTTCCTTAACACCAATTCCCTACAAATACTGATTTCTTTCAGTTCCTCCCTTTCATCAGACCCTATGTTCCCCGGCATCTCTGGGAGGTTATTTGTGTCCTCCTTTGTGAAGACAGAACCAAAATATGTATTTAATTGGTCTCCCATTTCTTTGTTTCCCATTATAAATTCCCCTGATTCTGACTGCAAGGGACCTATGCTTGACTTCACCAATCATTTTCTCTTCGCATATCTATAAAAGCTTTTACAGTCAGTTTTTATGTTCCCTGCAAGCTTACTCTCATTCTATTTTCCCTTTGTCGAATCCTAAACTGCTCCCAATCCTCAGGTTTACTGCTTTTTCTGGCCAATTTATATGTCCTCCCCTTGGATCTTATGCTATCCCTAATTTCCCTCATTAGCCACGGTTGAGTCACCTTTTTTGTTTTATTTTTATGCCAAACTGGGATGAACAAATTCTGTAGTCCACCCATGCGGTCTTTGAATGTTTGCCATTGCCTATCCACCGTCAACCCTTTTGAGTGCCATTCCCCAATCAATCCTACCCAACTCACGCCTCAGACCATCGTAGTTTCCTTTATTTAAATTTAGGACCCTAGTCTCTGAGTCGACTACTTCATTCTCCATCTTAATGAAGAATTCAATCATATTATGATCGCTCCAACCCAAGGGGCCTCGTACAACAAGATTGCTAATTAATCCTTTCTCGTTACATAATACCCAGTCTAAGATCTCTGGTTGGTTCCTCGACATATTGGTCCAGGAAACCATCCCGTAAACACTCCAGGAATTCCTCCTCCACAGTATTGTTACTAATTTGGTTAGCCCAATCTATATGTAGATTAAAGTCACCCATGATGACTGCTGTGCCCTTATTGCACGCTTCTCTAATTTCCCTTTTAATGCCATCCCCAACCTCTGCATTACTGTTTGGAGGTCTATATACCACTCCCACTAACGTTTTCTGCCCCTTGGTATTTTCTCAGTTCTACCCATACAGATTCCACATCATCAGAGTTCTCTCCCAGTTCTTTTGGCAATTATCTTAAATATGTGCCCTCTGTATATCATGTGTGTGTATATATATTCAATTGATTTCACATTCAAATACACATGTAAAACCTTTACATTAAGAAGGTGCTTGCAGGACGATACTTTGGCTTGCACACACGTCCATTTGAGTTGTCGACAGAATGCAGTAACTGGCCAACGGTACAGTATTATGGTGCCAGTGACCTCAAACCAACACACTTGTGCTGTCACACTCAAAGATTAACAATCAGGTCTAAATCACCATCTCTTCTCAATTCAACCCCAAGTTCAACAGCAGGTGTCACGGTAACATTTCTGTGATAAAATATGCGCGGGAAAAGACAAATTTAAAACTTTGGGAACCAACCCAACAGATTTGACTCTTGCGTTTGCCAAGTAAATAGGAATGTCCTTCAAATTATTTTCATTGAAAATGTAACCCAAATTTTTTTTAAATAATTAAACCATGTTTTAAAAAGGGTTGAAATATTCTTTCCAGGTCACCAGTGAACAGCGGAAAGTGTTGCCTTTAACTTTGTGACCAAAATGCTCATTCATTCAGTAACTCTGGCTTCCTGCAACAGCAAATTAGATCTATTTATATTTGTAACTTTGCATTTTCTACAGATATTCTTGCAACCACATTTTTAACATCAGATTGAGAGAGAGGAGTACAAGTGTATAATATCGTTCCGTTTCAGTGGTGCAGAATAAACAAAAACTGGGGAAATTGCCGTCCTGGGTCAGGGGACAGTTTTCGAGTAACAATATATTTCCTCTCCAGTGTGGAGTACGGAGTAATAACTTCAATCCCCAGTCTACATTAACTGCCCTAATGTGAGCTTAGCATTACAATAGCGTATGTCAGACATTTTTTTTTTTGGGGGGGGGGGGGGGGGGGGGCGGGGGAGGATAGATTATTATACAAGCATGATGATTTTCCGTTGCCAGTCACAGGCTTCCTGCAGCCAAGGCCTCTTTATAAAACCCTTCGTACACAGCTGATAGAAAGTGCGTGAGACCAGCCTGGCCGAGACTCTGCATTTGGGGCTCAGTGTGTCAGCCAGTGGGCAACACCCTCGTCTCGGAGTCAGAAGGTTGTACGCTCAAGTCCCACTCCAGAGGCTTGAGCACAAAATTCTAGGCCGACACTCCAGTGCAGTGCTGAGGGAGTGCTGCACTGTCGGAGGTGCAGTCTTTCAGACGAGACGTTAAACCAAGGTCCCGTCTGCTCTCTCAGGTGGGCGTAAGAGGTCCCATGGCACTATTTCGAAGAGGAGCTGGGGAGTTATCCCCGGTGTCCGGGTCGATATTTATCCCTCAATTAACATCACAAACACAGATTATCTGCTCATCATCACACTGGTGTTTGTGGGAGCTTGCTGTGCATAAATTGGCTGCCGCGTTTCCTACAACAGTGACTACACTTCAAAAAGTACTTCATTGGCTGTAAAGCACTTTGGGACGTCTGGTGGTCGTGAAGGCGCTATATAAATGCAAGTCTTTCTTTTGTCTTTTGGCAGAGCCAAGACTGGCAATTCAGCGGAGAAGGGAAAATTGCCTCCATGTGCCAGCACTCTGATGCCCTGCTACTTGCAGGAACTGCACCATCATGTCCCCTCCATATTCAGGTCACCTGGTTCTTTTGTGCCTTCATTCTTCTTTCACAAGCTTCTTAAAAACAGCAACAACTTGTATTTATATCGTCTATTTAATGCAGTAAAACATCCCAAGGCGCTTCAAAGGAGCATCAACAAAAAAATTTTGATGCCAAGCCACATGAGGAGAAATTAGGGCAGCTGACCAGAAGCTTTGTCAAAGAGGTAGGTTTTAAGGAGCGTCTTAAAGGTTTGAAAGTGCGGGACTGGCCTCAGACTTGGCATTAATACCAGTAACAGTTTAGCACTCGAATGGTTATTTATTTATTTTTAAAAAGGAGGAAAGAGAGGCGGAGCAGTTTAGGGAGGGAATTCCAGAGCTTAGGGCCTTGGCAGCTGAAGGCACGGCCACCAATGGTGGAGGGATTAAAAATCGGGGATGCTCAAGAGGCCAGAATTAAAAGGGGGGTGGGGGGAGTGGAGGAGATTACAGAGATGGGGAGGGGCGAGGGCATGGAGGGATTTGAAAACAATGAGAATTTTTAAATCGAGGCATTGCTTAACCAAGAGCCAATGTAGGTCAGCGAGCAAGGCTGTGTCATCGCACCAACGCTCTTCTCGATCTTCCTCACTGCAATGCTCCATCTCACCACTGGAGTGAAGCTAATTTCGAGAACAAACGGGAAACTGTTCAACCTCCGTCGCCTCCAGTCCAGATCCAAGGTCGTCCCATGCTCTGTCATCAAAATACAGCATGCAGACGACGCTTGCGTCTGCGCACACTTGGAGGTCGAACTCCAAACCATCGTCAACACCGACACCGAAACCGAAGCATACGAGAGCATGGGCCTTACACTAAACATCCGTAAGACAAAGATCCTCTCCCAACCTGCCCCCGCCACACAGTACTGCCCCCCGACTATCAAAATCCACGACAAGGCCTTGGACAACATGGACCACTTTCCATCAACAAGGGCAGGCGTCGATGACGAAGTCAAAATACCACCTTCAGCGTGCCAGTGCAGCCTTCGGTCGCCTGAGGAAGAGTGTTTGAAGACCAGGACCTCAAACCCGGCACCAAGCTCATGGTCTACAGAGCAGTAGGGATACCCGCCCTCCTGTATGCCTCAGAGACATGGACCATGTACAACAGGCAGCTCAAAGCACTGGAGAGGTACCACCAACGCTGCCTCCGCAAGATAGTCATAGAGTCATACAGCACAGAAAGAGGCCCTTCGGCCCATCGTGTCCGCACCGGCCATCAAACCCCGTCTATTCTAATCCCATTTTCCAGCACTTGGTCCATAGCTTTGTATGCTATGGCGTTTCAAGTGCTTATCTAAATGCTTCTTGAATGTTGAGGGTTCCTGCCTCTACCACCCTTTCAGGCAGTGAGTTCCAGATTCCAACCACCCTCGGTGAAAACGTTTTTCCTCAAATCCCCTCTAAACCTCCTGCCCCTTACTTTGAAACGATGCCACCTGGTTATTGACCCCTCTACGAAGGGGGAAAGTTCCTTTCTATCTACCCTATCTTTACCCCTCATAATTTTGTACACCTCAATCAGGTCCTCGCTCAGCCTTCTCTGCTCTAAGGAACACAACCCCAGCCTGTCCAGTCTCTCTTCATAGCTGAAGCGCTCCAGCCCAGTAACATCCTGGTGAATCTCCTCTGCACCCTCTCCAATGCAATCACATCCCTCCTATAGTGTGGCGACCAGAACTGCACACAGTATTCCAGCTGTGGCCTAACTGACGTTTTGTACAGCTCCATCATAACCTCCCTGCTCTTATATTCTATGCCTCGGCTAATGAAGGCAAGTATCCCATATGCCTTTTTAACCACCTTATCTACTTGCCCTGCTGCCTTCAGGGATCTATGTACATGCACACCAAGGTCCCTCTGATCCTCCCTAGGGTCCTGCCATTCATTGTGTATTCCCTTGCCTTGTTAGTCCTCCCAAAATGCATCACCTCACACTTTTCAGGGTTAAATTCCATTTGCCACTGTTCTGCCCATCTAACCATTCCGTCTATATCGTCCTGTAACCTGAGGCTTCCCTCCTCGCTATTTACCACTCCACCAATTTTCGTGTCACCTGCGAACTTACTGATCATACCTCCAACATTAATATCTAAATCATTAATGTACACTACCAACAGCAAAGGACCCAGCACCGATCCCTGCGGTACACCACTGGAAACAGGCTTCCAGTCACAAAAACAACCTTCAGCCATCACCCTCTGCCTTCTGCCACTAAGCCAATTTTCAATCCAATGTGCCAAATTGCCCTGGATCCAATGGGCTCTTACCTTCTTGACCAGTCTCCCATGTGGGACTTTGTCAAAAGCCTTACTGAAGTCCATGTAAACTACATCAACTGCACTACCCTCATCCACACACCTAGTCACCCCCTCGAAAAATTCAATCAAATTGGTCAGACATGATCTCCCCAACAAAGCCATGCTGACTATCCCTCATTAATCCCTGCAGCGCCTATATTTCCTAAGGAGGCTGAAGGGATGTAACCTGTCACCCCTGATCCTCTCTAACTTTTACCGCTGCACAATAGAGAGCATCCTGACGAACTGTATCACAGTGTGGTATGGCAGCTGTAGCTACTATGACCGGAAAGCCCTGCAGCGGGTAGTCAAAACTGCCCAACGCATTACCGGCACCTGGCTACCGACCATAGAGCACATATACCAGAAACGCTGTTTATGGAGGCCACGGTCCATCATCAAAGACCCTACCCACCCCAGCCACAGTCTGTTCGCCCTCCTGCCATCTGGGAGACGCTACAGATGCATTCACACCCGTACGACCAGATTTAGGAACAGCTTCTTTCCCAGGGCTGTAATCCTACTGAACTCCACAAATAAACTCTAAAGCCTGCACATCTGCCAATGCACTTTATTATGGTTATGTTTATGTTAATGTATTACAAGCCAAATGTATGTTGAATGTTTAAATGTCTTAATCTAAATGTACACTCTCAGGAGCCGCAAGCCTACATTTCGTTGTACTGCACTTGTGCACTAACAATGACAATAAAAGTTGATTTGATTTGATTTGATTTGAAGTGGAGACTAATTCTGTCCCTCAGAATTTTTTCCAATAATTTCCCTACCACTGATGTTAGACTCACTATCCTGGCAGGATAGGCGCACCAACGTCAGTGTTCTCCCTCAGGCCAACATCCCTAGCATCGAAGCTTTGACCACGCTCGATCAGCTCTGATGGACACATCACATCGTCCGCATGCCCGATACAAGAATCCCAAAACAAGCGCTCTACTCGAAGCTCCGACACAGTAAGAGAGCCCCAGGTGGACAGAGGAAACGCTTCAAGGACACCCTCAAAGCCTCCTTGAAAAAGTACAACATTCCCCACGGACACCTGGGAATCCCTGGCCCAAGACTGCACAAAATGGAGGAGAAGCATCTGGGAAGGCGCCAAACACCAAGTCTCTTCGCTGGGAGCAAGCGCACGTCAACCCAAGCACCCCACCCACCTGCCCCTTCAACCACCGTCTGCCCCACCTGTGACAGAGACTGTAGGTCCCACATTGGACTCATCAGTCACCTGAGAACTCAGTTTTAAAGTGGAAGCAAGTCATCCTCGGTTCCGAGGGACTGCCTAAGAAGAGAGAAGGGTGGGTGAACAGGACTTGGAGAGAGTTAGAAAATGGGCAGCAGTGTTTTGGATGACCTAAAGTTTACGGAGGGCAGAACAAGGGAGGCCGGCCAGGAGTGTGTTGGAACTAGTCAAGTCTAGCGGTAACAAGGACATGGATGAGGGTTTCAGCAGCAGATGAGCTGAGGCAGGGCAACAACAGAAAAAAAAAACGAATGCTCCCAATTTCCCTCTGGCTCACCCACAACAACTTCTCTTGATTATCTCTCCCGTAATACAATATTGCTCGCTCTTTCTTGCTTCTCTTTCCTCCCCATGGCTCCCAGTTTTCACCACTGCCAATCTCACCTCTCGTCCTCTCTAGCAGCAGCTGTGGGTTTGACCTACATTGGACTCCATCCAGGTCTTCCAATATTAACTTACACCTCATCCCATTCCTCCGATCCTTTGCACCTCACCAGAAGAAACAGAAATTTGATGTAGAATTTCACCGGGCACTCACTGTGCATTAATCTGGCTGACTGCCACCCGCTTCAGCAGTGTGGCTTTAACCACAGTGCGCGTGAATGAGACAGCCAAATGTAATATTTCCAAGTTTGCTGACGACACGAAACTAGGTGGGATTGTGAGTTGTGAGGAGGATGCAAAGAGGCTTCAAGGCGATTTAGACAAGTTGAGTAAATGGGACAAATACATGGCAGATAATGTGGATAAATGTGAAGTTATCCACTTCGGTAGGAAAAACAGAAAGGCAGAGTATTATTTAAATGGTGCTAGATTGGGAAATGCTGATGTACAAAGGGACCTGGGTGTCCTTGTACACCAGTCACTGAAAGCAAACATGCAGGTGCAGCAAGCAGTTAGGAAGGCAAATGGTATGTTGGCATTCATTGCAAGAGGATTGGAGTACAGGAGCAAGGATGTCTTACTACAGTTGTACAGGGCCCTTGGCGAGACCACACCTGGAGTACTGTGTGCAGTTTTGGTCTCCTTACCCAAGAAAGGATATAGTTGTTATAGAGGGAGTGCAGCGAAGGTTCACCAGACTGATTCCTGGGATGGCAGGACTGTCGTATGAGGAGAGAATGGGTCGACTAGGCCTGTATTCACTAGAGTTTAGAAGAATGAGAGGGGATCTCATTGAAACGTATAAAATTCTGACAGGGTTAGACAGACTGGATGCAGGAAGGATGTTTCCCCTGGCTGGGGGGGTCTAGAATGAGGGGTCACAGTCGCAGGATACGGGGTAGGACATTTAGGACTGAGATGAGGAGAAATTTCTTCACTCAGAGGATGGTGAACCTGTGGAATTCTCTACCACAGGAGGCTGTGGAGGCCAAGTCACTGAATATATTTGAGAAGTAGATAGATTTCTAGACACAAACGGCATCAAGGGGTATGGGGAGAGAGCACAGGAATATGGTATTGAGGTAGAGGATCAGCCATGATCACACAGGCTCGAAGGGCCAAATGGCCTACTCCTGCTCCTATTTTTCAATGTTCTATGTTTTTAACATGGTAATGGTGGGAGACAGAAAAATCAACTTTGAACCACCAGCATTTTGGGAGTGTACTTAGTGATTTATTTGATACAGCCCTCTCCCTCCCCCTGACAGCCCCCTGGCCCCCACGCCAACGTCTCTGGCCCCTTTCAATGCATCATACAATATTTACTAAATATTAAGTGTCTACAGGAAACTTTTTTTTATCCGGCACAGACGGGACCGACGTGGTGCCGGTTCATCAAAAATTCCGGATAACCGAACGCTATAGTAAAAGATACGGAGCCGAGAGCTCCATATAAAGCAACAAACCCTGTTGCTTTGGTTCAAAACAATGACCACAAGTTGCAAGCGTCTCTGTAGCTTAGCAACAGCTGCAGCCACACCCTTGCACAGCAACACATGGCGGAAGGCAAGTAATAAAAGTTACCTGAACCTACTCCTGAATTTTGCTGGTTAACCGAGGTTTCCGGTTATTTAGGTGCCGGTAAATCGAAAGTTTCCTGTTTTTTCAAAAACGATAATTTCAAGCAAAGCACATACAAGACACTAATTAGACGAGGCTGCGTTTCCGAACAAATTCCATAAAGATGCACTTCCTAGATAGACTTGGTGGGGTGCAGCCAGCCATATCGCAGCTGCACGTGTACAGAATAAGCAGCAAGCACTGTTGCAGGGGATAGGGTTTGTCTTGCTGCAGTTGTGTGTGGATGTTTGATTATTTTCTCTCCCGTCTTCTGGTGATCAGAGCCCAGCTTTTATTTTTCCTCCCGAACTGTAACAAAAATTTTAATTGCGGAAAGGCAGTATAGAGAATAAACTGAGACGTTTAAATGAAAATTCAATTAAAAAAAACAAACCACTGCAGCAATTTGAAAGCACAAGTCACAAGTCAGCCGTGGCTCAGCCTGGGAGTCAGAAGGTTGTGGGCTCAAGTCCCACTCCAGAAACTTGAGCGCATAAAAAAAAAACAAAAAGCTAGGCTGACACTCCCAGTGCAGTGCTGAGGGAGTACTGCACTGTCGGAGGTGCCATCTTTCGGATGCGACGTTAAACCGAGGCCCCGTCTGTTTTGATTTCTTTTTGGGTTCAATAAATACTCATTTCTGAAAGAGAATGTTGTTTAATCTAAAGTCTTGTTCAAGACTTTCTACAGCTTTTACAGAACACACTATGCTGTGATGAATCTAGAAATGAAACTGAAAGTAAAACTCCTCTGGACTGCTCGTCTCTCACATGACCTCTGCTGGTCAGGCACAAGTAATCAAAAACACAGACAAATATGCTGTAAGGCATAAGTAATCAAACACAGACAAATATCATCACTATTTGCTGATATCATTACACCGTCCACTCTCTCAGGTGCACGTAAAAGATCCCACGGCACTATTTCGAAGAAGAGCAGGGGCGTTATCCCCAGTGTCCTGGTCAATATTTATCCCTCAATCATCACTTTAAAAAAAAAAAATTATCTGGTTATCACAACATTGTTGTTTGTGGGAGCTTGCTGTGCACAAATTGCCTGCCGCGTTTCCTACATTACAACAGTGACTACACTTCAAAAAGTACTTAATTGGCTGTAAAGTGCTTTGGGACGTCCGGTGGTCGTGAAAGGCGCTATAGAAATGCAAGTCTTTCTTTCTTTTCACATCCCTCTTTACTGTGGTTACAATTTATTATAACTGCAACTTCAGACTCAAAGCATTCCTGCTTTCCCCTGCTGCAGCACTGCTGCAACAGGTTCTGTGTCATCATTGTTCTCGCACGCTACTGGCATTGCACTCACTGAGGGACTGAGTTTCAGCCACATTACGGTCTGGGATATGGCAAATTCAGTGTACTTTGTATTTTACTCTTCATAGAAACATAGAAGATAGGAGCAGGAGTAGGCCATTCGGCCCCTCGAGCCTGCTCCGCCATTTAATGAGATCATGGCTGATCATCCAAATTCAGTACCCGGTCCCGGCTTTCTCCCCATATCTCTTGATCCCTTTAGCCTTAAGAAATATATCTAACTCCTTCTTGAATATATTTAATGAATTGGCCTCAACTGCCTTCTGTGGTAGAGAATTCCACAGGTTCGCCACTCTCTGGGTGAAGAAATTCCTCGTCATCTCAGTCCAAAATGGCTTACCCCTTATCCTTAAACTGTGACCCCTGGTTCTGGACTCCCCGGCCATCAGAAACATCCTTCCTGCATCTAGTCTGTCCAGGCCTGACAGAATTTTATAGGTTTCGATGAGATCCCCTCTCAATCTTCTAAACTCCAGTGAGTATAAGCCCAATAAGCAGTGAGTCAGAGCCCGGTATAAAAACCGGAGAGCAGCGAGGCCCGAGACCAGTCGGGACCAGCGAGTCGGAGCCCGGTATAAAAACCGGAGAGCAGCGAGGCCCGAGACCAGTCGGGGCCAGCGGGAGCAGTGAGTCGGAGCCCGGTATAAAAACTGGAGAGCAGCGAGGCCCGAGACCAGTCGGGACCAGTGAGTCGGAGCCCGGTATAAAAACTGGAGAGCAGCGAGGCACACCAACTCAGCAGCGGGGAGAGAGGTAAAAAGTAATCAGAGTGTGACATCACCAGGGAGCAGGTAAGTGATTGGTTGGTGAGTATTTCTCTCTTTTCAATACAAGCTTGACTTCTGTGGTGTTAAATTTCTAGGGTCTCTGGTGTAGTGGGGACAGTTGGTAAATAAAGCGCCCTAGAGTATACCTGTAACTGGGGTATTGAATAAATTTTTTAATTAATTAAAAGGAGTAAGTCATGGCAGGAGAGTTCAGACCCGTGTTCTGCTCCTCTTGCTCCATGTGGGAAGTCAGGGACGCTGCCAGTGTCCCTGACGACCATGTGTGCGGGAAATGCATCCAGCTGCAGCTACTTGTAGACCGCATTACGGCGCTCGAGCTGCGGGTGGATGAATTTTGGAGCATGCGCGATGCTGAGAGGCTCGTGGATAGCACGTTTAGCGAGTTGTTCACGCCTCAGGGTAGGGCTGCACAGGGGGTGACCATCAGGCGGAGCAACAAAGGCAGGCCAGTAGTGCAGGGAACCCCTGCGGACATCCCCCTTTCAAACAAGTATACCAAGTTGGATACTGTTGAGGGGGATGACTTACCAGGGGAAGGCAGCAGCAGCCAGCTTCCTGGCACCAGGGAAGCTTCTGCTGCTCAGGAAGGGAGGAAAAAGAGTGGGAGAGCAATAGTGGTAGGGGATTCTATCGTAAGGGGAACAGATAGGCGTTTCTGTGGCTGCAAGCGTGACTCCAGGATGGTTTGTTGCCTCCCTGGGGCCAGGGTCAGGGATGTCACTGAGCGGCTGCAGGGCATTCTTAAGGGGGAGGGTGAGCAGGCAGAGGTCGTGGTCCACACTGGGACCAACGACATAGGAAGGAAGGGAGATGAGGTCCTGCATCAAGAATTTAGGGAGTTAGGTAACAGATTAAAGAGCAGGACCTCAAAGGTTGTAATCTCTGGATTACTCCCAGTGCCACGTGCTAGTGAGTATAGGAATGGGAGGATAGAGCAGATGAATGCGTGGCTAAGGAGTTGGTGTAGGGGGGAGGGTTTTACTTTCCTGGATCACTGGGCCTGCTTCTGGGAAAGGTGGGACTTGTACAAGTCGGACGGGTTGCACCTGAACCAGAGCGGGACAAATATCCTTGCGGGGAGGTTTGCTCGCACTGTTGGGGGGGGGGGTTTAAACTAACTTGGCAGGGGGATGGGATACAGAGGGGAGCTGAAATAGGGGGTGATGTGCTGCCAATTATATAGAGAAAAAAACAAGTCAGCTTGGTAGACAGGGCAAATATATAAGGGCAAGGCTGGATGGCATCTATTTTAATGCAAGGAGTCTTGCAAATAAGGCGGATGAACTGAAGGTGTTGATAAACACATGGGAGTATGATATTGTTGCTATCACGGAGACATGGTTGAGGGAGGGGCAAGACTGGCAGCTCAATATTCCGGGGTACAGAATCTTCAGGCGAGACAGAGGGGGAGGTATAAGAGGAGGGGGTGTCGCAATATTAATTAAGGAGTCAATTACTGCAGTAAGGAGGGATGATATATTAGCAGGTTCCTCTAATGAGGCCATATGGGTGGAGCTTAAAAACAAGGGGGCAAGCACTTTGCTGGGAGTGTACTATAGGCCTCCAAACAGTCAGGGGGAGATAGAGGAACAGATATGTAGGCAATTCTCAGAGAAATGTGCAAATAATAGGGTAATAATAATGGGGGATTTCAACTTCCCCAATATTAACTGGGATAGTCAGAGTGTGAAAGGCCCAGAGGGTGTAGAATTCTTAAAGTGCATCCAGGAGAGCTTTTTGAGCCAGCATGTAGAAAGTCCTACAAGAGAAGGGGCGGTACTGGACCTAATTCTAGGGAATGTGGCCGGCCAAGTGGAAAAAGTGCTAGTAGGTGAGCACTTTGGTGACAGTGACCATAATATGGTAAGATTTAAGGTGGTCATGGAAAAGGACAGGGATGGGCCGGAAATAAAGGTTCTAAATTGGGGGAAGGCCGATTTTAATAGGATAAGGCAGGATCTGGCCAAAATGGACTGGGATCAGCTACTTGTAGGAAAATCCGCATCGGAGCAATGGGAGGCTTTCAGAAGGGAGATTGAGATCATACAATGGCAACATGTTCCCGTAAAGGTCAAGGGTGGTTCCAAAAACCACAGGGAACCTTGGATGTCAGGGGATATACGAGAATGGATTAGGAAAAAAAGGAGGGCTTTTGGCAGATACAAAAGGCTAAAGACGGAGGAAGCCCTAGAGGAGTACAAAAAGTGCAGGGGGATACTTAAAAAAGAAATTAGGAGATCAAGGAGGGGCCATGAAATAACACTGGCGAGCAAAATAAAGGAAAATCCTAAGATGTTTTATAAGTATATTAAGGGTAAGAGGATAACTAGGGAAAAAATAGGGCCCATTAGGGACAAAAGTGGCAATCTGTGTGGGGAGCCGGAAGATGTAGGAGGGGTTCTAAATGAATTTTTGGCATCTGTTTTCACTATGGAGAAGGACGATGTAGACATAGAAATAGGGCGGGGGGACTGTGATATGCTCGAACATATTAACATCGAGAGGGAGGAGGTATTGGCGGTTTTAGCTGGCCTAAAAATGGATAAATCCCCAGGCCCGGATGAAATGTATCCCAGGCTGCTGTGTGAGGCAAAGGAAGAGATTGCGGGGGCTCTAACACATATATTCAGGACCTCTCTGGCCACAGGGGATGTGCCAGAGGACTGGAGAACCGCTAATGTAGTACCATTATTCAAGAAGGGAAGTAGGGAAAAACCGGGGAACTACAGGCCAGTGAGCCTAACATCAGTGGTAGGAAAATTATTGGAAAAAATTCTGAGGGACAAAATTTGTCTCCACTTGGAGAGGCAAGGATTAATCAGGGATAGTCAACATGGCTTTGTCAAGGGAAGATCATGTCTGACTAATTTGATTGAATTTTTTGAGGGGGTGACTAGGTGTGTGGATGAGGGTAACGCAGTGGATGTGGTATACATGGATTTCAGTAAGGCCTTCGATAAAGTCCCGCACAGGAGACTGGTCAAGAAGGTAAGAGCCCATGGAATCCAGGGTGCCTTGGCACATTGGATACAAAACTGGCTTAGTGGCAGAAGGCAGAGGGTGATGGTCGAAGGTTGTTTTTGTGACTGGCCTGTGGCCAGTGGGGTACCACAGGGATCGGTGCTGGGTCCCTTGCTGTTTGTGGTCTACATTAATGACTTGGATATGAATGTAAAAGGTATGATCAGTAAGTTCGGGGATGATACAAAAATTGGTAGGGTGGTAAATAGCGAGGAGGGTAGCCTCAGTCTGCAGGACGATATAGATGGGTTGGTCAGATGGGCGGAACAGTGGCAAATGGAATTTAACCCGGAAAAGTGCGAGGTGATGCACTTTGGGGGGGAATAACAAGGCAAGGGAATACACAATGAATGGTAAGACCCTAGGCAAGACGGAGGGTCAGAGGGATCTGGGTGTGCAAGTACACAGATCCCTGAAGGCGGCGGAACAGGTGGATAAGGTGGTAAAAAAGGCATATGGGATACTTGCCTTCATTAGCCGAGGCATAGAATATAAGAGCAAGGAGGTTATGATGGAGCTGTATAAAACACTGGTTAGGCCACAGCTGGAATACTGTGTGCAGTTCTGGTCGCCACACTACAGGAAGGATGTGATCGCGTTGGAGAGGGTGAAGAGGAGGTTCACCAGGATGTTACCAGGGCTGGAGCGCTTCAGCTATGAAGAGAGACTGGGCAGATTGGGTTTGTTTTCCTTGGAGCAGAGGAGGCTGAGGGGGGACATGATTGAGGTGTATAAAATTATGAGGGGCATAGATAGGATGGATGCTGAGGAGCTTTTTCCCTTAGTAGAGGGGTCAATAACTAGGGGGCATAGATTCAAGGTAAAGAGCGGGAGGTTTAGAGGGGATTTGAGAAAGAACTTTTTCACCCAGAGGGTGGTTGGAGTCTGGAACTCACTGCCTGAAAGGGTTGTGGAGGCAGGAGCCCTCACAACATTTAAGAAGCATTTGGATGAGCACTTGAAATGCCACAGCATACAAGGCTACGGAACAAATGCTGGAATATGGGATTAGATTAGACAGGGCTTGATGGCCGGCGCGGACACGATGGGCCGAAGGGCCTCTATCCGTGCTGTATAACTCTATGACTCTATGACACAATCTCTCCTCATACGTCATTCCTACCATCCCAGGTATCAGCCTGGTGAATCTTCGCTGAACTCCTTCCATGGCAAGAACATCCTTCCTCAGATAAGGCGACCAAAACTGCACCCAAAACTCAAGGTGCGGTCTCACCAAGGCCCTGTACAATTGCAGCAAGACATCCTTGTTCCTGTACTCGAACCCTCTTGCTACGAAGGCCAACATACCATTTGCCTTCTTAACCGCCTGCTGCACCTGCATGCTTACCTTCAGCGACTGGTGCACAAGAACACCCAGGTCTCTTTGCACTTCCCCTTCTCCCAATCTAGTGTCATTCAAATAATAATCTGCCTTCCTGTTTTTGCCACCAAAGTGGATAACCTCACATTTATCCACATTATAGTGCATTTGCCATGTTTCTGCCCAATCACCCAACCTGTCCAAATCGTACTGGAGTTTCACGACATCCTCCTCACAGCATACCCTCTCACCCAGCTTTGTGTCGTCTGCAAATTTGGAGATACAGGTAGACTATCCTTTATCCGAACTTCCGAAAACCGAAAACCTCTAAAAACCAAAAGTTTTTTCGTTCAGCGTAAGTCGTGCGCACGACATGACCAGAGTGGCGCACGACTTACGCTGAGCAGGGCAGAGGGTCACAGAGTTCCCTCCTGGGTAGGAGATTGCAGGCTGAGCCGGGCAGTGTGGAGGTGGTACCGGGAGAGTGAACCCAACAATACAGCGGCCCGTCCGATATTCTTTTCTCCCCCACCCCCGCAACCCGACCCGTCCGATATTCTTTTCTCCACCACCCCCCCCAACCTGACCCGAACCACTATTTATGCAGCCAATTCATCCACCTTATTACGAATGCTCCTCGCATTAAGACACAAAGCCTTCAGGCTTGTTTTTTTAACGCTCTTAGACCTATTAGAATTATTATTTACTGTGGCCACATTTGATTTAAACCGTTGATTTCTCCGACTGCCACTTTTGTTTTTCTCCTTACTATCTTTTGCTTTTATCCTTGTTTCCTTTTCCTCTGTCTCACTGCTCAGGTTCCCAACCCCCTGCCATTTTAGTTTAAACCCTCCCCCAGAGCACTCGCAAGCACTCCCCCTAGGACATCGGTTCCAGCCCTGCCCAGGTGCAAACCGTCCGGTTTGAACTGGTCCCACCTCCCCGAGAACCGGTTCCAATGTCCCAGGAACTTGAATCCTTCCCCGTTGCACCATTCCTCTAGCCACGTATTCATCTGAAATATCCTTTTATTTCTACTCTGACTAGCACGTGGCACTGGTAGCAAGCCTGAGATTACTACCTTTGAAGTCCTATTTTTTGAACAATTCATTACCCTCTTTCATTCAAAGAGATGGGCAAATATTGAGGGGGCAAAATTCGGTTGATATGCGGTGCTAATGGGGCGCAAAGCAACTAGCGCCCGGGCGCTATCGCCTCCCACTAAATTCAGCGTGAGGTTTGCAGCGACAGTAACCGTTAGCACCCCACGACACTGCACCTCAGACGCTGAAGTCATCGCCGTGCTCAGCGCCCTGGCCGCGATCTTCAGTAGCGTCCCCGACTTACCGCCGGACGCTATATCAGACGGGGTCGGGGGGGACCTACCTGCGGCCGGGGTGGTGCAAATTGAAGGGGAGGAGCTGGGCGACCATTTTTGTTACTGGCTGCCTGCCAGCACCTGCCCCCCGTTGCCGGCCTCCTGTAAAGCCTCCCCCCAGCTCTTTTGCCGGCACTCTGATCCCTGGTGACCCAGCTGGACCCCGGGTCGCTCTGCGCTAGGGTCCTCCCCTTTAATAAAAGGGGAGGAAGGCCTGCAGTGCCGCGGCGTGATGTGCCGCAGAGCGTGGTGCTGCGGCACGTGTCACCGCTGTATTGATCAGTAACATGTCATCCTAGAATGGTACACTAGGTGGAGCTGTATGTATAAGAGTGGGCTACCCACGACGCACTAGGTTACCCATAAGACAGTAGTCAAGATGGATGCCTGCACACGAAGTCCACATGGCTGAATAAAGTGACTAGTTCAAGCTAGCTGTTCATAATGATAATGTCTATTTATTTATGAACATAATAACAACCGCGATATTCACTCACAGCACCCCAAGAGGGAGGGGGAGCACTTCAAGTAGTGCCCCGCCTCCCTCTTGGGGCGTTACCAGTGAATTTCGGGTGCAGGGGTGCTAAAAGTAGCGCCCCGGCGAAGTTAACGCCCCAAGTGTGATGCGACCCAATTTTTCCCCCTAACGGTTTACTGTGCAGCAAGGATGGGGTGCTCCTTTAAGTGGTGCTTTTATATCACTGTGCCAGTTTCAGGAGAGCAACACTGCAGTGGTCCCCTGGCACGAGCGTTTATAATTCCTTCTGCACCGTTACTCATCAGGTGCTGAGCAGAAGTAGAGCCAACGCATTGAGTTCACAGGACCCACGCACAAAAAAAAAGCTGGCCTGCACCGTCACTGAAAATAGCAAATCATGCAGTTTATATCTTCTAGCGGTCAGCCATGACTCAGTGGGCAGCACTCTCGCCTCTGAGTCAGAAAGTCATGGGTTCAAGTCCCACGCCAGGGACTCGAGCACAAAATCTAGGCCGTCACTCCCAGTGCGATACTGAGGGAGTGCGTTGGAGGTGCCGTCTTTCGGATGAGACGTTAAACCGAGGCGCCGTCTACCCTCTCCGGTGAACGTAAAAGATCCCATGGCACTATTTCGAATAAGAGCAGGGGAGTTCTGACCAACATTTATCCCTCAATCAACATCTCAAACAGATTATCCAGTCATCATCACATTGCTGTTTGTGGGAACTTGCTGTGCACAAATTGGCTGCCACGTTTCCTACATTACAACAGTGACAACATTTCAAAAAAAGTACTTGATTGACTGTAAAGCACTTTGGGACATCCTGAGGTTGTGAAAGGCGCTAGGCAAATGCAAATCTTTTTTTCAATTCAGTGAAGCAGACAGCAAGAGAATCTACGAACCAATGGATGGAAACAGTCTATTCCGATCCTGTACAATTCTGTGTTCTTTCGGATATTGGGACATATTCAGGGATCCAAGCAGGGGAGGGGTTAGTTATGCAAAGTGATGCATCATGGGAGCTTGCTTGATTGCTTTGAAGTCTGGGGGGAAATTTCTCAGAGACCCTCGAGAAATTAGCCACGTTTTTTTCCCTCCCCTTCTCTTAGTGCTAATTCTTGGGGGAGGGGGAAGACACTATGAGCATTCAGGAAGGATAGTGAGCACTGATGTGCGCAATGCTGCTCGCCACCTTTTGTGCATAAGTAACCCATTGGGCGTAAAGTGCTTCGAGACATCTGGAGACTGCGAGGAGATGCTTTGTTTTTGCAAGCTATAGCTGCAGCTCGGAGGTTTGCCACTAGCTACAGTTTTACAATCTGAAAGCCCCTTAAGGGAAGACTAAAGTGCAGCTTTCCTTCAAGAAGTCCGAAGGAGCGTCTACCTGTGGAACCTACTCTACCGCAGAAATACATAGATTGACCAAAATGGCTCAAAGTGTTGATGGATGGTCACCTGACCCTGAAGTAGACCATCAAGTCCAAAATGTCCAACTGGCAATATTTCCACAACCAACATTAACCCAATGATGTCCATCAGAAAATCTAGGCTTCACTTTCTATATTTCATAACTATTACATTCTCAATAAAATTGGAATACAGGGTAACTTGCCATCGTCATAAAGACCATTCATTTTCAGTTTTCAATGAACTGGCATCAAATATGAATAAAAATCCCAGAATCTCATGCAATAACAACAGGATTTAACTTATTCAGTGACCAGAAGTTCGTGGTCATAACCATTGCTCATAATAATGTCATAATTTGAGTGTTTACCGCATCTCCAGGATTATAGTTCTAATGAACACAGACTGCCTCCTGTCCAGGGTATAATGGGGATTTGCTCCAGTTTATTCAGAACAAGCCAACTGTGTATATTTAAAAAGGGAAAATATGCCGTACTGCAGAAGCCAATTCTCATCTTCGTGATATTATCAGGTGGTGTGAAGGATTTCAAACAATGGCCTTCACTTCCGTTACTTAATTTGATGTAGGATTCAGCTTGCCCCCAATTCACAAACTGTCCATTCTGCAATATATTTCCTACCCCCGGACATAAAAGAAATGGATTCTTAGGCGAGTACAGTCACTGCGTTTGGGGCAGGACGGTATCACATATCCTGTTGCTTCCAATTTGCAGTACAATTTACAAACCCGCGGCTTGAATGTTTAGTCCACTTCGGGACCATTTGTAGAGCTGTTGAGGGTATGCTATTTACACTGACTGTACTCAGATCATTTGAACAGCAAGAGGAGTGCAGGCAGCAAATAATACTCATCATGTACTTACAGCAAACAGAAACCCAAAGCATGTAATGTTAGTTGGAAAGAATATGGGCTTTTGAAAAGATCAGCTTTAGTGCAGTAGATTGCAGGATTTGACTACCTGGCCACCAAGAACTGGAGTTATAGTGAAAAGCCGACAGAAGGAAGGTGATCATTTTCACAACAGTACTCCAAAGGGGAAGCAGTTAATGGATGCTTTTAAAGCCGTACAAATTTACAGCAATTCCATTTGATCCGGGATGTACGTGCAAGCTTTTACTGTATGCCACTGCCTTCAATCACTTCAGCTTTCGCAGCAGTACCATCTCCGGTTGGGAACAGTGCAGGAGCCTTGGTGAGGCGCAGGAACATAAGACGTAGGAGCAGGGGTGGGTCATTTGGCCCCTCGAGCCTGCTCCGCCATTCAATAAGATCATGGCTGATTGGACCTTGGCCTCAATTCCACTTTCCCTGCCCGTTCTCCATAACCCTCGACTCCCTTACCTTTCAGAAATCTGTCTATCTCCACCTTAAATATATTCACAGGAAGACGACAGGGCAATAATCGGGCAGGGACAGGACGGGTGGCCGACTGATTGAAGTCTGCCCGGATTCGACAAGCGTTTGCTACCACTTTTAGCACCCATGAGGTAGACATACAAAGTACTTACAGCACAGAAACAGGCCACACAGCCCAAGAGGTCCAGGCCAGTGTTTATGCTCCACACAAGCCTCCTCTCACCCTTCTTCATCCAACCCTATCAATATATCCGTCTATTAATTTCCCACTCATGTGCTTATATACAATAGTCAATAATAATTAAAAGCGGGTATACGCTGTGTGCCTTTACAGCTCTCGTTAGAGGTGTACAGGAACAACACAATTAAAAAAATAAATAGCCTCCGCAGAGGTAAGTTTAAAAAAGATATATAATGGTTCTTCAATTTTAAAAACGTGCAGGTGCTGCAACCACATTTGCTTTGTTACACCATGCACTATAACTATAACCACAGGAGGTGATGCACGTGCTCACGTACAGTGCCAAGTCTTGTACTTGACTAAGTACAGGTGCTATACATGGCTGAGAGCACCCAAGGGTTCATTACAAGTGTTAAATTCCAAAGAACAGATGTTGCATCACAAACTTTACTATCTGTGAAGTGAAAAAAAAATAAACTACCATTTGCACTCTCGCCTTTGATTCAGAAGGTCGTGGGTTCAAGACCCACTCCAGAGACTTGAGCACAAAAATCTAGGCCGACACTCCAGTGCAGTGCTGAGGGAGCGCCACACTGTCGGAGGTGCCGGCTTTCGGATGAGACATTAAACCGAGGCCCCGTCTGCTCTCTCAGGTGGACGTAAAAGATCCCATGGCCACTATTTCGAAGAAGAGCAGGCGAGTTAGCCCCGGTGTCCTGACCAATATTCATCCCTCAACCAACACCTAAAACAGATTATATTGTCATTATCAAATTGCTGTTTGTTGGAGCTTGCTGTGTGCAAATTGGCTGCCGTGTTTCCTACATTACAACAGTAATCACACTTCAAAAAGTACTTAATTGGCTGTAAAGCGCTTTGGGATGTCCCGAGGTGGTGAAAGGCGCTATATCTGTAATCTGTAATCTATACCTCTAATCTCCTCCAGCCCCACAACCACCCCAAGATATCTGCGCTCCTCTAACTCTGCCCTCTTGAGCATCCCTGATTATAATCGCTCAACCATTGATAGCTGTGCCTTCTGTTGCCTGGGCCCTAAGCTCTGGAATTCCCTCCCTAAACCTCTCCGCCTCTCTTTCCTCCTTTAAAACGCTCCTTAAAACCGACCTCTTTGACCAAGCGTTTGGACACCTGCCGTAATGTCTCCCGATGCGGCTCGGTGTCAAATTTTCTTTTGTAAGCTCTTGTGAAGCACCTTGGGACATTTTATGACGTTAAAGGCGCTATATAAATACAAGTTGTTGTTGTATAAATGCAAGTCTTTCTTTTTAGAAAGTCAGACCAGTATAAGCTGCATGTACAGCTTGTGATACATATAAGGAAAAAGAGTGCATCAGATTTTTAGCTCAGAAATCAGGTAGCATTACAGGGAGGATGAACATAAGAAATAGGAACAGGAGTAGGCCATACGGCCCCTCGAGCCTGCTCCACCATTCAAGAAGATCATGGCTGATCATCGAACTCAACGCCACTTTCTCGCCTAATCTCCATATCCCTCGACTCCCCTATTGTCCCAAAATCTATCGATCTCAGCCTTAAATATACTCAAAGACTGAGCCCCCGGGGCAGAGAATTCACAACCCTCTGAGTAAAGAAATTCCTCCTCATCTCGGTCTTAAACGGTCGGGTTGACCCCCCTTATCCCGAGACTGTGAATGCTGTCTAGCTAAGAACATGTAACCCACCCAGGACCAGCGATCAAACGTGGGAGCTACCTGGTCTGTACATCTCAACCTGCTTCAGATGGTAGCAATTTTGCTTCTGCATCAGAAGGTTGGGGGGTTCAACCTCCATACCAGGGACTTGGGGTTAATTTAGGTCAACTGGTCAGCGCAATGCTGAGCAAGGGCTGCATTACTGAAGGTGGCAATTCTTCAGAGGAGGTGAAGTCAAAGTCCTGTCTACCTGTTCCATTGGATCGATCATTAAAGATCCTATGGCACTATTCAAGGGGGAAGGAGTGTTCTGACCAATATTTTCCACCATTTCTTCCTCAACCAATACCACCAAATGCGGATTGCCAGGTCACTCATCTCATCGTTGGTAGCGAGATCTTACTGCGCACAAAACAACCATCACTTTTAATGCATCACTGCACTTCAAAGCGCTTATTATATCTTGCTGACCTACATTTGCTCCTGGTTCACCAACGCCTCGAATTTACAATTCACATCCCTGGTGTTCAAATCCCTCCATGGCCTCACCCCTCGCAAGATTAACAATTATCTTTTGAACGGGGTGTTGAGCACCAGAGACTCCCGTGGGCTGCCCACCACACTGTCAGACCGCATCATACGGGATGAAACTAATAGCCAAGCCCTACGTACATGTATTACAATTGCGTAGATGCAAAGGAATACAGCAAAGCAATGCTCGATTTACACAATACTTTATTTAAGCTGTCACAAAAAGACAAAGTCCAAATTCTGACATGGCCTTTTTCAGAATCTCTTAACGGAGCCTTCAATTAACATATAATCGGCACTGCAGCTCCACGAAGCTCTTTTCACAGTCACAACATCGTTACAGGCAGGCAAACAGGGATCTGAACACCCCAAGATTGCGGTCCATATACACAGGCGTGTGATGGAATACTCTCCACTTGCCTGGATTAGCGCAGCTCCAACAACACTCAAGAAGCTCGACACCATCCAGGACGTGGCAGCTCGCTTGATTGGCACCCCATCCACCACCTTCAACATTCACTCCCTCCACCACCGGCGTACTGTGGCTGCAGTGTGTACCATCTACAAGATGCACTGCAGCAACTTGCCAAGGCTTCTTTGGCAGCACCTCCCAAACCCGCGACCTCTTCCACCTAGAAGGACAAGGGCAGCAGGCGCATGGGAACACCACCACCTCCAAGTCACACACCATCCTGACCTGGAAATATATCGCCGTTCCTTCATCGTCGCTGGGTCAAAATCCTGAAACTCCCTCCCTAACGGCTGTGAGAGAGTACCTTCACCACACGGACTGCAGCGGTTCAAGGTGGCGGCTCACCACCACCTTCTCAAGGGCAGTTAGGGATGGGCAATAAATGCTGGCCTTGCCAGCGACACCCACGTCCCATAAACAAATTTTAAAAAACTTGCTGCTTTCTTTGAAGAGGCGGCCAGCTTTTTTGAAGAACACTCCAGATCGAAGCAGTCCTTTCCCCACTAGGCACACAAACATATTAATTTAACCAGCCGATTAGACATACTTTGAACAGCAGGATCTTGGCTGTCTGTTGGTTTCATGTTCCTTTGACACCTAACTTGTACATCAATAGCTTTGCTCCAAGAATAACCCTAGCATGTCTGCAAGTTTTGTGAAGGTACTCTCACAGTGCTGTTAGCAAGGGAGTTCCAGGATTTTGACCCAGCAACAATGAAAGAACGGCAATATATTTCCAAGTCGGAATGGTATGCGAGGTAAACTTGGAGGCAATGGTGTTCCCATGCACCTGCTGCCCTTGCCGTTCTAGGTGGTGGAAATCACAGGGTAGGGAGGTGCTGCCGAAGACACGGCGCGTGAAGGGAGTGGGTGGTTAAGGGAGCGGATGTCGAATATAAATTATCCTTTGGCACCAATACGACCTGCAGCATAGCTGTAGAGTGAACAAGAGCAAAGCAATGTTGAGCCCATGGAAATGCATTCACCTCCATTACAAATACATCAAAAAGGAATCACTTATTTTATGGTAGTGCACTGTTAACCTACACATTAGCACTTAAATTAATGGGCCAGTAATTCCGGTCCTAATGCGTGAGTACGGACGGTGTACTCACGCGTGGGCCCGTTGGAAGTGCCGGATTCCAGCATGCACAGCACATGCGCGGGAAACCGGCATTTCCTCTCCATCGAACCAAGGGGTTAAGAGGTCCAACGCGTGTGCGCAGGACTCTGCGCGCACGCGTTGAACTTCCTTCTTTTTGACAGGTTTGCGCGTGTGCAAGGGACTGAACTTTTTAGAAATGAAAAAAGGAGGCGTAAGGAGTGGATTCTTGCAGGTAAGTGGTCTATTATTTAAAATTATTACAGTTTTGCCACAGCTTCATTGTTTTTAAGGGCTTTACAGTAAGGTAAGTTTATTTTTAGACACGATTTCGTAAAAAATTATTTTTTTCAAAAATGTTATTAATTGTTTTAAATAGTTTTTTTTTTCAAGTTATTTATAGTTTATTTAATTATTGGGATTTTTAAATTTTTTTAATTAAAGTTAAACTAGTCTTTTGGGCGCCCGTACTTTTCATGAGTTTGACAGTCTTTACTATCAAACTCATGAATGAGTTTCCCCTCCCCTGATTGGCTGCAGAGTGCTCACCTGATCCCAGCCGGCACATCGCACTAACTACGCCGCTGGATCAGGTAAGCACGTCGCACCGACATCTGAACCGGGCCAGTGACAGGAAATGCAAGCAGGTCCGGGCTTCAGATGTCGGCGCGCAGGGTGAGTGCAGATCGGGGGCTTGCACACGCAGCAAGCACCCGATCCTAATTTCTGGCCAATATAACCAGTATACCAAATATCATTACAACCTTAGCCACAATCAATGCAATAATAAGTGTATTTTTCCCCAGGGTGCACTAGTGGCTCAGTGGATAGATGCATCATACACCGTGGTACTGCTAAGTCCGATTGCTGGCCTGTGCTGTATGAGCTCTCAGCTGAGATGGCGACCGAGGTACTATATTATTACCGCCCCAGTCTTTTTCCACAGTTTTAGACCGTTAATCCAACACTGGGAAGAACAGAATCTGCCGTGACAATTGGAGTCACAGATCTAACCGCATCACAATGGAGGTTCTCAAGACTAGAGGTGTCCAAAGCCCCAGCAATCCAGCACACCAAGCCAAAGCAATTCCCTTCTGTTTGTGCTTTTGCTTCTTACTGATTGCCTCGTCGTGTTTGAATTTCTCAGGCCTGTGCAAGGGGTCTGCTCTTACTGCTGCTGCCTCACGGGTGGACAGATCCTGTATCAGAACACCAAGTTCCATCATTATCAGCAGCTTGAGATATACGCAATTTAATCAGAAGGATAATTTAAACTTTATAGAAGCCCCTTCAACCTCCCAACTCCAAAGCTCCAGTGTACACAGCCACAAAGACAAACGCACACTCCTGCTTGGTGAACCAATAGAAGCATACAGCGCAGGAGGCCATTCGGCCCATCGTGCCTGCTCTTTGAAAGAACTCTTCAATTAGTCCCACTTCCCCTGCTCTTTCCCCAATGACCTTCCGCCCCCCACCCCCCGCCGAGAACTTTCCTATTTCCGAGTGCAGTGTATTCCCTGATTGTAATGCTTTGATCGGCAAAAATGCAAGCCATACTGGAAAAATGAGATTTGGGATGTTAAATGGAGGTAATTTTTCAGACTGTTTAAAAAAAAAGTGACAAGCTATTTCGCTTGATATTTTATATGCCTGTATTGAAATCCGTAAAAGTTACAACAGTGTACATTTTCTAAACGAAAAGCAGATGCTGGAAATTGGACGGAGAGTCCACACCTGAAACATTAGAGGTTTCAAATTATGAGTAGTTTTGATAGAGTAGATAGAGAGAAACGGTGTCCACTGTCAGCAGGGTCAGTAACCAGAGGGCACAGATTTAAGATCATTGGCAAAAGAACCAGGGAGGAGATGAGGAGAAATATTTTTACTCAGCGAGTTGTAGAATCTGGAATGCGCTGCCTGAAAGAGCGGTGGAAGCAAATTCAACAAAAAACTTTCAAAAGGGAAATGGATAAATACTTGGAAAGGAAAACTTTGCAGGGCTCTGGGGAAAGAGCGGGGGAGTGGGGTTAATCAGTAGCTTTTTCAGCGAGCCGGCATAAGCACAATGGGCTGGATTGCCTCCTTCTGTGCTGCACGATTCTATGATTAGCTTGTCTGTTCTCTCCACAGGGGTGACAGACCTGCTGAGTGTTCCCAGTATTTACTGTCCCTTTGTTCTTTCCTCCCCGCCTCTGCTTAAAAATCTCTCTTCTCTAACCTTTTCCAGTTCTGACGAAGGGTCCTCGACCCGAAACATTGACTCTGTTGTTCTCTCCTCGATGCTGCCTGACCTGCTGAGTGTTTCCAGCATTTACTGTCGTTATCCCAGTATTTACTGCTGTTTCCGTGTACATTTTGTGTTTGATTTTCAGCAATCTCTCCATCTTTAGCATCTTCCCACCCCCCCCCACCCAGTACTTTTTAAATACAATGAGGGTTTCTGCCTCAACCACCCTTTTTCCCAAAAGTTATTTAGAGTTTTACTGTTGTAATCTAATTCTCAACCGTTGAACTTCCATACAGCAGCTGGTCGATCTTGAATTCATAATTTTCAACTGAATCCAACAAGGCGAGATGCTTCAATTTTAATAAAGGCCAAATCCAAATCTGACCACAAAAAAACTGTTCCTCCGAGTCACAGGCTACAAATTTTACGCTGGACAATCATTTTTAAAAAAAATTAAAATACGGTAGGTGTAGCACAAATTACAGGAAAGATGTGATTGTACCAGAGAGGGTACAGAGGAGATTTACAAGGATGTTGCCTGGGCTGGAGAATTTTAGCTATGAGGAAAGATTGGATAGGCTGGGGTTGTTTTCGCTGGAACAGAGGAGGCGGAGGGGAGATTTAATTGAGGTGTATAAAATTATGAGGGGCTTAGATAGAGTGGATAGGAAGAACCGATTTCCCCGAGCAGAGGGGTCAATAACTAGGGGGCAGAGATTTAAAGTAATTGGTGGAAGGATTAGAGGGGAGTTGAGAACATTTTTCACCCAGAGGGTGGTGGGGGTCTGGAACTCACTGCCTGAAAGGGTGGGAGAGGCAGAGACCCTCATTGCGTTTAAAAAGTACTTGGATATGCACTTGAAGTGCCGTAAACGACAGAGCTATGGACCAAGAGCTGGAAAGTGGGAATAGGCTGGATAGCTCTTCTTCAGCCAGCACAGACACGATGGGCAGAATGGCCTCCTTCTGTGCCATAAATTTCTACGATTCTATGAAATTGGGAGAGTTTAGGGCTCTGGAATGCAGCAATCCACAGCAGCGCAATAGTAGAGACACTCACACTGAAGGAATTTAATGCCCTTAATGACAGGGGGAGGAAAACTGCATTGGTTAGCTTTCCAAAAAAGGACATCTTAAAGCATAATGCAACAAAACCTCATGGTTAAAAATTTTATATTTGACTGTGGCCATCTTCTCTAACAAAAAAAAGGTCGTATTTGAAATGATTCTTAAAATAAAATTCTTACTCAGAGAATATATGTTTTCCAATGCATTTGTTAAACCTTCACAAGATAAATATTACCTAGGAAGGTCATGCAGCCAATCTTAGCTCATCCATCTAAAAATACCTACAGTCACCCCCACCCCCCCATCACAGCTACCAGCTCTTGCTAAAAGGACTCCAAGGCTTTCGCCTCCACGGCCCTCAAAGTCACAGAGAATTGTTCACACAGCTGTAGATACGGGGCTTTGTTTGTGTAACAGTAGTGTGCGGGTGCAGATACAGAGCTGATATTCTGCAACCCCAAATTTTAAGAATTTAAAAATACATTTTCTGTGGTGGTAATTGTAACATTTGTATATTGAATTGTCATTGGCCCGCAGGCATCTGTAAGGAATACCTATTATATTCACATGTGATCACATGCTGAGTTGCCATTGGCCTGCAGGCATCTGTAAGGACTGCTATTGTTTAGAAGACCCAGGGGGTCCTGACTCCATCTTGTACACACGGTGCTGTACTGTTCCGAGTCAGAACAGACCTGATGCTTCATTAAAGAGTTTAAACTGTAATACTCCGTTGTCCTGCAATTTATTATTTTTGTACAATGTGTGCAAAACAAGACAGTAATGCCCACATTGAAAAAATCAGGTTGTACTATCTACTACGACAGATGCTCAGGTACATTTGTGGGCTCTTTGCCTGGGAAAGGGGACTTTATATCCTGAAAACTTAATACATTTTTATGAAAAAAGGACAGATGGTAATCCATTGGGATCTCAGCTGGGGAGCAGGAGAACGTCCAAATTGGCCGCAACACCCTGGCCTGGGTAAGAGTGGGAGAGGTTAAAGACCAAAATAACATGGCCAGTGTCACTAGTCTTTAATGGCCCAGAAATTCAGGTCTCCACGGGTGAGTACACGTAGGGTACTCACCCGTAAACCCAATGGAAGTGCCTGTTTCCTGCATGCACGGAAAACCGGCCCTTCCATTCCCCTGAAAGAAGGGGTTATGAGGTGGAACGCGTGCGCAGGAGAGGCAGCTCGTCCGCATCGAACTTACGTTTTTTTGTTTTTTTTGCAGGTTTTCCCGGGAGGGCAAGTCTCCAGAAGTTAGACATGTAAAAAGCAGTCGTAAGGCCTGCTTTTTACAAGGTAAGTGGTGAATTAATTAAAATTAAAACATTTTTTCCACAGGTTTATTATTTTTAAATACTTTAAAGCAAGTTAAGTTTATTTTTAGCCCCGTTAGAAAATGTAATTATTTTTTCAAAAATTTAAATTATTTAAAAAAGTTATTTCATGTAATTTATAGTTTATTTTAAAAATGTGATTTTTAAAAAATTTATTTGAAGATTTAATGATGTTTTGGGGCTTATAGTATTTATAGATTTGACAGGTCTTCCTGTCAATTTTATGAATGGGCATTCCCTGCTACCATTGGCTCTCCATGGCCCACGTGATCCCAGGGTACGCATCGAACTAACTGTGCCCCTGGGATACGCAAGCACTGTGCGCCGGCAGTTGGAGGAGGCCCAGGATCGGAATCCCACGCAGGCCCACAGCTCAACGACCGGCGCGCTAGGTAAGTGCAGGTCGGGGGCTTGCACCCGCAGGAAGCCCCCGACCCGAATTTCTGGGCCATTATCTCCATTATAGTGGGTATGAAATTAGCTAATTTTTTTTAAATAGCTTTTCTTGCTGATTAATATCAAAGTGGCCCAAATGTATAGACCTGGCTACTTTACCTCATCCCAATGCCAAATAGAGAGTTTGCACTTTTGTTAAGACCTTACAACACAGTGGAACGCTGGTGGCAAGAACATAACGTTTAGGACCGAGAGGAGGAGAAATTTCTTCACTCGGAGGGTTGTGAATCTTTGGAATTCTCTGCCCCAGGGGGCTCAGTCTTTGAGTATATTCACGGCTGAGATCGATAGATTTTTGGATATTAATGGAATCAAGGGATATGGGGATAGTGTGGGAAGGTGGAGTTCAGGTCGAAGATCAGCCATGATCTTATTGAATGGCGGAGCAGGCTCGAGGGGCTGAATGGCCTACTCCTGCTCCTATTTCTTATCTCTGTTCATACCAAGTACAGATGCTGAAAATTGCTTTGCTAAACCTAACCAGTAAAAGGCATCCCACTCAATTCAAAAGCCTGAACTAACAAGTGGTGCAGGTTTTCAATTAGGCCAAATCAAGAGGGACTAAAAGCAGTTAGTTTCAGACAAAGAAAAGTCAAATAATGCAATATTGATGCTACGGTACAGTAACCTGCCTTTATTAGTCTAACACAAAAGTTTAAGATTTAAATTCATTCCTCTCCCCCAACCAGCAAATGAGTTCTAACATCATCCAATAGTGACTTAAAACCAAAACATTTTTTTGCTTGTTTAATTATTCTCTCATGTTTCTTTAAAGTATACAGCATTTAAGATATACATTATTCATAAGAAACTTCACCCAAGGCAACAACAATCCATTAAGTGCCTCTGACATAGTAGTCGGCACATTTATACATTTAATAATATTGCCTCCAAGCTATCGGTTAGCAAGCTACTAGAGCACTACTACCAAACACAGGCCTAAAGGCTCCCCTCAATGGCTCAGCATGTTTATCTAGTGAGTAGTTGTGCCAAGGTTCCATCAATAATAAAACAAACCTTTGACCTTGCCAAAAAAAAAATCTTCTTTTTGACTGGGTATCTGTATGACAGTTTAAAATTTTTAAAAAAAGTTCCCTGGTAAAAAGGCAAAGGGTTAAACGTTATGGGATAAAATACAGGATGAGGGGAAAAAAAAAATCCATTTGGACCATTAAGCCCACTCTTCCTGCCGTCGCAACGATGTGCCAGCTGTCAGATCAATTTGACTCAACTAGGAGAATCCCTTACCTTTGCTGGGTTGATGACAATGTTCCTGGCTGAGCCATGTTCATCTCCAGAGAAAGCAGGCTGATTATTAAACCCCTGCTTTACATTCACTGCAGTCAACTCGTCCTGTAAAACAAGAGACAATGGGTCAGTTCAACCAACTCGAGTCCCTAAAATGCTACACTGATGATTGCACAGGGAGCCTCTCCATCTGCAGCCTACAGCTCATTAAGCCAAGATACATCTGACCAAGAGATCAATGGTCAAGGACACAGAGACCACCTTTATGCATGTACCAATCTATTTCTTTAGCAATGATTGCATTCTGTGCTATTCCGACTGTGCCAAAGAGAAAGTCTTTGTGGCCCCTTGAAAAAAGCTGCTGAATTACTTCACGTCTGCGCACATTAAGAACCTGGCTCTTTTGTTATCGATTTATGTGGTCAGATTCATTCCTAAAAGTTGAAAAACAGCATAGCTATAAACACAACAAACACGAAGCTTGGCCCCATAATCCCAGAACACCCCAGGAACATTGGTGCTGTGCCACAGGAAGATCGCTGGGCCACAGCAGACTTGCTCTTCGCACGCTGTCCCATTTTTGTGAAATTTGCAACACTGCGCTTATATATTTTTTTGTTCCCATAAAAGGCCCTTGATTTGGGGACCTTGCTGGGTCGGTTAGTGGGTTATGCTGATCTGAACTCGGTAAAACAAGTCAAACCTGCCCAAGTAGCGCCTCGTGTATAATGATATCAAAGCCTTTGAAGTTCCAGCATCGTATCATCAATATGCGATGTAGAATTATCACTGTATCCCCAGGAGCAAAAGGACAGTTGCAGGTCCATTTGGCAAAGGTTGAAACAGGAAACTTTCTTTTTACCGGCACCTAAATAACCGGAAATCTCTCAACCGGCAAAATTCAGGAGTAGATTCAGGTAAGTTTTACTTCATATTAGTGGCCCTGTAACCGGGGTTCCTGGATCTGTGGCCGAGTAACCAGGGTTCCTGCACCTGTTGCCATACAACAGGACGCCTGGATCTGTGGCCATGTAACTGGGGTTCCTGGATCTGTGGCCGTGTAACCGGGGTTCCGGATCTGTGGCCGTGTAACCGGGGTTCCTGCACCTGTTGCCATGCAACAGGGACACCTGGATCTGTGGCCGTGTACGGGGCTCTCGTACCTTAGTAAGTATACCTCACTGTAATCCCGACTTTTTGATCAACTGCAGCACGCCGGTCCCGTCGGTGCCGGATAAAAGAGATTCCTGTACCACATCTCTACCGTCAAGTCATTGCCAAACTCTAACTAAAATTCAAGCAACTGTAGGAAGAAGTCCTGCACCAGATAGCTGATGGCTTCTTCAAACATTAAAAACTGGCGATACTCAGTCTCCTCTTTTGATAAAGTGGTTACCCTGCGCATAGCACTTCAACACGAGTGCACAATAACCCTCATCAAGTGAAGACATTCCCTAGAGTTGCATAAACCCCCATGCTCTTTCATTAGTCTGAAGAGATATGAACTTCATTGAGAATTCACAATGCAGCAGTTTTTAAAAACAGCAAATAAATTATGCAACGACGCAACAAAAACACAGCACCTTCTGTACAAGTCTATTATCAAAAGTCACAATGAGTGGTGCACAATCACTACAGCATCCTTTCCCCTCATTCAACTTTGTATATGGGGTCTCTATGGGGCCAGACAACACATTGTGTACCCCATCAAGGTATTTTCCATTGACCATGCAAGGTTTGCCCTCCATTCTGGAGGTCTGTCTCAACACTGCTCCGAAAGGATGAGAAATTCAGTATCACGAGCACCAGGATAATTCGTTGGGGGGGGGGGGGAAATAATTGGGAATTCAATATGTTCTTGCCCCTAATCATGTCATTTAGGTTTTGCTTTGTCAAAGACAGTACTTTGATCTGAAGTGTCCAACTGTGAAGGCAGAGCAAACCTTTCATTATTGTTTAGATATTAAATGTGTTATTCCCGGTTTGATGAGCATTGCAGACATCTTTGAAAGCTGCTAACACTCACACACACAACTCATTTGGTTCCCCATCACCAAGTCATAGGGGGACAAGAAACAGACAGACACACACACTTAAAGCTGGTAGAGAGATTCTGTTCAAGTCAAGTACAGATCTCCAGAACCACACAACTTCTGTGATACCGAGCTACCCAAATATTAGTTTCTTAACTACAAACACCCAGGACTGCCCCAATAACACAGTAGGAATACGCTTAGTATTTACAGCATAGAAACAGGCCATTCGACCCAACTGGTCCATGTCGGTGTTTATGCTCCACACGAGCCTCTCCACCCTACTTCATCTAACTTGATTAGCATATCCTTTTGTTCCTTTCTCCCTCATGTTTATCTAGCTTCCCCTTAAAGGCATCTGCACTATTCACCTTAACTACCATGTGGGAGCAAGCTGCATATTCCAACCATTGCTGGAAACACTCAGCAGGCCAGGCAACATCCGTGGAGAGAGAAAGAGAGTCAACGTTTCAGGTCGAAGACCCTTCGTCAGGACACAAGGGTTTCGACCTGAAACGTTGACTCTATTTCTCTCTCCACGGATGTTGCCTGGCCTGCTGAGTTTTTCCAGCATTTTCTGTTGTTATTTCGGATTTCCAGCATCTGCAGTACTTTGCAATCATATTTCAACCATTCTCTGGGTAGAGAAGTTTCTCCTGAATTCCTTACTGGATTTATTAATGACTATTTTATATTTATGACCCCTAGTTTTAGATTCCCCCACAAGCAGAAACATTTTCTCTATGTCTACCCGATCATAATTTTGAAGACCTCTATTAGTCATCCTTTCTTCTCTAGTTTAATACAGGGCCTCCAATCTCCGAACACTGCAAAGTGCTTTGCAGCCAGTGAATTACAGTCACTTGTCCCCATATGACTTGGTGATGGGGAAACCAAAAATCGAGTTGTGTGGCAAGTGTTAGCGGCTTTCAAAGATGTCTGCAATGCTCATCAAACCGGGAATAACACATTTAATATCTAAACAATAATGAAAGTGACTGTACAACAGAGCAAACCTGTGTTTTGTAGGCAAATGTAGTAGTCAATCTGCACACAGCAAGGTCACACAAACGGCAATGAGACAGTTGAACAGTTAATCTGTTTTGGTGGTGTTGGTTGAAGGAGAAAAGGTTAGCCAGGACACTAGAACTCTCCTACTCGTTCTTCAGACAGTGCCATAGGATCTTTCGGAGAGAAGAACGAACTTGCATTTATATAGCACCTTTCATGATCTCAGGGCATCCCAAAGCGATTCGGAAGTATTTTTTGAAACGGAGGCCGCTGTTGTAATAATGTAGGAAGTGCAGCAGTCAATTTACACACAGAATGGTCCCAGAAACAGCAGGAGGTAATGGTCAGATAGCCGGTTTTTAAATGATGTCAGTGGAGGGAAAAATACTGGCCAGGACCCCAGGAAAAACTCCTCTGCTCAGCTTTGAAATAATGCCATGGGATCTTTTACATTCATCCAAAAGACAGCACCTCTGACAGTGCAGCACTCCCTCAGTACTGCACTGGAGTGTCAGCCTAGACTTTGTACTTTGGTCTCTGGAAGTGGGACTTGAACCCACAACCCTCTGACTCAGAGGCTGCCCACTGAGCCACGGCTTACACCTTTACATTCACCAGAGGGGGTAGACGGGCTTTGGTTTAACATCGCATTCGAAAGATGGAATTTCTGGCACTGCAGTTCTCCATTGGGTGGGGGGGGGGGGGGGGGGGCGCGAGGGCGGAAGAAGCATGACAATTCACATCAGTGCCCCCGAACTAGAGTGAAGGGGTGGGGGGTGGGGGGGGGGGGGGGAGAAGCACCAGACTGCCAGCCAGTGACCACTGCTGGAGAATGGATGTCGGGTCAGGACAGGGTAAAGTTTGGCTGTGCAATGCAGTCGAATAGTTAGCCAACACTCGATGTTTTGCATCCCACGTGAAAATGACTACCTGGAAAAGTTAGCAGAGCCCAAAGCCTGTGGAACCATACCCCCATACAGGTCTGGGTCTTCGTGAGGGCGTTGGGGGGGGGGGGGGGGGTGCAGAAAAAGAGGGAAGTCAGGGGAAACGATGCTAACAAAATCCTAAAATAAATCTGGGTCCAGGGCGGGGGAGAAACCAACTGTAACCAACTCTGTGTTGATTGAGACTTAATTTCAACAAGAAATTGTGATCCCAAGGAACTTAAAATTTCTGGTATAAATTAAAATGTTCATTTAAATTGTCATTGGCTTATTTAATTCCATTTAAATGCAGTTAAACAAACATTAAGGGAATTCTAATTTTATCACAAATTATCTTCACGTCAATTCTTTAAATGCCAAATTAATGAGACAAAAATAAGACAGCTGAATTCTAAGAAATGCAGCGGTCTTTGTGTGGGAAGAGGTGCTTTCTTATCCAACACCGTCAAAAGCTAGACACAGGCTCGTTGCTGACCTAATGGCCCAGTGGGCGACTGCAGTGCCTGATACAGTACTGCGGCAGACAGACTAGACAAGCTCCACTTGGAGCCAGAATCTGTTTTTAAGGTTAGCCAATTTCAGGTGGGGTGAGCGTATTATTGGCCTCAGCAACGCCCAAACTAAAGCTCGAGTCCCTGTTTCCGACCACACTCCAGCCACCCCTAGGCTGGAAGTGCGGGTTTGGACATTGAGTAAGAAAAGAAATGCGCTTGACTGGGATGTCCTCAATAGTCCAACAGCCCCTCAACACCGACAATCTAGGTCCACACATGGAGAATGGCCAATTGGGTGAGGTCCTTAAAAACCATCACTTTGACCAAGATTGTGGTCACTCCTCCTATTATCTCCTCCTTTGGCTCAGCATCCATTTTGCCCGATTACACCGTGCAATGCTATTCTAATGTTAAAGGCACTATATAAATGCAAGTTGCTGTGGTGATGGCACTAATCTTCTTAGGCAGTCCCTCGGAACCGAGGATGACTTGCTTCCACATTAAAAAGGAGTTCTCAGGTGACTGATGAGTCCAATGCGGGACCTACAGTCTCTGTCACAGGTGGGGCAGACGGTGGTTGAAGGGGCGGGAGGCTGGGGTGTTTGGGTTGACGTGCGCTTGGCTTCCGCTTGCTCCCGGCAAAGAGACTCGAGGTATTCGGCGCCTTCCCGGATGCTTCTCCTCCACTTTGTGCGGTCTTGGTCCAGGGATTTCCAGGTGTCGGTGGGGATGTTGCACTTTTTCCAAAGAGGCTTTGAGGGTGTCCTTGAAGCGTTTCCTCTGCCCACCTGGGGCTCTCTTGCCGTGTCGGAGCTCCGAGTAGAGCGCTTGTTTTGGGAGTCTCGTATCGGGCATGCGGATGACGTGGCCTGTCCATCGGAGCTGATTGAGCGTGGTCAGAGCTTTGATGCTGGAGATGTTGGCCTGAGCGAGAACACTGATGTTGGTGAGCCTATCCTGCCAATGGATCTGCAGGATCTTGCGGAGGCAGCGTTGGTGGTACCTCTCCAGTGCTTGGAGGTGCCTGCTGTACATGGTCCATGTCTCTGAAGCATACAGGAGGGCGGGTATCACTGCTGCTCTGTAGACTATGAGCTTGGTGCTGGTTTTGAGGCACTAATGGAGGAGTGCCAGCACCTACTGAGCCATAACCAAGGAGGAACCACTAGCCTCAAGTCAATTGGAGCAAAGCTAGAAAGATGGAAAAGGAATAAATGCAGGTTACTTTGGGAATAAAGTGAATATTGCTTTGGGAACAAAACCCTTCTGTGGTGTGCAAATTTAATAAATCACTATCCATCATCCTTCCATTCATCAACTATCAATAAATATTTGAAAGAAAATACAGGTTAGACATATTCAATTTAAAAAAGAACCCTTATAAAAACCAAACAAAAGCATTTAATTCAATCAAAGTGCGGTTCAAGTATTTCATGCCTTTAAAGAAATCATAATCTTCCTGAAGAGCCATCGCTTGTTTCTCAAGACTCGGTCTCTCAGATAATCATTTTCACATTCAATAAGCTTCTTAGAAGACATGAAGAAAGACTCAGATCAAGGAAGAATGCAATGGACTTGTTTAAATTCAGACACTCCCAGAACACATGACAGGAAATACAGAGTTTTCCCTCAGGGCTCCACCCACTCCGGGCCCAGTCAGCAGGTAATTTCCCCCCCCCCCTCCCCCGTGGCATTCTGATCCTAATTGTACGTGACAGCCTCGGTTTCACCTGCTCTTCTCTACAAGTGCAGGGAACAAAGAAAGCTCCAAATAGAGACAGAACTTGAATGTTTTTTTTAGTTATTCGTTCATGGGATGGGGACGTCGCCAGCAAGGCCAACATTTAAGGCCCGTCCCTAATTGTCCTCAAGAAGGTGGTGGTGTGTTGCCTTCAACTGAGCGGCTCGCTGAGCCATTTCAGAGGAGTAGTTAAAAGTCATCCACATTGCAAAGATTCACCAGACTGATACCTGGGATGGCAGGAATGACGTATGAGGAGAGATTGGGTCGATTAGGCTTATATTCGCTAGAGTTTAGAAGAATGAGAGGGGATCTCATTGAAACTTATAAAATTCTAACAGGACTAGACAGACTAGATGTTCCCGATGGCGGGGGAGTCCAGAACCAGGGGTCACAGTCCAAGGATAAGGGGTAAGCCATTTAGGACTGAGATGAGGAGGAATTTCTTCACCCAAAGAGTGGAATTCTCTGCCACAGAAGGCAGTTGAGGCCAATTCATTAAATATATTCAAGAAGGAGTTAGATATATTTCTTAAGGCTAAGGGGAATCAAGGGATATGGGGAGAAAGCAGGGACAGGGTACTGAATTTGGATGATCAGCCATGATCTAATTAAATGGCGGAACAGGCTCGAGGGGCCGAATGGCCTACTCCTGCTCCTATCTTCTATGTTTCTATGCTTCTATTGCTGTGGGTCTGGAGTCACATATAGGCCAGACCGGGTAAGGACGGCAGATTTCCTTCCCTGAAGGACATTAGTGAACCAGATGGGTTTTTACGACAATCCGGTAGTTTCATGGTCACATCACCAGCTTTTTATTCCAGATTTATTTAATTAACTGAATTTAGATTTGAACTAATGTCTCCGGATTGTTGGTCCAGGCCTCTGGATTACTAGTCTGGTAACATAGCCACTATGCTACCATTCCCGGTGTCAAGGTAGGAGGAGCAAAGAGATGTATGTAGCACCTTATCAAGTCCCAAGGCACTTCACAACCTTAATTTGTAGTGCCGTGTCTGTTGTTAAGCAATTTATGCACAGCAAGATCCCACAAATGAATTAATATTCCGATTTTTTTTTTTTTTTGGTAAATAAGGTGGCGAGAACTCCCTGCTGTTTTTCAAATAGCACCATAGAATCCTTCATGTCTGTGCAAGCAGGTAGACTGGGCCTTCCTATCGGAGCAGGCAGGTGGAGCATCGGTTCAGCATCTTATCCCAAAGACAGCAACCCCTTCGACATTGCAGCACTCCCTCCGCACGACACTGAAATACGAGTTTAGATTAGGTGCTCAAATCTGTAGTGCAGTTCAATGTCCGGGGGAGGGGGGGTCGGAGTGTGAGGTCATCCACTTTGGACCCAAGAAAGATAGATCAGAGTATTTTCTAAATGATGACAAGCTCGGAGGAGCAGAGAGATTTAGGGATCGCATGTACACAAATCACTAAATGCTGGTGGATAGCTTTTAAAAAAGAATGCTAATGGAGTGTTTGCCTTTAACTCGAGAGAGCTGGAATACAAAGGGGTGGAAGTAATGCTGCAGTTATATAAAACTCTGGTTAGGCCCCATCTGGAGTAACTGTGTTCAGTACTGGGCACCGCCCCTCAGGAAGGATATACTGGCCTCAGAGTGGTGGACGAGGGGGTGCAGCGCAGTTTCACCAGAATGACACCGGGACAAAAAGGGTTAAATTATGAGGATTGGTTGTATAGACTAGGCCTGTATTCCCTTGAGTATAGAAGATTAAGGAGTGATCTAACTGATGTATTATGATTAAAGGATTTGATATGTTAGCGAGAGAGACTATTTCCTCTGGTGTGGGAGTTCAGAACAAGGGGGCATAACCTTAAAATTAGAGCTAGGCCAGTCAGGGTGATGTCAGGAATCTGGAACTCAAAAAAGCAACTGTTGAGGCTGGGGGTCAACTAAAAATTTCAAAACGGAGATCGATAGATTTGTTAGGTAAGGGTATTAAGTGTTATGGAACCAAGACGGGTAGGCGGAGTTAAGATACAGATCAGCTATGCTCTAAATGAATGGTGGAACAAGCTCGAGGGGCTGAATGGCCTCCTCCTGTTCCTATGTAGTGGGGCGAGAACCCACAACTTTAAGACACAAAAGCAAAGATGCTACCAACTGAGCCTAGTCGAGTTATGTTTTGGTGTCTTACCACTTTATGGTGTGAACTATGAAATAACTGTTCTTTGCCATGACAATAAGGTGCTTAGGGTAACCTATAGCACTTCATTGCTTCAACACACTTAAAAAGACATTTCAATCTGAACAAGTTTGAAACCAATTTGCCCACCCCCCAGCTTTTCATCCATATTATAAACACAATTTCCCCCCCAACAGAATTAATAAAACAGGGACCGTTTTACCACAAGGGGTTTTGATAGAGTGGATAAGGAGAAACTCTTTCCATTCCTTTATCCGAACTTCCGAAAACCGAAAACCTCAAGTTTTTTTCGTTCAGCCTAAGTCGTGCGCACGACATGACCCGAGTGGCGCAAAACATGACAGGAGTGGTCCTCCGGGGCCCAGAACAAGAATTCCTGCAGATTGTCGACACGCCGGCCTTCGCTCTCGATGTTAAGTGTGACTGAGGGAGCTCTGCCTTTCCCTGTGAGCAGGGCAGAGGGTCACAGAGTTCCCTCCTGGGTAGGAGATTGCAGGCCGAGCCGGGCAGTGTGAAGGAGGTAACGGGAGAGTGAACCCAACAATACAGCGGCCTGTCCGATAGCTGCAGCGGCCCGTCTGATATTCTTCTCTTTCCCCCCCCCCCCCCGACCTGATTTGCGGGCCAGCTTAGTGTAGGAGTCAGCAGATATCCGGCTTTCCCACAACTGGCGGCGGCAGTCGAGCCCCAGTCCCCCGCTATGTAAAGGAATTCAGATACGGAGCAGGGGGAGCTGTAAACAGACTGAGCGGCAGCACAGAGAAGCAGGAAGGGGAATGAGACACGGAACAGTTGCAAGAGGTAGCCTGAACTTTTAAAATTTATATTAAATACAAATACTAATTACCAAATTAATGTTCAGAGTTTCCCAGTCTGAAATAATACCTTCTAAAATCCGAAACACAGCTGGTCCCAAGGTTTTCGGATAAGGGATAGTCAAAAAAAAAACCTGTGTGGGTGGGGCATGAGGAGAGTTTTTTTAATTTATTTTTTTAAACTCAGCGAGTTATGATGATCTGGAATGCACTGCCTGAACGAGTGGTGTGGGAGCAGATTCAATAACAACTTTCAAAAAGAGAATTGGAAACATTTCCAGGGCTACAGGAGTAGGGCAGAGGAGTGGGACTAATTGGTAGCTCATTCAGAGAGCTAGCACAAGCACAATGAGCCGAATGGCCACCTCCTGTGCTGTGTCATTCGAAGTGGCTACTGAGGAACAGACTATAACATAATTTGATCGGGAGTTAGATAAGTATTTGAAGAGGAAGATAATTTTAAAAAAGGACGGGAGAGAGAATTAGATAGTTCCAGTTGAATAGTGCGCACTGGTACAATAGGCCATACCGTCTCCTGTGCTATGATATCTGTGATTCTATGAAACAATCATTTATATAAAACGCAAATCAAAGTCTTCATCATTGTATAAATAAATGATATTCCCACTTCCACTGAGTAACAACAATACATTCCCTATCAGAACTGCTTGAAGCGATTGGTTTTAGAAAAGGATAAAAACCATGACAAATTACTTTGATTTATAAACTAATTGTATTAATTTCTGATTCAGGTGGACATTTTGTGGCACTGCTTAAAGATCGGGAAGTCTCGTCAGCCGTGGCTCAGTGGGTAGCGCCCTCGCCTCCGAGTCAGAAGGTTATAGGTTCAAGTCCCACTCCAGAGACTTGAGCAACAAAAATCTAGGCTGCGCTGAGGGCGTGCCGCACTGTCAGAGGTGCCGTCTTTCGGATGAGATGTTAAACTGAGGCCCTGTCTGCCCTCTCAGGCGGACATAAAAGATCCCATGGCACTATTTCGAAGAGGAGCAGGGGAGTTATCCCTGGTGTCCTGGCCAATATTTATCCCTCAATCAACATCACTAAAAAGCACTTTATCACGTTATTTGCTGTGAGCAAATTGGCTGCCGTGTTTCCCACATTACAATAGTGACTGCACTTCAAAAGTACTTCATTGGCTGTAAAGTGCTTTGGGACGTCCCGAGGTTGTGAAAGGCGCTATAGAAATGCAAGTCTTTCTTTTTTCCTTATCTCCTGGACAACATTCCTCCCTCGATCACCACCAAAGAGAGATCAACTGGTTTCTCCTCTCACTGCTGTAGGATTTTGCTATGTACAAGTTGGCTGCCTGTTTGCTTACAAAACAAATTCACTGCACTGCAAAAAAAAACCTGAACGTTTGTTTTAAAATATGCTTTAGGCAACTCAGAGTTACGTCCAGTTTTGTTCAGCCTTCCTCACAGTAGCAGGAAGACCCACTCACCACATCACCCGTACTCGGTGACCTACATTGGCTCCTGTTCCACAGACGCCTTGATTTTAAAATTCTCATCCTCCTGTTCAAATCCCTCCATGGCCTCGCCCCTCCTCCCCATCTCTGTAACCTCCTCCAGCCCTACCAACAACAACCTGTATTTATATAGCGCCTTTAACGTAGTAAAACACCCCAAGGCGGTTCACAGGAGTATTATAAGACAAAAAATGACACCGAGCCACATAAGGATAAATTAGGGCAGGTGACCAAAAGCTTGGTCAAAGAGGTAGGTTTTAAGGAGCGTCTTAAAGGAGGAAAGAGGTAGCAAGGCGGAGAGGTTTAGGCAGATCCTCAAAGAACTCTGCATTCCTCCAACTCGGGTCTCTTGTGCATCCTTCACCCCACCATTGGCGGTCGTACCTTCAGCAGCCTAGGCCCCCCAAGCTCTAGAATTCCCTCCCCAAACCTCTCCGCCCCTCTCTCTCCTCCATTAAGATGCTCCTTAAAACCTACCTCTTTGACCTAGCTTTTAGTCATCCTTCCGAATAGCTCCACCTTTGGCTCAGTATGCCTTGGGGCGTTTCCCAAGGTTAAAGGCGCTATATAAATGCAAGTTTTGTAGTGGCACGGAAAATGGAGACAGTCAGCAACTGATTTAATGTAGCCAGTTTGACACAGCTACATTGTACTCCGGGACCCATGTGGGAAAAAATAACACAAGGCAGCTCAAAGCCGGCATGATGCAGTGTACGTACCCAAGAGAACGAGGCCAACCTCTTCCACTCACCAAAATTTAGCTCACTCACCAAAATTGAGCACACGGTCAGGATCAGTACTAAGGAAATTATTTTCTCAGGATTGCTTTGTGCCCACATCAGTAATAATTATTACTATTAATATGCACTGTTAGGGATCATATTGTTGCTGCCACTGTTCCTTTACATAATCTCTGAAGTACAACTTTTGTGACTTAAGTTTTATATCGATTGGAAATGAACAATAGATTTCCAGACAGCTAGCGAGGGAGTGAGGCGATGAGAATTTGATGCTAAAAATAAATGACTGCCTACTGGTTTGCAAATTGCTCACAACAGAACAAATACACAACTGGATCTTCCAGAATTGATTCCATTCATTGTGCAACAGGTAGTCTTAATAACTTGATGGAGCAAGAGGGAGGGCGAGTGGTCTGTATGCAGTATTACTGCGGGTGAGAGGGTGGGTGTACACCATGTTACATTCTACCAATAAAAGACAGACTCGCATTTATATAGCACCTTTCACGACCTTAGGACGTCCCAAAGCGCTTTACAGCCAATGAAGTACTTTTGAAGTGCAGTCACTGTTGCCATGTTATAAATACAGCTGCCAATTTGCGCACAGCAAGCTCCCACAATCACCAATGAGATAATGTCCAGCTAATCTGTTTAAGCGATGTTGGTTGAGGGATAAATATTGGCCAGGACACCGGGGAGAAAACTCCCCGACTCTTCTTCAAATAGCACCGTGGGATCTTTTACATCTACCCGAGACACGGCAGCAGACAGGGCCTCGATTTAACGTCTCATCAAAAAGACGGCACCGCCAACAGCGCAGCACTTTCTCCGTACTGCACTGGAGCGTCAGCCTAGATGAGGTGTTCACATCTCTGGAGTGGGGCTTGAGCCCACAACCTTCTGACTCAGAAGTGAGAGTGCTACCACTAAGCCATGGCCAACACCAATAATCCCATAATGACGTGAACAATCAGGGCAGCTTCCACAATCATCAATTTACACAGGCACAGCACACAGATAATGCTCTATGTGCTTCACACAAGAGCTGGCCCTTCAAACTCACCTGCTTCAGCCAGGTGTGTTCTGTGGGTTTTCAAACTGGACAACTGGATGAAGCAGCACGGGAAATGTGTGACGTCTTCTCTCGCTGGTAGGAAAAATGTTATAGACTGACACCGTTTAATACTGCTCACTCCAAATGCACCTCCCACTGGTCCATCATGAAGGGGCATGGATGGCATCAGGGATGGTAAATAGTTCACCTAGGTGAACAAGCAGCACAAATAGCACAGGCCCATAAAGAGAAATAATCTCCATGACAAGTAGAGCATGACTGTTGTTAAGCGAGTATCCCCAGAAGTGTGTTAGGGAATTCAGGCAGTGAAAGAATCAGTAACTCCACCCCAACCCTTTCCAGTGTTTCACACGTCACTGTATGCCAAGAACTGTCTGCTCCTCAGACTCCAACCTCTTGTGCACCCCCCCCCCCCACACTCTCTCCTCCACTGACAGCCAGGCCTTCAATCATCTCAGCCTCATGTTCTGGAATTCCCCCCTTAAACCCCTCCACCTCATTCTCCTCCTTCAAGACCCTTCTCTGGAGTTTAGAAGAATGAGAGGTGATCTCATTGAAACATATAAGATTCTGAGGGGGATTGACAGGGTCGATGCTGAGAGATTGTTTCCCCTGGCTGGAGTGTCTAGAACTAGGGGGCACAGTCTCAGGATGAGAGGTAGGCCATTTAAGTCCGAGATGAGGAGGAATTTCTTCACTCAGAGGGCTGTGAATCTTTGGAATTCTCTGCCCCGGCGGGCTGTGGATGCTGAGTCTTGGAGTATATTCAAGGCTGAGATTGATAGATTTTTGAACTCTAGGGGAATCAAGGGATATGTAGATCGGGCGGGAACGTGGAGTTGAGGTCAATGATCAGCCATGATCTTATTGAATGGCGGAGCAGGCTCGAGGGGCCGTATGGCGGAGCAGGCTCGAGGGGCCGTATGGCGGAGCAGGCTCGAGGGGCCGTATGGCGGAGCAGGCTCGAGGGGCCGTATGGCGGAGCAGGCTCGAGGGGCCGTATGGCGGAGCAGGCTCGAGGGGCCGTATGGCCTACTCCTGCTCTTATTTCTTATGTTCTTACGTTCTTAAAATCCAACTCTTTGACAGAGTTTTTGGTCAACCCGAATAGCTCCTTCTTTGGATCAGCTCCCCTTTCTTTCCCCTGATGCCTCCGGGAAGCACCTTGGGACGTTTTTCTATGTTAAAGGCACTACGCAAATGCAAGTTGATGTATTGTGCGACGCAATATAGACTATATATGGTTTCCTATAACTGGTCCATTATTAATTAATAATGAACCCGAGATAATCACAATCAGTAATTCTTCTGCGTGGATGTCATTGACATCAGAGCACGGTAACTGCTGCCGTTCGCCTATTAGCAACAGAAAAGACAAAGTACAGGAAACTCTCATTTAAACGGCACCTAAATATCCGGAATTCTCTATTAACCGGCAAAATTCTCGCTCCGAAAACAACACCTCAACAACCGGCAATGTTGCCGAGTCCGAGTCTCCCGCGGTGGCCGAGTTAGTCAATGGGGGTAGTTCTCCAAACTGCCACTACTCGGCTTCTTGGCGCTGTTGGAAGTCGGAACACCTCAACAACAGGAGTCTGACTCTCCCGCGCTCTATACAGTCGTTTACTGTATAAGTTTTGTTTTACTGTTAAGTAATTAAAGAGTTATGGATTACCCTCAACTGGCAGTACTGTACTTAATCGAGCATCTTCTACCATCCATTTAACACAACTTTCTGTAGGCGAGTACCCAATTACTGGATACTACACATTTCTTGATTTTTTAATTTTTGTTTGTTAAAAATAGCCTCGGTAGATAACCCTCTCCGTCATCCGGAATTTTTAATCAACCGGCAACACGCCGGTCCCATCGGTGCCGGATGCCAAAGAGTTTCCTGTATACAGTGCAACGCAGGACAGTGGTGAATTTCCCTCGAGGACAGTGGTGAATTTCCCTCGAGGACAGTGGTGAATTTCCCTCGAGGACAGTGGTGAATTTCCCTCGAGGACAGTGGTGAATTTCCCTCGAGGACAGTGGTGAATTTCCCTCAGAGTATATTCGGGATGATGTCTCAAGTATGGGGAAGTATGGGGGTCTGCTGCTTCTGAAAATTAATCTAGTGGTAGAAGTGCGTCATTGCAGGTGTGACTGTGTCACAGAATGGTGACTTCCACACAAGGGGGGGGCGGGGCGGAATTTTCACCTTCACGACTCTGGCGGTAAACTGGCAGAGCCAATCGCCCGCCCGTTGTAGAACACGCCATTTTAATTCCCATTGTGTAACGGGTGGGCGACCTTTCCGCCAGTTTACCGGCCAGGTGGTGAAGCTGAAAAATCTACCCCAAGGAGTGCAAGACATACATAGTAAATTTAATTGTTATGTCACACACACACACACACACACGCCATGTTCAGATGTCAAACACACACAATGGGTTTACGTCGTCAGCCAAGCCACTTGCCGACATTACTGCCTGACACTTACTCTCAAGCATCCATTATTTTCTTTTTTTATCTTCACTGCAATTAGTTGTACTGCTGGTCAGGGAAACATCATGACCACCACTGTAATGAAGAAAGCAAGGGGCCCATTGTATCCGCCCTTGGGATAGATTTCAATGCCTTTGTCACATCAAGGTCAACACCTTAAAACCAACCTCTCGCTCGTGTCACCAAAGGGATGTTACTTGTTCAAACGCTGAAATCGCTCCAAAACTCAGGGCACATTGCGGCTGCACGAGCAGGTACGTCCGACAGGCAGGCGTATACACACCGGCACTCCGCGGGCTCACACCAACAAGAGATGGGGCAGTTTCGCACTGTACCTCACTGCCGTGTTTTCAGAACCCATCCTGGTTTGGGGCACGACCCCCACTCCGGCTGGAGTTAAATTACAGCAGCACAGTAATAATCCACCACTTTAGTATTGGCAATGGCAGCAGAGCCAAATCAAATTGCAAAAACTGCCTGGAACATCCACATTGCTACAACTGGGGCAAATTCAGCACAAAACCCCTAATGTAACAGCACAAGAGGTTTTTGTTTAAAAAAAGGTTGGATCTGAATCAAGCTTATTTTTGGTCGCGAGGAGAAAAAGGAGGGAATGAATGGCTTTAGGCTGTCAGAGCTTGAAGATTGATTCACACCACAGTAAAATCATGATACAACAATAATCGGACAGAAGGGACAGTTATTTTTCTAGAATACAATAAAAGGTACTGCAATTTCCATCAGGCTGAAATAAAACGGATACTCAGAGGAATCATCTGGCATTGCATCACTTCAGTTATCACATTCTGAAATCTCTGCTTTTGAGCCAATGCTCAGCTCCATGCTCACTAGCCAGCCCCATGCCGGAATTTATCCTCAGCAGAAATGTCCAATAAAGCCACCTAAAAACTTTCTTTATGCATTTGTTGTCTCGTGAAATGCACAAAGATTTGTTTCCAAAACTAGGTCTCAAGCTGTTCCCTACCTAGCCTTCACCTCACATAGAAACATAGAAGATAGGAGCAGGAGTAGGTCATTCGGCACCTCGAGCCTGCTCCGCTATACAATGCGATCATGGCTGATCATCCAAATTCAGTACCCTGTCCCTGCTTTCTCCCCATATCCCTTGATCCCCATAGCCTTAAGAAATATATCTAACTCCTTCTTGAATATATTTAATGAATTGGCCTCAACTGTCTTCTGTGGTAGAGAATTCCACAGGTTCACCACTCTCTGGGTGAAGAAATTCCTCATCTCAGTCCTAAATGGCTTACCCCTTATCCTTAGACTGTGAGCCCTGGTTCTGGACTCCCCCGGCCATCAGGAACAGCCTTCCTGCATCTAGTCTGTCTAGTCTTGTTAGAATTTTATAAGCTTCAATGAGATCCCCTCTCATTCTTCTAAACTCCAGTGAGTATAAGCCCAATCGACCCAATCTCTCCTCGTACGTCATTCCTGCCATCCCAGGTATCAGTCTGGTGAATCTTCACTGCACTCCCTCCATGGCAAGAACATCCTTCCTCAGATAAGGTGACCAAAACTGCACACAATACTCAAGGTGTGGTCTCACCAAGGCCCTGTACAACTGCAGCAAGACATCCTTGTTCCTGTACTCTAACACTCTTGCTACGAAGACCAACATACCATTTGCCTTCTTAACCACCTGCTGCACCTGCATGCTTACCTTCAGCGACTGGTGCACAAGGACACCCAGGTCTCGTTGCACTTCCCCTTTTCCCAATTTATTGCCGTTCAAATAATAATCTGCCTTCCTGTTTTTGCCACCAAAGTGGATAACCTTGCATTTATCCACATTATACTGTATCTGCCATATCGCCAGACTGCAGCGGTTCAAGGCAGTGGCTCACCACCACCTTCTCAAGAGCAATTAGGGATGGCCGTTAAATGCCCACATCCTGTGAATGAATTTTTTTTTTTTTTTTTTTTTTTTTTTTTAAAAAAGAGCAAAAAAGGAATTCGGCCCCCAAACAAAAATATCTTTTCAATGGGCCAGTCCGATCTCGCCACCTTGTTGGTCTGCTCTCCAGAAACACATCTAGTTGCTTTTAGAACCCATTTATACACTCTACTGCACTGGCAGCCTCCTCCACAACTCTCATTACCCCTTCAGGTGAAAAAGTGATGCTCTTGCACAATTCGACCTTCATTCTCATGGTTTAAGCGGTCATCTGAATTCCACCATGCATCATAGTCTTGCAGCACACTGCAACTATCCTAGATCCAGTATCGGAGAAATGGTATTCCTTATGTTGCGACAATCGGTTCATAAGAATTTATTGACAGTTATGAAAGACAAAATTTTAGATGAAGATTAAAATTAATCCACCAAGTGGATGTAGATATTAATATAGATATGTATCTATATCTGTCTATCTATAGACAGACAGACAGACACAGGCATGACATTTGTCCAATTGGCTCACTCAGATCCCGTTCTGTGCAAAACCTGAGCCACTGTCACAGCAGAAGCAAATACTGGAATGCAAATTTCAATCTTAGGCAGTGAAACTGAATTTTTACTATTTCTGTAACAGAAGTTGTTTAATGAGACTGAAAGATATCAAATGCACATTTAAATAAGTTATAAACTTTTTTTTTTTTACTTTTTTTTTAAGGACACAGTTGGCATCAGTTTCCATCTTGCAATTTGCAACCTCAAGTGCCACATAAATTTCCACAATTATGATTGAAACAACTCTAAAGATTGTAACGCAGATGGATCAGTGGGTATATACACCATGTGGTGTAGCACTAACGTACAGACCAGAAGGGTCCCAGGGTTGAGCCTTAGTCTCTGTGATCACCGAGTTGGTTAGGGCACAGTAGGAAGTCCCACAGTTAGTCCCAAGTGTCCTCTCAGCTTGGAAAAAGGGAGAAATACAGATCAGCCGGGGTTCCAACTCCAGATTACTATCCAGACAGTCAGCACTCCTGGAGAGTGCACACACGCAGAACGCCACCCCACCCCACCCCACCACAATAGAATGGCCAGTTAGCTGAGGTACTGGTCGGCTGCCAGCATCTTTGGTATCTCACATGCAACACCACATTTAATGGAGGGATGGGAAGAAGAGTGGGGCAGCACTGTTCAAATGCAAATATCATGGCCAAAATTACAGTCAGCTTGGAGTGATCAACCACCTGTTTACACTTTAATTCAGTCACTGTTTGAATATTCCAGTTTGAAAAAATAAATTGACTATTACTTCAAGTACAGCAAACATTTACACTGTCTGCTCCAACACACTTCAAAGTTATATAGCAATTGGGCAGTAAAGTCCTGGATCTCAGTACACACCAATAATTTTTTTGAGGGACTATAAAACTCCAGAGCACAGATAATTATTCAACTTAAAATATTTCTGTTGCAGGATTTAATTAACCCACTTCCCCTTTAATATGTAAAAAAATCTCTCTCCTCTCTGCCCGCCCCCCTGGTTATTCCAAATATATATTAATATAGTTATCGTGTGTCTGTCTGTCTGTGTCTTGTCTGTGCCTGTGCACTGAGTTACCAAAATAATGGTGAGCCAGCATCTTATAGTCAGGGGAGACATTTCAGCTTGTACAATAATATGTGCGAGTCAAAAAAAAGTATTTCCATTGCAGCCATCAGCCAGTACTTTTGCAATGTGACAAGTATGCATTTCCACAGCAAAAAATATATATAAATAACCCAGTCAGACTTCATGCTTTCATGAAAAGGGGTGGGGTGAAATAATGCAAAACATTATAACAGTCTTGCTGCTTTTCTCCCAGGTCTGACTGTTATAATAATGAGACAGGCCCGGAATAGAGCTGACAATATAACAACTGTGCAGCAGAGCTGAAGAATGACAGATGTGACTGCAAAGGATCACCTTGAAGTAACTGTGTGCAACAACAAAAAAAATGAAATGAGAAGGGGAGGGAGGGACGAGCCCCCTGCTTTACCGGCTGTCTCTTGTGGTGTAGTTGAGAGGGAGGTGGGTAAAGGTGGGGGAGTGAGTGAGGGGAAGGAGGTGGGAGAGAGAGAGATGGGGACAGGGAGAGGGCGCTTCTCTCTCTCTCTCAGCCACTGCCAGGTGCCACCGTTACCTCTTTCTGTTTGGGGTCCTGCGGGTACACGTCCGGTGGCCCCAGCCGAGGGCGTTTGAGCGGCCGCTGCTCGTAGCTCAAGAAGCCGAACGCCGCCATCCTACATCTCAGCAACAAGCCGGAGTTTGGAGTGCCGGCTTCCCACAATCCTTTAGGTCTCTCTCAGCTATTAAAGAAAGAATGAGACACATTTATAGAAAAAAAATTCTATATATAATAATCATAACACACATTGCAGATAGCATTGCACCAAAGTTTACGGTGCAAAAAAATGTATGCAAAAAAAAAAGCCTCCCACTAAGTTACTTGTGTACAGATGCACTCATTTTTTAATTATATATATATATTCACATATTTTAGACTTTCTAATGCTTTTATATCTGAATCCCATTTTATTATATTCACACATTTAAGGCTTTCTAATGTTTTATTGCTGAATCCCATTTTATTATATATAGATATAATATTCACACATTTAAGACTTTCTAATGTTTTATATCTGAATCCCATTTTATTATATTCACACATTTAAGGCTTTCTAATGTTTTATATCTGAATCTTTGTGAACTGGCAACAGTTTATATTAGATGTCTGCAAAAAAATATGACTTGTCCTCCAAAATTATAAAATGTTACATTGTATATACACACATTTGAATTCGCCTGTATGATCAAAGTATCTCTTAAAAGGATGGCAAACTATTGCTATCAATTGTACAATTTTTCGCCTCCTGTTGGATTTTAATTATAATTATATAAAACGAGTAAAAACATAGCACACAAGACCCAAAACTGTTTGCTGTAAGACAGTAAGAGAGATGGCACACTTTGCCACAAGGTTCAACTGAGAACTCTCCCAATTTGCTTGTTTTCCGATGAGGGGACATTTTTTTAAAAATATATAAAAACATATTTGCATTTTGCAACATTCATGTCAGGGCATGAAACATGTTGCACGATTTTTTATTTATCATCTGTTCCATTCAACTTGTGGCCGGGGCCAGAATAAAAAAATAGCCAAAAATAATAGGGCTCCTTCTCTCAGTGCAGACTGCCCGGTACTGTGCTTACCTTTCCAGGGGGGTTAATCTGGTGTGGGGCTCAAGAAACTGGTCAATGATGCATTGGTGAACATGAGCCACCTCGGTAACACTCCATTAGCTCTGCCACCACAGGCAACAACCCCCTTTCCTAGTAATTATAAAGATAATTTGTTTCCTTTTTTGTTAAAAAAAACAATCCCTTCCTGCTTCCCCTGCTCCTGGGCTCTGAGCTATCTTGCCGGTCTGCGGCTCGCTTGCTGCCCGCTGAATTGACGCAACCCCGCTGCCGGTACAAAACAGCTTGATCGGCAAGCCCCCGTTTAAAGGGAAAGGGAACACGTCGGGTCGGCCGAGAAATATTTTCTGACCATCTCCCCAGCTAATGGAATAATAAAGGAGCTTGTAAAGGGAGCGTCTCCAAAGAAAATTCTGACGCTTTCTTCCTCAACCTGCCCGCGTGTCTTGTCCACACATGTTTAAAATTATATATTTATTTGTGTGTGTGTGGTACTTATACATGTCTGTGACTCTGAATTCACCTCTGAAGTCATGAAGGTTGTGGGTTCAAAGTCCCACTCCGTGGAAACTTGAGCATAAAAATCCAGGCTGAAACCCCAGTGCAGTACTGAGGGAGTGCTGCACTGTCGGAGGTGCTGTCTCACGGATGAGATGTTAAACTGAGGACTTGTTTGCCCACTCAGGTGGATGTAAATGATCCCATGGCACTATTCAAAAGAAGAACATGGGAGTTCCCCTGCTGTCCTGATTATCTAGTCATTTATAATCTGTTTGTGGGATCATGCTGTGCACAAACCAGCTGCTGTGTTTCTTACATTACAACAGATATAAATCATAGACCTCTCTACAGGCAAGCAATGGCAGCAATCTTTGTGTTCTGATGTTAATGACATCCACACGGAAGGATCCCACTCCAGAGACTTGAGCACAAAAATGAAGGCTGACAGTCCAGGGCAGCGCTGAGGGAGTGCTGCACTGTCGGAGGTGCTGTCTTTGGATGAGACGTTAAACCGAGGTTCCGTCTGCCCTCCCAGATGGATGTAAAAGAGCCCATTATACTATTTTGAAGAAGAACAGGGGAGTTATCCTTGATGCCCTGGCCAATAATAATCCCTCAACCAAACATCACTAAGGAACAGGTCATCTGGTCATTATCACATTGCTGTTTGTGGGAGCTTGCTGTGCGCAAATTGGCTGCAGTGTTTCATACATTACAACAGTGACTGCACTGCAAAAAAGGACTTCATGGCTGTAAAGTGCTTTAGGACGTCCTGAGTTGAAAGGTGGTGTATAAATATAAATCTTTCTTGCTCACCCATGCATGTTGCAGCAGCTCCTGGACGGGCTAGTACTGGTCAGAGCAGCAGCCATGGTCCTGGATCCAAATGCAAATGACAGGAATACATTCATCCCAGGGTGCAGCTGCATTTTCGCCCAAGGGTCCTGCCTGCCACTCAAAAAAGAAATCATACTGCCTCAGCTCTGATGCTGTGCTCATTCGGGGAGCTGTCTACCAGCTGCAAGCAACAGTGAGGCAGGAGTCAGAGCCTGATCCATACAAGTCATAGGAATATAGGAACAGGAGTAGGCCATTCAGCCACTCGAGCCTGTTAGGCTGTTCAATTAGATCACGGTAGAGTTTGGTAGCATAGTGGTTACGTCACTGGACTAGTAATCCAGAGGCCTGGACTAATGATTTGGAGAGGTGAGTCCAAATCCCACCACGGCAGCTGGGGAATTTAAATTCAGTTAATTAAATAAATCTGGAATAAAAAGCTAGTGTCAGTAATGGTGACCATGAAACTATCGGATTGTCGTAAAAACCCATCTGGTTCACTGATGTCCTTCAGGGAAGGAAATCTGCCGTCCTTACCTGGTCTGGCCTATATGTGACTCCAGACCCACAGCAATGTGGTTGACTCTTAACTACCCTCTGAAATGGCCCAGCAAGCCACTCACTTGTACCAAACCGCTACTGCAGCGGTTCAAGAAGGCGGCTCACCACCACCCTCTCAAAGGCAAATAGGGATGGGCAAAAAATGCCAACCTTGCCAGCGACGCCCACATCCGGTGAACGAATAATCTGCACCTTAACTCCATCTTGGTTCTGTAACCCTTAACAAAAGTCTATCAATCTCAGTTTTGAAATGTTTAATTGACACCTAACCTCAACATCTTTTTGGGGGAAGAGAGTTCCAGATTCCCACCACCCTTTGTGTGAAGAAGTGGTTCCTGACATCACCCCTGAATGGCCCGGCTCTAATTTTAAGGTTATGCCCCCTTTGTTCTGGACTCCCCCCACCAGAGGCAACAGCTTCCCTCTATCTACCCTATCAAATCCTGTAATCATCTTAAACAGCTCAATTAGATCCATGATCAATGCAAGAGGAGATGCTCGGTGGGATAGATTTGACAAATAAGCGCTTCATGATTCATGTGATGGGAGCGCTTATTGGAAATTCAGACACAGAGGCTAGCGCAACATCACAGCACAATCTTCTGTTGATTAATTTTAATCATGCTGGGTGTACTGTGCTCTGCGCCTGGATTCCAAATATGTGTTCTCATTGCACAAAGTTCTGTTTGTAAAATCTTCCTCTTGGTTTATGTTTAAAAGCTCCAATGTTACCAGTGGCATTTAAAATCAGGGAGAGTGACTTAGCTTGGAAAAACATTAAAATAACTCATATGTGACAATTTTTTTTAAAAAGAGGAACCTTTATCAAAATAGATTAAACCAAAATTATGTGAGTCCCCATTTTTATGAATGGCACTTGCCTGGTCTGATTTTACTTACATACATGTGCGTTTCGGTATAGTGTCGTTTGTACACATAATCTATGGAGAGAGCAAAGGGGACAGTGCAAGTATCCTGCTCCCCCCCCCCACCACCCCCTCCACTCAATCAATTCCAGATATTAGGAAGTAAACATGTGTGAATATGGGGAAAGGTTTCCTTTGTGCACTATGTGTGTGGCCAAAAATTCAACACATCAACAAAGATTGTGTTTACGATGTCACTGTGCATAGCACATAGAGGCAATCTCTCCCTTTTAAGTGAGGACAGGATTAAACTCGGCTGTGCTAAATCAGCTCGACAGTCAAATACCTTGCCAACGCTCACTCCGTTAAGCACCTCTCTCGATTGACTTCAATCAAAAGAAGAATCGGGAGAGGAGTTCACTGGGCCGGGCTGATATTGTGCATTTTGCACTGGTGCCCACAAAGTCACACTGTCTGGGCTTAGACATGAAGACTTGATTTCAGCTGGCACAATCCACCCATGCTCTGCCACACAAAGTTCCAAGCATCACCCCCCCCGCCACTGACACCCCTCTGCCCAGTCCTGCTGAGCTCCCTGAGCCCAGCAAATTGGCTTCAAGATCCTCGTCCTGATATTCAAATCCCTCTACGGTCTTGCTCCACCTTATTTGAAGGAAGTTCTCCAGCTACACTTCCCTGCGTGCGCCCTCCTCTGCGATGTTACGGTATTGCTGCTCCTTCTGCTCCACCATCATAGCGCAATCATTTGGTTATTATGCCCCTGGTCTGTGGCATTTTCTTCCAGACCACTTTATCTTGCTACCTCCCTTCTTGCCTTCAAAAGTCCCCTAAAAAGCCATCCCTTTTATCCTGATTTCAACCTCCTCCATCCCCCTCTCCCCCAGAAACTTTTCTGCTGTGTCTTCAACTTTTAACCTTTAAAGCACAACTAAGAGGTTTTTCTTAGTGTGTGGAGTGCTATATAAATGCAACTTGTTGTTTGTAATGGCTAATCATCTCCTATTTTCTGCTGATATCACAAGCAAAACCATATTTCCCACCAACTTCAATTAGTGAAAGTTACTATACTCTTGGATCAAGAACAAAACATGATTATCTGAAGAGACGTTAAGTGTGAATAATATTTCTTAATGTTTCCTGCCAATTGGCCACAGCAGAAAAGAATCTTAAGTGAGGGATAACACCAGGCAACAGAACAGAGATTATTGTCAACTGAGATTACAAAGGACAAGATCCACCTGTATAAAGAAAAAAGAAAAGAAAGACTTGCATTTCTATAGCACCTTTCACGACCGCCAGACGTCTCAAAGTGCTTCACAGCCAATGAAGTACTTTTGGAGTGTACTCACTGTTGTAATGTGGGAAACACAGCAGCCAATTTGCACACAGCAAGCTCCCACAAACAGCAATGTGATAATGACCAGATAATCTGTTTTTGTTATGTTGATTGAGGGATAAATATTGGCCAGGAGGCTAGGGATAACTCCCCTGCTCTTCTTCAAAATAGTGCCATGGGATCTTTTATGTCCACCTGAGAGAGCAGACAGGGCCTCGGTTTAACGTCTCATCTGAAAGACAGCACCTCCGACAGTGTAGCACTCCCTCAGCACTGCATTGGAGTGTCAGCCCTAGATTTTTGTGCTCAAGTCTCTGGAGTGGGTACTTGAACCCATGACCTTCTGACTTAAAGGTAACTGTGCTACCCACTGAGCCACAGCAAAAGATAAATTATTTCCTACTTTAACTGAAGGACATTATAAAATAAATATTGAGTTCCATTTTTAGCTTTTAGTTGTGTAAACTGTTACTCCTATGTCAAAAATCATAAATTCATGCATTATATAGTCCCATATTCTCAGTCAGGCCATTAATCCTTTAGGTTAACAGTTTACTGCTGTCGGCCTCAACTACAGTCTCTACTTAGTTTATTCGTCCGTTAATGGCTGCATTTCTGAAATGTTATTTTTTAAATGTTTTCTTTTTTCTTCTCCTACAGGCACTGACTTGAGTGGTGGTACAGTTCTACAGGCACTGGCCACTTTCTGGAACCTTGTTTGGTCATTCTTCATGCCCAAGTCTAAAGACTGAATGTCGACAGGCTATTTGTCAAATGCTCTGACACGTGTGGAAACCCATCGCTGGGTTTAAAGAGTCTTCGAACCAAGCTACTGAGAAACCGAGACAGGTGCAGTTTCTGCTGCATATGTACAGTGCGCACACTTTCTCTGTAGGAACAACTCCTCGCTCCCACCTTACCTAAGTCCAGAGAGAGCTTAGGCACAGGGTAGCACAAGCCAAGGCCTAGGAATACCCAAGATTGTGCTGGGGTACTCATGGAGTTTAGCTATGTAAAACCATACAGCTTAAATGCACAGAGCACTGGGTGAGCTTTCTGCTTGTTCAGCCAGTTCCATCCTATTATGAGAGATTATGTAGAATGGGCCGATACTCTCTGGAGTTTAGAAGAATGAGAGGTGATCTCATTGAAACATACAAGATTCTGAAGGGTAGATGCTGAGAGGTTGTTTCCCCTGGCTGGAGTGTCTAGAACTAGGAGGCATAGTCTCAGGATAAGGAGTCAGCCATTTAAGACTGAGATGAGGAGGAATTTCTTCACTCAGAGGGTTGTGAATCTTTGGAATTCTCTGCCCCAGAGGGCTGGGAATGCTGAGTCTTTGAGTATATTCAAGGCTGAGATAGACAGATTTTTGGACTCTAGGGGAATCAAGGGATATGGAGATCAGACGGGAAAGTGGAGTTGAGGTCAATGATCAGCCATGATCTTATTGAATGGCGGAGCAGGCTCGAGGGGCCGTATGGCCGACTCCTGCTCCTAATTCTTATGTTCTTATGTTTATAAGGTATTGGCTTGCAGAATTATTAGATAGAGGCACCCTAAAGACCAAGGACTATGATGTGACAGGCTGTGACTCGGTGTCCTGACTCATGCCTGCTCAGCTTTCTCCTATAGACACAGGGGGATCTACATCCCTCCCTCCCGCCTTCCTCCCGTCTCCGCACAGTAAGTAAGCTAGCATACTTCTTCCAATAGCACCCTGAGGGCATTTTTAAAACAAGCTTCTGATTAGGGAAGAAGTGGAGTGAGCCGAGCTTGGCGCTGAGGAAGGATGGAGATACATGCCATCTAGAACAGATGGACAGAAAATATGTTTCACGCATATGCTATACGGCCTTTTCTCATTCTTATTCTTCCTATAGAAGTTATTAAAACCTTCAAAGGCAAACACTGAGCAATGTGCTCGCACAACAAAATAACCAATTACAAAGAAAACAAGACAGTTAAGAGTCTGTAACCACCACTGCAAGATGTCTTGAACTACCGCAATAAAGCCTGGTCATGGACAAGCCGATTAGCATTTCAAATATTTAATTCAAACTAGGTAAATATTGACAATTCACTCACGGTGCATTTTGTTCATGTGGTGGTTTGCAGGATCATACAGTAATATTTTCAATCAAGTTATTTACGCAGCTCTGCATTAGTAGAGGCACTCTGGTCCCCTGCAAGTAGGGGGCTGTGACCGTGGAAGTTATTGCTTGAGGCGGACCGAGGGAGGGAAGTCTTTTTTTAAGATTTGTGGGTGGTCTCTGAGTCAGAAGGTTGTGGGTTCAAGTCCCACACCAGGGACTTGAGCACATAAAGCTAGGCTGGCACTCCAGTGCAGTACCGAGGGAGTGCTGCACTGTCAGAGGTGCCGTCTTTCGGATGAGACGTTAAACCGAGGCCCCGTCTGCTCTCTCAGGTGAACGTAAAAGATCCCATGGCACTATTTCAAAGAAGAGGCGGGGAGTTCTCCCCGGTGTCCTGGCCAATTATTTATCCCTCAATCAACATCACCAAAACAGATTGGGGGGAAAATTCAGTTGTTTGCGCCTCCCATTAGTGCCTTAAGAGGGCGCTAATGGGGCGCAAAGCAACTAGCGCCCGGGCGCGGCGATGTGTGCGCCGCTCGCGAAATTAACTAGACATTTTGCGGCGGCGCTAAACACTACCGCCACGACCTCCTGCGCCGGCAGATCGTGACGTCAGTCGAGTGTGCAACGCCCCGGTAGCGCCCCGGACCGGATATTGAGTGGCGCCCCCTGCCTTACCGCCTGCCACTAGCAACGACAGGTTCAGGGGAGCGTTATGCTGTCAGAAAGGGACTAGGGGGGCGCTATTTAAAGGCGACCGCTTCCTGCCTTTTTTTGTCGGTGACATTTTTGCACCACGCATTCTGTGAGAGAGAGAGAGAGAGAGAGACTTCTGGAGAGATTCAACGCTGTGTGAAGGAGTTTTGAGTACTGAGCAGCACTTTGCAGGTTTATTTTGATTTGCCCTTCCTTGCTTCGCCAGCGCTCTGAGGTAGCGCCTCGCTCCTCGGCCTTTGCGCCTTAAGACAGGTGTGAAGCACCTGATTTAGCGCTCCAATCACCTCCAGGGGCGATAAAAGCCAAGTTTGCCGTCGGAGGCAATAATTAGTGCCAGGCGCTAATTTTTGCGCATGGCCGATAATGGCGCCCCAAACGGGGCGAGACTGAATTTTCCCCCAATTTCTGATCATTATCACAATGTTGTTTGTGGAAGCTTGCTGTGCGCAAATTGGCTGGCACTTTTTCTACATTACAACATTGACTGCACTTTAAAAAGTACTTCATTGGCTGTAAAGTGCTTTGGGACGTCCGATGGTCGTGAAAAGTGCTGTATAAATGCAAGTCTTTCTTTCTTTATATTCACTTCACTTTGAATTGGCCCACTCACATTCAGCTGTAATCTGAGGTTGAGAATAAGAGCTTGAATTTCTCCACTGTTCCCACTACTGCAGGATGACGGCCTAAGTCTTGGACCCAGGACTTCCTTAGATTTTCTGCCTTCTCTATTATGTGGGGGATCACCTGTGGCAGAAAATGGAGATGTGTCTAGAGAGGGTCTGTAGGGTGTGGAGGCAAAGCTCTGTGGGCATAGGTTTTTCAAAGGAGTTTGTGAGTTGGGATCTGCTTCTTCAACTCCAGTTTTGTGAAAAATAGGGACATCCCATAATCATTTTATTATGCCACCTTCAACCTAGGGAAGTTAATGTTGTCAGCTACATTCCTAGAAAATCAACTCTTTGTATTTTTACTCTCCATATTCTAGAACTGGCATTCTTCAGAATAATTGTCCTTGGTAATAATAGTATGTGTTGTAAAAATGAATAAAGACTTGAATTTATATAACACCTGGGAGAAATTGGGTGAGTAGCGCCACTTGTTAGCGCCTAAAGAGGCAGGCAGTGGCTGTAGCGCCACTGGCTGCACCTCCCGCGATATTGAGTTGGGGCGATAATGGTGGCGTTAGCCTTTTGCGCTGCACCGCCACCGATGACGTCATCGGTGTGCGCAGTGCCCCATTCGCGCCCCGTTCACGATATTTGGTTGCGAACGCCGCAGTTGCGTCGTTCGCTATCCGCGCCCGGTTCACGGGGCCTTGCTGTGCCGGCAGCGGCGCAAGTTAAGGTGGAGGTGCGGGGCGGCCGCCTTTTTCGGCGGCCGCCTGCCAGCACCTCCGTCCCCGGCCTCCTGACCCCCCACCCGCGGCATTGCCAGCTGTTTCCTGAGAGCCCGGCACTTCTCCTCGGTGCCGGGCTCTTTTGCCGGCATTCGCGATCGGGGATCGCGCTGTTACAGGCCCCTCCCCCTTAACAATGGGAGGAAGGCCTGCAGTACCGCAGCGTGCCGTGCCGCAGCGTGTGGCGCTGCGGCACGTTGCGCTGCGATATTCAGTTTCAGCGCCCTAAGAGGGACGTGGAGCGCCTCGAGCCTCGCCCCGTCTCCCTCCAGGGGCAATGAAACTGAATACCGGACGATCGCTGAAGACTCGAACGCTGCGCTAAATCCTGCGCTCAGGCGAACTTGGCGCCAGTTTGGCGCCTCAACCCAATTTCTAGGCCCTTATCACATCACTCAGAAACACAGCAAAGCGTTTCACGTACAATGAGCTACTTTGAAGTGTAATGACTATTCTTATCTAGGTATTCAGGGCAGCCATTTTGCACAGAACATGATCTCACAAGTAGCCATGAGATGAAGGGCTGTTTTTAATGGTGTCTGTTGGCCAAGACACCAGAAGAATTCCCTGCTCATCAAAGAGTGAGGTGGAATCTTTAATATTCACCGAAACCAACGGAATATGTAGATGGGGTCTTCATTTAATGCCTTATCCTCTAACAATTCCACACTCCTAAAGTACTATTCTGGCGTGTCAGACTAAACTCAGCACCTTCTTACTCAGAGGCAAGTATGCGACCAGCTAAACCAAGCTGGCATTGCAGTGATTGCTTCTGTGGAATGTATCTCAAGGCCATTTTATCTTTGGATGCTGTTTTCTAAGTGTGGTTGATGTTTTTTTTGCACTTGACAAGGTATTTTTAGTCGTAGAATCTTTGCTGCAGTTATTTGTTTTTAAATTGGGACAGCTATGTGAAGGGACAAAGCCATTTTCTTTTTTTATTCATTCATGGGATGTGGGCATCTCTGGCAAAGTCAGCCTTTATTGCCCATCCCTATCTGCCCTTGAGAAAGTGGTGGTGTGCCATCTTCTTGAACTGCTGCAGTCCACAGTGCTGTTAGGTAGGTATTCTAGGATTTTGACCCAGCGACAATGAAGGATCGGCGATATATTTCCAAGTCAAGATGGTGTGCGACTTAGAGGGGAACTTGGAGGTGGTGGTGTTCGCACGCACTTGCTGCCCTTGTCCTTCAAGGTGGTGGAGGTCGAGGGTTTGGGAGGTGCTGCCGAAGAAGCCTTGGCGAGTTGCTGCAGTGCATTTTGTAGATGGTACACACTGTAGCCACGGTGCGCCGGTGGTGGAGGGAGTGAATGTTTAAGGTGGTGGATGGGGTGCCAATCAAGCAGGCTGCTTTCTCCTGGATGGTGTCGAGCATCTTGAGCGTTGTTGGAGCTCCACTCATCCAGGCAAATGGACAGTATTCCGACACACTCCTGACTTGTGCCTTGTAGATGTTGGAAAGGCTTTGGGGAGTCAAGAGGTGAGTCACTCGCCGCAGAATACCCAGCCTCTGACCTGCTCTTGTAGCCTCAGTATTTATGTGGCTGGTCCAGTAGTCAAAAGAGTATAATCGAAGACAAAGTATGTCAGGGAGTGGTGATAAGATAGCACCAAACTTGGGTTTTAAGAACGTGTAGATTCTAGCAGGAAAGGAAGAATGAGGGATATTAGCAGTTCCACAGTTTTGAGGGTAAGAATGCATTAGAGTGCGAAATAGTGCAATAAGTCTTGAATTGAGCACAGTGGGATACAGAGAGGAGAAAAAAGAAGCAGAAGTTGAGGAGAAACAACAGAAGTGTCTCAAGAGCACCAATAACCATAGCAATATTAATAAAATGGCAAGAAAGATTCTGGGTGTGAGGGAGAGATGTTTGAGAGATATTGATTGACACCAATGGTTTCATCCTTGTTTGTGCAGTAACTGTTTTATTCCCACTGGCTGCCTATTATTTGGATAACTCTGTTTTTGAATGAAGTTAACCTAAGGATGTGTGAGGTATTCTGTTTATTTTTTCTGTTCTAATTTATGTGGAAAAAGCCTCTATTACTTTCCATTCAGGCACACGGCTGGACTGGGCTATTGGATTGGCAATTTTAAACAGGCAGTTATGAAGCAAATGTCTGCAGTTTTTTCTCCCCTCTGCGTTGTCAAACCAAAACCTGACAGCACCCCTCCCCGATTACTTCCCTCTCACACAAAGACCACCAACTAAATCAGTACTGGACCTCCTCCCAACAAATGACACCATTTCTGGCAAACCCCCAGACGCAGCAACCAACACCTGATACAACCTTGTGAGGAAAGAGAAGGCTCTCCCCTAAATGTAATGCCTGGAGCACAGTAAGCTGCGACTGTCTTTGTATAAAAATAAAAAGCACAATAAGATTTGATTATCACAAAGCATGTGAATGACTTTTCGGGACTTTTATTAAGATTGCCATGGCTTTTTACATTTTCACGATGACTAGTCCATCATTTTCATAAAATATTTAATCATGGCAAAATATCAGCCTTAAGCATAAACAAAGAGGTGGTTTGATCCTGGCCAGCAGTAGTCGCGTCTCCATTACAGGGGCATTAACTCTGTAGTGTTAGTTTTCATAGAATCATAGAATAGTACAGCACAGAAGGAGGCCATTCAGCCCATCGGGTCTGCGCCGGCTCTTTCGAAGAGCAATCCAGTCAGTCCCACTCACCCCGCTCTTTCCCCATGTCCCTGCAATTTTTTTCTCCTTCAAGTATTTATCCAATTCCCTTTTTAAAGTTACCATTGAATCTGTGTTCACCGCCCTACCAGGCAGTGCATTCCAAATCCTAACCACTCATTGCGTAAAACAGTTTTGCGCAGACTCGATGAGACGAATGGCCTCCTTCTGTGCTGCACTCTTCTATGATTCTATGAAAACTAACACTACAGAGTTAATGCCCCTGTAATGGAGATGAGACTACTGCTGGCCAGGATCAAACCACCTCTTTGTTTATGCTTAAGGCTGATATTTTGCCATGATTAAGTATTTTCCTCATGTTGCCTCTGGTCCTTTTGCCAATCACCTTAAATCTGTGCCCTCTGGTTATCGACCCTTCAGCCATTGGAAACAGTTTCTCTTTATTTACTCTGCCTAGACCCTTCATGATTTTAAACACCTCGATCAAATCTCCTCTTAGTCGTCTCTGCTTCAAGTTTGACACAGCTTCTCTTACAAGACCATTGGCAGAAGGTTCATCGAGGATTGGTCCAGGTGCCAATACATTATTTCCTATTGAGCTACTCATTGGCAGGCCTCACCGGTGACATCAGCAGGCCAGCTCCCCACAGGAAAAAGGCACCTGAAATGACTGGTCCCTACGGCAGAGTGAGAAAGCAAGTTGAAGCTACTCCTACAGAGTAGGAGGCTTTGTTTGTGACGTTCTCTTATCACCTCGATGGGGTGGGGGCGGGCGGGCGGGCGGGGGTACATTATGTTAATAGTACTCTCCCCTTCGCTTACTTTCTCTTTTAATATTTTCCATAAATGGTTCGAAAAAAAGGTCTTTGTATTGTAGACTATGCAAGTCTCAACAGCAGATTAATAACCTATTCTCAATTTTTCAAATGCTAATGTTTTCATTGTTCACGTAGACAAGTCAGTGCAACTCCTCTTTATTCACTTACCAGAGTCTAGCCAGTGTAATCTCTGTACTCTTCCACCGACGATATGCTAAGTACCATTAATAATACCGTATAAGAGGAGCAGTTATATAATGGAATCCTATAATACTGCATTTATGTAGATGACTTTATACCTAGTATAAAATTTGCATTAGGCCCATACACACGTAAAATTGTTTGTGTGTGCATTTTTGAAATGAAATAAATATTTATATTGCTTCAAGAAGAGGTGCTGCAATATTGCCTAAGCTTGCTGTGGAAGCTACGCCATTTGTATTGGAGGGTGAATTCTACAGCGGTCAGAGCAACATTAAAATAAGTGCATGCACAAATGTTTTGCAGTTACAATTTAGCATTGAAATTAGGCTCTTTGGCTATCAGTCTATGAATGCTTTTTTTTTCATGTGAAATTCTTTTTTCTTCTATTTTACTGAGGGTGCTAATCTATTTAAAATAGTTGGGCTGAAACAGTGGACAAAGGAATTTCATAGGATCATTAATATTCAAAAGGCCCAATTTTAAGGCATTTGTTTCTGGTTTATTACCATCCCCAACAGCTTGGGAAGGCTCATACAGGTCAATGAGTGGCAACTGTTTGACTTGTACGGGTGGCCAGAGTTGCTCAGCCCTCCAAGACCAAGCTAACATGGTTACCTGTGTCTCCAACAGCAATGTTTGTATAGGACACTAAAGGAATCAAGGGATATGGGGATAAGGTGGGAAAGTGGAGTTGAGGTCGAAGGTCAGCCATGATCTTATTGAATGGTGGAACAGGCTCGAAGGGCCGCATGGCCTACTCCTGCTCCTATTTCTTATGTACTTATGTCAAGGGTAGCGTTACTTCTGGAGGCACCCATGGAATCTATCTCCTTAGATGGGCCTTAGAGCCCCCCAAGGCAACAACAACAACAACGTGCATTTATATAGCACCTTTAACGTAGTAAAACATCCCAAGGTGCTTCACAGGTGCAATAACAAACAGAATTTGACACTGAGCCACATAAGGAGTTGTTACACAGGTGACCAAAAGCTTGGTCAAAGAGGTAGGTTTTAAGGAACGTCTTAAAGGAGGAGAGAGAGGTGGAGAGGCGGAGAGGTTTAGGGAGGGAATTCCAGAGCTGAGGGCCCAGGCAACAGAAGGCACGGCTACCAATGGTAAAGCGATAAAAATCGGGGATGTGCAAGAGGTCAGAATTAGAGGAGTGCAGAGATCGTGGAAGGTTGTAGAGCTGGAGGAGGTTACAGAGATAGAGAGGGGGGTGAGGCCAAGGAGGGATTTGAAAACAAGGATGAGAATTTTTAAATCGAGGCGTTGCCGGACCGGGAGCCAATGTAGGTCAGCGAGCACAGGGGTAATGGGTGAATGGGACTTGGTGCGAGTTAGGATACGGGCAGCAGGGATTGGGATGAGCTCAAGTTTACGGAGGTTATAAGGTGGGAGCACTTAGTCATGCAACAGCACTGTAAATATAGTAAAAGGCAATATAATGCCTCAGCCCTGGGCTTCGTGCCAACTTAATTCAATATCAGATAAATCAAGTGTTGTGACACCAGGATGGGAGTCCTAACTTGGTTGCTACTATGACAATGAAGATGCTGTCCCTGATAGAAGCATCATCCTCCCTCCTTGATGGTCAAGCATATCATCTTGCTACCAACTCTTTGTTGTGTCTGAACTTACAAAACCACCCTCCAGAGTAGGGGAACCAATTTCTGCACCAGATATAAGAACATAAAGAACATAAGAAATAGGAGCAGGAATAGGCCACTTGGCCCCTCGAGCCTGCTCCGCCATTCAATAAGATCATGGCTGATCTTGGGCTCAAAGCCACTTCCCAGCCCACTACCCATAACCCTTCACTCCCATGAAATACAAATGGGTATTACCATATCAAATTTTCCAGGACAGTTAATTATGTCAAGTCGGGTATGATATTAAATGGAGAATAGAGAGCTATCTACTTATGCAATGTTTGAGACCTTCCTACTTGTCACAACTATTTTCCATCCTCACAAAGGAGGCTGAAGGGATGTAACCTGTCACCCCTGATCCTCTCTAACTTTTACCGCTGCACAATAGAGAGCATCCTGACAAACTGTATCACAGTATGGTATGGCAGCTGTAGCTACTATGACCAGAAAGCCCTGCAGCGGGTAGTCAAAACTGCCCAACGCATTACCGGCACCCGGCTACCGACCATAGAGCACATATACCAGAAACGCTGTTTACGGAGGTCACGGTCCATCATCAAAGACCCTACCCACCCCAGCCACAGTCTGTTCACCCTCCTGCCATCTGGGAGACGCTACAGATGCATTCGCACCTGTACGACCAGATTTAGGAACAGCTTCTTTCCCAGGGCTGTCATCCTACTGAACTCCACAAATAAACTCTAAAGCCTGCACATCTGCCAATGCACTTTATTATGGTTATGTTTATGTTAATGTATTACAAGCCAAATGTATGTTGAATGTTTAAATGTCTTAATCTAAATGTACACTCTCGGAAGCCGCAAGCCTACATTTCGTTGTACTGCACTTGTGCACTAACAATGACAATAAAAGTTGATTTGATTTGATTTGATTTGATTAGTGACCCTTTTTTGACATTGGTAATGATTAGAGGTAATGTCTGGTCTGTGTTACTTAGTACTACACCAAGTGATACAATTAACCATTAAATCATCATAGGAACTCAGTGAATCACATTTAGTGTTACAATCTATCTTTCTTTCCTACTGCTAATTTCCTACTTTTTAACTTGTGTACCCAGGTAGTTGAACTCTCCACCATGGTGAACAATTTCATCGACCCTCTTCACGATCTTGAAAACAGTTTGAGAATGCCAATATGACTCATTCTTCAAGAAACTTTCCATCCATTAAAAGACTTCAACAACAGCAATTTGCACTCATGTAGCACCTTTAACATAGAAAGACGTCGCAAAACACTTTACGGAGGCATGAGGAAAATGGACTCCGAGTCATGGAAAGAGAGATTAGGATAGGCGACCAAAAGCTTCGTGAAAGAGATGAGTTTTAAGGAACATCTTCAAGGAGAAGCGGAAGGTATAGAGGCAGAAGTGTTTAGAAAGGGAATTTCTGGGCATGAGATCCAGGTGGCTGAAGGCATAGGGTAATGAAAGGAGTAGGTGCACAAGAGACCAGAGTCAAAGGAACAAAGGAACAGAGAGTTCTGACGAAAGGTCATCGACCTGAAACGTTAACTCTGTTTCTCTCTCCACAGATGCTGCCTGACCTGCTGAGTGTTTCCAGCATTTTTTGTTTTTATTATTAGAGAGTTCAGGGTGGCGGTGGTTGTAGGGGTGCAGGAGCATAGAGAGACAGAGAGGAGCGAGGCCATGGAGAGTTTCATCTTCTGGTGACATTCTTTGAAAACCTCAAAGACTCATTTTCCATTGCTGGTGTGATCAGTGTGCCTTGTTGAACTCGTTGATATTGCATCAAAACTTTACTTTTGACTTTCACGCTACTCCCTTGGAAAGCATCGCACCTTGCCATGTGGTTTATGCCATAATGCTGCTATAGGATGTAGTCATCCATTAAACACTTCTTTTTCTTGGCAACAAGATAGTGGAATAGGTGTTGTTTCTGCTGAAAAGAAAATAGTAATTACAGATTAAAATCATTTCTCCAATCTATTTGGCAGCTGTGTGCATTTTTAATATCTTGTAATATCTTCAGGTCTTGTAAAATATTTTTTGCTTTATGTAAAATGCTTAAACTGTTTTGTGATTTTTGCATGGTTTCAATTTCAGCCCAAGTTTTCATTTTTTATCTTCTTTCAAATTACTTTTTAATTTTGTTCGGATGTTGCATTATGTTTCACTTCCAATTCTTTTTCTCACTATTTTCTTTCGCGTTGCTTATTTTTCTCTGTAATCATTATTCACGAAGCCTTTAGAATCGTACAGCACAGAAAGAGGTCATTCAGTGCCTGTGCCGGCTCTTTGAAAGAGCTATCCAATTAGTCCCGCTCCCCCGCTCTTTCCCTGTAGCCCTGCAAATATTTCCTTTTCAAGTATTTATCCAATTCCCTTTTGAAAGTTGTTATTGAATCTGCTTCCTTTCAGGCAGTGCATTCCAGATCATAACCACTTGCTGCATAAAAACAATTCTCCTCATCTCCGCTCTGCCAATTATCTGAATGCAAATACAAGGAGAATTAGGAAGGTTTTATGGTAGGAGAAAAGAGCAAGCAATGGGACTAGGCGGGGAGCTCTTTCAGAGAACTGGCGCAGAGAGACAGGGTGAATGGCTTTCTTCTATGATATGAAATGCTTCTGAAACTGAGGGCCATCCTCATCGCCTCAACTGGCGAGATTGGCAACTTAGTAACATGTTGTGTTGGCTTATGGGCCATTTTGTTCGCTGAATGTGCAAGACACCAGGATTGAGTTGAAACTGAGCCAAGGCCAATCTGCCAAGGGCCCTTGCAGTCAGCAAGGAGAGGAAAGTTTCATCCACTCGACCAGGCAGAGTCTGAAGCCCAAGTCCCGCAGATGAAAGGATGTTGCTTTAACCTGCAGCGTCACCCAATTCTTTGGATTCACATCTTACTTTTAATAAAAGCAGAGATTTTGAAGAAAATAAATCTGCATTGAGAATTTGTAATGCAGCAGATGCTACACGTAAAAGTGTGAAAGTTGGCTGGCAGCACCCAGGCAAGAGAAATTTCACAGCAGGTTGTTCCTGGCTGTTCCAGAAACTAAATCTGCTGGAAAATGCTTCAGTGGGGTGACATCATCTTTAAATGTAAATGTGGCAGAAGTAAAATGAATATCTGAACTCAAAGGACACCCAACTTTCCATTCACTCACCTTCTCGTTTCCAATTTTTCTTTCCTGAAGGCATTGACTGCTGCTGGGACGCAGTTCAGTGGGTGTTTGGCAAGAGGGGCACATGGAGGTCACCGATCTCCATTTGAACATTATTCTCCCAGGAACTCTGAGCACAACGCAAAAGTGCTTTGAGAAATGGTTCTACTTCCTGCAATAAGTTTGGAACACCGGGACATTAAGAGCAGGAGTTGGCCATTCAGCCCCTCAGGCCTGATCCGCCATTCAATTAGATCATGGCTGAGCTGCACCTCAACGAAATTTTCCTGCCTTTGTTCCATATCCCTTGATACCCTTACTTAACATAAATCTATCTAGCTCAGTCTTGAAAGTTCCAATAGCCCCCCCAGCATCCACAGCCTTTCGGGGGAGGCAGTTCCAAATTACGACCACCCTTTGTGTGAAAAAGTATGGAGATTAAGGCCTCGATTTTAACTGACCCGTGGAGTCGGGATTGGAGGCGTGCGGGGGGTTAAAGTCCCGAATTCGGGGGTCCCGACAACATCTCGCCCCCAACCCGCCTCCATGTAAGTTTCAAAGGAGGCGGGTACCTGCCCCGCACTGGGACCCGCCTACCCGAGGCGGGAAGGGATTAGTGACAATTAACTTCCTGTTAACAGGTAGTTAACAGGCAGTTTTTAGCCTAATCCCTATTTTAAAGCTTGAAGTGTGGGATTCCCGACGGCTCCAAACCATGCCAAGTTGGAGGAGTCGGGCCGTCGGGTTAAAGGACTTGGAGGGGTCGAGATGTCAGTGTTCAGGTGAGTGATGGGGGCATGAGTGCAAAGGTAAGTGTGTTTGGTGTGTCAAAAGTGTGTAAAGAAGTTTAAATTACCTGTACTTACCTTTACAGCCTTCCTTCCTCTAGGTTTCGGGAGTCCATCATCTAACCGGCACAGAAAGCAGAATGGCTGCGAACTGTCAAAAGTGACAGTCTGCAGCTTTCTGTGCCGGTGAGATTTCTAACTGAGCCTGTGTAGAAGGACTCAGGTTAGAAGTAAGACTGTCAGTGTTTGACAGCTTCAAACAGCTGTGAAACACTGATATTTCATCTGTCAAAACGTCTTGACAGATGAAATTTCAGTCTGTGACGTCACCTGTTGCCAGGTGGCCCTTAATTGGCCTGCTGAGCCTGCTGGGTGGGCTCAACAATGTCAATCAAGTTAAAATTGCGTGGATTGGCTGCATCTCGATGGAGGCGGGGCTACAACACCGAAAGTTGTAGTCCCGCCTCCTTCCCAACTTCTGAGTGAAAATCACCCCCTAAATTTGTGAAAACTAATGGTTGGAAATAAATTCTTTGTGTGGCTCACACTTAAAGAGTGGCAACTTAGGAGCGGTGCTGAAGACTGCCAGACCTAGGGAACCATGCCCATAAGCAATGTTCCCTTTAATTTTTTCTTGGGTGCGTGGCCCTTTTAACAGGCTGCGTGGCCCATTCAAATTCCCGCCCATGCGTGGTTTTTCCAATTGTAAATTGCGCGGGATCTCCAGACAGCCGCGCAACTTAAAGGGAACATTGCCTGTAAGAGGTCGCAACTTCAGAAGAGGAGGAAAGAAAATTGGCAAAACAATTACAAATTGCATTCCTTTCATTATATAGAGCGCACAGGATACAATTTGACCAATAATATACATTTAAAAGTAGTGCCCAGATTACCTTGGAAGATTAATGGTTGGTAACCAGAGGACACAGATTTAAGGTAATTGGCTAAAGGGCCAGAGGTAAGGTGAGGAGAATTTTTTTTTATGCAGCAATTTTATTATGGTCTGGCATGCGCTGCCTGAAAGGGTGGAGGCGGCAGATTCAATAATAACTTTCAAAAGGGAATTGGATAAATACGCGAAGGGGGGAAAATTGCAGGGCTGTGGGGAAAGAACAGGAGAGTGGGACTAATTGGATAGCTCGTTCAAAGAGACGGTGAGCGGGTGCTGCGCACGGCGATGATGCAGCTCCGCGGGGCGCTACCGGCTACCGCCGCCACTAACTTCCCGCTGAATTTTGCGGGAGGCGTTAGCGGCGCCACGCCCGGGCGCTAAGTGCTTTGCGTCCCGTTAGCGCCCCCTCGCTAATGGGAGGTGCAAAGCAACCTGATTTTTTTCCCCCAAAGATTCTTGGGCCGTTGTACCTGAATGCAGAGCAGCAATAATATCGAGTGGGGAGGTTTGACGCATTACCCTCCAGTAGTGGGGTGCTATTGCTGAGTCAGCCTGTTTGCTGTAGGCCTGGAACATTTGAAATTTGAGGTTTGGGCTATTTTTCACAATGGCCGGATTTTCCGCTCGGTGGCTTCCTGAGTAGGTCCCGAGACTTCCGTTCCTGGGCCTCTCCTGGTGCGCGCACGCAGAGGCCCAGGTATCCCAGGGGCGCAGGCGGATTGCAAGCGTCCCTGAGATCACGTGGGCTATGGGGCACCAATCAAAGAAGGGAATCCCCCTTCACACTTTTGACGGCGCTCTACGTATAGACCTGTCAAATGTATGAATGGGGATCACATTTAAAAACAGTTAAACATTAAATACATTTTTTTTTAAATCATGTATTTAAAATTTGTTAAAATTACATTAAATTAAATATTTTAAATAAAAATTAAATTTTTTGAAAAAAATAATTAAAGTGTTTTACGGGGCTAAAAATAAACTTACCTTTTTAAAAAGTATTTTTAAATTGGGCCGGACATTCCGATCCCTACGGGTGGGTACACGCTGTGTACCCACCCGTAGAGACATCGGAAATGCCGGTGTCAGGCATGCACAGAGCATGCGCCGGAAAACCAGCATTTCCGATCTGTCAAGAATGGTCTTGACAGGTCCTCTGGCTGCCTGGGAGAAGGGCCTCTGCGGGCAGAGAGTTCCGCTTTTTGGAGACCCTCTGCCCACAGAAAACCCTTACAATTCTTACGCCTGGTAAAAGCGGGCATAAGGCCTGCTTTTACCAGGATAAGAGTTGAAAAAAAAGTAAAAAAATAAAAAAAATTTTCACTGATTTATCATTTAAAAATACTTTTAAAAAAGGTAAGTTTATTTTTAGCCCTGTAAAAAAACTAATTATTTTTTCCAAAAATTTAAACTTTTGTTTAAAAAAGTTAATTTATTGTAATTTCAAGCCATTTTAAAAATGTGATTTAAAAAAAAAATTATTTAATGTTTTACTATGTTTTTGGGGTGATCTCCATTCATATATTTGACAGGTCTTCCTGTCAAGAGTATGAAGGGAGACTCCCTTCTCTGATTGGCTCCCCATGGCCCAGGTGATCCCAGGGACGCTGTGAACTGCCTGCGCCTCCAGGGTACGTGGGCCCTGCGCACTTGGAGTTTGGAGAGGCCCAGGAGCGGAAGCGTGTGCGTCCCGGGAGCCCTCAGGTAAGGGCGCAGATTTTTCCAGATCGCAGGCCTCCACCCGCGGGAGTCCTGCGATCGGAATATCTGGGCCATTATAAATGAGTGAGAAAAAATGTATTTTTTTAAAAAACTTTTTAAAACTCTTATGCTGGTAAAAGCAGGCGGGAGAAGGGCCTTCAGCGGGCGGAGGTTGTGCAGAAAGCGGAACTCCCTGCCCGCAGAGGCCCTTCTCCCGCGAATGCAGGGTATCTGTCAAGAGAACTCTTGACTTTTCGGAAACATAGGAACATAGATGAAAGTAGCAGGAGTAGGCCATTCGGCCGCTCAAGCCCGCTCCGCCATTTAATGAGATCATGGTTGATCATCCAAATTCTGCTTTCTCCCCATATCCCTTGATCCCTTTAGCTTTAAGAAATATATCTAACTCCTTCTTGAATATATTTAATAAGTTGGCCTCAACTGCCTTCTGTGGTAGAGAATTCCACAGGTTCACCACTCTCTGGGTGAAGAAATTCCTCCGCATCTCAGTCCTAAATGGCTTGCCCCTTATCCTTAGACTGTGACCCCTGGTTCTGGAGTCCCCCGCCATCGGGAACATCCTTCCTGCATCTAGTCTGTCTAGTCCTGTTAGAATTTTATAAGTGCCGGGTTTTAGCGCATGCCTGAAACCGGCACCTGCAAGGCCCCTACCGGTGCGTACACACCTCGTACCCACCCGTGTGGGTCGGAATATCCGGCCCAATGATTCAGTCGACATTGATTGGATGGGTGGGTGGGAGGGTGTGGGGTACACTTTGCTTGGCGGCATCTCTGTATGCCACACTGTCAGGCAGCATTTAGCGGAATCTCTCGAAGCTTCCTGACTCTCAGGTCCTGGGGCGCTATTGTGGGGAGGCAGTGCGTTGGGCCGTGTTTGACTGCTGGATAATTTTTAAAATTTTACACCGCATGTTTTGCCAGTAGGGCTGAATTTTGGCTGTAAATGCCTTGGGATGTCCTGAGGTTGTGGAAGGCTTTCTTTGAAGATGTGTAGGGTTTTGTGCTCTCCGCCATAGCCTCTCCAGGCTATATTCTATTCCTCTACCTTTCTCTCCCATTTCTAGCTCCTGCTCCATATTTTCTTATCTTTTGGCATACAGGAAACTTTCGATTTACCGGCACCTAAATAACCGGAAATCTCGGTTAACCAGCAAAATTCAGGAGTAGGTTCAGGTAACTTTTATTACTTGCCTTCCTCCATCTGTTGCTGTGCAAGGGTGTGGCTGCAGCTGTTGCTAAGCTACAGAGACACTTGCAACTTGTGGCCATTGTTCTGAACCTGTTGCTAAGCAGCAGGGTTTGTTGCTTTATACGGAGCTGTCAGCTCCGTATCTTTTACTATAGCTTTCGGTTGTCCGGAATTTTTGATGAACCGGCACCACGTCGGTCCCGTCGGTGCCGGATAAAAAAAAGTTTCCTGTATTAAGTTGCCATATCAATGTTCCCAAAATGCTAATACATTATCCTTTAATTGCAATGTGGCAAAAACAGTACAGCAACTCCATAAAAAAAATCGATTTGTATTTTTTTGAATGAAAATAAAGACATCTTGATATAAGTAACATTGGGCCAGAAATTCCAGAACGGGGCTTGCAGCGCGTGCAAGCCCCGTATTTGCACTTACCCCGCGCTCCTGCCAATCAGCTTCTGGGACGCCTGAACTTGGAGAAATAGAAAGCACATTCCCGGGCAGCGTATGACGTCACGCCGCCCAGGAGTGCAGCCAGCGCGGACCCAGGAGTGTGCAGTGTAAGTGAGACACGCCCCTTGAGGCCTCAGTTTCACTGGACACGCCCCCAATGTTTCTGTCAAGCTGCTTTGCTTTTTTACATGCAAAGCAGCAGTTTAAATAGGTTTTTGGAAGTTTTTTGAAGATTTTGGTAACTTTTATAAACTTTTTAAAATGTTTACATTATTTTGAGTAATCTGAAGTAGTTTTAAAGAGAATTAAAGCAATTTAAAGACTTTTAAAAGCCCTAAAAGAATTTTTTAAATTCCATTTATTTATTTAGCAATGTCGTCGTCATACGTGTCTTCACACTGTTCCCTTTGGGGGACTGTATGAAGTGGTGGAAGGATTTATGGCCGTGATTAACGCTCATTCCGTGACCGTAACCATCTTTGAACCAGCCATTAGGGCGGTTGGTCCTATGGCGGGAGGGTTTTACGGGCTCCCACAAGCTATACAAGGAGGGGGGGCCACCCACACCCACGGACGCAAATATCCCACTGGATGTCAACCCAGAATTTAGAGCCGGAGCTCCGACTCCACTTGCCGGGACTGTCTGGAGCGGGGTTCGAAACCCTACCCTGATCTGGCCCAGCGGCGGGGATCCTACCGCTATGACAAATGCCCAATCCGATTAGCAACGTGAAATGGCAGCATAGGGCTCCAGTCACGGGGAGGGAAAAGGCGCAGGAAACGTATGGGTGTCACCTTTTGTGCGGAGTGGGCCTTTTGCGTAGCAGTAAGCATCCCCGCCGCTGGGCCAGAAGGAGTAGGGTATTGAACCCCATTCCAGACAGTCCCGGCAAGTGGAGTCGGAGCTCCAACTTTAAATTCTGGGTGGACATCCAGCGGGATACTTGCGTCCGTGGGTGTTGGTGGCCCCCCCCCCCTCAGATGGGTTGTGGGAGCCCGTAAAACCCTCCCGCCACAGGACTAACCACCCTAATGGCTGGTTCAAAGATGGTTACGGTCACGGAATGAGCGTTAATCACGGCCATAAATCCTTCCACCACTTCATACAGTTCCCCAAAGGGAACAGTGTGAGGATACGTCCGATGATGACCTCTTGCGCAATGCACCTCCTTGGACCCTCAGTCGCAGATGCGAGGGGGCAAGTCGTGCAAGTGTTAAATTTTTTATATTATTGACATGTAAAATGTTGGCCCAATAATTCCCTTCCAAATGCGCTAGTACGGTCGGGGTACTTACGCATCTGGCCGGATGAAATGCCGGTTTTCAGCATGCACAGTGCATGTGGGGAAATCCGGCATTTCCTGTCCTCTGAACGAAGGGGTTCAGAGGCAGAACGCGTGAGACTGCACATGCAGCGCGTGCGCAGTATAATTCACCGCTTTCATTAATGCTTTCAGTGAGGTCCAGTCATTACAACTTACACATGAAAAAAGCATGGGTACAGTTGCTACAGAGGCTGTGGAGGAAGATATTTCTTATCGTGGAGCTTCTGAAAGTATGTATGTCTGTATATATTCCTTTGCGTGTTATGTATATATTCCTTTACTTATGTGTATGAATGTATTATTTAATTATGACTTTCAGAGAAAGTAACTTATTGGAAAATCATAATTAAAAACATACATTCATAGTAAAGGAATATAAAACATACATACATATACGTAAAGGAATATATGTGGACATACATACATAACTCATTCTCACATTCCATTCACACAGCCACAATTGCTCCTTCTACCTACCGTTCTGAAAACCCTTTGAAAAAAAAAAATTTTTAACTTTAAAACTTACTTAAAATTTCTTAAAATAACTTCCCTCCCTTTCCCAAACAAAAATATTGCATTTCAAAAGCTCCACGATAAAATATATCTTCCTCCGCAGCCAATGAACCACTTTACACTTGCTTTTTTTCAGTGTAACCTCTAAGGACTTAACCTCACGGATTTCATGAATGAAATCCACGAAGTTCACTGCGCAAGCGCTGCCTGTGCAGTCGCACGCGCTCAAGGTCTGGAAATGCCGGCGTTCCCCGCATGCGCTGTTCATGCTGAACGCCGGCATTTCCAACGGCCAGAAGCGTGAGTAAGCCGACCGTACTCACGCTTCTGGCCTGGAATTTCTGGCCCATTGTAATGCAGTTATTAGTCTATAAACATCATTGCATTTTGAGCATGTCATCACGCTGCTAGCATGCTACATCATTATGAAAAAAATGCTACTAGAACCTGGAATGCACTGCCTGAAAGGACGGTGGAAGCAGATTCAATAGTAACTTTTAGAAACATAGAAACATAGAAGAAAGGAGCAGGAGTAGGCCATTCGGCCCCTCGAGCCTGTTCCGCCATTTAATGAGATCATGGCTGATCATCCAACTTCAGTACCCTGTCCCTGCTTTCTCCCCATATCCCTTGATCCCTTTAGCCTTAAGAAATATATCTAACTCCTTCTTGAATATATTTAATAAGTTGGCCTCAACTGCCTTGTGTGGTAGAGAATTCCACAGGTTCACCACTCTCTGGGTGAAGAAATTCCTCCTCATCTCAGTCCTAAATGGCTTATCCCTTATCCTTAGACTGTGACCCCTGGTTCTGGACTCCCCGGCCATCGGGAACATCCTTCCTGCATCTAGTCTGTCTAGTCCTGTTAGAATTTTATAAGTTTCAATGAGATCCCCTCTCATTCTTCTAAACTATAGCGAATATAAGCCCAATCGACCCAATCTCTCCTCATACGTCATTCCTGCCATCCCAGGAAAGGAAATTGTTAAATACTTGAAAAGGAGAAATTTGCAGGGCTGTGGGGTAAGAGCAGGGGAATGGAAGTAATCGGATCGCTCTTTCAAAGAGACGGCACAAGCACAGTGGGCTGAATGGCCTCCTTCTGTGCTGTTTGATTCTATGGGGGAGAAATTGGTTCGCGCGCTAACTTCGCCGGGGCGCTACTTTTAGTGCCCCAAAAAAGTTACCGCCCCCGCACCCGAAATTGAATGGTAGTCCCCCAAACAGTAGGTGGGACGCTATTGGAAGCACTCCCCCTCCCTCTTGGGCCGCTCCAGTTCAATATCGTGGCGCTACGTGCCGCAGCGCCACTATTAAAGGGGAGGGGCCTCGCACAGCGTGAACCGGGCCCTGCTGGGCCACCAGGGAGCGAGGCGCCGGCAAAAGAGCCCAGCACGCCAGAGGAGTGGCGGGCTGATGGATCGCGGCTGGCACCCCGCGGGAGGAGGGCAGAGGGGGCAGGTGCTGGCTGGCGGCCCACAAAAAAAAATGGCCACCCGGCACATCCCCTTTAAATATCGCTGCCCCGGCCACGAGTATGCCACCACCCCCCCCGACCCTGTCGGACATAACGTCCGGCGGTACATCAGGGGTCGCGACCCACGTTTGCGGCCGGGGTGTGAGCGGGGCGCTGCGCACGGTTCATGACGTCATCGCCGGATTCACAGCACCGCAAGGTGCTACCGGCAACCGCCGTCACTAACCTCCCACTGAATTTCGCAGGAGGCGTTAGTGGTGCCACGCTCGTGTATTAGTTGCTTTATGCCCCATTAGCGCCCCTTGTGGTGCTAACGGGAGGCACAAAGCAACCGAATTTTGCCCCCATATAAGATTCTAATCTCTGTTCAAAACGATATCAATGCTCCTTTAAGTAATGGCGAAATTTAGACTCTCACTATCTTGATATACAGAATGTGGCAACTAATTAGATACTAAGGTATCATCTAATATTTTACCTTCAGGGTGTTTAAAGAAAGAGTGAATTATTTATTTTTCCACTTTTCTATTGAGCAAATTGTGAGAAGAAAATGTTGCAAGCTTCAAGGAAGGTCACCAGATCGGAGTGATTTGAAAATGTCTCAATATAAGAAACCAGAAAGTACAAGACATTGATTCTAAATGGAAACAAAAAACCTATTCTGGGATCGCCAGTAATGCAGAGAAATTGCAGAGAGATCATCCCCATGATATCTTTGAACGCGATCACCGCAGTCGCCAGGGAGAGTCAAAGAATCCCCAGGAACTCGATTATGTACAGGAGCCATTAAGGGAAATGACAAGGTCACTGAGTTGTAATAGGGAGGAGCATTTAGCAAAGGTGATAAGAACATAAGGTATAGGAGCAGGAGTCGACCATTTGGCCCCTCGAGCCTGCTCCGCCATTCAATGAGACCACGGCTGATCATCAACCTCATCTCCACTTTCTTGCACTATCCCCATATCCCTTGATTCCCTTAATAGGGTTCACTAGAGTTTAGAAGAATGAGAGGGGATCTCATTGAAATGTATGAAATTCTGACAGGGCTAGACAGACTGGATGCAGGGAGGATGTTTCCCCTGGCTGGGGGGGTCGAGAACGAGAGGTCACAGTCTCAGGATACGGGGTAGGACATTTAGGACTGAGATGAGGCCAAATTTCTTCACTCAGAGGGTGGTGAACCTATGGAATTCTCTACCACAGAAGGCTGTGGAGGCCAATTTGCTGAATATATTTAAGAAGGAGATAGATAGATTTCTGGACACAAAAGGCATCAAGGGGTATGGGGAGAGAGCGGGAATATGGTATTGAGATAGAGGATCAGCCATGATCATATTGAATGGTGGAGCAGGCTCGAAGGGCCGAATGGCCTACTCCTGCTCCTATTTTTCGATGTTTTTTTTTCTATATTCAAAAATCTATCGATCTCTGTCTTGAATATACTCAACGACAAAGCCTCCTCAGCCCTCTGGGGCAGAGAAATCCAAAGATTCACCACACTCTGAGTGAAGAAATTTCTCCTCATCTCATAGAGTCATAGAGTTATACAGCACAGAAAGAGGCCCTTCGGCCCATCGTGTCCGCGCCGGACATCAAGTCCTGTCTATTCTAATCCCATTTTCCATCACTTGGTCCGTAGCCTTGTATGCTATGGCATTTCAAGTGCTCATCTAAATGCTTCTTGAATGTTGTGAGGGTTCCTGCCTCTACCACCCTTTCAGGCAGTGAGTTCCAAATTCCAACCACCCTCTGGGTGAAAAAGGTTTTCCTCAAATCCCCTCTAAACCTCCTGCCCCTTACCTTGAAACTATGCCCCCTGGTTATTGACACCTCTACTAAGGGGAAAAGTTCCTTTCTATCTACCCTATCTATGCCCCTCATAATTTTGTACACCTCAATCAGGTCCCCCCTCAGCCTTCTCTGCTCTAAGGAAAACAACCCCAGCCTGTCCAGTCTCTCTTCATAGCTGAAACGCTCCAGCCCAGGTAACATCCTGGTGAATCTCCTCTGCACCCTCTCCAATGCAATCACATCCTTCCTATAGTGTGGCGACCAGAACTGCACACAGTATTCCAGCTGTGGCCTAACTAACGTTTTGTACAGCTCCATCATAACCTCCCTGCTCTTATATTCTGTGCCTCAGCTAATGAAGGCAAGTATCCCATATGCCTTCTTAACCACCTTATCTACCTGTCCTGCTGCCTTCAGGGATCTATGTACATGCACACCAAGGTCCCTCTGACCCTCTGTCCTTCCTAGGGTCCTACCATTCATTGTGTATTCCCTTGCCTTGTTAGTCCTCCCAAAATGCATCACTTCACACTTTTCAGGGTTAAATTCCATTTGCCACTGTTCTGCCCACCTGACCAGCCTGTCTATATCGTCCTGTAGCCTGAGGCTTCCCTCCTCGCCATTTACCACGCCACCAATTTTCGTGTCATCTGCGAACTTACTGATCATACCTCCTACATTCATATCTAAATCATTAATGCACACTACAAACAGCAAAGGACCCAGCACCGATCCCTGTGGTACACCACTGGACACAGGCTTCCAGTCACAAAAACAACCTTCCACCATCACTCTCTGCCTCCTGCCACTAAGCCAATTTTGGATCTAATGTGCCAAATTGCCCTGGATCCCATGGGCTCTTACCTTCTTGCCCAGTCTCCCATGCAAGACTTTGTCAAATGCCTTACTGAAGTCCATGTAGACTACATCAACTGCACTACCCTCATCCACACACCTAGTCACCCCCTCGAAAAATTCAATCAAATTGGTTAGACATGATGTCCCCTGACAAAGCCATGCTGACTATCCTTGATTAATCCTTGCCTCTCCAAGTGGAGACTAATTCTGCCCCTCGGAATTTTTTCCAATAATTTCCCTACCACTGATGTTAGGCTCACTGGCCTGTAATTCCCTGGCTTATCCCTACTACCCTTCTTGAATAATGGTACTACGTTAGCTGTCCTCCATCCTCCGGCACCTCCCCTGTGGCCAGAGAGGTTCTGAAAATTTGTGTCAGAGCCCTTGCAATATCCTCCCTTGCCTCACACAGCAGCCTGGGATACATCTCGTCTGGGCCTGGGGATTTATCCACTTTTAAGCCCGCTAAAACCGCTATTACCTCCTCCCTCGCAATGCTAATTTGTTCAAGTATATCACAATCCCCCTGCCTGATTTCTATGCCTACATCGTCCTTCTCCATAGTGAACACAGATGCAAAATATTCATTTAAAACCTCACCGACATCTTCCAGCTCTACACACAAATTGCCAGATTGGTCAGTCCCAAATTCCCCTTATTCTGAGACTGTGACCCCTGGTTCTAGACTCTCCAGCCAGGGGAAATATCCTCCCTGCATCTACCCTGTGAAGTCCTGCAAGAATTGTGTATGTTTCAATGAGATCACCTCTCATTCTGCTAACCTCTAGAGAATATAGGCCTAGTCTACTCAATCTCTCCTCATAGGACAATCCCCCCATCCCAGGAACCAGTCTGGTGAACCTTTGTTGCACTCCCTCTATGGCAAGTATATCCTTCCTTAGGTAAGGAGACCAGAACTGTACACAATACTCCAGGTGTGGTCTCACCAGGGCCCTATATGTGCTAGGCCGATGTAGCAGAGCCTGGTCTCCAATCGTCTTGGACCCCCTTGCCATTGGACCAAGGCCTTGCTCTGTCAAGCCCGTGTGGTAGCTGGTGTGCAACGGCCACCCCACGTTAAAAGAATTCACGCACAGGCATCTTCCGCCCTTCAAAATGAAGTTCGGAACCTGGAACGTCAGGTCCCTCATGGACAAAGAGACTGTAAGTCCCGCATTGGACTCATCAGTCACCTGAGAACTCATTTTTAATGTGGAAGCAAGTCATCCTCGGTTCCGAGGGACTGCCTAAGAAGAAGATATAATTGCAGTGATCACCCAGTTGCACATTTTGTGAATTGGCAGTCGCGGTTGCTGAAATTGGGGAGTGTACAAAATGGAAGGGAATCACCTTACACCAATTGTATTTTGAAGCAAAACTTCTCATCACTTCCCCTTTTATGCTGAGTCTATTCTTGCAAAACAAAGTGGATCGAATCAGGGCAGCATAAATGTTGCATTTAAACTGGAAATTAAATGTCAGTGGATGCACTGGGTAAGTGAAATTCATCAATAAGCTCAGGGCAGCTCCCTCTATCAATTCTGATGAATTGCATTCAATTTGGGTCAACCGGACTGATTCTGAAAACAATCTCTTCACAGTTCATTGTACAAAATGGGTCAAGCACAAAGTGCAGCTGAGGTAGAAGGTACATTGTCTGTTCTCAGTCCTCACGTCGATACTGTTCTAAACTGGCCAGCAGTTGGTTCACTGGCAATGACTCACTCTCTGATTGCCTCTCCCTCTCTGTGGAAAGCTGCCTGGTCTTTGCTTGCCACCTCTCTATAACGGCACGACTGAGATCGGGAATTCAGTAACATGGTGGATCATAGACAAAACAAACAATGCCTCACACTCCGTAATGCCAACTTTGGGTTGTGGGTTCAAGACCCACTCCAGAGACTTCAGCACATATATCTAAGCTGACTCTCCAGTGCAGTACTGAGGGAGGGCTGCACTGTTGGAGGTGCCGCCTTTCAGGCGAGACGTTAAACCGAGGCCCCGTCTGCTCTCTCAGGTGGACGTGAAAGAAACCATGGCACTATTTCGAAGAAGAGCAGGGGCGTTCTCCCCGGTGTCCTGGCAAACATTGACCCCTCAACCAACATCGTTAAAACAAATTTTCTGATCATTATTGCATTGCTGTTTGTGAGAGCTTGCTGTGCACAAATTAGCTGCTGCATTTCCTACATTACAACAGTGACTACACTTCAAAAGTACTTAACTGGCTGTAAAGCGCTTTGGGGCATCCTGAGGTCGTGAAAGGCGCTATAGAAATGCATGTCTTTATTCTCCACTGCAGTGCCAATCATCCTACTGACCTCAGAAAGTAAAATTACATCAGTAGCAAATGGAAACATCATTTTGTCCAAATAAAGCTGTTTTAGATCTTATTTTGAATTTTCAGTCTACATTGTAGTTTGGGGTCACATGAAAGCAGGGACTCCAACCAAAATTCTACTTGAATGAAAATATTGACTGACAAATGGTAAGTTATCAGGTAGCCTTGGATATTTGGGCAGCTTCACAATAAAAACAATTGCTAGAGCTCCCTGACTCTCACTTGGCACATGTTCTATTCACTGAGCCATACAGATCTAGAAGGTTGACTCGCTCTGCCACAATACAGAAACGGCTCTTATCAAAGTCACAAATGACATCCTATGTGACTGTGACAAAGGTAAACTATCCCTCCTCGTCCTTCTTGACTTGTCTGTAGCCTTTGACACAGTTGATCACTCCATCCTCCTCCAACGCCTCTCCACCGTCGTCCAGCTGGGTGAGACTGCACTCGCCTGGTTCCATTCTTATCTATCTAATCGTAGCCAGAGAATCACCTGCAATGGCTTCTCTTCCCGCTCCCGCATCGTTACCTCTGGTGTGCCCCAAGGATCTATCCTTGGCCCCCTCCTATTTCTCATCTACATGCTGCCCCTTGGCGACATCATCTGAAAACACAGCGTCAGTTTACACATGTACGCTGATGACACCCAGCTCTACCTCACCACCACTTCTCTCGACCTCTCTATGGTCTCTAAATTGTCAGACTGCTTGTCCAACATCCAGTTCCGGATGAGCAGAAATTTCCTCCAATTAAATATTGGGAAAATCGAAGCCATTGTTTTCGGTCCACACCACAATCTCCGTTCCCTAGCCACTGACTCCATCCCTCTCCCTAACATCTGTCTGAGGCTGAACCACACTGTTCGCAACCTTGGTGCCATATTTGACCCTGAAATGAGCTTCCGACCACATATCTGCGGCATAACTAAGACCACCTATTTCCACCTCCGTAACATCGCCCGTCTCCGCCTTTGCGTCAGCTCATCTGCTGCTGAAATCCTCATCCATGCCGTTGTTACCTCTAGGCTTGACTATTCCAATGCAATCCTGGCTGGCCTGCCACATTCTACCCTATGTAAACTTAAGGTCATCCAAAACTCGACTGCCCATGCCTAACTCGCACCAAGTCCCATGCTCGCTGACCTACATTGGCTCCCGGTTAAGCAATGCCTTGATTTCAAAATTCTCATCCTTGTTTTCAATTCTCTCCATGGCCTTGCCCCTCCCTATCTCTGTAATCTCCTTAACCCCCCGAGATATCTGCACTCCTCTAATTCTGCCCTCTTGAGCATCCCTGATTATAATCGCTCAACCTTTGGTGGCCGTTCCTTCTGTTGCCTAGGCCCTAAGCTCTGGAATTCCCTGCCTAAACTTCTCCGCCTCTCTACCTCACTTTCCTTCTTTAAGACGCTCCTTAAAACCTGCCTCTTTGACCAAGTCTTTGGTCACCTGCCCTAATTATCCTTATGTGGCTCGGTGTCAAATTTGTTGTCTTCTAACACTCCTGTGAAGCGCCTTGGGATGGTTTACTACATTAAAGGCACTATATAAATACAAGTTGTTGTTGTTGCAGATGTGGGAGATGTTCCCTGTAGCACCCTGGAACAGCCTTGAGGCAAAGAAGTTAAGGGTGGGTATGTCTGTCACAGTCACGGGACGGTAAGTACTGTTAGGCTATTTTAACTGCACACCCGCCCAGTTCCCGTTGGTTTGGGGGTGGTGGCGGGTAGGGCGGGGCTAGGTGTTAAAGTTTCCCTATCACTGTCTAGGCTTTGACATGAAGATCTGCCAATTGTATGAGGTACTGGATTATATCTGGCTTCTGAGAAGCTGTATACAAGCAGAGCGCATTAGGAGAGGGGAGAAGGTTGAAGGGGTGAATAATCAGCAGCAGAGGCACATTTTTTTACTCAATCTAGGACAGTTGAAACCCTCGACAGAGAGAAGTATCTAATTTGGACTTCTGAACACACTGTATTTCCGATGGGACATTTCCAGGTATTTCAGGACACTTGAGATGCCAGAAATAATGCAGCCATTGTACTGTTCCCTCACTCCATTTAATATATTGTATGGTGACTGTAATACCTTCTTGTATTTCTATAATGTTTGTGTTTATATAGGATCCAAAGTAAACTGTTTTAATGAAAGAAAAGACTTGGAGGGGAGCGGAGGAATTGGCTCGCGCCTGCTTTGGGACAATAACTTCGCTGGGGCGCTACTTTTAGCGCCCCAATAAAGCTTAGCGCCCCCGCGCCCAAAATTCAATGGTAGCGCTCCCCCTCCCTCTTGGGGCACTCCCATTGAATATCGTGGCGCTACGTGCTGCAGCGCCACCCACGTCGGCACATAGCGCCGTGGTACTACAGGCCTCCCTCCCCTAATTAAAAGGGAGGGGCCTAGCGCAGCATGCACCGGGGCACTGCTGGACTACTGGGGAGCAGGGTGCCGGCAAAAGAACCCCATCGCAGCCGGCACCCCGCAGGAGGAGGCGAGAGGCAGCAGGTGCTGGCAGGCGGCCCAAACAAAATGGCCGTCCAGCACCTCCCCTTTAATTTGCGCTGCCCCGGCCGCAAAAACACCACCCTGACCCAGTCGGACATAGCGTCCAGCGGTAGGTCAGGGGGCGCGAGACAAGTTTGTGGCGGGGCACGAGCGGGGCGCTGTGCACAGCGATGACGTCATTGCCGGAGGCGCAGCACCGCAGGGTGCTACCGGCTATCACTGCTGCTAACCTCCCACTGAAATTTCACAGGAGGCGTTAGCGACGCCACGTCCGGGCGCTAGTTGCTTTGCGCACCGTTAGTGCTCCCTTGGGGCACTAACGGGAGGTGCAAAGCAACTGAATTTTTCCCCCTTGCCTTTAAATAGCGCCTTTCACGACCACTGGTCCCAAAGCGCTTTACAGCCAATGAAATACTTTTTGAAGTGTAGTCACTGTTGTAATGTGGGAAACGCGGCAGATAGTTTGCACACTGCAAGCTCCCACAAACAGCAATGTGATAATGATCAGATAATGGCCTAGAAATTCAGTGGGCTGCGCCACCCGTTAGCGCCTTAAGAGGGCGCTAAGTGGGTCGCGAGCCACTGGCCACACCTCCCGCTAAATTCAGCGGTACGCTAGTGGTGGCGCTAGCCGTTAGCGCTCTGCCGCTACCGATGACGTCATCGGTGTGCACAGCGCCCCGCTGATGACCCGACCGCGATATTTAGAAGTGCCCCCTGATTTAACGCCGGACGCTATGTGCGACCGGTTCAGGGGGGCCTACCTGCGGCGGTGGAGGTGCAAATTAAAGGAGAGGTGCGGGGCGGCCATTTTTATTGCTGGCCGCCTGCCAGCACCTCTCCGCGCTGCCGTCCCTGGCCTCCTGAATACCCCCCCCCCACCCCCGCGGAGTGCCGGCTGCGTTCCAAGAGCCCGGCACTTCTCCTCGGTGCCGGGCTCTTTTGCCGGCACTCGCGATCCTCGGGGGCCCAGCTGGGCCCCAGATCGCAGTGAACAAGGCCCCTCCCCTTTAAGTAAGGGAGGAAGGCCTGCAGTACCGCAGTGCGATGTGCCGCAACGTGTGGCGCTGCGGCATGTAGCGCCACGATATTCACTCGCAGCGCCCCAAGAGGGATGCGGGGCGCCTCCAGTAGCGCCGCGCTTCCCTTTGGGGCGCTCCAACTGAATTTCCGGCGGGTGGACGCGAGTGCTTCCAGGGCGCTACTTTTAGTGCCCTGGCGAGGCTGGCGGTACTGAATTTCTAGGCCAATGTGTTTTAGTGATGTTGATTGAGGGACAAGTATTGGCCAGGACACTGGGGAGAACTCCCCTGCTCTTCTTCAAAATAGTGCCATGGGCTCTTTTACAGCCACCTGAGAGAGCTCGGTTTAACGTCTCATCCGAAAGACGGCACCTCCAACAGTGCAGCAATCCCCCAGCACTGCACTGGAGTGTCGGACTCAATTTTTGTGCTCCAGTTTCTGGAGTAGGACTTCGAACCCACAACCTTCTGACTCAGAGGCAAGGGTGCTACCAACTGAGCCACAGCCTGACACTAAATAAGTGTATGGGTATTGAAAAAGGAAAAGAAAAACTATCAAACAGAATTTATGTTTTATGGGGAATCGAAGAATGTTATTTATTTATTCGTCCCTGGCTATTTTCAGCTTGAGAATGTAGGACCAGAGGCAAGTTAAAAATTCGCAGGGTAGCTGTGAATGGAAACGTTTGTGAAAGCTTTGTTTCAATTACAAGCAGAAATATGTGTCCAACGGAATCGTTAATTGATTATCAGCCATTGTCTGAGGCTGAACCAGACTGTTCGCAACCTTGGCGTCCTATTTGACCCTGAGCAGAACTTCTGACTCCATGTCCGCTCCCTCACCAAGACCGCCTACTTCCACCTCAGTAGCATTGTCCGACTCCGCCCCTGCCTCCGCTCATCTGCTGCTGAAACCCTCATCCATACCTTTGTTACCTTGAGCCTCGACTATTCCAACGTTCTCCTGGGCCAGCCTCTGTTGTGTCTGTGTGTTGATAGAGACACTGAAGACAGGAGTTGGTTTCATAGGTGTTTACTAAACAAAGTCTGGAGGGGAACTAACGGATACAACAGAATATACAGGCTTATATAGCCCGAGTGGCCATTGCCGGCATTACAGTACACATGGGGCTCTTAAAGGCACATACACTACAGCCTCCTGCCTTGCACTCTCTGTAAATTTGAACACATCCCACACTCTGCTGTCCATATCCTAAGTCTCATTCACCCATCACCCCCTGTGCTCACTGGCCTATACTGGCTCCCAGTCCGGAAATGCCTCAGTTTTAAAATCCTCATCCTTGTTTTCAAACCCATCCATGGCCTCGCCCCTCCCTATCTCTGCAACCTCCTCCAGCCCTACAACCGAGATATCTGTGCTCCTCCAATTCTGGCCTCTTGAGCATCCCCAATTTTAATCGCTCCACCATTGGCGGCTGTGCTTTCAGCTGCCGAGACCCTAAGCTCTGGAATTCCCTCCCTAAACCTCTCCGCCTCTTCACCTCTCTCTCCTCCTTTAAGATGCTCCTTAAATCTACCTCTTCGATCAAGGTTTTGGTCACCTGTCCTAATATCTCCTTATGTGGCTCGGTGTTAAATTTTGTTTGATAATCGCTCCTGTGAAATGCCTTAGAACATTTTATTATGTTAAAGGCGCTATATAAATGCAAGTTGCTGTTGTTGAGGTATTGTGGCTGTCAAGCATGTTCTGTTTTTATTTGAATTAGCATTTTTTAATGGTTTGACCTCATTTTTATTTTATCAGTTTTTTTCAACACGTTTTGACTTTGGGTCTCAGTTTGTTCTGCTCCATTTTATGATCTAACAATAAATTAATAACAAGGATATGAAAACAGGGCAATGTTACATTTTCACTGACATTCTTCACAATGCACAAACAAAACAAGATTTAAAAAACAGAGCAAGGGAAGGCAGGTAGGCAGGGTGAGACAGTGGGTGGGAGGGAGGGAGGGAGAGAGGGAGGGTGGGAAGGAATGAGGGAGGGAGGGTGGGAAGGGAGGGTGGGTGGGAAGGGAAGGGAAGGAGGAAGGGAGGGAGGGTGGGAAGGAGGGAGGGAGGGAGGAACGGAGGGTGGGAAGGGAAGGAGGAAGGTATAGAGGGAGGGAAGGAGGGTGTGAGGGTGGGTGGGAAGGCGGAAGGGAGGGTGGGAAGGAGGGAAGGGAGGGAGAGAGGGAAGGAGAAAGGGAGAGAGGGAGGGAAGGAAGAAGGGAGGGAGGGAGGGTAGGAGGGAGGGAAGGAGGAAGGGAGGGTAGGAAGTATAAAGGGAGGGGGGTGGGAAGGGAATGAGGGAGGGAGGGTGGGTGGGAAGGGAAGGGAAGGAGGGAGGGAGGGTGGGAAGGAGGGAGAGAGGGAGGGAGGATGGGAAGGAGGGAGGGAGGAACGGAGGGTGGGAAGGGAAGAAGGAAGGGAGAGAGGGAAGGGAGGAGGGTGGGAAGGGAATGGGAAGGGAGAGAGGGAGGGAGGGTGGGAAGGAGAGAGGGAGGGAGGGTGGGAAGGAGAGAGGGAGGGAGGGTGGGAAGGAGAGAGGGAGGGAGGGTGGGAAGGAGGGAGGGAGGGTGGGAAGGAGAGAGGGAGGGAGGGTGGGAAGGAGGGAGGGAGGGAGGGTGGGAAGGAGGGAGGGAGGGAGGGTGGGAAGGAGGGTGGGAGGGTGGGAAGGAGAGAGGGAGGGAGGGTGGGAAGGAGGGAGGGAGGGAGGGTGGGAAGGAGGGTGGGAGGGAGGGAGGGTGGGAAGGAGAGAGGGAGGGAGGAAAGGAGAGAGGGAGGGAGGGAGGGTGGGAAGGAGGGAGGGAGGGAGGGAGGGTGGGAAGGAGGGAGGGAGGGTGGGAAGGAGAGAGGGAGGGAGGGAGGGTGGGAAGGAAAGAGGGAGGGAAGGAGGGTGGGAGGGAGGGTGGGAGGGAGGGAGGGAGGGAGAGATGTTCCATGTGCAGATGACAACAAGAGAGTGCAAGTGCTTCTGTCACAATTCCACACATCTGCTTGTCAGGTCAGCTGGAAGTAACTAATTACATCCCCCGGGGGTGATCTGAGCTAACTGAAGCAAGAAAACCAAAGGTTTTAATGTTATAAATACTCAGATCCTACTAAATCAAGCCCCACCCCATAAAATGTAATGGCAATGCTTGACTCTAATATTACAGAACATTTCTGCGGGTGATTAGTACCTCCCACAACCTTTCCGCTCTTACCCACTATTTCTTTCTGAGGTGCATACCCGAAACAAATAAATCCTACCTGTTAAAAAAAAATGATCTTCCTTATGCCATCTGTTACCAATCACTGAAGCAGAACCCAGGGGACAAAGAGTGGAGGTCGAAACGAGAGTACACAACCTGCATGTGTCTGATCTGAGTCTGTGCTGAGGAATCAAAGTCCCGCAGCAACGGACAATGCCAGGGGGGGAAAGAAAATCCTTTTGATCAAGTGCGCTTCTCGCGTCACTGTACACCGAGTCCCGGATGGTTCTGAACTTTCTAATCATGTTGGAGCACTGGGATTGGATTCCAGGATGGAGAAGGATACTAAACTGCTCACGACGTCATGAGGGCCGCCTCCCCATAGGCCACTGCACGCATCAGCAGAACATCTCTGGCATCCACAAAACCATACTTGGTCGCTCTGCCACGCTACACATTTCGAATTTCCGAAAGGTAAGAGAAACTAAAAATGATTTATTTTCCTTGATTTTTTCCCCCCCTCTTTTCTGAAAGGTTACCGGCTCATTCTGGGCTACAATACCGTGGGCACTGGCTGTCCTCGGGCATCTTGCCTAAGCGGCCATTCTTCATACACGATCAGAAACAATGAGTGTTGGAAGGCGATTCAACACTAGGGATAGTCACAACAGAGGCCGATGTTGTCCTCATCTGATGCACAAAATTATAGATGAAGATTAAAATTAATCCAGCAGGTAGTCTTTAATTTTATAATAGATATATTCACAGACACATAGGGCTCGAATTTCCCAGGGCCGTGGAGGCGGGGTTTGGAGGTGTGTGGGGGGTTAAAATTGCAGAATCGGGGGGGCACGAACCCTTCCCGCCCCCAACCCGCCTCCATGCCCGTTTCCCAGGAGGCGGGTACCCGACCTGTGCTGGGAGCCGTCTCACCGAGGCGGGAAGGGGATTAGTGCCAATTAACTGCCTGTTAACAGGTAGTTAACAGGCAGTTTTTGGCCTGATCCCAATTTTAACCCTGAAATGTGGGATTCCCGACGGCTCCGAACCACGCCAAGTTAGCGAGGTGGACCGTCGGGCTGAAGGGCTTGGCGGGTTCGATATGTCCGGTGTTCAGGTGAGTGATGGGTGCATGAGTGCAGAGGTAAGTGTGTTTGGTGTGTTTAAAGGCCTAGAAATTCATTGACACCACTTTTGGGGCGCTAAAGTGGGACGTCCGCTAAAGTTTGCGGCCGCCGCCAAATCTAGGCCACTTCTCCGATATTCATTAGCTTCGCCCTACTAGTTCGGGCGAGCGCTAAAACTGCTGCTGGACGCCTCTCTTTGGGCGCTAAGCCGGAGGTGGTGATCGATAGTGCCGAGGCCGGGCGCAGCGCAGGTGCGGCCATCTCGTGATTGACAGCAGACACCCTGGCGCCGGCCAGCTCTTAAGGGGGAAGGGTCGACTGTGCCTGCTGCCACGCCCTGGATAGTGGAGCCCTCCAGCTAGGCCTGAACACTGCTGCTGGACCCAAATAGCGCCTGAAGACATGGAGAAGGCCCGTGAACGTGCGCAGCGCTTCTCAGTGCGTGATCTGAGTGTCCTGCTTGCTGCTGTGGAGAAGAGGCGCCATGTTTTGTACCCGGACAATGGCAAGAAGGCGACGGTCCGCGTCTACAGGAGAGCCTGGAGGCATGTCGCCAGCAAGCTGTCAGCCAACAGCGACGTCCCCAGGACCGGTGCCCAATGCCGCAAAAAGTTAAATGACCTCACACGCATTGTCAGGGTGAGTACCCTTTCCAACGACCTCCTCATCCTTGCATGTGCACCTCACATTATGGGCAAAGGGACCTGAAAGCTCTAATGGCCAGCCTTCATCCAGCAGCTATGGCACAGGCATGAGCATCAATTGCACATTCTGCACTTAACACACTGGCCAAGCTATTCCACCATGGGAGGCATTGCACACCAGATCATGGCGACACACTGGCCAGGCTATTCCACCATGGGAGGCAGTGCACACCAGATCATGGCGACACACTGGCCAGGCTATTCCACCATGGGAGGCAGTGCACACCAGATAATGGCGACACACTGGCCAGGCTATTCCACCATGGGAGGCAGTGCACACAAGATCACGGCGACACACTGTACTTAGAGGCCGTCCTTTCTCTTGCAGGCCAAGCTGGTGAATAATCGCAAGAGCCGGAATGCGACCGGGGGAGGACGACCCCATATCCAGCCACTCACCGACCTGCAACATCGCGTGGAGCGCCTCATGGGTGGCCGGGTGATTGGGCCCGTTGCATGTGGGGATGCCGACCCTGTTCTGGGCAGCAATGGTAAGGACATCACCTTTTGCACCTCTCTCGTCCCACTTGCGCATCAGATCTACATCCTTTGCCACTGTCCGACCAATGCGCTGAATGCCACCACTCATGCATCCCGCACTGACGCCCTCTCCTCACTCTAAAGCTACTCTTGTGCCTTCCTGCTTTCAGATGGTCAAGAGGAGGTCCCTCAACTTGCCAGTGACAGACCCTCCGAGGAGGAGCAGGAGGAGGAGCAAGAGGAAGGCGGCCCATCAGGGGAACCCTCAGCCGCGGCCACCCAGGCCAATGTAGGGGACACGTCTTCCCTGGAGGGCAGCGTGGCGGAAGTGTCGAAGGGGAGGGGAGCTCCTGGGACCTGCGTGCTGCAGAAAGGCGGGAGGGGGGTGGAAGCTCGGCGGCCTTCTCCCCAGAGGGGGGATGCGTTGGAGGGGAGTCCAATTGCTGGGCCCAGCGGCCTCCAGCAACGCAGGAAGGGTCGGCCAGCTCGGCGGCCTTCTCCCCAGAGGGAGAGTCCGGCCTCCAGTCAGGAGATGCTCTTTGCCGAGGAGATGGAACGCCTCGAAGACTTGTCCGCGGACTCGGAGCGCCGGCACACGGAGCTCATGGCGGCAGTGGCACGGTTGTCTGAGTCCATCGATTCCCTCTCTCGGAGTGTGGCCGAGTTCGGGCCCTTAGAGGCCACCAGTCGGGCGGAATACCGGGCAGACCTGTCAGCGACTGGCCAGGTGATTAGTGGTGCCGTCCAGTCACTGGCTGCTCTGCTGCGGTCAGTGAACAGGTCAACACGGGCACTCACTGCTGCCACACTCGCTGTGTCAGCCAGGCATCGCCAGGGCACCCGGCGCGCTGCAGCAGCACAGCGGTCTGTCCCTCGGCAGATTGGTGCGCATGCTGCAGTGCTGGCCCGGGCGAGTGCCAGTGTCTCAGGCGACCAGCGAGCGCCTGCCATCCGCCAGCTTGCCGCCATTCCTCCAGCCGCCACTGCCACTCCCCCAGTGGAGCTGCCAGGTGCTGCTGCAGCGACTGATGCTGGCCAGCCACAGCTGCAGCAATCAACAGCCGGCCGCTCGACGGCCAGACCTCGACTAGGCCGACCCCCAAGGGCATCTGCCGTCACGACATGTGCCCCTCAGGAGCCTGCCCCCAGCCTTGCAGCAGCCAATGGCCTTACTTTGAGGCGGAGCAGCAGGGCGGGCAGGGGCCACCCAAAGATGGCCACAGCATCGCCCTAGCGGGCCCAATAGTCGAATGTGTGGCCATTTGTGTTTGTTTCTTGAGGCCGAGAATTGGATTTTTGTTTTTTGAAGGCCGATGATGTGATGTTTGTTTTTGACGAAGGCCGAGAATGACGGCCATTTTAGTTGCCCTATTTTGTTAATCCTCTCCAGGTTGTGGGAGCGAGTAATGTGTTTGAGTGTTTTTTGGGGGTTTCGTCTGTTTTTGGTTTTCATGTGGGAAGGGCCCAGAGTTTGTACAATAAAGCATTTTATTTATTCACATTGTCCATGTTTGATCTTTGAAGTGTTTGTTGCCTTAACCGGCTGAGGGCTTGCGGAGCGGCTGCAATCATGTTCTATCATTGGCACAAGCCATTCCCTGACAGGGGGCCTAGAAGTGACGTTCAATAAGCCGCCGACGGGCGGCCCTTGGACCTTGTGCGTCCCTCCTGGGCTGGTACTCCTCGTCCTCGTCGTCCTCATGCTCCTCCTGCTCCTCCTCCTGAGGTGGTGGTCCAACGTGAGGTGGCAGTGCCTGAGTCCTGCGGATAGCCAGGTTGTGCAGCATGCAGCAAACGACGACGAATTGGGAGACTCGATCCTGCGAATACTGGAGGGCTCCCCCGGAGCGATCGAGACAGCGGAACCATTGCTTGAGCACGCCGATTGTTTGTTCTATGAGGTTCCTCATCGCTTGATGGCTCTCGTTGTATGCCTCTTCAGCAGGGGTCGTGGGCGCGCGGAGCGGGGTCATGAGCCAGGTACACAAAGGATAGCCTTTGTCCCCGATAAGCCATCCTCTTGGGGGAGGCTGTGCCTGGAACATGTCAGCCACAGTTGTCTGTCGCAGGATAAAGGCATCGTGGCTGCTGCCTGGAAAGCGGGCATTGACAGCTAGGATGCGCTGCCTGTGGTCACACACCAGCTGTACATTGAGGGAATGGTAGCCCTTCCGGTTGCGGTACTCCTCGGCATGCTCAAGAGGTGCCCGCAAAGCCACATGCGTGCAGTCAATGGCGCCCTGCACCATGGGGAAGCCCGCTATTCTTGCAAACCCCACTGCACGCTGCTGCTGCTTGTCCAGGGTCATGGGGAAGGAGATGAATTGATGTCTCCTTCTGAAAAGGGCTTCGGTCACCTGGCGGATGCAACAATGCACGGCGAACTGGGAGATGTTAGCGATGTCCCCAGTAGCGGATTGGAAGGAGCCAGAGGCATAGAAGTTGAGAGCCACCGTCACCTTCACTGCCACCGACAGAGACGTCCTGCGCATCAGCTGTGGCTGCAGATCTCTCTGAAGCAGCCGGCAGATGTCTGCAACCACCTCCCTTCGGAATCGCAGCCTCCTAACACACATCGCGGCAGACATGGTGAGATAGGAGGCCTGCTGGCGGTATACCCTGCGTGGGTAAGGCCTCAGTTGGCGACGCCTGTTGCCCCCTCTGCGTCTAGCCAGGGCTGCCACTCTCTCACGGCGTCTGTAAGCCCTTCTGGCATAAGGCTGAAATTCTGCGTTGCCACCCAATGCAGCCCCCATTATATGCTGGCAAACACTGAGCTCTGAATGAAGGCAAAGATAATTGGTAAGCTCTGGCCTGAGCCAAAAATACCTGTGCAAGTGTTGGCCCAAACCAGTAAACTCTCCTCCTTGGTCTCTGTCCAAAAAACCGTTGCTCAAGAGTGAATGCTGCAAAATGGCTGGCCTTTATACTGCTGGGTAAGTGCCCTTTAATTAGCGCTCCCCGCGGTCCGGCTGGCCTGTGTACCGTTCCACTTCACAGTCGCTCGGGCCGCCCGGCGCACAATGGGCCGGCGCGAGTGAAGTTCCGGTTTGGGGCGCACAAAGGGCGTTGCACTATTAAATGACGTCATGATCTGCGCGCGCAGCAGGGCGCGCGCTCAGACTTTGCGCCGGCGCTAAATGTGTCCTGAAGTTGGGGAGAGGCGCAGATCGCGCTGCGCCCGGGCGATAAGCGCCTAGCGCTCGAGATCTACTCCTCCTAAGGCGCTAACGGCTGGCGCGCCCAACTGAATTTCTAGGCCAAAGTGTTTAAATAAGTTTGACTTACCTTTACTTACTAATGCGGGCTTCCTTCCTTCAGGTCTCGGGAGTCCCTCATCTCACCGGCACAGAAAGCAGAATGGCTGCGAGCTGTCACAAAGTTGCAGCATTCAGCTTTCTGTTCTGGAGAGATTTCTAACTGAGTCTGTGGAGGACTCAAGTTAGAAATCAGATTGTCAGTGTTTGACTGCTTCACAGAGCTGTCAAACGCTGATACTTCACCTGTCAAAAGCTCTTGACAGATGAAATATCATTCCTTGACATCACCTGTAACCGGGTGTCCCTTAATTGGCCTGCTGAGCCCGCTGGGTGGGCTCAACAAGGTCAATCAAGTGAAAATCGCGTGGGTTGGCCACAAATCGATGGAGGCGGAACTACAACCCAAAAAGTGGGAGTCCCGCCTCCATCACGTCCCCATTGACAAAATCCAGCCCATACACTCTCACTTTCACTGGACCGTACCTCAGCTGCCGCCACATCTGTAACTCAGTGCCGACCAGGGATCGTAGCTTTCTGGTCTGTACGACTTAGTCTCACACTTAAAATTACCAACTGAAATAACAGATAAGTTAATTTTTTCTAACAGTATTTATTAGAAACCGACTTTAGAGTGTAAGACATTCTGACTGTCTGACAGTTTATAGAGTTCAGACCCGTCGAACAGACAATGCGAGACAAAGATTTCAGGATAAACTATTCTTTACTTAAAAATCAACAAGAGGTTACAAGTAAGTACCAAATACGAACTGTACTTATTACAAGCAAGCATCTAAAATCATTTACGTTAAGCTCAGGTGATCATAAGCAACTACATACTGTACGTACTAACACCAGTGAGAGGTCAATTCCGCAATGACTAGACGTATTCACTCGGTTAATTCCAGAGAGGAGGGAGTTGACTTATGAGGAAAGGTTGAGCAGGCTGGGCCTATACTCATTGGAATTTAGAAGAATGAGAGGTGATCTTATTGAAACATATAAGATACTGAGAGGGCACGACAAGGTAGATGCAGAGAGGATGTTTCCCCTCGGGGGCACAGTTTTAGAATAAAGGGTCGCCCTTTTAGAACTAAGATGAGGAGAAATTTCTTCTCTCTGAGGGTCATAAATCTGTGGAATTCTCTGCTGGGTCATTAAATACATTTAAGGTGGAGGTAGACAGATTTTTGCAAGATAAAGGAGTGAAGGGTTATGGGGAGCGGGCGAGGAAATGGTTTTGAGCCCAAAATCAGCCATGATCTTATTGAATGGCAGAGCAGGCTCGAGGGGCCAAGTGGCCTATTCCTGCGATAGCAAAATACTGCAGATGCTGGAAATCCAAAATAACAACAGAAAATGCTGGAAAAACTCAGCAGGCCAGGCAACATCCGTGGAGAGAAATTAGAGTTGACGTTTCGGGTCGAAACCCTTTTTCAAAACTGGAAAGGAAATAAAATAGATCGAAGGCAGGGCTGCGATAGAACAAAAGAAGTGAAGAGACATTAAGAGGTATTCAAAACCAGGCGAGGTGGTAATAGGACAAGTGGAGACAAAAGACGGCTGAGATTAGGTGTGAAGTGTACTGGCAGAAAGAGAGACAGCTGCCATGTAGGAGAGAGAAAAAAAAGGAAAGGGGGGGGGAGGGAAGACCCAAAACAAAGGGGTGGAAAAAAATATAAGTAAAAATGTAATAGGGGCCAAGGTTATGATCTGAAATTGTTGAACTCGATATTGAGTCCAGAAGGCTGCAAAGTGCCTAATCGGAAGATGAGGTGCTGTTCCTCGAGTTTACGTTGAGCTTCCGTGGAACAGTGCAAGAGGCCAAGGGCGGTGAGGTCCGAGTGGGAATGGAGCGGTGAATTAAAATGACAGGCGACCAGAAGCTCGGGGTCACCCTTACGGACTGAACGGAGGTGTTCCGCAAAGCGGTCACCCAATCTGCGTTTGGTCTCCCCAATGTAGAGGAGACCGCATCGTGAGCAGCGAATACAGTATACTAGATTGCAAGAAGTACAAGTAAATCACTGTTTCACCTGGAAGGGGTGTTTGGGGCCCTGGACAGTGGGAAGGGGGGAGGTATAGGGGCAGGTGTTACATCTCCTGTGCTTGCACGGGAAGGTGCCAGGCGAAGGGGAAGGGCTGTTGGGGGTGATAGAGGAGTGGACTAGGGTGTCTCGGAGGGAGCGGTCCCTACGGAATGCTGAAAGGGGAGGGGAAGGGAAGATGCGTTTGGTGGTGGGATCACTTTGGAGGTAGCGGAAATGGCGGAGGATGATCCGTTGAATGTGGAGGCTGGTGGGGTGAAAGGTGAGGACAAGGGGAACCCTATCGTGGTTCCAGGAGGGAGGGGCAGGGGTGAGGGCAGAAGTGCGGGAGATAGAACGGACACGGTCGAGGGCTGTGTCAACCACGGTAGAGGGGAATCCTTGGTTGCAGAAAAAGGAAGTCATGTCGGAAGCACTGGTGTGGAAGGTGGCATCATCGGAGCAGATATGGCGGAGACGGAGAAACTGGGAGAATGGAATAGAGTCCTTACAGGAGGCGGGGTGGGAGGAAGTGTAGTCCAGGTAGCTGTGGGAGTCGGTGGGCTTGTAGTGATTATTGGTCGATAACCTATCCCCAGAGATGGAGACAGAGAAGTCAAGGAAGGGAAGGGAAGAATCAGAGATGGACCATGTGAAGGTGAGGGAAGGGTGGAAATTGGAGGCAAAGTGAATGAAATTGTCTAGTTCGGGGCGAGAGCAGGAAACGGCACCGATACAGTCATCAATGTATCGGAAAAAGAGGTGAGGGAGGGGACCTGTGTAGGACTGGAACAAAGAGTGTTCCACATATCCCACGAAAAGGCAGGCATAGCTAGGACCCATGCGGGTACCCATAGCAACACGTTTGATTTGGAGGAAATGAGTGGAGTTAAAGGAGAAGTTGTTCAATGTGAGAACAAGTTCAGCCAGGCGGAGGAGGGTGGTGGTGGATGGGGATCTATTCCTGCTCCTATTTCTTATGTTCTTATGTTCTTATGTATGATTGACTTTAACTGGCAACTGACCAGGTCGGCCATGACTGCAGCCACGAGTGTCAGTCCACCATATCCCTTGACGTAAGAAACTACTAGGCACTTGGTCTAAGGGTTAAACAAAGCTTTAATCAACTGTTTTACAACATGGAGGTCTAGTTGTGTCCTTCACTAGTTCCTATTAAGAATGTCCTGCGCAAGCTGGGCCCGTGCCCGAGTATTTATACTCTCCCTGGACAGCGCCACCCATGGGCTGCTCAGTGTTATTTCATAAGTCTTTCTTTCATGAATGACTGATTCATGTCATCCCTTATACCCCAAAACTTGGCAACTCGCCCACAGCATTCGTGTCCCGCACTGTGTGATTGGCGTTGTTTTTCTCTCACTCTCTCCCCTTCTGTCTGTTTTGACGCTTAATTAACCAAGGCCAGACATTCAAGGGTTGGAGAGAGTCGTTGTTTCCACATCTGCAGGGTTGTTGACTCGTGGGTCTCACAGAATTTTCAAGATCTTATCTTTTGAAGGAAAAGCACATCATTCATGTTACAAATCTCTTGCCCTCAAATCTTGTCGGTACATTTGGTCACTTTTACACTCAGTCAAGTTTACCATGGACAGTATTACATAGAGTGAAAATATTTTGCCGTGCTGTACTATTCCCCTTCAATTATGCAGAACTTAGCTTTTCTGAACTAAATGTTTAAAAGAAAAGAAAATGAAAGACCTGCATTTCTATAGCGCCTTTCATGACCATCGGACGTCCCAAAGCGCTTTACAGCCAATGAAGTACTTTATGTTGTAATGTAGGAAATGTGGCAGCCAATTTGCGCACAGCAAGCTCCCACAAACAGCAATGTGATAATGACCAGATAATCTGTTTTAGTGATGTTGATTGAGGGATAAATATTGGCCCCAAGACACCGGGGCGAACTCCCCTGCTCTTCTTCGAAATAGTGCCATGGGATCTTTTGCACCCACCTGAGAGAGCAGACTGAGCCTCGATTTAATGTCTCATCCGAAAGATAGAATGACTATCTTTTTCAAGAAAGTGAAACTACGCACATGAAAACATTGACTTACAGCGTAGAGGTAGATTTCTCAAGTAAGCCAAGCATGTTGCTTTATCTGACTTCACATAATAATTATTATTGACACTGATATTTTCTACCATGCATCAGGATTATGAACGATGCACAGAAGTATTGCATCTTCAAAGCAAGCATTCACCTGTTAAAATGCAGAACCATACACAGTCCGCATGGCACAGGTTTTGGGAGTTTTGCTTATTTCCCTGACTGTGACTGTTAAGCACATGACTGTGGAGCTTCATTCATCAACCGGGGCAGCTTACACTTCACTGAGAGGCAAGTGGACACTCCATTAATTACTCCCCTGTAGGAGTGATGCTCAGCCTTGCGAGTTCGGTGATTTAGTGCATTAAAATGTCTTGTTTAGTCTCTTTTAGAGCTCCGCTCGTGTCTCACTAATTCTCAATAATCTAATTTCAAGCGAACATCTGCAGTTCAAGCAACCATGCAGGCAGTGCAGAGAAAAACTTTACCAGTCCATCCTCCTCTGGGATTTGGGTTTGATTCTGGCTAAGATCAATGGAATGAAAGTCTCAGCTCTCTGCTGGCTGTAAGAATTCTATTTGGAATGAAGATTGGCACGCAGCGCACAACACCCTTACTTTAGCAATTCGTCGACATGCTCCCTCAGAGAGGCCACAAGAATGAATGGTGTGTAAACTGGAAATGTCATACTGATGGAGTAACGACCAATTTCAGGAATATACAGTTTGCTTATTCATGTCGCGGACCTTCTCCCACTGACCCTATCGCAGGGTCAGAAATCGGGGGAAGCAGATTTCACAGTAACCTGAGACAGTAGGTAGAGATCTATTAAATTTATTTCAAACAGACTGCTAGGAAGTGCACAGGGAGCAGCCTGGTGATCCTCCATTCTCTCTGGTAGAAGGCGCTTGGCGCCTTCTCACAGTGAGCATAACCACTGACCCTTGACATTCAATGGTATTACCATTGTTGAGTCCCCCACCATCAACATCCTAGGGGTCACCACCGACCAGAAACTGAACTGGGCTAGCCACATAAATGCTGCGGCTACTAGAGCAGGTCAGAGACTGGGTATTCTGCATCGAGTGGCTCACCTCCTGACTTCCCAAAGTCTCACTGCCACTGACAAGGCACAAGTCAGGAGTGTGATGTAACATTCTCCACTTGTCTGGATGAATGCAGATCCAACAACACTCAAGAAGCTTGACCTTATCCAGGACAAAGCTTGATCGGCACCCCATCCACTGGCTTAAACACCCACTCCTTCCATCGTTGGCGTACCGTGGCTGCCGTGTGTACTATCTACAGGATGCACTGCAGCAACTCACCAAGGCTTCTTTAGCAGCACTTCCCAAACCTGTGACCTCCACCACCAGTTTTAAGTAGTCAGAAAAGGTTGCTTTCCACCACTTTGGTCCTGAAATGGTGTTTGCAGATTGCCCCCACCCTCCGCCCCGCCCCACCAGTGCCCAAAGCTCTTGTCATTGAATCATACAGAAGAACAGGAGGCCATTCGGCCCATTGTGCCTATGCAGGCTCCTTGTAAGAGCTATCCAATCAGTCCCACTCCCAGCTCTTTCTCCACAGCCCTGCAAATTTGTTCCTTTTCACGTATTTATCCAATTCCCTTTTGAAAGTTCCTCTTGAATCTGCTGCCTCCGCCCTTTCAGGCAGGGCATTCCAGATCACAACCACTCGCTGAGTCAGACCATCTAACTTAAGAAATGAGGGGAAAACACGCAGGAACTTGTGCTTTAGGGTGCAAAAATGCTGAGGTATCCCTTTGTGATGTGCGCATGCTCTAGTTCCGTAACTCTGTAGGATGCTTCCTAATGAGAAACTGGGATGAAAATGTGTCGTTTAAAGGTCAGCCCACTGCTTGGTTTTTGATTTTCTTTTCTGAAGTTTATTTGAAACAGATCAAATTAAATTTTGCTGGGAGTGTGTTGGTTAATTTATTTCAAAATCATGAGGGCTCCGGACAGAGTAGATGGAGAGAAACTGTTCCCATTTGGCGGCAGGGTGGCGAACCAGAGGACACAGATTTAAGGTGATTGGCAGACGATCCAAAGGCCACATGAGGAAAAACTTTTTTACGCAGCGAGTGGTTAGGATCTGGAATGCACTGCCCGAGAGGGCGGTGGAGGCAGATTCAATCGTGGCTTTCAATAGGGAGTTGGATAAGTACCTGAAGAATTTGCTACGGGGAAAGGGCGGGGGAGTGGGACTAGCTGAACTGCTCTTGCAGAGAGTTGGCACAGGCTCGATGGGCCGAATGGCCTCCTTCTGTGCTGTAACCATTCTATGATTTCTCACTTTTTTAAGTGTGTGAAATTGACTTGAAATCTGGCAGCAATGTAACTGGAAATTAATAATTCCACGGGTCGAATTCTGAGTAACGTTTTGAAATGAGACGTGTTATAGTGTGTACTCCGGGGTTGATTTTAACTGTGTGACCCGGGGGGGTGCTCTGTCTGTCTCAATGCCCTTTATATATTGCCAGGACCCTGTCAGGATGAGGAGAGCTCTTTACCCGGGAAGGGGCGGGGTCACTGGTCCAATCAGGTTGAGGAAAGGGCTCCAGAGCTGGGAGGGAGGAGAGCAGAGTGCAGCGACCTTATCACATTACACAGGAGAGAGAGCGGTTTCTCCATGTAACCGAAAACCCTCCCTGTTGTTACCCAGAGACTGTCGGAAGAAGATCTCGCAGAGAAGGATCCCGGCAGCAACTCGGGGCTGGGATGAACTCCAGACAGGGGGGGGACATTGCTGCCATGTTAATTGACTGGAGTTTTTTCATCTCTTCACCCCGCCCAAAAGAAGAAAGGTTTTGGGATTGGAAATATGTTCTCTGAATGAGAGGCTTCTGTTAGTGGAGGAGAGACAGACGCTGGGTTAAAATCTAGCACGGTGGAATTTCCTCTTTTTTTCTCAACAGCCACAGTTTGGGGAAACTTTTACTCCTGAGGTTGGGGGGTTAAGATGCCACAGCGGCAGAAGAGGGTGACTTTCTGCGGAGCCGGCTTGCTGAGCCTGGTGTCTGCTGTGGCGGCGGCTGTCGCTCTGGGGACTCAGTGCTGGGTCGAGGGCTCACTCCTGTGCAAGACCGGAGCTCAGCTGGTCAACGCCTCGGGGACAGAGCTGGAGCAGTTCATCGGGGGCATCCGATACGGGATTTTCCACGGGCAGAGACTCCGGCAATGTGGTCTCGGAGGAAGGAGCCTTGAGATTACATGTGGGTATCTATAATAACGCTGTGCAATTGTGACTTGCTCGCTGTCGCTTGCTTCTTTCGCCTCAGAAGGTGCTCTCCATATAAGTTATTTGAGCAGTTTTCATTCAATCAATGAAAGAAAAACTTGCATTTTTTATGTGCGGAGCGGGGCAGGGAAGCGGAGTCGAGGCCAAGATCAGATCAGCCATGATCTTATTGAATGGCGGAGCAGGTTCGAGGGGCTGAATGGCCGACTCCTGCTCCCATAGCAAAATACTGCGGATGCTGGAAATCCGAAATAACAACAGAAAATGCTGGAAAAACTCAGCAGGCCTGGCAGCATCCGCGGAGAGAGAAACAGAGTCAACGTTTCAGGTCGAAACCCTTTGTCAAGTCCTGATGAAGGGTTTCGACCTGAAACGTTGACTCTATTTCTCTCCACGGACGTTGCCTGGCCTGCTGAGTTTTTCCAGCATTTTCTGTTGTTATTCCTGCTCCTACATCTTATGTTCCTATAGCGCCCTTTCACGGCCACCGGACGTCCCAAAGCGCTTTACAGCCAATGAAGTACTTTTTTGAAGTGTAGTCACTGTTGTAATGTAGGAAACGCAGCAGCCAATTTGCACACAGCAAGCTCCCACAAACAGCAATGTGATAATCTGTTTTTAGTGATGTTGATTGAGGGATAAATATTGGCCCCAGGACACCGGGGATAACTCCCCCTGCTCTTCTTCGAAATAGTGCCGTGGGATCTTTTACATCCACCCGAGAGAACAGACGGGGCCTCGGTTTAACGTCTCATCCGAAAGACGGCAACTCCGACAGTGCTGCACTCCCTCAGTACGGAGCTGGGAGTGTCAGCCTAGATTTCTGTGCTCAAGTCTCTGGAGTGGGACTTGAACCCACAACTATTCTCACTCAGAGGTGAGAGTGCAACCAACTTGGCCATGGCTGACACTGATAGTGAAGGGAGTTGTGGATTACAATTCCCAAAATACCAATAAAAATCCTGCAATGCCATTTCATAAAAATGTGAATTTTGACTTGCCCCCCAAAATTAGTGCCATTGTCCATTTAGTGCCAGGTTGACTGGTCCTGGCATGTCCAGGTGAGATGCAGGCACAGAAGGCAAAATCTAATCTGTCGCTTGGATTTCTTCCAGTTTCAATGTAAAAGTTAAGAGACAGAAGCCCAAAATGAAAAGTTAAAATAACTGAAGACATTCGTGTGGAGCATAAACGCCGGCATGGACTGGTTGGGCCGAATGGCCTGTTTCTGTGCTGTATATCCTATGTAGTTCCTATGTATTACAACATGTATGGGGGCATCACGATTATAACCATCGGGCCTCATTAACATGCCATTGGCCCAATTCCCACCCATTGTGGGCTGGAAACAGCTGCCGGTCTCTGGAAAATTGGGCGGCAGTTGGTTGCCCATTGGCACTTGCGTAAATGTGGGAAGGGGGTTCCGGGTGGTCCCACCGTAGGGTGGGTGGTTGATTTTAACTGTGTGACCGGGGGGGGAGGTGCTCTGTCTCAGTGCCCTTTATATTTGCCAGGACCCTGCCAGGATGAGGAGAGCTGTTTACCCGGCGGGGGGGGGGGGGGGTCACTGGTCCAATCAGGTTGAGGAAAGGGCCAGGGCTGTGAGGAGAAGAGCAGAGTGGAGCGACCTTATCACATTACACAGGAGAGAGATTTCTCGCTGTAATCGGGTCGGGATTGGTGGGATGGTGGAATACGGAGCAGAGGAGGCCTCAATTCTCCTTGTAGGGGCCCGGAGAAATAGTCCTACTGCTCTTGGCTCCATAAGAGAAAGTATGAAACCTACCTGGAGGGCCTCTTCAGCTTCCCAATCCTCCTCACGTTGGCTTTGACCTGAGAGGAAAACTATGGCAGTGGCAATCACTGTCTGGACCTGATGGCATCATCAGGCACCAATTAACATGCGCAAATTAGGACCCAGCCACCAGTCCAGAAGCATCTGTTAAAATCGAAAAATGGTAGAATCCAGGTGGCTTGCCGGCTGGAAAATAACTCACAGGGATTTTAACTGCCGACACGCCCGGATTCTGCTGGGCTGGTACACCCCTCACTGCCCCCATCCTCACCGTGCGCCTTAATTCCATCATCACACCGGCACACATTGTCCCACCAGTGTGACATTTCCATTCTTCAAATCAGTCATTCTTGTGACCTTTCTGGGTCAGATTGCCAACTCACCGCTGAATTATGAGCGGTTTTGTGGTGTGGCCCTGTGCCTGCTTAGAAATGGAGTGACCCTGCACAAACTCATTACACTTGTCAGAGTGTGTGGACTTTCATCTCCCACAAGTCTGGACTGAATGCAAACGCAGCTTCCCACTCTATCACCTTGTACTTCTTCTCACTGTTACTTTTAATTGAATTGATATTAGAAAATAGCTTTTTAGAACTGTATTTTTTACTTTGTCTGTGGTATAATAACAACATTAGCAATTCTACTGTCTACAACATCAAAGTAAAACGTACCATTTCTTCGGATGAAAATATCCTTTAAAAAAAAAAATCATTTCATTGACAGGTGCCCTATTGCACCCATTAAGTTGGAAGAATGGTTGCAAAAGATAGTGTTGTTACAAAGTACTTAATTTCAGTAAATTGAGGTTACCAGATTGGCTTTTGAATTGCATTGAACATGCCAAGCAGATGTTCACGGGTCATCGAAATTCATATCACTCAGGAAAGATATTCCCTTTGGAGTAATTTAGTGGTACAGGCAATAAAGACCATCAGTCTTGCAAGCACAGAAACGAGATTCAGAACCGTCGGCTCACAGTCAAATCCCTCGCGTTCGGTTTACGGCTTACACTGGAGAGAAAGCTTCACTCGAAATTTATGAATAGGTTAACTAAAGCCTCAGAGGAAATCAGTGGGGGGTCACTCAGTCCATCTCTCCAGATTAGTCAGCCACTGGAGATTGGGTGTTGTTGCATTATTTTGTCTGGATAGATACAACAACAACAAAAGCTTGCATCAGCAATCGCCCTGTTCTGTAAACTTTGCAGTTAAGGTATAGCCCTAAAGGAGATGGGAACAAACTTGTGTTTAGGTAGCTCTGCATTACACCCCTCAGATTGTTTTGAATTGTAGTCACTGTTGTTATTTAAGCAACCATGGTGCCTGTTTTGCACATAGCACTCCCCCTTAAACAGTAACGAGGTGAATAACTGTAAATCTGTTTTTAGTGGTGGTTTACAAGGGGACTGTTGGCCAGAACAGCCCTCTAATCTTCTTCAAACAGTAACATAGGATCTTGGACATCCACCGCAGCAGATTTGACAAGGACTTGATTGATATCTCATCCAAAGAATGGCACCTCCGACAATGCAGTACTTCCTAAGTGCTGCACTGAAGTACCAGTGCAGATTATGTGCTCAAGTCTCGTACTGGGGCTGGAGGTCACAATGTTCTGACCCAGAAGCATATGCTCAGAGTGCTACCAAGTGAGCCAAGCTGACATTCGGCCCATCCAATCCCATCGCTCTAGGACCCTAACTCTCCCATTGGAGCATCCAGCTGCATTACCGATATCCTCAATGGAGTGGATTTTGCGGTGGGTAATGACGGCGAAACTGTCAGCGTTCGCCGTCATTGCCCCTCTGAAACTGACCGCAACTTCAGGATTTTGCGCATTCATTCACTGCTCCAACACTGGCTGTGCGGTAGAAATCCTCTCACCTCCCCACTCCATAGCCAGCAATCAGTGTAATCAGTGAAATCAGTGGAACTGATGAAACATGGGCTTTTCCATCGTAATATCGCTGTTAAATACCCCATTAAATGTTAAGCCTTGTTGGAATAGGTGTAACTGGGGTGTTAACAGTGTATTGATTGATAAACAAACGTTCTGGCCCTGAAAAACTAATTTTTATATTTGTGGAGTGTTAAATTTCTCCATTATGATAAAAATGTAATTTAAGAAAAACTTTAGTTTGTTCATGATATTTCAGCTTCTACCTTATCCCCATGTGAAAGTCCCAAGCTTTATTTTGCTCCCTGTAACATTTTTTAAAAGTGCGGATAAAAGCTGCTTTTCATTTCCTGGTTTGCTGTCTGTGAGAATTCTTCAATGTGATTGGCTGCTTAGACAGCTTGTTGCTGTCACTGCAGCTCTTCGCTGGGGTTCCCCATTACACTGCGCAACAATCAATTGAACGTTGAGAAAGGCAAACTTCTCGCCACAGAGATCTCTGTGGGCAGCTTTCTTCAGGGTCAGCGGCGAGCACCTTAGCTTCCCCGCTGACCGCAAATTATGGGCCAATATTTTTATCTCTACTATCCAGCCTGGCAGAATACTCCCAAAAAATTTAGCATTCTTTGAGTAAAGAAGTCCTTTGTAATACCCACTTTAAATTAATTTAAGATCAATTTAAATTGAGGCCAACATTGGCTCCATCATTTCAAATCACCAGCAGGTGAAACCAAAATGTTGTTATTCAAATTAAAATATTGGTGTTCATTCACATATAGTTTTGAAACTCCCATGACTTATATTAATTTTCCTCATCATGTAGTCATTTCATATTTCGAAAAATTATTTCCCAAGTGTGAGATGACTACTTCCCAATTTAATATATGTGTATGAATTCTGTATCAGTGAATCCAGAATTAATATTTTAGCTCATGTATATTATACTGCCATACTAAATTAGAATACAGGAACAGCACTGCTATAGGTATAAGTTCTGAATGTCCAGCATCATCTACTGATGTTTTAACTTTAGTCAGTAGACATATCAGAGCCCAGATGAATAACCTCTTACCGTTGGGATCACTACAATATAAAACTCATTCATGCATTATAAGTAAAATAAAAGACGATGAGAAGTGAAGCATTAAATTCTTAATTCACTAGTGAGAAAGCAGCATAATCCACCCTTGCCTGCAGTAGTTGTGATAGATTTTTTTCCTTCACCCATGAAAAGACCAATATAACTCATTGGTACCTGCAGTCTTTCTCACTTGGGATATGAAACTCGATACCTCACTTCATATCATCTCATACCTTCTAATATCCTTTGTTTCCAATTGCGTGTTAGATTCTTATATGCCTGATTGAAATTTTTTGGTGTTGCAGACGTTGCATCAATAGTGGAACGGAACCTATCAGTTTAGACCTACCACTGTAACCTCCAATCCATTCCCAGCCAGACACAGAATCACAGAATGGTTACAGCGCAGAAGGAGGCCATTCGACCCAAAGATGTGCGGGTTAGGATGATTGGCTATGATAAATTGACCCTTAGTGTTAGGGGGATTAAATACGTGGGGTTACGGGGATAGGGTGGGATATGTGTAGGGGTTACGGGGATCGGGTGGGATATGTGTCGGTGCAGGTTCGATGGGCCGAAATGGCCTCTATCTGCACTGTGGGGTTTCTGTGATTCTGTGATTCTGTGACCCGCCGAGCCCGCGCCGGCTCTCTGCACTTCAGCCAGTCCCACTTCCCCCTGCCCTTTCCCCGGAGCCCTGCAATGTTTTTTTTTCTCTTCAGGTACTTATCAATTCCCTTTTGAAAGCCACAATTGAATCTGCCTCCACCACCCTTTCGGGCAGTGCATTCCAGAACTTTGTACAACTCCTTTTTTAAAGGAGTCAGTGACCTCTGTTTTACTTTTTAGCGTCCCTGTTCCACAAACTCACTAGTCTGTGGGCTCACATTCAACAGCACAGTGAGTTGCCACACTGGCTGTGTAGGTCATTAGAACATTTGGAACTGTTTTTGTTTGCTATTGCATCAATTAAATCCACTTTTAGTACAAATGGTCAGTTTTACAACAAGTTGACACTTTTCAACAATTAACAATAATCCGTCGGACTGATGTTTTGATAAGCGGTGTATTTGCATGAGTTTACAGTGCTTTGGCTGAGGGAATATCACTTGTTGCAAAGGCTAAGAAGATCACAAATAACAACAGAAAATGCTGGAAAAACTCAGCAGGTCAGGCAACATCCATGGAGAGAAATTTGAGTTGACATTTCGGGTTGAACCCTTCTTCAAAACTGGAAAGAAAAGAAACTAGATCGAAGGCAGGGCTGCGATCGGACAAAAGAATAAAAGAAACAAAAGAAGTAAAAGAGATTAGAAGCTAGATTGGGTGACCGCTTTGCGGAACACCTCTGTTCAGTCCGTAAGGGTGACCCCGAGCTTCTGGTCGCCTGTCATTTTAATTCACCGCTCCATTCCCACTCGGACCTCACCGTCCTTGGCCTCTTGTATTGTTCCACGGAAGCTCAACATAAACTCGAGGAACAGCACCTCATCTTCCGATTAGGCACTCTGCAGCCTTCCGGACTCAATATCGAGTTCAACAATTTCAGATCATAACCTCGGCCCCTATTTCATTTTCTCTTGTAATTGTTCCACTCCTTTCCCCCCCCCCTTTCCTTTTGTTTCTCTCACACCTGGCAGCTATCTTTTGCCCTGCCAGTACACTTTACACCTAATCCCAGCCTATTACCATCTCGTCTAGCTTCTAATCTCTTTTACTTCTTTTGTTTCTTTTATTCTTTTGTCCGATCGCAGCCCTGCCTTCGATCTAGTTTCTTTTCTTTCCAGTTTTGAAGAAGGGTTCAACCCGAAACGTCAACTCAAATTTCTCTCCACGGATGTTGCCTGACCTGCTGAGTTTTTCCAGCATTTTCTGTTGTTATTTCGGATTTCCAACATCTGCAGTATATTGCTATCGTAAGAAGATCACAATCTCCGTTATTTGTTCTGTAATCTATTAATATTCACCATCCGTGTATCATGTACGGTGCCAGTTCACTGTGAAATCGTCACCTTCACTATATTTCGCTTGAGAAGCGGAGATTTCAGATAAACAGTTTGGAAACTAACACTTCCTACCAGCAGACCAACAGAAATTAAATTTAGTCGGCAGCCCTGCTTTCATTTTCAGTGCCCTAATCTGCTTTGCGACTCCCGCTGCTTGCTCATCAGCAGATTTAAATTCAGGCCAATTGTTCACTATCTGCGTAATGACATTTGATGAGACTGACATGGTTTGTGACTAAGACCAAGGCCAGAGTTCATTAAAAAAATTAAGTAAGGAAGCGTAGCTTTAGTCATGACAAGCAGATTGTTTGACACACTGTACCAACAGATGAAGTTGGCATAATCCATCAGCGACACTGTTCTAATGGCCCCTCTTACAAATGAGTTGTGACAAAGGCTTTTTAAAAAAAAGCAAATTAGCGAGAAATAGAAGTTATGTTGAATGACAGAAACAGAACCATTGTAGTGGCACTCTACCTGATAGAAAATAGTCCTTCTGAAGTTTAAAAAAAAAATGATTTCCAATTTATGACTGAGCCACAAACTGTAAAACTGTTGCTAATTATCATTTTAATTATTTTTACAGACTCTGGATTCTAACTGTCACAAATAATAAAGAAAACACAACAGGGGTAACTTTAACTCTGGGCGATGGTGAAAAATGGGTGATACTGAATTGGCCGACCGTTAAACGCCCCGCCTGGTTTTCCGTTCCATTCACTTCAGTGGAAAGGAATCTTGGGTGTTGTGTATAACGGGTGGCCAATTCGATATCGCCCAACTTACACCTTACCCCAAAGTTAAAATTACCCCCCCAACTTCCTCAAAAGGTGACTGGAATTTTTAATGAGCTTGTGGTGGAAAAGCACGTTAATGTTTTTAGAACTGGTGTCATCCCTATCTCCGCCACCCTCTGCCCCATCAAGCAGCCAACTTGTTTGCTTTCTGCTATTCACGCCCTCCTTTATGATAGTGTGAGGATAAAAACATATACACATCGGGGTTGTGCTATTAGGGATGGACACTTAACATAGCCAAATGCTTCTCCTCAGGACGATAAAGAATGAACACTGTCGAGTATGGCTGTTGCCAACTTGTGATAGGAACAGGAGCAGGCCATTTAACCCCTCGAGCCAGTTCCGCCATGGCTGATCTGCGATCTAACTCCATATACCCGCCTTTGCCCCTTAACGAAAAGCTATCAATCTCAGATTTAAAATTAATTGATCTAGCATCAATTGCCGTTTGCGGAAGAAAGTTCCAAACTTCTACCACCCTCTGTGTGTAGAAGTGTTTCCAAACATCACCCTTGAAAGGTCTGGCTCTAATTTTTAGACTCTGCCCCTTAGTCCTAGACACCCGAACCAGCAGAAATAGTTTCTCTCTAAACACCCTATCAGTTCCCCTTAATAGCTTGAAAACTTTGATCAAATCGCCCCTTAACCTTCTAAATTCCAGGGAATACAATCCTAATTTGTGTAATTTAACCCTTGGAGTTATCATTCTGGTAAACTTACGTTGCACTCCCTCCAAAGCCAATATATCCTTCCTACGGTGTGGTGCCCAGAACTGCTCACAGTACTCCAGGTGTGGTCTAACCAGAACTTTGTATAGCTGATGTGGCAATGGGTGGGTTTGTGCCAATGGCTGTGTACCCGGTGATTCCTGATTTCCGCTGGCTGTCTGAGGGAACCACTGAGTTGAAACCAGCTGGCTTTGCTCAATGGATTGGGGGAACTGGATGGGTGAGATTCTGCTGACAATTCTCACTCACGTCCCGATGGCAAGTTACAGAACAACGTAGCCCTATAGAAGAAGGCCGCTTGTCTGCTCTCCATTCCAGAAATAGGGAGGGATAACTCACCAGACTAGGAGAGAAGTTGGCAAGCTGTCTGCAATATGCTTTCACTTAAAAAAAAGTACCGCATGTCGTTATCATTTAAAGGCTGTGCACCGAGAGTCAAAGCTGGTGGTTTGTGTCATTTTCTGGGTCATTGGTTCATCGCCCAAAGGGCGTCGGCTATCAAGGGAAAGGCTGCAGTTATCTTTAAACATATGTTCCAGATTTTCATTGACGGAATGAGTTAAGTACATACAATGACATTTAAATCCCTGCATGTGATCAGACTGATTTTTATTATATAGGTCATAAACAATTTGTCAACCATTATTGATATTTCACATATGTGTTGTGTCTGTTAGTTTCACATTATATAAATGCCCCTACAGCTAAGGAAAAGTTTGATTTCACTTCAGAAATAAAATTCTAATAATTATATAAGGCACCATACAGGCCAGAAAAGCCCAGCTTTGATTCGCTGTCTGTGCCGAATTCGCTGAGCAGTGTCCATGCAGAGATAGGGGAGCTACATTTAGCACCGGTGCCCCTGGGGCGAGGCAGAAGGACATTCCCAAACCCGATTACTATTCCTGCTGAGAAGTGTGGCTTTCTGGGCATCAGGTGTGAAAGGGGCGTGGTATGATGTTCTCATGGTAACATAGATAAAGAAAGAAAGACTTGCATTTATATAGCGCCTTTCACGACCACCGGATGTCCCAAAGCGCTTTACAGCCAATGAAGCACTTTTTGCAGTGTAGTTACTGTTGTAATGTAGGAAACGCGGCAGCCAATTTGCGCACAGCAAGCTCCCACAAACAACAATGGCCAGATAATCTGTTATTTCGTGATGTTGGATTGCGGGATAAATATTGACCAGGACACCGGGAATAACTCCCCTGCTCGTCTTCAAAATAGTGCCATGAAATCATTTACATCCACCATAGAGAGCAGACGAGGCCTTGGTTTAACGTCTCATCCGAAAGATGGCACCTCTGACAGTGCAGCATTCCCTCAGCACTGCACTGGGAGTGTCAGCCTAGATTTACGTGCTCAAGTCTCTGGAGTGTGACTTGAACCCACAACCTTCTGACTTAGAGGCGAGGGTGCTGCCCACTGAGCCACAGCTGACAGATAATATGGCCAGCAAGGTACAGGTACAGCAAAATATTAGGAAAGTAAATGGTATGTTAGTCTTTATTGCAAAGGGATTGGAATATAAGAGTAAAGAAGTCTTACTACAATTATATAGGGCCTTGGTGAGACGACACCTGGAGTACAGTTTTGGTCCCTTTACCTAAGGAAGGATATACTTGCCCTCGAGGGGGTGCAGTGATGGTTCACTAGATGGATTCCCAGGATGAGAGGGTTGTCCTATGAGGAGAGCTTGAGTAGATTAGGCCGATACTCTCTGGAGTTTAGAAGAATGAGAGGTGGTCTCATTGAAACAAATAAAAAATCTTGACAGGGTTGATGCTGGGAGGATGTTTCCCCTGGCTGGGGAGTCTAGAACCAGGGGTCACAGTCTCAAAATAAGGGGTCGGCCATTTAGGACTGAGATGAGGAGAAATTTCTTCACTCAGAGGGTTGTGAATCTTTGGAATTCTCTACCCCAGAGGGCTGTGGATGCTCAGTCAATGAGCATATTCAAGTCAGCGATCGATAGATTTTTGAATATTAAGGGGATCAAGGGATATGGGGATAGTGCAGGAAAGTGGAGATGAGGTAGAAGATCAACCATGATCTTATTGAATGGCGGAGCAGGCTCGAGGGGCCGAATGGCCAACTCCTACTCCTATTTCTTATGTTTTTATTTCCTCGTTACTGTGATCCTCAGTGGATCCACTGCTCAGAGTGCTCATAGGCTTCAAACCCTGGCCTGTAGGGTGTTGGCTAAGCTGGGGGATTCACTTTTGTTCTTGCTGTCTAGGAAAGAAGGATCAGGAAGATACTATCAAGGAGTCAGGGTGACTGAGCTTGCCTAGAACAAGTGGAAAGCCCATTAAAAAGCAATGGGGTAGAGTTTCCACCTTGGGCGCAATCGATGTTTTTTTTTCTCCGAGATTGCGCTCAATCTCATCTGCATATCATCCAGCGCAATCAGGCAGCGTTTTTAAAAAAAAAATTTGCTTTCAAAAATATTCCTTGATATATTTAAGCGTGGTAACTTGGTAAACTTTGATTAATACAGCTGAAAAGGGTTTATCACAAAAAGGTGTTATTATCACAGTGTCAATCCACCACCTGTGAGCAACCCGATTTTCAATGTCTGAAAATGACAAAAAAAATACAACTATTTTCTTGTTAGATTGGGGCAGAATAGTGAGTCCCTTAGTAAATTAAATTTAGGCCTAAGGATTATATCGATTTGTAAATCGCTCCCTGTTATTTGATTATTTGTAGCACACACTATTTCAGTTTCCACGTGTGGGGACAAGGAGTCCGTTCCTCTTTGGGTCACATAGATGATAGGAGCAGGAGTAGGCCATTCGGCCCTTCGAGCCTGCTCCGCCATTCAATGAGAGCATGGCTGATCATCCAAATTCAGTACCCTGTCCCTGCCTTCTCCCCATATCCCTTGATCCCTTTAGCCTTAAGAAATATATCCAACTCTTTTTTGAATATATTTAATGAACTGGCCTCCACCGCCCTCTGTGGCAGAGAATTCCACAGGTTCACCACTCTCTGGGTGAAGAAATTCCTCCTCATTTCAGTCCTAAATGGCTTACCCCTTATCCTTAGACTATGACCCCTGGTTCTGGACTCCCCGGCCATCATAAACATCCTTCCTGCATCTAGTCTGTCCAGGCCTGACAGAATTTTATAAGTTTCGATGAGATCCCCTCTCAATCTTCTAAACTCCAGTGAGTATAAGCCCAATCGACACAATCTCTCCTCATACGTCATTCCTGCCATCCCAGGTATCAGCCTGGTGAAGCTTCGCTGCACTCCTTCCATGGCAAGAACGTCCTTCCTCAGGTAAGGCGACCAAAACTGCACACAATACTCAAGGTGCGGTCTCACCAAGGCCCTGTACAACTGTAGCAAGACACCCTTGTTCCTGTACTCAAACCCTCTTGCTACGAAGGCCAACATACCATTTGCCTTCTTAACCGCCTGCTGCACCTGCATGCTTACCTTCAGCGACTGGTGCACAAGAACACCCAGGTCGCTTTGCACTTCCCCTTCTCCCAATCTATTGCCATTGTGCTCATAACCCATATGCTTTTTTAAAATATTCATTTATGGGATGTGGGCGTTGCTGGCAAGGCCAGCATTTATTGCCCGTCCCTAATTGCCCTCGAGAAGGTGGTGGTGAGCCGCCTTCTTGAACCGCTGCAGTCCCGTGTGGTGAAGGTACTCCCACAGTGCTGTTAGGGGAGGGAGTTTCAGAATTTTGACCCAGCGACGATGAAGGAATGGCCTATATATTTCCAAGTCAGGATGGGGTGTGACTTGGAGGGGAACTTGGAGGTGGTGGTGTTCCCATGCGCCTGCTGCCCTTGTCCTTCTAGGTGGAAGAGGTCACGGGTTTGGGAGGCTTAATCAGCATGTTTCATATCCTCACTGTAGAATTAAGACCTGTGAATTCAGTGCTAAAGGATGATTGAGAAATGTCCATGTTTTTATTACCAAGTCATTCTATTCCAGTGTCAAGAAATTGATGATCAGTTTCTACACAGACCATGAATTTCCACGGCGATACTTTTATTAATGCAAATGAGCATTTGTTTCTTATTCCATCTCAATAAAATTGATTTCCAATTTAATCTCATTCATTAAAACACAATAAACTTTTACATTAAAAATGAAATGGCTTGATACCAGGGATGAAGGATTTCAGCTCTATGAAAGGACTGGAGGAGCTGGGGTTGTTCTCCTTCGAGCAGAGAAAGTTAAGGGGGAGATTTAATAGAGGTGTTCAAAATCATATAGGGTTTTGATAGAATAAATAAGGAGAAACTGTTTCTACTGGCAGGAGGGCCGATAACCAGAGGACACAGATTTAAGGTAATTGGAAAAAGACCCAGAGGGGAGATGAGGAGAAATATTTGTTGTGATCTGGAATGCGCTGCCTGAAAGGGCGGTGGAAGCAGATTCAATAGTGACTTTCAAAAGGGAATTGGATAAATACTTAAAGAGGAAAACATTTGCAGGGCTATGGGGAAAGAGCAGGGGGGAGTGGCGCTAATTGGATCGCTCTTTCAAAGAGCCGGCACAGGCACGATGGGTCGAATGGCCTCCTTCTTTGGTGTATGACTTGATTGGCCCAGTGGCAAAAACTATTGAGCATGCCATTCATCCCCGCCATCCTACACACACAATGAGGTCCCAATCCCAGCGGGATAGCACGGAGGCTGCATTGAGCAGACGATCTGTGTTTGCCACAAAGGAGCTAGGAGAGGAAGCAGAGAGTAGGGGTAATTATTCAGATTGGAGTAAGGTAGAAAGCAGTCTTCCACAAGAATCAGTGCTGGGACCATAGTTATTCATCATAATTCTCAGCCACTCCTTGCAATACCCAGCAGTCAAGTCAACAATGGCGGAGGCAAGTGGGTGGGTCAAGTGGCTTTTGTTTAGTAAATCGACACAGAGGAAATCAAATGAGAAGAAAACAACTCATTTAAAAAATAATTTGAAACCAATTATTGCACACACACTTACACAGACACGTATTAACTGTAGCACGGTGAATTCCTTCATCATCATTTAACATAAAACAGTGTTCTCTAAGGATTCAAGTGATGAACAGCAGGAAACAAAAAGCTCCATGCAACTCTTAGATATAATTATTTTTAATAGCAGGAAATGGCCATTCGGCAAATCAAGTCTGTTCTTATTTGATAAATCTTTACCCAACCTATTTAACGTCTCACCATATCCCTTGAGAAACATATCTAATTGCCTCCTGAACACATTTATCCTGTCCACTTCAGTAGCCTTCCCTGGTAATTTATTCCTCAAGTCTATTACCCTTAGTGCAAAAAAATGTTTTACCTGACATCCTTTCCAACTTCAAATTTCCTTATTTCTAACGTGTGCTGTGCAGTTTTAAAAGCTTTTACACTAGTGAGAAATTTACCCAAGTCAGTCTTGAAATCTCATTCATAATCTTGAAAACATCAACTGTGGGGAAAGATTGTTCTGGTCACTAAAGAAAGAAAGACTTACTTTTATATAGCGCCTTTCACAACCACTGACTCCCCAAAGTGCTTTATAACCAATGAAGTACTTTTGAAGTGGAGTCACTGTTGTAATGTGGGAAACGTGGCAGCCAATTTTCGCACAGCAAGCTCCCACAAACAGCAATGTGATATGATAATGACCAGATAATCTGTTTTTGTTATGTTGATTGAGGAATAAATATTGACCAGGACACCGGGGAGAGCTCCCCTGCTCTTCTTCAAAGTAGTGCCGTGGGATCTTTTACGTCCACCTGAGAGGGGCAGCTGGGGCCTTGGTTTAATGTCTCATCTGAAAGATGGCACCTCCGACAGTGCGGCACTCTCCTCAGTACTGCACTGGAGTGTCAGCCTAGATTGTTGTGCTGTAAAATACTGATGAAGATCTCCTCTGGTCAGTATTTCTCGCAAAATCATAAGCAAGTTTTTTTTTCTCCCAGCGCATTAATGACTTCGCTGGCAATACCACACACACAGGAAACCTTCAGAAGAGCACTTCCACATGGGGGGAGTTTTGACTTTCGGTGACAGTGTAAAAACGGGCAATATCGATTCAGCCGACTGTTATACATCTCTCCCTGTTTTCATTTCCATTGAAGTCTCGGCCCACTCTACACGTAGCCGTGACTGCAGCTTCCAGCCCTGTACCTCCCGTGCTCCGTCTCCCTCTCTCCACCCAGGTATCAACTGAAGAGGAACCCAGAGACGGGTCCTTATTTATTTTGTAGCGAAGGAGTGCTCCTCCAAACTCCACATATGGGGGAAAAATTGGGTCACGCCCCCTTTGGGGCGCTAACTTCACCGGGGCGCTACTTTTAGCTCCCCGAAAGAATTAGTGCCCCCACGCCTGAAATTCTCTGGTAGCGCCCCAAGAAGGAGGCGGGGCACTACTGGAAGCGCCCCGCCTCCCTCTTGGGGCACTGCGAGTGAATATCACGGCGCTACTTGCCACAGTGCCATGCGTTGCGGCATGTCGCGCCGCGGTACTGCAGGCCGGCCTTGCGCAGCGCAACCTGGGGCCCAGCTGGGCCACTAGGGATCAGAGTGCCGGCAAAGGAGCCCGGCACACAAGAGAAATGCTGGGCTCAGTGAGAGCAGCCGGCACCCCGCGGGGGGGCTGCACAGGAGGCCGGGGACAGCACCGGGGGCAGGTGCTGGCAGGCGGCCAGCAATAAAATGGCCACCCGGCACCTCCCCTTTAATTAGCACCATCCAGGCCGCGGGTAGGCCCCCTTGACCCTGTTGGACATAGTGTCCGGCGGTAAGTCAGGGGGCGCTACCGAAGATCGCAGCCGGGGCACGAGCGGAGCGCTGTGCATGGCGTGACATCATCGCCGGAGGAGCAGCACCGCAGGGCGCTAACGGTTACCGCCGCTGCTAACCTCCCGCTGAATTTCGTGGGAGGTGTTGGCGGCGCCGCGCCCGGGCGCTAGTTGCTTTGCGTCCCATTAGCGCCCTCTTAGGGCGCTAACGGGAGGTGCAAATCAACCGAATTTTTCCCCCATAGGAACAGGAGGAGGCTATTTAGTCCCTCAAGCCTGTTCCGCCATTCAGTGAGATCATGGCTGACATCTGTGACCTGACTCCATACACTCGCCTTTGGCCCATATCCCTTAATACCTTTGGTTAACAAAAATCTATCAATCTCAGATTTAAAACTAACAATTAACCTAGCTTCAATTGCCGTTTGCGGAAGAGAATTCCAAACTTCTACCACCCTTTGTGTGTAGAAGTTTTGTCCTAACTTCACTCCTGAAAGGTCTGGCTCTAATTTTTAGACTCTGCCCCCTAGTCCTAGACTCCCCAACCAGCGGAAATAGTTTAACTCTACCTTATCAGTTCCCCTTAAAACCTTGCAAACTTCGATCAAATCATAAAAATAGCCCGCGTCACTGCCAAAGCAGGTCAACCTCCAGCCAGTTCCCCCATCCCAAGAACAGACCCCCCTTTTTCCTGGATGTCGGCCGGGCTGCCCCGGAGTGCTTGTCTTCCGCCCGCAGCCCGCCAGCCCCACATTAATGAGTTCCGGCCGGTCTCCCATCAGCATTATTGGGCGGCTGGCCAAAAAGAAGGAACAGAGGAAAAATCTACCCCTGAGTGTTGGCAGGCTAATGGGCCATGGGGGCGGCGGGGTGGGGGGTGTGTATCAGAGCCTGATAGATTTGCCCAATTCCTTGACACTGACTGCAATGGTATTATTACATCATTGAGCTGGCTGCGATGAACTAGCTCAGCACTGGAGTTATGCAATCTAATTGAGGTTACGGTTTACTGGTTCGGTACTATGCATGTCACGTCTTCAGCGGCCAAGAAGAAACCTGATCCTGGCTGACAGATGCTCTGCGGAAGCGAAATGTGCAACGCTGCCCTTGTGGTGCAGGGTAGCAAACTGTGAGCTGCTAAACTACGGCTGTAAATAAAAGCAAATTGCTTCATCTGCCGGACGTTGCTAATATCGTACTCGCTCCCGACAACCTATGGATCAGTAGTAATCTCAACATAAAATCTCAGTGACAGGGAAAACAGCTAGAGTCTTGTCATGCTGAACACATTTAAAAGGGGTACTTGTGTATTCAATTCAGCCGACAGTTTTATTTTAATATAAAAGAGATTAAATGTACTGGGGTTAATTGGTTATATATTAATCCTGTGAGGGAAGTATCCAGTTAAAGATGCTTTGCATAATAGCAATAGTCCCGCCTACACATTGAACCACCCCACTTTGCGATTAAGACTGGGTAATTAGTTCCTTTCCTGATACCCATTTGCCTACCCTGCTCCTCTTCCCTACCTCCGTACTCACACAATGAATGGATTATTGGTTCTGTAGATTCAACCTGCCAAGGATCACAGCTATCATTAATCACTGGGCCGGCTCCATGAGGTCTCACGAGGAAACAGAAATTAGCCCCGATATTTACCGAGGCGGGATTTCCAAGCCCGGGGGGAAGGTGGGGATGGAGTTCTGGTCGGGCTGACCGCTGTACAGTTTTATCGCCGCAACGTGCGTGTTTTATTTCTCACAGGTTCCCCGCTCGGATGCCTGCCTGATTAACAGGCCTGGCTCCATGTCAAGCGGGGAACGCACCAAAAGAGGCCATAGAAACATAGAAGATAGGAGCAGGAGTAGGCCATTCAGCTCCTCGAGCCTGCTCCGCCATTCAATGAGATCATGGCTGATCATCCAAACTCAGTACCCTGTCCCTCCTTTCTCCCCATATCCCTTGATCCCCTTAGCCTTAAGAAATATATCTAACTCCTTCTTGAATATATTTAATGAATTGGCCTCAACTGCCTTCTGTGGTAGAGAATTCCACAGGTTCACCACTCTCTGGGTGAAGAAATTCCTCCTCATCTCTGTCCTAAATGGCTTACCCCTTATCCTTAGGCTGTGACCCCTGGTTCTGGACTCCCCGACCATCGGGAACATCCTTCCTGCAGCCCAGGCGCAGGGAGGGAGCCCGTTGCTCGGGTTGGAGATTGAGAGGGTGTTGGGGAGTGGGGTGAGGGGAGGCGGTACAGCATGGTTTGGAGGGTCGGGGGGGGGCGATCGCGGTGAGTGGGGGAGTCGGAGAGAGCTCGGCACCATCCAGGACAAAGCAGCCCGCTTGACTGGCACCCCATCCACCACCTTAAACATTCATTCCCTCCACCACCGGCGTACCATGGCTGCAGTGTGTACCATCTACAAGATGCACTGTAGCAACTCGTCAAGGCTTCTTCGGCACCACCTCCCAAACCCACGACTTCTTCCACCTAGAAGGACAAGGGCAGCAGGCGCATGGGAACACCACCACTCCCAAGTTCCCCTCCAAGTCACACACCATCCTGACTTGGAAATATATCGCCGATCCTTCATTGTCGCTGGGTCAAAATCCTGGAACATAGAAACATAGTAACATAGAAGATAGGAGCAGGAGTAGGCCATTCGGCCCCTCGAGCCCGCTCCGCCATTCAATGCGATCATGGCTGATCATCCAAATTCAGCACCCGGTCCCTGCTTTCTCCCCATATCCCTTGATCCCTTTAGCCTTAAGAATTATATCCAACTCCTTCTTGAATATATTTAATGAATTGGCCTCAACTGCCTTCTGTGGTAGAGAATTCCACAGGTTCATCACTCTCTGGGTGAAGAAATTCCTCCTCATCTCTGTCCTAAATGGCTTTCCCTTTATCCTTAGACTGTGACCCCTGGTTCTGGACTCTCCAACCATCGGGAATATCCTTCCTGCATCTAGTCTGTCTAGTCCTGTTAGAATTTTATAAGTTTCAATGAGATCCCCTCTCATTCTTCTAAACTCCAGCGAGTACAAGCCCAATTGACCCAATCGCTCCTCATACGTCATTCCTGCCATCCCAGGTATCAGCCTGGTGAATCTTCGCTGCATTCCTACCATGGCAAGAACATCCTTCCTCAGATAAGGCAACCAAAACTGTACACAATACTCAAGATGTGGTCTCACCAAGGCCCTGTACAAATGCAGCAAGACATCCTTGTTCCTGTACTCAAACCCTCTTGCTACGAAGGCCAACATACCATTTGCCTTCTTAACCGCCTGCTGCACCTGCATGCTTAACTTCAGTGACTGGTGCACAAGGACGCCCAGGTCTCGTTGCACTTCCCCTTCTCCCAATCTATTGCCATTCAGATAATAATCTGCCTTCTTGTTTTTGACACTAAAGTGGATAACCTCGCATTTATCCACGTTATATTGCATCTGCCATGCTTCTGCCCAATCACCCAACCTGTCCAAATCATACTGGAGTTTCTCGGCATCCTCCTCACAGCACACATGCCCACCCAGCTTTGTGTCGTCTGCAAACTTGGAGATATTACATCTAGTTCCCTCGTCCAGATCATTAATATATATTGTGAATAGCTGGGATCCAAGGACCGATCCCTGCGGTACCCCACTAGTCACTGCCTGCCAGTCGGAAAAAGACCCGTTTATTCCAACTCTTTGCTTTCTGTCTGCCAACCAGTTCTCTATCCAAGTCAATACCTTGCCCCCAATCCCATGTGCCTTAACTTTATGTGGGACCTTTTCGAAAGCCTTTTGAAAGTCCAAATACACCACATCCACTGGTTCTCCCTTATCTATTTTACCAGTTACATCCTCAAAATATTCCAGTAGATTAGTCAAGCACGATTTACCTTTTGTAAATCCATGTTGACTTTGTCCGATCCTGTCACTGTTTTACAAGTTCCCTGCTATTACATCTTTTATAATGGACTCTAGCATTTTCCCCACTACCGATGTCAGGCTTACCAGTCTGTAATTCCCCGTTTTCTCTCTACCACCTTTTTTGAACAGTGTGGTAACATTAGCTACCTGCCAATCCATGGGTACTGTTCCAGAGTCTATCGAATTTTGGAAGATGACCAGAAACTCCCTCCCTAACAACGCTGTGGGTGTACCTTCACCACACGGACTGCAGCGGTTCAAGAAGGCGGCTCACCACCACCATCTCGAGGGCAATTAGGGATGGGCAATAAATGCTGGTCTTGACAGCGACGCCCACATTCTATTAAAAAAAATATTTAAAAAAAGATCGGCGACTGAGATGGGAGGTTGGTGGTGTGTTGAGGGGGGGCTCAGATCGTGGGGGGAGAGGTCCGATCACGTGGAGTGGGAAAGAGGTTTGGTTGGCGGGGGGCCGGGTGGGGGAAGCACTGCTGCTCCTCCTGGCCCACAAGCAGTGCTGGAAAGGCACTTACCTCTTCCACACAATAGTCCTCGCCTCCTCGAGACCCGGTAAACCTGATCGGCCAAGGTTAAACCTGGAAGAGAGATCAAATTTGAGGCCCGCAGTCTCATTAAAATACTTAAATGAGTGACCTGCCTCCCATCCCGGTTCTGTTAAAACTGGAAGTGAGCAGGTTCAAGGCGGAATAACAACAGAAAACGCTGGAAAAACTCAGCAGGCCAGGCAACATCCGTGGAGAGAGAAACAGAGTTAACGTTTCGGGTCGAAGCCCTTCTTCAGAACTGAGAAAAAAGCAGGAAATGAAACAGATTAAAAGGCAAGTTTGGGGGCTGGGAAATGGGGGAGGGGATGAAAGAACAAAAGGGAAGGTCAGGGAGAGGTGAAGAGACATTAAGAGATATTCAAGACGAGACGAGATGGTAATAGGACAGGTAAAGAGACAAAGGATGGCTCTAGATGAAGTGTGAAATGCACTGGCAGAGTGAGAGACAGTTGCCATGTGGGAGAGAGAAAAAGGAAAAGGCACAAACCAAAGGTGTGGATAAAAAATATCTAAAAATATAATAGGGGCCGAGGTTATGATCCGAAATTGTTGAACTCAATATTGAGTCCGGAAGGCTGTAAAGTGCCTAATCGGAAGATGAGGTGCTGTTCCTCGAGCTTACGCTGAGCTTCCGTGGAACAATGCAAGGTTCAGGTTCAAGGCGGGTTGGGTTCGGGTTTGAGATTTCTCACATCCCACCAGTCCCAAAGCCACCCGTTTTTGGGGGCTTAATATTACCCCCAAGGTCACAGAGACAAGAAAACACGGTCCCCGATGAGTTGGTTGGTTAAGGCTTCGTCCTGTGTGGAATCGAGCTGTTCAGAGCAGGAGGATCCCGGATTCGATTCCCCGCAGGGTGTTGAGTCGGCTGATTTCAGTTACTATTTGCTTCACCGTCACTACGGTAAAGAGGGGCGAGAGAAAATCTCCGAGTTCCCACTCCTGATTGCTATGAAAGGACCCCTGCTGTAATATTGTCGTGGGTAATTCTGACTTAGTGCGATAGTGTAAAACGGGCAATGAGCGAATGGACAGCCCGTTTTACATCTCTCTCCGTTTTAAATTCCTGTTGAAGTCAATGAAAATAACAATGGGAAGAGTTGTAAAACAGGCTGCCGATTCACTATTGCCCATTTTATACTCTCGCACAAAGTCTCAATTACCCTCCTTGTGCATGGACTTTGGGTGAGAACAGGTTTGGGCTCGGCTGTTGTCGTTGAATAGCTGTCAACATTCATTGTCGTGGCTCAATGACGGGCGAACACTTGGGTGAGGTGCCAGAGTGGAGCTCGTGCAGCCGTATCATTGTGAGTTACTTTCACCTTCGGGAGGTTCCTTTTGTCCATGAGGTTTCTTCAACTCTGGATTTTCTGGCCCACTACAGACTTCTTCTCTCTGTCAGCTGTGGCTCAGTGGGTAGCACCCTCACTTCTGAGTCAGAAGGTTGTGGGTTCAAGTCCCACTCCAGAGACTTGGGCACAAAAATCTAGACTGACACTGCAGGGCAGTGCTGAGGGAGTGCTGCACTGTTGGAGGGGCTGTCTTTTGGATGAGACGTTAATCTGAGAGGCCGTCTGCTCCCTCAGGTGGATGTAAAAGACCCCATGGCACTATTTCGAAGAAGAGCAGGGGAGTTATCCCCAGTGTCCTGGCCAATATTTATCCCTCAATCAACAGGAGTAAAAAAAAAATTATCTGGTCATTATCGCATTGCAGTTTGTGGGAGCTTGCAGTGCGCAAATTGGCTGCTGCATTTCCTACATTACAACAGTGACTACACTTCAAAAAGTACTTCATTGGCTGTAAAGCACTTTGGGACGTCCTGAGGTCATGAAAGGCGCTGTATAAATGCAAGTCTTTCTCTCTCAGTATGCTGTTTCAGAAGCGAGTATTGGCGCTTTCTCTGTCGAACAAGTTTCTCTAGAGCCAGGGGATGAGTGGCTCCTTTTATTTTTTTCCTGTGGAGGGGAAAAATTTAGATTGGAGAAATGCGAGAAATACGCTGCAGTGCAGATGTAACATCTGTCCCAGCGCAATCAGAAAGCAGCAGCCCAGGACACCGATCTCTTAACAATTGCTATTTCTTTTTCAGTTTTTCCAACCCTCTTGGAGGCGATACCTGCAAGTCTTCATGTCAGTGTAATACTATTTTCTGCAGCCTTCATTGTGTTTGCTCTGGTCGCAGCCGGATTCTTCATGTTCAATGCTTTCGGACGACCTTACGAGACCCTCCATGGTCCCATGGGCCTGTACCTTTGGAATACCATTGCATGTAAGTATCCTTGGGATTAGCATGGTGTTGCTCCTTTGTCAAGCCCAAAGCCAGACAGGTGAAAGGATGGAGGTGGAATAATGGCTAGAGTTTTGATTATTTGCTTTGGTGCAGACGGAAATTAATTGAAAACTTCAAAATCTTTCAAAAGAAAGGCCCTTATTATAAGACCACGGGGTCGATTTTCAGTGCGCCGTGAGGCGGGCTTTTAGGCGTGCGGGGGGCTAAAATCCCGAATTCGGGGGTCCCGATACCATCCCGCCCAAAACCCGCCTCCATGTAAGTTTCAAAGGAGGCAGGCACCCGCCCCGCACTGGGACCCGCCTACCTGTGGCGGGAAGGGATTAGTGCCAATTAACTGCCTAACAGGTAGTTAACAGGCAGTTTTTAGCCTAATCCCTATTTTGAAGGTTGTCGTGTGGGATTCCCGACGGCTCCAAACCATGCCAGGTTAGGGGAGTCGGGCTGTCGGGTTGAAGGACTTGGAGGGGTCGAGATGTCGGTGTTCAGGTGAGTGATGGGTGCATGAGTGCAAAGGTAAGTGTGTAAAGAAGTTTAAATTACCTGTACTTACCTTAACAGCATTCCTTCCTTCCTCTAGGCTTCGGGAGTCCATCATTCAGCTGGCACAGAAAGCAGAATGGCCGCGAGCTGTCAAAAGTGACAGCCTTCAGCTTTCAGTGCCGGCGAGATTTCTAACTGAGTCTGTGTAGAAGGACTCAGGTTAGAAGTAAGACTGTCAGTGTTTGACAGTTTCAAACAGCTGTGAAACACTGATATTTCATCTGTCAACGCGTCTTGACAGGTGAAATTTCAGTCTGTGACGTCACCTGTTGCCGGGTGGCCCTTAATTGGCCTGCTGAGCCCGCTGGACGGGCTCAACAAGATCAATCAAGTGAAAATCGCATGGATTGGCCACATCTTGATGGAGGCGGGACTACAACCCAAAAGTTGTAGTCCCGCCTCCTTCCCAACTTCTGAATGAAAATCCAGCCCCACGTATAAATAAGAGGAAAATACTGACTTCTATTTCAAAAAGATAGAGATTTCTTGTACAACAACAGAAAATGCTGGAAACACTCAGCAGGTCAGGCAGCATCCGTGGAGAGAGAAACAGAGTTAATGTTTCAGGTCTGGGACCCTTCGTCAGAACTGGAAAAAGTTGGAGATGGAACAGATTTTTAAGCAAGTGTGTGGCGGGGAAAGGGGGGAGGGGAGGAAAGAACAAAAGGGAAGGTCTGTGATAGGCTGGAAGGCAGGAGAGATTAAAAGACAAAAGGGATAAAAGAGACTTCTTGTATGTGGTTTAGATTTGTGAAGAAAGAAAGGAAGAAAATATTTTATTTATTTATTTATCACCTTTCATGACCTCAGGATATCCCAAAATGCTTTACAGCCAGTGAAGAACTTTTTGAAGTGTAGTCACTTTGTAACGTAGGAAGTGCGGCAGCCAATTTAAGGCGGAGATAGACAGATTTTTGAACGATAAGGGAGTCAAGGGTTATGGGGAGTGGGCAGGGAAATGGAGCTGAGGCCAAGATCAGATCAGCCATGATCTTTTTGAATGGCGGAGCAGGCTCGAGGGGCCGAATGACCTACTCCTGCTCCTACGTCTTATGTTCTTATGTTCAATTTGCGCACAGCAAGGTCCCACAAACAGAAATAAATAACCAGATAATCAGGACACCGCGCAAACTCCCCTGCTCTTCTTCAAACGTGGGATCATTTACACCTACCTGAGAGGGCAGACGAGACCTCGGTTTAACGTCTCATCCGAAAGACGGCACCTCCGACCGTGCAGCACTCCCTCAGTACTGGCACTGGTGTGTCAGCCTGGATTTTGTGCTCAATCTCTGGAGTGGGGACTTAAACCCACAACCTTCTGACTCAGAGGCGAGAGTGCGGCCCACTGAGCCACAGCTGACACCAAATACATGGGGATGAGCTTGGTGCCTGCTGCAATACTAGAACTGGAATAAACCACTAACAAAACAAATCCCTGCCAAACCTTGAGACCCACAAAACTCGAACAGGACAAATCAGCAATACAAGACTGGGCTTCAAGAGCCGGACTGTTGTAGCTCAGAGATGCATGTGGCCCTCATGCTGCAGGTTGGATACTGCAGCCTAGAGCCATTAGAGAGGAGGCTGTTGCTCTGTCAGCTTACTTTGAATTGAACCCAGGACCCACACCTGAAAAGACAGTTGCTGATTTTACAAAAGAATAAAAGAAACAAAAGAAGTAAAAGAGATTAGAAGCTAGACGAGATGGTAATAGGCTGAGATTAGGTGTAAAGCCCTGCCTTCGATCTAGTTTCTTTTCTTTCCAGTTTTGAAGAAGGGTTCGACCCGAAACGTCAACTCAAATTTCTTTCCACGGATGTTGCCTGACCTGCTGAGTTTTTCCAGCATTTTCTGTTGTTATTTCCTGAAAAGACAGTGTTTGGCAGTGTTGCCAACTCGTTATTTTGTTCGCAAATGACTGATTTTGAACCAGTGATTCATGGGGGGTAGAAGGAAGAGAATTCTTTGCTCCCATTGCCATGAAGCACACACATTTAAACAACAGCGCAAAATCAACGGGGGTCATTTTCAACTTAACGTGGGAAGGTTGTGGGTCGGCTGCCTGTTACAGAAACCGCTCGATTTTGCTTTTCATTGTGGAAAGGAAATTCGAGTGGGTTCTATAACGGCCGCCCGACCCGTAACACCAGTTCTACAATCCAGCGGTAAGTTGAAAATTGTCCCCCAATCAGTTGGTAACAAGAGCCACTGACATTATTGGTTCGAATCCGGTCCACGCGTGCATTATTCACCATGTCGTCCCCGCAGAATTGAGTCTCGAGAGGTGTGGCTGAAATTCATCGGAAAGCTCAATCAAGTTCCAACTAGCTCCGTGAAGAATCAAGAACTTAGCGGCGTCAAAACTGCAACGAGTTGGACTGTTTGAGGAACCGAGGGTTTTTCTTTTTAACAATCTTGGCAGATTGCACTGACAGATTGTAGCATTATCCAACATTAGCCGGGGCCCATGACTCAACCATCGTGAATGAACTGAGGCATCATAAATTGTCACTGCTGGAACTGTTGCCTCACGATCGTCAGCGTGCACGAGGGAGTTTAAAACTTGTTGGGTAGCAGTCCACTTTAGTGCCCATTGGCTTGAAGCCCAGAGAGATTTGAGTTGCCCACTCCCAGTGTAACTAATGGCTTAGATGTAGAACAAACATTTGATTGGATCTTCGGGGCTGATTTTCGGTCAGCTAAGCTATTCTCAAACCCACCAACTTCTTTCTGATGAAATATTTTAAAAGATAGCTTCTTTCCATTTCTCCTGGAATAATGTGGCACTTAATCATTCACACTGAGAACGATTGGCGTTGGGATCATACAGCTTGTTTACTTGACCCCTGTTCAAGGTGAAGATGTTTTTATTAAGTTTACATTGAAATTACAAATGTATTTTTTTTAATTATTGAGGAACCTAGGTGAAGGGCCTAGTTTTGAAATCCTTCCCTAGCTGAGGTTTAAAAGTAGGGAAAAAAATGAGGCAAGTCAAGAAGACTGATTAGGAGATGTCAAACTTTGGTTTAAAAATCCTGAATGACGATTGTAGGAAGAAGGGAAGACAGATGGAGATAAGGGGGTAGATTGTCAATTTGCTGATTGGGTGCCTGGTGTAGAAATCGCCTGATCTTCATTTCCATTGATTTCTATAACAGGCGGCCAATTTTACACCAGTTTTATGCCTGGGAAGCATGTTGAAAATCTACCCCAAGGAGTTCTACAGTTCTACAGTCCCTTGGAAAATAAGTTTGAGTCAGATCTGGTGGTATCGACACAGCGAGGGTACAGAGAGAAAGAAAAATGTGTACAATGGTGTACTTGGAGCGTAGGAACATCAGGAGCAGGAGTAGGCCATTCGGCCCTTCGAGCCTGCTCCGCCATTCAGTAAGATCATGGCTGATCTTCGACCTCAGCTCCACTACCCCGCCCGATCCCCATATCCCTCGATTCCCTTAGTGTCCAAGAATCTATCGAACTCAGTCTTGAATATACTCAACGACTGAGCATCTACAGGAAGAACAAGGCAGCAAAGGTCAGCGGAGCACTAACCATAATCGCATCAATAAACTGGAAAGAGAATGAGAAAAGGTTTTGATAAGTTTCTAGAATATCAATGAATTACTGGACATTTTCTTCACAATTGTTGTGTGGTAACACATAGCAAGCACAGAGGGACAAATACTTTTGTCCTTTTAAATATTCTCTTAACAACATCCTTATTTTTTGAATGGTGAAAGACTGGGAAATGTTTGCATTCAGAGGGACCTGGGTGTCCTTATACATGAATCTTCTTCTTAGGCAGAAAGTTAACATGCAGGTACAGCAAGCAATTAGGAAAGCAAATGGTATGTTAGCTTTTGTTACAAAGGGATTAGAGTATAAGAGTAAAGAAGTCTTACTACAATTATATAGGGAAATGGTGAGGCCACACCTAGAGTATTGTGCACAGTTCTGGTCTCCTAACCTATGGAAAGACATACAGGAAACTCTGTTTTTACCAGTACCTAAATAACCGGAAATCTCTCTTAACCGGCAAAATTCAGGAGTAGGTTCAGGTAAGTTTTACTTCATATTAGTGGCCGTGTAACCGGGGTTCCTGGATCTGTGGCCGTGTAACCGGGGTTCCTGCACCTGTTGCCATGCAACAGGGATGTCTGGATCTGTGGCCATGTAACCGGGGTTCCTGCACCTGGGATGCCTGGATCTGTGGCCGTGTACGGGGCTCTTGTACCTTAGTAAGTATACCTCTTTGTAATCCGGACTTTTTGATCAACCGGCAGCACGCCGGTCCCGTCGGTGCCGGATAAAAAAGAGTTTCCTGTACTTGCCTTAGAGGGAGTGCAATGAAGGTTCACTAAATTGGTTCCTGGGATGAGGGGATGGCCCTATGAGGAGAGATCGAGTAGACTGAGCCTATATTCCCTAGAGTTTAGAAGAATGAAAGGTGATCTCATTGAAACATATAAAATTCTTTAGGTGCTTGACAGGGTTAAAGCTGGGAAAATGTTTCCCCTGGCTGGGGAATCTAGAACACGGGGTCACAGTCTCAGAATAAGGGGTCGGCCATTTAGGACTGAGATGAGGAGAAATTTCTTCACTCAGAGGGTGGTGAATCTTTGGAATTCTCTACCCCAGAGAGCGGTGCTCAGTCGCTAAGTATATTCAAGACAGAGATCGATAGATTTTTGGAATTAAGGGATATGGGGATAGTGTGGGAAGGTGGAGATGAGGTAGAAGATCAGCCATGATCTTATTGCATGGCGGAGCAGGCTCTAAGGGCCAAATGGCTGACTCCAGCTCCTATTTCTTATGTTCTTATTCTCTTTTCCCACTTTAGGTTCGTGTGGTTTTATGGTGATGATACTGTTTACCTCAGAAACGAAAATTCATCGTCTGTCTGAGAAAATTGCAAATTACAAAGAGGGAAACTTTGTCTTCAAGACACACACTGAAATGTTTGGATATTCCTTCTGGCTCGTCCTTGCTTGCGCAATGATGCATTGTATCAATATACTGCTCATCAGATTAGCTGGAATCCAATTTCCTTTCTCAAAATCAAAAAATACCGATTCGGGTGGCGGGGGAGCTGACCTGATGTATTGAACGTGTAATTACTTCCATACCCAGAACTTGTAAGTCAATTTTCCAGCTGATGTGCCTTTAAAATTGTGCCGGGACTCTACCTAAAACCCAGCGTTGAAGAATTCAGAATCCTGAATGTACATCGTAGACTGTGTTGCTTAAATGATCCATATGATCCGCCCACCTGGATGACATGACGTTCGAACTGCTAACACATGTTACACAGCTGAAATCAAAGGTGTGGCATTATCAGCGGATCGTTGCGAATAGGAGAAGCAGCATGAATTTGACAATGAAACAGAACGTACACACGGAGGGATCGCCACTTTTTGAACATTACTGCCTTTGAAATTGTGTGGTGCAGTATTAGCAACAAACTTGTCGACATATATATATATATATACATAAATATATATATTTTCTTTTTTTTTCTTCCCTCCCACAGGGCAGCACGGTGGCATAGTGGTTAGCACTGTTGCCTCACAGCGCCAGGGACCCGGGTTCAAATCCGGCCTCGGGTGACTGTGTGGAGTTTGCACATTCTCCCCGTGTTTGCGTGGGTTTCCTCCGGGTCCTCCGGTTTCCTCCTCACAGTCCAAAGATGTGTGGGTTAGGTTGATTGGCCATGATAAAAATTGGTCCTCAGTGTTAGGGGGGATTAAATATGTGGGGTTACGGGGATAGGGCTTGGGTGGGATGGCTGTCGGTGTAGGGACCGGGTGCTAGGGTTTGGATGATCTCGTTGAATGGCGGAGCAGGCTCGAAGGGCTGAATGGCCTACTCCTGCTCTATGTTTCTATTCTACCAGCGCAATTCACACCCCATCTAGAGCCATCCTTTGTTCCTTAACCTGCCCCATTACCACCTCCTCTCGCCTTGAATATCTCTTAATCTCTCCTGCTTTCTATCCTATCACTGACCTTCTCTTATCAAATCAACTTTTATTGTCATTGTTAGTGCACAAGTGCAGTACAACGAAATGTAGGCTTGCGGCTCCCGAGAGTGTACATTTAGATTAAGACATTTAAACATTCAACATACATTTGGCTTGTAATACATTAACATAAACATAACCATAATAAAGTGCATTGGCAGATGTGCAGGCTTTAGAGTTTATTTGTGGAGTTCAGTAGGATGACAGCCCTGGGAAAGAAGCTGTTCCTAAGTCTGGTCGTACGGGTGCGAATGCATCTGTAGCGTCTCCCAGATGGCAGGAGGGCGAACAGACTGTGGCTGGGGTGGGTAGGGTCTTTGATGATGGACCGTGACCTCCGTAAACAGCGTTTCTGGTATATGTGCTCTATGGTCGGTAGCTGGGTGCCGGTAATGCGTTGGGCAGTTTTGACTACCCGCTGCAGGGCTTTCCGGTCATAGTAGCTACAGCTGCCATACCATACTGTGATACAGTTTGTCAGGATGCTCTCTATTGTGCAGTGGTAAAAGTTAGAGAGGATCAGGGGTGACAGGTTACATCCCTTCAGCCTCCTTAGGAAATATAGGCGCTGCTGTTCTTTCATCCCCTCCCCCCTCTTTTCCCAGCCCCTAAACTTGCTTTCCATTTCCTGCTTTTTTCCAGTCCTGACGAAAGGTCATCGACCTGAAACGTTAACTCTGTTTCTCTCTCCGCGGTGCTGCCCGACCTGCTGAGTGTTCCCAGCATTTTCTGTTGTTGTTTCAGCTTATGTCTGCTCGTTCTTCATTCCCCTATCAGAGGAAATGCATTCAGTATTAATATCGCACAAGACAATTTCAAGCCCTATAACTTTTATGAGGAATTAATTTTTCCTGCAGCATTTTTGAGAGTTAATTGTTAGCAGTTCACTTTAAAGGCATCAGTATTGAAAGAGCTGCAATATCTATTATGTTGCGTTTTCAGTATCAGTCGGGAATTGTTTTAGTAAATTTATGTAGAGCTGAGATTGCCCATGTTAAGTCTGTGTGTTATATTGCGAATTACTACACAGACCACAAGAGTAAACTTTAACAGGACTTTACTGGTTGAAGGTCAGGGCGGAACTGCCCAATAAATCATTACACAGCACTTATATACCGGTGTGGTCACCGCCGGTATTACAGTATACAGCAGCCAAGATAAAGTAGTGCAACTCTTAAAATAGTTCTCTTAAAGGTGGAACGGTTACATACAATAGTTCTCTTAAAGGTGGAACGGTTACATACACTACAATCCTCCCTTTTTAGCTTACAATATATATATTCTCCATTAAACATAACATCATAACATAGATACACAACTTCATGTAAACAGTTCACAGATTCAGTCTGCGGAAAACAATTCACAGATTCAGTCTCTGCGGAAAACAGTTCACAGATTCAGTCTCTGCGGTGGCGCCTCCTGCGCTTCCTGATTCGGTCCGGATAACGCCTCGGTGGTGTAGTAGTTTTCGATGGTGTAGTAGGTTCTTGTTGCTGGGGTGACTCATCTAATAGTCCTTCACTGGACTTAACAGCTTGAACTTCCGTAGCTTCAGAACCAGCTTGAACTTCCGTAACTTCAGAACCAGCATTGCTGACTTCTAAAAGCTCGAGTACCTTGGGAAGTTTTTCTACTTCCAAACTGATTTGACTCAGTTCGGAAGGACCACGTGCGTGACCTGGTAGAGGTGATAATGGTTCAGATGGGTCATCATCTTCTGCTTCGTCTTTTCCTTTTCTGCTTCTTGGAGACTCTCTGGGCTCCACTCCCAGCTGCATGCACAGTTCCTCCTCCTCTTCCTCCTGTTGCCGTAGTAGCGCCACCATCTCCCGGTGTTTCTTAGACTTTTCATGATTCTTCATGGTTTTTGCACTTTGGAAGATTTCCCCACAAGCTGGGCAGAACAGGTCGTGGTAATATTCGGTGTTGTCCTGAGCTAGGCCAGCGAGAGGGTCTTCTATTTCCTCCCTGCCCAGCTGGACGTTAGCCAGCTTTTGTTCCAAATCCAGACATCTCTCCTGAAGAGACTTCTTCATGTGTTCAGCTTCATCCAGCTTTTTCTGGGCTTCCTGCAAGTCTTTTACTAATGACATCATTTGTGATTTCAATACTTCAACTTCATTCGGAGATTGATTGATCGGACTATTCAATCCCTCTACTGGAGCAGCTGTTTCAGCATTCTGTTGTTCTACATTGACGTGAGTCAGCGTACTCTTGGCATCCAAGGGCTGCTCTGCTGCAATCTTCTCAGTCTGTGTTGCAACCTCAGCTATTTCAATAACTTTTGAGAGCTCCGAACCCCTTCCCTTTGCAGATTGAAGCTCGTGTTCAAGTTTTTCCCATTTCAGAGTCTTGTCCCTCAGCATATGAAGGAGTTGGCTGACCGTTAACTCTTCTGACATCAGATGTTTCCCAGTATCGTCGTCATGTGTTTTTGACGTATAGGCTGCAGGGCTGTTTGTAACCTTGCACTGGGGCTCCTTTGCTGCTTTTAATTTGCCATCATCCGCAGCCTCCACCATTCGAATTTCAACAAATGAATCGTCCGGTGATGCTGCACCCAACTTCAGTAGGAGCTCGGAATTCATGGCAACCAAATCAGCCTTTTCTGCCTGCAACCTGCTAACAAGCGCCTTCAGTTGCTGAACATCTTGCTCCACCAGATTAGAGCACGCACCTTCAGAAACCGAATCAGCTTTGATTCGTTTGGCCTCCTCGCGCAGACGGTTTGTGTGTTCCTGCTCCATTTTCTCCATCAGCTGCTTCTGCTGTCTTTCCAGATTCTCCCACTCTGTGTCAAAGAACTTTTTCGTTGCATTCATCTCTTGCTCAAAACGGCGAATCATTTGTTCTAATTGCTGTTGTAGTTTGAAATGGAGTTGAGTTCGAGCCCGGTGTTCCTCAGAAATGTGCATGTCTGTAGACTGGACAGACTCAGAATTCTCTGTCAAACTATGTGATTGTTGTTCAGTGGAATTCTGTTCTGATACTTTGTTCTCCTCTGAAGCATAAGCATTTATGCACTCCTTCGTTTTTCCATCATTAGTCTGCAAGTCCATTTTAGACTTGTCTTTTGCACATGGGCTGGTCTTACCATCATCAGTTCCAGAGTCTGAGCTGATTGTCTTCACCGAGTTCTCGCTCTTTATTGCTTTTAGGGAGTGCCAGTCCATATTTATTTTCCTGATCCACTCCCGTCCCAGAAGTGGTGGACCTCCCTCAGGTAGTACATATAAGTCCATTCCTTGGTGTTCTTTGCCCTTGTGTCTCACCTTGACTTTTATCTTTCCGATGGGGTATACTCTTTGCCCCGTGTATGTCTGCAATACAATCTTGGTATCTCTCAAGGGTATATGTGAGAATAGCCGCTTGTAGTCCCTTCGGTTTATGACTGTTAGGGCTGATCCTGTGTCCAATTCCATTTTCACTTGGACTCCGGCTATCTTGAGCGGGACCCAGATAGTTTGTAGGTCAGCTTCCTTACTCACATTGTGAATTCTCAGACTACCCAGTTCCTGGCTGTTGGAGTCTGAATCCGAATTCTGTTCATCCGAACTCTTCTCAGCCAACTTATGTACCTTTCTGCACTTTTCCTGCGGTGACTTTTTGTTGCTGGTCTTCTTACCTGACCGGCATACGTTAGCTATGTGACCAAGCTTGCCACATTTTCTACATTCCTGGTTTTTAAACCAGCATTGGTTCTGATCGTGTGTTGTCTTTCCACAACGATAACATTTCGTTGTACCCAAAGCCATTTGATCTACGCCGAGTACCGCTGCCTTCAGCTGCATTTCCGCCGTGCCTCTCGCTGCGGCTTCGTGCGATGCTGCAATAGAGACAGCCTTATCAAGTGTAAGATCATTCTCTTCGAGCAGTCGCTTTTGTGTTCCTTCCTTTGACAACCCACACACGAACTTGTCTCTCAGTGCCTCTGTCAGATTTTCCCCAAACTGACAGTATTTCGCTAGCCTACGCAGTTCAACCAAGTACTCCGCGTTGCTTTCCTCTTTCAGTTGCGTTCTCGCATAAAATTTAAATCGTTCCGCTAACATCAGCGGTGTGGGGTTCAAATGATCCTTCAGGACAGCAACAATATTAACGAAAGTCTGATCCGCCGGTTTAGCTGGTGATAGAAGATGCTTCAATAGCCCGTATGTCTTCGCACCCATTGAGTTTAGTAAGGTTAGTGCTTTATCATCATTTGATATTTTATTTGCCTTACAATATATCTCTATGCGTTCTACATACGTGGCCCAATCTTCCACATCGGGATCGAAATCGTTGATGTTACCACGCTTAGGCATCTTCGCAATCTTTTTGAGAAACAACAACGAAATTTTTCTTTAACTTTTTTTTTCAAAAATGGCGGTTTCCCGCGCTTATCTTCTTCCCCGCCTCCGAGAATGGCGGTTTCCCGCGCTTGTCTTCTTCCCCGCCTAAATGGCGGCTTCCCGCGTTTCTTCCTCTGGCGGGAGGGGTAAAGCTTTGCCCTCGGGCGACGACCGCTGGCTTTCGGGGTTCGCAGCCTGCGCGCCGGCTTCAGTTTATTCTGAAAGCGCGAGAACAGCTGATTGAGTTCCTTGTTCCCTTTCCTGACAGGGGCAACCGGGCGCTGGGGACAACCAGTTGGCGGCGGACAGTTCCAGCTCTTGGTCCTTTGCGGAAAGCTGCTGTAAGCCGCTGGGCAGAAATCTCGCTCGGTCTCCCTCGCTCGGTCCCGTTCTCCCTCGCTCGCTCGGTCTCCCTCGCTCGCACGGTCTCCCTCGCTTGCTCGGTCTCGTTCCCCCCTCGCTCGCTCGGTCTCGTTCTCCCTCGCTCGCTCGGTCTCCCTCGCTCTCCCGCTTGCTCAGGCTCTGTCTCTCCCGCTCGCTCGGGCTCTGTCTCTCCCTCAGCGGTTTTCAATCGTGCCTCCCAGCCCCTCTTGCAGTCCGGTCCTTTCCCCCCCCCCGGCTGCGGCTGAGTTCTCCGCGGTTTTTTAAATTTTTTTTTATTTTCTCCCGCGCCTTACGATCCCGGTCGCTGCACCTCGCGGCCTCGGTAGCTGCCCGGCCTTTTTCACCGGTCGCGGTCGAGCTGTCTCTCGACGCTGTTACGTCTCCCAGCCCGCTTGTAGCCCGGTCTCTCACACCGGCTGCGTTCCTTCACCGCGGCTTCTGTGCCCTACGCTGCCCCAGTCTCAGCGCCTCTGGCCCCGACTTCTGTCCGGCTCCTTTCCCCGGCCGTGGTCGAGTTCTCCGCCCTTATATCCTCCGTTTTTTTTAAATTACTCCCCTACTCACAGTCAACGTGGCCGACTTGCTTCTCGTCGCTGATCGGCTCACCCACCACCGTGATAGAAGGGACGATCACTTCCTGTTGCTGATGGAAGGCTTCGTGTCAGAATTCTTCCTTCTTCCTTTGCTCTGCAGACTCGAGTCTTCTCTCAGCAGAATAACGAGGGCGGATGCCTCTTCTCGACGCCCGTTAAACTGCCTTGGATGTATCTCTGCCGCAGGGTAAGATCGAACTCGTCGCCACTGTTAAGTCTGTGTGTTATATTGCGAATTACTACACAGACCACAAGAGTAAACTTTAACAGGACTTTACTGGTTGAAGGTCAGGGCGGAACTGCCCAATAAATCATTACACAGCACTTATATACCGGTGTGGTCACCGCTGGTATTACAGTATACAGCAGCCAAGATAAAGTAGTGCAACTCTTAAAATAGTTCTCTTAAAGGTGGAACGGTTACATACAATAGTTCTCTTAAAGGTGGAACGGTTACATACACTACAGCCCACATTCCACTTTGATACCCTGTAGCGTGCTGCCCTTAAAATGTAGCCGGTATGATTAACGATTTAACTTGATTGAGTTTCTGACCTATCATTAACAACAGTCGTTCGGTGTGCCTTAACGATATTTAAGTCTGCTAATGGCTGGGACTGGAAGTGGGGGAGGAGGGAGGGAGGGGGTAAGGTGGGGTGTCGCACTTAGAGAGATAGAGAGCATTCTATACATCAACACATTGTACCACCGTCAGAGGAGTTCCACTCCTCTATATAATATCTTACCAACCATCTCATTTCAACAATTCTGTGTTCCGTCCTTTGGTGTCTTCGTAGCGCCAAAATTGGCCAGGCTGCGTAGTTGCAGAAAGTGGTCTGGCAATGCCTCAATTATAAATTTCTCATCCTTGTTTTCAAATCCCTCCATGGCCTCACCCCCTCCCCTATCACTGTAACCTCCCTCAGCCCTACAACCAATGTTCCCCCCCACCCCCCAAAGGGTGCGCGCCACCTTTAAGGGGGCTGCGCGGCCCATTCACAATTCTGCGCATGCACGGAGTTTACCTTTGGAAAAGCCGGTCCCGGGCTGGGCGGGACCAGCAGAGAGCTGCGCGGCCACAGTGGCAACAATTTTGGGGATTTGATAAAAGCAACTAATGGATAGCGACACAGGATGTGTGAGTGTGGAGGTTTGACAGCTCAAACAACTCGGATCGACCATTAAAGGAACATTTCACTATCTCTGATGATTGATTTACTGAGAAAAGGTAAGGAAGACGGTATAAAACACAGTGGCTAAAATAAATATCGGCGCTACAGTTGGAAGACGGTGGTTTGGCCAGTCATCTCGCCTACAACTCTCCGAGATCTCTTCGCTCCTCCAATTCTGGCCCCATTGCGCATCCTTTGATTTTAATCTGGAATTCCCTCCCCTAAAGCTTTCCGCTTCTCTACCTCTCACTCCCCTCCTTTAAGATGCTCCTTAAAACCTACCACTTTGGGATTGGTGTCCGATTTTGTTTGGTAACGCTCCTGTGAAGCGCCTTGGGACGTTTTACTACGTTAAAGGCGCGATATAAATGCAAGTTGTTGTTGTGGTGAGAATGCTGGTGATAAAGGAAGTACTGAGTGATGTAAAAAGACTACTGAGCTTGGTTTGAGTAAAAAACAAGGCTTTAATCAACTGTTTCAAAACCATGAGATTTCTAGTTACAATCACTAGTTCCTGGTTACAGAAACATCCTGAGCAAGCTGGGCCCACGCCCGAGTATTTATACTCCATGGACGGCGCCACCAGCTGGCTGCCCAGTGTTACTTCATGAGTCATGATAAGATTCATGACACTGAGGAGCTGAGTTCTATCAATCTCTCTCAAAATGTCCACAATGTGGGTCAGCAATGAGACTTTCATGGAACCCGCCCCCCCCCCCTTAGTAACAGAATGTCATTGGTGGAAGCCTGTGAGGAGGGCCAGGCACCTCCCCAGGGAATGGTGAGCAGCGAAGCTTAAAAAGTGGGAGCAAAAGTAAAGTTAAACACCAGAAGGTGTAATTTTTTAAATTATTACAACTGCTGTAAACTGCAATTAAAAGATTTACCAACTTTTGGTTAATGCAGGATAACATTCCCTCGTGTCATCAATCTTAAAGTATAACGATTTGGAAGTGTTGTGCCAAATTAATGAATTCACAATATTTAATATAACAAATAGAAATTAGCAGGTATAAATAATGAAGGCGTACCAGCGGAACCCTCCAGATTATGCGTTGCCATGGTGCTGCATTGCATTCTATCTTAATGGTTTTTTGCAGAAAAGCAATGTAGTCCTGGCAGGAGATTCGAACAGATTGACAGTGTCTGCCTATGGATTAATGTGTTTTAAATGCAGTAGATAGATGTGAAAAAGTTTGAATGGGCTTGAGTATATGTCATTTAGAATAGAAATTTCAAGAAATAGGGCTATAGGATCTGGAATGCACTGCCTGAAAGGGTGGTGGAGGCAGATTCAATTGTGGCTTTCAAAAAGGAAATTGGGTAAGTACCTGAAGGAAAAAATTTTGCAGGACTACGGGGAAAGGGGCGGGAGAGTGGAACTAGCTGAAGTGCTTCTGCAGAGAGCTGGCACGGGCTCAATGGGCTGAATGGCCGCCTTCTGTGCTGTAACCATTCTATGATTCTATGATTTGTTCCACACTAAATTCCTGCATTACTCAAAACTAGGTTTTAAATCAGTGAAGTTGGTACAAAAAAAAAGTCTTGCATTTATATAGCGTCTTTCACAACCACCGGACGTCCCAAAGCGCTTTACAGCCAATGAAGTGTCTTTTTGAAGTGTAGTCACTGTTGTAATGCGGGAAACGCGGCAGCCAATCTGCTCACAGCAAGCTCCCACAAACAGCAACGTGATAATGACCAGATAATCTGTTTTTGTTATGTTGATTGAGGGATAAATATTGGCCAGGACACCGGGGATAAGGCTAAAGGGATCAAGGGATATGGGGAGAAGGCAGGGGCAGGGTACTGAGTTTAGATGATCAGCCATGATCTCATTGAATGGCAGAACAGACTCGAGCGGCCGAATGGCCTACTCCTGCTCCTATCTTCTATGTTTCTATAACTCGCCTGCTCTTCGAAATACAGGTAGACTATCCTTTATCCGAAAACCTTGGGACCAGCCGTATTTCGGTTTTCGGAGAATTTCGGATTTCGGAAGGTGGGTCGGCAGGGCTCCGCGGGGGGGTCGGCGGGGGGTCGTGCGCACGACTTACGCTGACGCTCAGTGTAAGTCGGCGGGGGTCGGGGTCGGCGGGGGTCCGCGGGGGGGTCGGCGGGGGTCGGGGCCGGCGGGGGTCTGCGGGGAGGTCGGCGGGGGGGGTTGGCGGGGGGTTGTGCGCACGACTTACGCTGATGCTCAGCGTAAGTCGGCGGGGGTCGGGGTTGGCGGGGGTCCGTGGGGGGGTCGGCGGGGGTCCGCGGGGGTCCGCGGGGGGTCGGCGGGGGGGGGTCGGCAGGGGTTGGGGCCGGCGGGGGTCCGCGGGGGGGTCCGCGGGGGGTCGTGCGCACGACTTACGCTGGACTTACGCTGACCGAAAAAACCTTCGGTTTTTAGAGGGTTTCGGTTTTCAGAAGTCCGGATAAAGGATAGTCTACCTGTAGTGCCATGTGATCTTTTATGTCCAACTGAGAGGGTAGACGGGGCCTCGGTTTAACGTCTCAGCTGAATGACGGCACCTCTGACAGTGCAGCACTCCCTCAGCACTGCACTGGAGTGTCAGCCTAGATTTTTGTGCTCAAGTCCCTGGAGGCAATGAACAATATATATTTTTTAATCTTTCCTTAGACTAATTTAATTATAGAATCCTACAACACAGAAGGAGGCTATTTGGTCCATCCTCCCTGTGCTGGCTCTTGCCCCAAAGCTCTGCAACAAAATTAGTGGCAGCAAGGTTGACAAAAACGGATTATTATTAAAATCAAAGCATTATAGGGAGATTTTAAATACACTAGAATGTCATGATGGCGACTTCAGTGTTATCAGTTGTATCAGATCAGGGCAATGAGGGAATGGACAATAAATACCGGCCTTGCCAGCGACACCCACATCCTGAGAATGAATAAAGAAAATATAAAATTCACTAAGCAGTGAGTGACCTCATTAACACGCTTGAACGAGTTACTGAGGTCTACTGTTACAGAGCTGAATTAACATTAATAGTCATGCAGTCACAAACCCAGGGATGATTCAGCATCAATTTTAGGTGTTAAAGCAGCTCCCTCACACTGTCAGTCTCAGTTACCCTCCAACCCAGCACCTGTCCCCTCATCGCCTCCCCCTTATCATGCCCTCAGGATGCTCCAAAGCTCTTTACAAAAAGCGGATTACTTTTCTAGCACCGTCACTGCTGTCGTGTAGTCGGACGCGACAGCCAATGAGCGCACAGCAAGCTCCCACAAACAGCAAATAAATGGCCAACCAGATAATATGGTTTTTTTTTTGCTCGAGAATAATGTTGCCACGGACACCAGCATAAGTGCCTGCCCTTCAAAGAGTGCCGTGGGATCTTTGATTTCCATCTTAGCAGACACACAGGGCCTTGTCGAATCCGGGAGACAAAAGTGTTCAAAATGCTCAAAAGTCATTCACATCTTGAAGGGGCAGTTATGAACTGTTCACCTTCAATTCTGTAAGTACTTATTCCTTTATACACCTGTGCGTTGTACTGTAACGGATCTAACTCGTATTTGTGTTCTGAACTGTTAAGCCTTGCTTTTAGCCGCATGGTCTTCTGTTGGTTTCTAGAACAATCTTACATTCCTGGAAAGACATGTCTAGCAATTAGTGCTGAACATGGTGAGATACAGACAAGCTGTGTCTGGTCACTGACCTCGAGCCAGAGAGTTATAGAGAGTTAGCGCACATTCCCCCCTTTAAGTAATTTTAAGTTTTGTATTTCTTCACCTGTAACGTATGGGGATAGATTTTCAACTGGCCGCCCCGGAGTAAACCTGGCGTTGTGGGTCTGCTGCCCGTTACAGAAACTGCTCGATTGACTTCAGTGTAACTGAATATCGCGCGGGCCCTATAACAGGCGGCACATGCTATATCGCCCAAAGACAAATTTCTGCCCCATTGTCTGCAGTTGAGTAACTACTTGGTTACAATGGTCAAAATCAGTATAAGTGGCTGAGCCAGTATCAGGGGCTAATGGCTACCCATTGGGGGAAAAATTCAGTTGGTAGCGCCTCCCGTTAGCGCCTTAAGAGGGCGCCAAGTGGGGCGCAAAGCAACTAGCGCCCGGGCGCAGCGATATCTGCGCCTCTTGCGAAATTGACCGGACATATTAGAAACATAGAAACATAGAAGATAGGAGCAGGAGTAGGCCATTCGGCCCCTCGAGCCTGCTCCGCCATTCAATGAGATCATGGCTGATCATCCAAATTCAGTATCCTGTCCCTGCCTTCTCCCCATACCCCTTGATCCCTTTAGCCTTAAGAAATATACCCAAGTCCTTCTTGAATATATTTAATGAACTGGCCTCCACCACCTTCTGTGGTAGAGAGTTCCACAGGTTCACCACTCTCTGGGTGAAGAAATTCCTCCTCATTTCTGTCCTAAATGGCCTACCCTTTATCTTTAGAATGTGTCCCCTGGTTCTGGACTTCCTGACCATCGGGAACATCCTTCCTGCATCTAGTCTGTCCAGTCCTGTCAGAATTTTATAAGTTTCAATGAGATCACCTCTCATTCTTCTAAACTCTAGCGAGTACAAGCCCAATCAACCCAATCTCTCCTTATACGTCATTCCTGCCATCCCAGGTATCAGCCTGGTAAATCTTCGCTGAACTCCTTCCATGGCAAGAACATCCTTCCTCAGATAAGGCGACCAAAACTGCACACAATACTCAAGATGTGGTCTCACCAAGGCCCTGTAGAACTGCAGCAAGACATCCTTGTTCCTGTACTCAAACCCTCTCGCTACGAAGGCCAACATACCATTTGCCTTCTTAACCGCCTGCTGCACCTGCATGCTTACCTTCAGCGACTGGTGCACAAGGACACCCAGGTCTCCTTGCACTTCCCCTTCTCCCAATCTATTGCCATTTAGATAATAATCTGCCTTCCTGTTTTTGCCACCAAAGTGGACAACCTCACATTTATCCACATTATATTGCATCTGCCCTGTTTCTGCCCAATCACCCAACATGTCCAAATCATCCTGGAGTTTCTCGGCATGCTCCTCACAGCACACACGCCCACCCAGCTTTGTGTCATCTGCAAATTTGGAGATATTACATCTAGTTCCCTTGTCTAGATCATTAATATATATTGTGAATAGCTGGGGCCCTAGGACCGATCCCTGCGGTACCCCACTAGTCACTGCCTGCCACTCAGAAAAGGACCCATTTATTCCAACTCTTTGCTTTCTGTCTGCCAACCAGTTCTCTATCCAAGTCAATACCTTGCCCCCAATCCCATGTGCCTTAACTTTACATGCTAATCTCTTATGTGGGACCTTATCGAAGACCTTCTGAAAGTCCAGATACACCACATCCACTGGTTCTCCCTTATCTATTTTACCAGTTACATCCTCAAAAAATTCCAGTAGATTAGTCAAGCACGATTTACCTTTTGTAAATCCATGTTGACGTTGTCCGATCCTGTCACTGTTTTCCAAGTGCTCTGCTATTACATCCTTTATAATGGACTCTAGCATTTTCCCCACTACCAATGTCAGGCTTACCGGTCTGTAATTCCCCGTTTTCTCTCTACCACCTTTTTTGAATAGCGGGGTAACATTAGCTACCCTCCAATCCATGGGTACTGTTCCAGATTCCATCGAATGTTGGAAGATGATCAGCAATGCATCTACTATTTCTAGGGTCACTTCCTTAAGTACCCTAGGATGTAGATTATCAGGCCCTGGGGATTTATCGGCCTTCAATCCCATCAATTTCCCTAACACCCTTTCCCTACAAATACTGATTTCTTTCAGTTCCTCCCTTTCATCAGACCCTATGTTCCCCGGCATCTCTGGGAGGTTATTTGTGTCCTCCTTTGTGAAGACAGAACCAAAATATGTAATTAGTTGGTCTGCCATTTCTTTGTTCCCCATTATAAATTCCCCTGATTCTGACTGCAAGGGACCTACGCTTGACTTCACCAATCTTTTTCTCTTCACATATCTATAAAAGCTTTTACAGTCAGTTTTTATGTTCCCTGCAAGCTTACTCTCATATTCTATTTTCCCCTTCTTAATTAATCCCTTTGTCCTCCTTTGTTGCATCCTAAATTGCTCCCAATCCTCAGGATTATTGCTTTTTCTGACCAATTTATATGTCCTCTCCTTGGATCTTATGCTATCCCTAATTTCCCTTGTTAGCCACGGTTGAGTCACCTTTTTTGTTTTATTTTTGTACCAAACTGGGATGAACATTTTCTGTAGTTCATCCATGCGGTCTTTGAATGTTTGCCATTGCCTATCCACCGTCAACCCTTTGAGTGACATTCCCCAATCAATCCTACCCAACTCGCGCCTCAGACCATCGTAGTTTCCTTTATTTAAATTTAGGACCCTAGTCTCTGAGTCAACAACTTCATTCTCCATCTTAATGAAGAATTCGATCATATTATGATTGCTCCGACCCATGGGGCCTCGTACAACAAGATTGCTAATTAATCCTTTCTTGTTACATAATACCCAGTCTAAGATGGCCTGAACTCTGGTTGGTTCCTCGACATATTGGCCCAGGAAACCATCCCGTAAACACTCCAGGAATTCCTCCTCCACAGTATTGTTACTAATTTGGTTAGCCCAATCGACATGTAGATTAAAGTCACCCATGATGACTGCTGTGCCCTTATTGCACGCTTCTTTAATTTCCCTTTTAATGCCATCCCCCACCTCCGCCTTACTGTTTGGAGGTCTATATACCACTCCCACTAACGTTTTCTGCCCCTTGGTATTTCTCAATTCTACCCATACAGATTCCACATCATCAGAGCTAATATCCTTCCTTACAATTGTGTTAATCCCTTCTTTAACCAGTAATGCTACCCCACCTCCCTTTCTTTTTTGCCTATCTTTCCTGAATATCGAATACCCCTGGATGTTGAGTTCCCAGCCTTGGCCATCCTTGAGCCACGTTGCCGTAATCCCAACCAAATCATATTCGGTTACCTCTATTTGCGCAGCCAATTCATCCACCTTATTATGAATGCTCCTCGCATTAAGACACAAAAAGCCTTCAGGCTTATTTTTTTAACGCTCTTAGACCTATTAGAATTATTATTTACTGTGGCCATGTTTGATTTAAACCGTTGATTTTTCTGACTGCCACTTTTGTTTTTCTCCTTCCTTTCTTTTGCTTTTATCCTTGTTTCCCTTTCCTCTGTCCCCCTGCTCAGGTTCCCAACCCCCTGCCATCTTAGTTTAAACCCTCCCCCAGAGCACTAGCAAACACACCCCCTAGGACATCGGTTCCAGCCCTGCCCAGGTGCAAACCGTCCGGTTTGAACTGGTCCCAGCTCCCCCAGAACCGGTTCCAATGTCCCAGGAACTTGAATACCTCCCCCTGGCACCATTCCTCTAGCCACGTATTCATCTGAAATATCCTTCTATTTCTACTCTGACTAGCACATGGCACTGGTAGCAATCCTGAGATTACTACCTTTGAGGTCCTATTTTTTAATTTACCTCCTAACTCCCTATATTCAGCTTTTAGGACCTCATCCCAGTTTTTACCTATATTGTTGGTACCTATATGCACCACGACAACTGGCTGTTCACCCTCCCCATCCAAAATGTTCTGCAGCCGCTCCGAGACATCCTTGACCCTTGCACCAGGGAGGCAACACACCATCCTGGAGTCTCGTTTGCGGCCGCAGAAACGCCTATCTATTCCCCTTACAATAGAATCCCCTATTACTATAGCTCTACCCTTCTTTTTCCTCCCATCCTGTGCAGCAGAGCCACCCCTGGTGCCAGGAAGTTGGCTGCTGCTGCCTTCCTCTGATAAGCCATCCCCCCAACAGTACTCAAAGCGGTGTATCTGTTTGAGAGGAGGATGTCCACAGGGGACCCCTGCACTACCTGCCTGCACCTAGTACTCTGCCTGTTGGTCACCCGTTCCCTTCTTGCCTGTCCAACCTCTACCTGCGGTGTGTCCAACTCGCTAAACGTGCTATTCACATTGTCCTCAGCATCGTGAATGCTCCAGTATGCATCCAATTGCAGCTGCAGTGCCGCAATGTGGTCTGTCAGTAGCTGCAGCTCGATACATTTCCTGCACATGTAGTTGTCAGGGACACAGGAAGTGTCCCTGAGTTCCCACATAGCACAGGAGGAGCATACCACGTGGCCGGGCTGTCCTGCCATGACTTACCCTTTAATTAATTGAAATTAAATTAAATCAATCAATCCCACCAATTACACTACAGTTAAATGGTTTACCAACAGTCCCCGCTACACCAGAGAGACCTTAGAAACTATAATCCACAGAGTTAAAGTTTAAAAAGAGAGAAATACCAACCAATCACCTACCTGCTTTATGGTGACGTCACACTTCAATTACTTTTTACTTCTCTCCCTCCCTCTGAGCTCGGAGACTGAAGACTGGAATGCCTCACCTGGTCTTGGAGCTGTTTTAGAACTCGGTCGCCTCATCCCTCGCAGGTCCGCCCGCCTGCCGTCGCTGCTCTGAGGCCTCACCTGGTCTCGGAGCTGTTTTTGAACTCGCCGCCTTGGTCGCCTCATCCCTCGCAGGTCCGCCCGCCTGCCGCCGTTGCTCTGAGGCCTCACCTGGTCTCGGAGCTGTTTTTGAACTCGCCGCCTCGGTCACCTCGTCCCTCGCAGGTCCGCCCGCCTGCCGCCCGATCTCCTGCGCTGGCAGATCTTGACGTCATTCGAGAGTGCAACGCCCTTGTGATGCCCCGGACCGGAAATTGAGTGGCGCCCCCTGCCTTACCGCCTGCCGGTAGCAATAACAGGTTGAGTGGAGCGTTATGCTGTCAGAAAGGGACTAGGGGAGCGCTATTTAAAGGCGACCGCTTCCTGCCTTATTTTGTCGGTGACATTTTTGCACCACGCATTCTGAGAGAGAGAGAGAGAGAGACTTCTGGAGAGATTCAACACTGTGTGAAGGAGTTTTGGGTACTGAGCAGCACTTTGCAGGTTGATTTTGATTTGCCCTTCCTTGTATCGATTTAGAAGAGACTATGGGGTCTGCACTCTGAGCTCTTTCCCTGGGTCTCTCCATTGTTCTTTCCAGCAGATTTGATGTACAGGTCTCTCCAGGCTGAGATTCAGGCCGAGATTCAAGGCTGCAATGAGTAGGATGTGGATGGAGAACAAGATCAACCCTCCCCTTTCAGGTAAAAACAGAAAATGCAGGAGAAACTTAGCAGGTCAAGCAGCATCTGTGAAGAGAGAAACAGAGTTAACGTTTCAGGTCGATGCCCATTCGTCAGAACTCCATGTTAAGAATTGGATGGCGCCAGTGTGTCTGTGTTCCATTGCTGACTGACACCACCTGCACTGCGCCCGCCCTCTGTGGTAGCGCCTCGCTCCTCGGCCTTAGCGCCTTAAGAGAGGTGCGTGGTGCCTGATTTAGCGCTCCAATCACCTCCAGGGGTGATAAAAGCCAAGTTTGCTGTCGGAGGCGATAATTAGCGCCAGGCGCTAAACTTTGCGCACCGCTAGTAATGGCGCCCCATATGGGCCAATACCAAATTTTTCCCCCATTATGTCCAAGTGTCCAGCAGGCAGTTGATGTTCCGGTTAGACCCTATGGAAAGGGTTCAATATGTCCAAATTGGCCAGTCTGCCAGTATAACGTTAAGCAAATTTATCACAGCGGAAAGAGCAGAATATCATTACTTTCTCGGACAGTGTGGCAGTAAGTGCATTATAATTGGCATCAGAATCTCCTGTTTGTTGTTTGGGAGTATAATTACATAGAATTACATAGAATGTACAGCACAGAAACAGGCCATTCGGCCCAAGTAGTCTGCGCTGGTATTTATACTCAACACGAGTCTCCTCCCATTCCATCTACCTCATCTCAGCCTTTCAGCATATCTTTCTACAGGAAACTTTGGTTTATCCGGAGGTTAACTGTCCGGATTGCTCGATCCACCGGCAAAATTCAGGAGTCGGTTCAGTAAGTTTTTTTTCTTTTCGTTGCTTTTTTTTCACCAGTCAGGCTCTGCAAGGTCTAGCTAAAGCTGTTGCTTAGCTACAGAGACGCTTGCAAGCTACGGCCGACTGTTTAGAAGCTGTGCAACAGGGTTTGTTGCTAGATACGGAGCTCAAAAGCTTCCGTATGTTTTAACATTAGCGCTGGTTTGTCCGGCAGTTTTGATGGGACGGCAACAGCTCGGTCCCATCGGTGCCGGATAGCACAAAGTTTCCTGTGTTTCCTTTTCTCTCATGTACTCGTCTAGTTTCCTTTTGAAAGCATCTAAGCTATTTGCCTCAACCACTTCCTGTGGTAACGAGTTCCACATTCTAACCACTCTCAGAGTAAAGAAATGTTTCCTTATTTCCCTATTGGATTTATTAGTAACTGTCTTGTGTTTATGGCCCCTAGTTTTAGAGTCTCCCGCAAGTGGAAACATTCTCTCCACATCCACCCTGTTCAGCCCAGTCACAATTTTAAAGACCTCTATCAGGTTACCTCTAAGTCTTCTCTTTTCTAAAGAATAAAGCCCCAAACTATTCACTCTTTTCTGATAGCTGTAATCTCCCAGTTCTAGTACCATCCTTGAAAATCTTTTTTGCACTTTCTCCAGTGCTTCTATGTCCTTTTTATAGTATGGAGACCAGAACTGTGCACCGTACTCGAAGTGCGGCCTGACCAGGGTCCTATACAACTTTAACATAACTTCACTACTTTTGAATTCTATATCCTAGGAATAAATCCCAGTGCTTCGTTAGCATTTTTAATTGCTTTGCTGACCTGCGATGCTGCTTTTAATGATTTGTTCACCTGTATCCCTTGATCCCTTTGCTCTGCTATTCATATTTTCCAAGGTGTAGGTGATGTTTCTGTTTTTCCTACCAAAGTGCATCACCTCACATTTATCCATGTTAAAGTTCATTTACCGCTTAACTGCCCAGTCTGCAAGTTTCCGAATGTCTTCTTGAATTATGTTGCATTTTTCCTCTGTTAGCTATACCCCCCTTACAATTCCCAATTCTATTACAAAGTCCAACTGACTGCTCTATTACACTGATTGAATGACGTATCCACTGGGCAAGTGGCACAAATTAGAACAACAACAACAACAACTTGCCTGGATGAGTGCAGCTCCAACAACACTCAACAAGCTCAACACCATCCAGGACAAAGCAGCCCGCTTGATTGGCACCCCATCCACCACCTTAAACATTCACTCCCTCCACCACCGGTGTACCGTGACTGCAGTGTGTACCATCTACAAGATGCACTGCAGCAACTCGCCAAGGCTTCTTCGGCAGCACCTCCCAAACCCGCGACCTCTTCCACCTAGAAGGACAAGGGCAGCAGGCGCATGGGAACACCACCACCTCCAAGTTCCCCTCCAAGTCACAAACCATCCTGACTTGGAAGTATATCGGCCGATCCTTCATCGTCGCTGGGTCAAAATCCTGGAACTCCCTCCCTAACAGCACTGTGGGAGTACCTTCACCACACGGACTGCAGCGGTTCAAGAAGGCGGCTCACCACCACCTTCTCGAGGGCAATTAAGGATGGGCAATAAATGCTGGCCTTGCCAGCAACGCCCACATCTCGTGAACGAATATTTAAAAAACCTTGCATTCATACACAGCCTTTAATGTAGTAAAACGTCCCAAGCAAAGTTCCTTTTGGCCGCGAAGCGCTCTGCAGCTCCCGCGCAGCCAGTGAGCCGACTTTTAAATAGAGAAAACCGTGCACGCGTAGAATTTCAGTGCCACGGGCCATTAAGACGTGCAGCAGTGTTTCAATTTCCTGTTCCCTCGTAACTGCACCCAATAGGAGGCCTGAGTGCTCGCCGTGACATAAAAATTAGCCCAGAGAGGAAATCCGGGTGCAAAGACGAGATGTCAGAGAAGTTTCTGTGTGCACCAGGAAAATTGGTCCTCTGGCATCAAGTGAGTATCATTTGAGTCAAAAATTGAAAACACCAATAACACAGTTAAGTGTTTGCAATTGTGGTTAACAACAGCAATTTGTATATCCAGAGCCTCGCCGTGCAGCTGTGTGTGGTGTGTGGGATTCCGAGTTAAACAAATGTAGTGGTGCAGTTTGTATCATACCGTAACACAGTTACAATCTTTCCTGTAATGTTGGTTCACCCCTCACCTGGCTTTTGTTTCTATTTAATTAGTTGTTGAGAGAGCAAGGATTAACCATCAATAACTGTGATCTGACTCGCACTGAAATCCTACCTTGCAGCCAGTGAAAGTGGATCCATTAGCGCTTGCAGCCGTGGTTCATGTTTGTTGTGGCCATCTGGCCTGGGGCATTTCTCTCATTCCTCGGGGATTGAGACCTTTGAAGGGGTTACCATCTTAAAGGCACCCAGGAGATCGTGTCAGGAGCTAATGAGAGCACCTTGTTTGGCCTTTTCCACTTTTTTTCTGACTTTAGGTGACTGCCCATGGTGAAGTGGAAAAGACCGTTACTGAATTATAATAATTTCCTACTAGGAGGTTCTCGGCAGGCTTCCCAACGTCTCTTGGTCGTGTATCTACTTTTTGACTTGTACCTTCTGCAATCCACGGGCCTCCAGGCATGATTTCGGAGAGCCTGGGTGTTGAGTCAGGAAGTCCATACTATTCCTGGTGTAAAGTGCCCTCATTGTGGCTGTTTAGCATGTTGTTTTCCATGGCCTCGTCCCTCCCTATCTCTGTAATCTCCTCCAGCCCCACAACCCTCCGAGATCTCTGCACTCCTCCGGTTCTGGCTTCTTGCACATCCCCGATTTTAATTGCTCCTCCATTGGCGGCCGTGCTTTCAGCTGCCAAGGCCCTAAGCTCTGGAATTCCCTCCCTAAACATTTCCGCCTCTCCACCTCTCTCTCCTCCTTTAAGATGCTCCTTAAAACCTACCTCTTTGACCAAGCTTTTGGTCAGCTGTCCTAATATCTCCTTGTATGGATCAGTGTCAAATTTTGTTTGATAATCGCTCCAGTGAAGCCTCCTTGGGACCAATGTTCCCTCTAAAGGTGCTGGAACATCTCGGGGCCCTGGCAGAGCCTGTAGAGAGAAGGGAGAATGCCGAGCTTGAGTGAGCAGTGTGGAACCCCGCAATGTGATCTGCAGTGGTTCATGCTGCACCTCCTGATCATGAGTGTTAAAGGTCTGGGTTATGAAGGGAAAAGGAAATCAGGAGAAACTTAGGCTTGTCAGCCTTGAAAAGAGGTAACAGACAGGTGACCTTACGCAGGTAAAAGAAGATAGTAAAGATTGTGCGAAAGGTAAACCCAGAAAATTGCTATTTAATGCAGTGCGACTCGGGTTCTCAAATGGGTAATAGGCAAATTTAGAACTGATACCGGGAAATTCTTCTTCAGGCAACTAGTGATAAATACATTGAAGGAATCCCAGATAGAGTAGTGGAGGCAAAAACCCTGGAATGATTTCTACTATCTATAAGGCACAAGTAAGGAGTGTGATGGAATACTCTCCACTTGCCTGGATGAGTGCAGCTCCAACAACACTCAAGAAGCTAGACACCATCCAGGACAAAGCAGCCCACTTGATTGGTACCCCATTCACCACTTTAAACATTCACTCCCTCCACCACCGGCGTACCGTGGCTGCAGTGTGTACCATCAACAAGATGCACTGCATCAACTCGCCAAGGCTTCTTCGGCAGCACCTCCCAAACCCGCGACCTCTTCCACCTAGAAGGATGAGGGCAGCAGGCGCATGGGAACACCACCACCACCAAGTTGCCCTCCAAGTCACACAGCATCCTGACTTGGAAGTATATCTCCGATCCTTCATCGTCGCTGGGTCAAAATCCTGGCACTCCCTACCTAACATCACTGTGGGAGCACCTTCACCACATGGACTGCAGCGGTTCAAGAAGGCGGCTCACCACCACCTTCTCAAGGGCAACTAGGGATGGGCAATAAATGCTGGCCTTGCCAGCAGCGCCCACATCCCATAAGCGAATAAATAATAAATCCATTGGATGTTGTGATGCAGGGACTTTAACGTAGATATGGATAGATGAGCTAGGATGGGCTGAATGGCCTTCCTCATCTGTGATTATCTTGTATTCCTGTAGCCATTGTTATTCATATACCCTGTGACGTAATAAAACTCACTATGCACTTAGTTTGAGTATAAAGCAAGGCTTTAATCAACTTGTTTCAGAACATGGAGGTCTCGTTGTACTTCACTAGTTCCTGTCTTACAAAATGTCCCTGGGGAAGCTGGGCCACGGCCAAGTATTTATACTCCTTGGACGGCGCCACCAGCTGGCCGTCCAGTGTTATTTCATAAGTCGTTTCTTTATAATGATGAGATTTATAACACTCTGTGTGGTCTGGTCTTTGAAAGTAGCTGACTTAAAATTGTAATGCACAGCCGCTTAATGTTCCAGTGCAGTACCACGGGAACCAAAAAGCAGTTTGCCGTGTTAAATTTGAACATTTTGGAAGTTTGCTGAGCAGTTGGATGTGTATAAAATATTTGATTGACTGGAAGATCCTGTGGAAATCAAGTGCGTCAGCAGTCAGTGAATAGACTGAACGCACAACCGCCAAACAACTTGAGCAAAGCTATCTGGGGTAGCATTGAAGATCAGAGTCTCTGTGGTATTATGCAGTACTCCGATGTTTCATTTTGAGTTAAATGTGTCCTAAATAAAGTTTAAAAAAAATTAAATGTGTATTGGAGTGTTTATGTAACCCAATACATGACATGATGTCACTGCACATTCTGTTACTAATTGTGACTGTTCTGCTAGAATGAATAAAATTAGTTATATAAAAAAAACAGACGGCTACAGCACATTAACCACTCCTGGCGTTTAATCCTTGCTAATCTGCAGAGTCTAATAAACGTAATCCCATTATGACTCATCTTTAGACGCTCACAAGGGGAGGGTTTCTTTTTAAATACACCTGTGAGAGATAATAAAAATCGGCTTAATTTGGAAAATTAAATATTTGGAATCTGTCCATTACTTTTCTTCAGTCGCACTGGTCTATCCTGCACTTTAAAGGGCAATCTTTGACTTCTCTTCAATGAATCTTCATTTCAATCATGTGATTGGGATTGTAACTCCCAGCCTGGCTAAACACTCCACTGGGATTTCAAAGGTAGTGTATGGTATGAACAGCTACTTTGGGCACAAATGCCCAGTCTGATTTGTTGCTTTATACAACAACAACAACTTGGCCTAGAAATTGGGTTTTGGCTTAGTGCCGGTGCTAAGTCCCCCTGCGCGCGCCAAAAGTTCAGTAGCGCCGCGCCCAAACGGCTGCCGGCGCTACTGAAGGGTCTTAGCGCCTGGAAAAGGGCGCTAACTGCCGTTTAGCGCCGCAATTCCGGCGCTGCGGCACCCGATGCGGTGCGGCAGGCTGGGGAAGTGCAGGCCTCCTCCTTCCGTTAAGGAGGAGCTGCCTGCACCCGGCCGCGGCCCGCGCAAATCTGTTTAAAAATGAGCCCGGCACCTCGGACAAGTGCCGGGCTTGCATCTGTTCCGGGGGGGGGGGGGGGGTGGAGAAGTCCGGGGAGGGAGCTGCGGGCAGGCGGCCGGCGGGAAAGCGGCCGGCCGCCGCGGGGCCTTTAATGCGCCGGCGCAAACACATGTTGGACTCTGTTGCCAGAGTCTTAGTTGCGGCTGCCACGGGCGAGGCGGCCGCAACTGAATTTCGGCGCTGGGGCCCGTCGGCATGGCAACCGGGATGCTGCGCACACCGATGACGTCATCGGTGCCGGCGCAGCGCTACCGGTGCAACGCCGCTTTAGGGCCCCAGGGAATTTTTCAACTGGCCATAACTCTGGCGCTAGTCCCTCTAGCGCCTCAAAAGCGGCGCTAAGGCTAGTGAATTTCTAGGCCCTTGTATTTATATAGCACCTTTAACGTAGTAAAATGTCCCAAGGCGCTTCACAGGAACGATTATCAAACAAAATTTGACACCATGGCACATAAGGAGAAATTAGGGCAGATGACCAAAAGCTTGGTCAAAGAGGTAGGTTTTAAGGAGCGTCTTAAAGAAGGAAAGAGAAGTGGCGAGGCGGAGAGGTTTAGGGAGGGAATTCCAGAGCTTAGGGCTTAGGCAGCTGAAGGCACGGCCGCCAATGGTTGAGCAATTATAATCAGGGATGCTCGAGGGAGCAGAATTAGAGGAGCGCAGCTATCTCGGAGGGTTGTGGAGCTGGAGGAGATTACAGAGATAGGGAGGGGCGAGGCCATGGAGGGATTTGAAAACAAGGATGAGAATTTTAAAATCGAAGTGTTGCTTAACCGGGAGCCAACGTAGGTCAGCGAGCACAGGGGTGATGGGCGAACGGGACTTGGTGCGAGTTAGGACTCGGGCAGCCGAGTTTTGGATGACCTTAAGTTTACGGAGGGTAGAATGTGGGAGGCCAGCCAGGATGGAATAGTCAAGTCTAGAGATAACAAAGGCCTGGATGAGGGTTTTTAGCAGCAGATGAGCTGAGGAGGGGGCCAAGGATAGATCCTTGGGGGAACACCAGAGGTTGCAATGCAGGAGCGGGAAGAGAAGCAATTGCAGGTGATTCTCTGGCTATGAATAGATAGATAAGAATGGAACCAGGTGAGTGCAGTCCCACCCAGCTGGACGACGGTGGAGAGGCGTTGGAGGAGGATGGAGTGGTCAACCGTGTCAAAGGCTACAGACAGGTCTAGGAGGACGAGAAGGGATAGTCTACCTTTGTCACAGTCACATAGGATTGCTGCGCACAAAGGCATCGAGTGCGTAGTAGCTAGCCGTGTCCCAGCTGAGCTGACGATTACTGACGCCCACAAACATTTTAGCGCAGTTTAAGGACAGTACAATTATAAGGTTAGTAGATGCACTGCCCAAGGTGTCAGCCATGGCACAGCAGGTAGCACTCTCACCTCTGAGTCACAAGGTCATGGGTTCAAGTCCCACTCCAGAGATTAGAGTGAAAAATACAGACTGACGCTCCAGCGCAGTGCTGCGGGAGCGCTGCACTGTCGGAGTTGCCGTCTTTCGGATGTCTTACCTCTCAAATGGACGTAAAAGATCCCGTGGCACTATTTTGAAGAAGAGCAGGGGAGTTCTCCCCCGGCGTCCTGGCCAATATTTATCCCTTAATCAACATCACTAAAAACAGATTTATCTGGACAGAGGCTTCAGGACGGAAGAGGAACAATTGGAAGAAAAGTGGCAAAAAATTTTTTTTTAATAACCTGTAATTAGTTAACTGGCCATTTGGTGGCGACTGTGATCCAACTCTAAAGTTAGCACGCACTTTTTGGTTGAAAGATTTTGATAATTCAAGGCATCTGTTACCCCTCTCATCCCCAGATCATGTCCCTGATTATTATGGTGAGATTTTTTTTCTGATGTAAATATGTTGATTTGTGATTTAACCCTTCTAGTATTGTGCCCTCCTGATAACTTTCCCAATATTCTCACTATTATATGATAAGCACTATAATAAGTAGAATCTCCACCTGTCAGCACATCCCTTGGTATCAGCTGTGTCTCAGTTGGTAGCACGCTTGCTTTTGGGCCAGAGGGATGTGGGTTCAAGGCTCCTTCCAGAAACTTGAGCACATAACCCAGGCTGACACTTCAGTGCAGCGCTGAGGGCGTATCAGAGGTGCCATCTTTCAAGTGAGACTTTAAACTGAGGCCCCGTCTGCCCTCTCAGGTCAATGTAAAAGATCCCACGGCCACTATTTCGAAGTAGAGCAGAGGAGTTATCCCCCGATGTCCTGGGCCAATATTTATCCCTCAACCAACATCACCAAAATCGGAATACCTGGTCATTTATCTCATTGCTGTTCGTGGCACCTTGCAGTGTGCTATTTGGTTGCTGCCTTTCCCTACATTGCAACATGTTAACATACACAGCGGGCTAGTGACACCGGCCCAGAAGAGTTCTGTGGGCATTAGGACCCAGAAGAATTCAGAAAGTCAAAGGGGTGTGACGTGTGCCCATGCTCTGATTGTCTTAGAACATAAGAACATAAGAAATAGGAGCAGGCGTAGGCCATTCAGCCCTTCGAGCCTGCTCTGCCATTCAATGAGATCATGGCTGATCTTCTGCCTCAGTTCCATTCACTAGCCCTATCGCCATATCCCTTGATGCACTTACTAGTCAGAAATCTATCGACTTCTGTTTTGAATATACCCAATGACTGAGCCTCCACAGCCCTCTGGGGTAGAGAATTCCAAAGATTCACCACCCTCTGTGTGAAGAAATTTCTTCTCATCTCAGTCCTGAATGGCCTACCCTTTATCTTGAGGCTGTGGCCCCTGGTTCTAGACTCCCCAGCCAAGGGAAACATTCTCCTAGCATCCACCCTATCAAGCCCTGTAATAATTTGGTATGCTTCAATGAGATCCCCTCCCATTCTTCTGAATTCAAGAGAATACAGGCCTAGTTTACTCAATCTCTTCTTATATGACAGGAATCAATCTTGTGAACCTTTGTTGCACTCCCTCTATGGCAAGTATATCCTTCCTTAGGTAAGGAGACCAAAATTGCACACAGTACTCCAGGTGTGGTCTCACCAAGGCCCTATATAATTGGAGTAAGACTTCTTTACTCCTGTACTCAAATCCTCTTCTAATGAAGGCCAGCATACCAATTGCCTTCCTAATGGCTTGCTGCGCCTGCACATTCACTTTCAGTGACTCTTGTACAAGGACACCCAGGTCCCTTTGAGCATCTGCATTCCCCAATCTTTCACCATTTAGGACATACTCTGCCTTTCTGTTTTTTCTACCAAACTGGATAACTTCACATTTATCCACATTATAATCCATCTGCCATGTTCTTGCCCACTAACTGAGTCTGTCGAGATCCCCTTGAAACCTCTTCACATCCTCTTCACAACTGACACTGTCACCTAGCTTTGTGTCACCAGCAAATTTGGAAATGTTACATTTAGTCCACTCATCCAAACGATTGATATAGATTGTGAATAGCTGGGGCCCAAGTACCGATTCTTGCAGTACCCCACTAGTCACAGCCTGCCATCCTGAAAAAGACCCGTTTATCCCTACTCTTTGTTTTCTGTCTGTTAACCAATTCTCAATCCATGCTAGTATATTACCCCCAATTCCATGTGCCCTAATTTTGTTCACCAACCTCTTGTGTGGGACCTTATCGAAGGCCTTCTGAAAATCCAAATACACCACATCTACCGGTTCCCCTTTGTCTACTCCACTAGTTACATCCTCAAAGAACTCCAATAGGTTTGTCAAACAGGACTTCCCTTTCATAAATCCATGTTGACTCTGCCCAATCTTACTATTAGTTTCTAAGTGCCCAGTTATTGCATCCTTTATAATAGATTCCAGCATTTTCCCAACTACTGATTGTAGTGATCAATAACATGTCATTCTGTGGTGGACACTAGGTGGAGCAGTAGAGCTGTATATAGCTGTATGTATAAGACTACACTACCCAGCTATATATTATATTAAGACTACATTACCCATGAGGCTAGGCTATCCACAAGGCAGCAGTCAAGATGGCAGCCTGCACACAGGAGCACACTTGCTGCATCTCTAGAGATACTGTACCTAGAGAACGTGTACTGAATAAATGACTAGCTAGAAGCTAGCTGTGTTCATAATAAGAATGTCTATTTATTAATGAACATAACATGGTACCAGGGTGGTGAAGATCTGCTGAAAATTGTGAAAAGCGACATGGAGAATTTGAAGCCACCAGAGCGTTTGAATCTCACAGAAAAAATCGACTACAACTGGCAGACTTTTAAACAGCAATTCGAACTCTACATTGCAGCCATCGGATTCGGTACGAAGCCAGACGCAAGGAAGATAGCGTTGCTGCTTACGGTTGCAGTCCCACAGGCGATAGAGGTGTTTAATACATTTGTATTTAATCCAGTGGAGAACAGAGAAAAATTAGAAGATGTGCTAAAAAAATTTGATGCACATTGCTCTCCCAAAAAGAATGAGACCTATGAAAGATACATCTTCTATTCTCGGACACAGCAGCAAAATGAGACTTTTGATAGCTTTATAACTGATCTGAAACTGAAAGCACAGACATGTAATTTCTCTGAGCTCAAAGCATCCATGATTCGTGACCAGATTGTGTTTGGTATTCATGATAAAAAAGTCAGGGAACGTCTGTTGAGAGAAACCGAATTAAATTTGGAAAATGCAGTGAAAATATGCCAAGCCAGCGAGCTAGCTCGAAATCACGCGAAGACTTTCAGTGAAATCAATAATGATGCGAATGTAATGAGTGATAATGCTGCTGTCGGTGCTGTGTCCTACAAGGGGAAGAAATGTGGGCAGAACAGAAATGAAAAGCAATCGGAGGATGAAATTTTTAATTGTAAATGCTGTGGTTACAAACACCAGTTAAGACAATGTCCAGCGTTTGGAAAAATGTGCACAAAGTGTAATGGAAAGAATCACTTTGCCAAACAATGCTTTTCAAAAGTAAAAGCAACGAAAGGGCAACGAGTTAATGTGATTGAGGACACTGATTTAAGTGAGACATTTTTTGTAGGAATGGTGTCATGTGACGATATCAAAAAAGATACAGAAAATGTGCAGCCTTCAGAAATAGACAATGCTGAACATAAAGTTAATGCAGTAAAAGAGGACAAATGGATGATCCCACTGCAGATAAATGGAGCATTAGTTACATTGAAACTGGACACTGGGGCAAAAGCAAACTTAATCAGTATGAGTGACATAAACAATATGAAAGAAAAGCCCAAAATACAGAAAAAGTCAGTACTACTGAAGGACTATAATGGACAGAAAATAGATAGCTTAGGTGTATGCAGACTTAAAGTGACAGTCAAAGACAAAGTGCATCATCTCATGTTTTCTGTTGTGGCTGAAAGGCTTGATTCACTACTGGGTGACAAAGCTTGTGAGGACTTAGAACTGGTCAAAAGAGTTTACCGTATAAACTGTGCCATAAGCAGACCAGATGACTCAGGTGATGAAGCAGAGAGCCCATCAAGGATGAAAAGGCCAAAGGGTATCCATGTCTTCAAAAAGCCTAGTTTCTCCAAGAAGAAAGAAAAAGACGTTAAGGTCAAAGAGAAGCCAAAGGAAGAAAAGCACAAAGAGGAAAAATACAAGGAGAAAAAGTCCAAAGATATAACCGCAGCAGATGTTGTTAAGCAGTGGAAAGAGAAAAAGAAAAAGAAGAAGCCTGCACCAGAGCAGGAAGCAGTTCCAGTGGATACTCCTTCTTTCCTCAGGCCAATCTTTGGTGTTCCATTAGCCGAGGCTGCTGAGAGGACTATGCTGTATGATGGGATCCAGCTGCCAGCAGTTTTTCGAGAGTGCATTGAATACATTGAGAGTTATGGCATGAAGAGTGAAGGAAACACTGAAACCCTCTCCAATCAAAGATCGCAAGGAGACCTCGATCTATACAAGAGCAGATTGATGACAATGCCGCAACTGCATCTTGTCATTCACCGCCAGAACAATCTCATGAAGACACATCAGACTTACCCGTGCTGAGAAGATCCACACGTGAAGTAAAAGAGCCTGATAGACTTCATCTTTGAGTACAATGTAAAGCTTTGAAAATATGTTGATTGTTTTGAAAATGTTTATGTTTATAGAGCACTAACAAAAGTGTTACTGATATTATCTTTATTGTTTTCTTGAAAGTTGATTGATATTGATTTTGTTAAACCTCAAAGAAAGGAGGATGTAGTGATCAATAACATGTCATTCTGTGGTGGACACTAGATGGAGCAGTAGAGCTGTATATAGCTGTATGTATAAGACTACACTACCCAGCTATATATTATATTAAGACTACATTACCCATGAGGCTAGGCTACCCACAAGGCAGCAGTCAAGATGGCAGCCTGCACACAGGAGCACACTTGCTGCATCTCTAGAGATACTGTACCTAGAGAACGTGTACTGAATAAATGACTAGCTAGGAGCTAGTTGTGTTCATAATAAGAATGTCTATTTATTAATGAACATAACACTGATGTGAGGCTAACAGGTCTGTAGTTCCCCGTTTTCTCTCTCCCTCCTTTCTTAAATAGCGGGGTTACATTTGCTATCCTCCAATCTGCAGGAACCGTTCCAGAATCTATAGAATTTTGGAAGATGACAACCAATGCGTCCACTATCCCAATGGCCACCTCTTTCAAAACCCTAGGATGTAGGTCATCCTGTCCTTGAGATTTATTGACTTTTAGTCCCATTAATTTTGCTAGTACTTTTTTTTTACTAATAATAATTTCTTTCAGTTCCTCATTCTCGCCACACCCTTGGTTTTCTTGTATTTCTGGGAGGTATTTTGTGTCTTCCTCCGTGAAGACAGAAACAAAGTATTTATTTAATTTCTCTGCCATTTCCTCATTCCCCATTATAAATTCTCCCATCTCTGACTGTAAAGGTCCTTTTCACATACCTATAGAAGCTTTTACAATCCGTTTTTATATTTTTCGCAAGTTTGTGCTCATATTCTATTTTCCCTTTCTTTTCAATTCCTTGGTCCCCCTTTGCTGATTTTTAAAAAGATCCCAATCCTCAGGCTGACCGCTTTTTCTGGCAGCTTTATAAGCTTCCTCCTTTGACTTAATACTAGCTTTAATTTCTTCTGTTAGCCATGGTTGGATCACTTTTCCTTTTGGGTTTTTATGTCCTAGAGGAATATATGTTTGTTGCAAATTATGCATTATTTCCTTGAATGTTAGCCATTATATGTCTACCTTCATACCTTTTAGTGTAGTCTCCCAATCTACCATGGTCAACTTGTCCCTCATACCCTTGTAGTTTCCTCTGTTTAGATTGAAGACCTTAGTTTCAGATTGGACTACATCACTCTCAAACTTAATATAAAATTCAATCATATTATGGTCACTTGTCCCTAAAGGCCCCTTTACCACAAGATTATTGATTAGCCCTTTCTCATTACACAGTACCAGATCCAGAATAGCCTGTTCCCTGGTTGGTTCCTCCACATACTGATCCAGGAAACCATCTCGCATGCATTCCAAGAATTCGCCCTCCACACCATTAGTGGTAATTTGATTTGCCAGTCAATATGTAGATTAAAGTCTCCCATGATTACCGTATTGCCCTTGTCACATGCACTTCTAATCTCTTGATTGATACTGTGCCCTACATTACCACTACTGTTTGGTGGCCTATACACAACTCTCACCAATCTTTTCCGCCCTTTGCTGTTTCTTAGCTCCACCCAAACTGATTCCAGTTCTACATCACAATCTGCCAAGCCAAGATCTTTTATCTCTACCGAACCGATCTCATCCCTTATTAACAGCGCTACGCCACCTCCTTTTCCTTTTTGTCTGTCCTTCCTAAATGTTGAGTACCCTGGAACATTCAGTTCCCAGCTTTGGTTACCCTGCAACCATGTCTCTGTAATGGCAATTACATCATACCCATTTACTTCTATTAGTGCCATTAATTCATCCACCTTGTTGCGAATGCTACGTGCATTTAGATAAAGTGCCTTCAACTTTGTCTGTTTAATATTTTTCTGCACTTTGACCCTCTTTACTGTTGGCCTTTGTTTCTGCTCCCTACTAGTTTTGCTGACTACTTTTCTAACTTGCACTTCCAGCTTTGTTTCTCTCTGTTCTGGGCCCACACTTAGGTTCCCAGCCCCTGACAAACTAGTTTAAATCCTTCCCAACAGCACTAGCAAACCCCACTGCGAGGATACTGGTCCCGGTTCTGCCGAGGTGTAACCCATCCAGCTTGTACAGGTCCCACCTTCCCCAGAATCGGTCCCAATGCCTCAGGAACTTAAATCCCTCCCTCCTACACCATCTCTCCAGCCACGTATTCATCTGGTCTATTCTCCTATTTCTGCTCTCACTAGCACGTGACACTGGGAGTGATCCTGAGATTACTACCTTTGAAGTCCTGCTTTTTAATTTATTTCCTAGCTCCCTATATTCTGCTTGCAGGACCTCGTCCCTCTTTCTACCCATGTCGTTGATACCGATATGGACCACGACCTCTGGCTGTTCACCCTCCCCCTTCAGAATATCCTGCAGCCGCTCAGTGACATCCTTGACCCTGGCACCAGGGAGGCAACATACCATCCTGGAGTCATGTCTACAGCCACAGAAACGTCTGTCTGTTCCCCTTACGATAGAATACCCTATCACTATTGCTCTCCCACTCTTTTTCCTCCCCTCCTGTGCAGTTGAGCCACTCGTCGTGCCACGGACTTGGCTCTTGCTGCATTCCCCTGAGAAACCTTCTCCCCCAGCAGTATCCAAAACAGAAAATCTGTTGGAGAGGGAGATGGACCGAAGGGATGATATACCTATCAATTCATCCAATGAAAAGCGACGAGTTAAGAAAGTAACTATAGGTTTTTATTGGCTAAATAACAGAGCCCACCCTCGTGGGTGATCGGATACAACAAGGAGGAATGCCAGCCAGTCGACTACCTTTATACCTGGGCAGGTAGGTGGAGTCATGGGCGGAGTCAGCAGTGGTCAGCCCAGGTATAGCAGCGTGACAAGAGGCGACCTCGTATAGTGATACAACAGTGTGAACAGTGATAACCATAGAGTAACAATATAACAGTGATAACTATAGTGTAACGATAGTGAACGATAAAAGTGGTTTACCACATTCACCCCTTGTTTAGATTTGAGTCCGGCGGGGTGAAGTGTACTACCAGTTCTGGTATGTCAGTCTGTCCGGAGGCCTCGTAAGCCTTTCTGATCGTCGCAGCGGCAGTGTTGCATTATCCGGTGTTAATGCTGGTGTCTGCGTGGTCGGCGAAGGCTCGTGGGGTTCCGGCATGCCGTCTACCTGGGCTGGAATTGGGGGGGTGGTGGGGGGGGGTGAAGGTGGTGTCTCTGGAGTGCCCGAGGGTGCGAGGTCTCGTAAGGAGACTGTGTCCTCCCGCCCGTCTGGGTATGCCACATAGGCGTACTGGGGGTTGGCGTGCAGGAGGTCCACCCTCTCGACCAGGGGGTCCGTTTTATGGGCCCTCACGTGCTTTCACAGCAAGACGGGCCCCGGAGAGGTCAGCCAGGTTGGTAGCGTGGTTCCCGTAGTCGACTTCCTGGGGAAAGCAAACATTCGTTCATGGGGGGTGGCGTTGATGGCAGTGCAAAGTAGTGACCGGGTGGAATGCAGCGCTGCCGGGAGGACTTCCTGCCAGCGGGAGGTTGGGAGGCCCTTAGACTTTAAGGCTAAGAGGACGGCCTTCCATACCGTCGCGTTCTCTCTTTCCACCTGGCCGTTCCCTCGGGGGTTGTAGCTGGTGGTCCTGCTTGCAGCAATACCTCTCGCTAGTAGGAACTGACGGAGTTCCTCGCTCATGAAGGAGGAGTCCCGGTCACTATGTATATAGTTTGGGAACCCGAACAAGGCGAAGAGGTCGTTCAGGCATTTAATGACCGTGGTACTGGTCATGTCTGGGCAGGGGAAGGCACAGGGGAAACGGGAGTACTCATTAACAATGTTGAGGAAGTACACATTACGGTCAGAGGACAGGAGGGGCCCCTTAAAGTCGATGCTCAGGCGCTCGAAGGGGCGGGTGGCCTTGATCAGGCTTGCTCTGTCCGGCCTAAAGAAGTGCGGTTTGCACTCGGCACAGGTCTGGCAGTTCCTGGTCATGGTCCTGACCTCCTCGATGGAGTAGGGCAGGTTGCGGGCCTTAATGAAGTGGTAAAGTCTGGTGACCCCGGGGTGGCAGAGGTCGTTGTGGAGGGTCTGAAGTCTATCACTTTGCGCGCTGGCGCATGTAATTCGTGACAGAGCATCGGGGGGTTCGTTCAGCTTACCTGGCCGGTACAAGATATCATAATCATAGGTGGAGAGCTCGATTCTCCACCTCAAGATCTTGTCATTCTTGATTTTGCCCCTCAGCTTGTTATTAAACATAAAAGCGACCGAACGTTGGTCGGTAAGGAGGGTAAATCGTTTGCCTGCCAGGTAGTGCCTCCAGCGTCGTACCGCCTCCACAATCGCCTGGGCCTCCTTCTCGACCGACGAGTGTCGGATCTCAGGGCCCTGTAGGGTCCTTGAGAAGAAGGCCACCGGTCTCCCCTCCTGGTTAAGGGTGGCGGCTAGGGCGAAGTCGGATGCATCGCTCTCGACTTGGAAGGGGATGGACTCATCCACTGCGTGCATTGTGGCCTTGGCAATGTCTCCCTTAATGAGGGAGAAGGCTGCGCACGCTTCCTCCGTAAGGGGGAAGGATGTGGACTTCATGAGGGGTCTGGCTTTGTCCGCATAATTGGGAACCCATTGGGCATAGTAGGCGAAGAGCCCCAGGGTTCTCTTCAGTGCCTTTGGACAGTGGGGGAGGGGTAGCTCCATGAGGGGGCGCATTCTTTCGGGGTCGGGGCCGATGACTCCGTTCTCTACTACACAGCCGAGGATGGCAAGGCGCGAGGTGTTAAACACACATTTATCCTTATTGTAGGTGAGGTTCAGCCGTTGGGCCGTACGGAGGAATCTCTCCAGATTAACATCGTGGTCCTGCCGGTCGCGGCCGCAGATGGTGACGTTATCTAGATAGGGGAACGTGGCGTGCAGCCCGTTCTGGTCAACCATCCGGTCCATCTCCCTTTGGAAGACCGAAACCCCATTGGTGACGCCGAAGGGAACCCTAAGGAAGTGGTAGAGGTGGCCGTTCGCCTCGAAGGCTGTATACTGGCGGTCCTCAGGGCGGATAGGGAGTTGGTGATAGGCCGACTTAAGGTTGATGGTGGAGAATACCCGGTACTGCGCAATCTGATTGACCATATCAGATATGCGGGGAAGGGGGTATGCGTCCAGCTGGGTGTACCTGTTTATGGTCTGGCTGTAGTCGATGACCAGGCGGTTTTTATTGCCGGTCTTAACGACCACGACCTGGGCACGCCAGGGGCTGGTGCTCCCCTCGATGATGCCCTCCTTCAGGAGACGCTGCACCTCAGAGCTAATGAAAGCTCTGTCCCCGGCGCTGTACCGCCTGCTCTTGGTAGCGACGGGTTTGCAGTCGGGGGTGAGGTTAGCGAACAGGGAAGGTGGCGGGACCTTGAGGGTGGATAGGCCGCAGGTGTTACGCGGTGGGCGGTTTAAAATCTGCTGGTTGTCGACTGTGAGTGGGGGGAGGGGTCCGCCGTATGCTAGCGTGACGCTTTGGAGGTGGGATTGGAAGTTTAGGCCTAGTAGGACGGCAGCGCATAGCTGGGGCAGGACGAGGAGTTTAAAATTTTTATACTCCGTACCCTTAACCGACAGGGTCACAACACAGTAGCCGCTGATGTCTGTGGCGTGTGACCTCGATGCCATCGAGATCCGGTTGCGCGTTGGCAGGACAGGGAGGGAGTAGTGGCTCACCGTGTCTGGGTGGATGAAGCTCTCCGTGCTTCCGCTGTCGAACAGGCAGGTCGTGGCGTGGCCGTTTACTTTGATGTCCATCATCGACTTGGACAGGTGATGCGGGCAGGCCTGGTCCAGTGTGACGGAGGCTAGTGTATAGCTGAGCGAGTTGTTGTAGTCTGCGGTTGAGGCGGTAGTCGGGTCTAGAGGCACGGTGGCGGTCGGGCGTGGTGGGTAAAATGGCGTCTCCCACGAGGTTGGACAAAATGGCGGAGAAGATGGCTGCCCCCATAACTCACATGAGGCACTGCTGGTGTCGGTTGCCTGTATCAAAGATGGCCGCCCCATGACTCACATGTGGGGATGCTGGCCTCTGTTGCCTTGAAGGAAGATGGCCGCCCCCACAGCTCGCATGAGGCACTGCTGGCCTCTGATGATCCACCTCTGCAGGCCTTAGCGAAGTGGCCTTTCTTCATGCAGTTTGAGCAGGTAGAGTTCCTGGCTGGGCAGCGCGACCTCGGGTGTTTCGCCTGGCCGCAGAAGAAGCAGCCGGCGGCCCGATCACGGGGGTCCGATGTCGGAGCCGGTACCGGGGGTGGCGGTCTCGATCGGGTCTGGGACGCCGACGCTGAGGTAGGTCCCAGGGGGGTTGCTGCGGGGGGTATCGCGGTCGGGGTCGGTCCCAAGTCCCAGGGTCGCGAGTTACAGTACCTTGAGTATGCCTCGAGGTCCCGATGGGCCACCTCTAGAGAGAGAGCGAGGGCTGCAGCTTTGTCCAGGTCGAGGTCCCTTGCTTCCAGTAGTCTTTGCTGTGAGTAGTTGGACCGCAGGCCTTTCACGAAGGCATCGCGGACATTGTCTTCAGTATTTTCTGCCGCCGTTACCGCTTTAAAGTTACAGTCTCTGCCGAGTGCTTGTAGCACCCGTAAAAATTCCTCCATGGGCTCTCCTGGCTGTTGCGGGCGGGATCTTAGGAGGTGTCTGGCATACATGGAATTTACCGGGGTTTGGTACTGTCTTTTCAGCCGGTTGATGGCGTCCTCGTATGTTTTAAGGTCCCGGATGAGTGCGAATACTTTAGGGCTCACTTGGGCGTTCAGAACTCTTAGCATGGATTTCTGAGGCACGCCGGATTCTCCCAGGTAGGCTTCGAAGCAGCTCAGCCAGTGTTCGAAGTCGAGGGCTGAGTTTGCTGCCTGTGGGTTTAGGTCCAGGTACGGTGGTCTGAGGGCTTGCAGCCAGGCCGGCTGCAGTGGCTGTTGTAGCTGGGCGTCTGGCTGGTCGCTTGGCTGGTCGTTTGGCTGGTCGTTTGACTGCTCAAGTGTCGACATTTTAAAATTTAGCCAATAAAATTGATATACCTATCAATTCATCCAATGAAAAGCGACGAGTTAAGAAAGTAACTATAGGTTTTTATTGGCTAAATAACAGAGCCCACCCTCGTGGGTGATCGGATACAACAAGGAGGAATGCCAGCCAGTCGACTACCTTTATACCTGGGCAGGTAGGTGGAGTCATGGGCGGAGTCAGCAGTGGTCAGCCCAGGTATAGCAGCGTGACAAGAGGCGACCTCGTATAGTGATACAACAGTGTGAACAGTGATAACCATAGAGTAACGATATAACAGTGATAACTATAGTGTAACGATAGTGAACGATAAAAGTGGTTTACCACAAGGGACTCCTGCACTACCTTCCTAGTTCTTTTACTCTGCCTGGCGGTCACCCATTCTCTTTCTGCCTGTGCACTCTTTACCTGCGGTGTGACCACCTCATTAAACGTGCTCTCCACAAAGATCTCAGCCTCGCGGATGCTCCACAGTGACTCCAGCCGCAGCTCCAGCTCTGAAACCCAGATTTCGAGTAGCTGCAGCTAGAGACACTTCCTGCACACGTGTTCGCCCTGGAAACTGAAAGTGTCCCTGACTTCCCACATAGCACAGGAGGAGCACTCCACGCTGCCAAGCTGCCCTGCCATGTCCTACACTTAATTTACTCCCTTTACTTCCTCTAAATTAAAGAATATTAAATACACTAGGGACCTTACTTCACTTTAAACACTACTCCCTCTAAACTAGAGACCTTACTTTTACTTTAACGACTGGACTGTAGAAATACTTACCAGGTCCTACGTACCAATCAGTTCCTTCCCTGGTTGTGACGTCACTTTAGCGGTTTTGCAGTTGTTGTTGTTATTTGACTGCTCCCGCTTTCAGACTCTTTCCTGGGTGTAAAGTAAGAACCAAATCCTACAGTCTTGGCACCAGATTATGAATCCAGGCTAGGGGATTCAGTTTACTACTTATATGGGACGCGCGCGACATAAAGAACCAACACCTCAGCGCTGACCCAACAGCAGAGGTCCCTGGCTTCGACCTCCCTCGAAGACAGTGGTCAGCGCTCAACCGAATCCGCCCAGGGTGCAGACGATGAGGCCACCTGCTCCACAAGTGGAAGATGAGGGACGACCCGAAGTGCAACTGTGGCCATGAGTCCCAGACCATGGAACACCACATAAACCTGCCCACTGAGCTCTGTGGCGGGAGGCCCCTCATTTCACCACTCGGCATCTCAAGAGGCCATCCAATAGATAGCCAAACTAGACATCCCATTATAAGCTTTTCCTGTCATACAAAACAACAATTTATGTGGGGGGTAGCAAAATACTGCAGATGTTGGAAATCCGAAATAACAACAGAAAATGCTGGAAAAACTCAGCAGGCCAGGCAACATCCGTGGAGAGAGAAATAGAGTCAACGTTTCAGGTCAAACCCTTTGTCAAGACTGAAGGCCAGGCTGGGAGAGAACAAAAGAGAGGTGAAGAGACATTAAGAGGTATTCAAAACGAGATGAGATGGTGATAGGACTAGTGGAGACAAAAGACAGCTCTAGATTAGGTGTGAAATGCGCTGGCAGAATGGGAGACAGCTGCCACGTGGGAGAGAAAAAAGGGGGGGGGGGGAAAGGGCCAAAACAAAGGTGTGGATAAAAAATAAGTAAAAATGTAATGGGGGCCAAGGTTATGATCTGAAATTGTTGAACTCGATATTGAGTCCGGAAGGCTGTAAAGTACCTAATCGGAAGATGAGGTGCTGTTCCTCGAGTTTACACTGAGCTTCCGTGGAACAATGCAAGAGCCCGAGTACAGTGAGGTCTGAATGGAAGTGGGGCGGTGAATTAAAATGACAGGCGACCGGTAGCTCGGGGTTATCCTTACGGACTGAACGGAGGTGTTCTGCAAAGCGGTCACCCAATCTGCGTTTGGTTTCCCCAATGTAGAGGAGATCACATCGTGAGCAGCGAATACAGTATACTGGATTGCAAGAAGTACAAGTAAATCGCTGTTTCACCTGGAAGGGGTGTTTGGGGCCCTGGACAGTGGGAAGGGGGGAGGTATAAGGGCAGGTGTTGCATCGCCTGCGCTTGCACGGGAAGGTGCCGGGCGAAGGGGAAGGGGTGCTGCGGGGCACTGGTTGTCTGCATGGTGCCTGTAGAATCCCTTCAGACGCCTTGATTGGAAGCGTAGCTCTTTGACGGTTTCCTTACTGTGCTATTATTGTTTGGCTGGCTTCAGCTTAATAAACCATAAATATAAATATGTATCATGGATATCTGGGTCTCTTAATGTTTGTTTAACAGTCACACAAGCAACCGAGAAACCTCCTCCCAGGTGGCGGCCTCTGATGCAGTGTGATACTACAAACATGGAACATGTCTATAAAGCTTCCCAACCTCGCGGGACCTCAACCAGAGGTGAAAAAAACAGGAATCCCAGGATGGTCAAAGCGCAGGGAACTGAGAGAAGGACTAGACTGGATTGATGGTCAAGGCCGGTGATGTAAGAAAACTACGAGGCACTTGGTCTAAGCGTTAAACAAAGCTTTAATCAACTGTTTTACAACATGGAGGTCTAATTGTGTCCTTCACTAGTTCCTGTAAAAGAATGTCCTGAGCAAGCTAGGCCCATGCCCGAGTATTTATACTCTCCTTGGACAGCGCCACCAGCAGGCTGCCCAGTATTATTTCATAAGTCATTTCCACATGAATGGCTGATTCATGTCAGCCGGTTAGATCCTCCCTCTCCAAAGTCCTTGAATGTGGTGTCACTTCCCAAAAATGTGCCCATCTTTCCCGCAACTCCCTGCTTGAATCTCTCCAATCAGGTTTCCGCCCCTGCCACAGCAGTGAAACGGCCCTAATCGAAGTCACAAATGGCAACCTATGTGACTGTGACCATGGTGCACTACCCCTCCTCATCCTCATTGACCTCTCTGCAGCCTTTGACACTGCAGACCACGCCATCCTCCTCCAACACCTCTCCTCCATTGTCTAGCGCAGAGGAAATGCTGAGGGAGATTTCATCTCTCCTCTCCACCTCCCTCTCCTCCTTTAAGACCCTCCTTAAAATCCACTTCTTTGACCAATGCCTTGGTTCCCCCTTCCTAATGTTTCCTTTGGCCTGGCATCCATGTTTCATAGAACTGAATCATAGAAATTTACAGCACAGAAGGAGGCCATTCGGCCCATCGTGTCTGTGCCGACCAATAAAGAACTATCCGGCCTAATCCCACTTTCCGGCTCTTGGTCCGTAGCCCTGTAGGTTACGGCACTTCAAGTGCATATCCAAGTGCTTTTTAAATGTGATAAGGGTTTCTGCCTCTACCACCCTTTCAGGCAGTGAGTTCCAGACCCCCACCACCCTCCGGGTGAAGAAATGTTGTCTCTTTTGTCTAATGACACCTCTGCAAAACGTTTTTCTATGTTAAAGGCTCAATATAAATGCCCGTTGTTGTAGTTTTACTAGTTGCCTTCTCCAGTTGCTAGGTATTAGAACTATAATAACAGATCAAAGTGACTGATATCAAGGCTGCCACCCAAGACCAGTTGTCCTGTGAACACTATAAACAGATTAGCTGAGCCCTAAACTCCATTCAATCCTTGAAATCACTCCCTTCTACCCATTATTCTATGGGTTAAGTATTAAACCACAGTGAGCACTTGAAATAATGTTAGAATAAAACTCCCTCTTAAGTCCAAGTCGTGACTCTCACCTACATACAGCTCTTGATCAGAGAGAAACTCTCTTTTAGAGTGAAAATGCAAAGGCCAACAAAGCGATAGAATGATTTGTAGACGTTAGTCAGTGTTATTTCCACTGGCGACCACACGATTCGCGATCCAAGGTGAGATGACACTTGCAGCTATGCCACTTTACACACAACGGGAGTTAGCCCGGCCCCCCCCCTTCGCTGACGAACCCGACTGGAGGTGGGCCGCAGCACTCGGCGGGGTTCCACAGCGAGAGCTCAAAAGCGTGCAAACACCGATTGCTTTTTGCAGCAGTGAGCAGCTGGCTTTGCTCTAGATCTCTCTGTCCCACTGTGCACTCTTGCTGAGCTCAGGTAGGTGTGTATGTGTTGCTGGGACTCCTGTAAGCGGGGGACGGTGCTCCTGTTTACACCGACACAAACAATCTGAGCACTTTTCATTCTAACCACCAAGTTGTCTCACTTTTTTTTTGGAGTGGAGGAGGAAGGGCGGGGGGCTGCTAGCGTTGAAAAGTTGAGAGCTTTCTTCTCTCAGTTGGAATCACATTGCTGGGAAGCAGAGAGGTGGGGGGTGGTGGGGAAGATAAATTAAACCAGGTCAGGTCTGGATTTTAAAATTTTTATTCTTGTTTTCAAACCCTCCTTGGTCTCGCCGCTCCCTAACTCTGTAATCTCCTCCAGCCCCACAACCCTCTGAGATATCAGCGCCCCTCTAAATCTGGCCCCTTGAGCAGCCCCGATTTTAATCGCTCCACCATTGGTCGCTGTGCCTAAGCTCTGGAATTCCCTCCCTGAACCTCTCCGCCTCGCTACCTCTCTCTCTTCATTTAAGACGCTCCTTAAGACCTACCATTTTGACCAAGCTTTTGGTCACCTGCCCTAGTTTCTCCTTATGTGGCTCAGTGTCAAATTTTGTTTGATAATCGCTCCTGTGAAGCACTTTGGGGGATGTTTTAGCAGTTAAAGGTGCTATATAAATACAAGTTGTTGTTGGATTGCAGTTACTGGACCAGACACTCGTGTAGAATCATAGATTGACACAGCACAGAAGGAGGCCATTCAGCCCATCGTGCCTGTGCCGGCTCTTTGAAAGAGTTATCTAAATCAGTCCCACTCCCCTGCTCTTTCCCCGTGTACTGGGTCATTGCAGCACGTTCCCTGAAATCAGATCAGCACTTACTTTAAAAGAATGATAGTGGAAGTTTTGTAAAAGTATCACCAGAACGAGCCTTCGTTTTTCAGCACAATTATATCCCCAGCGAGTGACATCGTTTGATCACAGTTATGTTTGCCGACCAGCCTTGGGATCATTGCACAGCGCGTCGATAACATTTGGGGGAGGAAAGTCGACCTCACAACTGTGTATGGTGACAACACCCCTTTAAGAGTTTTCTTTTTCAAATCCAGATTTCGTGTTATTACGGTTGTACATTTTGCTTTTATGTCATTTACAGGAGAACTGATTGATACTATGACCGATGGGATAGTTTAAAATATGGGCGCCCCCTCAAATTTTTATCTCGCCTCTGAATCAGAAGAATGTGGGCTCGACGACCACTCAAGAACTTGAGCACATCGTCTAAGGCTGATACTTTATAGGACCATAGACATTTACAGCACAGGAAAGAGGCCATTTGGCCCATCCTGTCTTTGCTAGCACAATTCCAAAGCTAATCCCATTAGCCTGCCCTCTCCCCATAGGCCTGTCTCTTCCTCTGCTTCAACTATTTATCCACTTTTTCCTCAAAAGTGCCGAGAGAGTGCTGCCCATTTTTTTGGATGAGATGTTAAATTGAGGTCCCGTCTGCCTGGTTCTGTGGCCATAAAAGATACTGGGACCCTATCTGACAAAGAGCAGACAGTTCTCTTTGTCAGTCTTAGCTCGTTGGTATCACTCCTGCCTCTGAGTCTGAAAGTTGTGGGTTCATGTCCCACTCCAGAGACTTGAGCACAAAATCAAGGCTGAGACTCCCGTGCAGTGCTGAGGGAGGTGCTGCGCTGTTGGAGGTGCCACCTTTCAGATGAGACGTTAAACTGAGGTCCCTCAGATGGATGTAAAAGATTCCATAACACTATTGAAAGAAGAGCAGAGGAGTTCGCGCAGTGTCGTGACCAACATTTATCTCTCAACCAACAACTGAAACATGATCTGGTCATGTATCTCATTGCTGTTTGTGGGAGCATGCTGTGCGCAGATTGGCTGCTGTGTTTCCTACATTTCAAAAGTACTTCAGAACTGTAAAGTGGTTCTGAGGTTGTGAAAGTCGCTATATAAATGCAAGTTCTTTCTTCTTTCTGTGTCCTGGCCAACACCACATGGTCTGTTTCTGTTCTGTAACTTTATACAAAAGCAGACTAAGTGGTCACTCATCTCATTCGCTTTTTGCGCGAGCGTGATGTGTGCAACTACACTTCAAAAGTCGTTCATTGGCTGTGAAGCATTTTGGGACATCCTGAGACAGGATAAGGCGCCATAGAGGGAGTGCAGCGAAGGTTCACCAGACTGATTCCTGGTATGGCAGGACTGTCGTATGAGGAGAGATTGGGTCGACTAGGCCTGTATTCACTAGAGTTTAGGAGAATGAGAGGGGGTCTCATTGAAACGTATAAAATTCTGACAGGGCTAGACAGACTGGATGCAGGGAGGATGTTTTCCCTGGCTGGGGGGGGGTCTAGAACGAGGGGTCACAGTCTCAGGATACGGGGTAGGACATTTAGGACTGAGATGAGGCAAAATTTCTTCACTCAGAGGGTGGTGAACCTGTGGAATTCCCTACCACAGAAGGCTGTGGAGGCCAAGTCACTGAATATATTTAAGAAGGAGATAGATAGATTTCTAGACACAAAAGGCATCAAGGGGTATGGGGAGAGCGCGGGAATATGGTATTGAGATGGAAGATCAGCCATGATCGTATTGAATGGTGGAGCAGGCTTGAAGGGCCGAATGGCCTACTCCTGCTCCTATTTTTTCTATGCTTCTATGCTATGTAATTGTAAGTTCTTTAAGTTTTGTCAGGGGGTTAGATTTTTCAGGAGCAGTCCACCGACACTGCTACCCACTTATTAGTATATGCAGTGCATTAGTTATCAGTTTGAATTAAATACTGCCCCTGAAATTCCTGGAGAAGGACACATTTACGCCCAGGAAATATGGGACAGGTCGCATATTTCAGTCCGGGAAGCCACAGGTAGATTTTTGGCTCGCCCCATCCTCTGCACCCCCGCCCCCCTGCCATATCAAGAGGGCATGTCGGGAGGAGTTACCGAGCTTCCCCATGAAATTCCTCCCATTACGCCCTTGAAAGTCCTTCATTAGAACTCGTGTAGTTGAAACTCGTGGTGAGTCCTCTTGAGGCCTTCTACCGGTTCCAAAACCTTTCCCAAAAGGTGAACGATTACCTTCTCTGGTCGGACTGGCTCCACTGGGAGCACGAAGAGTTTAAAAATAATAATTTTGTCCTTCCGCCCATTTGGACCTCCGGAGGGCTCTGCTCACCCTTAACAAAGGTGGATTGGTTCGGGCGCCTTTGATGCATTGACCCGCCTCGGCTATGTAAATGCCCCCGGGATTTAGGACAGGGTCTCCGGCCTTGAGTGAGGGCGGCCAGGGGTTCCGCTCCGCCACATTTACACCAGTGGAGCGGAGCCCCAGGAAATTTCAGGCCACTGTTTTTCCTAGCAACAACTTCATTGAGCAGAGTTAACTTTTTACTGAGGTGGATTTCGTTCCATTTGAGCTACCTTACTATACCAGCGCTCTCACTACCTGAACCGTCCGCCGATGGTCTTCACTCCTTCCTCTCGGCCACCCCCCCCCGCCCAACCATTATAACGCCATTATCTCCACTAATCAACACTAACCCTGTGTGCTATGTTGACGTGTCATTGCCGCAGGTTTCTGTGATTAGCACTGAGGATTTATGGAGCTGATGGCATCAGGGAGAGGCTAATGTAGATCCACTTCAGGGAGAAGTGGGTGGACACTTCAGGTGTCAGGAGTTGGCGCAGTGGATCGCACCCTCGCCTCCGAGTCAGTGGTCTCTGGGTTCAATTCTGACTCCAGGGATTTGAGTGCATAATCTGTAGTACTGAAGGAGTGCTGCACTGTCGGAGGTACTGTCTTTCAGATCGTGACGTTAAACCGAAGTCCTGTCTGCCCTCAGGTGGATGTGAAAGATCCCATGGCACTATTTCGAAGAAGAGCAGGGGAGTTCTCCCTGGTGTCCTGGGGCAATATTTATCCCTCAACCAACATCAATAAAACAGGTTATCTGGACATTGTCACATTGCTGTTTGTGGGATCTTGCTGTGCTCAAATTGGTTGCCCCATTTCCTACATTACAACAGTGACTACACTTCAAAAAGTACTTCATTGGCTGTAAAGCGCTTTGGGACGTCCTGAGGTTGTGAACGGCGCTGTAGAAATAAAGGTTCTTTCTTTCTTCATTATATTGTTATCTTGCAATATCGTGAAAATGTAGCATAAGTCCACCAGGCAGGGGGAAAGGGGACTGCTGGTATTTAAGGGAGATTATTTTAGGCATAACATGACTCTTGTGCATAATTCACCCATCTTGCCCCGTCTGGTATTGGACTTGGTGCAAGGTCATAACCCTAATCTTGACGTGACCTGCGGTTTAAGCAATGTAGGGACCCAACCACAAAACTCGCGTGTAGAGTCTATGGGCTGGATTTTCTCAGCCCCGAGGAGGCGGGCATGGAGGTGGGGCTGCCGGTAAAGTTGCAGAATGTGGGGGCGGCTGGCAAACCCGCCCCCAACCTGCCTCCGTGCCCTTTTGCAAGGAGGCGGGAAGCTGTCCTGCCCCGGGTCCCGTCTCCCGTCTCCTCGAGGCGGGAAAGGGATTAAATCCTATTAACTGCCTGTTAACAGGTAGCTAACAGGCAGAAAAAAGGATTAGTCCCATTTTACCTTTCCAAGTGCAGGCTTCCCGCCCTTGGAGGACCCCGTCAGGGTGTAGGAGACAAGAAGGAGGTCTGCGGGGGTCGGAGGGGTCTGAAAGTGCGATGTAGAGGTGAGTGATGGGTATAAGTGTGGAGTGGGAAATATGTGAGGTGAGTGTAAATTGTTATAAAATGTTCACTTCCGTTTGTTTCTGCCACAAGCCTTCAGCCGCTGTGGATCCAGAGTCCCGACATCTTCATTGTAGATTTCATAGACTGGCTGTTGGATCCTCTGAACCAACAGCCAGGTGATTTCTGCAAAGTAGAAAGTTTTGCTGAGTCCTGAACTCAAGGACTCCTCAAATTACACAGAATGTCAGTGATTGACAGCTTCACAGAGCTGTCAAATGCTGACATTTCTTCTTTCAAGAAATCTTGACAGATAGCACGTCAGACGTTGACATGCTCTGTCAGTGACTTCCTCCCTAATGGGCCTGCTGAGCCCGCTGGGCGGGCTTAACAAGGTCAATCAGGGGAAAATCCCGCTGGTTGGCCAGAAGCTGATGGAGGCGGGATTGAGACCCAGCAAGCAGCAGTCCCGCCTCCAACACGTCTCCATTCATAAAATCCAGCCCTATATCATTGTTTCAGTAATTTTACTTGATGAAAGCCTTCCCCCAGGAGCTAATTGCAACTGGGCAACCTGGAAGTGCCTTAACAGACTTAGGACTGGTGTAGGTTGCTCAAAGGTGTCACTAAGCAAATGGGGATATTCAACCAGCCCGACAACTTGTGAATGTGGAACTGAGGCACAGACTATGCAACATCTCCTGCAATGCCCATCGTTAGAGGAACCCTGCACAGTTGCAGATCTTGCCGAATTCAACAACAAGGCGCAAAAATGTGTCCAGTTCTGGCTGGGCTATGTATAGACTGTCCGTGGACACGATAAGAAGAAGTAATGCATCACATCAGGACTTGCCTGGTATTGTATTTATACAGGGCTAATTAATGTTAGTTTTCAAAATTTGAAGGACTTTTTATCTAGGATTCCTGAGATATGCATAAACCATCCATAAGTCTCCAATCCAAAGTACTGAAACATCCCCAAACGTAGACTTTCTGTTTGTCTGATATTCAGTGCAAACCCTCTCTAAATAAGGACCCACTAGAATTCCAAAGAAGTTTGGCACAAGTTAGTAAAGGCCAAAGCTTAGGGACTCCCAATTAATTAACCAATTAAATCCATCCACCCTACCAGCGCAGAGCACTGGGCTGCTTCCTGCTGCCCGTCCAGCTCGGAGTTTATTATTGGCTTGCAGAGATTTCTGGAACTGAGAGGGAAGAATCTCAGCCGTCAATCACAGGTCAAACCCTTCAGGCGTCAGCAATGCACCACGCTGGCTGGTCAGTTATCAATACTCGCCAAGGCTTCTTCGACAGCACCTCCCAAACCCTCCGAGTCACACACCATCCCCACTTGGACATACATCGGCCCTTCCTTCATTGTCGCTGGGGCAAAATCCTGGAACTCCCTCCCTAACAGCACTGTGGGAGCACCTTCACCGCACGGACTGCAGCGGTTCAAGAAGGCGGTTCACCACCACCTTCTCGAGGGCAACTAGGGATGGGCAATAAATGCCGGTCTTGCCGGCGATGCCCACATCCCAAGAATTTTTTTTTTGAATAGTGCCCAGGAATGCAAGTCCTCAGTTTATGCATTGATATAAACAGAGAAACATGGAAATCAACCCGTTTTATATTTATGCAATATAGCAAGGCACCATGGAGAACCTAGATACCCTTTCAGCCATGATTTTGAAATTTTCCAAGGTATATTTAGAGAAATGTGCAGAACTACAGAAAACAGATCTTGTTATCTATTATTCTGGTAGTTCATTTAAACATTTGTGAAATTGTTTTTTTTAATTGCTGCCCAGAGAATTCATACAGAGTTAAACATTTGCAAGCCTCCAGTGCAAATTTCTCTCCTGCCCTTGCAGTTTTAATTAACGGACTAACTAATGAACTGACCCCACACTGGTCAGGTCTTCTTGTTCCAAACCATACCCTGCTTGACAGGCTGGTTGAGCGACCTTTTCCTCGGTCTTTGTCAGTGCTTTTTGTGTCAGCGTTGCTGATTGCTCAGCAGGTTTATCCAGTGAGCAACTGAGAGACACAGATTAGGAAGGTTTTGATCCTCTGTCTGCACTGAGTAAGCTGGCCTCAGCCAGGGTTGTGGTTGGCATGATACAATTGGTGTCACAACCCTTGGATTAAGGGATGGGGTGCAGGGGGGGGGGGGCGGGTGGCAGGTGGCTAATATCGGCCTGGATTCCCACTCCTGATCCTTATCCAGTGACTCCTGCTTGAAGCTTGCCCGTTCAGACCCCAGATGAGTACAGGATCGCGCCCTGCTCTGCTCCACCTGCTGACACTCACCATTTGAAGAATGGTTACTCGAGTGAGGTACTGAAGGACGCCTAATAAGGAACACTTTAGAAGAGGAGAAAAGGGCGGAAAATTGGTCAGGGAATTAAAACAGACATAAAAATGCCATTATGCAGCCAGCTTCTAGGTGTTTTTATATTATATTTGAAAAAAATAAACACTTTTCTACCTAGAAATCGCTCTTCGATCTTACATAGAAACATAGAAGATAGGAGCAGGAGTAGGCCATTCGGCCCCTCGAGCCTGCTCCGCCATTCAAGGCGATCATGGCTGATCATCCAAGTTCAGTACCCTGTCCCTGCTTTCTCCCCATACCCCTTGATCCCTTTAGCCTTAAGAAATATATCCAACTCCTTCTTGAATATGTTTAATGAATTGGCCTCAACTGCCTTCTGTGGTAGAGAATTCCACAGGTTCACCACTCTCTGGTTGAAGAAATTCCTCCTCATCTCTGTCCTTGTTACATAGAATCTTACAGCACAGAAGGAGGCCATTCAGCCTGTCGAGCCTGTGCCGGCTCTTTGAAAGAGCTCTCCAATTAATCCCAATCCCCCTGCTCGTTCCCCATAGTCCTGCAAATTTTTCCTTTTCAAGTATTTATCCGATTCCCTTTTGAAAGTTACTATTGAATCCGCTTCCACCGCCCTTTCAGGCAGTGCATTCCAGATCACAACAACTCGCGTTTAAAAAAACAAAAAACTCCTCATCTCCCCTCTGGTTCTTTTGCCAATGATCTTAAATCCGTATCCTCTGGTTACCGACCCTCCTGCCACTGGAAATGATTTCTCCTTGTGTACTCTATCAAAACCCTTCATAATTTTGAACACCTCTATTAAATCTCCCCTTAACCTTCCCTGCTCTAAGGAGAACTGTTTCTCTAGTCTCTGCCTGTAACCTTGACGGACAGGCTACGGCCTGAGGCTCATTCTCTGGAGAAATTGTCGGCGCAAAGACATTTTCTTTTTGTTTTAAAATTGAGGTGAACTATTGTACTTACCAGGCGTTGGATGGTAGTGGTACGGAATGAAACGCACTTCCACTTTTGGGACTCGGTGTCGGCACAAAGCCTTTCCAGCTCAGAAACAAATAGGATCATAGAATCTTACAACACAGAAGGAGGCTGATGTACAAAGACTACTGAGCACTTGGTTTGAGTATAAAACAAGGCTTTAATCAACTGTTTCACAACCATGAGATTCTAGTTACATCACTAGTTCCTGGTTACAGAAACATCCTGAGCAAGCTGGGCCCACGCCCGAGTATTTATACTCCTTGGACGGCGCCACCAGCTGGCTCATGACAGAGGCCATTCGTCCCATCGCGCCTGTGCCGCCTCTTTGAAGGAGCTCTCCAATTAGTCCCACACCCCAGCTTTTTCCCCGCACTCCTGCAAATAAGTCGTGGAACAACAGAATCTCGTATCTTGGAATAGTTTCTCACTAAAAGTTTCCAGATGGACAGTTTCTTTCAAATATTTGTGTTAAGTGTTGGGTGACACAGTGGGTCAGCACACTATCTTGTCATCTCTGCTGCTCCTCCATACTGTGCCTTAACCCAAAATTCAGAAGCACCCACATTAAGAACACATTAGCCTTCTGTTCGCTCAGCCAATTTAGTGCCTCCCCACAAGCTCAATTAATTCAGAATGGGGACATGAATTGAACCTGGGACCACCCTGGTCTATTCTGGCTCAAGCTATTCTTGGATAATCCCATTGAGCTAACAAGGGGAGCATTCCCAGGGCTTTCAAACTATACCATATGATCCCAGCGCAGTGGAATCTGTCCCATAGTGTATTGAGGGTGTGATGAAATATTTCCATTCATCACTGCCTGTGACTGAGATCGGTTTCAGTGTCATTTCCCTTCCCCCAGACCTCATTGTATTGTGTACTGGAATGTGCTGTATTGTATACTGGAATGTGCTGTGTGTAGGGCTCCGCCCATACCTGGCCCCGTTTGTAAGCTAGCTTCAGTCTAGCCCCAATCTCCAGAAGGACGACATCTCTCTCGCTTACGTGTTTCGTTCTAAGTTAATAAAAGCCTTGTTTTGTTCTGCTACCTTCGAGTCTCGGAATTATTGAGGCACATCAGAGGGTATGTTCTACTGCACCAGAACGTCTTGCATTTATATGGCGTCTTTCATGACCTCAGGACATCTCAAAGCGCTTTACAACCAATGAAATACTTTTGGAGTGTAGTCACTGTTGTAATGTAGGAAACGTGGCAGCCAATTTGTGCACAGCAAGCTCCCACAAGCAGCAATGTGATAATGACCAGATAATCTGTTTTTGTTATGTTGATTGAGGGATAAATATTGGCTAAGACACCGGGGATAACTCCCCTGCTCTTCTTCGGAATAGTGCCATGGGATCTTTTACATCCACCCTGAGAGAGCAGACTCGGTTTAACATCTCATCCGAAAGACGGCACCTCCGACGGTGCAGCACTCCCTCAGTTCCGGCCCTGGGAGTGTCAGCCTAGATTTTGTGCTCAAGTCTCTGGAGTGGGACTTGGACCCACAACCTTCTGACTCAAGAGGCGAGAGCGCTAACCACTGAGTCACAGCTGACCAAGGGCCCCAGTTTATTATGGAACCCTTCAAATATAACGGGGACGTTAAACAGGCACCTTACTATGAAGCTCCTCGTTCAAAACGGCGTTGTATTTAACCCAGCTGCTCAGAAGTTCATTTCAGAACTATTTGTCCCTTAAAGAGCAAGCATAAACCGCTGCGGAACTGCGATCATCAAATGACAACATCTAACAGTTGCCATCACAATAATCATTGCGAGCAGTCAACGGAACTTTTTATTTCACTCTGCCATAAACAGGCTGTCTCCAGGTTACAAAACAAGATGCCAGTACAGGAAACTCTCGATTTACCGGCACCCAAACAACTGGAAATCTCGGTTAACCGGCAAAATTCAGGAGTAGGTTCAGTTAAGTTTTTTTTCATTTTAGTGGCCATTTCTTGATTCTTGGCCGTGTAATCGGGGGTTCCTGCACTTGTTGCTAAGCAACAGGGACGCTTGGTCTGTGGCCGGGCTTCTTGCACCTGTTGCTAAGCAACAGGGAAGCCTGGATTTGTTGCTGTGTACGGAGCTCACGTACCTTTTAACTATACCTCTCTGTAATCTGGACTTTTTGATAAACCGGCACCACGCCGGCCCCGTCGGTGCTGGATAATTAAGCGTTCCCTGTACCTTGTTTAGTAGGGAGTGAATTGTAGGCAGGCAGACGACTGATTTATGAGGCACTGTATTTTTAGATGGTTTAACACAACTAAGTGGCTCCGTTAAAAGGCAATAAATCGCATCTTTAGTCATGGAAAAATAATAGGTGGAACGCTTCCCCTGAGCTATTTCACATTTTGTTTTTGGAAAACCAAGCGAATAAATCTCGAAGCAAAGGGTAGTAATGTAGAGTTGCTAAGCATAAATTGGATTTAGCATTCAGTGAAACGTATAAAAAGGCACACATTTGCTGCAAGGCACCAGCATTAATCTCTACTGCACTTTATTTCTCGCTGAATGTAGTTCAGTCCGGTTTGCTGCATTTTGTCTGGGGATGTCCTTTAGACCATTACAAATGAAAAAATGTTGCCTTTCTCCAGTGGCTCAGTGAGGAGATACAATGGCCTGGATTTTGCGGTCAGCGGCGAAGGAATGGCGCTTGCCGTTCATCGCGTTTACAGTTGCCCAGAGACACTTCGTGGGCTTTTGCGCGGCAACTTACGGTTACTAGAGAGTGCTGCGCCCTCTACAGGGGATCTGTGGTGTATGCGAACAGGGCAAGCAACAGCGCGTCTCTTCAACCAATCAGATTGAAGAATCCTCACTGAGCCACGTGGAGTGAAAACCAGGAAGTATAAATTAGAATGGCCCAGAAATTCAGGTCGGGGGCTTCCCGCGGGTGCAAGCCCCCGACCTGCACTTACCTAGCGTGCCGGCCGTTGAGCTGTGGGCCCCTGTGGAATTCCGATCCTGGACATGTTCCAACTGCCGGCGCGCAGTGCTTGCGTATCCCAGTGGCGCAGTTAGTTCGAAGCGTCCCCTGGGATCACGTGGGCCATGGGGAGCCAATCGGAGCAGGGAATGCTCCATTCATAAATTTGACAGGAAGTGCTGTCAAACTTAGAAATACTACGAGCCCCAAAACATCACTAAATCTTCAAATAATTTTTTTTTTAAATCACATTTTTTAAATAAACTATAAATTACATGAAATAACTATTTTAAACAATAATTTAAATTTTTGAAAAAAATAATTTTATTTTCTAACGGGGCTAAAAATACTTCTTTAAAGTATTTTAAAATAATAAACCTGTGGAAAAAATGTTTTAATTTTAATTAATTCACCACTTACCTTGTAAAAAGCAGGCCTTGCGACTGCTTTTTACATGTCTAACTCCTGGAGACTTACCCTCCCGGGAAAACCTGCAAAAAAAAAGGTAAGTTCGATGCGCACGCGCTGCCTCTCCTGCGCACGTGTTCGACCTCTGAACCCCTTCCTTTAGGGGAACGGAAGTGCCAGTTTCCCGCGCATGCGCAGTGCATGCAGGAAACCGGCACTTCCATTGGGCCTACAGGTGAGTACCCCGTGCGTACTCACCCGTGGAGACCCGAAGTTCTGGGCCATTATGGGATTAAGACAGAGAGATAAAAGAGACAGATAGAAAAGTAAAAAAATTATATTTTAATTTTTATTTTTTTTAAATCTCCAACAATAATTAAATTCTGAAGGAATGAGACTCTACACTTGTAAAGGTAAATTTTCAGTGCCAGAAAGGTTGTTTGGTGGTAATTAAGACTTATCAAGCCGTTAAAAATTCACTTGCACCTGAATGCACCAGGCCTAACTTTTTCTGGCGTGTTTAGTGGCTAACTAGTTGGTAAGTACAGCAACTTCATGCCCTTCATGTGTTTGAAGGCCGAATCCCTCAGTGAGGTACCTGTGTAGCGAAGCTTGTGAGGAGCAGGGCAAATCAGACAGCAACTTCCCGATGTACTGCGCATGTGCAGACACCGGAAGTTGCTGTCCGATTTACTCCGTAATAACGGTGAGCGTGGATAGCCTCAACATTATTCCTATCGCAAAAAAATCCAGGTCAATGTGTTAAGTTCTTAAGTTTGCTGATGACCACCAACATGTGCACAGGAGTTAGGGCTTAGGGTGAAATGAATAGACTGCAGACTGATCTCGGCACACTGGGGAGATGGGCCCATGTGGGGAAGATGTCCTTCAGTGTGATGCCGGGAAATACTTCTTCACCAAAAAAAAAAGTGATCAACCTATGGAATAGACTTCCAGGAGGTTGAAATGTTTTAACAACAGGATTTTTAACAACAGAATTTTTTGAGGATGTAACTGGTAAAATAGATAAGGGAGAACCAGTGGATGTGGTGTATTTGGGCTTTCAGAAGGTTTTCGATAAGGTCCCGCATAAGAGATTAGCATGTAAAGTTAAGGCACATGGGATTGGGGGCAAGGTATTGACTTGGATAGAGAACTGGTTGGCAGACAGAAAGCAAAGAGTTGGAATAAACGGGTCTTTTTCCGAGTGGCAGGCAGTGACTAGTGGGGTACCGCAGGGATCGGTCCTTGGACCCCAGCTATTCACAATATATATTAATGATCTAGACAAGGGAACTAGATGTAATATCTCCAAATTTGCAGATGACACAAAGCTGGGTGGGCGTGTATGCTGCGAGGAGGATGCTGAGAAACTCGAGTCAGATTTGGACAGGTTGGGTGATTGGGCAGAAGCATGGCAGATGCAATATAACATGGATAAATGTGAGGTTATCCACCTTGGTGTCAAACACAGGAAGGCAGATTATTATCTGAATGGCAATAGATTGGGAGAAGGGGACGTGCAACGAGACCTGGGTGTTCTTGTGCACCAGTCGCTGAAGGTAAGCATGCAGGTGCAGCAGGCAGTTAAGAAGGCAAATGGTGTGTTGGCCTTCGTAGCGAGAGTGTTTGAGTACAGGAACAAGGATTTCTTGCTGCAGTTGTACAGGGCCTTGGTGAGACCACATCTTGAGTATTGTGTGCAGTTTTGGTCGCCTTATCTGAGGAAGGATGTTCTTGCCATGGAAGGAGTTCAGCGAAGATTCACCAGGCTGATACCTGGGATGGCAGGAATGACGTATGAGGAGAGATTGGGTCGATTGGGCTTATACTCGCTGGAGTTTAGAAGAATGAGAGGGGACAGACTAGATGCAGGAAGGATGTTCCCGATGGTCGGGGAGTCCAGAACCAGGGGTCACAGTCTAAGGATAAGGGGTAAGCCATTTAGGACAGAAATGAGGAGGAATTTCTTCACCCAGAGAGTGGTGAACCTGTGGAATTCTCTACCACAGAAGGCAGAAGAGACCAATTCATTAAATATATTCAAGAAGGAGTTGGATATATTTCTTAAGGCTAAAGGGATCAAGGGATATGGGGAGAAAGCAGGGACAGGGTACTGAATTTTAGATGATCAGTCATGATCGCCTTGAATGGCGGAGCAGGCTCGAGGGGCCGAGTGGCCTACTCCTGCTCCTATCTTCTATGTTTCTAGGATGCTGCAATGAGGGGAATTCCAGATCTTTCTAGATTACATAGTTGCAAAGTATTTACAGCACAGAAACAGGCCATTCGGCCCACCTGGTCCGTGCCGGTCTTTATGCTCCACACGAGCCTCCTCCCACCCCAACTTCATCTCGCCCTATCAACATATCCTTCTATTCCTTTCTCCCTCATGTGTTTATCCAGCTTCCCCTTAAATGCATCTATGCTATTCGCCTGAACCACTCCTTGTGGTAGCGTGTTTCACATTCTAACCACTCTCTGGGTAAAGAAATTTCTGCTGAATTCCCTATTGGATTTATTAGTGACTGTCTTATATTTATGTCCCCTAGTTCTGGCCTCCCCGCAAGTGGAAACATCTTCTCTGTGTCTACTCTATCAAACCCTTTCATAATCTTAAAGACCTCTATCAGGTCACCCCTCAGTCTTCTCTTTTCTAGAGAAAAGAGTCCCAGCCTGTTCAATCTTTCCTGATAGGTATAACCACTGAGTTCTCATATCATTCTAGGAAATCTTTTTTTGCACCTTCTCCGGTGGATGGATGAATGAGATGGGCCGAAAGAACTTCCAAACCTGTAATTATCTTGTGATCTTGTGAATGGTCGCTAGGATGGTCCCACTCCAGGGACTTCAGCACATAAATCTAGGCTGACACTCCAGTGCAGTGCTGAGGGATCGCTGCACTGTCGGAGGTGCCGTCTTTCGGATGAGACGTTAAACCGAGGCCCCGTCTACACTCTCAGGTGGACATAAAAGATCCCGAGGCACTATATCAAAGAAGGGCAGGGGAGTTCTCCCCGGTGTCCTGGCCAATATTTATCTCTCAATCAACATAACAAAAACAGATTATCTGGTCATTATCACATTGCTGTTTGTGGGAGCTTGCTGTGCGCAAATTGGCTGCTGCGTTTCCCACATTACAACAGTGACTACACTCCAAAAGTACTTCATTGGCTGTAAAGCACTTTGGGACATCCGGTGGTCATGAAAGGCGCTATAGAAATGCAAGTCTTTCTTTCTTTAAGATGAGGTAACAAGGTGCTCCCAACACTCTGTTAGGGGGATTGACAGGGTGGATGCTGAGAGGATGTTTCCCCTCGTGGGGGTATCTAGAACTAGGGGGCATAGTTTCAGAATAAGGGGTCGCCCATTTAAGGCAGAGATGAGGAGGAATTTCTTCTCTCAGAGGGTCGTGAATCTTTGGAATTCTCTACCCCAGAGAGTGCTAGGGTTTGGATGATCAGCCATGATCTCGTTGAATGGCGGAGCAGGCTCGAAGGGCCGAATGGCCTACTCCTGCTCCTATCTTCTATGTTTCTATGTAGTTGTGGAGGCTGGGTCATTGAATATGTTCAAGGCGGAGAGTGACAGACATTTGAACTACAGGGGAGTCAAGGGGAATGGGGAGAGAGCGGGAAAGTGGTGTTGAGGCCAAGCTTGGATCAGCCATGATTTTATTGAATGGCGGAGCAGGCTCGAGGGGTCGATTGGCCGACTCCTGCTCCTGTTTCTTATGTTCTTAACACCTATCGACCTGTATCCCAGCATGAGCCAGCACCTTCAGGAGGTGAAGGGGGGGAATAGAACTTCCGGCTCTTGAAGTCGTTATACAGACAAATGTTGCCTAGTTCATCCAATTATTTGAATCGTGCATTGCGGGGGGGGGGCAGAGTGCTTTAATCGCGACGTCCTCACTGTGTTGTGGTAATTTGCCGACAGATTCTGAAAACTAGGTGTTAAGCTAAAAAAAATGCTGCTTGTGTTTACTAAATTAATCACAGATTTTTCCTCATGGCAGATTTTTGTTGTTTTGTGGCGTTATGCATGCACCAGATGGTTTCATAATGACTTGAGATTTGTTGATGTAAAACTAATTGAGAGGAGTATCACCTGTGTTGGAATAATCATTTTCCCAAACTACCAAGTAGATTCTTATCACCTCAGAGCGTCTCGCAGCATTACAGGCAGTGAAGTGCATTGACTGCTCTGTAGGTAAACACATGCTGTACATGGACCATGTACAGCAGGCACCTCAAAGCACTGGAGAGGTACCACCAACGCTGCCTCCGCAAGATCCTGCGAATCCATTGGCAGGATAGGCGCAAAAACGTCAGTGCTCTTGCTCAGGCCAACATCCCCAGCATCGAAGCTTTGACCACGCTCAATCAGCTCCGATGGACGGGTCACATTGTCCGCATGCCCGATACAAGACTCCCAAAACAAGCGCTCTACTCGGAGCTCCGGCACGGCAAGAGAGCCCCAGGTGGACAGAGGAAACGCTTCAAGGACACCCTCAAAGCCTCCTTGAAAAAGTGGAACATCCCCACCGACACCTGGGAATCCCTGGCCCAAGACCGTACAAAGTGGAGGAGAAGCATCCGGGAAGGCGCCAAACACCTCGAGCCTCTTCGCCGGGAGCAAGCGGAAGCCAAGCGCAGGCAGCGCAAGGAGCGCACGTCAACCCAAGCACCCCACCCACCCGCCTCTTCAACCACCGTCTGCCCCACCTGTGACAGAGACTGTAGGTCCCGCATTGGACTCATCAGTCACCTGAGAACTCATTTTTAATGTGGAAGCAAGTCATCCTCGGTTCCGAGGGACTGCCTAAGAAGAAGAGGAAGGGTAAACACAGCAGCTCATTCTGTGCTAGCAACATCTAACAAACAGGAATGACCAGCTAATCCGTTCTGTTCACGGTGTTTGTTGAGAGAGGAAAGTTGGTCAAGACAAAGGAATGTTCTTCTTTGAATAATATATGGGGATCTTTAATATCCACATTGATGTCCACATCTCTGGAAAAGAGAAGGTTGAGGGGTGACCTAACAGAGGTCTATAAATTAATGAAGGGGTTTGATAGGCTAGAGGTAGAGAAAATGTTTCTGTTTGCGGTGAAATCCAAAACTAGGGGCCATAAATATAAGATGGTCACTAATAAATCCAATAAGGAATTCAGGAGAAACTTCTTTACCCAGAGAGTGGTTAGAATGTCGAACTTGCTGCCACAAGGAGTAGTTGACGCTCCTTAAAACCTCTTTGGCCAAGCTTTTGGTCATCTCCTAAGACCGCCTATTTCCACCTCTGCAACATCGCCCGCCTCCGCCCTTGCCTCAGCTCATCCGCTGCTGAAACCCTCTTCCATGCCTTTGTTACCTCTAGATTTGACTATTCCAATGCACTCCTGGCTGGCCTCCCACATTCTACTCTATGTAAACTTGAGGTCATTCAAAACTCAGCTGCCCATGTCCTAACTCGCACCAAGTCCCGGTCACCCATCACCCCTATGCTCGCTGACCTACATTGGCTCCCCGTTCAGCAACGCCTCGATTTCAAAATTCTCACCCTTGTTTTCGAATCCCTCACATGGCCTCGCCCCTCCCTATCTCTGTAACCTCCTTCAGCCCCACAACCCCCCCTCCGAGATATCTGCGCTCCTCTAATTCTGCCCTCTTGAGCATCCCTGATTATAATCGCTCAACCATTGGTGTCCGTGCCTTCAGCTGCCTCGGCCCTAAGCTCTGGAATTCCCTGCCTAAACCTCTCCGCCTCGCTACCTCTCTTTCCTCCTTTAAGACGCTCCTTAAAACCTACCTCTTTGACCGAGCTTTTGGTCACCTGCCCTAATTTCTCCTTATGTGGCTCGGTGTCAATTATTTTTTTGTCTTATAATACTCCTGTGAAGCGCCTTGGGATGTTTTACTATGTTAAAGGCGCTATATAAATGCAAGTTGTTGTTGTTGAGGCGAATAGTATCGATGCATTTAAGGGGAAGCTCGATAAACACATGAGGGAGAAAGGAATAGAAGGATATGGTGAAAGGGGTGAGATGAAGTAGGGTGGGAGGAGGCTCGTGTGGAGCATAAACACCGGCCCAGACTGATTGGGCTGAATGGCCTGTTTCTGTGCTGCAAAATCTGTGTAATAATCAGGCAGCTGTGACCTCGATATAATAGGGGATGAGTTGCCAGCGGGGATCCGCGCCCATCAGCCACACACATCCGCAAATCAGAGGTGCGCTGCCCAGAATTTTCTGTCCATTAAAAACGACTGGACAGAGAATCATGGGCAGCACGCCACAATTTCCCATCGTGCACTGCCAGCAGCACATCCACCAGTGCAACATCCCCTGGAGTGCCAGCCAAGAGGATGGGCTCAACCCCACATCAGTTCTGACCTGGAGAGTTTGACCAAATGATGCGCTTTAAGGACAATTTAATCCCATCGCCAAAGAAATTAATGTAGCCGTTAACCGTGGCTCAGTGGGTAGCGCCCTCGCCTCTGATGTCAGAAGGTCGTGGGTTCAAGTCCCACTCCGCTAGGCTGACACTAGGCTGCAGGGAGTGCTGCACTGTCGGAGGTGCCGTTTTTCGGATGAGATGTTAAACCGAGGCCCCGTCTGCTCTCTCAGGCGGACGTAAAAGATCCCATGGCACTATTTTGTAGAATCATAGAATCATAGATATTTATGGCACAGAAGGAGGCCATTCGGCCCATCTTGTTCGCGCCGGCCGACATAGAGCTATCCGGCCTAATCTCACTTTCCAGCACTTGGTCCGTAGCCCTGTAGGTTACGGCACTTCAAGTGCACATCCAAGTACTTTTTAAATGTGATGAGGGTTTCTGCCTCGACCACCCTTTCAGGCAGTGAGTTCCAGACCCCCACCACCCTCTGGGTGAAAACATTTCTCCTCAAGTCCCCTCTAAACCTCCGACCAATTACTTTAAATCTATGCCCCAGAGCAGGAATTTTTCTCTTGCAAAACTGTTTTACAAAGCAGTGTACACCGTTAATATAAACACAGGTTAAATGCTGCATTCTTTCCTAAGATACAGATCCCTCGGAGATACCTGGCGCTAGGAGTCCATCACCAGCTGAAAATATAAGCGGGCAGCCTGCTTCCTAGGCCTCCGACGGTGCACGGGTGGCCCAAAGTGATTCTTCCCCGTGGATTTTCCTCGCTCCTGGGTGAGATTGTGTACTTACCCAAGCGCTTACTCACAGTAGTCGGACTAACCTTCTGGAGAATCCTGCGGGCCAACCTGTGCCCTGTGGCACTGCGCGCTAGAGCTTTGAGGTGCCGCCACACAATTAGTAGCTTTAAGTGCCTTTAAATATCAACTTACACTGGGGATGCCAACTCTCCAGGATTGCTCTGGGGTCTCCAGGAAGTAAAGATCGATCTGCTGGACACTCGCTGTGAGCAAAACCCAGGAGAAAATCATAGGGGCTTGAAAAAAAGGTGTGATTCTTTTTTCCAGTTTCTTTGAACACCTTCATTTATTATCTTTAAAAGTATTGGCGGTGTGGGCTGGGGGGGAAAGGCTGCTTGAGCGGGCGGGGCGGCCGGAGGCAGGAGGCCCTGTGATTAAACCTCCAGGAATACGCCCATCCAGAGTTGGCAACCCGAACTTACACTTGCACAGCAAAAAGCGTTGAAGCGTCACCGAGCAGGGATAAGAGCCAGGGGAGGTGACCAAAGGCGAGGTTTTCAGGAGGATGTTGAAGAGGGAGAGCGATGAAGGAACGCGGGGGCGGGTCTCGAGGTTGATTTCTGGGATGAGGGGGTTGTCTTATGAGGAAAGGTTGAGCAGGTTGGGCCTATACTCATTGGAGTTTAGAAGAATGAGAGGGGATCTTATTGAAACATAAGATTCTGAGGGGGCTTGAGAGGATGTTTCCCCTCATGGGGGGAATCTTCTTCTTCTTAGGCAGTCCCTCGGAACCGAGGATGACTTGCTTCCACATTAAAAATGAGTTCTCAGGTGACTAATAAGTCCAATGCGGGACCTACAGTCTCTGTCACAGGTGGGGCAGACGGTGGTTGAAGGGGCGGGTGGGTGGGGTGCTTGGGTTGACGTGCGCTCCTTGTGCTGCCTGCTCTTGGCTTCCGCTTGCTCCCGGCGAAGAGACTCGAGGTGTTCGGCGCCTTCCCGGATGCTTCTCCTCCACTTTGTACGGTCTTGGGCCAGGGATTCCCAGGTGTCGGTGAGGATGTTGCACTTTTTCGAGGAGGCTTTGAAGGTGTCCTTGAAGCGTTTCCTCTGCCCACCTGGGGCTCTCTTGCCGTGCCGGAGCTCCGAGTAGAGCGCTTGTTTTGGGAATCTCGTATCGGGCATGCGGACGATGTGACCCGTACATCGGAGCTGATCGAGCATGGTCAAAGCTTCGATGCTGGGGATGTTGGCCTGAGCGAGAACACTGACGTTGGTGCGCCTATCCTGCCAGTGGATTGGCAGGATCTTGCGGAGGCAGCGTTGGAATCTAGAACTAGGGGGCATAGTTTCAGAATAAGGGGTCGCTCATTTAAGACGGAGAGGAGGAGGAATTTCTTCTCTCAGAGGGTCGTGAATCTTTGGAATTCTCTGCCCCAGAGAGCTGTGGAGACGGAGTCATTGAATATATTCAAGGCGGAGATAGATAGGTACCTGAAAAACAGGGGAGTCAAGGGTTATGGGGAGTGGGCAGGAAAGCAGAGTTGCGGCCAAGATCAGATCAGCCATGATCTCATTGAATGGCGGAGCAGGCTCGAGGGGTCGAATGGCCGACTCCTGCTCCTATTTCTTATGTTCTTTCTTATTTCTCCAGAGAACAGAGGCATGATGGCTGGAGGTGGAGTGGAGGGAGAGAGGGGGGCGGGGCGGTGGTATTAGTTCAGGTGCGGAAGAGAGGTGGATGCAGGGTTGGAGGAGGTTGAAAAGGTCGGAAGGAGCAAGGTCATAATGGAATTTGTAAATAAGGATTTTGGAATCAAACCATGTGATTCCCATCTTGTGAATATTTTCCACCTCTAGATTTGCAGTTTGAGTCAGTCTTTTATCATTCACTCATCTCGACCTTAGGTTTCGGGCCTTCCTACACAATCCACAAATCAGGCCACTTCACATCCACTGCAGCATTATGCAAATTCCTGAACTATAGACCAGCTCAGGCCTCGCACCCCACCTGCTGGCCAGTCCAGGTAAGTTGCGCTTCAGACATTTAAAAAGACTTGCATTTATATAGCACCTTTCGTGACCACCGGACGTCCCAAAGCACTTTACAGCCAATGAAGTACTTTTTCGAAGCATAGGCACTGTTGTAATGTAGGAAATGTAGCAGGCAATTTGCACACAGCAAGCTCCCACAAATAGCAATGTGGTAATGACCAGATCATCTGTTTTTATTATGTTGATTGAGGGATAAACATTGGCCAGGACACCGGGAAGAACTTCCCTGCTCTTCTTCGAAATAGTGCCGTGGGATCTTTTACATCCACCTGAGAGAGCAGACGGGGCCTCGGTTTAACGTCTCATCCGAAAGACGGCACCTCCGACAGTGCAGCACTCCCTCAGCACTGCACTCAAGTATCAGGCTAGCTTTATGTGCTCAAGTCCCTGGAGTGGGACTTGAACCCACAACCTTCTGACCGAGAGGTGAGGGTGCTACCAACTGGGCCACAGCTGACGGAGAAGTTAAAGATAGTATTAGATCAAAGGAAGAGGCTTATAATTTTGCCAAAAAGAGTAGTAAGCCTGAGGATCGGGAGAATTTTAGAATTCAGCAAAGGAGGACCAAGAAATTGATAAAGAAAGGGAAAATAGAATATGAGAGTACACTAGCGAGAGGCATAAAAACAGATTGTAAGAGATTCTATTGGTATGTAAAAATCAAAAGATTAGCGAAAGTAAATATGGGTCCCTTACAAGCTGAGACAAGAGAAGTTATAATAGGGAATAAGGAAATAGAGAAATTAAACAAATACTTTGGGCGCAATCTTGCCAGCCCTGGGGAGGCGGGTATGGAGGCGGGACAGCCGGGAAAATGGCACAATCTGGGGATGGACCCATCCCGCCCCCAATCCATCTCCGTGTCATCTTCCCAGGAGGCGGGTAGCCGACCCGCGCCGGGTCCCATCTCCTCGAGGCGATAGGGGGATTAGTGCCAATTAACTGACTGTTAACAGGCAGTTAAGAGGATTATCCCCATTTTTCCAACAGAGGCGTGAGCTTCCCGATGTCTGGAAGCCCAGCCAGGGTCACCAAGGTGAGCAGTGGGTGTGCAGGGGCCGGAGGGGTGCAAAAGTGCGCTGTGAAGGTAAGTGATGGGTGCAAGTGTGGAGAGGTAAGTATGTGAGGTGAGTGGAAAGTGATAGAAAATGTTTACTTACCTTTGTTTCTTCCTGCAGGCTTCAACAGTTGGGGATGTGGAGAGTCTCGCATCTCACCGGCAGAGATGGCAGATGCATTCTCCAATGTAACAACCATCTAATTTCTGCTCACAAAAGAGGTTTGATGAGTCTTGAATACAAGAACTCATCAAACAACATAGAATGTCAGTGTTGGACAGCTTCACAGAGCTGTCAAACGATGACAATTATTCTGTCAAAAAACGCTGACGTTCTCTGTAACTTGCTTCCCCTTAGTTGACCTGCTAAGCCCGCTGGGCGGACTTAACAAGGTCAATCAAGGGAAAATAGCATGGGTTGGCCACAAGTCGATGGAGGCGGGACTAAGAGCCAACAAGCAGCAGTCCTGCCTCCAACGCGCCCCATTGGCAAAATCGCCCCCATAGTGTCTCTTCACGGAAGAAGATGCAAAAAAACTTCCCAGAAATAGTGAAGAACCAAGGCTCTAGCAAGAATGAGGAACTGAAAGAAATGAGTATTAGTAAAAAAAAATAGTACTGGAGAAATTAATGGGACTGAAAGCCGATATATCCTCTGGACCTGATGGCCTATATCCCAGGGTTTTGAAAGAGGTGGGTATAGAGATAGTGGATGCATTGGTTGTCATTTTCTAAAATTCCATCGATTCTGGAATGGTTCCCACAGATTGGAAGGTAGCAAATGTAACCGCACTATTTAAGAAAGGAGGGAGTGAGAAAACGGGGAACTACAGACCAGTTAGCCTGACATCAATAGTAGGGAAAATGCTAGAATCTATTATTAATGACTTGGTAACAGGGCACTTAGAAAATACTAATAGGATTGGGCGGAGTCAACACGGATTTATGAAAGGAAAATCATGTTTGACAAATCTGTTTTTTGAGGTTGTAACTAGCAGAATAGATAAGGGGGAACCAGTGGATGTGGTGTATTTGGATTTTCAGAAGGCATTCGATAAGGTGCCACACAAGAGGTTATTAAACAAAATTAGGGCTCATGGGATTGGGGGTAATACACTAGCATGGATTGAAGATTGGTTAACGGACAGAAAACAGGGAATAGGAATAAATGGGTCATTTTCGGGTTGGCAGGCTGTAACTAGTGGGGTACTGCAAGGATCAGTGCTTGGGCCTCAGCTATTCACAATCTACATCAATGATTTGGATGAGGGGAACAAATGTAATATATCCAAGTTTGCTGATGATACAAAGCTGGGTGGGAATGTAAGTTGTGAGGAGGATGCAAGGAGGCTTCAAGGTATATAGACAGGCTAAGTGAGTGGGCAAGAACATGGCAAATGGAATATAATGTGGAGAAATGTGAAGTTATCCACTTTGGTAGGAAAAATAGAAAAGCAGAGTATTTTTTAAATGGTGAGAATTTGGGAAATGTTGGTGTTCAGAGGGACCTGGGTGTCCTTGTACACAAATCACTGAAAGTTAACATGCAGGTACAGCAAGCGATTAGGAAAGCAAATGGTATGTTAGCCTTTATTACAAGAGGATTTGAGTATAAGAGTAGAGACGTCTTACTGCAATTATATAGGGCCCTGGTGAGACCACACCTGGAGTACTGTGTACAGTTTTGGTCTCCTTAGAGTCATAGAGTCATAGAGTTATACAGCACAGAAAGAGGCCCTTCGGCCCATCGCGTCCGCGCCGGCCATCAAGCCCTGTCTAATCTAATCCCATTTTCCAGCATTTGGTCCGTAGCCTTGTATGCTATGGCATTTCAAGTGCTCATCCAAATGCTTCTTGAATGTTGTGAGGGTTCCTGCCTCTACCACCCTTTCAGGCAGTGAGTTCCAGATTCCAACCACCCTCTGGGTGAAAAAGTTTTTCCTCAAATCCCCCCTAAACCTCCTGCCCTTACCTTGAATCTATGCCCCCTTGTTATTGACCCCTCTACTAAGGGGAAAAGTTCCTTACTATCTACCCTATCTATGCCCCTCATAATTTTGTACACCTCAATCAGGTCCCCCCTCAGTCTTCTCTGCTCCAAGGAAAACAACCCCAGCCTGTCCAGTCTTTCTTCATAGCTGAAGCGCTCCAGCCCAGGTAACATCCTGGTAAATCTCCTCTGCACCCTCTCCAAAGCAATCACATCCTTCCTATAGTGTGGCGACCAGAACTGCACACAGTACTCCAGCTGTGGCCTTACCAGCGTTTTGTACAGCTCCATCATAACCTCCCTGCTCTTATATTCTATGCCTCGGCTAATGAAGGCAAGTATCCCATATGCCTTTTTAACCACCTTATCCACCTGTTCTGCTGCCTTCAGGGATCTATGTACATGCACACCAAGGTCCCTCTGATCCTCTGCCTTTCCTAGGGTCTTACCATTCATTGTGTATTCTCTTGCCTTGTTAGTCCGTCCAAAATGCATCACCTCACACTTTTCAGGGTTAAATTCCATTTGCCACTGTTCCGCCCATCTGACCAACCCATCTATATTGTCCTGTAGCCTGAGGCTTCCCTCCTCGCTATTTACCACCCCACCAATTTTCGTGTCATCTGCGATCTTACTGATCATACCCTTTACATTCACATCCAAATCATTAATGTAGACCACAAACAGCAAGGGACCCAGCACCGATCCCTGCGGTACCCCACTGGACACAGGCTTCCAGTCACAAAAACAACCTTCCACCATCACCCTCTGCCTTCTGCCAATAAGCCAGTTTTGGATCCAATGTGCCAAGGCCTACCTAAGGAAGGATATACTTGCGATAGAGGGAGTGCAACGAAGATTTACCAGACTGATTCCTGGGATGGGGGTATTGTCCTATGAGGACAGACTGAGTAGACTAGGCCGATATTCTCTAAAGTTTAGAAGAATGAGAGGTGATCTCATTGAAACATACAAAATTCTTGTAGGGCTTGACAGGGTAGATGCAGGGAGGATGTTTTCCCTGGCTGGGGAGTCTAGAACCAGGGGCCATAGTCTCAGAATAAGGGGGCGGCCATTTAGGACTGAGATGAGGAGAAATTTCTTCACTCAGAGGGTGGTGAATCTTTGGAATTCTCTACCCCAGAAGGCTGTGGAGGCTCAGTTGTTGAGTATATTTAAGACAGAGATTGATAGATTTTTTAATATTAATGGCATCAAGGGATATGGGGGTAGTGCAGGAAAGTGGAGATGAGGTAGAAGATCAGCCATGATCTTATTGAATGGCGGAGCAGGCTCGAAGGGCCAAATGGCCGACTCCTGCTCCTATTTCTTATGTTCTTAAGCGCAGGTGTTATAGAAATGTCAAAAATGTGATATTAGCCTGATAAATGGTGTGCTGCTCATGGGTTTCTGGGAGGATTTAATCCCGCTGGTTCACCCGCCATGTTGTGCTTTTTAGTCTGTCGGCAAAATGACTCATTCTCTCCCACACATTGGGGCAGACAAGTAAAAGAGAACAGGACTAATTCTTTAAATCAGCTTTGACCTGTGTTTATGAGCCAGCTAATCATCTGAATTAACTCTGGGGAGACGAATCTATCAGATTACCTACCAAATTGCTGTAGATTTGGGTGTTATGGAGTGAGTTCGAGAGGCCTGGAGCTGCAAATCTTCCTGCAAGGACTCAGGAATTGGAAACATACAATTTAAGGCCTCCCTCCGTGCGCCCCTGCCCCCCATAAAGAAGTGTTTGGTGCACCAGGCATGGGGAAAGGTAGAAATAAGAACAGAAAATGCTGGAAATACTCAGCAGGTCAGGCAGCATCCGTAGAGAGAGAGAGAGAAACAGAGATAAGGTTTCAGGTCGATGACCCTTCGTCAGAACTGGAAAAAGTTGGAGATGTAAACAGGTTTATAAGCAAGTGTAGGGGCAGGGAGAGGGGGGCGGGGAAGAAAGAACAAAGGGAAGGTCTGTGATAGGGTGGAAGGCAGGAGAGATTAAATGACAAAAGGGATGATGGTGCCAGGTAAAAGGACAAAAGGTAATGGGACAAGTGAAGAAACAAAAGATGACTCTAGAATTGTTCCTTTCATTACAGTTGCTTTTTCGGTTCTTATCAGATATCATTTGGGCAGACGATTTTCTGTTAACTTCTCATCCTGCTGGCCTTCCCCTACCTCCACCCCCAATACTCTCCTTTTTTCTTCTTTCCTACCGTCCCTGATGGCAGTAGCTCATGCTGTGGTACAGAGGGAATGTTCTCAGCACTCTCCAATTGGATATTTAACCATGGAAACACACTGAGCATGTGACTGTGACATGCCGTTAAATGACTCACGGCTTGAATGTAATCAATTATTTATCTGCGTGAGACCAGATACATCTTTGTGAATGAAAAATCTCTGCCTTTCCCCTTTCCTATTCACTGTGTGATGGCAGGGGAGAGGAGCAATATTCTGACATGTCGTGAATTATTTAGAGTAATATGATAGGGTGACTGAGCTCCAAGGGCCACCTTGATGTCAGTTGAAGGTTTGCACTTCAGCTGATCACTGATAACGCACCGTGTTGGATAAACAGTCAGGCTGACTGGCATCAGGACAAGACCTGGGAGCTCCAAGAACCTGGATCTTCCTTGTTGAGAGCAGTGCTGACTCAGTATGTGTAATTCACAGATGGACAAGGAACTGGGCAATCATGGCCACCACTTCAGTGAGCGAGATTTAGATGCGATCACCAGCAAGATCAGTGATCTAGGCAAATGGAGAGCTATCTTCAGCCAACAAGGGTAAAGCAACTTGTTCTTTTCTCTTTCACAACCGTTGATCTCCAGTTTCTGTCACCTCTGATGTACCCCCAAGTCCCTTGTCTTTTCCTCATTTACCTGTTGCCGCACAGCAACATCATCCTTAGGTAGGTGTTCAGCATCCATACGTATAAGATTAACACCCAACTCTACCTCTCGGCCAATACCTACAACTCCGCAACCACTTCTGTGTTGTCAGAACATCCAGCCATGGATGAGCAAAAACTTCCTCCAGTTGGAACATTCGGAAGACCAAAGCCATTCTATTCGGCTCCTGCCCTTGCCCCCCGACCCTTTCCTCCTCCTTGGTTGGTCACTCGAGCTGAACCAACAGTGCGTGACCTTGGTGCACCGCTGAACCCCAACCCCATATCTGATGCATTACCAAGACCGCCTATCTGCCTCTCTGCTTACCTCACCACAACGCGACCCCCCCTCCCCTCCCCCCACCACCAGGGAATATCTTACCCACACTTTTGTTTGTTCCAGACTTGGTCTTCACAAAATCCCTCATCTCTGGCCTCCAAGGCTCTGCCTTTCATAAATTTCTATTTGTTCGCAACGTCATCGCTCATATACTGTCCAGTGCTAAGTACCATTTGCCCATCCTCGCCAGCTTCCATTGGATTCCTGTCCACCAACACAATCCTTATTTACAAGTCCTTGAATTGCCTTGCCCCAGCTTACCTCTGCAGCCTCCTCCAGCCTGACTTTCCAGCCCTTGTTTGCTCATGTCCTCCAACTCTGGCTTTCTGTGCATGTTCTTATGAAATTCTAACAGGACTAGACTGACTAGATGCAGGAAGGATGTTCCCGATGGCCGGGGAGTCCAGAACCAGGGGTCACAGTCTAAGGATAAGGGGGTAAGCCATTTAGGACAGAGATGAGGAGGAATTTCTTCACCCAGAGAGTGGTGAACCTGTGGAATTCTCTGCCACGCAGGGCAGTTGAGGCCAATTCATTAAATATATTCAAGAAAGAGTTGGATATATTTCTTGAGGCTAAAGGGATCAAGGGATATGGGGAGAAAGCAGGGACAGGGTAGTGAATTTGGATGATCAGCCATGATCGCATTGAATGGCGGAGCAGGCTCGAGGGGCCGAATGGCCTACTCCTGCTCCTATCTTCTATGTTTCTATGTTTCTCACTGTCCACCCCATTCCCCCCCACCACCCACCCCACCCCCCCCGCCCCCATTCCACCTTCAGCTGTCTCAGCCCTACTCTCCGGAACTCCCTTCCTAAACCTCTCTGCCTCACTACTTGTCGCCCACCTTTAAAAGCCTCCTCAAGATCTGTCTTTACGACCACCTTTCTGGTCATCTCCTCCAAGTCTCCCACTGCCGCCTGGTGTACGTTTCTCCTCTGTGAAATGCCTTGCGATATTTACTATGTTAAAAGACGCTGTAGAAATGAAAATGTCATTCTTGAAGTTAGTTTATTAATGCTGTCTGAGGAAAATATCATCCATCTCAGTGAACTGAAGATATGTCATCAGCAGTAATGAAATATGATAAATATCCACATTTAGTAACTCTTAATGCTCTGTAAAGCCTGTCTGTCCAAGGCTCGAATACTGCCCCCGTATCTGGGATTTGTTCCAGCACTGCTCCTGCACTTCTGGATAGGATACAAGAAAAGTCGCGTCTGATAAGTGATCCTTCTCTTGAAAGGATTATTACTAGTCCTAGCCCCTTTAGGGCTACCCCGGATCAGGCGTATTCCTCAGAAGTTTACTTTCAACTAAAGTTTGAGGTAGCCGAATCCTAAAGACGCTTAATTGGGTCTAAAGGTCCAGACTGTCTCTCCCTAAAGGAAAGGAACAACCTGAAGATGTTACCATCCTCCAGATAGCACTTTTAATAAGTTTAGCTAGACTGTAACATTCTGGATATTATGAGGGTCCAGAAAACTCCCTCAGAATTCTGCAACTCCTCACCAAAGAGTGTACAGAGATTGAGTTCATGAGTTTGATACAGAAGTATTATGTGAGACAATTCTAATATATAGATTTATTAAAGAACCGACATGTCATTACAGTAGGTGTTTCAATCGCAACATTAACAGTTCCAAAAACAGAAAGCTTACAATTCTATTATCAGAGATCCTTATTCTCAAATCTTAACTTCGCTACATTTTTACAGTTCTTAGTCTTATTCCAGGATATCCACCAAAATCAAATACCTTTGATCCCTGAGGTACAAAGAGGTGTAGACTTATAGAGCCTGCCTCTGAAGCCGAGAATCGCTTTGCCCCTTCAAGCAAGTCTATTATCCCATTTGAAAGTTCAATTTTTATACCATTTTGCAGTGGTATTTCCTTTGAAGTGTTCTGCTGATGTAAGCTAATTATCTCTAGTCATTTTTCTGCTGACCCCTGCTATTCTTACAGTCACCTCAGTTGGTAGCATTACAGACTTATGTCTCTACCCCAGGTGTCCCAAGCTTACAATAAAAAATGGTGTAACCAGCAGGTGCATCTATTTGATGTCATTTTTACCAAGGTCTTCTGTTTGTGTCTTTTTACGGTGTGTAAATTATAACTCCTCAATCAGGGTGATCTATGCAATTCTTATTTACCTCAGCTGGTTGCAACACAGAATTATGTCTCCTGTGTTTCATTTGATGTAATTTTTACGAAGGCATATGTTTCTTAATTTTCCTCGTCTCTTTCCGAAGTGTAATTTAGGACACCTTAACAGGGTGTACCATTGTCTTTTTTCCAATGCTGCAGACTTCAGGAGCCTCCAACCTCCTGTTTCAAAAAGATTATTGATTCAGTGTCAACAACTTATCTTATCTCAATAGCCTGTATGCTGTTTACAGCTTTAGATTGTTGAGGTTTCTAGATTTCCAGACCTAGTATGTCATGTTTTAATAAAGCTAGAATTATTTCATAGAATGGTGTATTTTTCTGAATATAGCTTATTCCTTCATACTCTCAACTCCAGCTTCCATTGCAACCTTTTTTGTCTTCCTCGACATTATGGTCGTAACTACACTGAACATTCCCCTCGTATTCTTTTGAAACACCAAACACAGCATCCAGTGAGTTATTCCTTGCTGCATCTTCATTCATAGATGGCTGACTTGCGGGAGCCGGGAGAGAAACTCCTCCACCACTGTTAATATTGGGGCTGGGAAACTCCTCCAATTTGAAATGATAGCCTTAGTCAGGGAGAGCGTGCTTCCCCCCACTCCCTTTACCCCACCATTGGCGGCCGTGCCTTCAGCTGTCTGGGCCCTAATCTCTGGAACTTCCTCTCTAAACCTCTCCGCCTCTCCAATCTCTCTCTCCTCCTGTAAGACCCTCTTTAAAACCTACATCTTTGACCAAACTTTTAGTCACCTTTCCTAATGTCTCCTTCTGTGGCTCGGTGCCCATTTTTGTCTGATAGCGCTCCTGTGAAGCGCCTTGGGATGTTAAAGGCACTATATAAATGCAAGTTGTTGTTGTTGTAATATTCTGGCTGGGAGGGCACACATGTCCCTTGCAGCCAATTAAATCAGTAAATTCAAATTTACTCCAGGGACTTGCCCTGTCAGTCATCATAGGTCCTGGAGCAGAATGTTTGGCCCCGATGTTTACTGAGGCCGGGTTTCGCAGCAAGGGAAGGAGAGGATTTATGGTCGGGATTCCCCGAAAACTGTGGCGTTTCAATTCCGTGGCGTGCGTAGGTTTTTTTTTTTTAACAGGTTCCCCGCCCGGATGCCAACCTGATTGATATTATGGTCGTAACCATAATGTCAGTGGTTATAGGTTGAAGTCCCACTCCAGAGATCTGAGCACGTGACCCAGGCTGACGCTCCAATCTTTCAGATGAGACGTTAAGCCGAGGCCCCCATCTGCCCTCTCAGGTGGACGTAAAAGATCCCGCGGCCACTATTTCGAAGAAGAGCAGGGGGGGTGTTGTGATCTAGTTGGCAGGCTATATGTGTGAGACTGGCTATCTGTTGACTCACTGTATGATTTTGTTTAAACATTTTTGTCGTGAGGAGATGAGGAGAAATTTCTTCACACAGAGGGTGGTGAATCTTTGGAATTCTCTACCCCAGAGGGCTGTGGAGGCTCAGTCATTGAGTATATTCAAGACAGAGATCGAGAGATATTTGAATATTAAGAGAATCAAGGGATATGGGGATAGTGCAGGAAAGTGGAGATGAGGTAGAAGATCAGCCATGATCTTACTGAATGGTGGAGCAGGCTCGAAGGGCCAAATGGCCGACTCCTGCTCCTATTTCCTATGTTCTTATGTTAAGGAATGGCTTTGATTCTGCGCTCTGCTTCCTGCAGCTAACTGGGTGGAGAGGGGGAACTCCTCATATGGGGGAATCACGGACGGAAAGCTGCAGCTTTTGATTCTAAATTGTAATATTTGCTTGGTTTTTGATTTGCAGATTACAGTTCAAAGACACTGTTGTGAAGGTAAGTGCTTTAAGCAAGCTGTGCTGAGTATCAGTTCACAGCCACATCAAAGCTGTCAGCCATTTTAACGTTGTGAATATTTTCATTCTGATGGAAAAAAAGCTAACGTTTTTTAATAAGCATTCTGAAAACTTGCCTTTTTGTTCTGCGCTTGAACCACAGCGGGGCCAAGCCTAATTTCTCAATCCTTATTCTTCAGATGATGAAGAAACCCCAGTTAGCCCTGCGGGAGTGGGGTAGAATATATAGTTCTCACTCCCCAGGGCAAGGGCTGGAGTGGAGATGGTCCGAGGTGCTTTTGTGCCAGCCGTGGGTCAGCGGGTCGCACCTCTCGCCTCTGAGTCAGAAGGTTGTGGGTTCAAGTCCCACTCCAGAGACTTAAGCGCAAAAATCTAGGCCGACACTCCCAGTGCAGTGCTGAGGGAGTGCGGCACTGTCGGAGGTGCCGTCTTTAGATGAGACGTTAAACTGAGGCCCCGTCTGCTCTCTCAGCTGGACGTAAAAGATCCCATGGCACTAATCCTAATAAGAGCAGGGGAGTCCTGGCCAATAGATATCCCTCAACCAACATAAACAAAAACAGATTATCTGGTCATTATCACATTGCTGTTTGTGGGACCTTGCTGTGTGCAACTGGCTGCCGCGTTTCCTACATTACAACAGTGACTACAGTTCAAAAATACTTCATTGGCTGTAAAGTGCTCTGGGATTTCATGAAAGGTGCTATATAAATGCAAGTCTTGCTTTTTGTGACTTGCTTCTGCTTTCCTTGTAGTTTTTTGGTGGACTTGCTGTTCCATGTGCCTCTGGGTTCCTCAATGCCTGCCCATCTCTGGGCTGGGATTTGGTGCTGTTTCCTCCACTTTTCTTACACCAAAAACAAAAGGAGGTAAAGAAACTGAGGGGAGGCTGAGGGGAGATTTAATTGAGATGTATAGATAGAGTGGATAGGAAGGACCTATTTCCCTTAGCAGCGAGGTCAATAACCAGGGTGACGTAAGAAAACTACTAGGCACTTGGTCTAAGCGTTAAACAAAGCTTTAATCAACTGTTTTACAACATGGAGGTCTAGTTGTGTCCTTCACTAGTTCCTGTTAAGAATGTCCTGTGCAAGCTGGGCCCATGCCCGAGTATTTATACTCTCCCTGGACAGCGTCACCCGCAGGCCACTCAGTATTATTTCATAAGTCTTTCTTTCATGAATGACTGATTCATGTCACAGGGGGCATAGATTTAAAGTAATTGGTAGAAGGAATAAAGGGGACTTGAGGAGAACTTTTTTCACCCAGAGGATGGTGGGGGTCTGGAACTCAAAAATTGCCAGGGAGGGAGCGGGCTCTGGGGGGGGATGGAAAACCCAGAAGCATCATACTTCTGGTTTCAGATCAGTGCGCAGTACGCTTCTGCGCAGCTTCCGGTCATTGGCAGCAGTCACTCCGTTTCCTGAAAGGGGCTGACTCGTTCTGTGAGTACGATTGCACAGGTACTGGGTGGCCAAGTTCATGTCTGAGCCTATAAAGTGAAACTATTTGACTGCAATGGGCATCACAGCCAAATCTGATTCTGTCCCGAATACAACATCCACCGACATGCACTTCCAGCAGTGGCTGCTGCGTCGCGATAAGGAGCAAGAACTCCAGCTGATTGTCCGCTCCTTAACCTAGGGTTACTGCGGGGAATTCCGGCACACCACAGCTGGGTTCAGCTAATTCAGCAAACTAGCGCAAGTTCAGGAAATTTGCACTCGCTGCTGTTTTGATTCGGGTGGAGCTATGTTAATGAACTTTGGAGGGTTTTGAAAGAAATACAGACAGACAGAAAGAAAGAAAGAATTGCATTTATATAGCTCCTTTTATGTCCTCAGGATGTCCAGAACACTTTACAGCCAGTGAAGTACTTTTATTGAAGTGTAGTCACTGTTCTAATGTAGGAAATGTGGCAGCCAATTTGCGCACAGCAAGCTCCCACCAACAGCAATGTGATAATGGCCAGATCATCTGTTTTTGTGATGTTGATTGAGGGATAAATATTGGCCCAGGACACCGGGGAGAACTCCCCTGCTCTTCTTCGAAATAGCGCCATGGAATCTTTTACACCCACCTGAGAGAGCAGACAGGGCCTCGGTTTAACGTCTCATCCGAAAGACGGCACCTCCGACAATGCGGCGCTCCCTCAGTACTGCACTGGAGTGTCGGCCTAGATTATGTGCTCAAGTCTCTGGAGTGAGCTGGTTGTAGTGGGAATAAGAAAATGTGAGGTGGACAGAAGAAAAAAAGCGAATTAATTTTAACAATTTCATTTTTTTCTTATTTAAAAATTGCAAGACTGTCTCTTTAAGTTGCACGAGCGAATCCCACGTCATGTGTACAACAAACACTTTGAATATTTAGTATCAGTGATAAAAAATAGTCGACGAATTTCTTGCAGATTTTCCAAAGCTGAGTGAAGCAAAAGTATTTTGGGGTCGCAGACTCCTCGCGACATCTGGCGACTTTTTTTTTCCCTCTCCCGACGAACCGTCATCAGGAATTCAGCCCTAATGTTTTTTCCACAAGCTGAGGTGACGAATGACTCTTTAATTGCCTGCCGCTCGGGTGCTTCTGGCTGCAACCCTCACATGGTACAGGATGGGAGGGAAGAGTCGAAGAATAAAGCACTTTCCTAGGTTTCACCTGTCATGCTGAAGCCCTTCATCCCCGGGCTGCGATTCTCTTTCACCCTTTTCCATTGACCATGGAATTGTGTAATGATGTGTTGCAAGCCAAAAAAAGAGCAGGTGGCTCAACACAGAATTACATTGAGATATTACAGGAGGAAGTTAAAAAGAGCCATGGTGTAAGTATAACACTTTTTTTTTGCTAAGAATATAACAACTGCAAAAACATTTTTTTTTGCTCTAATCTCTGTTGGATCCCGCGTCACACTGTGTTCTGTAAAACCAACTGTTTATCAAATAAGACTTAGACAAGATAAGATCTACTTTACTCTGCTTTTACACAGAGGTATCAGGACTGCCGCAAGGTGGAGGGTGACAGTGAAGATGGAGCAGGGGCACCTCGGTCTAACAGTGTCAAGTCCCGTAGCCACTTGTCCGCATTCAGTGTTCCCTACTCGGTCCCGAAAGAGCTCGTTCTGTCTTCAAACGTAGGCGGTCTGCCCATCACGCTGGAGACGGCAGTGGTAAGCCTGTCCGTCCCGTGCAACTTTCCGGGGGAAATTAGTTGGGGCTGAAATTGTATAGCATCTTAACAAAGAAGTGATGGAACGTAATCTCTGTCTCGATGAAGTATCACTTAGTGATGCACAGCCGACAATAGGCGGTACCAGACAAAAGAGAAACGAGAAGTTCATTGTATTCAGGTTTCCCTTTTAAGAGTGCAGTACCTCAAACAGGTTAATTATTCTGACTCGCGTTCCCCCGAGAAAAGCCTGTGTAAGTAGCTAAAATGTCATCGGAATGACTGTTTCTAAACAATGAAAATGTCAAGACAATCGGCTGTGCTTCTCTGATGGGTCAGTGAGCAATCCGATGGGTCAGTGAGCAATCCGATGGGTCAGTGAGCAATCCGATGGGTCAGTGAGCAATCCGATGGGTCAGTGGGCAATCTGATGGGTCAATGGGCAATCCGATGGGTCAGTGAGCAATCGGATGGGTCAGTGAGCAATCCGATGGGTCAGTGAGCAATCCGATGGGTCAGTGAGCAATCCGATGGATCAGTGGGCAATCCGATGGGTCTGTGGGCAATCCGATGGATCAGTGGGCAATCCGATGGGTCAGTGAGCAATCCGATGGGTCAGTGGGCAATCCGATGGGTCAGTGAGCAATCCGATGGGTCAGTGAGCAAGTGCACAAACCCAGTGTGGAACTGAGCCACAGAGAACAGGAAGGGGAAAAAATAATCTGAGATTCCTGTTCTTGACATTGGACGTGGACGGCTCCCACAGTCAAATAGCCAGCTGACGCTCACTGTCTAGGGCCATAGTGAGGAATAGCCACTTGACTGAGCTCGTGGAGAGCAGCCAGTGGATGCTGCCTCCCAGCGAGATGATACGCCAATGGTACAGGAGCAGACGCCTTTTTAAAGTCCAACGTTTTAGCAGAAATCCATCTTTATAGATGATCGTTACAAATTCAGGTTTGCCGCAGATCCCTTTCTGGGTTCAGTGGTGTCATTTGCCTCAGTAAGCCGTCTGAGCATCTTGTTGTAGGAGTTGAGCCGCCCTGCACTGCATCTGCTGGTGTGATAGGGGAACCCTCGGCTGTCACAATAGTACCTTGTGGCCTGAATTGGATATTCAAATCTTTCGCATGTAAACAGCCTCCATGACCCTGATAATAAAAGAGAGGCGGGGAGGGAGCAGGAAGGCAGTTTTACAGTCGGGAAACCTGGAAGAATGGGTTTCCCACTGGTCCCTCCGAATTTAACGGCAGGACCCGATTGGCAGTTTTGGAACTCATTTCCCGGCCGGAGCCAGCCGGATTGAGAGGCTATCTGGCTGTCGGGCTGGTGGGCCTTCAGCGCCAGGTCGCAGCCGAGGAGCAGAGAGGATGGAGGGAGAGGTCGGGGGTCGGGGAGGGACATCAATGGGGTGCCCGGAGAGATCGGGGGAGGAGGGGACATCATTGGGGGGCTGGGAGAGATTGGGGGGGGAGGGGACATCGATGTGGGGTCAGAGAGATCGGAGGTCAGGGGGGCATCTATGGGGGTGCTGGAGAGATCGGGGAGGAAGGGATATTGATGGGGGGCTGGGAGAGATCGGGGGTCGAGGGGGCGCAACGATGGGGTCCGGAGAGATTGGGGGTTGGGGGGCATCGAGGGGGGGCCCGGAGAGATCGGAGGAGGTGACATTGATGAGGGTAGCTCGAGAGATCAGAGCTGGAAGGGAGAAGATCGCGGTGGGCCCGTGGAAGACATGGGGGGGCGCATCGGATCGCGGGGAGTCCGATCGCTGGGGGGGTTAACAGGTTTGCTTGGTGGGCCAAGAGGATGCACTCCTCCGCCTCCTGGGAGTGGTTTGGTCACCCACACCCCCCTCACCCCTCCATCCCCCCGTCCCATCTCCGTTAAAACAGGAAGTGCGCAGGTTTGAGGCGGGTTTGGTTCGGGTTTGAGATGTTTTACATTTTTACTTCCCACCCGTCCCAAACCCACCTGTTTTTGGGGGTTAAAACTCCCCCCAGTGACTCAGAAGTTAGACCGAGCTAGCACATGGTCAGACGAGTCCTGATTTGAATCAATAAGCTGCATTATTTCGTAAGGTAAACATACAGAACAACAATTATGATTGAACTCACTAAAGTCAACCAGTATGACTCATCTTCAAGCAATAATACAAAATAAAGAATACGCCATGCTACCCCACAACATCATACTTGGCTTAAACAAGAAAATATCTGGACATTCTCTTTTGCACTCTGACTTTTCAGCCTGGCTCCCTCGCAACATTCTCTTTTCAAAATCTCTCTTTGACTGCCTGTGTCTGTGTGATTTATCACTTGCTGTTCACAGCCAGGAAGGGAAGGCCTGCTAAACAAGCAACGACTCCCCAAAACAATATTACAAAGTACAAAGTATTACAAAGTATTTACAACATGGAAGCAGGCCATTCGGCCCAACTGGTCTATGCCAGTGTTTCTGCTCCACACGAGCCTCCTCCCACCCTGCTTCATCTCACCCAATCAGCATATCCTTCTATTCCTTTCTCCCTCATGTGCTTATCTAGCTTCCCCTTAAAGGCATCGATGCTATTCGCCTCAACCACCCCCTGTGGTAGCGAGTTCCACATTCTAACTCTTATACTCATTAATAACTAGACATTCTTATTATGAACACAGCAACTTCTAGCTAGTCATTTATTCAGTACACGTTCTCTAGGTACAGTATCTGTAGAGATGCAGCATGTGTGCTCCTGTGTGCAGGCTGCCATCTTGACTGTTGCCTTGTGGGTAGCCTAGTGCCTCATGGGTAATGTAGTCTTAATATATATACAGCTGGGTAGTGTAGTCTTATACATACAGCTATATACAGCTCTACGGCTCCACCTAGTGTCCACTATAGAATGACATGTTATTGATCGTTACACTAACCACTCTCTGGGTAAAGAAGTTTCTCCTGAATTGCCTATTGGATTCATTAGTGACTACCTTATATTTATGGCCCCTAGTTCTGATCTCGCCCACAAGTGGAAACTACTTCTCTATGTCTACCCTATCAAACCCTTTCATAATCTTAAAGATCTCTATTAGGTCATCCCTCAGTCTTCTAGTTTCTAGAGAAAAGAGCCCCAGCCCATTCAATCTTTCCTGATGGGTATAACCTCTCAGATCTGATATCATGCTAGTAAATGTTTTGTTCACCTTCTCAAGTGCCTCTATATCCTTTTCATAAAATGGAGACCAGAACTGTTCACAGTAATCCAAGTGTGGTCTAAACCAAGGCTCTGTACAGGTACAATAGGCGTGAGGTGTTGGGTGTCCACAACACAATAGGTGTTAGGTATCAATTTATTAATTACTGAAGCAAGCTAACAAATTGCTTATTATTTATAGACGATGAGGAACCAGCATCAAAGTTAGCTCATTAACATCTTAACTTGCATGCATACACTAGGCCAGTTTAATGCTTGGGCCTCAATTAAATCAGTCAGGCCTGACTCCCGCCTGAACCCAGCGTCAATGATGTGGTGGGATTCGGCAAGCACAGCAGGAGTCCACTGCTGGGGACCCGCGCTAATGGTTCCCCGGCAAAGTTGAGTCTGTGGGGCGTGAGGGAAGTTCCGGAGGCGATCGGTGTTGGAGTGTGGGGGTTGGGGGGAAGCGGAGGTCCTAATTTTCCTTGTGGGGCCCAGGGGGACACACCCCTGGCTCCTTCATGGCTCACCAGGAAACCAAAAGTATTCTTTACACTTACCGTCTCGGCTCTCTTCGGGACCCGCTGCTCTCTGGCGTTGGGCTTCCCTGGCGAGGTCAGCACCAGGCATGAAGTGTTAAAATAGCGTCGGGTTCTGAATGATGTCATCAGATCCCAACTCAATGAGGCCCTCACTGGTTAACCATGGCGCACCTCCTGAAATAGCACATGGCATGAGGTCAGCCCAGACCCGGACCCGGTGCGTTGCAATTTTAACTCCTCGCTTGCCCCGTTACCGTCGGGCATGGGGTGAGGGGCTGGAGGGGTTAAAAATCAGGCCTAAAGGGCCTGGAATGAGGAGGCTTGCAGCTGGTCACTGCTGTCATGCTTGTTCACTCCAGGGCCACACACTGCTTCGAACACTGAAAATCGCTCTAGATTAAGCAACACGCATGGATTTACACAGCGTGACCACTGTTGGAATTCACAAACGAAACCTAACAGTGATTTGAAACTGATTCAGGCAAGCTCATTAGTTGTAGCTCAAATAAAGTGACTGTTCCTCATAATCGATTTCTATCAATTGCAACTGATCAACACACAGATACACAATAACAAAATACTGCGGATGCTGGAAATCCGAAAAAACAACAGAAAACGCTGGAAAAACTCAGCAGGCCAGGCAGCATCAGTGGAGAGAGAAACGGAGTTAACGTTTCAGGTCGAAGACCCTTCGTCAGAACTGGAAAAAAGCAGGAAATGGAAAGCAAGTTTAGGGGCTGGGAAAAGGGGGAGGGGATGAAAGAACAAAAGGGAAGGTCAGTGATAGGAGAGAAAGCCGGAGAGATTGAGAGACATTGAGAGATATTAAGAGATATTCAAGGCAAGAGGAGGTGGTAATGGGACAGGTTAAGGAACAAAGGATGGCTCTAGATGGGGTGTGAATTGCGCTGGCAGAATGAAGGACAGCTGCCATGTGGGAGGGAAGAAAAAAAGGCCAAACAAAAGGTGTGGATAAAAAAAAAGAATATATATATATATGATAGGGGCCGAGGTTATGATCTGAAATTGTTGAACTCTATGTTGAGTCCAGAGGGCTGTAAAGTGCCTAATCAAAAGATGAGGTGCTGTTCCTCGAGCTTACGCTGAGCTTCCGTGGAACAATGCAAGAGGCCGAGGACGGTGAGGTCCGAGTGGGAATGGGGCGGTGAATTAAAGTGACAGGCGACCGGAAGCTCGGGGTCATATTTGAAGACTGAACGGAGGTGTTCCGCAAAGCGGTCACCCATTCTGCGTTTGGTCTCCCCAATGTAGAGGAGGCCACATCGTGAGCAGCGAATACAGTATACTAGATTGCAAAAAGTACAAGTAAATCGCTGTTTCACCTGGAAGGGGTGTTTGGGGCCCTGGACTGTGGGAAGGGAGGAGGTATAAGGGCATGTGTTGTATCTCCTGCGCTTGCCCGGGAAGGTGCCGGGCGAAGGGGAAGGGGTGCTGGGAGTGGTAGAGGAGTGGACTAGGGTGTCGCAGAGGGAGCGGTCCCTACGGAATGCTGAAAGGGGAGGGGAGGGGAAGATGTGTTTGGTGGTGGGGTCACGCTGGAGGTGGCGGAAATGGCGGAGGATGATCCGTTGAATGTGGAGGCTGGTGGGGTGAAAGGTGAGGACAAGGGGAACTCTGCCGTGGTTCCGGGAGGGAGGGGCAGGGGTGAGGGCAGAAGTGCGGGAGATAGAACGGACATGGTCAAGGGCCGTGTCAACCACTGTAGAGGGGAATCCTCGGTTGAGGAAAAAGGAAGACATGTCTGAAGCACTGGTATGGAAGGTGGCATCGTCGGAGCAGATGTGGTGGAGACGGAGAAACTGGGAGAATGGAATAGAGTCCTTACAGGAGGTGGGGTGGGAGGAAATGTAGTCCAGGTAGTTGTGGGAGTCAGTGGGCTTGTAGTGAATGTTTGTCAATAACCTATCCCCAGAGATGGAGACGGACAGATATATTAACACACAGATATATATATAATCACACTAAGATGTTGGCATTACACTAAAATATCAGTGTGGGCACAGATAAACTGGCATTGTTTCATTAAAACATTGTTTCATCGCTCCACCATTAGCAGCCTTCAGCTGTCTAGGCCCTAAACTCTGGAATTCCATCCCTAAACCTCTCTACCTCTCTCTCTTCCTTTAAGGCACTCCTTAAAACCCTCATCCATGTCTTTGTTACTTCTAGACTTGATTATTCCAATGCACTACTAGCTGGTCTCCCAAGCCCTACAACCCCCCGAGATCTCTACGCTCCACCAATTCTGGCCTCTTGAGCATTTCTGATTATAATCGCTCCATGCTTGGCGGCCGTGCCTTCAGCTGCCGAGGCCCTAAACTCTGGAATTCCCTCCCTAAACCTCTCTGCCTCTCTCTTTCTTCCTTTCAGACACTCCTTAAAATGCACCTCTTTGACCAAGCTTTTGGTCCCCTGTCCTAATATCTCCTTAGTGGTGTCAAATTTTGTTTGATAACGCTCCTGTGAAGCCCCATGGGACGTTTTACTACGTTGGAGTCAGCCTCGATGCTTAAATAAACGGAATCCCTAATTATCTAGTCACAAAGCTCTCCGTGGTATTAATAATCACCCAAGACCCAAATCCTACAGATATGTTTGTTACAATGCTGTCTGCGTTTGTGTTCTTACTAGCTGCGTAGTGTCATCTGAGACATGTGTGAATGAGGACGATTAGATTAATGTTTGGATAGGGCAGCACATTTTCTAGGACAGGTTTATGAGCTCAAGTAAAAGGAGCTGAGTCCGAACACAAACATCAGTCTGTCCCGTGGCTGCTGGGTGATTGCAGATGTTTCAGGAATCATTCATAATTCTTGCCAAGTTGCTGAGGAGGTTTGCGAGGATCTTCCTTTAAGAAACACCGGCGGTGTTATGCTGTAGTGGTCTGGGGGAACCGGCAGTGGCAAACTGGGCACTAAAAACCACAACACTAGGGTAGACTTTCCTGGTAGGGGACCTTGTGACTGGCATCATTTCCAGCTGCTGTTGGAATACAAAAGGCGGAGAAAGTGATGCTCCAGTTGTAGGTGGGGAAATCTAGAACTCGGGGGCATAGTTTCAGAATAAAGGGTCGGCCTTTTAGAACTGAGATGAGGAGGAATTTCTTCTCTCCGGGGGTCGTAAATCTGTGGAATTTTCTGCCCCAGAGAGCTGTGGAGGCTGGGTCATTGAATATAGTTAAAGTGGAGATAGACAGATTTTTGCAAGATAAGGGAGTGAAGGGTTATGGGGAGCGGGCGGGGAAGTGGCTTTGTGCCCAAGATCAGCCATGATCTTATTGAATGGCGGAGCAGGCTTGAGGGGCCAAGTGGCCTATTCCTGCTCCTATTTCTTATGTTCTTATGTATAGAGACATGGACCATGTACAGCAGGCACCTCAAAGCACTGGAGAGGTGCCACCAACGCTGCCTCTGCAAGATCCTGCAAATCCATTGGCAGGATAGGCGCACCAATGTCAGTGTTCTCGCTCAGGCCAACATCCCCAGCATCGAAGCTCTGACCACACTCGATCAGCTCCGATGGACGGGTCACATCGTCCGCATGCCCGATACGAGACTCCCAAAACAAGCGCTGTACTCGGAGCTCCGACACGGCAAGAGAGCCCCAGGTGGGCAGAGGAAAAGCTTCAAGGACACCTTCAAAGCTTCCTTGAAAAAGTGCAACATCCCCACCGACACCTGGGAATCCCTGGCCCAAGACCGCACAAAGTGGAGGAGAAGCATTCGGGAAGGCGCCGAATACCTCGAGTCTCTTCGCTGGGAGCAAGTGGGAGCCAAGCGCAAACAGCGGAAGGAGCGCACGTCAACCCAAGCACACCACCCACCTGCCCCTTCAACCACCGTCTGTCCCACCTGTGACAGAGACTGTAGGTCCCGCATTGGACTCATCAGTCGCCTGAGAACTCATTTTTAATGTGGAAGCAAGTCATCCTCGGTTCCGAGGGACTGCCTAAGAAGAAGAAGATCGAGCCTTGGTCAGACCCCACCTGGAGTGACTGCGTTCAGTTCTGAGCACCGCACCTCAGGAAGGATATATTGGTCTTGGAGCGGGTGCAGTGCAGATTCAGAGATTTAGAGGGTTAAGTTATGAAGACAGGTTGTATAAACTTGCCTTGTACCGCCTTGAGTACAGGAGACTGAGGGGTCATCTGATCGAGGTGTTTAAAATGTTAAAAGGATGCGATAGGGTAGATACAGAGAAACTATTGCCTCTGGTGGGGGGAAATCAAGAACAAGGGGGCATAATTTTAAAATTAGAGCCAGGCCATTCAGGACCGAAATCAGGAAGCACCTCTTCACACAAAAGGTAGTAGAAATTTGTAACTCTCTCCCGCAAAAGGCCGCAGATACTGGATCAATTGGAGCTTTCAAGACTGAGCCAGGTAGATTTATGTTAGGTAAGGGTATCAAGAGATATGGACATAATGCGGGAAAATGGAGTTGTGGTGCAGATCAGCCATGATCTAATTGAGTGAGTGGCGGAACGGGCACGAGGGGCTGAACGGCCTCCTGCTGTTCCTAATGTTCCTATGTTACTAAAGATACCTCCCAACAGCAAAATGCAATGGCCCATAATTTCCGATAGGAGGCTTCCTGCGTGCGGGTGCCTCCGAACGGAAAAAAATCTACGCACTTGCCTGCGGGCTCCCAAGGTCCGGACACTTCCGCTCCTGGGCCTTTCCATAGTCGAAATGCACAGAGGCCCCAGGTATCCCAGGGGCGCAGGCAGTTCGCAAGCATCCCTGGGATCACGTGGGCCAGGCCAGCCAATGAAAGAAGGGAATCTGTCAAAAGTATGAATGGGGATCACTGAAAAAAGACACTAAAACATTAAATAAATAAAAAAACCATTGCGTTTTTAAAATGAGTTAAAATTACATTAAATTAAATATTTTAAACAAAAATGTAATTTTTTGAAAAAAAGAATTAAGGTTTTTTACAGGGCTAAAAATAAACTTACCTTTTGTAAAAGTATTTTAAAATTATAAATGAGTGAAAAAAAAAAATTTTTTAAACTTTTTTTTAAACACTTATGTTGGTAAAAGCAGGCCTTACGCTGCTTTTGCCGGGCGTAAGATTTCTAAGGGATTGCAGTGGGCGGAGGTTCTGCAGAAAGCGGAACTCTTCCCACCCCCCCCCGCAGAGGCCCTTCTCTGGGGCAGGCGTCCGATCTGTCTTCTTGACAGATCGCAAATGCCGGTTTTCAGCGCATGCACTTCGCATGCCTGAAACCAGCATTTCCAATGTCCCTACAGGTGCGTACACAGCCCATACACACCCGTAGGCATCAGAAAATACAGGCCAATGTTATGGACACCTTACTTCAGAAAGGATTCAAGGATCTGCAGAATGTGCAGAAGGAATGTCTCTAAGGTGACACCAGAGATGCAAGGCTTTAGTTGTGAGGAGAAAATGGAACTCTTTTCACTGGAGTAGCGAGGTTAAGAGGAGATAATAACAGAAAATGCTGGAAACTCTCAGCAGGTTAGGCAGCATCTGTGGAGAGAAACAGGGTTAACGTTTCAGGTCGGTGAACTTTCTTCAGGTCAAGAGGAGGTCTGATTGAAGTGCCCAAAATTATGAGAGGTTTTGATAAGGTAAATCAGGAAATACTTCCTACTGAAAAGAAAGACTTGCCATTATATCAAAGCAAAATACTGCGGATGCTGGAAATCTGAAATAAAAACAGAAAATGCTGGACATACTCAGCAGGTCAGGCAGCATCTGTGGAGAGAGAAAAATAGAGTCAACATTTCAGGTCCCCTGACCTTTCATCAGAACTTACAGCCAATGAAGTACTTTTTTGAAGTGCAGTCACTGTTGTAATGTAGAAAACGCGGCAGCCAATTTGCGCACAGCAAGATCCCATGAACAGCCACGTGATAATGACTGGATAATCTGTTTTTCAGTGATGTTGGTGGTCGGTAAGTCTGTAACTGAAGGGCGTCAATTTAAAATCATCACCAATAGAACGAAGGGAGAGATTGGGAGATTTTTGTATTTACACAGAGGATTGTTCAGATGTGCCATGCCGAAACCAGAAACAGTGATGGAGGTTTTTTAAAGGGATATGGATAGTTTTTTGCAAAAGATAAAATTAAAAGCGTATGATGAAAGGTCAGGGGAATGGGACTAAGTGGTTAGGTCTTTCAGACAGCTGGCACAAGCACAATGGGCCAAATGGCCTCCTCCGTGTTGTAGCATTCTTTGACTCGATGGAGTCAACTTGCTACATGGACGTAAAAACGTCATTGTGGATTGACTGCCCATTATAGAAACTGCCGAATCCTCATTTCCATTGATTGCAAATATTATGGGGAGAGCTTACAAATGGCTGAGGTACAGAGGGATCTGGGGGTCCTTGTACATGAAACACAAAAGGGGTAGATTTTCCTGGAGCCGTCAGGCGGGGTTTCAGGCGTGTGGGGTGGGGGGGAATCCCAAATTCGGGGGTCCCGACACCATCCCGCCCAAAACCCGCTTCCACGTAAGTTTCACAGGAGGCGGGTACCCACCCCGCACTGGGAACCGCTGACCCGAGGCGGGAAGGGGTTAGTGCCAATTAACTGCCTGTTAACAGGTAGTTAACAGGCAGTTTTTAGCCTAATCCCTATTTTGAGTGGTGTCGTGTGGGATTCATCCATAAGATCAGAAGTGATGGAACTCCAGGCACAGATGTAGGAGTCTCTGGCAGGTTTTGTCTCTAGGGTCGCTGCGAGTGTGGAGCGAATGGAGGAGTCCATAGCGAACATGAGCAGATCCTTTGTGGAGTCATTGGCGCATGAACGCATCACCACGGAAAGGATGGCTACCTCCGTGGAAACGATTGCTACCTCCGTGGTGATACGCTTATCAATTACTCCATAAAAGACGATGAATCAGGAAGGTGATGAAAAGGCTTTTATTAACTAGAGAACAGAGCATGCCTCTCGTGGGTGGCTGGTTCCAAGAAGGAAGTGAGTCGGCGAAACCCCCACCTTTATACCTGGTCATGTGGGCGGAGTCAGCTGAGGCATGCCTTGGTACACAGCGCCACCCAGAGGTAACAATATACAATAACAGTGGTTTACCACATTCACCCCTTGTTTAAAATTAAGTCCGGCGGGGTGAAGGGTACTACAAGTTCGTGTAGTTAAGTCTATCAGGAGGCCTTGTCTGACGTCCTGATCGTCGTGGTGGTGGCGGCGGTGTTGCAGCATCCAACGTCGGATCTGGTGTCTGGGTGGTCAACGAAGGGTCCTGGGGCTCCGGCATGTCGTCTACAGGGGTTGGATTGGGAGGGGTGGTGGGGGATAACGGTGGTAGTTCAGGGGTACCCGAGGGTGCGAGATCTCGTATGGAGACCGTGTCCTCCCGCCCGTCTGGGTATGTCACCCAGGCATACTGGGGGTTGGCGTGTAGGAGGTGCACCCTCTCGACCAGGGGGTCCGTTTTATGGGTCCTTACGTGCTTCCGCAGTAGGACGGGCCCAGGAGAAGTTAGCCATGCCGGTAGCGAGGTTCCCGATGTGGACTTCCTGGGGAAAACGAACATTTGCTCATGAGGGGTGGCATTAGTGGCAGTACAAAGCAGTGACCGGATGGAGTGGAGCGCCGCAGGGAGGACCTCCTGCCAGCGAGAGGTCGGAAGGCCCTTAGATTTTAAGGCTAAGAGGACGGCCTTCCAAACTGTCGCGTTCTCTCTTTCCACCTGGCCGTTCCCCCGGGGGTTGTAGCTGGTGGTTCTGCTCGTAGCAATACCTCTCGCTAGCAGGTACTGCCGAAGTTCGTCGCTCATGAAAGATGAGCCCCTGTCGCTATGTATATAGCTAGGGAACCCGAACAAGGCGAAGAGGTCATTCAGACATTTGATGACCGTGGTACTGGTCATGTCTGGGCAAGGGATGGCAAACGGGAAACGGGAGTACTCATCAATTATGTTGAGGAAGTACACATTGCGGTCAGAGGAGGGGAGGGGCCCTTTAAAATCGACGCTCAGGCGCTCGAAGGGGCGAGTGGCCTTGATCAGGCTTGCTCTGTCCGGCCTATAAAAGTGCGGTTTGCACTCGGCACAGATTTGGCAGTTCCTGGTCATGGTCCTGACCTCCTCGATGGAGTAGGGCAGGTTACGGGATTTGATGAAATGGAAGAACCTGGTGACCCCCGGGTGGCAGAGGTCATTGTGGAGGGTCTGCAGTCTATCAACCTGCGCGTTGGCGCATGTACCACGTGATAGGGCGTCTGGGGGCTCATTTAGTTTCCCGGGCCGGTACAAGATATCATAATTGTAGGTGGAGAGTTCGATTCTCCACCTCAAGATCTTGTCGTTCTTGATTTTGCCCCTCTGCTTATTATTAAACATAAAAGCTACTGAACGCTGGTCAGTGAGCAGGGTAAACCGTTTTCCGGCCAGGTAATGCCTCCAGTGACGCACCGCTTCCACAATAGCCTGGGCCTCCTTTTCGACAGAGGAGTGTCGGGTCTCGGGGCCCTGGAGGGTCCTTGAGAAAAAGGCCACGGGTCTGCCCGCCTGGTTAAGGGTCGCAGCTAGGGCGAAGTCGGATGCATCGCTCTCCACTTGGAAGGGGATCGACTCATCCACTGCGTGCATTGTGGCCTTCGCGATATCGCTCTTGATAAGAGTGAAGGCTGCACACGCCTCTGGTGTCAGGGGGAAGGAGGTGGATTTGATGAGGGGTCTAGCTTTGTCTGCATAGTGGGGAACCCACTGGGCATAGTAGGAGAAAAACCCCAGGCATCTCTTCAGTGCTTTTTGGCAGTGGGGGAGGGGTAGCTCCATTAGGGGGCGCATTCTGTCGGGGTCGGGCCCGATGACTCCGTTCTCCACCACGCAGCCGAGAATGGCGAGGCGTTTGGTGCGAAACATACATTTCTCTTTATTGTACGTTAGGTTCAGCCGTTGGGCCGTACGGAGGAATTTTTCTAGATTAACGTCATGGTCCTGCTGGTCGTGGCCACAGATGGTGACGTTATCCAGATAGGGAAAGGTGGCCTGCAGCGCGTTCTCGTCAACCATCCGGTCCATCTCCCTTTGGAAGACCGAAACCCCGTTGGTGACGCCGAAGGGAACCCTAAGGAAGTGGTAGAGGCGGCCGTTCGCCTCGAAGGCAGTATACTGGCGGTCCTCATGGCGGATGGGGAGCTGGTGGTATGCTGACTTAAGGTCAATGGTGGAGAATACTTTGTATTGCGCAATCTGGTTGACCATATCAGATATGCGAGGAAGCGGGTATGCGTCCAGCTGGGTGTACCGGTTTATGGTTTGGCTGTAGTCAATGACCAGGCGGTGTTTATCAGTGGTTTTAACGACTACAACCTGGGCTCGCCAGGGGCTAGTGCTCCCTTCGATAATGCCCTCCTTCAAGAGCCGCTCCACCTCAGAGCTAATGAAAGCTCTGTCCCCGGCGCTGTACCGCCTGCTCTTGGTAGCGATGGGTTTACAGTCGTGGGTGAGGTTAGCGAACAAGGGAGGGGGGGGGACTTTTAGTGTGGAAAGGCTGCAGGTGGTTTGCGGCGGGCGATTTAAAAGGTGTTGGTTGCAGACTGTGAGTGGGGGGAGGGGTCCACCGTATGCTAATGTGACACTTTTAAGGTGGCACTGAAAATCCAACCCTAGCAGCACGGCAGCGCAGAGACGGGGCAGGACTAGAAGTTTAAAATTTTTATATTCTGTGCCCCCAACCGAAAGGGTCACCACACAGTAGCCGCCGACGTCCATTGAATGGGACTTGGACGCCATAGAAATCCGATGGCGCGTCGGCAGGACCGTGAGGGAGTGGCTACGTATCGTGTCTGGGTGAATAAAACTCACTGTGCTCCCGCTGTCGATTAGGCAAGTGGTAGCGCGGCCGTTTACCGTGATATCCATCATGGAGCTGGATAGATGATGAGGGAGGGCTTGATCCAGCGTAACGGAGGCCAGTGTATGGCTTAGTGAGTCGGTATGGTCGTCCGACGAGACGGTGGTCGAGTCCGGAGACGAAGTGGCGGTTGATTGCGGCGAATAAAATGGCGGCGGCCATGCGGCCGGAGGTGCACAAAATGGCGGATAAGATGGCTGCCCCCATGGTTCGCACGCGGCGCTGCTGGCGTTCGCTGGTTTCCCCCTGCAGGCATTGGCGTAATGGCCTTTCTTCCCGCAGCCCGAGCAGGTAGCGGTCTTAGCCGGGCAGTGCGCTCTAGGGTGTTTTAACTGGCCACAGAAATAGCATTTTTGGGCCTGGTTACGGGGCATCGCTGCGGTTCTTACCGGGGGCGGCTGTCCCAGTTGATTTCGGGACATCGCTGCAGCAGTTGGTGCCGGGGGCAGCGGTCCCATGTCCCACGGTCGCGATGGCCATGGCGCGGCGCCGTTACGTGAGTATGCTTCGAGGTTTCGGTGGGCCGCATCTAGCGAGAGCGCAAGGGCTACGGCCATCTTCAGGTCGAGCTCCTTGCTTTCGAGCAGTCTCTGCCGGGAGTAGTCGGACTGGAGGCCCCTGACGAAGGCATCACAAGTAAGTCCCTCCGCGTGCCCCGCAGCCGTTACCTCCTTACAGTCGCAGTCTCTGCAGAGTGTCTGTAACGCCCGTAAAAATGCCTCTACCGATTCCCCCGGTTGCTGCCTGCGGGATCCCAAGAGGTGTCTGGCGTAAATCGTGTTCACTCGGCGCGTGTATTGCCCTTTTAGTAGTTCGAGGGCCGCCGTGTACGTAGTAGCGTCCCGGATTAGCGTATATACTTGAGGGCTCACCTGGGCGGTCAAAACTTTTAGTTTGTTCTCCTCCGATGTCACGGCGGAGGCTCCTAGGAAGGATTCAAAGCAGTTCAGCCAGTGTTCGAAATTGGCTGATGAACCCGCTGCTTGAGGGTCGAGGTCCAGGCATGCCGGTCTGAGGGCTCGCAGCAACGCCTGCTGTTGTTGCTGTTCAGGTGTCGCCATTTTACTTCTAGTTAATAAAATTGATACGCTTATCAATTACTCCATAAAAGACGATGAATCAGGAAGGTGATGAAAAGGCTTTTATTAACTAGAGAACAGAGCATGCCTCTCGTGGGTGGCTGGTTCCAAGAAGGAAGTGAGTCGGCGAAACCCCCACCTTTATACCTGGTCATGTGGGCGGAGTCAGCTGAGGCATGCCTTGGTACACAGCGCCACCCAGAGGTAACAATATACAATAACAGTGGTTTACCACACGTGGTAAGGCTGGCTACCGTACAGGAGAGGATGGCTACGGTAGAGGGGAGGAGGGCTACAGCCATGGAGGAGCTTAGTCACCAGGATATGGAAAACATGGTCATTGTTCAGAATAGAATGACATCTCTTGAGGAGCGATGGGCATCTATTGAACAGAGAAACCAGACCTTCATGGAAGTCCTTCTGAGTAGGACTGCCATTGCAGATACGGGTCCCCATGGCCCCCCTGATGTGCAGCAAGGTGCTCTCCAGCCACTTCCAGGTGCTGGCCCCTTCTGGCCTGTGCAGCTTCAGGTGGGTGAGCAACAGCCTGGCGCTCCTGCTGCTGCTGCTGTTGCTGGTGCTGCTGTTGTTCCTGGTTCTGCTGCTGCTGTGGCTGGTGCTCGAGCTCCTCTAATGCCCAGATGGGAAGGAAATAAATGGCTCCAATGCTTTTGGTATATGCCTCCGTTGAGGAAGCACTGAGTGAAGGTGGCGAGAGGGGTTTCCCAGGAGGTCACACTGGAGATGGGTGTGAGGCTCCAACCTTCCACAGGTGTGGCTAAGCCTTCTAAAAGTTGCCCCAGACCTGAGACCACTAAGTCCTGCCACCTGCAAATGATGGCTGATCAAATCTCCTCTTTAATGGTTGACCTGCAGTTGATAGTCAGCAATCCAATAGTGCTCCCGCCAGGTTTCACATTCGTGTTTCCCACCAGGAGTGTTTCATGTGGGAAAAGGGTTAAATTCGCAAGGGCCTTTCAAAATAGGATTATAGAGGTTGTTAAGGGCCTTAACGACCAGTCCCGCCTGTTGGATGCGGGACGGAGTCGGGACCATCAGACACGACTGAGTTAAAATTGCTCGGAGTCGGGAACCAGGCAGGGGGGGGGGTCCCGCGGGTCCCGCCCCAGTTTTTGCGATTTTAACCCCCCGCACGCCTCCAAGCCTGCCTCCGCTGCTCAATGAAAACCAAGCTCAATATCTCAGTGCTGTTAATGTAACTATTTATCACCCATGTAGAGAGTCACCTTGAACTTATTGCAGCTATTGTGTTGCAGCATTGTGCGCTACAGTCAATTAGAAATGTTGCAATGATGTCAGCTTCCCATCACCATGCACTCACCTCCAAGTTAGGCAAGGCTTTACGATCCAACTAAGTGTTTCTCTGTGTCAAGCACATTGGATTGACTATTATGCTTTGTGATCAGCACTACCTTTAGTGACCTCAGAATCGGGGACAACAGGATACAAGATTGATCATTGATGTCTCCTTGTAGATTGATCACTAATCCATCTGTGATGTGTAACCGCTTCAAGGGTAAGAGCAAAAGAACCAGAGGAGGGAGATGAGGAGAATTTTTTTTATAGAGCGAGTTCTTATGATCTGGAATTCACTGCCTGAAAGGGCGGTGGAAGCAGATTCAATAGTAACATTCAAAAGGAAATTGGATGCATACTTGAAAAGGAAAAATTTGCAAGGCTATAGGAGAAGAGTTGAGGAGTGGAACTAATTGGAGAGCTCTTTCAAACAGCCAGCGCAGGCACGAAGGGCCGAATGGCCTCCTTCTATGATTCTATGAAGTGATTCCACAGCATGCCAACATGTTTAGTTTTTCCAGCTTCACCCGTTTATATGAATCCCAATGACTAGCAGCAGCATTAAGGGGGAAAAATTTAGTATCGCCCCGTTTGGGGCGCGATTATCGGCCGTGCGCAAAGTTTAGCGCCTGGCGCTAATTATCGCCTCCGACAGCAAACTTGGCTTTTATCGCCCCTGGAGGTGATTGGAGCGCTAAATCAGGTGCTTCACACCTGTCTTAAGACGCAAAGGCCGAGGAGCGAGGCGCTACCTCAGAGCGCTGGCAAAGCAAGGAAGGGCAAATCAAAATGAAAGTGCAAAGTGCTGCTCAGTACTCAAAACTCCTTCACACAGCATTGAATCTCTCCAGAAGTCTCTCTCTCTCTCTCTCTCTCACAGAATGCATGGTGCAAAAATGTCACCGACAAAAAAAGGCAGGAAGCGGTCGCCTTTAAATAGCGCTCCCCCAGTCCCTTTCTGACAGCATAACGCTCCCCTCAACCTGTCGTTGCTAGCGGCAGGCGGTAAGGCAGGGGGCGCCGCTCAATATCCGGTCCGGGGCACTAACGGGGCATTGCGCACTCGACTGACGTCACAATCTGCCGGAGATCGTGGCGGTAGTGTTTAGCGCCGCCGCAAAATGTCTAGTTAATTTCGCGAGCGGCGCAAACATCGCCGCGCCCGGGCGCTAGTTGCTTTGCGCCCCATTAGCGCCCTCTTAAGGCGCTAACGGGAGGTGCAAACAACTGAATTTTTCCCCCCTAAAAGTCTGCATTCGTTCAAATGTGACCTCAAACAACTAGGCATGCACAATCCTGCTTCTGGTCAAACGCCTTGTCCCGTGTCAGAGGAAGACCTATCTGGACCAACAGAGTGTAAGCTAGATAAGTACATGAGGGAAAAAGGAATAGAAGGTTTATGCTGACGGGGTGAGATGAAGCAGAGCGAGAGGAGGCTCGTGTAGCGCATAGACCTGTTGGGCCAAATGGCCTATTTCTGTGCTGTAAATTCTATATAATTCTATGTTTCTATTGAAGAACTGTCTCCAAAGGCAGGGCTGTAATAGAAACATTATAGTGTGGTTAAAATGAATCTATTTTTAATCATAGAATGGTACAGCACAGAAGGAGGCCATTTGGCCTACCGTGCCTGCGCCGGCTAATTGAGCTACCATTTTGGGATCGGAACAAGGTTTAGTAAACTTTCCCTGAGGCCTAGTTGGGTGGATGCATGGAGTAATACAGGTTTAAAATGGATGCCTTTTGTATCTTTACAGTTGCTATGTAACGACTTCTGATTTTTTTTTTTCTGTTAACATAGGCGTTACGGAAAATCCTGTTTGGAACGACATTTCAAGTTTTCAATTATGAATGGAAGAAATCACACTTCAAATTCCGAGACCCTTATTCAGACTTGTCGTATGCACTGGAGGCAGAAAGGGTCAGTGTCGTTATACAAAAATCAGGCCAAGGGGGAACTTTTTTTTATTGTTTGGTTTGTCCAGGCGTCTGACATGTGCAAAAAAAAAAACCCATCACTGCCCGCCACTGAAAATCAATCGGGCGGTTTTTATAATGGCCGGCTGTTTTGAACCCAGGCAGCAAGTTGAAAATCTGCCCCTCTGTCCTCATTAGGGCAACTCCCAACTTACTTAAGTTATAGGAACAGGGGTGGGCCATTCAATCCTCTGAGCCTGCTCCGCCGTTCAATTAGATCACGGCTGATCTGGACCTCAACTCCATTCACCCGCCTTAGCTCCACATCCCTTGATACCTTTGTCATGAATCTTATCATGACTCATGAAGTAACACTGGGCGGCCAGCTGGTGGCGCCGTCCAAGGAGTATAAATACTCGGGCGTGGGCCCAGCTTGCTCAGGGTGTTTCTGGCGGAGCAGGCTCGAGGGGCCGAATGGCCTACTCCTGCTCCTATCTCCTATCTTCTTCTATGAACTAGTGATGTAACTAGAAATCTCATGGTTTTGAAACAGTTGATTAAAGCCTTGTTTTATACTCAAACCAAGCACTCAGTCGTCTTTTTACATCAAACTTTACCTCACAGAAATCTATCGATCTCAGTCGTGAAAGCTCCAATTGTCCCCCAGCATCCACAGACCTTTGAGGGAGAGAGTTCCAAATTTCTACTACCTTTTATGTGAAAAGGTGTTTCCTGATTTCTCTCTTAAAAGGCCTAGCTCTAACTTTAAGATTATGTACCCTCGTTCTTGATTGCCCCATCAGAGGAAATAGTTTCTCTGTATGTGCCTTATCAAATCATTTTAGCATTTTAAACACCTCGATCAGATCACCCTTCAGTCTTCTATTCATAAGCCCTGGAAGCTTAAGTGCAGGTTTGTAAGAGCCTAGGTTTAGGGTCCACCGCCTCAAGCATTGTCGGGGAGCTATCCAAAGATTAACCAACTCAAACTGCACAACTTACCAGAGAATGCGAGTAATGATACAATAAATAAAAAGATTTTACAAAAAAAGTAACATTTACAATAATAAATGATATTTCCATTTATATAGAACATTGAAATGCCTCAAAGTGTTTCACATAATAACCTATTTTTGAAATTGAGTCAAACCAATTAGATAAGATCATTTTTCTTTTTATATTCATTCTTGGGATGTGGGCGTCGCTGGCAAGGCCAGCATTTATTGCCCATCCCTAATTGCCCTTGAGAAGGTGGTGGTGAGCCACCTTCTTGAACCGCTGCAGTCCATGTGGTGAAGGTACTCCCACGGTGCTGATAGGTTTCGAGTTCCAGGATTTTGACCCAGCGACGATGAAGGAACGGTGATCTATTTCCAAGTCAGGATGGTGTGTGACTTGGAGGTGATGGTGTTCCCATGCGCCTGCTGCCCTTGCCCTTCTAGTTCAGGGGTGGGCAATTATTCGTGGTGAGCTGTTGAGGGCCTCACACAGAAAATGAATTGTGTTAACAACAACTAGCATTAAAATTTGTTATGGCATTTATTATATAAAGAACCCTTCATGTTGTTTCTACACTTAATAAAAATAACAACACTTATTAACAGGCTAACAAACATGATAGAGGTTTATGAGTCACATTGAAAAGTGCACGGAGTGTTTGGGGTCGATTTTCAGTGTGCCGTGAGGCGGGCTTTTAGACGTGCGGGGGGCTAAAATCCCGAATTCAGGGGTCCCGACACCATCCCGCCCAAAACCTGCCTCCATGTAAGTTTCAAAGGAGGCGGGTACCCGCCCCGCACTGGGACCCGCCGACCCGAGGCGGGAAGGGATTAGTGCCAATTAACTGCCTGTTAACAGGTAGTTAACAGGCAGTTTTTAGCCTAATCCCTATTTTGAAGGTTGTCGTGTGGGATTCCCGACGGCTCCAAACCACGCCAGGTTAGAGGAGTCGGGCCGTCGGGTTGAAGGACTTGGAGGGGTCGAGACGTCGGTGTTCAGGTGAGTGATGGGTGCATGAGTGCAAAGGTAAGTGTGTTTGGTGTGTCTAAAGTGTGTAAAGAAGTTTAAATTACCTGTACTTACCTTTACAGCCTTCCTTCCTCTAGGCTTTGGGAGTCAATCATTCAGCCGCCACAGAAAGCAGAATGACCGCGAGCTGTCAAAAGTGACAGCCTGCAGCTTTCTGTGCAGGAGAGATTTCTAACCGAGTCTGTGTAGAAGGACTCAGGTTAGAAGTAAGACTGTCAGTGTTTGACAGCTTCAAACAGCTGTGAAACGCTGATATTTCATCTGTCAACATGTCTTGACAGATGAAATTTCAGTCTGTGACATCACCTGTTGCCGGGAGGCCCTTAATTGGCCTGCTGAGCCCGCTGGGCGGGCTCAACAAAGTCAATCAAGTGAAAATCGCATGGATTGGCCGCTTCTCGATGGAGGCGGGACTACAACCCGAAAGTTGTAGTCCCGCCTCCTTCCCGACTTCTGAATGAAAATCCAGCCCTTTATTCCAAATGGTTTAAATTCATTCTTATAGTGGAAAATGAGAGACCGAATCTGCTTCCATGGCAATTCTAAACATGGTGTAAGGCACAATCAAGGATAAAATCATTGATACAACCTTTAAAAACTGCACATGAAAGTGCTACTTCGATGCCTTTGAAACCTCACTAAGAAATAATTCGGTGACTCGGAAAATGATTTATGCCCCAAATTGCGCCCCAGATCAGCCATCAAATTGGGCTTGTTCATTGTCAACGTGCGATCACTCCCGAGAAAAGCTAAGACGCCGATAGAGTTTGCTGGACGTTCACTTGAGAATGGGCACTGGTGATGCGCCATTATAATGCGCGTTTCTTCCCCCTGCGTGCTATTTATTACCGGGACTGGCCAACGACATAAATCTCTACAACCCTCTTCCACCCATGACAATAAACTTAAATTGTTCATGGGGGAAAAGGGACATAAATTAAAAACAGTGAGTGCAATGTCCAATATGCCCGGGTCCATTTAGTTATGCCTCCACTATGCTAATTAAGTGGGATAATATTAAAACGAGTGAATAATTGTGCAAGAATTAATAACAGTCATCGGTGAGAGCAGTGTTAATTTGGTAAATTTGAAACAGACCAACTCATAGTGTTGTTCATCACTCCCATTTCTACCCTCCCAATAATTTATAAACATAAATTCTCCCAATAATTTATAAACATAAATTCAGATAGTAGTCCGATGCTATCTTAAATACACAAAATGTAGTGTAAAATAGTAAAATCTTCCGTTACTAAATGAATGAATTGATTGATGGATTGATTAAATGTACTGAAAGCCTACGTGGCTATTTGACAGAGTGGTTCGAGTCTGCGGAGACGCGAGAGGTGTTCGCTTTTCAGTGTGCTCAGTACGGGGGCCCGAGGCTTCGCAAGGCCTGAACTACAATCGCGTGCCATTACCTGGAGTCCTTGTGCTCCGGGATCCAATCCCGTGTCCTAAGACGGTGATGAGAACCACCCCCCACCCCCCCCACCCCACCCCAGCCGTCGTACTCTGGATACACCTTCGGTAAAAGAGTCATCAAAATGAGCAGCCATGACTCGACTCGGACTAATGTGCAGCTCGAGCTCTGGCTCATGTTCTACTTCTGTCCCGTTGCAGCGGGCCGGATAGAATGAATTGGCGGGCCAGATACAGACCCCGGGGCCGTATTTTGCACCACCAATGTTCTAGGTGGTGGAGGTCGTGGGTTTGGGAGATGCTGCCAAAGATTGAAAAGGTTACGGTGCCCATTCACTGCATTTTGAAAGTCAACTAGAGAACGTACAGCCAGATGGTATATTGTATATCCGCACACATTTATCCTTTAAAATATTCTACTCTCGGAGTGTTCTAGCAGACTCATAGGATTCTAATGTATAAAATAGTGTTGATACTATTTGTGTATGTGTTTTAAAAGTTATTCATTCTTTTCAAAGAGTGGTACACGGACTATTCAGATGGCTGTACAAGCACATGTCCTCAAGTACTTACTGTTCAACAGAAATAGTGAAGTGGAAAACCACAACATAAAATGGTAAAAAAAAAATACTCTCACCTTGACTTATTCAGTAAACTCTATAAAGTAATTGTGAGATTTTATTGATTGTCTTCAATTAGTTTTCAGATGCTTCCATCACACTTGGGGCAGAGACCCATGGGTGAGCCCTGGGGAGAAGGGGGAGGACAATGGGGGGGGGAGGGGGGAAGGGCCCAATCACGGGCTTGCCGTCACCCTCAGGAGTGCCTCGGACCTGGGGGGAGCTCTCCGAAAGCAGGTGTTAAGCCCCTCATTTACAGAGGTTGGAATCAGGGTTGCCAGCCCTCCAGCATTGTCCCGGGGATCTTCCAGGAATTAGAGATTAATCTCCTGGACGCTGTTGTGAGCAAGGCAGGAGAAAAATCAGCAGCATTCAAAAAGATGGTTTGTATATTTTTCATTTTCTTTTTCATGATGATCATCCATGATCTCATTGAATGGCGGAGCAGGCTCGAGGGGCCGAATGGCAGACTCCTGCTCCTATCTTCTATGTTTCTATTTTCTTTGATCACCTTTGTTAATTAGTTATAAAAAAAAATATTGGAGATGGGTAAAAAGGGGCGGAACGGTTGGAAGTGGGCGATCCTGTAATGAAGCCTCCAGGAATATGTCCAACCAGTGTTGGCAACCCTAGTTAGAATTCGAGCAGGAGATAGTGTGAGGAACCTTGATTTCAACACAGGGAGGATGTCGGGAGCAAGAAAGTAAGAAAGTTAGTGGCAGCATGCCAAGTAACGACTGGCCCTGTCTTGTATCTGAGGCGTTAAAGCTTCCTTAATGTAGTCAGCCCTCAGTTGCCACCCGTCGTTTGGGTCTAAAGTTGGTCACAGGTGGAGTGACTGTACAACCGGTGTCTCACGTTTTCTGCATTCTCTTACAGCCTGCTTGAAGTGAGCCAAAAAGAACAAGAGAAAGCATTGGCGGCAGCGCTCTCTGACATTCTGTGGACAGCAGGGGACGGAGTCAGGAGCGCTGTTTGTTTGGTGACCACTGACTCTTATTTCCCTCCTACAACCGACTACAAGATGGACAGCTACACGGAGAGAGTAAGACCCATTCCCACACATACATCACAATCATTAATCTGAAATGTGGTTTCTTGCGAATCATGCATGATTACATATTGTAAACTTTGCAAAGTTTGCTATTCTTTGAATGAGACACTAAAGCAAGGTCCAGTTTGCCTGTTTGGATGGACATTAAATACACTATTTCAAGAAGAGCAAGGAATTATTTCCCTTAGCTCTGCATCAAATACCACTCCCATAGCAACCCGTCTTTCCTTAAGAATTGGAATATTACTATGCATGCATATCATATCTGATATATAAAATGGTCAAACCCAGTTTATTGTATTTAGTGTAGTGTTGCCTAAGGATCGAACCCTTGAACTATATTTAGTGTAACGTTGCCTAGGGGGTCCAACACTTCTTACTATATTTAGTGTAGTGTTGCCTAGGGGATGAACCCTTGTTACTATATTTGGTGTAGTGTTGCCTAGGGGATAGAAACATAGAAGATAGGAGCAGGAGTAGGCCATTCGGCCCCTCGAGCCTGCTCCGCCATTCAATGAGATCATGGCTGATGAACCCTTGTTACAATATTTAGTGTAGTGTTACCTAGGGGATGAACCCTTGTTACTATATTTAGTGTAGTATTGCCATGGGGACGAACACTTGTTACTATATTTAGTGTAACGTTACCTAGGGGACGAACCCTTGTTACTATATTTAGTGTAGTGTTGCCATGGGGATGAACACTTATTCCTCTGTTTAGCTGGATGTGGCTCAGGCCCTTCCATGGTCTTCTAAACTTCGGAGATGTAAGGGGTGGTATGTGGGTTGTTTGTCAGCTTCACCTCTGACTTCTTTGAGCGGTTCGAATTGCTCCCACTCCCTTTGTTCTAGACTTTGGACTTATTTGGGGTTTGTAATGAACTTGCAACAGACACCTGGGTTGGTCAAAAAAATTCAGATCTTTATTTTGAGACAGGAAAATATACAACACAATAAAACTTATACTCTAAAAGGGTGGGGAACACTTGGAATATGCAAGGGAGAATTACAATAGACAAAAACCCTTACCCTCCCAACCCCACTATCCTAACTAGGTTGAAATCCAGAGGACCAGGAAATGCTCACCAAACGACTTTCTTGACAGATTATAGAGGTTCGCGATTTCGGCGTTCTCCTTAGTTGTGGCGGTTGGGGCCTGCCGTACCCCAGACGTGGTAGAAGACTGCACCTGCGTTGGGTCTTCAGTTTGGGTTGGTCCGTTGATGCGGTTAGTCGCACTGTTGGATGTATCGGGTAACTACCCAATTTTCTTTGGTTAGGGCAAGTTTTAGGGTCTTTTGTGTTGAAATCTTACCCAGGGGTAAGTCAGACTAGCCTGTAGAGTAGAAACAAGTCTTTGCTTTTCGAGTTTTCGGTAGTTGGTTTCTTGTTGGTCACGGTGGCCCAATATTACCTGGTTGGTGGTAATATTGGTAGTTATTGGTTTCTTTAGGCCTTCGGTTGCCGCGACTTTCGTTCTCCTTCTGTTCCTTCAAGTCTCCAGTTCTTCTGATGATCCGTTGAGCGGTACTGTGCTCTCACTGTTGATCTTGAACTGAACTTGAGCCGACTGTCTGATGACGAACTGACCTGTACACTGAAAAGGCAGGCCTCAGTTATACTAGTTTGAGGCCTGGCTTATCTGACCGCCAAATCTCGGGTTTCTTTGTTAAATTTGGCGGGCTCGTTATTTTTAATATGCTTTAAAACTTTAACGAGCTTCGGGGATGGCCCATCTAGTCTTTAATGAGTTTCGGGGATGGTCCATCTAACTTTAATCGGCCTTTAACTGGTTTCGGGATTGCCTTGAAACTAGTTTAAAAATGCAAAACGTTTGTCAAACTCCTTGATTGGTTTTGGACTGCTGTTTGATTGTTGTATCCTGTTGGGCTATGGTCTTTCCTTTGTGTTGCTGCGGGCATGTACTGTTTTATTCATGTACTTTGGCTCTGCGATTTTCGGCAGGAACAGGTTTTATTGTCTTTATGTAAGGGCTGAGGTGGCCTAGGACATTCCCAGCCTGTCCAATATCCAAACTCGGGGGCTCACCCCACCTTCCCTGTGTCACAGCCTTTCACAAGTCTGAACATGCCCTTTAAACCAGCCAAATCTTCCTGGGGTTTTTAATTTTTAAAATCCCTTTGGCTTTGGCTCAATATTCCTTCAAACAGTCCAATATCTCCTTTCTTCCTTTTGGGGAAAATGTGTAATTTTGCAAGCCTTACAGAGAGTAGAGGAAAAAATACTATCAGGACATGATTTAGGCTATAAAATTTAGAACAGGTTTATGAAGAGTAACTGACAACCAGTAGCAACAGGCAGTTCAGCAGCTTGCACTATTTTAACAGGAAATTTAAATCACACTGTCTGTTCGCATATAAAAATACCAAAAGACGCAACACTTCGCTAATTCTTTGTCTGTGAGTCTCATCCACCAATTACAGAATCTTGACACACGGCCTCCACTTGGGTTACAGTGCAGTGATACAGAATAAAACTGGCAAACTAGGAGCATCCTGGCTGCGATTTACCTATCAGAGCTTTTAAAGTTAAAAAGTTGGGCTAAAGGGAGAACAATAGCTCTGTCCCATAGGTGAATCAACTTTATTAAATTGATTTGATAGGTTCTGAAAATTGGGGAGGGTTTAAACTAAAATGGCAGGAGGTTGGGAACCTGTGTAGGGAGGCAGAGGAAAGAGAAGCAAGGGTAGAAACAAAAGACAGGAAGAAGAAAAGCAAAAGTGGAAGGCAGAGAAATCAAGGGTGTAAATCAAACAGGGCCACAGTAAATAATAATTCTAAAAGGACTAAGAGTGTTAAAAAAAATCAAGCCTGAAGGCTTTGTGTCTTAATGCGAGGAGCATTCGTAATAAGGTGGATGAATTAGCTGTGCAAATAGATGTAAATGGATATGATATAATTGGGATTAGGGAGACATGGCTCCAGGATGACCAAGTCTGGGAATTCAACATCCAGGGGTATTCAATATTCAGGAAGGACAGGAAAAAAGGAAAAGGAGGTGGGGTAGCATTGCTGGTTAAAGAGGAGATTAACACAATAGTAAGGAAGGATATTAGCTCTGATGATGTGGAATCTGTATGGGCAGAGCTGAGAAATTCCATGAGGCACAAAACGTTAGTGGGAGTTGTATACAGACCCCAAAACAGTAGTGCTGAGGTTGGGGATGGCATTAAACGGGAAATTAAAGATGCGTGCAATAAGGGCACAGCAGTTATCATGGGTGACTTTAATCTACATATAGATTGGGCTAACAAAATTAGTAATAATACTGTGGAGGAGGAATTCCTAGAGTGTATACGGGATGGTTTCCTGGACCAATATGTCGAGGAACCAACTAGAGATCAGACCATCTTAGACTGGGTATTATGTAATGAGAAAGGATTAATTAGCAATCTTGTTGTGCGAGGCCCCTTGGGGAGGAGCGATCATAATATTCTTCATTAAAATGGAGAGAGAAGTAGTTGACTCAGGGACTAGGGTCCTGAAGTTAAATAAAGGAAACTAGGATGGTATGAGGCAGGAGTTGGCTAGGATGGATTGGGGAACATTACTTAAAGGGTTGACGGTGGATAGGCAACGGCAAACATTTAAAGATCACATGGATGAACTACAGAATTTGTTCATCCTGTTTGGCATAAAAATAAAACAAAAAAGGTGACTCAATCGTGGCTAACAAGGGAAATTAGGGATAGCATAAGATCCAAGGAGAGGACATATAATTTGGCCAGAAAAAGCAGCAAACCTGAGGATTGGGAGCAGTTTAGGATTCAGCAAAGGAGGACAAAGGGATTAATTAAAATGGGGAAAATAGAATATGAGAGTAAGCTTGCAGGGAACATAAAAACTGACTGTAAAAGCTTCTATAGATATGTGAAGAGAAAAAGATTGGTGAAGTCAAGCATAGGTCCCTTGCAGTCAGAATCAGGGGAATTTATAATGGGAAACAAAGAAATGGCTGACCAATTAAATGCATACTTTGGTTCTGTCTTCACAAAGGAGGACACAAATAACCTTCCAGAGATGTCGGGGAATATAGGGTCTAATGAGAGGGAGGAATTGAATGAAATCAGTATTTGTAGGGAAATGGTGTTAGGGAAATTGACGGGATTGAAGGCCGATAAATCCCCAGGGCCTGCTAATCTACATCCTCGGGTACTTAAGGAAGTGGCCCTAAAAATAGTAGATGCATTGCTGGTCATCTTCCAAAATTCTATAGACTCTGGAACAGTTTCCATGGATTGGAGGATAACTAATGTAACCCCACTATTTAAAAAAGGTGGTAGAGAGAAAATGGGGAATTATAGATCGGTAAGTCTGACATCGGTAGTGGGGAAAATGCTAGAGTCCATTATAAAAGATGTAATAGCAGAGCACTTGGAAAACATTGACAGGTTCGGACAAAGTCAACATGGATTTACAAAAGGTAAATCATGCTTGATTAATCTATTGGAATTTTTTGAGGATGTAACTGGTAGAATAGATAAGGGAGAACCAGTGGATGTTGTGTATTTGGACTTTCAGAAGGCTTTTGATAAGGTCCCGCATAAGAGATTAGTGTGCAAAGTTAAAGCACACGGGATTGGGGGTAAGGTACTGTCTTGGATAGAGAACTGGTTGGCAGACAGGAAGCAAAGAGTTGGAATAAACGGGTCTTTATCCGAGTGGCAGGCAGTGACTAGTGGGGTACCGCAGGGATCGGTGCTAGGACCAGCTATTCACAATATATATAAATGATCTAGATGAGGGAACTAGATGTAATATCTCCACGTTTGCAGATGACACAAAGCTGGGTGGGCGTGTGTGCTGTGAGGAGGATGCAGAGAAACTCCAGTATGATTTGGACAGGTTGGGTGATTGGGCAGATGCATGGCAAATGCAGTATAATGTGGAGAAATGCGAAGTTATCCACTTCAGTGGCAAAAACAGGAAGACAGATTGTTATCTGAACGGCAATAGATTGGGAAAAGGGGAAGTGCAACGAGACCTGGGTGTCCTTGTGCACCAGTCACTGAAGGTAAGCATGCAAGTGCAGCAGGCGGTTAAGAAGGCAAATGGTATGTTGGCCTTCATAGCGAGAGGATTCGATTACAGGAGCAAGGATGTCTTGCTGCAGTTGTACAGGGCCTTGGTGAGACCACACCTTGAGTATTGTGTGCCGTTTTGGTCACTTTATCTGAGGAAGGATGTTGTTGCCATGGAGAGAGTGCAGCGAAGATTCACCAGACTGATACCTGGGATGGCAGGAATGACGTATAAGGAGAGATTGGGTCGATTAGGCTTATATTCGCTAGAGTTTAGAAGAATGAGAGGGGATCTCATTGAAACTTATAAAATTCTAACTGGACTAGACAGACTAGATTCAGGAAGGATGTTCCCGATGGCGGGGGAGTCCAGAACCAGGGGTCACAGTCTAAGGATAAGGAGTAAGCCATTTAGGACTGAGATGAGGAGGAATTTCTTCACCCAGAGAGTGGTGAAACTGTGGAATTCTCTACCACACAAGGCAGTTGAGGCCAATTCATTAAATATATTCAAGAAGGAGTTAGATATATGTCTTAAGGCTAAAGGGATCAAGGGATATGGGGAGAAAGCAGGGACAGGGTACTGAATTTGGGTGATCAGCCATGATCTCATTAAATGGCGTAACAGGCTCGAGGGGCCGAATGTCCTACTCCTGCTCCTATCTTCCATGTTTCTATGTTTCCCCACCCCAATGCAAGACCTCAGGGTATGTGCATGTGTTGCCTAGTGCTTTACTTTAATTTGATAGACTTCAGGACAAAGCATGAAGTATGGCTGAAGCAATTTCTACTAGCTCTGCAATGAAAATGTATTTGCACCAGAATAATGTCTTTGAAGTGTCAGTTTGCGTATCAGACTGTAACGTGTATCCTCTTCAATCTCTGAAAAGCAAGATAGCAGTAACCAAATTTAAAGTGACCAGTCGCATCTTTTAGATATTAAAAATATAACAGCTTTCCTATGATTTGAATTGTGACTGATCTCCTATTCACCATTGTCCAGTCTGCGGTATGATGCATGTGAAACATGCTACGCTTGAGCTAAACCTAGCTCCCAAGGTGGTTAAATTCATAGGACAGTGGAGCTGGGATGGGTAGATTAGGTTTCAGACTGGGCATCTGAACCAGTGTTCTGAGGTCAATTAAAGATAGTTTGACATTCCAATAATCATTCACATTCGTTGCTGCTGCGTCAACTCTTTTCATTTCCAAATCAGCAGCAGTCATACCTGAGTTAGGTTGGTGAGTTCTGCTCTGGGGGTCGTCCAAAGCTGACACGGGAGACAGACTATTTAAACAGAGAGAGAGAGAGCTGTGAAAGCCCGAGGTAGTCAGGCAGCAAGGGACTGCGAGAAGGATGGACAACAGGCCAGAAGAGTTGACAAAATTAGCTTTAGGTCAAGCAAGATGACTCACTAAAGCAGGGCAGTGTAGTGCGTTTGTTATTTTTATATTATGATGTTTACACCAGTTGCATTGATGGATATAAATGAATCGGATTGTAACTGTTGTGCTGTATGTTCACCTGAAAGGAAATAAAGAAGCTTAACTGTTCATCTCAAGTCTCGACAAGTACTTGCTCGGTCCACCTTCAGAGAGGTTGAAGTAATACACATCCAAAAGACAAAAGTGCCTGGTCCAGATCACATGGGGATGCTATCGTCCCATCCCTGGGCTATACTGTTGTACAAGCAGATGTAGGGCAGTGGGAGATAGTTCCCATGAAAGTAAGACACTCAGGCTGCTTAAGAGAACAGCTGACGCCACTGAAACTGAGCAAGTATTTACAGAAGGGTTCAGTTGGTAACGGATCCCGTGGTACTACAGGAAACTTTCGATTTACCGGCACCTAAATAACCGGAAATCTCAGTTAACCGGCAAAATTCAGGAGTAGTTTCAGGTAACTTTTATTACTTGCCTTCCTCCATGTGTTGCTGTGCAAGGGTGTGGCTGCAGCTGTTGCTAAGCTACAGAGACGCTTGCAACTTGTGGCCATTGTTTTGAAGCTTTGTTGCTTTATACAGAGCTCTCAGCTCCGTATCTTTTACCATAGCGTTTGGTTATCCGGAATTTTTGATGAACCGGCACCACGTCGGTCTCGTCCGTGCCGGATAAAAAAAAGTTTCCTGTAGTTACGCCATTTCTCTGGGGTGTTTACCGACCTGGCGACAAGGTTGCCGGGGAGAGCAGGAAAACCCTTTGCGAGAAGTCTACTCCGAGGTGCTTTTGAAAAGTTACCCCAAAATCTCTGACGGGAAATCCGTAATCAGTCGCAAAGTCTCTTTGGAGCGGCCTGTGCAAGCTGCCTCACACTTTTCTTATTTTTTTCCTTAGCTCCAGCTCTTTAAATTCACTGATAAGGGAAAGCTGCAGAAGTTCATCGCTGAACAGATACACTGCGTAAGTACTGAGACGGAGACTTTACTGCTGTTAGAAAGTGAAACTGTACGCTGTATAGCGGCGCACTGGCTCTGGTTCGTGCAAGATGAAGACCTTAGAAGGGTTGCTGCGATTGGATTGATTAGTCGGGGAAGGGGCGCAGGAGGGGTGAGCATGGAACAGTAACTAAGAACATAGAGAGACATAGGAGCAGGAGTAGGCCATTCAGCCCCTAGATTGTGGCTGATCTGTACCGCAACTTCATTTGCCTGCTGCAATGTATGTAATGTATATATACCTTAAGGGAGAGAACTACTTTTTACAGCTCCTGTATACTGTAGTACCGGCAGTGACCACACCTGTATATAAACCCTGAGTAGTGATCTGTACAATTAGTTCTAGAGTAACCCTCATTCAGTAAACACCTGTTGAATCGTTCCCTGCAGTCTGTTGTCTGATTATTGAAGGACACAACATTAAGATACACAGATATAACATTGGCGATGACGCAGATTCGAACCTACCTGCAACTCTGCATCACCTCCCAGGAATTCGCTCCTGGAGAACAGTGGAAGGAGGTTGAGTCCAGAAGCACGGGCATCGACCACGGGCAACCGCCCAGTCATCCAGCGGAGATTTGAGCATCGCAGGGGAGGCTGTCGAGAGCCAGGCTTGGCTTTCCAGTCACGGTGGTCCAGCGAAACGGGCTGGCAACAGGTACTGCGCAGACCCTTCCCGGACAGCGGCGACTAGAGCCCGACCGAGCGGCACAGAAAAAGGCCGAGCAGCGTCAACGGGGGAGAGAGAGAGGGCAGAGCGCACAGGGCGCAGCCGGTGTTCAGGACCGAGCGGCGTCAACGGGGAGAGAGACGAGAGAGAGCAGAGCGCAGCCGGTGTTCGAGGGCCGAGCAGCGTCAACGGGGGAGAGAGGCGCGCAGGAAAACGCGAGGCATCGCCATTTGCCACGAGGACCACCGAGAGCGGCGTTGACACCAGCGCGGGAGACGCCATTTTAAGCTGCAGCGGGGAAGAAAGGAAAGCGCGGGAGACGCCATTTTAAGCCGCAGCGGGGAAGAAAGGAAAGTGCGGGAGACGCCATTTTAAGCCAGTCTAACCACACCCAAAAATGCCGAAGAGTGGCAGTATCACAGCGTTCGACAATGAAGTCGAAGATTGGACGACATATGTCGAACGCATAGAAGTATACTGCAAGGCGAATGAAGTGCCAGATGACAAGAAAGCGCTGGTATTGTTGAATTCAATGGGTGCAAAAACGTATGGCTTACTACGAAACCTAATAACCCCAGAGAAGCCAGTAGAAAAGGATTTTGAAAACATAGTGTCAATCCTACAGGACCACTTAAACCCCACACCGCTGCTGATAGCAGAAAGATTTAAGTTTCACAAAAGGAACCAGCATAAAGATGAAAGTAATGCTGAGTATTTAATGGATCTGCGCAAGCTATCGAAACACTGTCAGTTTGGAACGGGACTAGCAGATACTTTATGTTGTGTATGTACCTTTAAGAGAGAACTGTTTTACAGCTCCTGTATACTGTAGTACCGGCAGTGACCACACCTGTATATAAAGCCGGAGCAGGCTTCTGTACTTCAGTCTTGAGACTACTCTGCTCCAGTAAATACCTGTTGATTGTTAAGTTACAGCATCCGTGTAGTTCTTGGGGAAACATCCTATTTAAAGAATCACGGATCTAACAGTGGCGACGAGTGTCGATTCGAATCTACCTGCAACTCTGCATTTCCCTTCGAGAATTCGCTCCGGGAGGGCGGTGGAAGAAAGTCAAGGCCAGAAACACGGGCGTCGACCACGAGCAACCGCCCAGTCGTCCGGCAGAGAGTGAACATCGCAGGGGAGGCTGTGGAGAGCCGGGCTTGGTTCCCCAGCCACGACGATCAGCAACAGACTGATGACAGGTACAGCGCAGACCCTTCCCGGACAGCGGCGGCTGGAGCCGACCGACGGCTGAGAAAAAGCCGAGCAGCGTCGACGGGGTAAGATAGAGGGTGAAGCGCACAGGGCGCAGCCGGGGGTTGAAAACCGAGTGGCGTCGAGGAAAAACAAAACGGAGAGAGAGAGGGTAAAGCAGCAGCTGGGTTCAGGACCGAGCGGCGGAAACGGGAAAGGCGCACAGAAAAAAAAAAACGCGCAGAGCACAGCCAGGGCTCAAGGGCTGAACAGTGTCCGCGGGGAGAAGAAGGGAGAGCACGGGAGATGCCATTGAGCCGCGGAGAAGAAGGAAGAGCGTGGGAGATGCCATTTTTAGAAGCCGCAGCGGAGAAGAAGGGCAAGCGCGGGAAGAAAGGAAAGCACAGGAGACGCCATTTTGTGCCAGCGGAGAAGAAGGGAAAGCACGGGAGACGCCATTTTTGACAGTTAAATCACACCCAGGGATGCCGAAGAGTGGCAATATCTCTACGTTCGACAATGAAGTCGAAGATTGGGCGACATATGTGGAACGTATTGAGGTGTACTGCAGGGCGAATGAAGTGCCAGATGCTAGGAAAGCACTGGTTTTGTTAAATTCCATGGGTGCAAAAACTTATGGGTTACTGCGAAACCTAATAACCCCAGAGAAGCCTGTGAATAAGAATTTTGAAAGCATAGTAGAAATCCTACAGGACCACTTAAACCCCACACCGCTGCTGATAGCAGAACAATTTAAGTTCCATAAAAGGAACCAACACAAAGACGAAAGCAATGCTGAGTACTTAACGGAACTGCGCAAGCTATCGAAACACTGCCAGTTTGGAGTGGGACTAGCAGATACGTTAAGGGACAAGTTTGTGTGTGGGCTTCAAAGTGAAGGAACCCAGAAACGGCTTCTATCAGAAAAGCATCTTACGCTGGACAAGGCTTTCAGTATGGCAGTATCACACGAAGCAGCCGCAAGGGGTGCTGCAGAGATACAACGGAGACCGCAAGAATATGGCACCAATGAAATGTCCTATGGAACAGGGAAGTGTTATCGCTGCGGCAGAACAACACACGACCAGAAGGATTGTTGGTTCAAGGACCAAGAGTGCAGACAGTGTGGAAAAGCAGGACACATAGCAAGAGTCTGCAGGTCTGGGAAGAAAACCAACAGCAAGAAATCTCCACAGGAGAAGTACAAAAAGGTACACAAGGTGATGGACAGTAGTTCAGACGAACAGAAAAGTGACACAGACTCCGGAAGCAAGGAGCTAGGTTGTCTGAAACTACATAAGGTAACCAAAATGGAGGATCACCAGACTATCTGGGTTACACTCAAGATAGGCGGAGTCCAAGTGAAAATGGAATTGGACACAGGATCAGCCTTAACAGTCATAAACCAAAGGGACTACAAGCGGCTATTTTCACATATACCCTTGAAAGCTACAGAGATTGTCTTGAAGACGTACACGGGGCAAAAAGTCTACCCCAAAGGAAAAATAAGGGTGAAAGTAATATACAAAGGCCAGGAAATACCTAAAATGGACTTATATGTATTGCCAGATGGAGGACCACCACCGCTAGGACGTGAATGGATCCGGAAGATACAATTAGATTGGCATTCCATACAGGCACTGAAGGTTGAGGCCAAGAAGGATGACGACGTCACACCTGGACGACTGTCAAAAATGCTAACTGACGCAAAAGAAGTGTTCCAGGAGGGACTCGGAACACTAAAAGGCATAACAGCAACGATAAAAATAGAGGAAAATGCAAGCCCAAAGTTTCTTAAGGCGAGACCAGTGCCTTATGCGATCAGACCAGCCGTCGAAGCAGAGCTGGAAGGGTTGGAACGTTCAGGAGTACTGTCCAAAGTAGACTGGAGCGAGTGGGCTACACCCATCGTTCCTGTAATGAAGAGGTCGTTGAGTAATACGCCTGGGGAACCAAAAAAGGTCCGCATCTGTGGGGATTTTAAGGTGATAGTGAACCCAGTCCTTCACACGGTGCAATATCCGCTTCCATGAATTGAGGATATTTTCGCCTCGCTATCTGGAGGTAAACGCTTCACCAAAATTGATCTAGCCCAGGCGTACTTGCAAATGGAGGTAGAAGAAGCCTCGAAACAATACCTCACGATCAACACTCAAAAAGGTCTCTATCAATACAACCGGCAGGTGTTCGGGGTAGCATCGGCTCCGGCTATTTGGCAAAGGGCGATGGATCAAGTCCTGCAAGGGATTCCAGGAACCCAGTGTTATTTGGACGACATCCTGGTCACGGGCGAAAATGACAGTGATCACCTCGCCAACCTGGAGAAGGTGCCCACCAGATTAAAGGAATATGGGCTACGAGCTAATCGCCACAAGTGCGAGTTTTCCAGAAGCAGATCTCGTATTGTGGCCACGTCATCGATGAAGAGGGGTTACATAAGTCCCCTGAAAAGATTGAGGCAGTAGTCAAGGCTCCAGCACCGGAAAATCTGTCACAACTGAGGTTGTTCCTCGGGCTGGTAAACTACTACCATAAGTTCTTACCAAGTTTGTCCATGGTATTACACCCACTGAACACCCTACTGCAAACAGGGGTGCCATGGAAGTGGAATGACAAACATAGACGAGCTTTCCAGAAGTGTAAAGAATTGATCACATCAAAAGAGGTGTTGGCCCATTTCAACCCAGCACTACCAATTTGTTTGGCATGTGATGCATCACCCTATGGTATTGGAGCGGTGCTGTCGCACAAATTCCCAGACGGGTTGGAGAGGCCAGTAGCCTTTGCGTCTCGGTCACTAACCTCAGCCGAGCACAACTACGCCCAGATTGACAGGGAGGCCCTCAGCGTAGTATGGGGATTAAAAAAATTCAACCACTATCTGCATGGGCAGAAGTTCACCTTGCTGACTGACCACCAACCACTTGTCTCCATCTTTAATCCTAAGAAGGGCGTTCCAGTGATGACTGCACAACGGTTACAAAGATGGTCCCTGTTTCTAGGGGCGAATCAATATGAAATAGAATATAAAGGCACGAAACAGCATGGAAACGCTGATGGACTATCACGCCTGCCACTGCCTACTGTGGAGGAAGCACCAGCAGTGGACCCTATCGAGATATTTTATTCGTCAATAATTGAACGATTGCCAGTAACTAACGCGGATATAGAGAAGGAGACCCGCAATGATCCAACACTGTCTCGGGTATATGATTTGACGGTGAGGGGATGGCCAACACATGGCGACTCACTGTTGCCAGCATTCTCATCCAGAAGAGAACAGCTGTCAGTATGCCAGGGGACAGTGATGTGTGGATCCCGAGTGGTGGTTCCACCCAAGTTAAGGGAGAGAGTGCTAAATGAGCTTCATGAAGGTCATCTGGGAGGGGTGAAAATGAAAAGCCTTGCTAGGGCTTATGTGTGGTGGCCGGGGATCGATCAACAAATCGAGGACCTAACCAAGAGCTGCTCAGGATGCCAGAAGGTCCAAAATGCACCACCACATGCCCCTCTACACCCATGGGAGTGGCCCTCCTCTCCATGGCAACGGGTGCTGTAGTGTATGTACCCGTCTACCTTTAAGAGAACTACTTTAGGTGTTGCACTACTTTGTTGGCTTCTGTATACTGTAATACCGACGGTGACCACACCGGTATATAAGTGCTGTGTCAGGAAGTATTGGGCAGATTCGCCCTGACCTTCGAATAGTAAAGTCTTGTTTTAAGTTACTCTTGGAGTCTGTGTATTAATTAACTAAACAACCCACAGACTTTACAGTGGCGACGAGTCCGATCATACCCTGCGGCAACAATACTTCCGAAGCAGTTAACGAGCGTCGAGAAGAGGCAACCGCCCTCGTCATTCTGCTGGGAGAAAACTCGAGTCTGCAGAGCTGGAAAGGAGGAAGAATTCAGAGACAAAGACTTCCATCAGCAACAGGCACTGACTGTCCCTTCTGCCACGGTGAGGAGTGAGCCGATCAGCACGAGAAGCAAGGCGGCCACGGTGACTGTGAGTAAGGGAAAAGTAAAAAGAATAACCGGAGGATAAGGGCGGTGCACTCGACCACGGTCGAGGGGGAAAGGAGCCGGACAGAAGTCGGGCCCAGAGGCGCTGAGACTGGGGCAGCGTGGAGCAAGGAAGCCGCGGTACTAATAGGCTGGGGGACGCAACGGCGTCGTGAGACAGCTAGACCGCGACCGGCGGGAAAAGCCGGGCAGCGACCGAAGCCATGAAGCGCTGCGACCGGGAGCGTAGGCGCGGGAAGATATAAAAACACAGCCGGGGAGGGAAGCACCGGACTGCGAGAGGGCTGGGAGGCGCGATTGGGAGCCGAGCGAGCGGAAGAGGCAGAGCCGACCAAGGGAGACTGAGCGAGAGCCAGTCCAGCGGCTGAAACTGTTCGCCGTCAACGGGGTGTACCCAGCGCCGGTAGAGCCGAGCGAGCGGGAGAGAGACAGAGCCCGAGCAAGGGGAACTGAGCGAGAGCCAGCCCAGCGGCTGAAACTGTTCGCCGTCAACGGGGTGTACCCAGCGCCGGTTGCCCTGCCGAGAAAAGGGAAAGCACTGAAGCCGACGCGCAGGCTGTGAACCTGAAAGCCAGCGGCCGTCGCCCGTGGGGAAAGTGTACCCCTCCCGCCAGGGGAAGAAACGCGGGAAGCCGCCATTAGGCGGAGAAGAAGACAGAAGCAGGGGAACCGCCATTGAAGTGGGCGGGGAGAGAAGATAAGCGCGGGAAACCGCCATTTTCACGGGAACCGCCAACTTGGAAAAAAAAAAAAAAAATTTAAGAAATAATTCATGGTGTTATCAGGAAGAGAGGAAGATGCCTAAGCGTGGTAACATCAACGATTTTAATTCCGAGGTAGAAGACTGGGCCACGTATGTGGAACGCATTGAGATCTATTGTGAGGCCAATAAAATAGAAGAAGATGACAAAGCTATACCCTTGCTAAACTCGATGGGCGCGAAGACATACGAGCTCTTGAAGCATCTACTAGCACCAGCTAAACCGGCGGATCAGACTTTCGATGATATTGTGACTGTTCTGAAGGATCACTTGAACCCCACACCGTTGATGTTGGCGGAACGATTCAAATTCTATGCGAGAACGCAAAGGAAAGACGAAAGCAACGCAGAATACTTGGTCGAACTGCGTAGACTAGCGAAACACTGCCAGTTTGGAGGGAATCTGACAGAGGCGTTGCGAGACAAATTCGTGTGCGGAATGTCGAAGGAAGAAACACAAAAACGACTGCTCGAAGAGAACGATCTTACACTTGAGAAGGTTGTCCTTATTGCTGCATCGAATGAAGCCGTAGCGAAAGGAACGGCGGAAATGCAGCTAAAGGCAGCGGCACTCAGGGTGCAGCAAATTATTTCGGGTACAACGAAATGCTATCGTTGTGGGAAGACAACACACGACCAGAACCAATGCTGGTTTAAAAACCAGGAATGTAGGAAATGTGGCAAGCTCGGTCACATAGCTAAGGTATGCCGGTCAGGAAAGAAGACCAACAATAATGAGTCACCACAAAAGAGGTACAGGAAGGTACATGAGGTGACTAGGAAGAGTCCGGAAGAACAGAATTCGGACTCACACTCCAACTGCAAGGAACTGGATAGTCTGAGAATTCACAATGTGAGTAATGAAGCTGACCGACAAGCTATCTGGATCACACTACAGATTGCAAAAGTCCAAGTGAAAATGGAAGTGGACACCGGATCGGCGTTGACGGTCATGAATAAGCATGATTATAAAAAGTTATTCAAGCATATTCCCCTACGGGATACGGAACTAGTATTGAAGACATACACGGGGTACAAAGTATACCCCATCGGAAAGATAGAAGTCAAGGTGAGATACAAGGACAAAGAGCACCAAAGGATGGACCTGTATGTGTTGCCTGAGGGAGGTCCACCACTTCTGGGACGGGAGTGGATCAGGAAAATAAAGATAGACTGGCATTCACTAAACACCATGACGGTAGATTCCGGAAAGGAAGATGTCAAACCTGAACGGTTGTCCAGAATATTAGACGAAGCTAAAGAGGTATTCCAGCAAGGACTGGGAACACTGCGAGGAATTAAAGCAAAGGTTAAGATTGCAGAACATGCAAGCCCCAAATTTTTCAAAGCCAGATCGGTACCTTACGCGATACGACCTGCTGTGGAGGCAGAACTGGAAGAACTTGAACGATCAGGGGTACTGTCAAAAGTGGACTGGAGTGAGTGGGCCACGCCCGTTGTTCCCGTCATGAAGTCTTCACCAAGTAACAAGCCAGGGGGACCGGGGAAGGTCCGCATCTGCGGAGACTTCAAGGTCACAGTGAATCCGGTGCTTCACGCGGTACAATACCCGCTTTCGCGGATTGAAGATATCTTTGCTTCGTTGGCTGGAGGGAAACACTTCACCAAGATAGACCTGGCACAGGCATACTTACAAATGGAAGTCGAGGAAGAGTCGCGTCAGTACCTCACCATCAACACACACAGAGGCTTGTATCGTTATAATAGACTGGTTTTTGGGGTAGCTTCGGCTCCAGCAATTTGGCAGAGGGCCATGGAGCAGGTATTACAAGGAATTCCAAGCACGCAGTGTTACTTAGACGATATCCTGATTACGGGAGAAGACGAGGAAGAACACCTCACAAATTTGAAACTGGTGCTCACTAGGTTGAAGGAATATGGCCTTCGAGTTAATCGCAAGAAATGTGAGTTCTTCCAAAAACGGATCTCGTACTGCGGTCGTGTCATTGACCGAGAGGGGCTGCACAAGTCACCTGACAAGATAGAAGCTGTCGTGAAGGCCCCCGCTCCGGAAAACGTATCACAGTTAAGATCATTCTTGGGGTTGATTAATTATTATCACAAGTTTCTGCTGAATCTATCCACGGTGCTGCATCCGCTGAATGCTCTGTTGCGGAAAGAAGTACCATGGAAGTGGAGTGCGGAATGTAAAAAGGCCTTTCGCAGAAGCAAGGCGTTGATTACCTCTGAAGAAGTGTTGGCTCATTTCAACCCAACGTTACCTCTTCGTCTAGCTTGTGATGCTTCCCCCTATGGAATTGGAGCAGTACTTTCACACAAGTTACCAAATGGCTCGGAAAGGCCAGTGGCATTCGCGTCCCGATCATTGACCTCCGCGGAGCGAAATTATGCTCAAATAGATAGGGAGGCCCTCAGCCTTGTGTGGGGCGTAAGGAAATTCAATCATTATCTGCAGGGCAAGAAGTTCACATTACTGACAGACCACCAGCCGTTGGTGTCCATATTCAACCCTAACAAGGCCGTTTCCACCATGACAGCGCAAAGGTTACAGAGGTGGTCCGTGTTACTTGGGGCACACCAATATGACATCGAATACAAAAGGTCCAAACAGCATGGAAATGCTGATGGGTTATCGCGCTTGCCATTGCCGATAGTAGAAGAAGCGACTACAGTGGACCCGGTAGAGATGTTCCACTCATCCATAGTGGAATGTCTACCAGTAACAAATTCGATGATCGAAAACGAAACAAGAAATGACCCGACTCTCTCACGAGTCTATGATTTAACGGTGGAGGGATGGCCAGCACAGGGCGAACTAACGCTGCCAGCATTTTCGCAGAGAAAAGAACAGCTGTCAGTGTGTCGAGGAACCCTGATGTGTGGATCTAGAGTGGTGATTCCACCCAAACTTCAACAGAAGGTGTTAAAGGAGCTGCACGAGGGACATCTGGGTGGAGTGAAAATGAAGAACCTAGCAAGAGCGTTTGTGTGGTGGCCAGGCATTGATGGGGACATCGAAGAAATCACTAAGAGCTGTCTAGGATGCCAGAAGGTCCAAAATGCGCCACCACAGGCTCCTCTGCATCCATGGGAGTGGCCCTCATCTCCTTGGCAAAGGGTACACATCGACTTTGCTGGTCCATTTATGGACTCAATGTTTCTAATAGCGGTGGATGCACACTCCAAGTGGCCGGAGGTAATAAAGATGTCCACCACCACCACGGAAAAAACCATCACAGTGTTAAGGACCATGTTTGCTAGGAATGGGCTGCCGGAACAGATCTGTTCTGATAATGGACCGCAATTTGTGTCCGAAGAATTCAAGAAATTCTTAAAGAGCAATGGGGTTAAGCACTACACGTCAGCCCCATACCATCCCGCCTCCAATGGGTTGGCTGAAAGGTTTGTCCAGACCTTCAAGAAGGCCATAAAGGCCATGGGTAATGAAGCCATTAACTTACAACATAAGGTGGTTAGCTTCTTGTTGGCGTACAGGAATGCGACACATGCGGTCACAAATCAAACTCCCGCCATGATGTTTTTTAATAGACGACTAAGATGCCGGCTGGATTTGCTTAAGCCAAACGTCAGAAGGGACGTAGAGAACCGGCAATTCCAGGGCATGAATGAAAGGCCAACTAGATCTTTTCAGATAGGTCAACAAGTTTTGGCCCAGGACTACCGTACCGAGAAATGGCAGCCTGGAACTATCGGAAAAAGGCTAGGGCCGTTGATGTATACGGTGGACATTGGGGACAGTATAATAAGGCGCCATGTTGACCAGATCATAGGGTCAGCCACAAATGGCCAACCTACTCCACCACCTTACACGGTTAATGTTGAGACAGAGATACCCACCTACCTCCGATCTGGTAATACTGGAATCAGATGAACCTGACACTGTCCTTCAAGCTGAATCGACCTTGCCAGAAGCACCTACTACCCCGCCGGAAGTTACGACACCACCGAGGCGTTATCCGGACAGAGTCCGGAAACCTCCAGAGAGACTGAATCTGTGAACTGTCTTGCATAAAGTTGTATATATGTTATAATGTATGTTTAATGGGGAATCAGTATGTTGTAAGCTAAAAAGGGAGGATTGTAGTGTATGTACCCGTCTACCTTTAAGAGAACTATTGTATGTAACCGTTCACCTTTAAGAGAACTACTTTAGGTGTTGCACTACTTTGTTGGCTTCTGTATACTGTAATACCGACGGTGACCACACCGGTATATAAGTGCTGTGTCAGGAAGTATTGGGCAGATTCGCCCTGACCTTCGAATAGTAAAGTCCTGTTTTAAGTTACTCTTGGAGTCTGTGTATTAATTAACTAAACAACCCACAGACTTTACAGGTGCATATTGATTTTGCTGGTCCATTCATGGACTCAATGTTCTTAATAGCAGTGGATGCTCACTCGAAATGGCCTGAGGTGATAAAAATGTCCTCAACCACTACAGAGAAAACGATTGCAGTCCTACGGACCATATTTGCCAGGAATGGCTTGCCAGAGCAGATTTGCTCTGATAATGGACCACAGTTTGTGTCCGAAGAGTTTCGAAAATTTATGAGGAGGAATGGGGTAAGGCATTACACATCCGCCCCGTATCATCCAGCCACAAATGGATTGGCTGAAAGGTTCGTACAAACCTTTAAAAAGGCGATAAAGGCCATGTGCGACGATGAAATTCCACTACAGCATAAGGTGGACAATTTCCTATTAGCCTACAGAAATACGACACATGCAGTTACCAACCAGACCCCGGCCATGATGCTCTTTAACCGAAGGTTGAGATCTCGTCTGGATTTGCTCAGACCCAATGTGCGAAGAAATGTTGAGGATAAACAATTCCAGCACATCAATGAGAAGCCGACAATGAGCTTCAATGTAGGACAACCAGTCTTGGCCGTGACTACCGAACAGAGAAATGACAACCCGGAACGATATGCACAAGGCAGGGGCCATTAATGTACACAGTGGATGTCGGGGAGAACATTGTGAGACGCCACGTCGATCAGATCTTAGCGTCACAGGAACGAGTCAACCCCACGTCTCGAGTACCTGGGGATGAACCCGACATACCGGTAGCATCTACCTCCGAACCAGTAGCAGTGGAAACCGATGAACTAACCGACGAAAAGGGGCCAGAATCGCCTCCGCACCAAGAACAAGAACCTCAGGAAAGGCGCTATCCCGAAAGGATCAGGAAGCCGCCCCAAAGACTGAATCTATAAATGGACTATTTTCAGTTAATGTTGCATGTTAAAAATGTTAATTGTTAAATGAATGTTATGGTACTGTTAATCTAAAAGGCGAGGAATTGTTGTGTGTGTACCTTTAAGAGAGAACTGTTTTATAGCTCCTATATACTGTAGTACCGGCAGTGACCACACCTGTATATAAAGCCGGAGCAGGCTTCTGTACTTCAGTCTTGAGACTACTCTACTCCAGTAACTACCTGTTGATTGTTAAGTTACAGCCTCCGTGTAGTTCTTGGGGAAACATCCTATTTAAAGAATCACGGATCTAACACTTTAAGGGACAAGTTTGTGTGTGGGCTTCAAAGTGAAGGAACCCAGAAACGGCTTCTATCAGAATAGTATCTTGCGCTGGACAAGGCTTTCAGCATTGCAGTGTCACACGAAGCAGCAGCACGGGGCGTTGCAGAGATACAACGGAGACCGCAAGAATATGGCACAAATGAAATGTCATACGGAACAGTGAAGTGCTATCGCTGCGGCAGAACAACACACGACCATAATGATTGCTGGTTCAAGGACAAAGTGCGCAGACAGTGTGGAAAAGTAGGACACATAGCAAGAGTCTGCAGGTCGGGAAAGAAAACCAGCAGCAAGAAATCTCCGCAGGAGAAGTACAAGAAGGTACATAAGGTGACGGAGAGTAGTTCAGATGAACAGAAAAGTGATACAGACTCCGAAAGCAAGGGGCTGGGTTGTCTGAAACTACATAATGTGATCAAAACGGAGGATCACCAAACTATCCGGGTCAAGCTCAAGATAGCAGGAGTCCAAGTGAAAATGGAATTGGACACAGGATCAGCCCTAACAGTCATAAACCGAAGGGACTACAAGCGGCTATTCTCACATATACCCTTGAGAGATACAAAGATTGTCTTGAAGACGTACATGGGGCAAAAAGTCTACCCCAAAGGAAAAATAAGGGTGAACGTTATATATAACGGCAAGGAAACACCAAAAATGGACCTATATGTATTGCCAGATGGAGGACCACCACTACTAGGACGTGAATGGATCCGGAAGATACAGCTAGATTGGCATTCCATACAAGCACTGACTGTAGATGCCAAAAAGGATGATGACATCACACCTGGACGACTGTCAAAAATGCTAACTGATGCACAAGAAGTGTTCCAGCAGGGACTCAGAACACTAAAAGGCATAACAGCGATGATCAAAATAGAGGAAAATGCAAGCCCAAAGTTTTTTAAGGCCAGACCGGTACCTTATGCGATCCGCCCAGCCGTCGAAGCAGAGCTGGAAGGTTTGGAACGTTCAGGAGTACTGTCCAAAGTGGACTGGAGCGAGTGGGCTACACCCATCATTCCTGTAATGAAGAGGTCGTTGAGTAATACGCCTGGGGAACCAAGGAAGGTTCGCATCTGTGGGGACTTTAAGGTGAGACAAATAAAATAAGAGAGTTAAATGCATGGCTCAAAGACTGGTGTGGGAGAAATGGGTTTTGCTTCCTGGGACACTGGCACCAGTACTGGGACAGGAGGGAGCTGTTCCGTTGGGACGGGCTTCACTTGGCCAGTGCTGGGACTAGAGTCCTGGCGGATCATATAACTAGGGCTGTAGAGAGGGCTTTAAACTAACTAGTGGGGGGGAGGTTCCCAGAGAGCAAATAATACAAATGACAACAGAGAAGGTCATAGACTTAGGTAGCAGTGGGGAAATTAAAAACCAGAGCGTGTCAGGAAGGGGTAGAAGGTGTGGAGTAAAAGGTAAAGTAATAAAAAGGGCAATAGCAGGAACTAAGTGTCACAAAACATATTTGAAAGTTCTCTATCTGAATGCACGTAGCATTCGTAACAAAATAGACGAGTTAAAGGCACAAATAGCTACATATGGGTATGATCTTGTGGCCATTACAGAAACATGGCTGCAGGGTGACAATGCCTGGGAATTAAACATACCAGGTTATTTAACAATCAGGAAGGACAGGCAGGAAGGAAGGGGAGGTGGGGTGGCTATGTTAATAAAGGAAGGAATCACTGTAATACAGAGAAATGATATTGGGTCAAAGGATCAGGATAATGAAACAGTTTGGGTGGAGATAAGGAATAATAAGGGGAAAAAACACGAGTGGGTGTAGTATATAGGCCTCCGAACAGTCGCAACTCGGTTGGACGGAGTATCAATCAGGAAATAGTTGAGGCTTGTAATAAGGGAACATCTATAATTATGGGGATTTTAACTATCATATAAATTGGACGAATCAAATTGGGCAGGGCTGCCTTGAGGATGAGTTCATTGAGTGTATTAGGGATGGGTTTCTTGAGCAGTATGTAACTGAACCAACCAGGGGGCAAGCAACCTTAGATCTGGTCCTGTGTAACGAGACAGGATTAATTAAAAATGTCCTAGTAAAGGATCCCCTTGGAATGAGTGACCATAACATGGTTGAATTCCATATTCAGTTAGAGGGTGAGGAGGCTGTATCTCAAACAAGCGTGCTAAGCTTGAATAAAGGAGACTATGAAGGTATGAGAGCGGAATTGAGTAGAGTGGATTGGGAAAATAGATTAAAGGGTAAGACGATACATGATCAGTGGTGTACATTTAAGGAGTTATTTTACAAATTCCAAAAAAAGTATATTCCACTGAGGAAAAAAAGGGTGTAAAAGAAAAGACAGCCATCCGTGGCTAAGTAAAGAAATTAAGGATAGTATTCGACTAAAAACAAGGGCATATAAGGTAGCCAAATCTAGTGGGAGGATAGAGGATTGGGAAAACTTTAAAAGACAGCAAAAAATAACAAAAAGATTGATTAAGAAAGGGAAGATACATTATGAAAGTAAATTAGCAAAAAATATAAAGACAGATAGTAAGAGTTTTTATAGTTATATAAAAAGAAAAAGGGTGGCTAAAGTAAATGTTGGTCCCTTAGAGGATGAGACCGGGAAATTAATGGTGGGAAATATGGAGATGGCAAAAACACTGAATGAATATTTTGTATCAGTCTTTACAGTAGAGGACACCAAGAATATCCCAACACTTGACAAGCAGGGGGCTATAGGGGGGGAGGAGCTAAATACGATTAAAATCACTAAGGAAGTAGTACTTGGTAAAATAATGGGACTCAAGGCGGATAAATCACCTGGACCTGATGGCTTACATCCCAGGGTTTTGAGGGAAGTGGCGGTAGGGATTGTGGATGCATTGGTAATAATCTTCCAAAACTCCCTGGACTCAGCAAAGGTCCCGGCAGACTGGAAAACTGCTAATGTAACACCCTTATTTAAAAAGGGCAGTAGACAGAAGGCTGGAAACTATAGACCGGTTAGCCTAACATCTGTGGTAGGTAAAATTTTGGAGTCCATTATTAAGGAGACAGTAACAGGACATTTGGATAATCATAATTTAATAAGACAAAGTCAGCATGGTTTTATGAAGGGGAAGTCATGTTTGACAAATTTGCTGGAGTTCTTTGAGGAAGTAACATATAGGGTGGATAAAGGTGAACCAGTGGACGTAGTGTATTTAGACTTCCAAAAGGCATTTGACAAGGTGCCACACAAAAGATTATTGCTTAAGATAAAAAATCACGGGATTGGGGGTAATATTCTGGCATGGATAGAAGATTGGCTATCTAACAGAAGGCAGAGAGTTGGGATAAATGGTTCATATTCAGACTGGCAATCAGTAACCAGTGGTGTTCCGCAGGGGTCAGTGCTGGGTCCCCAACTCTTTACAATCTATATTAACAATTTGGAGGAGGGGACCGAGTGTAACACATCAAAGTTTGCAGATGATACTAAGATGGGAGGGAAAGTAGTGAGTGAGGAGGACATAAAAAACCTGCAAGGGGACATAGACAGGCTAAGTAAGTGGGCAGAGATTTGGCAGATGGAATACAATACTGGAAAGTGTGAGGTTATGCACTTTGGCAGGAAAAATCGTAGAGCAAGTTATTATCTTAATGGCAAGAAACTTGAAAGTACTGAAGTACAAAGGGATCTGGGGGTCCTGGTGCACGAAACTCAAAAGGTTAGTATGCAGGTGCAGCAAGTGATTAAGAAGGCCAATGGAATGTTGGCTTTCATTGCTAGGGGGATAGAATATAAAAATAGGGAGGTATTGCTTCAGTTGTACAAGGTATTGGTGAGACCGCACCTGGAATACTGCATACAGTTTTGGTGTCCATACTTAAGAAAGGACATACTTGCTCTCGAGTCAGTACAAAGAAGGTTCACTCGATTAATCCCGGGGATGAGGGGATGGACATATGAGGAGAGGTTGAGTAGATTGGGACTCTACTCATTGGAGTTCAGAAGAATGAGAGGCGATCTTATTGAAACATATAAGATTGTGAAGGGGTTGGATCGGGTGGATGCAGGGAGGATGTTCCAGATGATGGGTGAAACTAGAACTAGGGGGCATAGTCTTAGAATAAGGGGCTGCTCTTTCAAAACTGAGATGAGGAGGAACTACTTCACTCAGAGGGTGGTAGGTCCATGGAATATGCTGCCCCAAAAAGCTGTCGAAGCTACATCATTACATAAATTTAAAACAGAAATAGACAGTTTCCTAGTAGAAAAGGGAATTAAGGGTTACGGGGAGCGGGCAGGAATTTGGACATGAGTCTAGGTTCGGATAGGTCATGGCCCTGTGGGTAGCGGAGCGGGCCCAGGGGCCGTGTAGACTGATCCTGCTCCTGTTTTCGTGTGTCTAATGCTGTTAGATTCAGGAGATAGTCCTGTCATAGTGGATTGGCGGTTAGGATCAGATCAGCCATGATCTTATTGAATGGCGGAGCAGGCTCGAGGGGCCAATTGGCCTACTCCTGCTCCTATTTCTTATGTTCTTATGTTCTTATGTGACAGTGAACCCAGTCCTTCACACTGTACAATATCCGCTTCCGCGGATTGAAGATATTTTCGCCTCGCTATCTGGAGGGAAACACTTCACTAAGATTGTTCTGGCCCAGGCGTACCTGCAAATGGAGGTAGAAGAAGCCTCGAAACAGTACCTCACGATCAACATTCATAAAGGTCTCTACCAATACAACCGGCTGGTGTTCGGGGTAGCACCAGCTCCAGCTATTTGGCAAAGGGCAATAGAACAAGTCCTGCAAGGGATTCCAGGGACCCAGTGTTATTTGGATGACATCCTGGTCATGGGCGAAAATGACAGTGATCACCTCGCCAACCTGGAGCAGGTGCTCACTAGATTGAAGGAATATGGGCTCCGAGCTAATCGCCACAAATGCGAGTTTTTCCAGAAGCAGATCTCGTATTGTGGCCACGTTATTGATACAGAGGGGTTACATAAGTCCCCTGAAAAGATTGAGGCAGTAGTCAAGGCTCCAGCACCGGAAAATGTGTCACAGCTGAGGTCGTTCCTCGGGCTGGTAAACTACTACCATAAGTTCTTGCCGAATTTGTCTACCGTACTACACCCACTGAACACCCTACTGCAAACGGGGGTACCATGGAAGTGGAGTGACGAATGTAAACGAGCTTTCCAGAAGAGCAAAGCATTGATCACATCAAAAGAGGTGTTGGCTCATTTCAACCCAGCACTACCAATTCGGTTGGCGTGTGAGGCATCACCCTATGGCATTGGAGCAGTGCTGTCGCACAAATTCCCAGACGGCTCTGAGAGGCCAGTAGCCTTTGCGCCTCGGTCACTAACCTCAGCCGAGCGTAACTACGCCCAGATTGACAGGGAGGCCCTCAGCCTAGTGTGGGGAGTGAAAAAGTTCAATCACTATCTGCACGGGCAGAAGTTTACCTTGCTGACTGACCACCAACCACTTGTCTCCATCTTTAATCCAAAGAAGGGCGTTCCGGTGATGACTGCACAACGGTTACAAAGATGGTCCTTTTTTCTAGGGGCGCACCAATATGAAATCGAGTATAAGGGCATGAAACAGCATGGAAACGCTGATGGGCTATCACGCCTGCCATTGCCTACTGCGGAGGAAGCACCAGCAGTGGATCCTGTCGAAATATTTCATTCGACTATAATTGAATGCTTGCCAGTAACTAACGCTGGTATAGAGAAGGAGACCCGAAATGACCCGACACTGTCTCGGGTATATGATTTGACGGTGAAGGGATGGCCAGCACATGGCGACTCACTGTTGCCAGCATTCTCATCCAGAAGAGAACAGCTGTCAGTATGCCAGGGGACCTTGATGTGTGGATCCCGAGTGGTAATTCCACCCAAGTTAAGGGAGACAGTGCTCAATGAGCTTCACGAAGGTCATCTGGGAGGGGTGTAAATGAAAAGCCTTGCTAGGGCTTATGTGTGGTGGCCGGGGATCGATCAACAAATCGAGGACCTGACAAAGAGCTGCTCAGGATGCCAGAAGGTCCAAAATGCACCACCACATGCCCCTCTACACCCATGGGAGTGGCCCTCATCTCCATGGCAATGGGTGCATATTGATTTTGCTGGTCCATTCATGGACTCAATGTTTTTAATAGCCGTGGATGCGCACTCGAAATGGCCTGAAGTGATCAAAATGTCCTCCACCACCACGGAGAAAACTATTGCAGTCCTACGGACCATTTTTGCCAGGAACGGCTTGCCAGAGCAGATTTGCTCTGATAACGGACCACAGTTTGTGTCCGAAGAGTTTCGAGGATTTATGAAAAGGAATGGGGTAAGGCATTACACATCCGCCCCGTATCATCCAGCCACAAATGGATTGGCTGAGTGGTTCGTACAAACCTTTAAAAAAGCAGTAAAGGCCATGTGCGATGACGACATTCCACTGCAGCATAAGGTGGACAATTTCCTGTTAGCCTACAGAAATGCGACACATGCAGTCACCAACCAGGCCCCGGCCATGTTGTTCTTTAACCGAAGGTTGAGATCTCGTCTGGATTTGCTTAGACCAAATGTACGAAGAGATGTTGAGAGTAAGCAATTCCAGCACATCAATGAGAAGCCGACAAGGAGCTTCAATGTAGGGCAACCAGTCTTGGCCCGCGACTACCGAACAGAGAAATGGCAACCAGGAACGATATGCACACGGCAGGGGCCACTAATGTTCACAGTGGATGTTGGGGAGAACATTGTGAGACGCCATGCTGACCAGATCCTAGAGTCACAGGAACGAGTCAACCCCATGTCTCGGCCATACGTACCTGGTGAGGAACCCGACGTACAGGTCGCATCTACCTCAGAAACAATAGCATTGGAAGCTGATGAATCAACTGACGACAGGGTGCTAGAATCGCCTCCGCACCAAGAGTGAGACACTCGGGGAAGGCTGTTAAGTCTGTGTGTTCCAGTTGTATTAAGATTAATTACTGACACAGACTACAAGAATAAAGTTCAACAGGTCTTTACTGGTTGGAGGTCAGGACTATACTAAATACAATATCACTAGACAGTACTTATATACCGGTGGTCACCACCGGTATTACGTATACAGCAGCCAGAGAAAGTAGTACATCTCTTAAGGTGGAACAGGCTTAAGTTCTCTTAAGGTGGGACAGGTTACATACACCACAATCCTCCCTTTTTAGCTTAACAGTCATATCCCCATTTAACATAACATAATAACATATATACATATATAACTTCAGGTATAAACAGTTCAAAGGTTCAGTCTCTCAGGAGGCCTTCTGATTCGGTTTGGATAACGCCTTTCAGTGGTCTCTGATTCTTGTTGCTGAGGTGACTCTTCTTGTTGGTTTCCTATGTATTGGACGTCATCATCAGGTACAGTCCCTGCCGAGGTAGATGCTTCAGGTTCATTAACGTCTTCCACAGTTGTCTCTGTCGCAACCATGGGTTCGACCCTTGCTCTTGATTCTACCAGTTGATCCGCATGACGCCTTATCACATTGTTACCAATATCTACTGTGTACATCAGAGGTCCTTGTCTGGCCCGAATTGTTCCGGACTGCCATTTTTCGTTTCCATAGCCCCTTGCCAACACTGGTTGTCCTACGTCGAAACTTCGAGTGGACTTGTTATTAATATGCCGGAACTGTTTGTTTTCCACTTCCCTCCGCACATTTGGTTTTAACAAGTCCAACCTGGACCGCAACCTCCTGTTATAAAACATCATGGCAGGACTTTGGTTAGTCACTGCATGAGCGGTGTTTCGATATGCCATTAGGAAATTGTCCACCTTGTGTTGTAACGGAATCTGATCATCGTTCATGGCCTTTATTGCCTTTTTGAATGTTTGGACAAATCTCTCGGCCAACCCGTTTGTCGCCGGATGATATGGGGCAGAGGTATAATGTTTCACCCCATTCTTCTTTAAGAATTTTTGGAATTCTTCCGACACGAACTGTGGTCCGTTGTCCGAACATATCTGTTCTGGCAATCCGTTCCTTGCGAATATTGTTCTTAACACCGCAATTGTCTTTTCTGAAGTAGTGGTATTCATCTTGATCACTTCTGGCCATTTGGAATGTGCGTCCACCGCAATTAGGAACATGGAGTCCATGAATGGACCAGCAAGGTCAATATGTACGCGTTGCCATGGGGCTGAAGGCCATTCCCATGGGTGTAGCGGTGCGATCGGAGGTGCATTTTGCACTTTTTGGCACCCAGTGCAGCTTTTTGTCAACTCCTCTATCTGTTGGTCAATGCCCGGCCACCATACATAAGCCCTAGCAAGACTTTTCATCTTAACTCCCCCCAGATGACCTTCATGCAGTTCCTTTAGAACTCTTTCCCGTAACTTGGGAGGAATAATCACTCTTGTCCCGTACATCAAAGTACCATGGCAGACGGACAGCTGGTCTCGCCTTGCCGAGAATGCCGGTAACAGAGGATCACCATGTGTTGGCCATCCCTTCACTGTCACCTCGTAAACTCGGGACAGTGTCGGGTCGTTCCTGGTTTCTCTTTCAATACTTGCATTGGTGACTGGTAAACACTCGATGATGGTCGAATGAAATAACTCAACAGGGTCAACTTTCGTCGTCTCTTCTGCTTCAGGTAGTGGCAGGCGCGACAGCCCATCAGCATTGCCATGCTGCTTTGTACCTTTGAATTCTATTTGATATTGATGTGCCCCTAGGAAAAGGGACCATCTCTGGAGTCGCTGTGCTGTCATCACCGAAACACCCTTCTTAGGGTTAAAAATGGATACCAACGGCTGATGGTCTGTCAGAAGTGTGAATTTTTGGCCCTGCAGGTAATGATTAAACTTCTTCACTCCCCATACAAGGCTGAGAGCCTCCCTATTGATCTGCGCATAGTTGCGCTCAGCGGAGGTCAATGATCTGGATGCAAACGCGACTGGCCTTTCCATGCCATTTGGCAACTTGTGTGAGAGTACTGCCCCAATACCATATGGAGAGGCATCACAAGCCAACTGAATAGGCAGTGTCGGGTTGAAGTGAGCCAACACTTCCTCTGAGGTGATCAATTCTTTGCTTTTGCGAAATGCCTTCTTACAGTTTTCGCTCCACTCCCATGGTACCCCCTTCTGTAAAAGAGCGTTCAGCGGGTGCAGTACCATGGATAGATTCGGTAGAAACTTATGGTAATAGTTAATCAATCCCAGAAACGACCTCAACTGAGAGACATTATCCGGAGCGGGAGCCTTTACAACTGCCTCTATCTTGTCAGGAGACTTATGAAGCCCCTCCCGGTCAATGACATGACCACAGTACGAGATCCGCTTCTGAAAGAACTCACATTTCTGCCGATTAACTCTAAGTCCATACTCTTTCAGTCTGTTGAGCACCAGTTCCAAGTTTGCGAGGTGTTCTTCATCACCATCACCTGTAATCAGAATATCATCCAGGTAACATTGTGTGCCTGGAATTCCCTGTAATACCTGCTCCATGGCCCTCTGCCAAATTGCCGGAGCCGATGCCACTCCAAAAACCAGCCTATTATACCGGTACAAACCTCTATGCGTGTTGATCGTGAGGTACTGGCGTGACTCTTCTTCAACCTCCATCTGCAAGTACGCCTGCGCCAGGTCTATCTTGGTGAAGTGTTTCCCGCCAGACAACGAAGCAAAAATATCCTCAATCCGCGGAAGCGGATACTGCACCGTGTGAAGCACCGGATTAACGGTGATCTTGAAATCTCCACAGATGCGAACCTTCCCTGGTTCTCCTGGCTTGTTGCTCGAAGGACGTTTCATAACGGGAACAATGGGCGTAGCCCACTCACTCCAATCTACCTTAGACAGTACACCTGAACGTTCTAGCGCTTCCAGTTCCGCTTCTACAGTAGGTCGTATTGCATAGGGTACCGGTCTGGCTTTAAAAAATTTTGGTTGTGCATGTTCATCAATCTTGATGTTTGCTGTAATTCCTTTCAGTGTTCCCAGTCCTTGCTGGAACACCTCTTTAGCATCATCCAATATTTTGGACAATCGTTTAGGTTTGACATCTGTTTCCCCGGAATCTACCGTTAGTGCTTTTAAGGAGTGCCAGTCCATATTCATTTTCCTAATCCACTCCCGTCCCAGTAGTGGTGGACCTCCTTCAGGTAGCACATATAAGTCCATTACTTGGCTTTCTTCGCCCTTGTGGACCACTTTTACCTCTATCTTTCCGATGGGGTACACTCTTTGCCCCGTGTATGTTTTCAATATAATCTCCGTATCCCGTAGGGGAATATGTTGGAATAACCTTTTGTAATCTTTCTTATTCATGACCGTCAATGCCGATCCAGTGTCCAATTCCATCTTTACTTGGACTCCTGCTATCTGGAGAGTGACCCAAATTGTCTGGAGATCTGCATCCTTACCAACGTTGTGTACTCTTAAGCTACCCAGTTCATTACTGCTAGCGTCTGAATCTGACTTCTGTTCGTTCGAACTGGTCTTTGTCACCTTGTGCACCTTTATGTATTTTCCTTGCGGTGACTTTTTGTTGCTGGTCTTCTTTCCTGACCGGCATACTTTAGCTATGTGGCCAAGCCTGCCACACGTTCTGCATTCTTGGTTTTTAAACCAACACTGGTTCTGATCGTGTGTTGCCTTTCCACAACGATAACATTTTACAGTACTCAAACCCAATTTATTTGTACTGAGTTCCGGTGACCGTAGCTGCATTACTGCCGTGCCTCTCGCTGCGGCTTCGTCTGCTGCTGCCATAGTGACCGCTTTCTCAAGCGTCAGCTCATTCTCCTCGAGCAGTCGCTTTTGTGTATCTTCTTTTAATAATCCACACACAAATTTATCTCTTAGCGCTTCTGTTAGTCCCATTCCAAACTGACAGTACTTTGCTAGCTTACGCAATTCCATTAAATATTCAGCATTGCTTTCATCCTTCAGCTGCCTTCTGCTGTAAAATTTAAATCGTTCCGCTAGCATCAGCGGCGTGGGGTTTAGATGATTTTTCAGGACAGTAACAATCTCCTCGAACGTCTTATCCGCCGGTTCATCTGGTGATAAAAGGTGTTTCAATTGCCCGTATGTCTTCGCACCCATTAAGTTTAATAATGTTGGTGCTTTCTCTTCATCTGGAATTTTATTTGCTTTACAATAATTTTGTATGCGTTCTACATACATGGCCCAATCTTCGATGTCGCTATCAAAGGTATTAATGTTCCCATGTTTAGGCATCGTTGCAATTTATTTTATCCCAAGAAGGCGGCTTCCCGCTCTTGTCTTCGTCCTCCGCCTACAAAATGGCGGTTTTCCCGCGCTTGGCGGTCTTCACCCTCTGGCTGCAATGGCGTTTGGCATGCCGCTGCTGCTCCCCTTTCCCAGCGGTTAGTAACTCCCCCGACGCTGTCTCCGCTTCACCGCGGCTCCCTCGGGCATTCGCGCTTCCCCGATGTCGCGCCTCGCAGCCCTTCTTGCAGCCCGGTTATTAGCACCGGCTGCATTCGCCTTCACCGCGGTGCTCGCGCCTTCAGTCGCCCCAGACGCTGCGCCTTTTTGGCCTGAAAGCGGCCCGGCCCTTATCACCAGCCGCGATCGATCTCACCGCCCTTATTCCTCCGTCTTCCTCCCCCGTCTGTACAGCCAACGCGGCCGACTTTCTGCTCGCGTCGCTGACCGGCTTACCCACCACCGAGGTAGAAAGAAGATAGCTGACTGCCGCTGATGGAGGCTTCGAGTTCAGGATGTCTTCTGCACTCCGGGTTCTCGATGCCTGCCGCGCGACGTGTCTTCCAGCAGGGTGATGAGGGTGGATGCCTCTCTTCGACGCCCGTTCTGTGGACGAAGCCGCCGTGGATATAAACTGCCGCAGGGTAAGAATCGGACTCGTCGCCACTGTTAAGTCTGTGTGTTCCAGTTGTATTAAGATTAATTACTGACACAGACTACAAGAATAAAGTTCAACAGGTCTTTACTGGTTGGAGGTCAGGACTATACTAAGTACAATATCACTACACAGTACTTATATACCGGTGGTCACCACCGGTATTACGTATACAGCAGCCAGAGAAAGTAGTACATCTCTTAAGGTGGAACAGGCTTAAGTTCTCTTAAGGTGGAACAGGTTACATACACCACAAAGGCGTTATCCAGAAAGAATCAGGAAGCCTCCCCAGAGACTGAATATATGAATGGACTATTTTCATACAACATTGTATATTAAAAATGTTAATTGTTAAATGAGTATTATGGTACTGTTAATCTAAAAGGGGAGGAATTGTAATGTATGTAATGTATATATACCTTAAGGGAGAGAACTACTTTTTACAGCTCCTGTATACTGTAGTACCGGCAGTGACCACACCTGTATATAAACCCTGAGTAGTGATCTGTAAAGTTAGTTCTAGAGTAACCCTCATTCAGTAAACACCTGTTGAATCGTTCCCTGCAGTCTGTTGTCTGATTATTGAAGGACACAACATTAAGATACATGGATATAACACCTGCCTTGGTTCCATATCCCTTAACACCCTAACAATATCCTAAGAGGAAGGAAGGGAAGAACCCAAGAGGGAAAGAAGTGTGATTACACATATCCCAGCACCCACTGCAGAAAGGCATTGGGGCAACAAGTTGCACATCGGCCCCCCTCCATCGTGGGTGGCACGTGGCTCGGCCTATCAAGGTTTTGCTGTTTATTTTCTCCATTTTTCCAGTTGTGCTGTTTTCGGTGGTGGAGGGAGTTCAGTGTGTTCTATCAAAAATAAGAGTAAAGCCTCTAAGCTCTGGAATTCCCTCCCTAAACCTCTCCCCCTCTCCACCTCTCTCTCCTCCTTTAGGATGCTTCTTAAAACCCAACTCTCTTTTTCTGTCTTAATATCTCCTTATGTGGCTCGGTGTCAAATGTTTTTACAAAGCACCTTGGGACGTTTTACTACATTAAAGGTGCTATATAAATGCAAGCTGTTGTTGTAAACCTCAAATCTGGTGCTGTCACTTTAACAAACTCACTGGACCAGCTGTGTTCAATCAAAGTGCACGTGGGTTGGGAATCATTCAGTCTGGAGTGTAGGCATTTTCTCTTTTCGTTACACTGCGGGCAGCTCAGAAACATAATCGGACATTATTAAAAGGGAAAGCCTGAAGATTAACATCCGTAAGAGATCCCACCAGCTTTCTCATCCATTAAAATGAATGAATGGAAACTCAGCAAGCTCGATTACAAGGTGCATTCCTCCCTGCCCAGTTCTCCCTGTTTGCTTCACCCAGACGCTCTAATATGAACAGGTGTAGGAACTGGAAAATCTCCTCCTGTGGCTCCAGACCAGGGTTATAATGTTCGTCAGAAACATCAAGTTATACAACAAAAACACTTATATAAGCGCCACTAATGCAGTAAAGCGTGTCAAGACGCTTCACAGGAGCGATTATCAAACAAAATTTGACACCGTGCCACATAAGGAGATATTAGGGCAGGTGGCCAAAAGCTTGGTCAAAGAGGTAGGCTTTAAGGAGCATCTTAAAGGAGGAAAGAGAGGTAGAGGCGTGGAGAGGTTATGGGAGGGAATTCCAGAGCTTAGGGCCTTGGCAGCTAAAGGCACGGCAACCAATGGTGGAGCATTTAAAATCGAGAATGCTCAAGAGGCCAGAATTAGAGGAGCGTAGAGATCTCGGAGGGTTGTGGGGCTGGAAAAGAAAGACTTACATTTATATAGCACCTTTCACGACCACCGGACGTCTCAAAGTGCTTTACTTTTGGAGTGTAGTCACTGTTGTAATGTGGGAAATGCGGCAGCCAATTTGCACATAGCAAGCTCCCACAAACAGCAATGTGATAATGACCAGATAAACTGTTTTTGTTATGTTGATTGAGGGATAAATATTGGCCAGGGCACCAGGGATAACGCCCCTAACTCTTCTTCAAAATGGTGCCATGGGATCTTTTACGTCCACCTGAGAGAGCAGATGAGGCCTCGGTTTATCGTCTCATCCAAAGGACAGCACCTCCGACAGTGCAGCACTCCCTCAGCACTGCACTGGAGTGTCAGCCTAGATTTATGTGCTCAAGTCCCTGGAGTAGGACTTGAACCCACAACCTTCTAACTCAGAGGCGAGTGTGCTACCAACTGAGACACGGCTGACACAGAATATTACAGGGATAGGGAGGGGCGAGGCCATGGAGGGATTTCAAAACAAGGATGAGGATTTTAAAAATCGAGGCATTGCCGGGCCTGGAAACAGTGAGCACAGCCCCGGAAAAAGAGTGGAATAAATAGGAAAACGCGAAGTTTCACCAGGCAGCATCTTCAGAAGTGACAAAATAAAAGTTGAGGTAAGTTTTAAATGACAGCGAAAGCAGCAACAGGTGTTGCGAATGAAAAGTCAACAAAACCACTTAACTAGTGATGGAGTCAGCTGACAGGAAGAGGATTTTACAGAATAATAATGCAGTTCTGTTTCTGTTATCAAGTTTTATAAAAATTATATATTATTGCTATTCACAATAGTGCTTGGTGCCACTTGTGACCCACTTCCATGTCATCCCTGGTCCTTAGACGATCAGCTAATCCATGTGTCCGTTTATAACCCACCTGGGTGGGAGTGGGCGTTGCCAGAACTGGGGTGCAGTGCTGTTCTCCCTCTTTCTCTGACCAGTAAGAGGAATCATTTTGGAAAATAGTGCTGTTCAAGCATCCGTAGAGCAAATAAAAGGGCCCTGTCAAAGCTACAGTTTTGATAAGACTGTCAGTGCTGTAGTTCTTGTTCCTCTGATTGCAAAGTGCCTGACCTTTAATGGGTAACCACCGCGGATGACCTATTTGAAACCAGGAGCTCGTCATTGAGGGAGTTGTGGGTGCAGACTTTTTTTTTATATTCCTTCATTCTTGGGATGTGGGTGTTGTTGGGAGGCCAGCATTTATTGCCCATCCCCAGTTGCCCTTGAGAAGGCGGTGGTGGGCCTTCTTCTTGAACCGCTGCAGTCCATGTGGTGAAGGTACTCCCACAGTGCTGCTAGGGAGGGAGTTCCAGGATTTAGACCCAGCGACGAAAAAGGAACGGCTGAACTTGCATCGCATCCTTCTGTCAGAGCATTCCTGAGAATAGTTCTTGGACAAGACACAACTGGAAGGTTGTGTTTCTGAACAAAACCAATATACACTAATCATGTCATTTGCTGATAATTAACTCTTTGTTACCATTAGCAGCGCTGCTAATGGTAACAGTCATTAATCTTTCAGTGAGCATATCAGTGACATGGAGTGCACCATTCTAACCCAAGATGGATCTAACTTGTCCTTAAAACTCACAGTATTAACTCAGTAAGTAATCTAACTTATTGCTCATTCCATATTTCTGAATTGCTCAATAAGGTGTTAGCTGTGGCTCAGTGGGTAGCACTCTCATCTCCGAGTCAGAAGTTTGTGGGTTCATGTCCCACTCCAGACACTTGAACACAAAATTTAGGCCGACACTCCAGTGCAGTACTGAGGGAGTGTTGCACGGCCGGAGGTGCCGTCTTTCACATGTGACGTTAAACAGAGGCTCCAACTGCACTCTGGGCATAAAAGATCTCATGGCACTATTTCAAAGAAGGGCAGGGGCGTTCTTCCTAGTGTCTCATTTATCCCTCAACTAACACCACTTCAACAGATTATTTGGTCATTATCTCTTGCTGTTTGTGGGAGCTTGCTGTGCTCAAATAGGCTTCTGCGTTTCCTACAGTGACTACACTTCAAAAAAACTACATCATTGGCTGCAAAGCATTTTGGGTTGTCCTGAGGTTGTGAAAGGTTCTATATAAATGCAAGTCTTTCTTTTTTATTCTTTAAGAAGCCATCCAAGCCCCTCTGTGTAACTATTATTCTTTATAAAGTTGAAATCCAGGTTTGCAATATTAGTAACAAATGCAGGTAACGGGCTCCTATAAGAATTCTCTGTTTGCTACTTTAACGGAGGCATTTAATCCGTTTAAAATAATTAAAGCCTTAATTAAAATAACGGTCAAAGGATTTTCATGTGAGCACATTAACATTTCCTTGTTATCACACCGCACTATGGGAGAGAAATTGAGTATAGCCCCGTTTGGGGCGCCAGCCTCGCCAGGGCGCTAAAAGCCGCGCCCCGGAAACATTCTCGCCCCCGCACCGGAAATTGAGTGGTTATGCCCCAAAGGGAAGCGCGGCGCTACTGGAGGCGCCCCGCCTCCCTCTTGGGGCGCTGCGAGTGAATATCGTGGCGCTACGTGCCGCAGTGCCACACGCTGCGGCACATCGCGCTGCGGTATTGCAGGCCTTCCTCCCCTTCTTAAAGGGGAGGGGCCTTGTGCTGCGCAATCTGGGGCCCAGCTGGGCCCCCGGGGATCGGGAGTGCAGGTAAAAGAGCCCGGCACCGAAGAGAAGTGCCGGGCTCTTGGAGCGCAGCTGGCACTCCGCGGGGGGGGGGGTTCAGGAGGCCAGGGACTGGAGCGCAGGCAGGTGCTGGCAGGCGGCCAACAACAAAAATGGCCGCCCCGCACCTCACCTTTAATTTGCGCCTCCTCGGCTGCAGGTACGCCACCCTGACCCTGTCGGACATAGCGTCCGGTGGTAAATCAGGGGGCGCTGCCGAATATCGCGGCCGGGGCGTCAGCGAGGCGATGCGCACACCGATGACATCATCGGCAGCGGCGCAGCGCTAACAGTTAGCGCCACCACTAACGTCCCGCGGAATTTAGCGGGAGGCGTGGGCGGTGCCGCGCCCGGGCGCTAGTTGGTTTGCGCCCCACTTAGCGCCCTCTTAAGGTGCTAATGGGTGGCGCAACCAACCGAATTTTTCCCCCATACTGCACATGCAGCAAGCATTATTATATTCTGTATGAAATTGGGGTGTTAACTAATGAACGTTATCTAACATTCCACTTCCTCTCTAATCAGTTTAAAGGTGAAGGAAGCCATGGGGTCATTCTATTCCTGTACAGTTTACTCTTCTCAAGGACTCTGGAAAGGTAAGAGAGTTGATAGTACTGTGGGACTTCAATCTTTCAAAAGTACAATAGCATTTCTGTACCAAAGATTGAAGCGTTTTATTTATTAAAAGTTGCTCAGAGGATCACACAAGCTAAGAATTGTTCATGAAAAGAAGAAAAAACGTAATTGGCCCAGAAATTCTGTTCTCAGCCCTCCTGCGGGCGGAGGGCTGCGACCCTGAAAAATCTGTGCCTGGACCGGAGGGCTCCCGGGAGGTGCAGAATTCCGTTGCTGGGCCTCCTCAGATTGCCAGTGTGCAGTGCTCGCGTATCCCAGAGGCGCAGCTAGTTCGCAGCATCCCTGGGATCACGTGGGCCATGGGGAGCCAATCAGAGCAGGGAATCTCCATTCATAGATTTGACAGGAAGACCTGTCAAATCTATGGATAGAGATCGGCCTCAAAACATAAGTAAAACTTCAAATAATTTTTTTTTTAATCACATTTTCAAAATGACTATAAATTACATAAATTAACTATTTTAAACAAAAATTTAAATTTTTGAAAAAAATAATTAAAATTTTTAATGGGGCTAAAAATAAACTTGCTTATTTTAAAATGATAAATCAGTGGGAAAAAAATTATTTTACTTTCTTCACCTCTTACCTTGTTAAGAGCAGGCCTTGCGCCGGCTTTTCCAGGCACAGCTGTTTCAGACTTACCTGGACTGAAGCAACTGTTGAAAAAACGGACGTTGCAGCCGTACGCGCTGCCTATCCGGCGCAGGCGTTTGACCTGTGAAGCCCTTTCTTTGAAGAACGGAAGTTCCAGTTTCCAGCGCATGCGCAGTGCATGTGTAAAACCGGCCCTTCCGTTGGCCCTACGGGTGAGTACACAACGCGTACACACCCGTAGGGAACGGAATTTATGGGCCTATGTACAATACTAGCTTAATGCGCAGTACACGTTTTTCAGATGAGACGTTAAACCGAGGCCCCTGTCTACCCTCTCAAGTGAACGTAAATGACCCCAATGCACTATTTCGAAGAAGAGCAGGGGAGCTCTCCCCGGTGTCCTGGCCAATATTTATCCCTCAACTAACACCACTAAAAACAGATTATCTGGTCATTATCACATTGCTGTTTGCGGGAGCTTGCTGTGCGCAAATTGGCTGCTGCGTTTCCTATATTACAACAGTGACCACACTTCAAAAAGTACTTCATTGGATGTAACGCGCTTTGGGATGTCCTGAGGTCATGAAAGGCGCTATAGAAATGCAAGTCTTTCTTCTTTTTCTGAATGTGTGAAATGGTGTTTCTGTTGTGGGGCAGCAGGATAGTGCATGCCAGGGAGTTTTCGAACAATGGGGTTCATGCTCACAAGACTCCAGATGCTTTTAGGTCATGGTTTCATTGGATGGCATTGATTGGGAGCAGCAGAGGAGGGAAAATTTACATTTGAGTTGCCCTATTTGCCCTTCTATGCTTCTGAGTCTATTTTTTAACACTCCCTCTCTCCCTGTAAGATGTATCGGGTCTCTGCTAGGTGCTTCCCTCATTAGACTTATAAAGCGATGAATGATGGCATGGCTTATCGCAACGTTAACTGCCTCCCAGTCTCAACGCATCCGATTCTTCTGACGCGTTTGTGTCAACTTCTCCAAACGCAATCTGCTTGTGAATCTCTTTGTTGTGTGTGGGAGGGGCTCTTTCTGATGTATTGTCCTTTGTTACAGGCTCCATGAAGATATGGACAACACAACCTCTCATCTTTTGCAGTTAAGCCTGGGTAATTTCATTTGCAGACAAGTAAGTATTAATATCTTAAACTACAGGTTCTTTAATAATAAAAATCTGGTGGACTCTCCATCCTAACTCGCACCAAGTCCCGTTCACCCTTCACCCCTTGTGTTCACTGCCCCGTGTCCTCACTCGCACCAAGTCCCGTTCACCCTTCACCCCTTGTGTTCACTGCCCCGTGTCCTCACTCGCACCAAGTCCCGTTCACCCATCACCCCTTGTGTTCACTGCCCCGTGTCCTCACTCGCACCAAGTCCCGTTCACCCTTCACCCCTTGTGTTCACTGCCCCGTGTCCTCACTCGCACCAAGTCCCGTTCACCCTTCACCCCTTGTGTTCACTGCCCCGTGTCCTAACTCGCACCAAGTCCCGTTCACCCTTCACCCCTTGTGTTCACTGCCCCGTGTCCTAACTCGCACCAAGTCCCGTTCACCCTTCACCCCTTGTGTTCACTGCCCCGTGTCCTAACTCGCACCAAGTCCCGTTCACCCTTCACCCCTTGTGTTCACTGCCCCGTGTCCTCACTCGCACCAAGTCCCGTTCACCCATCACCCCTTGTGCTCACTGACCTACATTGGCTCCCGGTCCGGCAACGCCTCAATTTTAAAATCCTCATCCTTGTTTTCAAATCCCTCCATGGCTTTGCCCTTCCCTACCTCTGTAACCTCCTCCAGCCTTACAACCCTCTGAAAATTCTGTGCTCTTCCAATTCTGGCCTCTTACACATCCTTGATTTCCAGCACTCCACCATTGGTGACTGTGCCTTCTGTTGCCTAGGCCCTAAGTTCTGGAATTCCCTGCCTAAACCTCTCAGCCTCTCTACCTCTCTCTCTCCTCCGTTAAGACGCTCCTTAAAACCTATCTCTTTGACTAAGCTTTGGTCACCTGTCCTAATATCTCTTTATGTTGGTGTCAAATTTTGTTTTATAATGCTCCTGCGAAGCACCTTGGGACATTTTACTATGTTAAAGGCGCTATATAAATGCAAACTGTTGTTGTTGTTTGTTGTTGTGATGGCAGCAGAGGTGCTAAAAATGTCTTCACCTTTCCAGTTTTAGTGCTGTGCCTCAGAAAATAATCTAGATTCTAGCAAATTTTTATTTGTTCCTGGGATATGCGTCGCTGGCAAGGCCGACATTTATTGCCTATTCCTAATTGCTCTCGAGAAGGTGGTGGTGAGCCGCCTCCTTGAACCGCTGCAGTCCGCGACAACAGAATGGCTTGCTAGGCCATTTCAGAGGGCAGTTAAGAGTCAACCACATTGCTGTGGTCCAGACCAGATAAGAATGGCAGATTTCCTTCCCTAAAGGACATTCGTGAACCATATGGGATTTTACAATAATCTGATAGTTTCATGGCTACCAAATTTATTTAATTAACTGAATTTAAATTCCCCAGCTGCTGTGAGTGGGATTATGAACTCATGTCTCTGGATCATTAGTCCAGGCCTCATGGATTACTAGCCCAGTGACATTACCACTGTGCTACCATTCCCCTAATGTGTCAGCTAAAATTACATAGAATAACATAGAATGTACAGCACAGCAACAGGCCATTCGACCCAAATGGTCTATGATGGAGTTTATGTTCCACACGAGCCTCCTCCCACTCTGCTTCATCTCATCCTATCAACATATCCTTCTATTCCTTTCTCCCTCATGTACTTATCTAGCTTCCTCTTAAATGTATCTCTGCTATTCGCCTCAACTACTCCTTGTGGTAGGGAGTACCACATTCTAACCACTCTCTGGGTAAAAGATCTTTCACCTGAATCTTCTACTGGATTTATTAGTGACTATCTTATATTTCTGGTCCCTAGTTATGGTCTCCCCCACAAGTGGAAACATCTTCTCTGCATCTACCCTACCAAACCCTTCATAATTTTAAAGACCTCCATTAGGTCGCCCCTCAGCTTCCTCTTTTCTAGAGAAAAGAGCCCCAGCTTGTTCAGTATTTCTTGATGGGTATAACCTCTCAGTTCTGATATCATCCTTGTGGATCTTTATTGCACCTTCTCCAGTGCCTCTTTATCCTTTTTGTAATATGGAGACCAGAACAGTGTACGGTATTCTAAGACTGTCCAAAGGCCAAGGAACCTGCAGTGGTTCAGGGAACACCTTGAGTCATTGTAAGGTATAGGAGCACCATCTGTACACACGGGGGAGGGGGGAAAAACCCTGCACATCCTATTGGTCACAGCAACGTCACATGCAAGCAAGGCTGCAGTGTTTGTGCAATGTACACCTTTCAGTGTCAATTGCCTCACTGCATCTGGGTGCTTGCCAGGCACTGTGTTTTTGCTTCATTTTGTGCTGAACAAGGTGTTGGATATTAATGCAAAGGAATGGAACGTTAGTATGTTTCAGCGTCAAGTACATAGGATGACGTAGGATATACAACACAGAAACAGGCCATTCGGCCCAACCAGTCCATACCGGCGTTTATGCTCCACTCGAGCCTCCTCCCGTCTTTCTTCATCTAACTCTCTATCAGCGTAACCTTCAATTCCCTTCTCCCTCATGTAAGCGCCTCTTAAATCCATCTATAATATTCGCTTCAACCATTCCTTGTGGTAGCGAGACTCCACATCCTCACCACTCTCTGGGTAAAGAAGTTTCTTCTGAATTCCCTATTGGATTTCCTGCTGACTGTCTTATATTGATGACCTCCAGCTTTGCTCTTCCCCACAAGTACTCCCAAGCTAGGTGCAAAGTAAAACTTACTCTATTCTGTCAGCTTGGCCCAGTGATAGCTCTCTCTTACTTCCGAGTCAGAAGGTTGTGAGTACAAGCCCCACTCCAGGGACTTGAGCAAATCATCTAAATTGACACCAGTGCAGTACTGAGAGCGGTCCTGCCCAAGGTCCTGTCTGCTTGTTCAGGTGGACGTAAGATCCCACAGCACCATTGGAAGAAGAGTAGGGAAGGTGTCCTGGACAAATTCTATTCCTCAATCAACAGCTCTAAAAGCAGATTAACGTGTCATTTATCTCATTGATGTTTGTGGGACCTTGCCTTGCACAAATGAGCTGCAGTGTTTGCTTACAAAACAACAGTGCCTACACTTCAAAAGCAATTTGTTGGCTGTGTGGCGCTTTGGGGCATCTTAAGGGCATGAGAGATACTATATAAAAGCAAATTCTTTCCTTATTTCTTTTCTCACTCTATTCTACCCGAGTCCCAACATCAGAAAAGCACATCCTACTGCACCAGCAGCACATTTTTCAATTTCCTTCTCTGGGCGGGAGTTCCAATTAGTGCCATATTAGGGTTTGTTTTGTATTGCGTATCGCTGCACACAAGAAAATGGGCTGATACTGCAAAAACTCATTTCACATAAGATCCTATAAGCCAACAGACATCAGTCTTGGCAGAATTTGAACCCAGAGTCATGGAAATGAAAGGCTCGTGTCCAACTCACAATATCCTCCAGTCCTCCACCAATCACTTTTTTTTTAAATCAAGACCTTAGGAATGTTAAAAGAGAAAATGCTGGAAATACTCAGCAGGCCAGGCAGCATCTGTGGAGAGAGAAACAGAGTTAACGTTTCAGGGCGATGACCTTTCGTGGGAAAGTATCCTGGTTCATGGGATTCCTGTGTTGATACCTTGGAGAATGTTTTTTCTGGTTTTGTGTCATCTTTTTAGGCCCTTATAAACCTAATGCTCACTGGGAGAGCCAGTCCGAATGTTTTCAATGGAGACCTTCAGTATGCTGACCGGGGTGCCCTGCTTAAAGAGCCACAACATGGAGTCCTTGCTCGAAGTGATGTGGGCTATCTCTACTGGAACAGACATGAGCTGGACCGTGATAAGCTCCCACAGGTAATTTCTTACTTTTCTGGTGCTGTAAAGCTGGGGCTATGTGCAACTTGTCTTAAAGGGGAAGGAACGTCTTAGGTAAGATTTTTATCCCAGTGCAGACCCACCACATTGGGCTTTCCTGGTGTATGAAAGCCAGCAACATTCCCTTGAGTACAGAAGATTAAGGGGTGATCTAATCGAGATGTTTAAGATGATTAAAGGAGTTGTTAGGGTACATTGAGAGAAACGATTTCCTCTGCTGGGGGTGGGGGGGGGATGTCAGGACATGGGGGGCATAACCTTAAAATTAGAGCTAGACCATTCAGGGGTGATGTCAGGAAGCACTTCTTCACACAAAGGATAGTGGAAATCAAGAACACTCTGCCCCAAAAAAGCTGTTGAGGCTGGGGGTCAATTGAAAAGTTCAAAACTGAAATTATAGATTTTTGTTAGGCAAGGGTTATAAGGGTTACGGAACCAAGACGGGTAGTTGGAGTTAAGAGACAGATCAGCCATGATCTAACTGAATGGCAGAACAGCCTCGAGGAGCTGAATGGCCTGCTCCTGATCCTATGTTCCTAGCAGAAAACTGCCCAAAATTTGGTCCGAACTGGTAATAAATTGGCAGTGTCGGCAGGATCCTGGTGTTCTCTTCGGTCTCTCCTATATGAGTGGAGAGGCAACTTGCTGCCATGGCTCAACCAGACCTGGTGTGAAGCTGGCTGCCTGTAGGAGCAGCCTGGGGCTGACGGTCCCTCCAACATCCGTACAGTTCCCATGGGGAAAGCATGAGTCCTCAGCCCAGCAACTCTCCGTCACAGTATGGTTGCGATCGTTGCCACGGGTGCTGACTTTTTGATGGGGCGCCAAACTAAGGTTCAGGTAGATGTTGAAGGTCCTGTGGTACTATTTGAAGAAGAGAGGAGGTTCTTCAGGTGTTCTCGCCCCAACATTCCTCCTTCAACAAACACCATCAGAAATAGATTAACTGGTCATCCATCTCATTGGCTACAGATTAACTGGTCATCCATTTCATTTGCTATTCTTGGGACATAGTTGTGTGAAAACTGGTTGCTTTGGTTGTCTACACAACAGTGACTGTGCTTCAGATGTAATTTGCTGGTTATGTAAACACTTTGGGGTATGAATACAATTCTTTCTTTCTTAGGTAAAAAGAGATATCGTTGATTAAACTTTCTCTTTGATTCACCGGCTGTTGAACTCCCTGACATGAATCAGCCATTCATGTGGAAATGACTTATGAAATAATACTGGGCGGCCTGCGGGTGGCGCTGTCCAGGGAGAGTATAAATACTCGGGCACGGGCCCAGCTTGCTCAGGACATTCTTTAACAGGAACTAGTGAAGGACACAACTAGATCTCCATGTTGTAAAACAGTTGATTAAAGCTTTGTTTAACGCTTAGACCAAGTGCCTAGTAGTTTTCTTACGTCACTCCCTTACCCACAAATTGATCCACAGGGGAAGGTGCCGATCGGTCAAACTATGATCTGAAGCCTTCGTACAAATGAAGGGTATTTTTCCGACTTCACATTCGCTATAGGGAGCCTTGCCCAAATTTTTGTTATGTGCTCCCTGTGGGCAAAGTACCCGCCTGGGAGTGTGAAATTGGAAAACTGCCCCATGTGACTTTATGTATTGTTTTATGAACTTAAGAGCTTCCAAGTAGATCTCCTTTTCTTAATGGGTAACCTAAATGAAGGTCCAAGACCCATATTGCAGGATGCTACTAAGGTTGAGAGAAGCATGAGGTAAATTGAGAAATAACTGTGAGTTGAAACTAAGCTTGCATTATAAAAACCTGCAGATTGTGGGAGGAAGGGGAAGACTGGGAGATGAGGCCTAAAAGGTACACTCTGCATAATGATCCACCTCTCCAGAGACCAGAAAACATGCTGCACTTTATTGTTGGTGCAGCTGTCAAGTTGTGCCACCTCTTTGTTGCTAAGAAACCCACGGAAGCTTACGCAAATATTTCATTAATTTAGCAAAACCAAGCGTAAACTTGGCAGCCAATGTCCCTACTTTTCACTGAGATTCTTCAAGGTTTCTCAACTGCATTTTACTTGCAGTCTGTGCGTGGTTTTGTTCGATATTCACCTTCAAACCATTTTTTGTATGTGTGTCTTGTTTTGGATCTCACAGGACTCCTTACTGTTTCAATCACCAAGTCCTTTCAAAAGACTTGCATTGAACCCGGCAACTCTTGATGCATGTTCAATAGGCATTTCTTTTGACTTGCAGCGACATCCATAAAGTAAAGGATTTTTTTTTTCATTTCCTCCCGTTTAAGAATTTTAGGCTGTTATGGTCGTTGGCACTTAGATAGATGCGATCGGGCTAATTTTCCTGTTCCTGTGCTTGGGGCTTTTGGATTATCTAGACATTTAGATTATTTAGACAAGTTGAGTGAGTGGGCAAATACACGGCAGATGCAGTATAACGTGGATAAATGTGAAGTTATCCACTTCGGTAGGAAAAACAGAAAGGCAGAGTATTACTTAAATGGTGATAGATTGGGAAATGCTGATGTACAGAGGGACCTGGGTGTCCTTGTACACCAGTCACTGAAAGCAAACATGCAGGTGCAGCAAGCAGTTAGGAAGGCAAATGGTATGTTGGCCTTCATTGCAAGAGAATTCGAGTACAGGAGCAAGGATGTTTTACTACAGTTGTACAGGGCCTTGGTGAGACCACACCTGGAGTATTGTGTGCAGTTTTGGTCTCCTTACCCAAGAAAGGATATACTTGCCATAGAGGGAGAGCAGCGAAGGTTCACCAGACTGATTCCTGGGATGGCAGGACTGTCATATGAGGAGAGATTGGGTCGACTAGGCCTGTAACATAGAAACATAGAAGATAGGAGCAGGAGTAGGCCATTCGGCCCCTCGAGCCTGCTCCGCCATTCAATGCGATCATGGCTGATCATCCAAATTCAGTACCCTGTCCCTGCTTTCTCCCCATATCCCTTAATCCCTTTAGCCTTAAGAAATATATCTAACTCCTTCTTGAATATATTTAATGAATTGGCCTCAACTGCCTTCTGTGGTAGAGAATTCCACAGGTTCACCACTATCTGGTTGAAGAAATTCCTCCTCATCTCTGTCCTAAATGGCTTACCCCTTATCCTTAGACTGTGACCCCTGGTTCTGGACTCCCCGACCATCGGGAACATCCTTCCTGCATCTAGTCTGTCTAGTCCTGTTAGAATTTTATAAATTTCAATGAGATCCCCTCTCATTCTTCTAAACTTCAGCGAGTACAAGCCCAATCAACCCAATCTCTCCTCATATGTCATTCCTGCCATCCCAGGTATCAGCCTGGTGAATCTTCGCTGCACTCCTTCCATGGCAAGAACATCCTTCCTCAGATAAGGCGACCAAAACTGCACACAATACTCAAGATGTGGTCTCACCAAGGCCCTGTACAACTGCAGCAAGACATCCTTGTTCCTGTACTCAAACCCTCTCACTACGAAGGCCAACATACCATTTGCCTTCTTAACCACCTGCATGCTTACCTTCAGCGACTGGTGCACAACGATGCCCAGGACTCTTTGCACTTCCCCTTCTCCCAATCTATTGCCATTCGGATAATAATCTGCCTTCTTGTTTTTGCCACCAAAGTGGATAACCTCGCATTTATCCACGTTATATTGCATCTGCCATGCTTCTGTCCAATCACCCAACCTGTCCAAATCATACTGGAGTTTCTCAGCATCCTCCTCACAGCACACATGCCCACCCAGCTTTGAGTCTTCTGCAAACTTGGAGATATTACATCTAGTTCCCTTGTCCAGATCATTAATATATATTGTGTATAGCTGGGGTCCAAGGACCGATCCCTGCGGTACCCCACTAGTCACTGCCTGCCACTCGGAAAAAGACCCGTTTTTTCCAACTCTTTGCTTTCTGTCTGCCAACCAGTTCTCTATCCAAGTCAATACCTTGCCCGCAATCCCATGTGCCTTAACTTTACACGCTAATCTCTTATGCGGGACCTTATCGAAAGCCTTTTGAAAGTCCAAATACAACACATCCACTGGTTCTCCCTTGTCTATTTTACCAGTTACATCCTCAAAAAATTCCAGTAGATTAGTCAAGCACAATTTACCTTTTGTAAATCCATGTTGACTTTGTCCGATCCGGTCACTGTTTTCCAAGTGCTCTGCTATTACATCTTTTACAATGGACTCTAGCATTTTCCCCACTACCGATGTCAGGCTTACCGGTCTGTAATTCCCCGTTTTCTCTCTACCACCTTTTTTGAACAGTGGGGTAACATTAGCTACCCGCCAATCCATGAGTACTGTTCCAGAGTCGATCGAATTTTGGAAGATGACCAGTATTCACTAGAGTTTAGAAGAATGAGAGGGGATCTCATTGAAACGTATAAAATTCTGACAGGGCTAGACAGACTAGATGCAGGGAGGATGTTTCCCCTGGCTGGGAGGGTCTAGAACGAGGGGTCACAGTCTCAGGATACAGGGTAGGACATTTAGGACTGAGATGAGGAGAACTTTCTTCACTCAGGGTGGTGAACATGTGGAATTCTCTACCACAGAAGGCTGTGGAGGACAAGTCACTGAATATATTTAAGAAGGAGATAGATCGATTTCTAGACAAAAAAGGCATCCAGGGGTATGAGGAGAGAGCGGGAATATGGTATTGAGATAGAGGATCAGCCATGATCATATTGAATGGCAAAGCAGGCTCAAAGGGCCGAATGGCCTACTCCTGCTCCTATTTTTCTATGTTTCTATCTAGGTGCAGCAAATACAGGAAACTCAGGTGGGGAGAGGTGCCTGTCTGCAAGGGAGCCCAGCTCATTTTTACATCTGCGTAAATGACCGGACAGAAAATAGGGAGGGTTTCCTATAGGAGAGAGTGCTCCTCCTCCACAGATTCTCCTGCATAAGCTGCGCCCTGGAGATCCAATAGCCCCTTGTGCGGGGGACGGGAGTGTGTGCCCCAATGGTGCAGTTGTACATACTGGGCATAGTAATGTCACATGCTTTCAAATCGTGATGTTTTATAGTTCTCTCCCTCCCTTTCTGCCTTGGTGCGCTGGTTACAGGAACTGGGTTCTCACTGTGGAGGCCGCCAAGAAAGGGTCCTGACCATTTGGTACGTTTATAGCTTTGCAAGGTTGCATGTTGCTATGGTTACTGCAGGGTCATGAGCAGTTACAGTCTGCACTACCAACAAAAGAAGTCTTCCATTACACCTCATTTTATAAGATTCATAGAATTGCATAGAATTCAATAAGAATAAAACCGGACAGCATCGATCTTGGCACTGGCTACGGACATAACGGCACACCCAGCCCAGTCGACTCTGCAAAGTCCTCCTCACCAACATCTGGGGACTTGTGCCAAAATTGGGAGAGCTGTCCCACAGACTAGTCAAGCAACAGCCTGACATAGTCATACTCACAGAATCATACCTTTCAGCCAATGTCCCAAACTCCTCCATCACCATCCCTGGGTACGTCCTGTCCCACTAGCAGGACAGACCCACCAGGGGTGGTGGCACAGTGGTATACAGTCGGGAAGGAGTGGCCCTGGGAGCCCTCAACATTGACTCCAGACCCCACGAAGTCTCATGGCTTCAGGTCAAGCATGGGCAAGGAAACTTCCTGCTGATTACCACCTACCGCCCTCCCTCAGATGATGAATCAGTACTCCTCCATGTTGAACACCACTTGGAAGAAGCACTGAGAGTAGCAAGGGCACAGAATGTACTCTGGGTGGGGGACTTCAATGTCCATCACCAAGAATGGCTCGGCAGCACCACTACTGACCGAGCTGGCCGAGTTCTGAAGGGCATAGCCTGCGACACGTGGTGAGAGAACCAACATGAGGGAATAACCTACTTGACCTCATCCTCACCAATCTACCTGTCGCAGATGCATCTGTCTATGACAGCATTGTGCAGCGGTCATGAAGGGATAATTACTAGTCCCAGCCCTGTTAGGGCTGCCCCGGATCAGGTGTATTCCTCAGACGTTCACTTTCAACTAAAATTTGAGGTAGCCGAATCCTAAAGACGCTTAATTGGGTCTAAAGGTCCGGACTATCTCTCCCTAAAGGAAAGAAACAACCTGAAAATGTTACCACCCTCCAGATAGCACTTTTAATCAGTTTAGCTAGACTGCAACATTCCGGATATTATGAGGGTCCGGAAAACTCCCCCAGAATTCTGCAACTCCTCACCAAAGAGTGTGCAGAGATTGAGTTTGCGAGTTTGATACAGAAGTCTTATGTGAGACAATTCTAAAAATATATAGATTTAGTAAAGAACCGACATGTAATTTACAGTTGGTGAGTCAATTGCAACATTAATAATTCCAAAAAGAGAAAGCTTACAATCCTATTATCAGAGAACCTTACTCTCAAATCTCAACTTCGCTACAGTTTTACAGTTCTTAAAGTTCTATTCAGGATATCCACCAAAATCAAATACCTTTGATCCCTGAGGTACAAAGAGTTGGAGACTTACAGAGCCGGCTCTGAAGCCGAGAATCGCTTTGCCCCTTTAAAGCGAGTCTACTATCCCATTTGAGAGTTCAATATTTATACCCTTTTGCAGTGGTATTTCCTTTAAGGTTTTCTGCTGATGTAAGCTAATTATCTCTAGTCATTTTTCTGCTGACCCCTGCAATTCTTACAGTGACCTCAGCTGGTAGCATTACAGAATTATGTCTCTTCTCTAGGTGTTCTAAGTTTACCATAAAAAACGGTGTTACGGCAATTGTGTTTTTTACTTGTGTGATGAAATATTCCATTCATCACTGCCTGTGACTGTGGTCGGTTTCAGTGTCATTTCCCTTCCCCCAGTCCTCATTGTATTGTTTATTGGAATGTGCTGGAATGTGCTGTGTGTGTAGGGCTCCGCCCATACCTGGCCCCTTTTGTAAGCTAGCTCAGTCTGGCCTCAGTCTCCAGAAGGAAGATACCTCTCTCTCTTACGTGTTACTTTCTAAGTTAATAAAAGCCTTGTTTTGTTTTGCTAACATCGAGTCTCGGAATTATTGAGGCACATCAATTTGATGTCATTTTTACGAAGGCAGATGTTTCTTACTTTTATGTGATTCTTTACAAAGTGTAAATTAGAACACCTTATCCAGGGTGAACCATTGCATCATTCCGAAAGGTTCAGCCTACCAGAGCCTTTAACCTTCTGTTTCAATAAGGTTATTGATTCAGTGTCAACAACTTATCTTATCTCTATAGCCAGAATGCTTTCACAGCTTTTTCATAGTTCGGTTTCTAGATTTCCAAACCCAGTTTGTCATGTGTTAATAAGCCCAGAATTCTTTCATAGAATGGTGTATTTTTCTGAATAGGTTATATGGCTTATTCCTTCACAGTCACTGCTACCAGTCATTGTGGAGACGAAGTCCCGTCTTCACACTGAGGACACCATCCATTGTGTTATGTGGCACTACCACCGTGCTAAATGGGATAGATTCAGAACAGATCTAGCAGGTCAAAACTGGGCATCCATGAGGTGCTGTGGGCCATCAGCAGCAGCTGAATTGTATTCCACCACAATCTGTAACCTCATGGTCTGGCATATCCCTCACTCTACCATTACCATCAAGCCAGGGGACCAACCCTGGTTCAATAAGGAGTGTAGAAGAGCATGCCAGGAGCAGCACCAGGCGTACCTAAAAATGTGGTGCCAACCTGGGGAAGCTGCAACACAGGACTACATGCATGCTAAAGAGCGGAAGCAGCATGCTATAGGCAGAGCTAAGCGATTCCACAATCAACGGATCAGATCGAAGCTCTGCAGTCCTGCCACATCCAGTCGTGAATGGTGGTGGACCATTAAACAACTAACGGGAGGAGGAGGTTCCATGAATATCCCCATCCTCAATGATGGTGGAGCCCAGCACATGAGTTCAAAAGATAAAGCTGAAGCGTTTGCAACCATCTTCAGCCAGAAGTGCCGAGTGGATGATCCATATCGGCCTACTCCCGAGGTCCCCACCACCACAGAAGCCAGTCTTCAGCTAATTCGATTCACTCCCCATGATATCAAGAAATGGCTGAGCGCACTGGATACAGCAAAGGCTGTGGGCCCCGACAACATCCCGGCTATCGTGCTGAAGACTTGTGCTCCAGAACTAGCTGCGCCTCTAGCCAAGCTGTTCCAGTACAGCCACAACACTGGCATCTATCCGACAATGTGGAAAGCTGCCCAGGTATGTCCTGTCCACAAAAAGCAGAACAAATCCAATCTGGCCAATTACTGCCCCATCAGTCTACTCTCAATCATCAGCAAAGTGATGGAAGGTGTTGTCGACAGTGCTATCAAGCAGCTCTTATTCACCAATAACCTGCTCACTGATGCCCAGATTGAGTTCAACCAGGACCACTCGGCTCCAGACCTCATTACAGCCTTGGTCCAAACATGGACAAAAGAGCTGAATTCCAGAGGTGAGGTGAGAGTGACTGCCCTTGACATCAAGGCAGCATTTGACAGTGTGTGGCATCAAGGAGCCCTAGTAAAACTGAAGTCAGTGGGAATCAGGGGGGAAACTCTCCACTGGCTGGAGTCATACCTAGCACAAAGGAAGATGGTTGTGGTGGTTGAAGGTCATTCATCACAGTCCCAGGACATTGCTGCAGGAGTTCCTCAGGGCAGTGTCCTGAGCCCAACCATCTTAAGCTGCTTCATCAATGACCTTCCCTCCATTATAAGGTCAGAAATGGGGATGTTCGCTGATACACATTGTTCAGTGCCATTCGCAACTCCTCAGATAATGAAGCAGTTCATGCCCGCATGCTGCAAGACCTGGATGACATTCAGGCTTGGGCTGATAAGTGGCAGGTAACATTTGTGCTACACAAGTGTCAGGCAATGACTATCTCCAACAAGCGAGCCTCTAACCACCGCACCTTGACATTCAGAGGCATTGCCATCACTGAATCCCCCACTATCAATATCCTGGGGGTCACCGTTGACCAGATACTTAACTGGACCAGCCACATAAATACTGTGGCAACAAGAGCAGGTCAGAGGCTGGGTATTCTGCAGTGTGTATCTCACCTCCTGACTCCCCAAAGCCTTTCACCATCTACAAGGCACAAGTCAGGAGTGTGATGGAATACTCTCCACTTGGCTGGATGAGCGCAGCTCCAACAATACTCAAGAAGCTCAACACCATACAGGACAAAGCAGCCCGCTTGATTGGCACCCCATCCACCACCTTAAACATTCACTCCCTCCACCACCGGCGTACCATGGCTGCAGTGTGTACCATCTACAAGATGCACTGCCGCAACTTGCCAAGGCTTCTTTGGCAGCACCTCCCAAACCGGCGACCTCTACCACCTCGAAGGACAAGGGCAGCAGGCGCAGGGGAACACCACCACCTCCAAGTTCCCTCTCAGTCACACACTATCCTGACTTAGAAATATATCGCCGTTCCTTCATTGTCACTGGGTCAAAATCCTGGAACTCCCTCCCTAACAGCACTGTGGGAGTACCTTCACCACACGGACTGCAGTGGTACAAGAAGGCGGCTCACCGCCACCTTCTCAAAGGCAATTAGGGATGGGCAATAAATGCTGGCCTTGCCAGCGACGCCCACATCCCATGAACGAATAAATTTAAAAAAAATTTACAGCACAGAAACAGGCCATTTGGCCTGTGCCAGAGTTTATGCTCCACACGAGCCTCCTCCCACTCTACTTCATCTCACTCTGTCAACATATCCTTCTATTCCTTTCTCCCTCATGTACTTATCTAGCTTCCCCTTAAATGCATCTCTACTTTTGCCTCAACTACTCCTTGTGCTAGACAGTTCCACATTCTCAGCACTCTCTGGGTAAAGAGGTTTCTCCTGGATTCCTTATTAGATACTCATCATGAAGATCTTTGGAGTATGATTTATAACCTGTTCATGGCACTGACCCGAACTCACTCATGATATTATCGCACATAAATTATCGGGTCAGGCCGCTCGCAGGATATTCTGATTATGACACCATTAGGGACCAATTTCTTAAAGAATTAACTGAAGTTAATTAGGTAAAGAGGTTTTAAAGAGCTGTGTTTAATGATGCACTACATTCCTTTGTGGATCAGTTCCAGTGCAGCTGGAGACTGCTCGAATGTAATTAATGGTATATTTATATTGCGAAGCCGTAAGATGCCACGTATGCAACTTTTTTTCAAAAGTCGCAATTGTGGCGCATGTGTTACTCAAAAATGTGGCCTGGCAGCTCTGGTAAAATCCTTGCCACCGGTTTTTCCATACAAGCAGAAGCTGCATTGTTGGTCTTTCCAGGCAGAAAGAGGTCAGCGCAGCATAGTGCCACTGGGCAGAGCACGACCACAGGCCTCTTGGAAGCTCAGCTCATGAGGCATCACGTGGAGTACCAACCTGGCACCAACCTGTGGAACTCGCTACCACAGAAGGCCGTGGAGGCCAATTTGCTGAATATATTTAAGAAGGAGCTGGATAGATTTCTAGACACAAAAGGCATCAAGGGGTATGGGGAGAGAGTGGGAGTATGGTATTGAGATAGAGGATCAGCCATGATCGTGTTGAATGGCAGAGCAGACTCGAAGGGCCGAATGGCCTACTCCTGCTCCTATGTTTCTATGTTTCTATGTTGGGCTGACTGGCCTGTTCCTGTGCTGTAACTTCTATGAATCTTATAAAATGAGGCGTAAAAGAAGACTTCTCCTTTTCTTGGTGGTGCAGGCTGTAATTGCTCATGGCCCTTGCAGTAACCATAGCAACGTGCAATCTTGCAAAGCTATAAAAGTACCAAATGGTCAGGACCCTTTCTTGGAGGCCTCCACAGTGAGACCCCGATCCTTGCAACCATCGCACCGAGGCAGCGAGGGAGGGACAGCCCTATAAAACATCCTGATTCTAAAGTTTGTGACTTTACTATACCAGTTCTGGAGGCAACAGCTTTGGCTTGTTTGTGTTACTGTTTAAAAAGCCTGAACTCGTAACCCCCACCGCCCCCTGAATGAAGGGTCCTGCTTTATTTTTTTCCTGATGGAGAGACTAGAGAAGCTGGGGTTGTTCTCCTTAGAGCGGAGAAGGTTATAAGGGGAGGCGCAGCAGCGGTGTACAAAATTGTGAGGGGGTTTGTAAGTAGGGAGAAATTGTTTCCACTGACAGGAGCCGCATGGAAGGATGCAGGAAGGATGTTCCCGATGGCGGGGGAGTCCAGAACCAGGGGTCACAGACTAAGGATAAGGGGTAAGCCATTTAGGACAGAGATGAGGAGGAATTTCTTCACCCAGAGAGTGGTGAACCTGTGGAATTCTCTACCACACAGGGCAGTTGAGTCCAATTCATTAAATATATTCAAGAAGGAGTTGGATATATTTCTTAAGGCTAAAGGGATCAAGATGATATGGGGAGAAGGCAGGGACAGGGTACTGAATTTGGACGATCAGCCATGATCTCATTAAATGGCGGAGCGAGCTCAAGGGGCCGAATGGCCTACTCCTGCTCCTATCTTCTATGTTCCTAGGAGGGTCCCGGTCACCAGAGGACACGGATTTAAGATGATTGGCCCAAGAACCAGAGGGGAGATGAGATGATTTTTGCACACCGAGTTGTTATGATCCGGAATGCACTGACTGAAAGGACGGCGGGAGCAGATTCAATACTAACTTTCAAAAGGGAATCGGATATATACTTGAAAATTTAAAATTTGCAGGGCTACGGGGTAAGATCAGGGGAGTGGGACTAATTGGACAGCTCTTTCAAAGAGCCGGCACAGACAGGATGGATCGAATGGTCTCCCTCTGTGCTGTATGATCCTATGATTACTTCTGCCACATGCCTTGCCCACACTGCAATGCTGTGTGCCCTGGAGTTAGTGGAACCCCCGAGACATCCCAACTATCGCCGCTCAACCCTAAGTTTCCTATCGCACCGGCTGGGACCCAGTGGCTGATTACTCTTGAACCATCTCAGTGATTGCTGGTACAGAGGTCAGGGAGTGCAGAAAAATCTAACCCAACAAAAAATTGTTATTTTTAAGCTTCAACGCGATAGATTAACATTAGAGTGGGCTCTGATCTTGTTGACGTTCTTGTGCCAGGTTGGAAGCATGCTGAAAACCCCCAAACTACCCATATGGCTGTGCAGCATCAATAACACTTTCAGCGTGCTGTTCAACGCCAATCGACTGCTCTTGTCCGACTGGAAAATGGAGCACCTCTTCGATATATATTTTTACAGTGGCCAGCCTTCACAAACAAAGACAGTCACACTAACGATAGGTACGAATTTTTAACTTTAACGCAAAAACTATTGTTAGCCTTGGCGCAGTGGTAGCACTCTGAGTCCGAAGGTTGTGGGTTCCAAGTCCCACTCCAGAAACTTGAGCACATAATCCAGGCAGACACTCCCAGTGTGGTGCTGAGGGAGCGTTGCACAGTCGGAGGTGCCGTCTTTCGGATGAGCCGTTAAACCAAGGCCCACATCTGCCCTCGCAGGTGAACGTAAAGGATCCCATGGCACTATTTCAAAGAAGAGCAGGGGAGCCCTGGTTGATATTTATACCTCAATCAACATCACCGGAACAGATTACCTGGTCATTGTCTCTGCTGTTTGTGGGGCCTTGCTGTGCGCAAATTGGCTGCCGCGTTTCCTTCATTACAGCAGTGCCGACACCGTAAAAGTGTATAATTGCAAAATACTGCAGATGCTGGAAATCTGAAATAACAACAGAAAATGCTGGAAATACTCAGCAGGCCAGGCAGCATCCGTGGAGCGAGAAACTGTAAAAGTGTACTTCATTGGTGTGAAGTGCTGTGGGACGTCTTGAGGGCATTAAAGGCACTATATAAATGCAAGTTCTTATTGATTGTTACAGGGCCTTGGTGAGACCACACCTGGAGTACTGTTCACAGTTTTGGTCTCCTTATCTGAGGAAGGATATACTTGCCTTGCAGGCGGTGTAACGAAGGTTCACTAGATTGATTCCTGGGATGAGAGGGCTGTCCTATGATGAGAGATTGTGTAGAATGGGCCTATACTCTCTGGAGTTTAGAAGAATGAGAGGTGATCTCATTGAAACATACAAGATTCTGAAGGGGATTGACAGGGTAGATGCTGAGAGGTTGTTTCCCCTGGCTGGAGTGTCTAGAACTAAGGGGGCATCGTCTCAGGATAAGGGGTCGGCCACTTAAGACCGAGATGAGGAAGAATTTCTTCACTCAGAGGGTTATGAATCTTTGGAATTCTCTGCCCCAGAGGGCTGTGAATGCTGAGTCGTTGAGTATATTCAAGGCTGAGATAGATAGATCTTTGGATTCTAGGGGAATCAAGGGATATGGAGATCGGGCAGGAAAGTGGAGTTGAGGTTGATTGATCAGCCATGATCTTATTGAATGGCGGAGCAGGCTCGAGGGGTCGATTGGCCTATTCCTGCTCCTAATTCTTATGTTCTTAATGCAGAATGTTGGTTTCTTGTGCATTTGCTAGCTGTCTAGCTTGTGAAATCTTACACTGCCACTGCCAAAAGCATAACAGCGGGTAACCTGAATGTTAATTCCCCCTTAGTCAGGAATGGCACATGTCACAGGAAACCCAATGAAGAGGAAGGGGAGAAAATATTTTAATGTTACGTGGGGAAGAATTTCCACACACTCCCAATCTCCCATTGTAACTTCGGCAGGAGATTAATAAAAACCCTGAAGAAACTATACAAACAGATTGATACGACATTTCTCTGGGGAGGGTTCCATTGATTTCCCAGTGACCTCTACCACCTAGAAGGACAAGGGCAGCAAGCGCATGGAAACACCACCACCTCCAAGTTCCCCTCCAAGTTACACACCATCCTGACTTGGAAGTATATCAGCGATCCTTCATCGTCGCTGCGTCAAAATCCTGGAACTCCCTCCCTAACAGCACTGTGGGAGCACCTTCACCACACGGACTGCAGTGGTTCAAGAAGGCGGCTCACCACCACCTTCTCGAGGGCAATTAGGGATGGGAAATAAATGCTGGCCTTCCCAGCGACGCCCACATCCCGTGAATGAAGCTAGGGAGATTCCACGTAACCGTTTTATCTTACCTTGCTGCTCCAAAAGATTTCAGTGCTTTCTAAGCTTCGTTGATTCTGCTGTGCTATTTCTCTGTGTTGCATCAATTCTTTGTATTTCTCTTCCCCCTAGCTTTTTGTTTCAAAACTCTTCACCTTCTGGAGTTCAGGCCAATACAGATCCCAATGTGCAGGGTCTGTTTACCTTTTAGACCTTGCAATCCCTCCGTCTTCCTCCCCTCCCACTATCTGCGGAGTTCTCAAACATTGACTTTACCCTCTCCTCTTGTAGATACTCACTCCCATCACTGGGAAGAAGGGATGCACGAGAAGGAAGGAGATCCTGAGAAAAGGTTCCCTTCGGTGGAGATGACCATTCGCACCAAGTGGGAAGGAGCTGCTATTTACTGGAATGGGACCGTTCCATTTTTCTGAAGGGAGAAAGCAGGGACACGCAGAAGGCTGTTAAACAATAACAGACAACCGGCCAACCATGTTGTACTGGGAAACTGAGGATAGGCAGCTCAAGTCTTTCATCGTCTGTCTACCCTCAGTTCCTTGGTGCTGTACAGGCAGAGTCACATTACTGTTCGATCACAGTTTCTGCGGGCATTTGAGCCATTCCTTAGTCTTTCCCGTCCTTTGCAGCTTTCAGGAAAAATGACTGTTCCGGTTGAAACATCAGCGGAGAACTATCTGTTGCTGATAACCCACCAAAGGGTTTGATTGGTTGACGCCTCATGATGTGCATAAGTGGGCCAGATGTTTAGAAGAATGAGAGGGAATCTCATTGAAACTTATAAAATTCTAACAGGACTAGACAGACTAAATGCAGGAAGGCTGTTCCCAATGGCGGAGGAGTCCAGAACCAGGGGTCACAGTCTAAGGATAAGGGGTAAGCCATTTAGGACTGAGATGAGGAATTTCTTCACCCAGAGAGTGGTGAACCTGTGGAATTCTCTACCACAGAAGGCAGTAGAGGCCAATTCATTAAATATATTCAAGAAGGAGTTGGATATATTTCTTAAGGCTAAAGGGATCAAGGGATATGGGGAGAAAGCAGGGACAGGGTACTGAATTTGGATGATCAGCCATGATCTCATTAAATGGCGGAGCGGGCTCGAGGGGCCGAATGGCCTACTCCTGCTCCTATCTCCTATGTTTCTATGTTGCTGTAGCAGGGCATCTAACGGCCTCTGTCGTTAGTTAGACTTGCCCCTGGGCCCTTCAGCTCAAAAACATTTTTGCCCACAAAGTTGCTGAAAGTGCGAGCTGATAGCGGCGCAGCGGGGGCAACGGGGCACCTGGGACCTGAGAGAACAGGACAACCAACAGGGCATCTCCTCAACCAGTCAGATTTAAGAATTGGGAAATAAACTGTGGAAGGTCTGAGAAGGAGGGTGAATTAAAGGGGATGAATTCAATGTCAAATCAGGTACAGAATGAGAAATAAAGAGCAATAAAAAGATTGCATTAAGAGAGAGAGAAAAAAAAGATACAGAACGGAAAAGTAAGAAAATTAAATTAAATTTAAAATTTGACATTTTTTAAAATTTCCCCAAAAAATTCAAAACCTGAAGGAATGAGACTCCACACTTGTAATTGTTTTCAGTGCCAGAGAGGTCGGTTAGCAGTCATTAACACTTATCATGTCATTAAAGGGGTACTTAAGCATGTAATGACAAGATGTAACTCTCTGTGCCGAGTTTAATGGGCAAATACAGCAAGTTCTTAAAAAAAAAGAGAGGCTAAGGGCGAGATGCCGTTTCGCGAAGCCGTTATTTTGACAGCAAATTCCAGCCTGTGTTATTTTTAAGGGTAGCTATTCTCAGTTGGGCCTGACTGTCCTCCATTGAGCCTGAACACATAAATCACTCAGGTAACCAAAATACTGAATTTTCAAAGACAGCAGTTAAACTGAGAGTAAACACTGAGTGAGGCTTCGGGGGGGGATTTTCCCAGCCCTGAGGAGGCGGGTTTGGAGGTGGAACTGGCGGGAAAATGGCAGAAACTGGGAGCAGGTACCGACCCCGCTCCCAACCCGCCTCCGTGCCATCTTCCCGGGAGGCGGGTCCCGAGTCGTGCAGGGACCCGTCTCCTCGAGGTGGGAAGGGGATTAGAGCCAATTAACTGCCTGTTAACAGGTAGTTAACAGGCAGTTTTGAGGCTTTTCCCCATTTTACTCCTGCAATTTCGGGCTTCCCGACAGCTGCAAACCTCGCCAGGGTCAGCGAGGCGAGCAGTGGGTCTACGGGGGTGAGAGGGGTCGAAATGTCAGCTGTAGAGGTGAGTGATGGATGCAAGTGTGGACAGGTAAGTTTGAGAGGCGAGTGTAAAGTTTTTAAAAAGTTTCCTTACCTTTGCTTCTTTCTGCAGGCTTCAACTGTTGAGGATCCGCAAGTGCCTAATCTCAACGGCAGAGATGACAGAATGGCTACTGCATTCTCAGATACAGCAGCCATCTGCTTTCTGCTGAGGAGAGAGGTCTTGGTGAGCCTTTGTGCAAGGGCTCACCTTAGAACAGAGATTGTCAGTATTTGACAGCTTTTCAAAGCTGTCAAACGCTGATAATTCATCTGTCAAAAATTTTTCGACAGATGAAGCGTCATACGCTGACGTCAGCTGTCACCGGCTTTCCCTTAATTAGCCGACGGGCTTAACAAGGCCAATCAAGGGAAAATAGCGTGGGTTCTTCATACGTCACTGGGGGCGGGACTAGAACCCGGAAGGCCACAGTCCCACTCCCAACACGTCTCGGCTGGCAAAATCCAGCCCTTCATTGCTGAAAACTGTAAAAAATAGTTATGATGTGTGAAGACCGCAGGAAAACAAATACCGTTTACAAAGTACACGGCTCCAAATTAGATTTTATCCAGTTAAGAAACAGTACCCAAATTCAGGCCAGAAAAATATCTCTAATCAACAGTTTCATGAGGGACTAAAAACTTGAACCATTCATATTTTTTGAATCATACTTTCCCCACAAGATGAAACAAAATGAAACATCACTTTCAGAACAACAGGCATTAACACCCAAACCAGTTGGTGGTTGCTATTTGTTATAAAAGGAGTAATATCTTGGGATAAGTTTAGTTTATTACAAAAGGATTTGACTATAAGAGTAAAGATATCTTACTGCAATTATACAGGGCCCTGGTGAGACCACACCTGGAGTATTGTGTACAGTTTTGGTCTCCTTACCTAAGGAAGGATATACTTGCCATAGAGGGAGTGCAACGATGGTTCACCAGACTGGTTCCTGGGATGGGGGGAATGTCCTATGAGGAGCGATTGAGTAGGCTAGGCCTATATTCGCTAGAGTTTAGAAGAATGAGAAGTGATCTCATTGAAATATACAAAATTCTTACAGGGCTTGACAGGGTAGATGCAGGGAGGATGTTTCCCCTGGCTGGGGAGTCCAGAACCAGGGATCGCAGTCTCAGAATAAGGCTCACTTGTTGACTCACTGTATGATTTTGTTTAAACATTTTCGTCGTGAGGAGATGAGGAGAAATTTCTTCACTCAGGGGGTGGTGAATCTTTGGAATTCTCTACCCCAGAGGGCTGTGGAGGCTCAGTCGTTGAGTATATTCAAGACAGAGATCGAGGGATATTTGAATATTAAGAGAATCAAGGGATATGGGGATAGTGCAGGAAAGTGGAGATGAGGTAGAAGATCAGCCATGATCTTATTGAATGGCGGAGCAGGCTTGAGAGGCCGAATGGCCGACTCCTGCTCCTATTTCTTATGTTCTTATTCGTTACAAAAGCAAGGAGAATGATTATTTTCTTGCAACAGCTCAAAGACACGTTGCATATTGGTGTTGGTGCAGAAAGGTGGGCTGTACCCTTGGGAAGATTTAAACCCCGCTGCACCTGGTATCAGTGATGGGTCGGACAACAGGACATAATGGTCTTTTTCTGGGGTGGGAGGCAGAGTCCAGTGTCCCCGCTATTTGTTTTATTTCCCCCTCCTTTCATTCGCTGTGCAGTCTGCAAAAGAAGCTGCGTCCTAACATGGCTTCAAATTGGATTTGATCCAGTTATAAATCAAAACCCAGATCCAGGCCCGGGAAACAGGCTGCTATCAGCGGCAGGGTTATCCACCCTCCAGGATTGCCCTGGAGTCTCCAGGAATTAAAGACTAATCTCCAGCACACTGCTGCGAGCAACCGGGGCTAAAAGGGTTTTTATTCCCTTGAATAGTGTGGATTAAGGGGTGATCAGTTGTTTAGTGTCAGCTGTGGCTCAGTTGGGAGCACACTTGCGTCAGGGTCAGAAGGTTGTGGGTTCAAGTCCCACTCCAGGGATGTGAACACATAAGTGCTGAGGGAGTGCTGCACTGTCAGAGGTGCCGTCTTTTGGATGAGACATTAAACCGAGGCCCTGTGTGCTCTCTCAGGTGGACGTAAAAGATCCCAATGTACTATTTCGAAGAAGAGCAGGGGCGTTCTCCCCGGTGCCCTGGGCAATATTTATCCCTCAATCAACATCACAAAAACAGATTACTTGGTCATTATCACATTGCTGTTTGTGGGAGCTTGCTGTGCGCAAATTGGCTGCCACATTACAACAGTGACTGCACTTCAAAAGTACTTAATTGGCTGTAAAGCATTTGGGACGTCCGGTGGTTGTTAAAGGCGCTACAGAAATGCAAGTCTTTCTTTTTCAAGGAGAGAGTGAGTCAGAGAGTCGGCGATGTACCCGACCCCCCACTTCATTTGAGAGCAGCTCCCCTCTGGGAGCACAGGATCGATAGCGATTTAACAGAGAGAGCAATTGGACTCCCAGGAATGTCTGGTGAGGACAATGGAAAGCCTGATTCTGGTGCAGTAGGGAACCGCTGTTCTGAGGTTTGGGAGGTGGGGGGGATGATCAAAGCTCCCTTGGGAATGATTTCCACTCTTCGGTGTTTAAAGTGAAATCACAAGTGCCTGCATAAAAGAATACGTTCTTTTTTGCTTAAACCGTTCACAGCTGGAACCTTGCCCCATTACTGGGGAAACTTTACTCTGCGGCTGGCTGAGTGCCAAAACATCCCATTCCACAGCGCCGGAGCCCCTCGCCATGACAACCGGCAAAATGTGCAAAGAACAAATTACAATCCGTCTGTCGGAAGCTGCGAGTCTGAACGCCAGATTACATCATCAGCTGGCAGCAGGAGGAGGTTAAGCCGGGCACTCGGTGTGGGGACACAGTTAATTTAGTCGAGATCATTTTCCTGAAGTAGCGTACGAAAAATTGTCTTTGGGAATCAATTATTGCCGAGAACGTTTCAAATCCACAGGCGTGTGATTTTTTGGGGGTGTGAGGGGGTAAGCTCTGTCAGGTTGTCATCTGAAAATGTTTTTGTATTGAATCCGTGTGATCTTCCGCCATCACCTATCCTCGGTCAGCCGTGATCTGATTGAATGGCGGAACGGGCTCGAGGGGCTGAATGGCCTCCTCCTGATCCTATGCTCCTACATTCCTTCATCGCACCATCTTCTCTTTGATCTGGAGTGTGCAACACTCCAGTGTTGAATGGCCACACGGAAACCAGCAGAGAGAGGAGTGACGAGGTTGTTCTTCTCCCCACCCCACCCCTCCCCCCACCACACACACACCCACCCAGGGAAAGTTTTCCCCTCTCCCCTTACTGTCAAACCAGCTAATGCGAGTGAGGATCGCCCCTCCGCTGAAAGTTCAGGTGTAACCCGCCCCTCCCTCTGGAGGCAGCACCGAAGCCATCAGGCAATTTTACCCCTTGTTTGAGAAAGGTGGCGGCAAAGGATTACTCGCCTTTTTACTGATCCAATTGTGTTTCTTTTACAAAATAACAACAGAAAATGCTGGAAAAACTCAGCAGGCCAAGGCAGCATCCGTGGAGAGAGAAACAGAGTCAACGTTTCAGGTCGAAGACCCTTCGTCAGAACTGGAAAAAAAGCAGGAAAGGGATAGATTTTAAAGCAAGTTGGGGGCTGGGAAAAGGGGGAGGGGGTGAAAGAACAAAAGGGAAGGTCAGTGATAGGATAGAAAGTGTTTCTTTTACCTTTTGTTCCATCAGGAACTAGAAACTGTACCTGTTGTATATTCGATCAATAAAAAAAAAATTACATTTTGCTCCGCACAATTCTTTCAACCTTGGGCTCATTATTATGATGATTAGATTTGATTACTGCGTATTATTCAAGTTTACAGTACAGCATTTTTCTTTTCTTTTGCAATGGCTGTGGAACTGAGCCATGCAGAGCAGGAAGCCTGCAGGATCTGTTGTTTAGTTAAGTGATCTCACTGGGGGCAGTGATAGGGCCGCAGCAATCGGCCTCCCTGGTCAGCCAGTGGCTCAGTGGGTAGCACCCTCGCCTCTGAGTCAGAAGGTTTGTGGGGTCAAAGACCCACTCCAGAGACTTGAGCACAAAAATCCAGGCCGACACTCCCAGTGCAGTGCTGAGGGAGTGCTGCACAGTCGGAGGTGCCGTCTTTCAGATGAGATGTTAAACCGAGGCCCAGTCTGCCCTCTCAGGTGGATGTAAAGATCCCATGGCACTAATTCGAAGAAGAGCAGAGGAATTCTCCCCGGTGTCCCGGCCAATACTTATCCCTCAACCGACATCACTGTGGTGTATGTGCCTTTAAGAGCAATTATGGTGTATGTGCCTTTAAGAGCCCCAGGTGTGCGTAATGCCGGTAATTGCCACTTGGGCTATATAAGCCTGTGTATTGTGTATATCCTTTAGAAACCCCCCCCAGACTTGCTTAGTAAATACCTATGAACCAACTCCTGTCTTCAGTGTCTTTATCTACACACGGACACTACAATCACTAAAACAGATTTTCTGGTCATTATCTCATTACTGTTTGTGGGAGCTTGCTGTGTGCAAATTGGCTGCCACGTTTCCTACATTGCAACAGTGACTACACTGTAGCTGTAAAGTGCTTTGGGACGTCCTGAGGTCGTGAAAGGTGCTGTATAAATGAAAGTATTTCTTTTTAAAGAAGAGAAAAAGTCAGACATGGGTTCCCACTCATTGAGATAGAGTGGAGGGCGTTTCACTACACCTGATTTGGGAGCGCTTGTTGGTGACACTGAGCGGCTTAAATGGAAAGTGTTCCGTCCCACACTTCAATCAGCACAGAATGGACAGCGAGAAAAAGGAAAATGATTGCCCACTTACGAACAGCATCCAGGAATGAAAAGGATGATGTTGCTCAATGTCAGTATGCATTGTGTGCACTCTGTGTCGGATCCACACCATTAACCAACCCAATTATTGATACCCTGTAGAGGCAGGCTTGCCCACTGCCAAAATAAAAAAATAGAGCTAAAGGACAGCGGTCGCCTCCTGCACCGCCAGTTCTTCACCTCCAGAAGTGTTTACGCCCCCACATTTACATTACTGCGACCAGAGTGGTTCTGAACACAGCATTGTAATGTAAATGGAGCACCAAGGGACATGGGCAGATTAAGTGAGTGGGCAAAGCGATGGCAGATGGAGTTCGATGTGGTGAAGTGTGAGGTCATTGATGTAAAAAGACTACGGAGTGCTTGGTTTGAGTATAAAACAAGGCTTTAATCAACTGTTTCAAAACCATGAGATTTCTAGTTACATCACTAGTCCCTGGTTACAGAAACATCCTGAGCAAGCTGGGCCCACGCCCGAGTATTTATACACCATGGACGGCGCCACCAGCTGGCCACCCAGTGTTACTTCATGAGTCATGATAAGATTCATGACAGTCATCCACTTTGGATCTGAGAGAGTCAACTTGGAATATTTCTGTGATGGTGAGACATTAGGAGCTGTGGAGGAACAAAGGGATTTTTGGTACTAAAGCAAAATATTGCGGCTGCTGGAAATCTGAAATAAAATCGGAAAATGCTGGAAACACTCAGCCGGTCAGGCAGCCTCTGTGGAGAGAGAAACAGAGCTAACGTTTCAGGCCAATGTCCTTTCGCCAGAACTGGAAAAAGTTAGAGATGTAACAGATTTTAGGCAAGTGCAGGGGCCGGGAAAGGGGGGAGAGGAGGAAAGAACAAAAGGGAAGGTCCATGATATGATGGAAGGTAGGAGAGATTAAATGACAAAAAGGATGACAGTACAAAGCAAAAGGAGACAGTAACGGGACAAGTAAAGAAACAAAGGATAAGTCTAGAACAACAACAACAACTTGTATTTATATAGCTCCTTTAACGTAGTAAAACGTCCCAAGGCGCCGCACAGGAGTATTTTAAGACAAAAAATTTGACACCGAGCCACATAAGGATAAATTAGGGCAGGTGACCAAAAGCTTGGTCAAAGAGGTAGGTTTTCAGGAGCGTCTTTCAGGAGGAAAGAGAGGCGGAGAGATTTAGGCAGCGAATTTCAGAGCTTAGGGCCTAGGCAACAGAAGGCACGGCCACCAAAGGTTGAGCGATTATAATCAGGGATGCTCAAGAGGGCAGAATTAGAGGAGTGCAGATATCTCGGGGGGTTGTGGGGCTGAAGGAGATTACAGAGAAAGGGAGGGGCGAGGCCATGGAGGGATTTGAAAACAGGGATGAGAATTTTGAAATCGAGGTGCTGCTTAGCCGGAGCCAATGTAGGTCAGTGAGCACAGGGGAGATGGGTGAACAGGACTTGGTGCGAGTTAGGACACGGGCAGCTGAGTTCTGGATGACCTCAAGTTTACATAGGGTAGAACATGGGAGGCCAGGCAGGAGTGCATTGGAATAGTCAGGTCTAGACGTAACAAAGGCATGGATGAGGATTTCAGCAGCAGATGAGCTGAGGCAAAGGCGGAGACGGGCGATGTTACGGAGGTGGAAATAGGCGGTCTTTGTTATGCTGCGGACATGTGGTCGGAAGCTCATTTCAGGGTCAAATATGACACCAAGGTTGCGAACGCTCTGTTTTCGGATGATGTCACCAAGGGGCAGCATGTAGATGAGAAATAGGAGGGGGCCCAGGATAGATCCTTGGGGGACACCAGAGGTAACAATGCGGGAGCAGGAAGAGAAGCTGTTGCCGGTGATTCTCTGCCTATGATTAGATAGATAAGAATGGAACCAGGCGAGTGCAGTCCCACCCAGCTGGACGACAGTGGAGAGACGTTGGAGGAGGATGGAGTGATCAACTGTGTCAAAGGCTGCAGACAAGTCAAGAAGGACGAGGAGGGATAGTTTACCTTTGTCACAATCACAAAGGATGTCATTTGTGACTTTGATGAGAGCTGTTTCGGTACTGTGGCAAGGGCAGAAACCTGATTGGAGGGATTCAAACACGGAATTGCAGGAAAGATGGGCACGGATTTGGGAGGCAACAACAACAAATATGTCAAGGATATAGAAACATAGAAGATAGGAGCAGGAGTAGGCCATTCGGCCCCTCGAGCCTGCTCCGCCATTCAATGAGATCATGGCTGATCATCCAAATTCAGTACCCTGTCCCTGCTTTCTCCCCATATCCCTTGATCCCTTTAGCCTTAAGAAATATATTTAACTCTTTCTTGAATATATTTAATGAATTGGCCTCAACTGCCTTCTGTGGTAGAGAATTCCACAGGTTCACCACTCTCTGGGTGAAGTAATTCCTCCTCATCTCTGTCCTAAATGGCTTACCCCTTATCTTTAGACTGTGACCCCTGGTTCTGGACTTCCCCGCCATTGGGAACATCCTTCCTGCATCTAGTCTGTCTAGTCCTGTTAGAATTTTATAAGTTTCAATGAGATCCCCTCTCATTCTTCTAAACTCCAGCGAATATAAGCCCAATCGACCCAATATCTCCTCATACGTCATTCCTGCCATCCCAGGTATCAGTCTGGTGAATCTTCGCTGCACTCCCTCCATGGCAAGAACATCCTTCCTCAGATAAGGCGACCAAAACTGCACACGATACTCAAGGTGTGGTCTCACCAAGGCCCTGTACAACTGTAGCAAGACATCCTTGCTCCTGTACTCGAATCCTCTCGCTATGAAGGCCAACATACCATTTGCCTTCTTAACCGCCTGCTGCACCTGCATGCTTACCTTCAGCGACTGGTGCACAAGGACACCCAGGTCTCGTTGCACTTCCCCTTCTCCCAATCAATTGCCATTCAGATAATAATCAGCCTTCCTGTTTTTGCCACCAAAGTGGATAACCTCGCACTAATCCATATTATATTGCCTCTGCCATGCATCTGCCCAATCACCCAACCTGTCCAAATCATACTGGAGTTTCTCTGCATCCTCCTCACAGCACACACGCCCACCCAGCTTTGTGTCATCTGCAAACTTGGAGATATTACATCTAGTTAACTCATCTAGATCATTAATATATATTGTGAATAGCTGGGGTCCTAGCACCGATCCCTGCGGTACCCCACTAGTCACTGCCTGCCACTCGGAAAAAACCCCGTTTATTCCAACTCTTTGCTTCCTGTCTGCCAACCAGTTCTCTATCCAAGTCAGTACCTTACCCCCAATCCCATGTGTTTTAACTTTACACGCTAATCTCTTATGCGGGACCTTATTGAAAGCCTTCTGAAAGTCCAAATACACCACATCCACTGGTTCTCCCTTATCTATTTTACCAGTTACATGCTCAAAAAATTCCAGTAGATTAGTCAAGCATGATTTACCTTTTGTAAATCCATGTTGACTTTGTCCGATCCTGTCACCGTTTTCCAAGTGCTCTGCAATTACATCTTTTATAATGGACTCTAGCTTTTTCCCCACTATCGAAGTCAGGCTTACTGTAATTCCTCATTTTCTCTCTACCACCTTTTTTAAATAGTGGGGTTACATTAGCTACCCTCCAATCCATGGGAACTGTGCCAGAGTCTATAGAATTTTGGAAGATGACCAGCAATGGATCTACTATTTCTAGGGCCACTTCCTTAAGTACCCTAGGATGTAGATTATCAGGCCCTGTGGATTTATCGACCTTCAATCCTGTCAATTTCCCTAACACCATTTCCCTACAAATACTGATTTCTTTCAGTTCCTCCCTCATTAGACCCTATGTTCCCCGACATCTCTGGGAGGTTATTTGTGTCCTCCTTTGTGAAGACAGAACAAAAGTATGTATTTAATTGGTCAGCCATTTCTTTGTTCCCCATTATAAATTCCCTTGATTCTGACTGCAAGGGACCTACGCTTGACTTCACCAATCTTTTTCTCTTCACATATCTATAGAAGCTTTTATAGTCAGTTTTTGTGATCCCTGAAAGCTTACTCTCATACTCTATTTTCCCCCTCATAATTAATCCTTTTGTCCTCCTTTGCTGAATCCTAAACTGCTCCCAAACCTCAGGTTTGCTGCTTTTTCTGGCCAATTTATATGTCCAGGACGGACGGAGGGGTCAAGGGTTGGTTTTTGAGGAGAGTGGTAATGACGGCAGATTTGAAGGAGAGAGGAGAGAACCGTTAACAATGTCAGCTAACATGGGAGCCAGAAAAGGAAGTTGGGTGGTCAGCAGAGGTGTAAATGGGAATGGCAGAATCATCAACAGCTGCCATGTAAAAAAATTGGGGCAGAGGTTATGGTCTGAAATTGTTGAACTTGATGTTGAGTCTGGAAGTGTGTAAAGTGCCTAATCGGAAGATGAGGTGCTGTTCCTCGAGCTTACGTTGAGCTTCATTGGAACAGTGTAAGAGGCCGAGGACAGAGAGGTCAGAGTGGGAGTGGAGCGGAGAATTAAAGTGACAGGCGACCGGAAGCTCGGGGTCATGCTTGCGGGCTGAATGGAGATGTTCCGCAAAGCGGTCACCCAATCTGCGTTTGGTCTCCCCAATGTCAAGGAGACCGCATCGTGAGCAGTGAATACAGTATACTAACTTGCAAGAAGTACAAGTAAATCGCTGTTTCACCTCTTCTAGACTCATCTTTTGTTTCTTTACTTGTCCCATTACCATATCCTTTTGCTTTGTACTATCACCCCTTTTGTCATTTAATCTCTCCTGCCTTCCATCCTATCACAGACCTTTCCTTTTGTTCTTTCCTCCCCTCCCCCCCTTTCCCTGCCCCTGCACTTGCTTAAAATCTGTTACATCGCTAACTTTTTCCAGTTCTGACGAAAAGTCATCAACCTGAAACGTTAACTCTACTTCTCTCTCCACAGACGCTGCCTGACCTGCTGAGAATTCCCAACATTTTCTGTTGTTACTCAAGAAAAATAGATTGGCCTTGGAAGGGGTGTAGGGGGTTTCTCTTGCTCGTTCTGGTCTCCTACCAGGCTTCGTGCAATAATTACCCGTGAGTGGTTCGACCCACTCTTCCCTACGGTTCTAGACCTTGGACTTCGGTGCAGGGAGCTGTAGTGCAGAGAAAAACTCAATAGACCAGGTGGAATAGCACGAAATGGATGCTTTTATTATTAAACAGTTTGCAGCATTACAAAATACATATCATAAGCACAAATCAAAGTGACTACAAGCATGCACATATCTATAAACTTGATTCCATGGAAATGGGAAACACACGGCACATCGAAAAAGGGGAAACACATTACGATTACCCTTACCCTCTCCCTCCCCTTATACCTAAACTAAGTTTCGACTTGAGGAACTCGGGATCATGCTCACCACTTTCAAACTCGCGAAAAGGAGGGGTTCGCAGCCTTTCTGGCACAGCTTTCCGTCGTCACGTGGATTTGGAAACTTCTGGCGCAGCTTGTTTTTCTCTCTCTCTCAGGCGATGAGGCAGTGGACACAGCCTCGGTGAGCGCTCGTCATGGCTGAAATCCACTAAGTCTGTTGTGGATTTGGATTCATGGAACAGGAAAACACCTCGAGAATGGGATGTTGAGGCACGGAAGTGCTAGGCCCGGAAGGTCCTTTCCCTCCGGCCTGGATCGTCGGTTTTCCTGAGGGTGTCTTCTTCTTCGGCCTGGGTCGTCGATGATCTCCCGACAACGGTACCCGGGCCACCCTCGTCGTCTTCTCGTCGTGGCCGAGCCTTGTCTGGCTGAACACCGACCACGTTGTCCTTTCCGAAATGTCCGTCCAAAACGTCCTGATCGAATTCCGAAGCTACCGAGGTAGAAGAAGCGCTGATGGACTTTTCAAAATCCATAGTTATACCCTTTTGGGCCAGCCTTAACTCCCGCCAGATCATAGTCCAGTCTTTATAATAATTTTGGCGGGCAGAAATCTCTGCAGGGGCGCTTTGTCTTGTAACGGGAGCCAGTGATAGCTTTAACTGGCCTTCCTGGCCGATAATGTCTTTTACTTTGTCACCATAACTCGGTTCGCATATTGATCGGTCTGGAGATTTCCCTTGATGGCTGTTAAACGGTTTTTCCTTTGTACATTAAATGGGTTTAAGTGTTCATGCGTTGTCCGCCCATATCTTGATGGGCCCCATCCTGTTTGCCTGAAACTGTCTTGTACTTAGAATCCAATTGAATATGTATGCCCATTTCCCTGAGTCTCGGTTTCCCGATACTGGCTTTCGCGGGCTTACTGTTCTCAATCCACAAGCCTGTCTGGCTTGCAGTAACAGAAATCAAATGGTCCAAGAAACTGATCACGAGGTCCGGCGGCCATTTTGTGTGCCCTTTTATCAAAGGTTTTGTCTGTACAAGCTTCTTTTTGGTCAATAAAGCTGTGTTATTAATCCTGTTGTCTCGTGTGATTATATAATGAAAAATTTCGAATCTTACAGGGGTATGGCGCAGATTCATCAGAATGATAGCAGGACTTAAACAGTAAAATTATGAGATATTATGACATCTAGAGCCATCCTTTGTTTTTTAACCTGTCCTATTACCATCTCGTCTCGCCTTGAATATCTCTTAATGTCTCTTCACCTCTCACAGACCTTCCCTTTTGTTCTTTCATCCCCTCCCCCATTACCCAGCCCCCAAACTTGCTTTTTCATCTGTTTCATTTCCTGCTTTTTTCTCAGTTCTGACGAAGGGTTTTGACCTGAAATGTTAACTCTGTTTCTCTCTCCATGGATGTTGCCCTGGCCTGCTGAGTTTTTCCAGCGTTTTCTGTTGTTATTTCAGATTTCCAGCATCCGCAGTATTTTGCTATTGTAATATTATGAGGACAGGTTGCGTAAACTTGGTTTGTATTCCCTTAAATTTAAACAGTTGAGTGGCGATCTGATCGAAGTGTTTAAAATGTTAAAAGGATTCAATAGGGTAGATGCGGAAAAACTATTTCCTCTGGTGGGGGAATCCAGAACAAGGGGGCATAAACTTAAAATTAGAGCTGAGCGATTTAGGAGTGAAATCACAAAGTACTTTTTCACACAGGTAATCTGGAACTCGCTCCCTGCAAAAGGCTGTGGATGCTGGGACAATTGAAACTTTCAAGACTGAGATCAATAGATTTTTGTTAGGTAAAGATGTCAAGGGATATGGAACAAAGGTGGGTAAATGGAGTTAAGGTACGGATTAGCCGTGATTCTCATTGAATGGCGGAACAGACCCGAGGGGCTGAATGGCCGACTCCTGTTCCCATCCTAAGACTGCGGCTGAAAGGAACAAAGGAGGGTGGTGGTATAGAGACATTTAAAGATGACAGCAGGAAAGCACCAGGGTGGACGGTGGACCATCACGTCAGAAAGGGTCCACTACAGTAGCTAGGCCTCCAGGTTATACTAACATGCAAACATACAAAAAAAAGCGCAGGAAACATCATCCGATCCATCAAGCCCAGCCCATCCAGGCATTTGGCAGTGACTGTCCCCCCACCCTCGCCTTTTCCCCTTAACACCATCTCCCGGGACAGATAAATTCCCCTCCAGCTCTCCAAGGCTATAAGGTTGATCAGTCATAACAACAGAAAATGCTGGAAAAACTCAGCAGGCCAGGCAACATCCGTGGAGAGAAATTTGAGTTGACGTTTCGGGTCGAAACCCTTCTTCAAAACTGGAAAGAAAAGAAAATAGATCGAAGGCAAGGCTGCGATCGAACAAAAGAGACAATGAAAGGTATTCGAAGCCAGGCGAGATGGTAATAGGCCCGTGGAGACAAAAGACAGCTGAGATTAGGTGTGAAGTGTACTGGCAGCAGCTGCCAGGTGAGAGAGAGAAACAAAAGGAAAGGAGGGGGGAGGGGGGTAAAGGAGGACCCAAAACAAAGGGGTGGAAAAAATTATAAGTAAAAAAGTAATAGGGGCCGAGGTTATGATCTGAAATTGTTGAACTCGATATTGAGTCCGGAAGGCTGCAAAGTGCCTAGTTGGAAGATGAGTTGCTGTTCCTCGAGTTTACGTTGAGCTTCCGTGGAACAATACAAGAGGCCAAGGGCGGTGAGGTCCGAGTGGGAATGGAGCGGTGAATTAAAATGACAGGCGACCGGAAGCTCAGGGTCACCCTTACGGATTGAATGGAGGTGTTCCGCAAAGTGGTCACCCAATCTGCGTTTGGTCTCCCCAATGTAGAGGAGACCGCATCGTGAGCAGCGAATACAGTATACTAGATTGCGAGAAGTACAAGTAAATCGTTGTTTCACCTGGAAGGGATGTTTGGGGCCCTGGACAGTGGGAAGGGGGGAGGTATAGGGGCAGGTGTTACATCTCCTGCGCTTGCACGGGAAGGTGCCAGGCGAAGGGGAAGGGCTGTTTGGGGTGATAGAGGAGTGGACTAGGGTGTCTCGGAGGGAGCGGTCCCTATGGACTGCTGAAAGGGGAGGGGAGGGGAAGATGTGTTTGGTGGTGGGATCACTTTGGAGGTAGCGGAAATGGCGGAGGATGATCCGTTGAATGTGGAGGCTGGTGGGGTGAAAGGTGAGGACAAGGGGAACCCTATTGTGGTTCCGGGAGGGAGGGGCAGGGGTGAGGGCAGAAGTGCGGGAGATAGAACGGACACGGTCGAGGGCCGTGTCGACCACGGTAGAGGGGAATCCTCGGTTGCGGAAAAAGGAAGACATGTCGGATGCACTGGTGTGGAAGGTGGCATCGTCGGAGCAGATACGGCGGAGACGGAGAAACTGGGAGAATGGAATAGAGTCCTTACAGGAGGCAGGGTGGGAGGAAGTGTAGTCCAGGTAGCTGTGGGAGTCAGTGGGCTTGTAGTGAATATTGGTCGATAATCTATCCCCAGAGATGGAGATGGAGAAGTCGAGGAAGGGAAGGGAAGAGTCAGAGATGGACCATGTGAAGGTGAGGGAAGGGTGGAAATTGGAGGCAAAGTGAATGAAATTGTCTAGTTCGGGGCGAGAGCAGGAAACGGCACCGATACAGTCATCAATGTATCGGAAAAAGAGGTGAGGGAGGGGACCTGAGTAGGACTGGAACAAAGATTGTTCCACATAGCCCACGAAAAGGCAGGCACAGCTAGGACCCATGCGGGTACCCATAGCAACACCTTTGATTTGGAGGAAATGAGTGGAGTTAAAGGAGAAGTTGTTCAATGTGAGAACAAGTTCAGCCAGGCGGAGGAGGGTGGTGGTGGATGGGGACTGGATGGGCCTCTGTTCAAGGAAGAAGCGGAGCACCCTCAGGCCATCCTGGTGGGGGATGGAGGTGTAGAGGGATTGTACGTCCATGGTGAAAAGGAAGCGGTTGGGGCCAGGAAACTGGAAACTGTTAAAGTGGCGGAGGGCGTCCGAAGAGTCGCGGATGTTGGTGGGAAGAGACTGGATAAGGGGAGAAAAGATAGTCAAGATAGGAAGAGATAAGTTCCGTGGGGCAAGAACAGGCTGAAACGATGGGTCTACCAGGGCAGTCCTGTTTGTGGACCTTGGGAAGGAGGTAGAAGCGGGCTGTGTGGGGTTGGGGAACTATGAGGTTTGTGGCAGCAGGGGGAAGATCTCCAGAGGAGATGAGGTCAGTGACAGTCTTGGAAATGGTGGTTTGATGTTCGGTAGTGGGGTCATGGTCCAGGTGGAGGTAGGAGGAGGTGTCGGAGAGTTGGCGTTCAGCTTCCGCTAGGTAGAGGTCTGTACGCCAAACAACAACAGCACCACCCTTGTCAGCGGGTTTAATGACAATGTCAGGGTTGGATCTAAGAGAATGGAGTGCTGCAAGTTCAGAGGGAGATAGGTTGGAGTGAGTGAGGGTGTTACGTCCGTGTAATAATAAGAAAAGGACTGCAGAGAACGGTACAACAGGTGTTTACGCAACGTGGTTCAACTGCAACTGAAACAACAGATTACTACTCAGCATTATATACAGGTGTGGTCACTGCCGGTACTACAGTATACATGAGCTGTAGAAAGTAGTTCCCCCCTTAAAGGTACATACATTACAATTCCTCCCCTTTTAGATTAACAGTACCATAACACTCATTTAACAATTAAATATCAAACTAATTACAATTAACACTTTTAACATGCAAAATTAGCTGAAAATAGTCTATTTATAAATTCAGTCTTTGGGGAGGCTTCCTGATCCTTTCTGGATAGCACCTTTCCCGAGTGTCTTGCTCTTGGTGCGGAGGCGATTCTGGCCCCCTGTCGTCGGTTGGTTCATCAGCTTCCGATGCTACTGTTTCTGGGGTAGATGCTACCTGTACGTCGGGTTCATCACCAGGTACGTATGGGCGAGGCATGGGGTTGACTCGTTCCTGTGACTCGAGGATCTGGTCAGCATGGCGTCTCACGATGCTCTCCCCAACGTCCACTGTGTACATTAGTGGCCCCTGCCGTGTGCATATCGTTCCTGGTTGCCATTTCTCTGTTCGGTAGTCGCGGGCCAAGACTGGTTGCCCGACATTGAAGCTCCTTGTCGGCTTCTCATTGATGTGCTGGAATTGCTTACTCTCAACATCTCTTCGTACATTTGGTCTGAGCAAACCCAGACGAGATCTCAACCTTCGGTTAAAGAACATCATGGCCGGGGCCTGGTTGGTGACTGCATGTGTCGCATTTCTGTAGGCTAACAGGAAATTGTCCACCTTATGCTGCAGTGGAATGTCGTCATCGCACATGGCCTTTACTGCTTTTTTAAAGGTTTGTACGAACCTCTCAGCCAATCCATTTGTGGCTGGATGATACGGGGCAGATGTGTAATGCCTTACCCCATTCCTTTTCATAAATCTTCGAAACTCTTCGGACACAAACTGTGGTCCGTTATCAGAGCAAATCTGCTTTGGCAAGCCGTTCCTGGCAAAAATGGTCCGTAGGACTGCAATAGTTTTCTCCGTGGTGGTGGAGGACATTTTGATGACCTCAGGCCATTTCGAGTGCGCATCCACGGCTATTAAAAACATTGAGTTCATGAATGGACCAGCAAAATCAATATGCACCCATTGCCATGGAGATGAGGGCCACTCCCATGGATGTAGAGGGGCATGTGGTGGTGCATTTTGGACCTTCTGGCATCCTGAGCAGCTCTTTGTCAGGTCCTCGATTTGTTGATCGATCCCCGGCCACCACACATAAGCCCTAGCAAGGCTTTTCAGTTACACCCCTCCCAGATGACCTTCGTGAAGCTCATTGAGCACTGTCTCCCTTAACTTGGGTGGAATTACCACTCGGGATCCACACATCAAGGTCCCCTGGCATACTGACAGCTGTTCTCTTCTGGATGAGAATGCTGGCAACAGTGAGTCGCCATGTGCTGGCCATCCCTTCACCGTCAAATCATATACCCGAGACAGTGTCGGGTCATTTCGGGTCTCCTTCTCTATACCAGCGTTAGTTACTGGCAAGCATTCAATTATAGTCGAATGAAATATTTCGACAGGATCCACTGCTGGTGCTTCCTCCGCAGTAGGCAATGGCAGGCGTGATAGCCCATCAGCGTTTCCATGCTGTTTCATGCCCTTATACTCGATTTCATATTGGTGCGCCCAGGTAGTGCTGGGTTGAAATGAGCCAACACTTCTTTTGATGTGATCAATGCTTTGCTCTTCTGGAAAGCTCGTTTACATTCGTCACTCCACTTCCATGGTACCCCCGTTTGCAGTAGGGTGTTCAGTGGGTGTAGTACGGTAGACAAATTCGGCAAGAACTTATGGTAGTAGTTCACCAGCCCGAGGAACGACCTCAGTTGTGACACATTTTCCGGTGCTGGAGCCTTGACTACTGCCTCAATCTTTTCAGGGGACTTATGTAACCCCTCTTTATCAATAACGTGGCCACAATACGAGATCTGCTTGTGGAAAAACTCGCATTTGTGGCGATTAGCTCGGAGCCCATATTCCTTCAATCTAGTGAGCACCTGCTCCAGGTTGGCGAGGTGATCACTGTCATTTTCGCCCATGACCAGGATGTCATCCAAATAACACTGGGTCCCTGGAATCCCTTGCAGGACTTGTTCCATTGCCCTTTGCCAAATAGCCGGAGCTGATGCTACCCCGAACACCAGCCGGTTGTATTGGTAGAGACCTTTATGAGTGTTGATCGTGAGGTACTGTTTTGAGGCTTCTTCTACCTCCATTTGCAGGTATGCCTGGGCCAGATCAATCTTAGTGAAGCGTTTCCCTCCAGATATCGAGGCGAAAATATCTTCAATCCGCGGAAGCGGATATTGTACAGTGTGAAGGACTGGGTTCACTGTCACCTTAAAGTCCCCACAGATGCGAACCTTCTTTGGTTCCCCAGGCGTATTACTCAATGACCTCTTCATTACAGGAAGGATGGGTGTAGCCCACTCGCTCCAGTCCACTTTGGACAGTACTCCTGAACGTTCCAAACCTTCCAGCTCTGCTTCGACAGCTGGGCGGATCGCATAAGGTACCGGTCTGGCCTTAAAAAACTTTGGGCTTGCATTTTCCTCTATTTTGATCGTCGCTGTTATGCCTTTTAGTGTTCCGAGTCCCTGCTGGAACACTTCTTGTGCGTCAGTTAGCATTTTTGACAGTCGTCCAGATGTGACGTCGTCGTCCTTTTTGGCACCTACAGTCAGTGCTTGTATGGAATGCCAATTTAGCTGTATCTTCCGGATCCATTCACGTCCTAGAGTGGTGGTCCTCCATCTGGCAATACATATAGGTCCATTTTTGGTGTTTCCTTGCCGTTATATATAACGTTCACCCTTACTTTTCCTTTGGGGTAGACTTTTTGCCCCGTGTACGTCTTCAAGACAATCTTTGTATCTCTCAAGGATATATGTGAGAATAGCCGCTTGTAGTCCCTTCGGTTTATGACTGTTAGGGCTGATCCTGTGTCCAATTCCATTTTCACTTGGACGCCTGCTATCTTGAGCGTGACCCAGATAGTTTGGTGATCCTCCGTTTTGATCACATTATGTCGTTTCAGACAACCCAGCTCCTTGCTTCCGGAGTCTGTATCACTCTTCTGTTCGTCTGAACTACTCTCCGTCACCTTATGTACCTTCTTGTACTTCTCCTGTGGAGATTTCTTGCTGCTGGTTTTCTTTCCCGACCTGCAGACTCTTGCTATGTGTCGTACTTTTCCACACTGCCTGCACACTTTGTCCTTGAACCAGCAATCATTATGGTCGTGTGTTGTTCTGCCGCAGCGATAGCACTTCACTGTTCCGTATGACATTTCATTTGTGCCATATTCTTGCAGTCTCCGTTGTATCTCTGCAGCGCCCCGTGCTGCTGCTTTGTGTGATACTGCAATGCTGAAAGCCTTGTCCAGCGTAAGATCCTTTTCTGATAGAAGCCGTTTCTGGGTTCCTTCACTTTGAAGCCAAACACAAACTTGTCCCTTAAAGTATCTGCTAGTCCCGTTCCAAACTGGCAGTGTTTCGATAGCTTGCGCAGTTCCATTAATTACTCAGCATTACTTTCATCTTTATGCTGCTTCCTTTTGTGAAACTTAAATCTTTCTGCTATCAGCAGCGGTGTGGGGTTTAAGTGGTCCTGTAGGATTGACGCTATGTTTTCAAAATCCTTTTCTACTGGCTTCTCTGGGGTTACTCGGTTTCATAGTAAGCCATACGTTTTTGCACCCATTGAATTCAACAATACCAGCGCTTTCTTGTCATCTGGCACTTCATTCGCCTTGCAGTATACTTCTATGCGTCGACATATGTCGTCCAATCTTCGACTTCATTGTCGAATGCTGTGATACTGCCACTCTTCGGCATTTTTGGGTGTGGTTAGACTGGCTTAAAATGGCGTCTCCCGCGCCTTCCTTTCTTCCCCGCTGCGGCTTAAAATGGCGTCTCCCGCGCTGCTGCCAACGCCGTTCTCGGCGGTCCTCGTGGCAAATGGCGACGCCCTGTGGGTTTCGTGCGCTGCTCCTGTGCTGCTGCCAACGCCGCTCTCTGCGGTCCTCGTGGCAATGGCAGCGCCTCGCGTTTTCCTGCGCACCTCTCTCCCCCGTTGACGCTGCTCGGCCCTTGACCACCGGCTGCGCTCTGCTCTCTCTTGCCTCTCTCCCCCATTGACGCCGCTCGGTCCTGAACACCGGCTGCGCCCTGGGCGTTCTGCCCTCTCTCTCTCCCCCGTCGACGCTGCTCGGCCTTTTTCTGTGCCGCTCGGTCGGGCTCTAGCCCGTCGCTGTCCGGGAAGGGTCTGCGCAGTACCTGTTGCCAGCCCGTTTTGCTGGACCACCGTGACTGGAAAGCCAAGCCTGGCTCTTGACAGCCTCCCCTGCGATGCTCAAATCTCCGCTGGATGATTGGGCGGTTGCCCGTGGTCAACGCCTGTGCTTCTGGACTCGACCTTCTTCCACTGTTCTCCAGGAGCGAATCCCTGGGAGGTGATGCAGAGTTGCAGGTAGGTTCGAACTTGCTCGTCGCCACTGTTACGTCCGTGTAATAATAAGAAAAGGACTACAGAGTGTTAAATCCGTGAATCTTGATGTATGGTGTCCTTCAATAAATCGACAGAGACTGCAGAGCAACAATCAACAGGTGTTTACTGGATGTGGGTTACTCTAAAACTAACAGTACAGATCCCTACTCAGGGTTTATATACAGGTGTGGTCACTGCCGGTACTACAGTATACAGGAGCTGTAAAAAGTAGTTCTCCCCTTAAAGGTACATACACTACACAGAGAACGGTACAACAGGTGTTTACTCAACGTGGTTCAACTGCAACTGAAACAACAGATTACTACTCAGCGTTATATACAGGTGTGGTCACTGCCGGTACTACAGTATACATGAGCTGTAGAAAGTTGTTCCCCCCTTAAAGGTACATACATTACAGAGGGGAGCAGAGAAATGGAGACGGCCGATGTCACGGCGGCAGTTAGCGATGAAAAGATCTAGAGAGGGTAAGAGACCAGGGGGAGGGGTCCGGGTAGAACAGGAATTCTGCAAGTGGGAGAAAGGGTCAGTCGTGCGGGGGGAAGACTCCTGGCCAAAGAAGTGGGCATGGAGCCGAAGGCGGCGGAAAAAGAGCTCAACATCGTGCCGAGCTCGAAATTCATTGAGGTGGGGGCGTAAGGGGATGAAGCTCAGGCCTTTGCTCAAGGTCAGAGAGTGGAAGGTCAGAGGGGATGGTGAAAACGCAGTAGGGGGTGAGATTGGGAGAAGGGGGGTCAGAGGAAAGTGAACATAAGAACATAAGAACATAAGAAATAGGAGCAGGAGTAGGCCAATCGGCCCCTCGAGCCTGCTCCGCCATTCAATAAGATCATGGCTGATCTGATCCTAACCGCCAATCCACTATCACAGAACCATCTCCTGAATCTAACAGAATTAGACACACGAAATAGGAGCAGGATCAGGCTACACGGCCCCTGGGCCCGCTCCGCCACCCACAGGGCCATGTCCGATCCGAACCTAGACTCATGTCAAAATTCCTGCCCGCTCCCCGTAACCCTTAATTCCCTTTACTTCTAGGAAACTGTCTATTTCTGTTTTAAATTTATGTAATGATGTAGCTTCTACAGTTTTTTGGGGCAGCATATTCCATGGACCTACCACCCTCTGAGTGAAGTAGTTCCTCCTCATCTCAGTTTTGAAAGAGCAGCCCCTTATTCTAAGACTATGGCCCCTAGTTCTAGTTTCACCCATCATCGGGAACATCTTCCCTGCATCCAGCCAATCCAACCCCTTCACAATCTTATATGTTTCAATAAGATCGCCTCTCATTCTTCTGAACTCCAATGAGTAGAGTCCCAATCTACTCAACCTCTCCTCATATGTCCATCCCCTTATCCCCGGGATTAACCAAGTGAACCTTCTTTGTACTGACTCGAGAGCAAGTATGTCCTTTCTTAAGTATGGACACCAAAACTGTATGCGGTATTCCAGGTGCGGTCTCACCAATACCTTGTATAACTGAAGCAATACCTCCCTATTTTTATATTCTATCCCCCTAGCAATGAAAGCCAACATTCCATTGGCCTTCTTAATCACTTGCTGCACCTGCATACTAACCTTTTGAGTTTCATGCACCAGGACCCCCAGATCCCTTTGTACTTCAGTACTTTCCAGCTTCTTGCCATTAAGATAATAACTTGCTCTATGATTTTTCCTGCCAAAGTGCATAACCTCACACTTTCCAGTATTGTAGTCCATCTGCCAAATCTCTGCCCACTTACTTAGCCTGTCTATGTCCCCTTGAAGGTTTTTTTATGTCCTCCTCACTCACTACTTTCCCCCCCATCTTAGTATCATCTGCAAACTTTGATATGTTACACTCAGTCCCCTCCTCCAAATCGTTAATATAGATTGTAAAGAGTTGGGGACCCAGCACTGACCCCTGCGGAACACCACTAGTTACTGATTGCCAGCCTGAGAATGAACCATTTATCCCAACTCTCTGCCTTCTGTTAGATAGCCAATCCTCTATCCATGCCAGAATATTACCCCCAATCCCGTGATTTTTTATCTTAAGCAATAATCTTTTGTGTGGCACCTTGTCAAATGCCTTTTGGAAGTCTAAATACACTACGTCCACTGGTTCCCCTTTATCCACCCTATATGTTACTTCCTCAAAGAACTCCAGCAAATTTGTCAAACATGACATCCCCTTCATAAAACCATGCTGACTTTGTCCTATTAAATTATGATTATCCAAATGCCCTGTTACTGCCTCCTTAATAATGGACTCCAAAATTTTACCTACCACAGATGTTAAGCTAACTGGTCTATAGTTTCCAGCCTTCTGTCTACGGCCTTTTTAAATAAGGGTGTTACATTAGCAGTTTTCCAGTCTGCCGGGACCATTGCCGAGTCCAGGGAGTTTTGGAAAATTATTACCAATGCATCCACAATCCCTACCGCCACTTCCCTCAAGACCCTAGGATGTAAGCCATCAGGTCCAGGTGATTTATCCGCCTTGAGTCCCATTATTTTACCGAGTACCACTTCCTTAGTGATTTTGATCGTGTTTAGCTCCTCCCCCCCTTTAGCCCCCTGTTTGTCCAGTGTTGGGATATTCTTAGTGTCTTCTACTGTAAAGACTGATGTAAAATATTCATTCAGTGTTTTTGCCATCTCCATATTTCCCACCATTAATTTCCCGGTCTCATCCTCTAAGGGACCAACATTTACTTTAGCCACCCTTTTTCTTTTTATATAACTATAAAAACTCTTACTATCTGTTTTTATATTTTTTGCTAATTTACTTTCATAATCTATCTTCCCTTTCTTAATCAATCTTTTTGTTATTTTTTGCTGTCTTTTAAAGTTTTCCCAATCCTCTATCCTCCCACTAGATTTGGCTACCTTATATGCCCTTGTTTTTAGTCGAATACTATCCTTAATTTCTTTACTTAGCCACGGATGGCTGTCTTTTCTTTTACACCCTTTTCTTCTCAGTGGAATATATATTTTTTGGAAGTTGTAAAATAACTCCTTAAATGTACACCACTGATCATGTATCGTCTTACCCTTTAATCTATTTTCCCAATCCACTCTACTCAATTCCGCTCTCATACCTTCATAGTCTCCTTTATTCAAGCTTAGCACGCTTGTTTGAGATCCAACCTTCTTTGGGGGGGCGTTGGTGTCCAAGAGTTGATGAAGCTTGCGATCCTTGATCATAACCTCGGCCCCTATTACTTTTTTACTTATAATTTTTTCCACCCCTTTGTTTTGGGTCCTCCTTTCCCCCCTCCCCTCCCTCCTTTCCTTTTGTTTCTCTCTCTCACCTGGCAGCTGTCTCTTACCTGCCAGTACACTTCACACCTAATCTCAGCTGCCTTTTGTCTCCATGGGCCTATTACCATCTCGTCTGGCTTCGAATACCTTTTATTGTCTCTTTTGTTCGATCGCAGCCTTGCCTTCGATCTATTTTATTTTCTTTCCAGTTTTGAAGAAGGGTTTTGACCCGAAACGTCAACTCAAATTTCTCTCCATGGATGTTGTCTGACCTGCTGAGTTTTTCCAGCATTTTCTGTTGTTATTTTGGATTTCCAGCATCTGCAGTATTTTGCTATCATACTAAGGTTGATCAGTCCCTTTCTTTTATTCATTCGTGGGATGTGGGCGTTGCTGGCAAGGCCAGCATTTATTGCCCATCCCTAATTGCCCTTGAGAAGGTGGTGGTGAGCCGCCTTCTTGAACTGCCTCAGCCCTTGTGGTGAAGGTACTCCCACAGTGCTGTTAGGGAGGGAGTTCCAGGATAGTGACCCGACGACAATGAAGGAACGGCGATCTATTCCCAAGTCAGGATGGTGTGTGACCTGGAGGGGAACTTGGAGATGAAGGTGTTCCTATGCATCCCTTTATAGGGGTCAATGCTGCCTGGCAACACCTTTTGACCTGCGCGGGTGTTGGGAAGCAGCAGCTTTAGCTGTTCGGAGACATATTGACGTACGGTCGTGTTTCCATGATCCATTCACTGGAGTCAGATACAACACTGTGCCGTGGTATTGTGTTAATAACTCTTGTAATAATGAAAGACAAGCTTGTTTTGTAGTCAAGTAAGACAAATGCAGAAAGGAGGAAGCCCTAACTATAAGCTAACGAGGTCGTTCTGCTGGTGCTTTAACTTAATACTTGAGGTTTAGGCTCATTTTCATGTTTGAGGCCTTGATCCAGGAGTCTGGGCGTTTCCATGGTAACATGCTGAGCGCTTGAAGTGAAGCTCCCCCATACCCTATTTTTTAATATTCATTTTGTTGCCCTTGAAGAAAGAGATTGCTGAGTGGGCCCTGGCACAATTTGCCCCAAACCATGCACTGTGCCAACCGAATGCCCTATGGAACCTTAATATATCACCTGTATCTGTTTAAAACCCGATTACTTAACGTGGGAAATAAAAATTGGCATGCAACCTTGTCAGAAGCTTTTAATTTTTGCAAAGGTACAGCAAAATCTGAGGTAATATATTTAGCTGTATCAAAGAGATCCGAAAGCCATTTAGATTATCCGCACAATATCTATTCAATCCAGATTGATCAAGCTTTACGTGCTAAATCCTGGCGAGTCTTAAAACGAGAGTTTTGACCAATCCCTGATTAACAGAGATTACAGGCCGATTTCGAGCCGTCAAGCGGCTTGTATGATCTTTTTCTCCCTTTTGAACTTCAGAAACGTATGCTTCTCCCATAGATGGCAGTAATCAGCCATTGTGCAAAGGCTCGTTAAATAATTGCTGCAATACTCACAATAAACCCTCCTGCGGCAATACTGCATCAGTGATTACCAAATTCTGCAGCACTGGAAAGGGAAAAAAAATATTATTCAGGTTAAAAATCATGTTAGCTTTAGTCAAAGTAACATTATTTTTACCAACAATGCTGGACAGGGAATGACCCTCTGGTCCATTCAGCTGTGATGACTTGTGCAATTTAGGAATCAATTTAGGAATCAATAAATAAAATAGATATAACAGCAGAAAATGCTGGAAAAACTCAGCAGGCCAGGTAACATCCGTGGAGAGAGAAATAGAGTCAACGTTTCGGGTCGAAACCCTTCTACAGAACTGAGAGAAAAGGCAGGAAATGAAACAAAAGGCAGTTTGGGGGGGCTGGGAAATGGGGGAGGGGATGAAAGAAGAGACATTAAGAGATATTCAAGGTGAGACGAGATGGTAATAGGACAGGTAAAGAAACAGACAGTGGCTCTAGATGAAGTGTGAAATGCGCTGGCAGAGTGAAAGACAGCTGCCATGTGGGAGAGAGAGGAAAAATCACAAACCAAAAGTGTGGATAAAAAATATAGAAAAGATAGATTGATAGTTCATTTCAATAGATAGTTCATTTCAATACTTTCACCCATTCAGTCCACCTTCTCTCACCCTTCTTAATTATCTTCTGTCATCCTGCTGACTTGCTTTCTCCCGTTCTCCCAAGAGGTTACATGGCTGCGAGGAGGGGGGGTGGCTGAGAAGGGGCGGGAGAGGGGGTGGTGGGGGGGAGGGATTAAGTGCTTTGCCATGATGCTCCGGTCATCATGAGGTGTGGGGCAAGCTTGATGGACTAGCTGGTCTCTCCCTGCCCACCAATTTCGTAGGTTCGTATTTATCTGCCATTCCTGGCCCTTGTCTTCATTCGTTCCTCCTACCGTTCATCTCGTGCAGTCTTCGGCAGTGAGGCAGTTCGACCATGGGTGGCCTCCCAGCTGAGCCCCATGCTGTCTTCGGCTGCGGCGTGCTTTTTAACGAGGTCACTGGCTCTTTCACCAGGAGCAAGCAGCAATTGCCTAGGCTTAAATTGCAACAAAAAAATTATACGTTTGCAAAGGAAAAAAGAGGAATGAGGTTTTCCAGATAACTACGCTGGTAAATGAATCACTCGGTGCGGTAAGACGAAAGAAAGAAAGAACTTGCATTTATATCGTACCTTTCACGACTTCAGGATGTCCTAAAGCGCATTACAGCCACTTTTTTGACGTGTAGTCACTGTTATAATGTAAGAATCGCAGCAGCCAATTTGTGAACAGCAAAATCCCACAAACAGCAATGAGATAGTGCCTGTTTTTTTAATGACGTTAGTTGAGGGATAAATGTTGTCCAGGACACCAGGGAGATCTCCGCTGCTCTTTTTTAAATAGTGTCATGGGATCTTTTGCATCCACCTGAGAGGGCAGACTGGGTGTCGGTTTAACATCTCATCCGAAAGACAGCACCTCTGAGAGTGCAGCACACCCTCAGTACTGCACTGGAGTGTCAGCCTAGATTCTGTATTCAGGTGCTTGACGTGGGTCTGTGAACCCACAACCTTCTGACTCAGAGGCGAGAGCGCTACCACTGAGCCATGGCTGACACCTAGGTTCATTAGTACTGAGCCACTAATATGTGTGTCCTCAGCTCTGACTCGAAGCACTCAGCCCTACATAAATTCTTAGACATAGATTGTACATATAGGTCGCACAATGGTTCAGTGGGTAACTGCACCCTTGGTGTGGTTCTGAGCCATTTAGACTGGGAATATCTCACATTCGAACACATGTCTATATTGAGTTAGCGGATCTCAGCCAGGGCAGTAGTCAGAGTGACAACTGTAAATGCTGGAAAAACTCAACAGGCCAGGCAACATCCGTGGAGAGAGAAATAGAGTCAATGTTTCAGGTCGAAACCCTTCGTCAAGACTGAAGAAGCACAGGAAATGAAACAGATTAAAAGGCCAGTTTGGGGGCTGGGAAATGGGGATGAGAGAACAAAAGAGAAGTGAAGAGACATTAAGAGGTATTCAAAACCAGACGAGATGGTGAGAGTGGTCTATTTGGTTTCAGCTCCCCTAGGCAAAAGGAAGTACAAACAATGGCAGGGTCCCTCTCCTGATCATTATCCAGTTACTCCTCCTGGAAAGTGCTCCTGCGAGAATGCGGGACGAGGGTGGTGTTGGTCTCAGCTGTGATTCCGCCTCCGCTCCAAGCCTTCCAACACTCGCAGTCTATGCTGACACATAAAGAGTGGCTGATGTGGAACAGGGCACTTGGTGCCTGTGCAGTGAGTCAGTGTACTCAGAAGAGATGGAGGGGGGGGGTGGTGGGGGGAAACCTGAAAAAGAATATTCTGCTCAGTAAATTTTTCAAACATATAAGATGGAGTTTACTATCTAGATATACCAAACGCACATTATGTGGGTTAATGCAACACCAATGCCAATATCACGATGCCTAACCTATCTTAATGCGTCTGTAAATTATCTGTATATCCTCTTATACCTGCACCCCTCAAATCTGAGAAGAAAATCAAAAAGGCTAATGGAATGCTGGCCTTTATATCTAGAGGACTAGAATACAAGGGGGTAGAAGTTATGCTGCAGCTGTACAAAACCCTGGTTAGACCACACCTGGAGCACTGGGAGCAGTTGTGGGCACCACACCTTAGGAAGGATATATTGGCCTTGGAGGGAGTGCAGCCTAGGTTTACCAGAATGATACCCAGACTTCAAGGGTTAAGTTACGAGGAGAGATTACACAAATTAAGGGCAGCAAGGTGGCATAGTGGTTAGCACTGTTGCCTCACAGCGCCAGGGACCCGGGTTCAAATCCGGCCTCGGGTGACTGTCTGTGTGGAGTTTGCACATTCTCCCCGTGTTTGCGTGGGTTTTCTCCAGGTGCTCCGGTTTCCTCCCACAGTCCAAAGATGTGCGGGTTAGGTTGATTGGCCATGATAAAAATTGACCCTTAGTGTTAGGGGGGATTAAATATGTGGGGTTACGGGGATAGGGCTTGGGTGGGATGGCTGTCGGTGTAGGGACCGGGTGCTAGGGTTTGGATGATCAGCCATGATCTCGTTGAATGGCGGAGCAGGCTCGAAGGGCCGAATGGCCTACTCCTGCTCCTATCTTCTATGTTTATTCCCTAAAATTTAGAAGGTTAAGGGGTGATCTGATCGAAGTTTTCAAGATATTAAGAGGAACAGATAGGGTAGATAGAGAGAAACTATTTCCCCTGGTTGGGGATTCCAGGACTAGGGGACACAGTATAAAAATTAGAGCCAGACCTTTCAGGAGTGAAATTAGGAAACATTTCTGCACACAAAGGGTGGTAGAAGTTTGTAATTTTAAATTGAAGATTGATAGCTTTTTGTTAACCAAAGGTATTAAGGGGTATAAGCCAAAGGCAGGTATGTGGAGTTAGGTCACAGATCAGCCATGATCTCATTGAATGGCGGAGCAGGCTTGAGGGGCTGAATGGCCTCCTCCTGCTCCTATCTTCCTAAGAAAGTGGTCTTCAAAAGAAAAGGTGATTTATTTCCGCCCCTTCAACCACCGTCTGCCCCACCTGTGACAGAGACTGTAGGTCCCGCATTGGACTAATCAGCCACCTGACAACTCATTTTTAATGTGGAAGCAAGTCATCCTCGGTTCCGAAGGACTGCCTAAGAAGAAGAAGAACATCTTTGGACAAAGAATCTATCATCGTGTCTGAAGAGGAAATGACTCAGACATTTCAAGGGAAAGAGGAGGAGATGGTGTAGTGTATCTACTTTGAAGAAGGAACTATATTCTGCAGCCCCTGTATACTGCAGTACCAGTAGTGACCACCCCAGTATATAAGCCTGTGTAGTAACTTTGTATAGTAGTTCCAGTTTGGTCTCCATTCAGTAAACACCTGTTACAACCAACTCCTGCAGTCCGTGTCTCAATTACACACGGACGTTACACTGGCGACGAACAGATCCGAACTTACCTACAGTTCTGCACCACCTCACGGGGATCCATCCCTGAAGCGAAGTTGTTCGAGGTCGAGGCCAGAAGGAAGAAATCCAAAAAGAAAAAAAAAAACAAACAGAAGAAACGGGCATTGACCGTGGGTAACCGCCCTCTGATTCATCGAATTCGAAGATTTGCAGGAGAGGCTGTCGAGAGCTGGGCTTGGTTATCCAGTCTATGGTGTTCCAGCTAATCGGGCTGGTGGCAGGTAGTACATTGATCCTTCCTGGGCTGCGGCGGGCTAGAGCTCGATCGGGTGGCTTTTCAACGGGGCCGAGCAGCGTTGTCGGGAAGAGGAGAGAGAGAGAGAGGGTGGTGCTACGAAGCCGGGCAGCGTACAGACCCGAGAAGAGGGAGGAAAGTGTCCCATAGGGTCTGCTCCGACGACGGGAACAGTAATTAAAATAAAAGAAATTAGAAGCGCAGAAAGCCGCGAGGAGCTGCAGTGTGCCACGGGGGCTGCGGAGAGCGGCGTTAGCAGCAGCGCGGGGGGAAGTGCGCGAAGACCATAGGGCGTCGCCATCAAGGCATAAAAACGCCAGCAACAGCGCTAGCAGCAGCGGAAAAGGCAGAAAGCGCGGGAGGCGCCATCTTAATCCAGCGGGGAAGAAGGCAAAGCACGGGAGGCGCCATTTTGTTCAATCGGGGAAGAAGGCAAAGCGCGGGAGGCGCCATCTTAGATCTCCAAGATGCCGAAGACTGGCAATATCACTGCCTTCGATAATGCAATAGAAGACTGGACCACGTATGTGGAAAGAGTCGAAGTATATTGCAAGGCAAATGAAGTAGCCGATGAGAAAAAGTCTTCAGTACTATTAAACTTAATGGGCGCAAGAACGTACGGCCTATTGCGGAACCTGATCACTCCAGTCAAACCGATGGCGAAGAGTTTTAACGAAATTGTTGATATCCTACAGGAACATCTAAATCCTACACCGCTGCTGATAGCAGAAAGATTTAAATTCCACAAGAGAAATCAGCATAAAGATGAGAGCAATGCTGATTACCTTACAGAACTACACAAGCTATCAAAGCACTGCCAGTTTGGAGCAGGACTGGCAGATACCCTACGGGACAAATTTGTCTGTGGACTCCTGAGTGAAGGAATCCAGAAGAGGTTACTCTCAGAGAAAGAGCTGACGCTAGATAAGGCTTTCAGCGTGGCAGTATCGTACGAAGCAGCAGCAAGGGGAGCTGTGGAAATGCAGCAAAAGCCACAGGAATACGGCACCCATGAAATGACACGGGGATTTGAAAAATGTTATCGCTGCGGCAGAACAACCCATGACCAGAAGGACTGCTGGTCCAAGGACAAAACATGCAGGCAATGCAGAAAGATGGGACACATTGCACGAGTTTGCAGGTCCGGGAAGAAGACTAATGACAACAAAAAGGCTACTAAGGAACAGTACAGGAAAGTACAAAAGATGACGGATAGTAGTTCCGAAGACCAGAAGAGCGATAGTGAATCCGGGAGCAAGAGACTAAGCTGTCTCAAACTACACAACGTAATCACAAAAGAGGATCACCGAACCATTTGGGTCACCCTCACGATAGCAGGGTCCCAAGTCAAAATGGAATTGGATACAGGATCAGCCCTGACCGTCATGAATCGACGAGACTACGAGCGGCTATTCTCACACATACCCTTGAAAGACACATCCATTGTCTTGAAGACGTATACGGGGCAGAAAGTATACCCCAGAGGGAAAATAAGGGTGCCTGTCGAATACAACGGCAAGGAAATACAGAAATTATATCTGTACATACTGCAAGATGGTGGACCACCGTTATTGGGACGTGAATGGATCAGAAAGATAAGTTTAGACTGGCACTCCATTCAGGCACTGACTGTGGCTGGTAAAAAGGATGACGACGTCACACCTGGACGATTGTCAAAAATCTTAGCTAACGCTAAAGAGGTATTTCAACAAGGACTGGGAACTCTTAAAGGCGCAACCGCCTCGATAAAAATAGAAGAGAATGCAATTCCCAAGTTTTTCAAAGCAAGACCGGTACCGTATGCAATTCGCCCAGCCGTCGAGGCAGAGCTGGAGAATCTGGAGAATGCAGGCGTGTTATCTAAGGTAGACTGGAGCGAGTGGGCGACACCCATCGTTCCTGTCATGAAGAAAACGTTAAACAATAAGTCTGAGGAGCCAAGGAAGGTTCGCATCTGTGGGGACTTCAAGGTGACTGTGAACCCAGTCCTTCACACAGTACAGTATCCTCTCCCGAGGATAGAAGATATTTTCACCTCACTATCTGGAGGGAAGCGTTTTACAAAAATTGACCTAGCACAAGCATATTTGCAGATGGAGGTTGAAGAATCCTCTAGGAAATATCTCACGATAAACACTCACAAAGGTCTTTACCAGTATAATCGACTGGTATTCGGAGTAGCATCAGCTCCGGCGATATGGCAAAGAGCGATGGAACAAGTCCTGCAAGGGATTCCGGGGACTCAGTGTTACTTGGACGACATCCTAGTGACAGGTGAAAATGACAGTGAACACCTTGCCAACCTAGAGCAGGTGCTCACTAGACTAAGAGAACATGGGCTATGAGCCAATCGCCCCAAGTGCGAGTTTTTTAAGAAACCGATATCGTATTGTGGCCACGTGATTGATGAAGAGGGGTTACATAAGTCCCCAGACAAAATTGAAGCGGTAGTTAAGGCTCCAGCGCCTGAAAATGTGTCGCAACTGAGGTCATTCCTCGGATTGGTGAATTACTACCATAAGTTTTTGCCGAATTTGTCCACAATTCTGCACCCACTGAACGCCCTACTACAAACTGGAGTAGCATGGAAATGGAGCGATGAATGTAAGCGGGCCTTTCAGAAGTGTAAAGACCTAATCACTTCAAGAGAAGTATTGGCTCACTACAACCCATCACTACCGCTAAGACTGGCGTGTGATGTGTCTCCCTACGGCATTGGAGCGGTACTGTCACATAAATTCCTTGATGGTTCAGAGAGGCCGATAGCTTTTGCGTCACGCTCGTTAACTTCAGCCGAGCGTAACTACGCCCAGATTGACAGAGAGGCCCTCAGCCTGGTGTGGGGGGTGAAGAAGTTCAATCACTACCTGCACGGACAGAAATTTACTCTACTAACTGATCATCAACCTCTTGGCTCCATTTTCAACCCCCAGAAGGGCGTCCCGATAATGACAGCACAACGGCTACAGAGGTGGTCCCTTTTCCTAGGGGCACACCAATATGACATCGAGTACAAAGGAACTAAACAGCATGGGAATGCTGATGGATTGTCGCACCTACCGTTGCCGAAGGTGGAAGAAGCACCTGCAGTGGATCCTGTGGAGATATTCCACTCGACCATAGTCGAATCTCTACCTGTGACGAATGCAAACATAGAAAAGGAAACACGAAATGACCCGACACTCTCCAGGGTCTATGATTTAACGGTGAAGGGATGGCCAGCACATGGCGAACCACTGTTGCCAGCATTCTCGCCGAGAAGAGAACAGCTGTCAGTGTGCCGAGGAACCTTGATGTGTGGATCCAGAGTAGTAATTCCACCCAAATTGAAGGATAGAGTGCTCAATGAGCTTCATGAGGGTCATCTGGGAGGGGTAAAAATGAAGAACTTAGCCAGAGCGTTTGTGTGGTGGCCGGGAATCGATAGAGAAATCGAAGAGATGACCAAGAGCTGTACAGGATGCCAGAAGGTCCAAAATGCCCCACCACAAGCCCCTCTACATCCATGGGAGTGGCCCTCATCTCCATGGCAAAGGGTGCACATTGATTTTGCTGGTCCATTTATGGACTCGATGTTTTTAATTGCGATGGATGCACATTCAAAGTGGCCAGAGGTAATAAAAATGTCCTCAACCACCACAGAAAAAACTATCACAGTCTTACGAACCATACTCGCCAGAAATGGGCTGCCTGAACAGATTTGCTCCAACAATGGACCACAGTTTGTGTCTGAAGAGTTCCGGAGGTTCTTAAAGAACAATGGTGTTAAGCATTACACATCCACCCCATATCATCCAGCCACCAATGGATTGGCTGAGAGGTTCGTTCAAACATTCAAGAAGGCTATCAAGGCAATGTGTAATGGAGACATACCCCTACAACACAAGGTGGATAACTTCTTGTTTGCCTACCGGAATGCGACACATGCGGTTACCAACCAAACTCCAGCCATGATGTTCTTCAATCGAAGACTAAGATGCCGCTTGGATTTGGTTAAGCCAAACATCAGAAGAGATGTGGAGAACAGGCAGTTTCAGAATATGAATCAAAGGCCAACCAGGAGTTTTAAGATAGGTCAACCAGTTTTGGCCTGGGACTACCACACAGAGAAATGGCAGCCAGGAACGATCTGCACACAGCAAGGACCTCTCATGTATACCATGGACGTTGGAGAGAGCATTGTAAGACACCATGCTGACCAGATTCTAGAGTCAGTGGAAAACATCAAATCCACACCACGATCCGGTACACCTGGTGATGAAACCGAAGTACCAATTGCATCTACCTCAGAATCGGTGATATTGGAAGCAGACGAACCAAACAACGACGTTGATCCCGAATCAACTTTGCCAGAAGAACCTGATACCCCAAAGAGACGTTATCCGGACAGAATCAGGAAGCCTCCTCAAAGACTGAATTTATAATTGCTTAACTTCAGCTAATGTATATGGCAACTGTAATTGTAAATATGTTATTTAATTATTAATCGAATGTTATGTACTGTTTAGCTAAAAGGGGAGGAATTGTAGTGTATGTACTTTGAAGAAGGAACTATATTCTGCAGCCCCTGTATACTGCAGTACCAGTAGTGACCACCCCTGTATATAAGCCTGTGTAGTAACTTTGTATAGTAGTTCCAGTTTTGTCTCCATTCAGTAAACACCTGTTATAACCAACTCCTGCAGTCTGTGTCTCAATTACACACGGATGTTACAGATGGGATCGGCCAGGACCGGAGAGTCAGCATCCTCAAGGTCACCTGGGTACTGGGGGCCATTCCTTCGGGTCCCAGGTGGCGGTGGCCTCCTGCCACCCGAAATCCCACTCCTGCCTATGAAGGTGAGGACCGGGAGTTATAATTGGTATCTTAGCTGACAGCAAAGGATATTCCTCTGCTGGGGCAGTTGCTATAACTAAACAGAGATAGACCTGGTTATGCGAGGCAGTTTATCTGAAGTGTAACACTGGCCTAACACCCACATCCCATGCCACGCCAGGAACTAAAATTAAGTGCTGGAGGTGATACAGTAGTTGCACAGGAAACACACTATATAACTTGCATTTATATAGCGCCTTTCAAAGCCTCAGGATATCCCAAAGCGCTTTACATCCAATTAGGTACTTTTTGAAGTGTAGTGATTGTTGTAATGTAGGAAATTTGCACAGAGCAAACTCCCACAAACAGCAATATGAAAACAGCAATGTGATAATGACCAGATAATCTGTTTTAATCTGTTTTAATGATGCCGGTTGAGGGATAACTATCGGCCAAGACTCCCCTGCTCTTCTCCAAAATAGTGCCCTGGGATCTATTGCAGACGGGGCCTCGGATTAATGTCTCACATCAAAAGACGGCACCACCAAGAGTGCAGCGCTCGCTCAGTACTATACTGGAAGTGTCAGCCTAGATTTTGTGCTCAAGTCCCTGGTGTGGGGTTTGAAGCATCTGACTCAAAGACAGGTGTACTACCACTGTATCCCATGGAGCATATTAACAGGAAAGGCCAGTCGACATTTTCAGGGCAGACCATCTGAGCGAGAGGAGAGGAAGATTCTCGCAAGTAACAATAGTGTGTAACTATTTTAAAAAGGTGGTAGTGAGAATACACCTGACATCGGCAGTGGGAAAATGCTAGAGTCCATTATAAAAGATGTAATAGCAGAGCACTTGGAAAACAGTGACAGGATCGGACAAAGTCAACTTGGATTTACAAAAGGTAAATCATGCTTGACTAATCTATTGGAATTTTTTGAGGATGTGACTGGTAGAATAGATAAGGGAGAACCAGTGGATGTGGTGTATATTATGTCCGTGTATAATTGAGACACGGACTGCAGGAGTTGATTATAACAAGTCTTTACTGAATGGAGACAACCTGGAAACTGAAAACTACAGAAGCCTGCTAGAGCCTTTTATACAGGGGTGGTCACTGCCGGTACTGCAGCCTGAGACCAGTTATTCCCTTAAAGGTACATACACAACAATTCCTCCCCTTTTAGATAAACAGTACATAACATTCATTTAACAACTAAATAATAACTAATTACAATTACAATTATGGTTGCTAGATACATTGGTTGAAGTTAAGCAATGATAAGTTCAGTCTTTGAGGAGGCTTCCTGATTCTGTCTGGATAACGCCTATTTGGGATATCAGGTTCTTCTGGCAAGGTTGAGTCGGGATCAATGTCGTGTTTGGTTTGTCTGCTTCCAATATCACCGATTCTGCGGTAGATGCAATTGGTACTTCGGTTTCATTGCCAGGTGTATCAGATCGTGGTGTGGAGTTGACATTTTCCAGTGACTCTAGAATCTGGTCAGCATGGCGTCTTACAGTGCTCTCTCCAACGTCCACGGTATACATTAGAGGTCCTTGCCATGTACAGATCGTTCCTGGCTGCCATTTCTGTAGTGTATGTGCCTTTAAGAGCCCCCTGTGTACTGTAATACCGGTAATGGCCACTCAGGCTATATAAGCCTGTATATTGTGTTGTATCAGTTAGTTCACCTCCAGACTTTGTTCAGTAAACACCTGTGAAACCAACTCCTGCCTTCAGTGTCTCTATTAACACACGGACACAACAGTGGTGATGAATTGGAAACGGACTTACCTGCAATTCGGCAGCACCTCAAGGACATCGATTCCTCAGGCGTCCAAAGTCGAAGAGAAGCAAGAAAAAAAAAAAAAACCTGTGGTTTCACCAGCTAGCCGAGCTGGTGGCAGGTACTGCAATAATCCTTCCTGGGCGGTGGGCTGGGGCTCCATCGGCTAGCTCTGCAGCGAGGCCAAGCAGCGAAGGCGGAGGCAAGCAGAAACAAACGGGGGGGGGGCAGCACTCGGGAGACGGCCGGCGCTGCAAGCAGGTTGGCGTTCAGACCTAGCAGAGAGAGTCCAGCGGGAACGAGTCTCCAACTGTAAATTAAAAAAAATTTTAAAATAAAAACCGCGGAAAACAGCGTTGTCATCGGCAGCAGCGGTGGGAAAGCGCGGGAAGCGCCATATCTTTTCTGCAGGAAAGAAAGAAAAGCGCGGGAAGCGCCATTTTTTTTCCAGGATGCCTAAGGCTGGCAATATTGATGCTTTTGATAACGATATAGAGGATTGGATCACATATGTGGAAAGAGTGGAGGTATATTGCACCGCAAATGGAATAGAAAATGATAAAAAGGCGTCAGTACTTCTAAATCTAATGGGCGCAAAGACATACGGGCTGTTACGAAACTTAATCACTCCAGCCAAACCAAAGGACAAGAATTTTAAGGAAATTGTTGATACCCTACAGGAGCACTTAAACCCAACACTGCTGCTGATAGCGGAACGATTCAAATTCTTCAAGAGGAATCAAAACAAGAATGAAAGTAACGCTGATTACCTCACCGAATTAAGAAAGCTATCAAAGCACTGCCAATTCGGGGCAGGACTGGCAGATTATCTTCGAGACAAATTCGTGTGCGGTCTCCTAAGTGAAGGAACACAGAAAAGGCTGCTTTCTGAGAAAGATTTGACACTGGACAAGGCTTTCAGTATGGCTGTATCATACGAAGCAGCCGCAAGAGGAGCTGCAGAGATACAGCAAAAGACACAGGACTTCGGCACCCATGAAATGACACAGGGTTTCGAGAGATGTTATCGCTGCGGCAGATCCACCCATGACCAGAGGGACTGCTGGTTCAAGGACAAAGCATGCAGGCAATGCGGAAAGATTGGACACATTGCACGGGTATGCCGATCTGGACAAAAAAAATCCACGGACAGGAAAAAAAAATCAATAAAGAAAAGTACAGAAAGGTACAAATGATGACGGACAGTAGCTCCGAAGACCAGAAGAGCGATAGCGACTCCGGAAACAAGAGACTAAGCTGTCTCAAATTACATAATGTAATTGCCAAAGAAGATTACCAGACCATTTGGGTTACCCTCACGATAGCAGGGTCCTCAGTTAAAATGGAGCTAGATACAGGATCAGCTCTGACCGTCATAAATCGACGGGATTACGAGCGGCTATTTCCGCATATACATTTAAAAGACACATCCATTATCTTGAAAACATATACGGGGCAGAAAGTATACCCCAAAGGAAAAATAAGGGTGCCTGTTGTATACAACGGCAAGGAAATACAGAAGTTGTATTTATACGTTCTACAGGATGGTGGTCCACCGCTGTTGGGACGTGAATGGATCAGGAAGATATGTTTAGACTGGCACTCCATTCAGGCACTGACGGTGACCAGTAAGGAAAAAAATGATGATGACGTCATACCTGAACGATTAAAAGACATCTTGGCCAACGCCAAGGAAGTGTTTCAAGAGAAACTAGGAACCTTGAAAGGCACCACCGCCTCAATAAAAGTGGAAGATGCGGCAATTCCCAAGTTTTTTAAGGCAAGGCCGGTGCCATACGCAATTCGTCCAGCAGTCGAGGCAGAGCTGGAGAATTTGGAAAAGGCAGGCGTATTATCCAAGATAGATTGGAGCGAGTGGGCAACACCCATCGTCCCGGTCATGAAGAAAACGTTGAATAATGATAAATCTGAAGAACAGAGAAAAATTCGCATCTGTGGAGACTTCAAGGTGACTGTAAACCCGGTCCTTCACACGGTACAGTATCCTCTTCCGAGGATAGAAGATATTTTTGCCTCACTATCCGGAGGGAAACGTTTCACCAAAATTGACTTGGCACAGGCATATCTACAGATGGAGGTTGAAGAGGCCTCTAAAAAGTATCTCACGACAAATACACACAAAGGCCTGTACCAGTACAATCGACTGGTTTTCGGAGTAGCATCAGCTCCAGCGATCTGGCAAAGAGCTATGGAGCAAGTCCTCCAAGGGATTCCGGGGACTCAATGCTACCTAGACGACATCCTTGTAACAGGAGAAAACGACAACGAGCACCTTGCCAATTTGGAGCAGGTGCTCACTAGGCTGAGAGAACGGGGCCTACGAGCAAATCGCCCCAAGTGCGAATTTTTCCAGAATCAAATATCATATTGTGGCCACATAATTAATAAGGAAGGGTTGCATAAGTCACCTGAAAAAATTGAAACGGTCATAAAAGCCCCAGCACCTGAAAATGTTTCACAATTAAGGTCGTTCCTGGGATTAATAAATTACTATCATAAATTTTTACCGAACTTATCAACTCTTCTGCACCCTCTTAATGAACTGCTACAAACAGGAGTAATTTGGAAATGGAGCGAAGACTGTAAACGTGCCTTCCATAAATGCAAAGACTTAATCACGTCCAAGGAAGTTTTGGCTCATTACAACCCATCACTGCCAATCAGACTGGCGTGCGATGCATCCCCTTATGGCGTAGGAGCGGTATTATCGCATAGATTCCCTGATGGCTCGGAACGGCCGATAGCTTTTGCGTCACGCTCATTGAACTCAGCTGAGCGTAACTATGCCCAAATCGACAGGGAAGCACTCAGCCTGGTATGGGGAGTGAAGAAATTCAACCATTACCTACACGGACAAAAAATTACCTTGTTGACTGACCATCAACCCCTCATCTCCATATTCAACCCTAAAAAGGGTGTTCCCATTATGACAGCGCAAAGGCTACAGAAGTGGTCCCTTTTTCTAGGGGCACACCAATATAACATAGAATACAAAGGATCAAAACAGCATGGGAATGCTGACGGTTTATCGCGCCTACCGTTGCCAACGGTAGAAGAGGCACCTACAGTAGACCCAGTGGAGATGTTCCACTCTACCATAGTCGAATGTCTACCAGTAACAAATTCTGCCATTGAAAGGGAAACGAGAAATGACCCGACTCTCTCACGAGTCTACGATTTAACAGTGAAGGGATGTCCAGCACATGGCGAACCACTGTTGCCAGCATTCTCGCAAAGAAGAGAACAGCTGTCAGTGTGCCGAGGAACCTTGATGTGTGGATCCAGAGTGGTGATTCCACCCAAACTCCAGGATAAAGTTCTAAAGGAGCTTCACGAGGGGCATCTGGGTGGAGTGAAAATGAAGAACCTAGCCAGGGCGTTTTTATGGTGGCCAGGTATCGATGGAGACATCGAAGAAATGACCAAGAGCTGCCTAGGATGCCAGAAGGTCCAAAACGCTCCACCACAAGCCCCTCTACATCCATGGGAGTGGCCCTCATCTCCATGGCAAAGGGTACACATCGACTTTGCTGGTCCATTTATGAACTCAATGTTCTTAATCGCGGTTGATGCACACTCCAAGTGGCCGGAGGTAATAAAGATGTCCTCCACCACCACGGAAAAAACCATCACAGTATTAAGGACCATATTTGCCAGGAATGGGCTGCCTGAACAGATCTGTTCTGATAATGGACCGCAATTTGTGTCCGAAGAATTCAGGGAGTTCTTAAAAAACAATGGGGTTAAGCACTACACGTCCGCCCCATACCATCCCGCCACCAATGGGTTGGCTGAAAGGTTTGTCCAGACCTTCAAGAAAGCCATAAAGGCCATGGGTAATGAAGACATAAAACTTCAGCATAAGGTGGATAACTTCTTGTTTGCATACAGGAATGCAACACATATGGTTACAAACCAAACTCCCGCCATGATGTTCTTCAATAGAAGCCTAAGATGCCGGCTGGATTTGATCAAGCCAAACATCAGAAGGGATGTGGAGAACCGGCAATTTCAAGGCATGAATGAAAGGCCAACTAGAACCTTCCAGATAGGTCAACAAGTTTTGGCCCGGGACTACCGTACCGAGAAATGGCAGCCTGGAACTATCTGCACACGACTAGGACCGCTGATGTATACCGTGGACATTGGAGAAAGCATAATAAGGCGCCATGCTGACCAAATCATAGAGTCATCCGAAAAGGGACAACCTACACCACAACTCTATACGCCTAATGATGAAGTAGAGATACCCATAGTATCTACCTCCGATCCGGTGATACTGGAACCAGATGAACCCGACACTGGCATTCAAGCCGAATCAGCCTTGCCAAAAGAACCTACTACACCACCAGAAACTACTACACCACCGAGGCGTTATCCGGACCGAGTCAGGAAGCCTCCAGAGAGACTAACTTATAATTGATTAACTGCAGCAATGTGTAGATTATTGTTCTTGTAACATGTAATTAATGATTACTTAAAATATTATGTACTGGTTGGCTAAAAGGGGAGGAATTGTAGTGTATGTGCCTTTAAGAGCCCCCTGTGTACTGTAATACCGGTAATGGCCACTCGGGCTATATAAGCCTGTATATTGTGTTGTATCAGTTAGTTCACCTCCAGACTTTGTTCAGTAAACACCTGTGAAACCAACTCCTGCCTTCAGTGTCTCTATTAACACACGGACACAACAATTTCTCTGTGCGGTAGTCCCGGGCCAAAACTGGTTGACCTATCTTAAAACTCCTGGTCGGCCTTTCATTCATATTTTGAAACTGCCTGTTCTCCACATCTCTTCTGACGTTTGGCTTAACCAAATCCAAGCAGCATCGTAGTCTTCGATTGAAGAACATCATGGCTGGAGTTTGGTTGGTAACCGCATGTGTCGCATTCCGGTAGGCAAACAAAAGGTTATCCACCTTGTGTTGTAGGGGTATATCTTCATTACACATTGCCTTGATAGCCTTCTTGAATGTTTGAACAAACCTCTCGGCCAATCCATTAGTGGCTGGATGATATGAGGCGGATGTGTAATGCTTAACACCATTGTTCTTTAAGAACCTCAGGAACTCTTCAGACACAAACTGTGGTCCATTGTCAGAGCAAATCTGTTCAGGCAGCCCATTCCTGGCGAGTATGGTTCGTAAGACTGTGATAGTTTTTTCTGTGGTGTTTGAGGACATTTTTATTACCTCTGGCCACTTTGAATGTGCATCCACCGCAATTAAAAACATCGAGTCCATAAAGGGACCAGCAAAATCAATGTGCACCCTTTGCCATGGAGATGAGGGCCACTCCCATGGATGTAGAGGGGCTTGTGGTGGGGCGTTTTGGCCTTCTGGCATCCTGTACAGCTCTTGGTCATCTCTTCGATTTCTCTATCGATTCCCGGCCACCACACAAATGCTCTGGCTAAGTTGTTCATTTTTACCCCTCCCAGATGACCCTCATGAAGCTCATTGAGCACTCTATCCTTCAATTTGGGTGGAATTACTACTCTGGATCCACACATCAAGGTTCCTCTGCACACTGACAGCTGTTCTCTTCTCGGCGAGAATGCTGGCAGCAGTGGTTCGCCATGTGCTGGCCATCCCTCCACCGTTAAATCATAGACCCAGGAGAGTGTCGGGTCATTTCGTGTTTCCTTTTCTATGTTTGCATTCGTCACAGGGAGACATTCGACTATAGTTGAGTGGGCTAACTCCACTGGATCCACTGCCAGTTCTTCTTCCACCGTCGGCAACGGTAGGCGCGACAATCCATCAGCATTCCCATGCTGTTTAGTTCCTTTGTACTCGATGTCATATTGGTGTGCCCCTAGGAAAAGGGACCACCTCTGTAGCCGTTGTGCCGTCATTATCGGTACGCCCTTCTGAGGGTTGAAAATGGAGACGAGAGGTTGATGATCAGTTAGTAGAGTAAATTTCTGACCGTGCAGGTAGTGATTGAACTTCTTCACCCCCCACACCAGGCTGAGGGCCTCTCTGTCAATCTGGGCGTAGTTACGCTCGGCTGAAGTTAACGAGCGTGACGCAAAAGCTATCGGCCTCTCTGAACCATCAAGGAATTTATGTGACAGTACCACCCCAATGCCGTAGGGAGACGCATCACACGCCAGTCTTATCGGTAGTGATGGGTTGTAGTGAGCCAATACTTCTCTTGAAGTGATTAGGTACTTACTCTTCCAAAAGGCCCGCTTACATTCATCGCTCCATTTCCGTGCTACTCCCGTTCGTAGTAGGGCGTTCAGTGGATGCAGAATTGTGGACAAATTCGGCAAAAACTTATGGTAGTAATTCACCAATCCGAGGAATGACCTCAGTTGCGACACATTTTCAGGCGCTGGAGCCATAACTACCACTTCAATTTTGTCAGGGGACTTATGCAACCCCTCTTCATCAATCACGTGGCCACAATACGATATCGGTTTCTTAAAAAACTCGCACTTAGGGCGATTGGCTCGTAGCCCATGTTCACGTAGTCCAGTGAGCACCTGCTCTAGGTTGGCAAGGTGTTCACTGTCATCTTCACCTGTCACTAGGATGTCGTCCAAGTAACACTGAGTCCCTGGAATCCCTTGCAGGACTTGTTCCATCACTCTTTGCCATATCGCCGGAGCTGATGCTACTCCAAATACCAGTCGATTATACTGGTAAAGACCTTTGTGAGTGTTTATCGTGAGATACTTCCTAGAGGATTCTTCAACCTCCATCTGCAAATATGCTTGTGCTAGGTCAATTTTTGTAAAACGCTTCCCTTCAGATAGTGAGGCGAAGATATCTTCTATCTCTGGAAGAGAATATTGTACTGTGTGAAGGATTGGGTTCACCGTCACCTTGAAGTCCCCACAGATGCGAACCTTCCTTGGCTCCTCAGACTTATTGTTTAACATTTTCTTCATGACAGGAACGATGGGTGTCGCCCACTCGCTCCAGTCTACCTTAGATAACACGCCTGCATTCTCCAGATTCTCCAGCTCTGCCTCGACGGCTGGGCGAATTGCATATGGTACCGGTCTTGCTTTGAATAACTTGGGAATTGCATTCTCCTCTATTTTTATCGAGGCGGTTACGCCTTTAAGAGTGCCCAGTTCTTGTTGAAATACCTCTTTGGCGTCAGCTAAGATTGTTGACAATCGTCCAGGAGTGACGTCGTCATCCTTTTTACCAGCCACCGTCAGTGCCTGAATGGAGTGCCAGTCTAAACTTATCTTTCTGATCCATTCACGTCCCAATAACGGTGGTCCACCATCTTGCAGAATGTAGAGATACAATTTCCGTATTTTCTTGCCGTTGTATGCGACAGGCACCCTTATTTTTCCTCTGGGGTATACTTTTTGCCCCGTATACGTCCTCAAGACAATGGATGTCTCTCTCAAGGGTATGTGTGAGAATAGCCGCTCGTCGTCTCCTCGATTCATGACGGTTAGAGCTGATCCTGTATCCAATTCCATTTTGACTTGGGACCCTGCTATCGTGAGGGTGGCCCAAATGGTTCGGTGATCCTCTTTTGTGATTACGTTGTGAAGTTTGAGACAGCTTAGTCTCTTGTTCCCGGATTCACTATCGCTCATCTGGTCTTCGGAACTACTGTCCGTCATCTTTTGTACTTTCCTGTACGGTTCCTTAGTAGCCTTTTTGTTGTCGTTGGTCTTCTTCCCAGACCTGCAAACTCATGCAATGTGTCCCATCTTTCCGCATTGCCTGCATATTTTGTCTTTGGACCAGCAGTCCTTCTGGTCATGGTTTGTTCTGCCGCAGCGATAACATTTTGCAAATCCCCGTGTCATTTCGTGGGTGCCGTATTCCTGTGGCTTTTGTTGTATTTCCGCAGCTCCCCTTCCTGCTGCTTCGTACGATACTGCCACGCTGAAAGCCTTATCTAGCATCAGCTCTTTCCCTGAGAGTAACCTCTTCTGGTTTCCTTCACTCAGGAGTCCACAGACAAATTTGTCCCGTAAGGTATCTGCCAGTCCTGCTCCGAACTGGCAGTGCTTTGATAGCTTGCGTAGTTCCGTAAGGTAATCAGCATTGCTCTCATTTTCATGCTGATTTCTCCTGTGGAATTTAAATCTTTCTGCTATCAGCAGCGGTGTAGGATTTAGGTGTTCCTGTAGGATAGCAACAATTTCGTTAAAACTCTTCGCCTTCGGTTTGGCTGGAGTAATCAGGTCCCGCAATAGGCCGTACGTTCTTGCGCCCATTAAATTTAGCAATACCGATGCCTTTTTCTCATCGGCTATTTCGTTTGCCTCGCAATATACCTCGACTCTTTCCACATACGTGGTCCAGTCTTCTATTGCATTATCGAAGGCAGTGATATCGCCAGTCTTTGGCATCTTGAAAATCTAAGATGGCACCTCCCGTGCTTTGCCTTCGTTCCCGATGGATCAAAATGGCGCCTCCCACGCTTTTCCTTCTTCCCCGCCGAGTTAAGATGGTGCTTCCCGCGCTTTCCCGCCGCTGCCGCAGCTGCCAACGCTGTTGCTGGCGATTATATTTATTTTACTATCCTGTAATGGCGACGCCCTATGGTCTTTGCGCCTCCGCGATCGCTGCTGCTAACGCCGCTCTCCGCTGTATTTTTATTTTTCTATCGCGCTTCAATATTTGCTCCGTTAATTGATGAACCGTTCCCATCGTGGAGCAGACCCTCTGGGACACTTCCCTCCCTCTTCTTAGGTCCGAACGCTGCCCGGCTTTGAAGCACCGGCCGCGCCCTGTGTGCTCCACCCTCTCTCTCTCTCTTTGCTTTCCGACTCGCTGCCTGGCCCCGTTGCAGAGCCACCCGATCGAGCTCTAGCCCGCCGCAGCCCAGGAAGGATCAGTGCACTACCTGCCACCAGCCCGATTAGCTGGGAAACCACAGACTGGAGAATCAAGCCAGGCTCTCGACAGTCTCTCCTGCACTTTTCAATTCGATGATTTGGAGGGCAGTTGCCCACGGTCGACGCCCGTTTCTCGAGTTACTTTGGATTTTTTTTTTCTTTCTTCTGGCTTCGACCTTCAATAACGTCGTCTGAGGTGCTGCCGAGTTGCAGGTAAGTTCGTTTCTTACTCGTCGCCAGTATTATGTCCGTGTATAATTGAGACACGGACTGCAGGAGTTGATTATAACAAGTCTTTACTGAATGGAGACAACCTGGAAACTGAAAACTACAGAAGCCTGCTAGGGCCTTTTATACAGGGGTGGTCACTGCCGGTACTGCAGTCTGAGACCAGTTATTCCCTTAAAGGTACATACACAACAGTGTATTTGGACTTTCAGAAGGCTTTTGATAAGGTCCTGCATAAGAGATTAGCGGGGTAAGGTACTGACTTGGATAGAGAACTGGTTGGCAGACAGGAAGGAAGAGTTGGAATAAACGGTTCTTTTTCCGAGTGGCAGGCAGTGACTAGTGGGGTACTGCAGGGATCGGTGCTAGGACCCCAGCTATTCACAATATATATAAATGATCCAGATGAGGGAACTTGATGTAATATCTCCAAGTTTGCAGACAACACAAAGCTGGGTGGGCGAGTGTGCTGTGAGGAGGATGTCATGAAACTCCAGTACGATTTGGACAGGTTGGGTGATTGGGCAGAAACATGGCAAATGCACTATAATGTGGATAAATGTGAGGTTAGCAGTGGAAAGCAGTGACAGGATCAGACAAAGTCAACATGGATTTACAAAAGGTAAATCGTGCTTGACTAATCTACTGGAATTTTTTGAGGATGTAACTGGTAAAATAGATAAGGGAGAACCAGTGGATGTTGTGTATTTGGACTTTCAGAAGGCTTTCGATAAGGTCCCGCATAAGAGATTGGCGTGCAAAATTCAGGCACATGGGATTGGGGGCAAGTTATTGACTTGGATAGAGAACTGGTTGGCGGATAGAAAGCAAAGAGTTGGAATAAACGGGTCGTTTTCCGAGTGGCAGGCAGTGACTAGTGGGGTACCGCAAGGATCGGTCCTAGGACCCCAGCTGTTCACAATATATATTAATGATCTGGACGAGGGAATTGGATGTAATATCTCCAAATTTGCAGACGACACAAAGCTGGGTGGGAGGGTATGCTGTGAGGAGGATGTTGTGAAACTCCAGTACGATTTGGACAGGTTGGGTGATTGGGCAGAAACATGGCAAATGCACTATAATGTGGATAAATGTGAGGTTATCCACTTTGGTGGCAAAAACAGGAAGGCAGATTATTATTTGAATGGCAATATATTGGGAGAAGGGGAAGTGCAAAGAGACCTGGGTGTTCTTGTGCACCAGTCGCTGAAGGTAAGCATGCAGGTGGAGCAGGCGGTTAAGAAGGCAAATGGTATGTTGGCCTTCGTAGCAAGAGGGTTCGAGTACAGGAACAAGGATGTTTTGCTGCAATTGTACAGGGTCTTGGTGAGGCCACACCTTGAGTATTGTGTGCAGTTTTGGTCGCCTTATCTGAGGAAGGACGTTCTTGCCATGGAAGGAGGGCAGCGAAGATTCACCAGGCTGATACCTGGGATGGCAGGAATGACGTATGAGGAGAGATTGTGTCGACTGGGCTTATACTCACTGGAGTTTAGAAGATTGAGAGGGGATCTCATCGAAACTTATAAAATTCTGTCAGGCCTGAACAGACTAGATGCAGGAAGGATGTTTCCGATGGCCGGGGAGTCCAGAACCAGGGGTCATAGTCTAAGGATAAGGGGTAAGCCATTTAGGACTGAGATGAAGAGGAATTTCTTCACCCAGAGAGTGGTGAACCTGTGGAATTCTCTGCCACAGAGGGCGGTGGAGGCCAGTTCATTAAATATATTCAAGAAGGAGTTGGATATATTTCTTAAGGCTAAAGGGATCAAGGGATATGGGGAGAAGGCAGGGACAGGGTACTGAATTTGGATGATCAGCCATGATCTCATTGAATGGCGGAGCAGGCTCGAGGGGCCGAATGGCCTACTCCTGCTCCTATCTTCTATGTTTCTATGTTTCTATGTAGGAGGGTGCAGAGAAACTCCAGTATGATTTGGACAGGTTGAGTGATTAGGCAGATGCATGGCAGATGCAGTATAATGTGGATAAATGCGAGGTTATCCACGTTGGTGGCAAAAACAGGGGAAGTGCAACGAGACCTGGGTGTCCTTGTGCACCAGTCACTGAAGGTAAGCATGCAGGTGCAGCAGGCAGTTAAGAAGGCAAATGGTATGTTGGGCTTCATAGCAAGAGGATTCGAGTACAGGAGCAAGGATGTCTTACCGCAGTTGTACAGGGCCTTGGTGAGACCACACCTTGAGTATTGTGTGCAGCTTTGGTCACCTTATCTGAGGAAAGATGTTCTTGCCATGGAGGCAGTGCAGCGAAGATTCACCAGACTGATACCTGGGATGGCAGGAATGACGTATGAAGAGAGATTGGGTCGACTGGGCTTATACTCGCTAGAGTTTAGAAGAATGAGAGGGGATCTCATTGAAACTTATAAAATTCTAGCAGGACAAGACAGACTAGATGCAGGAAGGATGTTCCCGATGGTCGGGGAGTCCAGAACCAGGGGTCACAATCTAAGGATAAGGGGTAAGCCATTTAGGACAGAGATGAGGAGGAATTTCTTCACCCAGAGAGTGGTGAACCTGTGGAATTCTCTACCACAGAAGGCAGTAGAGGTCAATTCATTAAATATATTCAAGAAGGAGTTAGATATATTTCTTAAGGCTAAAGGGATCAAGGGATATGGGGAGAAAGCAGGGATGATCAGCCATGATCTCATTACATGGCGGAACAGGCTTGAGGGGCCGAATGGCCTACTCCTGCTCCTATCTTCTATGTTTCTATGTAACCATCTTCCTGGGGGAAAAGTAATTTGACAATAATATTCCTGAATTTTACCTCACATCTCATACCTGAAAGAGTCAGAGTTAAAATGAAAGACATGTTCCTTTCCAAAATGAAGGTTGGAGATGAATTGTCACAGGATTCACTAGGCCTCTATTCCCTAGAGTTTAGAAGAATGAGAGGTGATCTCATTGAAACATATTAAAATCCTTAAGGGGCTTGAGAAGGTAGATGCTGGGAGGGTGTTTCCCCTGGCTGGGGTCTAGAACCAGGGTTCACAGTCTCAGAATAAGGGGTTGACCATTTTGGACTGAGATGAGGAGAAATTTCTTTACTTAAAGGGTGGTGAATCTTTAGAATTCTCTACCCCAGAGGGCTGTGGAGGCTCAGTCATTGTGTATATTCAAGATAGAGATCAATAATTTTTTGCATTCTAAGGGAATCAAGGGATATGGGGATAGTGCAGGAAAGTGGAGTTGAGGTAGAAGATCAGCCAGGATCTTATTGAATGGTGGAGCAGGCTCAAAGGGCTGAATGGCCTACTCCTACTCCTATTTCTTAAGTTCTTATGGAACTAGGCCAGGTTGATTGATCTGGAAAGTTAGTTAGGATTTGAGGGCTTTGTTTTGGAGCTAATTAAATTGTATATGATCAATACATTAACTAACAGGCCCTTAGAAACTAGAAGATGCCCATCAGCATTCTATGTAATAGTTTGCACCATTGTGTCTTTAATCATGGCCAATTGACAGATCAAACTACAGAGGCATTTACTCATTTGCCCACAAAAGGGGGCTATAGTGCTGCTCAGGTGCTCCAGTTACTTTTGGAGGAGGTCGCTTAACTGATGTTTTTTCTTTGGCCACGATAAGCCTGGGCACAGTTTGTACACAGGCTCCCAGCATCCTTCAAACTGGCCAGCTACAAAGAAAAAGAAAGGAAGAACTAGCATTTATGTAGCACCTTTAACCACCTCAGGGTGTCCCAAAGCGCTTTACAGCCAATGAAGTACTTCTGAAGCGCAGTCACCGTTGAGGTGTAAGAAACACAATAGCCAATTTGTGCACAGCAAGCTCCCACAAACAACAATGTGCTAATGACCAGATCATCTGTTTTAGTGATGTTGGTTGAGGGATAAATATTGCCCAGGACACCGGGGCCAGAACTCCCCTGCTCTTCTTCGAAATAGTGCCACAGGATCTTTCACGTCCATCTGATGGGGCGTCGGTTTAACATCTCATCTGAAAGACTGAGCCTCCGACAGTGCAGCACTCCCTCAGTACTGCACTGCAGCATCAGCCTAGATTTTTTGCTCAAGTCTCTGGTGAACCCACGTCTTTCTGACTCAGAGGTGAGAGTTCAACGGAGCCACTGCAGGTTCTCTGCCATCTTTCTCTCGTTCTCTCCAAACTCATCCTTCCTATAACATCCCTCTCTTGTCCCATTCATTTCCTCGCCGCCTGACCTTTGACCATTCAACTCAACCCATCGCCACTGACTTACACTGGCTCCCCATCTCCCAATGGATCACATCTAAAATCCTCATCTTCATCTACTAATCTCTCCACAGGCTCAGCCCACCCAACCTCTGGAATCTTCCCCAGCCTTATGGTCACTCCCATACCCTCTGACGCTGGCCTCTTGCTGATGATAGCCAGCTTAGTCTTTCCACCACTGCCCTCAATTCCACCACTGTCACTGCGCTGTCCAACTACTTATCCAGCATCAAGTTGTGGCTAGCCTGAGCTTTCTCCAACTCTACACTGGGAAGGCTAAAGCCTGTTCAGGTCCTGCAGGAATTTGCCACCTTAATCCTGATTACCATCCTTCCTAGCTTCTCAAGCACCTGAGCTCGATAGTGTGTAACCTCAGTGTCCTGTTTGACCAGGTAGCATTTCGAACCCTACATCTGGTCCATTACTAAGACAGCTTTCTTCCATCTCCCTAATGTCGCCTGCCTCCGCCCCTATCTTACCTTTACCGAAGAACCTCATCCACACCTTTGTTACCTCCAGACTCTCGCCTCATCAGCCACCCAAGTTCCATCCTATACAAAATCTACCTCAACCTATCGCCTCTGTTCTTATAAACCTCCACTAATTCTCTATCCTCCACCATATTGATTTTAAAATCGACATCCTTAATTATAAACCCCCCTGTTACCTCATCTCACCCTACCACTATAACCTTCTCCAGTACTATGATTCAACTAGCACCAGCTCTGGCTTACTGTGCAACTGTTCCAATTCTGACATACTGTGCGTCCTCCTCTCTACCATTGGTGGCACCCATCACACCCCTGGGGCTATTTTCCTTAACACCGCGCCCCCCCCACCACCAAATCTCCCCTCCTACATGGGCATGTTATGACTGAAAAAGAGATGGTTGCGAGGTGATATGATTTGTGTTATTAGGATTCTAAAGGGATGAGATAATGAAGCCCATGACAAGCTGGTTCACCCTGCCCAGAACAGTAGAACCAGAGGATGCGGCCTGTGCTTAAATTCAAAACTAATCTACGAAACAATATTTCAGTGAGCGAGCAGACTATTTATGGAACAGACACCCCGGGGAGACAGTGGAAGCAGTTAGTATTGATCCATTCAGATGTAAATTAGATCGACTTCCTTCAGAAGATAACTCTTTGGGATGCAGTATGTGAGTAATTTGAGACATGACATGTGATAAATGTAGCATTACTTGGGAGGGAAAAGGTGACTTTGGACCTATGGTTCCCAAAGCTCTCCATCACTGGGGATTTTCCTTGAGTCAGGTCTGGGTCTGTTGTGGACTAATTGATGGAGATTGATTGCTTTGATTAGTCAACAACTCCATTATCGTTGTATCATACCAGGATTGTGGAAGGTGAACTAGACGGACCTTGGATCTATTTTCTGCTAGCAACAGTAATGCCATCTCTTGTGAATTAATCGTGAGACGCGCGATCTTTAATGGAAATTTAACACAACGCACGATTCAACTGAGAAATCTCGCAGTTTTTTTTTTCTCGGGGAATGACGCTGGACAAGAGTTGAACAGCACGGCGGTACTCCGATTGGTCGGTGCGTCAGCATTGGCCACGGAGATTGGAACGCTCCCCGGGGGGGAGGGGAGGTGGTGAGGGGCATGCGCTTTCTTATTGCAAAAGAATGGACAGAAGGTGTTGCTGGGAAAGATCAGCCTCGCCTTGCCTGGCGGCGTGCGTGCGTTAGCACTGCCGCATGTTCACACCGGTTGACGTAAGAAAACTACTAGGCACTTGGTCTAAGCGTTAAACAAAGCTTTAATCAACTGTTTTACAACATGGAGGTCTAGTTGTGTCCTTCACTAGTTCCTGTTAAGAATGTCCTGCGCAAGCTGGGCCTGTGCCCGAGTATTTATACTCTCCCTGGACAGCGCCACCCGTAGGCTGCTCAGTATTATTTCATAAGCCTTTCTTTCATGAATGACTGATTCATGTCACCGGGCTGCTCGTTGTATATGGTAGAGGTGCTCCATGATCGCAATCCACCTCGTCGAACGGTCCGCCGTCAGGTTCCGCCCCTTGACCACGCTCATTGGCTACTTTGCCAGCAGCTTCACTGAGCCACCGTCGTAGAGTCATAACGGCACAGAAGGCGGCCATTCGGCCCATCGAGTCCGCGCCGGCTCTCTGTAGAGCAATCCAGTCAGTCCCATTCCCCCGCTCTATCCCTGTAGTCCTCAAAAGCAATTGGCTGGCTTTGTCATCAATCGTACAAACTGACCACCGTGATCGCTGCTTTCGAGGTTAAGGAAGCGCTGTGGGGTGGGAGCAGTCACTTAGATTCGGCTTTTGCACAAATTAGGGGCGTAACTGAGGGGCGTGTGCTTTTGTAAATATTATTTATATTGTAAAAACAATTGGAATTGTTTTCACCCAGTTGAATTCTTATGAAAAGAAAGAAAGACTTGCATTTATATAGCGCCTTTCATGACCACCAGACGTCCCATACGAACATACGAATTAGGAGCAGGAGTAGAACACTCAGCCCCTCGAGCCTGCTCCACCATTCAATAACATCATGGATGATCTGATTACTCCAGATTCCCGCCTACCCCCGATAACCTTTCACCCCCTTGCTTATCAAGAATCTATCTAGCTCCGCCTTAAAAATATTCAAAGACTCTGCTTCCACCGCCCTCTGAGGAAGAGAGTTCCAAAGATTCTCTTGTAGTGTATGTAACTGTTCTACCTTTAAGAGAACTATTGTATGTAACCGTCCACCTTTAAGAGAACTATTTTAGGTGTGGCACTACTTTATCCTGGCTGCTGTATACTGTAATACCGACGGTGACCACACCGGCATATAAGTGCTGTGGCAGAATTTATTGGGCAGATTCGCCCTGACCTTCGAATAGTAAAGTCCTGTTTAAGTTACTCTTGTAGTCTGTGTATTACTTCGCTATACAACCCACAGACTTTACAGTGGCGACGAGTTCGATCTTACCCTGCGGCAACAATACTTCTGAAGAAGTAAACGAGCGTCGAAAAGAGGCACCCGCCCTCGTCGTTTTGCTGAGAGAAAACTCGAGTCTGCAGACCAAGAAAGGAGGAAGATTTCAAACACGAAGTCTTCCATCAGCAACAGGCACGGATTGTCCCTTCTGCCACGGTGGTGAGTGAGCCGATCAACACGAGAAGCAAGTCGGCCACGATGACTGTGAGTAAAGGGAAAATAGAAACAAATAAACAGAGGATAAGGGCGGTGCACTCGACCACGGTCGAGGGGGAAAGGAGCCGGACAGAAGTCGGGCCCAGAGGCGCTGAGACTGGGGCAGCGTGGAGCAGAAGCCGCGGTACAAGCGGGCTGGGGAGCGTCGTGAGACGACTAGACCGCGACGGCGAAAAAGGCTGGACAAATACCGCGACCACGAGGCGCTGCGACCGGGATCGTAAGGCGCGGGAAGATATAAACATAAATAAGCCACGGAGAACTCAGCCACAGCCGGGGAGGAAAGCACCGGACTGCGAGAAGCTGGGAGGCGCGATTGGGGTGAAAAAGGCCAGACAGTGACTGAGGCCACGAAGCGCTGCAACCGGATCGTAAGGCGCGGGAAGAGATAAAAATAAATAAACCGCGGAGAACGCAGCCGCAGCCGGGGAGGAAGCACCAGACTGCGAGAGGCTGGGAGGAGCGATTGGGGGAAAAAGGTCGGACAGTGACCGAGGCCATGAAGCGCTGCGACTGGGATCGTAAGGCGCGGGAAGAGATAAAATAAATAAATCGCGGAGAACTCAGCCGCAGCCGGGGAGGGAAGCACCAGACTGCGAGAGGGCTGGGAGGCGCGATTGAGAGCCGCGCGAGCGGGAGAGACAGAGCCCGAGCGAGAGCCGCGCAAACGGGAGAGACAGAGCCCGAGAGAGAGCGAGCGAGAGCCGCGCGAGCGGGAGAGACAGAGCCCGAGGAAGACTGAGCGAGATCCAGCCCAGCGGCTGAAACTGTTCGCCGTCAACGGGTTGTATCCAGCACCGGAGAGACAGAGCCCGAGCGAGGGAGACTGAGCGAGATCCAGCCAGCGGCTGAGACCGTTCGCCGTCAACGGGTTGTACCCAGAGTCGGTTGCCCGGCCGAGAGAAGGGAACGCGCTGAAGCCGAAGAGCAGGCTGCGAACCCCGAAAGCCAGCGGCCGTCGCCCGAGGGAAAAGCTTACCCCTCCCGCCAGGGGAAGAAAAGCGGGAACCGCCATCTTGAAAGTGGGCGGGGAAAGAAGATAAGCGCGGGAAACCGCCATCTTGGAAAAAAAAAGAGTTAAAGAAATATTTCGTTGTTGTTTATCAGGGAGGTGAAGATGCCTAAGCGTGGTAACATCAACGATTTCGATTCCGAGGTAGAAGATTGGGCCACGTATGTAGAACACATTGAGATATATTGTGAGGCCAATAAAATAGAGGATGATGATAAAGCTATAACCTTGCTAAACTCGATGGGGGCGAAGACATACGGGCTATTGAAGCATCTTCTAGCACCAGTTAAACCGGCGGATCAAACCTTCGATAATATTGTTGCTGTTCTGAAGGATCACTTGAACCCCACACCGCTGATGTTGGCGGAACGATTCAAATTTTATGCGAGAACGCAACGGAAAGAGGAAAGCAACGCGGAATACTTGGTCGAATTGCGTAGGCTAGCGAAATACTGCCAGTTTGGAGGAAATCTGACAGAGGCATTGCGAGACAAGTTCGTGTGCGGGTTGTCGAAGGAAGGAACGCAAAAGCGACTGCTCGAAGAGAACGACCTTACACTGGATAGGGCTGTCCTTATTGCAGCATCACACGAAGCCGCAGCGAAAGGAACTGCGGAAATGCAGCTGAAGGCAGCGGTCCTCAGTGTGGATCAAATTACTTCGGGTGCAACGAAATGTTATCATTGTGGGAAGACAACACACGACCAGAACCAATGCTGGTTTAAAAACCAGGACTGTAGGAAATGTGGCAAACTGGGTCACATAGCCAAAGTATGCCGGTCAGGGAAGAAGACCAACAGCCAAAAAAAAAAGCCATCACAGGAAAAGTACAACAAAGTACACAAGGTGGTTGAGAAGAGTTCAGATGAACAGAATTCGGATTCAGACCCAAGCGGCCAGGAACTGGGTAGTCTGAGAATTCATAATGTGAGTAAGGAAGCTGACCTACAAACTATCTGGGTCATGCTAAAAATAGCCGGAGTCCAAGTGAGAATGGAATTGGACACTGGATCAGCCCTATCAGTCATAAATCGAAGGGATTACAACCGGCTATTCTCACATATACCCTTGAGAGACACCAAGTTCGTATTGCAGACATACACGGGGCATAAAGTATACCCCATGGGAAAGATAAGAGTCAAGGTGAGAGACAGGGGCAAATAATACCCCGGAATGGACTTATACGTACTACCTGAGGGAGGACCACCACTTCTAGGACGGGAGTGGATCAAGAAAATAGACATGGAATGGCATTACCTCAAAGCAATAACGAGTGAGGACTCGAGGCAGACAATCAGCTCAGACTCTGAAACGGATGACGATAAGACCAGCCCAAGCATGAAAGACAAGTCTAAAATGAACTTGCTGACTAAGGTTGGTAGAACGAATGTGGGCATAAAGGCTTATGCTCCAGAGGAGAACAAAGTTTCAGAACAGAATTCCTCTGAACAACAACAACATAGCTTGACAGAGTATTCTGAGTCTGTTCAAGTTACAGACATATATATTACTGAGGAACATCGAGCTCGAACGCAAACTTATTTCAGATTACGACAGCAATTAGAACAATTGAATTGCCGTCTCGAGCAAGAGATGAAAGCAATGAAAAAGTTCTATGATACCGAATGGGAGAATCTGGAAAGACAACAGAAGCAGCTGGGGAAGAAAAGGGAGCAGGAGCACACAAACCGTCTGCACGAGGAGGCCACACGAATCAAAGCTGATTCGGCTTCTGAAGGGGTGTGCTCCAATCCGGTGGAACAAGATGTGCCGCAACTGAAGGCGCTGGTTAGCAGGTTGCAGGCAGAAAAAGCTGAGTTGGTCGACATGACTTCCGAGCTCCTACTGAAGTTGGGTGCAGCATCACCGGACGATTCATTTGTGGAAATTCGAATGATGGGGGCTGTGGATGATGGCGAAGTAGAAGCAGCAAAGGAGCCCCAGGACAAGGTTCTAAACAGCCCTGCAGCTAATGGAAAAGGGATGAGGACAGAAGAGTTAACAGTCAGCCAACTCCTCCAGGGCAAGGTTATAAACAGCCCTGTAGTTAATGGAAAAGGGATGATGGCAGAAGAGTTAACAGTCAGCCAACTCATTCATATGCTGAGGGATAAAACTCTAAAATGGGAAAAACTTAAATACGAGCCTCAATCTTCAAAGGGAAGGGAGCTCTCAAAAGTCATTGGAAGAGCTGAGGTGGCAACCCAGACTGAGAAGTCTGCAGCAGAACAGCCCTTGGATGCCAAAAGTACGCTGACGCACGGCAATGTAGAACAACAGAATACTGAAACAGCTACTGCAGTAGAGGGATTGAATAGTCCGATCAATCAATCTCCGAATGAAGTTGAAGTATTGAAATCACAAATGAGGTCATTAGTAAAAGACTTGCAGGAAGCCCAGAAAAAGCGGGATGAATCTGAACGCATGATGAAGTCTCTTCAGGACAGGTGTCGGGATTTGGAACAAAAGTCGGCTAACGTCCAGCTGGGTAAGGAGGAAATAGAAGACCCTCTCGCTGGCCTAGCTCAGGACGACACCGAATATTACCATGATCTGTTGAGTGACACTGAATATTACGAGGACCTGGTCTGCCCAGCTTGTGCCGAGAACTCCCAAAGTGCCGAAATCAGGATGAATCACTTAAAGTCTAAGGAACATAGGGAGATGGTGGCGTTACAGCTGGCAGCTGACAATGGAGCCCCGAGAGTCTCCAAGAAGCAAAAAAGGAAAAGACGAAGCAGAAGATGATAACCATCTGAACCATTATTACCTCTACCCGATCACACACGTGGTCCCCCGAACGGAGCCAAATCAGTTGGAAGGTAGGGAAATTTCCCAAGGCAATCCAACTGTTTTTTGTTTGTTTTAAAAAGTCAGCAATGCTGGTTCAGAAGTGATGGAAGTAAAGCTGTTAAGTCTAGGGAAGGACTATGGGATGAGTCCCTCTAGCAAGGTGACCCGACTACACCACGGAGGCGTGGTCCGGACCGAGTCAAGAAGATCAGAGACTGAATCTGTGAACTGTTTCCCGCAGAGACTGAATCTGTGAACTGTTTCCACAGAGACTACCTCTGTGAACTGTTGTAACATGAAGTTGGATATGTTATGATGTTATGTTAATGGGGAATAAGTATGTTGTAAGCTAAAAAAGGAGGATTGTAGTGTATGTAACTGTTCTACCTTTAAGAGAACTATTGTATGTAACCGTCCACCTTTAAGAGAACTATTTTAGGTGTGGCACTACTTTATCCTGGCTGCTGTATACTGTAATACCGACGGTGACCACACCGGTATATAAGTGCTGTGGCAGAATTTATTGGGCAGATTCGCCCTGACCTTCGAATAGTAAAGTCCTGTTTAAGTTACTCTTGTAGTCTGTGTATTACTTCACTATACAACCCACAGACTTTACATCTCTCCTCATCTCTGTCTTAAATGGACGACCCCTTATTTTTAAACAGTGACCCCTAGTTCTAGATTCTTCCACAAGAGGAAACATCCACTCCACATCCACCCTGTCAAGACCCCTCAGGTTCTTATATGTTTCAATCAAGTCACCTCTTACTCTTCTAAACTCCAGCAGATACAAGCCTAGCCTGTCCAACCTTTCCTCATAAGACAACCCGCCCATTCCAGGTATTAGCCTAGTAAACCGTCTCTGAACTGCTTCCAACGCATTTACATCCTTCCTTAAATAAGTACTCCAGATGTGGTCTCACCAATGCCCTGTATAACTGAAGCATAACCTCCCTGCTTTTGTATTCAATTCCCTTCGCAATAAACAACAACATTCTATTAGCTTTCCTAATTACTTGCTGTACCTTTTGTGATTCATGCACTAGGACACCCAGATCCCTCTGCATCTCAGAGCTCTGCAATCTCTCACCATTTAGATAATATGCTTCTTTTTTATTCTTTCTGCCTAAATGGACAATTTCACATTATCCCACATTATACTCCATTTGCCAGATCTTTGCCCACTCACTTAACCTATCTATATCCCTTTGTAGCCTCCTTATGTCCTCTTCACAATTTACTTTCCTACCTATCTTTGTGTCATCAGCAAATTTAGCAACCATACCTTCGGTCCCTTCATCCAAGTCATTTATATAAATTGTAAAAAATTGAGGCCCCAGCACTGATCCCTGTGGCACACCACTCGTTACATCTTGCCAATCAGAAAATGACCCATTTATGCCCACTCTCTGTTTCCTGTTAGCTAGCCAATCTTCTATCCATGCCAATATGTTACCCCCTACACCATGAGCTTTTATTTTCCGCAATGACCTCTGATGTGGCACCTTATCAAATGCCTTCTGGAAATCTAAGTACAGTACATCCACCGGTTCCCCTTTATCCACAGCACATGTTGCTTCCTCAAAGAACTCCAATAAATTGGTTAAACATGGTTTTCCTTTCACAAAACGATGTTGATTCTGCCTGATTACCTTGAACTTTTCTAAGTGCCCTGCTATAACATCTTTAATAATAGATTCTAACATCTTCCCTATGACAGATGTTAAGCTAACTGGCCTGTAGTTTCCTGCTTTCTGTTTCCCTCCCTTTTTGAATAAAGGAGTTACATTCACTATTTTCCAATCTAATGGAACCTTCCCCGAATCTAGGGAATTTTGGAAAATTAAAACCAACGCATCAACTATCTCACTAACCACTTCTTTTAAGACCCTAGGATGAAGTTCATCAGGACCCGGGGACTTGTCAGCCCGCAGCTCCAAAAGTTTGCTCAGTACCACTTCCCTGGTGATTGTAATTTTCTTGAGTTCCTCCCTCCCTTCCATTTCCTGATTTACAGCTATTTCTGGGATGTTACTTGTATCCTCTATAGTGAAGACCGATGCAAAATACCTGTTCAATTCAACTGCCATCTCCTTATTTTCCACTATTAATTCCCAAAGCGCTTTACAGCCAATGAAGTATTTTTGAAGTGTAGCCACTGTTGTAATGTAGGAAACGGGGGAGCCAGTTTGCGCACAGCAAGCTCCCACAAACAGCAATGTGATAATGACCAGATAATCTGTTTTAGTGATGTTGAATGAGGGATAAATATTGGCCAAGACACCGGGGAGAACTCCCCTGCTATTATGTGCCATTTATAGAGGGAAAAATAATCTCTAACCAAGATTAAGGTTGCATTGGTTTAGAATTTAAGAGAGCTCAAGGATCCCTGGATACAAAAGAAAAACAGAAAATAGTTAACCAAACCAGCCTAAAGCTGGTAAAGTGCAAGTCAAGGTGGCCACTTAAACACCGTGGATCCTGCCCCTATTTGCCAATCATCTTGAAATGTACATGTGCTGCCCATATCCCCACCCTAAGGTGCAACACCAACACGAATGTGGAAGGATGTCCTTAATAGACTGTGTACAGCAGTGCCAACTTTGGTTTAGAATACAATAATGTTGTGCTTACCTGATACTGAAAAATCACCCGTGAATCTCAAGAGGAGTACCCAAACATAGCAATGTGGTGATAACAGGTAGGATATTTTTTAAAGATTTTTGTAAAGCATTTTCAGATGCAGTATTATAGTTTTTGTAAAGAGCTGTGACCTGTTAGAGATTAAATAAAGCCACTAGCGAGGTTTGTAAACAAACTGTCTAAGTATATTAGTTCATGTTTGAAAAGTAATAGCTTCGTGCCAAATCTCATGATTTTTTTAAGAATTTGTCTCATGATTTGTGAGACGTTGGGGTTGGCATTACTGTAGCAGTTCCTATTGTAAGCGTCTCCTCCTAACCCACACTATCTGTCACCAGCCCTTAGGCCCCTGCAGGGTTTCCATTCCTCGCTCTGAAAAATGTAAGAAGTCACACAACACCAGGTTATATTCCAACAGCTTTATTTGAAGTCACAAGCTTTTGGAGCGCTGCTCCTTCGTCAGGTGAAGTGGAGAGATGCATAAAGACACAGCTAATATAGTCAGAGAATAATGTCAGATGTTTACAGGTAATCTTTCTAACTGCCATTTATCACACCTCGGCAGAGCGATAATCACAGCAATCAAAGGTGTGAATGGTGTCCAAACAGGTCAGTCAGGAAAACATTACATCAAAGAACAATGAGGTGGGATCACAAGGGGTCAAATGTTGCAGATGCTGGGATCTGTGTGAAAAACAAAAAAAGACAAAAAACATTTTTGCACAGATTTTTCAACCTTCTCACTCAGAGGTGAAGGTGCTACCAACTGAGCCACAGCTGAAAAGATGTGAAAGTTGCTAACGTACTGATTTCCAGCATCCGCAGTGTTTTGTCCTTTGTCTTAAGTACAAGTTGTTGCCTCTGTGCCATGTTTTATGGAGGAATGATGAATGACTGGAGTATCAGCCATGGCTCAGTTGGTAGCACCCTCGCCTCTGAGTGACAAGGTTGTGGGTTCAAGTCCCACTCTGGATATTTGAGCATAACAATCTAGGCTGACACTCCAGCGCAGGGAGTGCTGCACTGTTGGAGACGCCATCTTTTGGATGAGATTAAACCAAGGCCTCGTCTGCTCTCTCGGGTGGACTTAAAAGATCCCTTGGCATTATTTCGAAGAAGAGCAGGGGAGTTCTCCCCGGTGTCCTGGCCAATATTTATCCCTCAATCAGCATCACTAAAAACAGAGTAACTGGTCATTATGACATTGCTGTTTGTGGGACCTTGCTGTGCAGAAATTGGCTGCTGCGTTTCCTACATTACAAAAGTGACAACACTTCAAAAAGTACTTCAATGGCTGTAAAGAGCTTTGGGACGTCCTGAGGTCGTGAAAGGCGCTATAGAAATGCAAGTCTTTCTTTCTTTTCTAAGTGTGTAAAATGGTGTTTCTGTTGTGGGTCAGCAGGATAGTGCATTGAAGTACATGCCAGGGAGTTTTAGGACAATGGGGTTCATGCTCTGGTGTCCTGGCCAATATTTATCCCTCAATCAACATCACTAAAAACAGAGTAACTGGTCATTATCACATTGCTGTTTCTGGGATCCTGCTGCGTGCAAATCGGCTGCCGCGTTTCCTACATTACAACAGTGACTGCACTCCAAAAAAAAAGTCCTTCATTGGCGCTTTGGGACATTCTGATCTCATGAAAGGCGCTATATAAATTCAAGTCCTATCCTCAAAACCCACATCACCCGTCACCAGTTGGGTTTCCATTCCTCTCTGTAAAAAGATGGGAACGGTGCTAAAGTACAGATTTCCAGCATTCGCAATCTTTTGCCTTTTGTGTCAAGTACAAGTTACTGCCTCTGAGCAATGGATTACATAGGATATACAGCACAGAAACAGGCCATTCGCCTCAACCATGCCCTGTGAACATAAGAACATAAGAAATAGGAGTAGGAGTAGGCCATTTGGCCCTTCGAGCCTGCTCCACCATTCAATAAGATAATGGCTGATCTCTACCTCATCTCCACTTTCCTGCACTATCCCGATATTCCTTGATTCCCTTAATATTCAAAAACCTATCAATCTCAATCTTGAATAAACTCAATGACTGAGCCTCCACAGCCCTCTGGGGTAGAGAATTCCAAAACTTCACCACCCTCTGAGTGAAGAAATTTCTCCTCATCTCAGTCCTAAATGGCCGACCCCTGGTTCTAGACTCCCCAGCCAGGGGAAACATCCTCCCTGCATCCACCCTGTCAAGCCCTGTAAGAATTTTGTATGTTTCAATGAGATCACATCTCATTCTTCTAAACTCTAGAGAATATAGGCCTAGTCAAGCTCTCTTCACAGGACAATCCCCCCATCCCAGGAACCAGTCTGATGAACCTTCGTATTGCAAGTATATCCTTCCTTAGGTAAGGAGACCAAAACTGTACACAATACTCCAGGTGTGGTCTCACCAGGGCCCTATATAATTGCAGTAAGATGTCTTTACTCTTCGACTCAAATCCTCTTGTAATAAAGGCCGACATACCATTTGCTTTCCTAATTGCTTGCTGTACCTGCATGTTAACTTTCAGTGATTCATGTACAAGGCCACCCAGGTCCCTCTGAACACCAACATTTCCCAATCTCTCACCATTTAAAAAATACTCTGCTTTTCTATTTTTTCTACCAAAGTGGATAACGTCACATTTTTCCACATTGTATTCCATTTGCCATGTTCTTGCCCACTCACTTAGCCTGTCTATATCCCCTTGAAGCCTCTTTGCATCCTCCTCACAACTTACATTCCCACCCAGCTTTGTACCATCAACAAACTTGGATATATTACATTTGGTCCCCTCAACAACAACAACAACAACTTGTATTTATATAGCATCATTAACGTAATAAAACGTCCCAAGGCGCTTCACAGGAGTATTATACGACAAAAAATTTGACACCGAGCCACATAAGGAGAAATGAGGGCAGGTGACCAAAAGCTTGGTCAAAGAGGTAGGTTTTAAGGAGTGGCTTAAAGGAGGAAAGTGAGGTAGCGAGGCGGAGAGGTTTAGGCAGGGAATTCCAGAGCTTAGGGCCTGGGCAACAGAAGGCACGGCCACCAATGGTTGAGCGATTATGATCAAGGATGCTCAAGAGGGCAGAATTAGAGGAGCGCAGATATAATGGGGGGTTGTGGGGCTGGAGGAGATTACAGAGATAGGGAGGGGCGAGGCCATGGAGGGATTTGAAAACAAGGATGAGAATTTTGAAATCGAGGCGTTGCTTAACCGGGAGCCAATGTAGGTCAGCGAGCACAGGGGAGATGGGTGAACAGAATCTGGTGTGAGTTAGGACACGGGCAGCCGAGTTTTGGATGACCTCAAGTTTACATAGGGTAGAAAGTGGGAGGCTAGCCAGGAGTGCATTGGAATAGTCAAGTCTAGAGGTAACAAAGGCATGAATGAGGGTCCCCTCATCCAAATCATTGATATATATTGTGAGTAGCTGAGGCCCAAGCATGATCCTTGCGGTACCCCACTAGTTACAGCCTGCCAACCCGAAAATGACCCGTTTATTCCTACTCTCTGTTTTCTGTCCGTTAACCAATCCTCAATCCATGCGAGCATATTACCCCCATCCCATGAGCCCTAATTTTGTTTAATAACCTCTTGTGTGGCACCTTATCGAATGCCTTCTGAAAATCCAAATACACCACATCCACTGGTTCCCCCTTATCTATTCTGCTAGCTACAACTTCAAAAAACTCTAACAGATTTGTCAAACATGATTTCCCTTTCATAAATCTGTGTTGACTCTGCCCAATCCTATTATTATTTTCAAAGTGCCCTGTGGTACTGAGTTCCACATTCTCACCACTCTCTGGGTAAAGAAGTTTCTTCTGAATTCTCGATTTGATTTCTTGAATTCCCTATTGGATTCCTTGAATTCCCTATTTGATTTCTTGTTTTATAAATGCAAGCCCAAACCCACACCATCTGTCACCAGTACAAAAGCAAAATACTGCGGATGCTGGAAATCTGAAATAAAAACAGAAAATGCTGGAAATACTCAGCAGGTCAGGCAGCACCTGCTGAGTATTTCCAGCATTTTCTGTTGTTATTCCATCTGTCACCGGGTCGGGTTTCCATGGTGAAAAGGTGCTAAAGTACAGATTTCCAGTACCCGCTTCCTTTTGCATTTTGTCTTGAGTACAAGTTGTTTGCCTCTGTGCAATGTTTCACGGATGAATGAAAGAAAGACTTGCATTTATATAGCGCCTTTCACGACCACCGGACGTCTCAAAGCGCTTTACAGCCAGTGAAGTACTTTTGAAGTGGAGTCACTGTTGTAATGTGGGAAACGCGGCAGCCAATTTGCGCACAGCAAGCTCCCACAAACAGCAATGTGATAATGACCAGGTAATCTGTTTCAGTGATGTTGATTGAGGGATAAATATTGGCCAGGAAACCGGGGATAACTCCCCTGCTCTTCTTCGAAATAGTGCCGCGGGATCTTTTACGTCCACCTGAGAGAGCAGACGGGGCTTCGGTTTAACGTCTCATCCGAAAGGCAGCACCTCCGATGGTGCAGCACTCCCTCAGCACTGGAGTGGGACCTTGAACCCACGACCTTCTGACTCAGAGGCGAGAGTGCTACCCACTTTTTAAAAATTATTATATTATTTATTGAACATTTACAACATCGTGATCATTCCATTGTATCGTTCAAATCCATTCCTCCACCACATATTAACACCAAAACCTGAAGTTTGTCTCCCGTAGCATATATTAATCGATTGTACTTAAAAAATTGATCATAAAATACTATCTTTAAGTTTCTTTCTGAATAAAACATCCACAGAAGTGTGCTACCCACTGAGCCACCGCTGACAATGAATGAATGGATGGCACGGGGATTTTTTTTTTCCATTTAAAATTTGAACTTTTTACAGTAAATCACATTCATAGAGCTCAAGTCTCAGCTCTTTGTACAAAGTCACAAGCCCTCATGCCTACAAGGCAGGGGTCCCAGTCTCTCCAAGCTTGTTGGTCGTCTTCACTTGTTCATCCGGAGATAGCGGGTCTCCAGGAATTCACACAGATGAGGGTCAGCGCTCCCAGTGGAGGGTTGGTGCAGATCTGGCACACTCTGGTTGACATTCTTCTCCATCTGCAGGGCAGGGCTCTCTGCATCGCCCAGCGGAGCCTCTCTGCGCTCTCCCGACCCAAACAAGTGGACGGTGGAAAAAAAAGCTTAAAAAACCCTAGCTTAATTTTTTAAAACTTAATCAAATTAAATTAAAATATGGCTGGAGGATTGGGAGGAACAAGAAGTTGGCACCCACGTGACGCAGGGGCTTCCCCGGGTGACGTCACGGCGCCGTGTTGCAAGGTTCTAGAACGCGGTGTTGCCAATTTCTGTTTTGTTTCCAAACATTCGGCGGCGGCGGCGGCTGGGACTGGGACTGCGGGGGGGGAATCCCGTGCCCTCGCCCGGCTAGCCAGCCATGAGCAACCCGTCCTCTGCCGGAGCGGGCAGCGGCAACAGCAAACCCGGCAAACACACGGCCCCTTCCCCGGCCCCGAGCGGCCTGGCGGTGGCGGCGGCAGCTTCTGCTTCCTCTGCCGCCGCCGCTGCCGGCTGCGGGACGGCGGCGATTCTGGGTTCTCCCCCTCCGCCGCTCCACCAGCAGCACCAGGCGGCGGTGGCGGCGGCAGCGGCCGCAGCAGCAGCCGCCGCCGCCGCTCAGGAGCTGACCTCGCTCTTCGAGTGTCCCGTCTGCTTCGACTACGTCCTGCCGCCGATCCTGCAATGCCAGGCCGGGCACTTGGTGTGCAACACCTGCCGGCAGAAGTTGACCTGTTGCCCGACCTGCCGGGGCTCCCTCACCCCCAGCATCAGGAACCTGGCCATGGAGAAAGTGGCTTCGGCTGTGCTCTTCCCTTGTAAGGTAAGGTCCCTTCCCCTTATCTGATGTCGTTCGGGGTCTGCAGTGACAGTTTTCATTGTGTGTTTTTCTCTCTTGGATCACTGCTGTCTGCATGGGTTTCAAATTCCACAGCCAGCCCTCATTATCTTGTCACCTTTCAATAATTCCAGGCATTTCAGAATAGGAAGTTGTGATTGGTGTGTTGCCTCTTGGATAGCTGCCTGCAGATGGTGAAAGCAACTCTGCTTCATCCTCCAAAGCTGTGACCCTTCCTCAGTGTTGCTGGATGGCAGGAGACATGCTTCAAGGAAAAGCCTTTGTCCGTTTCCAGGGTCAAGTATGGAGACTCCCTTTTGCGTGGTTGCCTCAGAAGACTGGTTTCTGCATTCCCCTAGATTCGGGTACCATGGGATGGTAAGCCTACCCGCCAATGGCCCATCTGCCTCTCTGCCCTTGGGGTTGTTTATGGCCGCATGGTTTTGGTCACTGAGGCACAAGCGCCTCATTTATACACCTGCTGACTCCTGGCCTTTGGGTCTCTTGCAGCCAACAGAAGCACCAAAGTATAACGTTGCCAGATTTGTGATGGCAAGTGGGCAGGAAGACACTCTTTACTTTAAGACTTGGAAAATCTGGCAAGTTTATACTTTGATGTTGGCCGTGTGAAGGTTGAGAGTTGGCAGCTGATGTTGGCATTAGTGGTATGGATCTGGCTAAGGGAGACATTGGAGCCCTGGAGGAGATGCCAAGAAGGGACTGATCCCTAATATCAGCGGAGGGAGTGAGTAGTGAGGAAAGACTGGAGGGACTGGGCCTGTTCAGTCTTGGAAGCAGGTAGCTGAGAGGAAACCTCATAGAGTACATGGGGTGAATGGTGTCAAAAAGGGTAAATCTGGAAAAACTACTTCAAATGAAACTATGATGGGGCAAGAGGGCCCAAGTAGAAACTAGCAGTAGGCAAGTGTAGGACTGATTATCTGGAAATAGTACAGAGTGAGGAACACACAGTAGCACTTCTGCTTAGGATAGCAGATAAAGAAGCCATTGAGTGCTGTGTTTGGATGCATGTAGGCCTGTAGTTTAGATACGTTGATTCCTGGGATGAGAGCGTTGTCCTATGAGGAGAGATTGAGTAGATTGGGCCTATACTCTCTGGAGTTTAGAATAATGAGTTGATCTCAGGGTAGTCGCTGAGAGGATGTTTCCCCTGGCTGGAGAGTCTAAAAGTTGGGGGGGCATAGACTCAGGATAAGGGGTCGGCCATTTAAGACTGAGATGAGGAGGAATTTCTTCACTCAGAGGGTGGTGAATCTTTGGAATTCTCTACCCCAGAGGGCTGTGGATGTTGAGTCTTGGAGTATATTCAAGGATGAGATCGATAGATTTTTGGACTCCTGGGGAATCAAGGGACATGGGGAGCGGGCAGGAAAGTGGAGTTGAGATAAAGATCAGCCATGATCTTATTGAATGGTGGAGCAGGCTCAAAGGGCCTGAATGGCCTACTCCTTCTCCTATTTCTTATGAATTAGGATAGGCTGAATTGTTTTCCTTATCGATTTATAATTTAGAAATTCTGTTGTTTTGATCTTGGCTAGAATTGTTAATTTTTTTTTTTTTTTTTAAAGATGGTTTCTTATAAATTCTGTTTCGTGAACCAAACATTGTTAATGTCGTTCAGCTGTGGGGTTAGTGCATTTCCTTAGCAGGTCCTTGGGTGCTGTCCCATCTACAGCTGGGTTCAGCATCTGACACTGTTTAAAATTAAAAGTTTAATAGTAGCAGCTTGTTATAAATAACTTCAATTAATGAGCCATCACTTTTTAATGTGTAAAGCATGTTTCTAATAGAGTTATTTGTTTTCATTGGTGAGCGTTTGTGCTTCTGAAAAGTGACTCCTGGGGAACTCAGTAGATTTTACTCTGGCCATGTGTCCGAGTGGTTCAAAATTAATGCCAGAACTTGCATTTCTGTGCAGATATATATTTGTAGTACCTGTACATTCACAGTTGAAACAAGCTGTGCTGTCCTTTTCTGAAGAGGTTGTCTTAGAACACAAGAAGCAGGAGTAGGCCATCCGGCCCCTCGAGCCTGCTCTCCCGTTCAATAAGATCACGGCTAATCTGATCTTGGTCTCAACTCCACTTTCCTGCCCACTCCCCATAACCCTTTTTCAAAAATCTGTCGATCTCCGCCTTGAATATATTCACTGACTCCGCCTCCACAGCTCTCTGGGGTAGAGAATTCCAAAGATTCACGACCCTCTGAGAGAAGAAATTCCTCCTCCACTCCGTCTTAAATGGGCGGCCCCTTATTCTGAAACTATGTCCCCTAGTTCTAGATTCCCCAACGAGGGGAAACATCCTCTCTGCATCTACCCTGTCAAGCCCCCTCAGAATCGTATATGTTTCAATAAGATCCCCTCTCATTCTTCCAAACTCCAATGAGTATAGGCCCAACCATTAGTCATAAGACAACCTCTTTCATTCCAGGAATCAACCTAGTGAACCTTCTCTGAACTGCCTCCAATGCAAGTACAGTAAACTCTTTCATATCCGGCACCAACGGGACCGGGATGGTGCCGGTTGATTGAAAATTCTGGATAACGGAGAGGTATATCTACCAAGGCTATTTTTAACAAACAAAAATAAAATAAGATTTGAATGTTATTTACATAACATGACCAACTTTTATCTGGTATAATCCTTATCAGGACATCAATTTTCAGCTTTCACTGGCAAGTGTACATTGCCCTCCAAGTAACTTATCCACACCAGTGCCTTCTATATCGCTTATCCACACTCACATTTCAATCTCTACCTAACTCACCAACAGCCAGTCACCTTTTTTCCTCTGGGTAAGTCCCAATGAAGTATTTATTATTCCCTACCAACTATATATTATTCCCGATACAACTGAAGATTTCCGACCCATCACCTGACGGCCATGAATCCATCGGGTGGTTAACACGTGCCTGTAAACCTCCAAATGGAGAAAATTCAGCTCTTTCTCCCCGACAGGGATTGAGGGCATAATCTGACTGTCCTTGATGTTAACTCCTCTCGCCAACAAGTGCTACATTTCCCAGCACTGTCATTTGTTACAATGATGAGCAAAGAGAAACGGCAAAAAATAACAAACCCCGTAAGTTTTTAAAATAAATTTCTCAGCATCCCAAGAGAATCCAGTGATTTAAGAAAATCAATTTCACATCAAATCGGCAGTAGAACCTGTGACTTCCCTAGTCTATATGGCACAGTAACATACTGAAAAATGAGTCTCTGGGAAACACATATTCAATTCTAAAGTAGCTGCCACTCTCAATATTCTGAAGCAAACAAAAACTAAGACTCGGACTCGGCAACATTTCCGGTTATTGAGGTGTTGTTTTCTGAGTATCAATTTTGCCGGTTATTAAAGAATTCCGGATGATTAAGTGCCATTTTAAACAAGAGTTTACTGTATATCCTTCCTTAAATGAGACCAAAACTGTACGCAGTACTCCAGGCGTGGTCTCACCAACGCCCTGTGCAGTTGTAGCAAGACTTCCCTACTATTATATTCCATCCCCCTTTGCAATAAAGGCCAATACTCCATTTGCCTTCCTAATTACTTGCTGTACCTGCCTGCTAACTTTTTGTGTTTCATGTACGAGGACCCTCAGATCCCTCTACCGCAGCATTCTGTAGTCTCTCTCCATTTAAATAATAGTTTGCTTTTCTATTCTTCCTACCAAAGTGGATAACCTCACATTTTCCCACATTATACTCCATCAGCAAAATGTTTGCCCACTCACATAACCTATCTATATCCCTTTGCAGACGCTTTGTGTCCTCCTCACAACTTGCTTTCCCACCTATTTTTTAATTTTTTTTATTCATTGATGGGATGTGGGCGTCGCTGGCTAGGCCTGCATTTAGTGCCCATCCCTAATTGCCCTTTGGGAAGATGGTGGTGAGCCGCCTTCTTGAACCGCTGCAGTCCATTTGGTGTAGGTACACCCACAATGCTGTTAGGAAGGGAGTTCCAGGATTTTGGCCCAGCAACAGTGAAGGAACGGCGATACAGGTCCAAGTCAGGATGGTGTGTGGCTTGGAGGGGAACTTGTAGGTGGTGATGTTCCCATGCGTCTGCTGCCCTTGTCCTTCTAAGTGGTAGAGGTCGCGGGTTTGGAAGGTGCTGTTGAAGGAGCTTTGGCGAGTTGCTGCAGTGCATCTTGTAGATGGTACACACTGCAGCCACAGTGCGCCGGTGGTGGAGGGAGTGAATGTTGAAGGTGGATGGAGTGCCAATCAAGCGGGCTGCTTTATCCTGAATGGTGTCGAGCTTCTTGAGTGTTGTTGGAGCTGCACTCATCCAGGCAAGTGGAGAGTATTCCATCACACTCCTGACTTGTGCCTTGTAGATGGTGGAAAGGCTTTGGGGAGTCAGAAGGTGAGACACTCGCCGCAGAATTCCCAGCCTCTGGCCTGCTCTTGTAGCCACAGTATTTATATGGCTGGTCCAGTTCAGTTTCTGATCAATGGTAACCCCCAGGATGTTGATAGTGGGGGATTCAGCGATGGTAATGCCATTGAATGTCAAGGGGAGATGGTTAGAGTCTCGCTTGTTGGAGATGGTCATTGCCTGGCACTTGTGTGGTGCGAATGTTACTTGCCACTTGTCAGCCCAAGTCTGAATGTTGTCCAGGTCTTGCTGCATATGGACACGGACTGCGTCAGTATCTGACGAGTCTCGAATGGTGCTGAACAGTGTGCAATCATCAGCGAACATCCCCACTTCTGACCTTATGATGGAGGGAAGGTCATTGATGAAACAGCTGAAGATGGTTGGGCCTAGGACACTGCCCTGAGGAACTCCTGCAGTGATCACAGAATCACAGAAACCCCACAGTGCAGATAGAGGCCATTTCGGCCCATCGAGCCTGCACTGACACATTATCCCACCCGATCCCCGTAACCCCTACACCAACACATATCCCACCCTATCCCCGTAACCCCATGTATTTAATCCCCCTAACACTAAGGGTCAATTTATCATAGCCAATCAACCTAACCCGCACATCTTTGGACTGTGGGAGGAAACCGGAGCACCCGGAGAAAACCCACGCAAACACGGGGAGAATGTGCAAACTCCACACAGACAGTCGCCCGAGGCCGGATTCGAACCCGGGTCCCTGGCGCTGTGAGGCAACAGTGCTAACCACTGTGCCACCGTGCTGCCATGTCATGTGATTGGGATGAATGACCTATCTTTGTATCATCAGCAAATTTGGCTACAGCACACTTGGTCCCTTCATCCAAGTAATTCATATAGCTTGTAAATAGTTGAGGCCCCAGCACTGATCCCTGTGGCACCCCACTAGTTACGGTTTGCCAACCTGAAAATGACCCATTTATCCCGACTCTCTGTTTTCTGTTAGTTAGCCAATCCTCTATCCATGCTAATATATTACCCCCAACACCGTGAGCTCTTATCACAGAATCACAGAAACCCCACAGTGCAGATAGAGGCCATTTTGGCCCATCGAGCCTGCACCGACACATATCCCACCCGATCCCCGTAACCCCTACACCAACACATATCCCACCCTATCCCCACGTATTTAATCCCCCTAACACTAAGGGTCAATTTATCATAGCCAATCAACCTAACTCGCACATCTTTGGACTGTGGGAGGAAACCGGAGCACCCGGAGGAAACCCACGCAAACACGGGGAGAATGTGCAAACTCCACACAGACAGTTGCCCGAGGCCGGATTCGAACCCGGGTCTCTGGCACTGTGAGGCAACAGTGCTAACCACTATGCCACCGTGCTGCCCCTTGTGCAGTTACCTTTTTATGTGGCACCTTATCGAATGCCTTCTGGAAATCCAAATACACTACATCTACTGGTTCCCCTTTATCCACCCTGCTCATTACATCCTCAAAGAACTCTAGTAAATTTGTCAAACATGATTTTCCTTTCATAAAACCATGTCTTCTCAAATTAAATTTGTTATTTGGTTGCTCAGACTACAGAGCACTGAATTTCCAATTAGAAGATTAAGGATCCTAGGGCTATTGTGTCTCTGGCCCTTTTTATGTCATTGAATACCCCCAACCGAAAGTTATGCCAACAGCAGATATAAAATGGCTCACATTCGGCACAGACTGGAGGGCTGTGGAAGCTAAGTCGTTGAGTATATTACAGACTGAGATCAATAGAGTTTTGGGAAATCGAGGGATATGGGGATCGGGCAGGAAAGTGGAGTTGAGGTCGAAGATCAGCCATGATCTTATTGAATGGCGGAGCAGGCTCAAGGGGCCGTATGGCCTACTCCTGCTCCTATTTCTTATGCAGTCCATTTCCGGATCTGGCTGAGAGGCTGATTTCTTGGCCTCCCTGTGCAGGCCAGCAAAGTTAGCTTGTACGGACCTCCTTCCAATATCAGCGAGGTCCTGCCCAGACTCGGTCCACGCGTGAATCCTTCCCTTGCGCAGTTAACCCATTGATGAATCGTCTGCAAGGTGGAGATGGGGCAGATTTGGGTACGGAGAATTAATTCAAGCTTATCACCAAAATAACAAGGGACAAGGTTGGGGGAATTGACTTCTTCTATTCCAGGGATGCTGCCGCGGCTGTGCTTATTGCCCCATCCCTACTTGCCCTGAGGTGGTGGTAGTGGGCCTCCTCCTTGAACCGCTGCAGACCATGTGTTTATGTTGCTCCCACAATGATATTAGGTAGAGAATTCTGGGATTTTGACCCAGTGATGAAGGAACGGCGATGAGGGGATGGACATATGAGGAGAGGTTGAGTAGATTGGGACTCTACTCATTGGAGTTCAGAAGAATGAGAGGCGATCTTATTGAAACATATAAGATTGTGAAGGGGTTGGATCGGGTGGATGCGGGGAAGATGTTCCCGATGATGGGTGAAACTAGAACTAGGGGGCATAGTCTTAGAATAAGGGGCTGCTCTTTCAAAACTGAGATGAGGAGGAACTACTTCACTCAGAGGGTGGTAGGTCCATGGAATATGCTGCCCCAAAAAGCTGTAGAAGCTACATCATTACATAAATTTAAAACAGAAATAGACCGTTTCCTAGAAGTAAAGGGAATTAAGGGTTACGGGGAGCGGGCAGGAATTTGGACATGAGTCTAGGTTCGGACCGGTCATGGCCCTGTGGGTAGCGGAGCGGGCCCAGGGGCCGTGTAGCCTGATCCTGCTCCTATTTCGTGTGTCTAATTCTGTTAGATTCAGGAGATGGTTCTGTGATAGTGGATTGGCGGTTAGGATCAGATCAGCCATGATCTTATTGAATGGCGGAGCAGGCTCGAGGGGCCGATTGGCCTACTCCTGCTCCTATTTCTTATGTTCTTATGATATATGCCCCAGTCAGGATGATGGGGGACTTGCTGGTGATGGTGTTCCCGTGACGTTTCTACTCTTGCCTTTTATTGCAGTGGGTTGTTAGGACATGGATTATCCTGCCAGAAACAGTGATGGAAGCAGAAATCCATAATCGCCTTTAAAAGGGAAGTGGATAAATTTTGAAAGGTTATCGGAGTAAGTGGGTAGTTTGCAGAACCAGTACAGGCACAGGGTTGAATGGCCTCTTTCTGTGCTGTAAAGTTTTGTGATTCTGTAAGAAGTGAAAGGGGCTCAGTCATATAAAAGGGGCGACTGAGAAGGCAGCAGCCCAGCCAACCCCATTCCCAGGAGAAGCGGGAGCTGGCATATTGCGGTAGCACTGGTGCGAACGGCGCTGTAAGGTGAAGGTGGCGGCACTGTTGCTTGTTCTCCTGCACCTCCCAGTGGCTGTTCACAGTAGCACTGGCGAGGGGTCTGGTGGCATGTTGCCTCTCCGCCCTCCTTGGCTGGGATATGATGCAGGGTGATATTTTGATATAACAACAGAAAACGCTGGAAAAACTCAGCAGGCCAGGCAACATCCGTGGAGAGAGAACTGGCCTTTTAATCGGTTTCATTTCCTGCCATTTTTTTCTCGGCTCTGAAGAAGGGTTTCGACCCGAAACGTTGACTCTATTTCTCTCTCCACAGATGTTGCCTGGCCTGCTGAGATTTTCCAGCGTTTTCTGTTGTTATTTTGGATTTCCAGCATCCGCAGTATTTTGCTGTGAGATTTTGATATTTCAGCTCCCCATTCTGAATTCATTCTTCTTCCAACTGCAGCTATTGGGAGGTAATGAAGAAAAACACCCCCCTTTCCCTCTTTAAAGTGTGAAATAGCACTAGAAGATAGCCCGGCAGATTGAAAAATTTGATCCATAATTCTATCTCTTCAAGTAGCCAATTACTTTGCAAAGTGCACTTGGCTCTCCATTTATAATGGTGAATTTGAGAACGGGAAACTGAATATATACTTGAAAAGGAAAAATTTGCATGGCTATGGGGGAAGAGCAGGGGGAGTGGGACTACGTAGGATTACATAAGATGTACGGCATAGAAACAGGCCATTCGGCCCAACCAGTCCATGCCAGTGTTTATGCTCCACACGAGCCTCCTCCCGTCTTTCCTCATCTAACTCCTATCAGCATAACCCTCTATTCCCTTTTCCCTCCTATGCTTGTCTAGCCTCCCCATAAATGCATCTATACTATTCGCCTCAACCACTCCCTGTGGTAGCGAGTTCCACATTCTCACCACTCTCTGGGTAAAGAAGTTTCTTCTGAATTCCCTATTGGATTTCTTGGTGACTATCTTATATTGATGGCCTCTAGTTATGCTCTTCCCCACAAGTGGAAACATTCTCTCTCTATCAAAATTTTTCATAATTTTAAAGACCTCTATTAGGTCGCCCCTCAGCCTTTTTTCAAGAGAAAAAAGACCCAACTCATGTCATTCTTTCCTGATATGTATACCCTCACATTTCTGGTATCATCCTTGTAAACTAAAGGTATGAAGGTGGACATACAATGGCTAACATTCAAGGAAATAATGCATAATTTGCAACAAACATATATTCCTCTAGGGCATAAAAACTCGAAAGGAAAAGTGATCCAATCATCACTAACAAAAGAAATTAAAGCTAGTATTAAGTCAAAGGAGGAAGCTTATAAAGTTGCCAGAAAAAGCGGTCAGCCTGAGGATTGGGATCTTTTTAGAAATCAGCAAAGGGGGACCAAGAAATTGATAAAGAAAGGGAAAATGGAATATGAGCACAAACTAGCGAAAAATATAAAAACAGATTGTAAAAGCTTCTATATGTATGTGAAAAGGAAAAGACTGGCAAAGGTAAATGTAGGTCCTTTACAGTCAGAGACGGGAGAATTTATAATGGGGAATGAGGAAATGGCAGAGAAATTAAATAAATACTTTGTTTCTGTCTTCACGGAGGAAGACACAAAAAACCTCCCAGAAATACGAGAAAACCAATGGGATCCTAGGACTGATCCCTGCGGTACCCCACTAGTCACTGCCTGCCACTTGGAAAAAGACCCGTTTATTCCAACTCTTTGCTTCCTGTCTGCCAACCAGTTCTCTATCCAAGTCAGTACCTTGCCCCAATCCCATGTGCCTTAACTTTACACGCTAATCTCTTATGCGGGACCTTATCGAAAGCCTTCTGAAAGTCCAAATACACCACATCCACTGGTTCTCCCTTATCTATTCTACCTGTTACATCCTCAAAAAATTCCAGTAGATTAGTCAAGCATGATTTACTCCAATTATATAGGGCCTTGGTGAGACCACACCTAGAGTACTGTGTACAATTTTGGTCTCCTAACCTAAGGAAGGATATACTTGCCATAGAGGGGATGCAATGAAGGTTCACAAGATTGATTCCTGGGATGGCGGGACTGTCGTATGAGAAGAGATTGAGTAAACTAGGACTGTATTCTCTTGAATTCAGAAGAATGAGAGGGGGTCTCATTGAAGCATACAAAATTATTACAGGGCTTGATAGGGTGAATGCTGGGAGAATGTTTCCCTTGGCAGGGGAGTCTAGAACCAGTGGCCACAGCCTCAAGATAAAGGGTAGGCCATTCAGGACTGAGATGTGAAGAAATTTCTTCACACAGGGTGGTGAATCTTTGGAATTCTCTACCCCAGAGGGCTGTGGAGGCTCAGTCATTGGGTATATTCAAAACAGAAGTCGATAGATTTCTGACTAGTAAGGGCATCAAGGGATATGGCGATAAGGCTGGTGAATGGACTTGAGGCAGAAGATCAGCCATGATCTCATTGAATGGCGGAGCAGGCTCGAAGGGCCTACTCCTGCTCCTATTTCTTAAACCTCTGCACCCTCTCCAGTGCCTCTATATCCTTTTTATAATACGGCGACTAGAACTACACGCAGTACTCCAAGTGTGGTCTAACCAAGGTTTGATACAGGGTTAGCATAACTTCCCTACTTTTCAATTTTATCCCTCTAGAAATAAACCCTAGTGCTTGGTTTGTTTTTTTAATGGCCTTGCTAACTTGTGTCGCAACTTTTAGCGATTTGTGTATTTGTACTCCGAGATCCCTTTGTTCCTGTACCCCGCCTAGACTCGCACCCTCCAAGTGATAAGTGCCCTCCCTATTCTTCCTACCAAAATGTAATACCTCACATTTATCTATGTTGAACTGCATTTGCCAATGATATGCCTATTCTGCAAGTTTATTAATGTCCTCCTGTAACTTGTTGCAGTCCTCCTCAGTATTGACTATCCCCCCCCCCAACTGATTAATTGGATAGCTCTTTCAAAGAGCAGGCACAGTGGGCCGAATGGTCTCCTTCTGTGCTCTATGATTCTATAGTTCTAGGAAGAGTGAGGGAGACTGGTAGAGATACACAATGTGCTTCAGTTGATCTGTCAACTTTTCTTTTGACTTGCTGCTCCTGCATCTGTAGCACATTTGACCCCAGCAGACTTGCGGAACAGGAGTAGCAGCACATTGACATTGGTTCCAGTGCACTGGGTTCTCTTATCACATCAATACTTCAGATGTGTTCTCCGTTCCCTCTTATCTGGCCCTTAAACGCTGCTTTCATCAGTTCTGGTGGAAATGCAGAGACCCTGTGACCAAAAGATGCATTTTTCCATTGTTCACTCAATCTAAAGTTCATAGTGCAGTCAGTCGATTATTTTGCAAACTCCCAACTTTAAGCGTTCAATGAGGCATTCAAAGTATCCCATGTTCCTCCGCTATATGCAGAATGCTTTCACACAAAAATGCACACTGCGTTACTTTTTAAACCTGCTTTGGCAAGCAAGGATAATCACAGGATTCTGATGAGGTCAGTGGATTTTGTTTAAAGTGGTAACATGTTGCAGGCCAGTATCCTGCTATTTTTCTAAGAAACTAGCCCAATCCGGTGCCCTGGTGGCTCAGTGAATGATGTACTGAACCGTACAAAGAAAGAAACAACAACTTGTATTTATATAGCGCTTTTAACGTTGTAAAACAGCCCAAGGCGCTTCACAGGAGTATCAGAAGACAAAAATTTTGACACCGAGTCAAATAAGGAGAAATTAGGGTAGGCTTGGTCAAAGAGGTAGGTTTTAAGGAGCGTCTTAAAAGAGGAAAGGTTTAGGCAGGGAATTCCAGAACTTAGGGCCTGGGCAACAGCAGGCACGGCCACCAATGCTTGAGCGATTTATAATCTGGGATGCTCAAGAGGGCAGAATTGGAAAGAAAGACTTGCATTTATACAGTGCCTTTCACAACCTCAGGACGTTCCAATCCCTTCGCAACCAATCAAATACTTTTGAAGCATAGTCACTGTTGTAATGTAGGAAACGCGGCAGCCAATTCGCGCGCACAGCAAGATCCCACACACAGCAGAGATAATGAACAGACAATCTGATTTAGGTAATAAAAACAAAATGCTGGAGACACTCAGCAGGTCAGGCAGCGTCTGTGGAGAGAGAAACCGAGTTAACGTTTCAGGTCGATGACCTTTCGTCAGGACTGGGAAAAAAGCAGGAAATGGAACAGATTTTTAAGCAAGTGAAGAGGCTGGGAAAGGGGGGAGGGGGTGAAAGAACAAAAGGGAAGGTCTGTGATAGGGTGGAAGGCAGGAGAGATTGAGAGACATTAAGAGATATTCAAGGCAAAAGGAGATGGTAATGGGACAGGTTAAGAAACAAAGGATGGCTCTAGATGAAGTGTAAATTGCGCTGGTCGCCATATCTGAGGAAGGATGTTCTTGCCATGGAGGGAGTGCAGCGAAGATTCACCAGGCTGATACCTGGGATGGCAGGAATGACGTATGAGGAGAGATTGGGTCGATTGGGCTTGTACTCGCTGGAGTTTAGAAGAATGAGAGGGGATCTCATCGAAATTTATAAAATTCTAACAGGACTAGACAGACTAGATGCTTGAAAGATGTTCCCGATGGTCAGGGAGTCCAGAACCAGGGGTCACAGTCTAAGGGTAAGGGGTAAGCCATTTAGGACAGAGATGAGGAAGAATTTCTTCACCCAGAGAGTGGTGAACCTGTGGAATTCTCTACCACAGAAGGCAGTAGAGGCCAATTCATTAAATATATTCAAGAAGGAGTTGGATATATTTCTTACGGCTAAAGGGATCAAGGGATATGGAGAGAAGGCAGCGACAGGGTACTGAATTTGGATGATCAGCCATGATCTCATTGCATGGCGGAGCAGGATCGAGGGGCCGAATGGCCTACTCCTGCTCCTATCTTCTATGTTTCTATGAAAGACAGCTGCCATGTGAGAGAGAACAGAAGGCCAAACAAAAAGTGTGGATAAAAAATATATCTGTGATAGGGGCCGAGGTTATGATCTGAAATTGTTGAACTCTATGTTGAGTCCAGAGGGCTGTAAAGTGCCTAATCGAAAGATGAGGTGCTGTTCCTCGAGCTTACGCTGAGCTTCCGTGGAACAATGCAAGAGGCCGAGGACGGTGAGGTCTGAGTGGGGGTGGAGAGGTGAATTAAAGTGACAGGCGACCGGAAGCTCAGGGTCCCCCTTAGGGACTGAACGGAGGTGTTCCGCAAAGCGGTCAACCATTCTGCATTTGGTCTCCCCAATGTAGAGGAGACCACATTGTGAGCAGCGAATGCAGTATATTAAATTGCGAGAAGTACAAGTAAATCGCTGTTTCACCTGGAAGGGGTGTTTGGGGCCCTGGACAGTGGACATCTGATTTAGGAGTTGGTCTCCTGCTCTTCTTTGAAGTAGCTCCGTGGGATCTTTTACGTCCACCTGAGAGGGGGGACAAGGCCTCGGTTTAACGTGTCATCTGAAAGACGTCACCTTCGTCGGTGCATCGCTCCCTCAGTACTGCACTGGAGCGTCGGCCTGGATTATGTGCTCAAGTCTCGAGTGGGACTTGAACCCCCAACCTTCTGAGTCAGAGGCGAGAGAGCGTGCTACCCACTGAGCCACGGTTGACGCCCAAGGAATAGTTTGAGCGTAGCCAGGTCGTTGCTGTGAATTGATGCACTGTTTCACCGGTGACTGGGTGAAAAATATTGATGTGCAATACTGTGCGCCAAATGGTGGCAAAATTGAGGCCTTTAAAAAATGTTAATGCAGCTTTTTGGAAGAAATGTAGCTTCACAACACCTACAAGTAAGAGAGTTGGCTTGTGCGCATCTCCTGTAACTGGCTCAGTTTTTGTATCTGTTGGAGATTGTTCCTGTCAAGAGCATTGCTCGGTTTATTATGGGAGTGTTCCGAGAAGAATTCATCTCCCCGCCGTTAACTGGTTCGTGGGGATGAGTCGCACAGTACAAGACGAAGTGGTCCATTGAGAACTAGGCTTAAATCCAACCCAAGCTGATGGACTGAAGCTCTCCCCTGTCTGCAGAGGTTCTATGTGAAGTAAGTTTGGCCGTATTCAACCCAGTTTCTTCTAGCAGACGTGGGCACACAATATTAAACTGCCCATAATTTGGCACTAAATTGGCAGTCTGACTTGAGGCAATATAATGTCTGACGTGAGGTATAGACATGGTACAATGGGTGGGGGCGAGGGTGAGGTGGGGGGTGCTTTTGAAGCCGAGACCTGTTGGGGTAAAAGTGGAGGGAGCTGTATTGTACCAACTGGGGAATATTTTATGCCGATGCTGGGCACCTGAAGTGGGAAAGTATACCATTTTCCATCACTTGACATCTCGCACCTTGAGCACAAAGTTCACAAGAAAAGAGCATTGTGCAGTAACCCTTGATGCTTATGACAGTCTCTCTTTTGGGTTTTCTATCTTCCTGCTTATGTATCGATGCATATTAATAGAAGGGGGCAAATGCCTTTAGAATCATAGAATGATACAGCACAGTAGGAGGCCATTCTGCCCATTGCGCCTGTTTGCCCTTTGGTAGAGCTCTCCAATTAGTCCCTCGCCCCCGCTCATACCCCATAGCCCTGCCCTGCAAAGTTTTTCTTTTCATGTATTTATCCAATTCCCTTTTGAAAGTTACTATTGCATCTGCTTCCACCGTCCTTTCAGGCAGGCATTCCAGATCGTCATAACTCGTTGCGTAAAATTTATTTTTCCTCATGTCGCCTCTGGTTCTTTTGCCAATCACCTTAAATCTGCGTCCTCTGGTTACCGACCCTTCTGCCACTGGGAACAGTTTCTCTTTGTTTACTCTATCAAAACCCTTCATGATTTTCAACACCTCCCATCAAATCTCCCCTTAACCTTCTTTACTCTAAAGGAGAACAATGCCAGCCTCTCCAGAGTCTCCAAGAGGAACGGCTTACTCATATTTGGCCTTTAATTCCATTGAAGTAAATGCCAATCCGAATGAGCAATGAGCTTGCTGTAGAGCCCTATCGATGAATGTTCCCCTTTTTTTTCGGGTGCGCGGCCCCATTAAATGGCTGCGTGGCCCATTCAAATTTTCACACGTGCGTGTTTTTTTTTTCCCCTTTAAAAGCCGGTGAGCGGCCTGCGCGGAACCTCCAGACCGCTGTGCGGCTGCGCGGCTTAACGGGAACGTTGATCACTCTGCCATTGGCCCAGAAATTCGGATCGCGGGCTTCCCGCGGGTGTAAGCCCCCGACGTGCACTCTTGCGCGCCGGCCGTTGAGCTGTAGGGCCCCGTGGAATTCCGATCCGGGGCCTGGCCCAGCTGCCGGCACGCAGTGCTTGCGTGTCCCAGGGGCGCAGTTAGTTCGTAGCGTCCCCTGGGATCACGTGGGCCATGGGCAGCCAATCGGAGCAGGGAAAAGCCCATTCATAAGATTGACAGGAAGACCTGTCAAGACTTATAAATACTATGGCCCCAAAATAGCAGTAAACCTTCAAATAATTTTTTTTTAAATCACACTTTTTAAATAAACTATAAATTACATTAAATAACTATTTTAAACAATAATTTAAATTTTTGAAAAAAATAATTTTATATTACCTTGCTTTAAAGTACAGGTTGATTATCCCTTATCCGAAAACCTTAGGACCAGCTGTGTTTCGGTTTTTGGAAATTTTTGGATTTCAGAAGGTATTATTTCAGACTGGGAAACTCTGAACATTAAATTAATTTGGTAATTAGTATTTGTATTTAATATAAATTTTAAAAGTTCAGGCTACCTCTTGCGACTGTTCCATGTCTCATTCCCCTTCCTGCTTCTCTGTGCTGCCGCTCCCAGTCTGTTTACAGCTCCCCCTGCTCCGTATCTGAATTCCTTGACTTAGCGGGGGTCTGGGGCTCGACTGCCGCCACCACAGCGCCAGGGACCCGGGTTCAAATCCGGCCTCGGGTGACTGTCTGTGTGGAGTTTGCACATTCTCCCCGTGTTTGCGTGGGTTTCCTCCGGGTGCTCTGGTTTCCTTTTTAATTTTAATTAATTGACCTCTTACCTTGTAAAAAGCAGGCCTTACGCCTGTTTTTTTACATTTCTAAATTCTAAAGACTTACCCTCCCGGAGAAATCTGTATTAAAAAAATATATATATATAAAATAATAATAAAAAAATAAAAAACGTAAGTTCAAAGCGCACGCACAGACTCCCCCGCGCACGCATTCGACCTCTTAACTCCTGCTTTCAGAGGAACGGAAGTGCCGGTTTCCCACGCATGCGCAGTGCATGCAGGAAACCGGCACTTCCATCGGGCCCACGCGTGAGTACCCCGTGCGTGCTCACCCGTGGAGACCCGAATTTCTGGGCCATTGTGTATAAAAAAAAAAATTAAAAATTGAAATCTCAATGGATACGGACTCATTCCTGTCTTTTATGTAAGTTTGTTTTAGGGGGCAAGACGTGGGCCAGATATTCATTCACAAGCAATGGGTGCTTAAAGCACGGTCTAAGGAGGAGTTGCCCATGCCAATATGGTGAGGCAGTTGTATCGTTTTCCAATTCATGACTGTATCTACGTCAGTTCAGCCCTTTCATGCTGTTGGGCCTAGTAACTGCTCCCTTCCCTATGTTTATGATGATTTCATCAGCTATTCATAGCTTTTTCTTTTTAAGAACCACTCCCGCCCATCCCCGGCCAAAAAAAGTTGATATTCTCTGTAATTGTTTTTCCCTGATGGCGGACATCCTCGTTCAGCACTGGGACATGGTGCTCAAGTGGAGAGCTGTGACCTCCGAGAGCCCACCTCCACCTTTTTTCTCGTTTGCCTGTGTGGCACCCGTAATGATTAGAACCGTTGATAGGCCATTAGGAAGGAGGCATGCATATTCCAAGCCTATAACTCCATTGATGCGGTCATCCCTGCAATGCTCAGACACTCTGGACAAGGTTTTTAGTAGGCAGAGAAACTAAAGGCTGTGCAATTTGGATTTGGCTTTGAGAGAGAAGCCGGATCATCTTCAGCTACTGCTGTGCGGACGATATTCTTTACTACTACCACAACAACAACTTCAATTTATATAGCGCCTTTAACGTAAGCGTCTCAAGGCACTCCACAGGAGCGATTATCAAACAAAATTTGACAACGAGCCACATGAGATATTAGGACAGGTGACAAAGCAGGAGGTTTTAAGGACCATCTTAAAAGAGGAGAGCGAGGCGGAGAGGTTTAGGGAGGGAATTCCACGGCTTGGGGCCTGGGCAGGTGAAAGCACGGCCGCCAATGGTGGAGCGATGATGCTACATTACAGCAAACGTCAGTCTTTCTATCGGTTCCGAATTTAGCACTGGAACGAGGACATCAGTGCACCGGCACAGTTACTGCACTGAGTTAACACTCCCCGAAGGCCGAGGTCATCGACCAATAGTCGACTTGTCGTTGTTTACCAAAAGCAAGGTCGCAACCGGGTCTCCTGTGTGCACGATCTCCAATAATATATGTTGTCTCACCTTCATAGTGGCAGGAGCCAAAACAGCAATTTAAAGAAAACTGCCCGAGTTTAGAAGAATGAGAGGGGATCTCATTGAAACTTATAAAATTCTAGCAGGACTAGACAGACTAGATGCAGGAAGGATGTTCCCGATGGCCGGGGAGTCCAGAACCAGGGGTCACAGTCTAAAGATAAGGGGTAAGCCATTTAGGACAGAGATGAGGAGGAACTTCTTCACCCAGAGAGTGGTGAACCTGTGGAATTCTCTACCACAGAAGGCAGTAGAGGCCAATTCATTAAATATATTCAAGAAGGAGTTCGATATATTTCTTGAGGCTAAAGGGATCAAGGGATATGGGGAGAAGGCAGGGACAGGGTACTGAGTTTGGATGATCAGCCATGATCTCATTGAATGGCGGAGCAGGTTCGAGGGGCCGAATGGCCTACTCCTGCTCCTATCTTCTATGTTTCTATGTTCCCTGAGTAAATAATTAGGTTGTTATTTAGCTTGAATGGACCTTTTTCTTTTAAAGTCTCGTACTTGTTCTTTTGAGTTTTAGCAATGTTGAAAGGAATAACAGATTTTTAATAGATTTTTCTCCTTTACCAGGGTTTTTTTGGGGTTGAGTTTTTTCTGACCGATTTTTATCCTTTATTTTTTGCACTAAAATAAAACACTGCGAAGAAAGTTTGAGTTGAAAGGTCCAGTAGTTGGGAGTATCATGTGCACAGTACTGAGGGCAAACTATCAATATAACCCGTTCAGCGGAATACTCTAGATAGTGCCTGATATAATTGGAAGTGACAAAAGTTGAGAGTGGGGCGAGCGTACATTTTAGCACCTCTGAAAACAGCTGCTGCATAAAAGATTTATTGGTTCCCCTGAGGGTTGAAATTTCAGACTCCAAAAGACTTGAGCACAAAATCCAGGCTGACACTCAGTGCAGTACTGAGGGAGTGCCGCACTGTCGGAGATGCCATCTTTCGGATGAGACCTTAAACTGCCCCTCTCAGGTGACGTCAAAGATCCCATGGCACTGTTTCAAAATAGAGCTGGGGAGTTCTCCCTGGTGCCCTGGACAATATTTATCCCTCAACCAACATCACTAAAAAACCAGATTATCTGCCCCATAATCATAGAATGTTTACAGCACAGAAGGAGGCCGTTCGGCCTGTCGAGCCCATGCCGGCTCTCTGCAAGAGCACTTCCGCTAGTCCCACTCCCCCCACCCTTTCCCTGTAGCCCTACAAAATGTTTTCCTTCAGGTACTTATCCAATTCCCTTTTGAAAGCCATGATTGAATTTGCCTCCACCGCCCTTTCAGGCAGCGCATTCCAGATCTTAACCACTCACTGAGTAAAAAAGTTTTTCCTCGTGTCGCCTTTGGTTCTTCTGCCAATCATCTTAAATCTGTGTCTTCTTGTTCTCGACCTTTCCACCAATGGGAACAGTTTCTCTCTATCTACTCTGTCTCGACCCCTCATGATTTTGAACACCTCTATCAAATCTCCTCTCAACCTTCTCTGCTCTAAGAAGAACAACCCCAGCTTCTCCAGTCTATCCACGTAACTGAAGCCCCTCATTCCTGGAATCATTCTTGTAAATCTTTTTTGCACCCTCTCTAAGGCCTTTACATCCTTCCTAAAGTGCGGTGCCCAGAATTGGACACAATACTCCAGTTGAGGCCAAACCAGTGTTTTATAAAGGTTCATCATAACTTCCTTTTTTTGTACTCTGTGCCTCTATTTATGAAGCTCAGGATCCCGTATGCTTTTTTAACCGCTTTCTCAACCTGCCCTGCCACCTTCAATGATTTGTGTACACGTACCCCCAGGGGTCTCTGTTCATGCACCCACTTTAGAATTGTACCCTTTCGTTTATATTGCCTCTCCTCATTCTTCCTACCAAAATATATCACTTCACACTTTTCTGTGTTAAATTTCATCGGCCACGTGTCCGCCCATTCCACCAGCCTGTCTATGTCCTCTTGAAGTTTATCACTGTCCTCCTCACTGTTCACTATACTTCCAAGTTTTGTGTTATCTGCAGAGTTTGAAATTGTGCCCTGTACACCCAAGTCTAAGTCATTAATATATATCAAGAAAAGCAGTGGTCCTAGAACCAACCCCTGGGGAACACCACTGTATACCTTCCTCCAGTCCGAAATACCTTCCTCCAGTCCGAAAAACAACCATTCACCACTACTCTCTGTTTCCTATCACTTAGCCTATTCCGTATCCGTGCTGCCACTGTCCCTTTTATTCCACGGGCTTCAACTTTGCCGGCAAGTCTATTATGTGGCACTTTATCAAACGCCTTTTGGAAGTCCATGTACACCACGTCAACCACATTGCCCTCATCAACCCTCTCTGTTACCTCATCAAAAAACTCTTATCAAGTTAGTTAAACACGATTTGCCTTTAACAAATCCGTGCTGGCTTTCCTTAATTAATCCACACTTGTCCAAGTGACTATTAATTTTGTCCTGGATTATCGTTTCTAAAAGCTTCCCCACTACCGAGGTTAAACTGACTGGCCTGTAGTTGCTGGGTGTGGTAAACCACTGTTATTGTTTACACTGTTGTTATCACTACACAAGGTTACCTCTTGCCTCGCACGCTGTTATACCTAGGCATACCTCAGCTGACTCCGCCCATGGCTCCGCCTGCTTGCCCAGGTATAAAGGTGATTGCTTGGCTAGTATTCTTCCTTGCTGGAACCGATCACCCACGAGGGTGGGCTCTGTTATTTAGCCAATAAAAACCTATAGTTACTATCTTAACTCGTCGCTTTTCATGGAATGAATTGATAGGTATATCACTGGGTTTATCCTTACACCTTTGCAATTTGCCAGTCCTCTGGCACCACCCCCGTATCTAAGGAGGGTTGCAAGATTATAGCCAGTACCTCTGCAATTTCCACCCTTCCCTCCTTCAGCATCCTAGGATGCATCCCATCCAGTCCCGGTGACTTATCTACTTCAAGTACAGCCAGCCTTTCTATTTCCTCCTCTATCAATTTTTATCCCATGCAGTATCTTAACTACTTCCTCTTTCAATGTGACTTTGGCAGCATCTTCTTCCTTGGTAAAGACAGATGCAAAGTACTCATTTAGTACCTCAGCCATGCCCTCTGCCTCCATGCGTAGGTCTCCTTTTTGGTCCCTAATTGGCCCCAACCCCCCTCTTACTACCCGTTTATTATTTATATACCTACAGAAGACTTTTGGATTTCCTTTTATGTTAGATGCCAGTCTATTCCCATACACTCTCTTCCCCTCTTATTTCCTTTTTCACTTCCCCTCTGAACTTTCTATATTCTGCCTGGTTCTCACTTGTATTCTCAACCTGACATCTGTCATACACCCCCTTTTTCTGCTTCATCTCACTCTCTATCTCTTTCATCAGCCAGGGAGCTCTGACTTTGGTTGCCCTACCTTCCCCCTCATGGGAATGTACCTCAACTGTACCCAAACCATCCCTTTATAAAGGCAGCCCATTGTTTGATTACAGTTTTGCCTGCCAATCTTTGATTCCAATTTACCCGGGCCAGATCTGTTCTCAACCCATTGAAATTGGACCCCCTCCAATTAAGTATTTTTACTCTAGATTGCTCCTTGTCCTTTTCCATAGCTAATCTAAACCTTATGATCACTGTTCCTTAAATGTTCTCCTACTAACTTGACCCACCTCATTCCCCAGAACCAGATGCAGCAATGCCTCATCCCTCGTTGGACCGGAAACGTACTGATCAAGAAAATTCTCCTGAACACACTTCAGAAATCCCTCTACACCTCCATCCCCCACCAGGATGGCCTGAGGGCGCTCCGCTTCTTCCTTGAACAGAGGCCCGACCAGTCCCCATCCACCACCACCACCCTCCGCCTGGCTGAACTTGTTCTCACATTGAACAACTTCACCTTTGACTCCACTCACTTCCTCCAAATCAAAGATGTTGCTATGGGAACCCGCATGGGTCCTAGCTATGCCTACCTTTTCGTGGGCTATGTGGAACACTCTTTGTTCCAGTCCTACTCGGGTCCCCTCCCTCACCTCTTTTTCCGGTACATTGATGACTGTATCGGTGCAGTTTCCTGCCCTTGCCCTGAACTAGATCATTTCATTCACTTTGCTTCCAATTTCCACCCTTCCCTCACCATCACATGATCCATCTCCGACTCTTCCCTTCCCTTCCTCAACTTCTCCATCTCTGGGGATAGGTTATTGACTAACATTCACTACAAGCCCACTGACTCCCACAACTACCTGGACTACACTTCTCCCACCCCGCCTCCTGTAAGGACTCTATTCCATTCTCCCAGTTTCTCCGTCCCTGCTGCATCTGCTCTGACGATGCCACCTTCCATACCAGTGCTTCTGACATGTCTTCCTTTTTCCTCAACCGAGGATTCCCCTCTACAGTGGTTGACACGGCCCTTGACCGTGTCCGTTCTATCTCCCGCACTCCTGCCCTCACCCCTGCCCCTCCCTCCCAGAACCACGGCAGAGTTCCCCTTGTCCTCACTCTTCACCCCACTAGCCTCCACATTCAACGGATCATCCTCTGCCATTTCCGATGCCTCCAGCGTGATCCCACCACCAAACGCATCTTACCCTCACCTCCCCTTTCAGCATTCTGTAGGGATCTCTCCCTCCACAACACCCTTGTCCACTCCGCTATCACCCCCAACACCCCTTCCCCTTCGCCCGGCACCTTCCCGTGCAAGCACAGGAGATGCAACACATGCCCTTATACCTCCCCCCCCTTCCCACTGTCCAGGGCCCCAAACACCCCTTCCAGGTGAAACAGCGATTTACTTGTACTTCTCGCAATTTAGTATACTGTATTCACTGCTCACGATGTGGTCTCCTCTACATTGGGGAGACCAAACGCAGATTGGGTGACCGCTTTGCGGAACACCTCCGTTCAGTCCGTAAGGGTGACCCTGAGCTTCCGGTCGCCTGCCATTCCCACTCAGACCTCACTGTACTCGGCCTCTTGCATTGATCCACGGAAGCTCAGCGTAAGCTCGAGGAACAGCACCTCATCTTCCGATTAGGCACTTTACACTATTACTATCCCAGTCTATATTAGGATAATTGAAGTCCCCCACATCACTACTTGATAGATCTTGCACCTTTCTGTAATTTCCCTGCAAATTTGCTCCTCTATATCCATCCCACGAGTTGGCGGCCTGTAGAATACACCTAGTAGTGTAATGACACCACTAGTGTTTCTTAACTCTCACCAAATAGGTTCTGTCCTTGACCTCCTCAGGACATCCTCTCTAACACTGTAATATTCTTCTTAATTAACACTGCCACCCCACCTCCTTTCTTTCCTTCACTATCGTTCCTGAACATCTTACATCCAGGAATATTTAAAACCCAATCCTGTCCTTTTGTGAGCCAGGTCTCCGTTATCGCCACGGCATCGTATTCCCATGTGGCTATTTGTACCTGTAGCTCACCAGCCTTATTTACCACACTTTGTGCATTCACACACATGCACTGTAAGCCCAGCTAAGACGTTCTTTTATTCTCTTAGTCTGACCCACCTAATACTGTACTATTTCTTACTCTCGTGCTATCTGTCTCTCCCAGTCCTTGGTGCACCTTGTTTCTCCTTTCTAATGCTGCATCCTGTCAAATTAGTTTAAACCCTCCCCAACAGCACTAGCAAACCACCCCCCAACCCGGCGAAGATATTGGTCCCGGCTCTGTTGAGGTGCAACCTGTTCGGCCTTTACAGGTCCTGCCTCCCCCAGAACCGGTCCCAATGTCCCAGGAATCTGAAGCCCTCCCTCCTGCACCATCTCTCCAGCCACGCAGTCATCTGCTCTATCCTCCTATTTCTATACTCAATAGCTCGTGGCACCGGGAGTAATCCGGAGATTACTACCTTTGAGGTCCTGCTTTTTAATCTCTTTCCTAGCTCCCTAAAATCTGCCTGCAGGACCTCATCCCTCTTTCTACCTGTGTTGATACTGATATGGACCATGACCTCTGGCTGTTCACCCTTCCCCCACCCCTCCCATAGAATGTCCTGCAGCCGCTCAGTGACATCCGTGACCCTGGCACCAGGGAGGCATCCTGGAATCATGTCTGCGGCCGCAGAAACACCTGTCTGTTCCCCTAACTATTGAATCTCCTATCAGTATTGCTTTCCTGATCGTCGTCCTCTCGTACAGCTGAGCCACCGTGGTGCAGTGGACTTGGCTCTGGCTGTACTCCCCAGAGGAACCATCACCATCGCCCTCACCCACATTCACGTTGCTGTTTGTGGGATCTTGCTGAGCGCAAATTGGCTGCCACTTTTCCTACATTTCTGGACTTCAAGGGTTAAGTTACAAGGAGAGATTACACCGGTTAGGATTGTATTCTGCAGAATTTAGAAGGTTAAGGGGTGATCTGATTGAAGTTTTCAGGATATTAAGGGGAACTGGTAGGGTAGATGGAGAGAAACTATTTCTGCTGGTTGGGGATTCTAGGACTAGGAGGCATAGCCTAAAAATTAGATCCAGACCCTTCAGGAGTGAAATTAGGAAACACTTCTACACACAAAGGGTGGTAGAAGTTTGGAACACTCTTCCGCAAACAGCAATTGATGCTAGATCAATTGTTAATTATAAATCTGAGATCGATAGCTTTTTGTTAACCAAAGATATTAAGGGATATGGACCAAAGGTGGGTATATGGAGTTAGGTCACAGATCAACCATGATCTCATTGAATGGCCTCCTCCTGTACCTTTGTTCCTCTCTCTCTCTCTTAGGCAGTCCCTCGGAGCCGGGGATGACTTGCTTCCACACTAAAACTGAGTTCTCGGGTGACTGATGAGTCCAATGCGGGACCTACAGAGTCTCTCTCACAGGTGGGGCAGAGGGTGGTTGGGGTGCTTGGGTTGACGTGCACTCCTTCCGCTGTTTGCGCTTGGCTCCCGGCGAAGAGACTCGAGGTATTCGGCGCCTTCCCGGATATTGCAACAGTGACTACCTTTTTAAAAAGTACTTTATTGGCTGTAACTCGCCTTGGGACATCCTGAGGTTGTGAAAGGCGCTATATAAATGCAAGTTCTTTTTTCAATCCTCTGGGCTTCCAATTGTTTGGTTCCACTTGCCAAAGCTGCAGCTCAATCGATAGAACTTTTAAGCTTGCGTTGGAATTTTAACCACTTAAACTGCGCTGACGCCAAATCCTGGGCACTTGTTTGTGTGCACCAGTGTTCACGGGGCATAGTGCACCAGTGTGAAACCTTTTTTACCTGATAAACTCCTTAGTAGTACTTCACTTGGTTAATGACTGATTGCCTTCCCAAGTGATTATTTGCAGTCGGGCTTGGTCCACATTAAAATATTTTAACTGCCCCCATGACTGTGGGAGTGTGACTGGTCTGATAGATCAGCAGATTCAATCTCGTGCCAACAAGTGCACTCTGTACCGTACTCCCACATTGTGCACCAAAAACAGCAAGTCCATTTTTAATGATTATTTTGACATATTATCTTGACAGATAAGTCATGTCAACTGTGGCCCGATGACCCCTGGTCCTATTGTCTTGTTGCTGCAGAACCTCCAAGGCCGCTTGACCTAGCCAATTGCCTTCCTTTCCTCGAGTGTCTTCCTTCAAAACTGCCAGCATCACCCATCTCAAAGCCCTCAACCCCTTCAACTACTCAAGCTACTGCATTATTTCCAACTTCTCTTTCATCTCAATGGTCCTCAAGCATGTGAGCACCACCCAACTCTGTATCTACCTCCCCCCATCACTCCTTGTTCAGTTCCTTCGCTCCCTTTTACCTCCTGCCCACCGCACTGAGACTGACCACCCTGGTCAAAGTCATCAGTGACGTCCCTTGTTACTGCGGCCATTGCGCATTATCTTTCCTTGTTCTCCTTGCCCTGCAATAACAACTTTCATTTTTATATAGCGCCTTTAATGTACTAAAACGTCCCAAGCTGCTTCACAGGAGCGTTATCAGAGATAATTTGACACTGAGCCACATAAGGAGATATTAGAATAGGTGATCGAAAGCCTGGTCAAAGAGGTAGGTTTTAAGGCACGTCTTAAAGGAGGGTAGAGAGGTTCATGGAATGAATTCCCGTGCTTGGGGCCTAGATAGTTGAAGGCGCGGCCAGCAATGGTGGAGCGAAGGAAACGGGGGGCTGCACAAGTGGCCAGAATTAGAGGAAGGCAGAGTTCTTGGAGGGTTGTGAGGCTGGAGGAGGTTACAGAGCTAGGGATAGGTGAGTCCATGGAGGGATTTGAACACAAGGATGAGAATTTTAAATTTGAGGCGTTGCTGGACTGGGAGCCAATGCAGGTCTGCGAGCAGAGGAGTGAACAGCCTGACCAGGGGAGCTGCTAGTTCTAGGGGGGGGTCACTCGTAACACGTGAGTAGGGAGGGGGCTGGTAACAAGTGGGTAGGGGAGTCACTAGTAGCATGTGGGTAGGGAGTCACGAGTAACGCACGGGTAGGGAGTCACTAGTAACGCGTGGGTAGGGGAGTCACGAGTAACGCGCGGGTAGGGAGTCACTAGTAACGCGTGGGTAGGGGAGTCACGAGTAACACGTGGGGAGGAAGTCACCACATTTACTATTATCGGCGCCTGACTCAGTCTGAAGGTGCAGACCTTCCGACTCCCAGGGGAGACACAGTCATTTCTCAGCAAGGCGACTGCGTGTGGTTTTTTTAAACTAATGCAGGGCCACTTATCTCCATTACATCACTACTGGTACATTTAATGGTGCAGAATGAGTGATGGATTTGGGACGACCTAATGCTCCCGGGGGCCTAAACTATCCCCTGAACGCCATCAGTTTTGATAATACCCACTACTTTCGGCACTTTTGAGTCCTCTCCCCGCAGTAAAATGTAATCCGGATCGGGAGTAGGCCGCTTCTGGTTAGAAGGTTTCGAAGGGTAGTTGGAAGTTCTCTCTCCACTTGAGGATTGAAGGTGAACGGGATGAGTAGCAGCCTGTCTTGTCCAGTGACTTTAATTATAGTGTGTGCTAATTAAAGTTCATTTAGATTATTGCTGTCAGCTACCAACAGAGTGCCTGCTGAATCAGATTACGTTATCAGTTTGAAGGGTGTGTTTCTGGCCGTTCTAGCAGACTTTTATTCGGTGCCGAATCTGTCCCGGCTACGCGTGTAGAAATTCTGGGTGAGACTCCGCGCGGTTGCCGGCTCAGTTGGTGTGTGCGCGGTGCCGAGCTGAGCCATACAGTCTCCGCACTCGATCCGTGGTGCGTTGGCTGATCTCGGCTGGAGCAAGGCTGGGATTGTTCTCCTCGGAGCAGAGTAGGTTATGGGAAGGTTTAGTCGGGGTGTTCAAAATGACGGGCTTTGATGGCGTAAATGAGAAACTGTTTCCACTGGCAGGTGGGTCGGTAACCAGAGGACACAGATTTAAGAAAACATAGAAGATAGGAGCAGGAGTAGGCCATTCAGCCCCTCGAGCCTGCTCCGCCATGGCTGATCATCCAAATTCAGTACCCTGTCCCTGCTTTCTCCCCATATCCCTTGATCCCCTTAGCCTCAAGAAATATATCCAACTCCTTGAATATATTTAATGAATTGGCCTCAACTGCCTTCTGTGGTAGAGAATTCCACAGGTTCACCACTCTCTGGGTGAAGAAATTCCTCCTCATCTCTGTCCTAAATGGCTTACCCCTTATCCTTAGACTGTGACCCCTGGTTCTGGACTCCCCCGGCCATCGGGAACATCCTTCCTGCATCTAGTCTGTCTAGTCCTGTTAGAATTTTATAAGTTTCAATGAGATCAATAATTGGCAAAAGAACTAGGGGGGAGGAGATGAGCAATGTTCCCTCTTTTTTATTTTGGGTGCGCGGCCCATTTATGCGCGAAACTTTACATTGAAAAAGCCGAGGGCGGGCTGTGTGACCACACATCTTACAGGGGACATTGGAGTTGAGGAAAAAATTTTTACACAGCGAGTTATGATGATCTGGAATGCGCTGCCTGAAAGGGCAGTGGAAGCCGATTCAATAGTAGCTTTCAAAATGGAATTGGATAAATACTTGAAAAGGAAACATTTCCAGGGCTGCGGGGGGACTGGGACTAAACGGGTAGCTCTTTCCAAGAGCCGGCACAGGCGGGCACTTTCGAGCAGAGGCCAACCGTTTCTCCTTCCTTAACTGTGTGGAGCCATGACCACTTGTAGTGCCCTCGACTGTATCGCAGGCTGTGATCCGCTAACTCCCGAAGACCGAGGCATCAAACTTGCGACTTCCCCGGTCCGTGTAGCTCGGTGCCGACCAAGCTGTGCCTTTTCTAGTTGATCCACCAGGGGAGCTTGTCCTGCCTGTGGTTATAATTGGTCAGTAATTAATAATAAAGTGAGTACAGTGGGGGTGGTGGTGGTTACACAGTCACTTCGCAGCAGGGTGAGCTGATGCAAATCCCTGCTGGACGCGTGGTTTGAAGTTCATTATTGACAACAAATCCCATGGCAATTTTCCTGATGTACATAGTTGATCCTTACAAGCCAGCATTGTGTGTAAAAATAAATAAATAAATAATAACGCCCTTTAAAGTGATGCTTCGTCTCATCTGACTTGTTTTAATTCTAATTTTTACTCCGCTGGTCTTTCCAACCCCTCCTAAATGCACTGTGTTGTACTTGGGGGGTACAACATGACGAGCTCTGGCAGCGCTACCGTATCCCACCCACGTGGCCATTCTTGCTGCGTGAACCTCGATGGTGAGTGTCGTTGGGCTCGTCAACTACGGATTCCCTGCCTTGACGCAGTGTTTGGAAAGTGAGTTTCTGCGGAGGCGCAGTATGTATCTGGTAGTTAAAGCAATTTACCGAAAGGCTTTTTCTGTTCGTTATCCTGGGCTCGATGTAAGAAACATAACAAGAACATAAGAAATAGGAGCAGGAGTCGGCCCTTCGAGCCTGCTCCGCCATTCAATGAGATCATGGCTGATCATCAACCTCATCTCCACTTTCTCGCCCAATCCCCCATATCTCTCAATTCCTCTAGAGTCCAAAAATCCACCGATCTCGGCCTTAAATATGCTCATCGACTGAGCATCCACAGCCCTCGGGGGCAGAGAATTCCAAAGATTCACAACCCTCTGAGTGAAGAAATTCCTCCTCATCTCAGTCTTAAATGGCCGACCCCTTATCCTGAGATTATGCCCCCTAGTTCTAGACTCTCCAGCCAGGGGAAGCAGCCTATCAGCATCTACCCTCTTAGAATCTTTTATGTTTCAATGAGATCACCTCTCATTGTTCCAAACTCCAGAGAGTATAGGCCTATTCTACTAATCGTTCCTCAAAGAACAACCCTCTCACCCCAGGAATCAATCTCGCGAACCTTCGTTGCACCCCCTCTAAGGCAAGTATATCCTTCCTTAGGTGTGGAGACCAAAACTGTGCACAGTCCTGTACAATTGCAGCAAGACTTCCTTACTCTTATACTCCAACCCCCTTGCAATAAAGGCCAACATGCTATTTGCCGTCCTAATTGCTTGCTGTGCCTGCCTGCATGCTAACTTTCTGTGTTTCCTGTACACAGACACCCAAATCCCTCTGAACACCAACACTTGATAGTTTCTCACCATTTGGGGAGCGAAGACACGTCTATGAATAATGTAAAATACAGAAGCCAACATATCTAGTTAGCAAGCGGGGAGGGCGGGGTCACACTTTCCAGCTAGCTTCGCCGGATAGCAGTCGAGGGCGGTAAGCTTGGCTGAGATGGGAGAACGCGGCATCAAACCCGGGAGCTTCTCGCTGCTGCTTCACTCGTGCGCTTATGTTAAAACATTGCCCCCCCCCCCCCCCACCCAAAGCTGCAGCACGAGGTATAAATACACCATCGGAATTAGATGTTGGGCACAGCCATATGGAATGTGCTATGGCATGCGACTGTTCCTAGCACTCGTTGCAACACTGATGGTGGACTGTCTAATTCAGAGGGGTTTTATTTTTGCACAAAAACAATTTGATCCAGTAACGCAAATTAATGAGCGACATTGAAAGTGCAAGCGAAAGTAACTTTAATTGGGATTATCCAGTCATTTGATTTAGCGGACTTTGAATTAAGAGGAGTAGACTGTATAACATCAGGCTCACTTGTGCTTTCACTTTCTTGTGCTTTTACTTAAAGCTGCGTAGTCACCCGAAACGTCTTCAAATGACGTGTGAAAGAAAGAAAGACTCAGATTTCTATAGCGCCTTTCACGACCACCAGATGTCCCAAAGTGCTTTACAGTCAATGAAGTACTTTTTGAAGTGTAGTCACTATTGGAAACGCAGCAGCCAATTCGCGCTCAGCAAGATCCCACAAAACAGCAATGTGATAATGACCAGATACAGGAAACTTTTTTTTATCCGGCACTGACGGGACCGACGTGGTGCCGGTTCATCAAAAATTCCGGATAACCGAAAGCTATAGTAAAAGATACGGAGAGCTGAGAGCTCAGTATAAAGCAACAAACCCTGTTGCTTAGCAACAAGTTCAGAAAATTGGCCACAAGTTCCAAGCATCTCTGTAGCTTAGCAACAGCTGCAGCCACACCCTTGCACAGCAACAGATCGAGGAAGGCAAGTACAATATGAAGTAAAACTTACCAGAACCTACTCCTGAATTCTGCCGGTTAACCGAGATTTCCGGTTATTTAGGTGCCGGTAAATCGAAAGTTTCCTGTAATCTGTTTTTTAGTGATGTTGAATGAGGGATATATGTTGGCCCCAGGACACCGGAGAGAACTCCCCTGCTCCTCTTCGAATTAGTGCAATGGGATCTTTTGCATCCACCTGAGAGAGAGCACAGACAGGGCCTCGGCTTAACAGCTCAACCGAAAGACGGCACCTCCGACAGTGCAGCACTCCCTCAGTACTTGCCTGGTGTGTCAGCCTAGATTTTTGTGCTCAAGTCTCGAGTGGTTCTTGAACCCACAACCTTCTGACATGCGCAAAAATTGTTAGAAGCACGTGTCAGTATGCACGCACTTGGGAGAAAGTGAGTTGTATTCCTTGGAAAACTGCGGAGTTTTTATTTGGTTACTCACATCTTCAATATGAATGGATTTTACAACAACAACTTTAGATTTACAGGGTTTCGGCAGCAGATGAGCTGAGGCAGGGGCGGAGTCGGACGATGTTACGGAGGTGAAAGTAGCCGGTCTTGGTGATGGTGCGGACATGTGGTCTAAAGTTCATCTCGGGGTCACATAGGACAGCAAGGTTGCGAATGGTTTGGTTCAGCCTCGGACAGTTGCCAGCGAGAGAGGGATGGAGTTGGTGGTGAGGGAAGGGAGTTCGTGGCGGGGACCGAAGACAGTGGCTTCGGTCTTCCCAATACAGGAAACTTTCGATTAACCGGCCGCTAAATAACCGGAAATGTCAGTTAACCGGCAAAATTCAGGAGTCGGTTCAGATAACTTTTTTTACTTTTAGTTTTTTTTTACTCATTTCTGGCTGTGCAAGCGTCTAACTGAAGCTGTTGCTAAGCTACAGAGACGCTTGCAAGCTGTGCTGATTGTTTTGAAGCTGTTGAGCAACAGGGTTTGTTGCTTTAGACGGAGCGCTGAGCTCCGTATCTTTTAACTATAGCGCTCGATTCTCCGGCATTGTTGATGGACCGGCACCAGCTCGGTCCCGTCCGTGCCGGATACCAGAAAGTTTCCTGTATTTAGTTGGAGGAAAGTTCTGCTCGCCCAGTACTGGATGCTGGACAAGTAGTCTGACAATTTAGAGACAGTGGAGGGGTCGAGAGAGGTGGTGGTGAGGTAGAGTTGGGTGTCGAAGGGGCAACTGCAATTGTTTGTTGGAAAATTACCATTTATGAAGGACGTGTTATGGGGCTTTCGCACAGAAGCAGTAGAGAAGTACGTGTTCAAAATATATCCAGTGACCATCTGGATCAGTGATTCTGCCACCAGGTTAAGGTAGCTGGACTCGAGCAGTGTAAACACACGAAGCCAGTTCACAAAATGCCTGTCTCGTGGAATCCAAGGCTATAAATGAGGTTCAATATCAGAATGGTACTTTGGACTCATCCATAGATTGACTTTCTAAGACAGCGACATGACGTTTTAATCATGTTAAAGGCGCTATATAAATGCAAGCTGTTGTTGCAAACTTTTTGTAACCCTGCTGATTTCTTCTCTTCCTTCCGTCCCCTCTCGGCTGTGCTTAGTTTAAAGAAAGTATTGCTGAAATACTTTCAACACATCTCCTCCTGTCCGACAAGAAATGAAAAAACTCTAGATCACTGCTATACAACAATAAAGCACGCCTACCGTGCCATTGCTCGGCCGGGCTTCGGCAAGTCAGACCATGTCTCCGTACTCCTACTTCCTGTTTACAAACAGAAGTTAAAGAGCACACCCACAACAGTAAAAATGGTGCGAAGCTGGACAGCGGACACAGAACTACAACTGCAGGGCGGGCTGGAAATAACGGACTGGAGTGTTTTCAAGAACCCAGACCTGGATGTGTATGCAGGCCACGTTACTGGATACATTAACAGACTGGTGGATGAATGCATTCCTACCAAACTGTCCGTTTATTTCCTAACTGCAAACCATGGATGAACTCAGACATCCGCAACAAACTAAGAGAACGGCGTACCGCTTTCAAATCAGGGGACACCGAACTCTACAAGAAGGCCAAGTATGACCTCAGAAAGGCTATCAAAACAGCAAAAAGAGACTATAAGAACAAACTAGAGTCTCAGTACGGCAGGGGCTCCGACGCCAGACGCATGTGGCAGGGACTAAGGGCCATCACCAACTACAAGGGGAGCTCAGCGGGAGTCACCAACACCGATCCCTCCCTACCAGACGAACTGAATATTTTTTATGCTCGCCTTGAGAGGGAGAACACTGAGCCGGCCATCAAAACCCCCAGCCACCCAGAGGATTACACATTACAGCTGACTGAATCCGAGGTCCGGAGAACCTTCAGGAGGGTGAAAGCACGGAAGGCAGCCGGCCCAGACGGGGTTTCACCCCGTGTCTTCAAGACCTGCGCAGACCAGCTGCCTCCTGTGTTCACGGACATTTTTAACATCTCATTGCAGCAGCCTGTTGTACCAGTGTGCTTCAAGGAGACAACCATTGTGCCGTTACCTAAGAAGACCAAGGTAACAGGCCTCAATGACTATCGTCCCGTGGCTCTAACATCTATAGCCATGAAGTGCCTGGAAAAGCTGGTCATGACACACATAAGCAGCATCATATCCGATTCCTTGGACCCGTTCCAGTTCGCATATAGGGCGAACAGGCCTGTAGACGATGCCATCTCCCTAACACTACACACTGCCCTGGAACACCTAGACAGGAGGGACACTTACGTCAGACTGTTGCTCATTGACTACAGTTCTGCATTTAATACTATTATTCCCTCCAAGCTGGTCCTGAAACTGAGGGACCTCGGCCTGGGCACCCCCATCTGCAATTGGATTCTGGATTTCCTGACTGGTAAGCCTCAAGTGGTTGAAAATAGGGAACAACACCTCATCCACTCTGGTTCTCAACACCGGAGCGCCACAAGGCTGCTGCCTCAGTCCTTGGCTGTACTCTCTGTTTACACATGACTGTACAGCCATACACAGCAACAACCGGATTATCAAGTTTGCTGACGACACCACAGTAATTGGCCTGATAAGCAACAATGACGAGACGGAGTACAGAGATGAGATAGTCCAGCTGATGAGATGGTGCAATGACAACAACCTTGCCCTGAACGTTGCCAAGACTAAGGAGCTCATCGTGGACTTCAGAAGCCACCGAGGGAACCATCGCCCCATCAGCATAGACGGGACACCAGTGGAAGTTGTCAGTTGCTTCCGATTCCTGGGACTGCAGATCTCTGATGACCTGGCCTGGAACCATAATACTGAGGCTATGCTGAAGAAGGCACACCAGCGCCTCTACCCTCTACGGCGCCTGAGGAAATGCGGCATAAGCACACAGTGGCTTGTGAACTTTTACCGCGGCACCAGAGAGTGTCCTGACAAGTGGTGTCAATGTGTGGAATGGTAACACCACTGCACAGAACAAGAAAGCCATCCAGAGAGTTTTGAATACGGCAGAAAAGATCATCGGGTGTGCACTTCTGTCCATCGAGGAGATCTTCCAGACCAGGTGCCGGAACAAGGCCCGCTCCATCATCCAGGACCCCAATCACCCTGGGCACAAACTGTTCTCCCTCCTGCGGTCCGGACATCGGTACCGCAGCATCCGAACCAGGACCAGCAGGTTTAAGAACAGTTTCTATCCACAGGCAGTGTGCCTACTGAACTGCCAACCGCACTGCCCCATATATTATAGTTATATGTTTATGTAAATATATAGATTATACTTATTTTACCATATATTTATCATATTACATTACTATTATTTCCAGTGGTAATTGAGGCTTTTTTGCACTATTCATCATATCCTGCAACTTGGACTGTTATTGCTATACTTTCTGCTTATTTGCTTATTGTTTTTATTTATACTTGTTTTTACTTTTTGCTTTTATTATATTTATATGCTTGTATTGTGGGAGTGAGTGGGGAGTAAGCATTCCATTGTACTAGTTACATATGGCAATAAAATGATCTTGAATCTTGAAACCTGAGGCCAGTTTTAGTGCCCGACCCTTGCTTCATCAGCTAGCTCCATGGGCTGAGGATCAAACTCAAGACTCTCCTAGCCTGTATGCCTCAGTGCCACGCTACCGGGGTGATTTACCGTGGCTCGGTAGTTGGCACTCTCTCTCCTCCCGAGTCAGAAGGTCGTGGGTTCACAGTCCAAATCCAGAGACTAGAGATCCAGGCTGAGACTCCCAGGGCAGTGCTGAGGGAGTGCGGCACTGCCGGAGGTGCCGTCTTTCGGACAAGACATTAAACTCTCGGGTGGGCGTAAAAGATCCCACGGCACAATTTCGAAGAGGAGCAGGGGCGATCTCCCTCGGTGCTCTGGCCAATATTTATCCCTCAACCAACATCACTAAAAAGCGGATTATCTGTTAATTTATCTCATTGCTGTTTGTGGGACAAAATTGGCTCTCGCATTTCCTATAAAATACTTAATTGGCTGTGAAACGCCTTGGGATGTCATGAAGTCGTGAAAGGCACTATATAAATGCAAGTTCTTTCTTTACTCTTTGAGCCCTGGTGTTTGGGGGGGGGGGGGTTCTTTCCTCTTGTTATCAATAAACCCTTAATTCTGTTCTCTGTAGAAATATAGGGAGAAGTCGGCTGGATTTCATCACTTAAACAAAACAGAGTCCTAGTTTTTCACTCCCTATCTAATGTGGAGAGCAGGCAATAGTTGCTGAGAGTCATTTTAATGCCCCATTCGAGCAATATCCAGTAAAACTGAGGCACGCCAATCTATGGCGCGTTCCTATACTTGGAGCGGAGAGGGTCAGGGTGCTGTCATTAAACCTTTTTGTTTTTCCTGTCCTTCCTTCCAGTATGCGTCGACCGGATGTTTGCTGACCCTTCATCACACCGAGAAGCCGGACCATGAAGATGCCTGCGAGTACCGCCCGTACTCTTGCCCCTGCCCCGGCGCCTCGTGCAAGTGGCAGGGTTCCCTGGAGCAGGTGATGTCCCACCTGGTGCACGTCCACAAGAGCATCACCACCCTGCAAGGAGAGGACATCGTCTTCCTGGCCACGGACATCAACCTGCCCGGGGCGGTGGACTGGGTCATGATGCAGTCCTGCTTTGGGCGCCACTTTATGCTGGTGCTGGAGAAGCAGGAGAAGTACGAGGGCCACCAGCAGTTCTTCGCCATCGTGCTGCTGATCGGCGCCCGCAAGCAGGCCGAGAACTTTGCCTACCGGCTCGAGCTGAACGGCAACCGCCGGCGCCTGACGTGGGAGGCGACGCCGCGGTCTATTCACGACGGGGTGGCCACGGCCATCATGAACAGCGACTGCCTGGTCTTCGACGCGGCCATTGCGCACCTCTTTGCCGACAACGGCAACCTGGGAATTAATGTGACCATATCGACTTGCTGTTCGTGATATTTATGTGGTGTTTGGGGTTACCAATGTTGTGAAGAATTGTTGCTAATTTCTTTTTGTCCGTCTTCTCTAGATTAGACACGAGATCATTGCGAAGCTTTACTGACTGTGCCAATTTATTTAAATTATGTTGCCATAATAGCTTTTTTTAAATAAATATATATTTCAGAACGGTTGCCATTTTTAGATTTATTTTTCCCCCACACGTTTCTAGTGCTCACTAATCGTAAGCCCATCACACGCTGTCCGTAATCCGCCTTTAACGACATCTGTTGCACTCGTATACACTCTTTTTTTCATTGTGACTCTTTCATTGTCTACCTTCCTGCCATGGACCTGTTGCTGGTAATGTAAGGAACAGGAGTAGGCCATTCAGCCCCTCGAACCTGCTCCGCCATCCTATTGGATCATGGCAGATCTGGACCTCAACTCCATGTCCCTTGATACCCTTACCTAACAAATCAACAACAACAACTTGCATTTATATAGCGCCTTTAACGTCGTAAAAACGTCCCAAGGCGCGTCGCAGAAGCGTAATCGGAAAGAATTTGACACCGCGCTACATAGAGATTCAAGGACAGGTGACAAAGCTTAGTCGAAGTGGTAGGTTTTAAGGAGCGACTTAAAGGGGGAAAGAGAGGAAAGTTTTAGGGAGGGAATTCCAGAGCTTGGAGCCGAGGCAGCTGAAGGCGCGGCCGCCAATGGTGAAGTGAAGGAAATCGGGGATGCGCAAGAAGCCAAAATTTGAGGAGCGCCGAGATTTTGGAGGGTTGTAGGGCTGGTGGAGATTACAGATTACAGAGATAGGGTGGGGCGAGGCCAGGGAAGGGATATGGGGGAAAAAAGGATGAGAATTTTAAAATCGATGGGTTGCCGGATCTATCAATTTCAGTCTTGAAAGCTCCAATTGTCCTGGCATCCACAGCCTTTTGGGGGTTTAACCTTGGATCACCATTCTTGTAGTGTCACTCTGGGGGCTTTTGCTTTCTATGGGTTTGGTTCTGTGGGCAACCTCTGGCACAGCACTCGAGTAGTTATTCATGTTTGAGGTTAGATGGTGAGTGTTGGTAGGTAATTTACCAGTGGAGCCAAGTCTGTGCAGGGGGTCACATAGATAGCAGTCAGGAATGGGAAGCCTGGCTGACTTTAACCCTCCTTGGCCTAGAAGAACTGAGACCAGTTGTCCAACCCCTGTGCCACACTATCTTGAGGCCAGCCAACTCTGTATAGACTGGCGATCAGACCTGGGATCTTGTATGTCTCAGTCCCTCATTGGGGAAGTGTCTTCTAGTTGCACTTGTAGGGTTTCAGGTGGATGACCTTTCGTCAGAACTGGAAAAGGTTAGAGTTGTAACAGGTTTTAAGCAAGTGCAGAGGCAGCGAAAGGCGGGGGGGGGGGGGGAGGAAAGATCAAAGGGGAAGGTCTGTGATAGGGTGGAAGGCAGGGGTGATTAAATGACAAAAGGGATGATGGTGCAAGACAAGAGATGGACAAGTAAAGAAAGAAAAGATGGGTCGAGAGGAGGTGTAAATGGGGATAGTCACCAACAGTTGCCATCCGAAGAAATGGGGGCAGAGGTTATGATCTGAAATTGTTGAACTCCGTGTTCAGTCCAGAAGGCTGTAAAGTACCTGATCGAACGATGAGGTGCTGTTCCTCGATCTGAAGGTGAGCTTCAAGGTTGAGGTATTAGGACAGGTGATCAAAGAGAGAGGTTTTAAGGAGTGTCTTAAATGAGGTAGAGAGGGAGTTCCGGAGCTTAGGGCCTAAACAGCTGAAGGCTCGGCCACCAATGGTGGTGGAGAAGATACTGGGTCAGAAGCTCCGCTCGGTCAAGTCGGACGGCGAGGCTGCGAACAGTCTGGTTCAGCCTCAGACAGTCGCCAGGGAGAGGGATGGGAATCGGTGGCTAGGGAAAGGAGTTTGTGGTGGGTGCTGAAGATAATGGCTTTGGTCTTCCCGATATTTAAAAGAAGGAAATTTTCTGTGCATCCAATGCTAGATGTCAGATGAGCAGCGTGACAAATTAGATGCAGTGGAGTGGTCAAGAGAGCTTGTGGTGAGGTAGAGCTTGATGTCATCAGCGTACATGTGGAATCTGACATGTTTTCAGATGATGTCGCCGAGCAGCAGCATGTAGGTGAGAAATAGGAGGGGGCCGAGGATAGATCCTTGGAGTATTCCAGAGGTAGTGGTACAAGGGCAGGAATAGAAGCCATTGCCATTGCCATCATGAATAATGGGAAGGGGAAGCATTGATATTGGGAAGGGTTGAGTGAACTGATGCCAGTGTGAAGTAGAGAGGGAGGCGGAGCAGTAGAAGAGTCCCCAGAATGAACTGCAGGGCAACGTGCTAATGTTAACTGGGGAAAGATGAGCACCTCCGTGTCAATGTGACAACCATATAAATGAGGTTTTGCAACAGGGATTAGTAGTACTTGTCCACAAGGTTTCTGCAAGAAATGAGAGAAAATCCCTGCAATTTTTACCACAATCTTCTGCCTATATAAGTGATGGACAGACCCACTCCCCACTGCATTCTCAGTGTCCTAAACTACAGGACTGATTTTTGTTCAGAGTTATTGACTTTTTGGGGGATGTTTTGAAGTTTTTGTGTGTTTTCTAGGTTGCCGTGAATAGGGCATGAAGTGTAGTTACTGGTGTAATAAAAGAAAGAAAAACTTACATTTATATAGTGCCTTTCACGACCACCGGACCTTTCAAAGCGCAATGAAGTACTTTTTTTTTAGTGAGTGTAGTCACTGTTGTAATGTGTGAAACGTGGCAGCCAATTTGCGCACAGCAAGCTCCCACAAACAACAATGTGATAATGATCAGATGATCTGTTTTTGTCATGTTGATCAAGGGATAAATATTGGCCAGGAGACTGGGGATAACTCCCCTGCTCTTCTTCGAAATAGTGCCACAGGATCTTATGTCCACCCGAGAGGGCAGATGGGGCCTCGGTTTAACCTCCGACAGTGCAGCACTCCCTCAGCACTGCACTGGAATGTCGGCTTCGCTTTATGTGCTCAAGTCCCTGGAGTGGGACTTGAACCCACGACCTTCTGACTCGCGGGCGAGTGTGCTACCCACTGAGCCACAGCTCGGGGGAACCCGGCAGGCAATTTGCAGATTGCACACAGGATCTGTTTTAGTGATGTTGGTTGAGGGACAAATATTGGCCAGGACCCCGGAGGAGAACTCCCCTGCTCTTCTTTGAAATAGTGCCGCAGGATCTTTTCTGTCCACCTGAGGGGGCAGACGGGGCCTCAGTTTAACGTCTCATCCGAAAGACAGCACCTCCTACAGCGCAGCACTCCCTCAGTACTGCACTGGGAGTGTCAGCCTAGATCTTGTGCTCAAGTCTGGCGTGGGACTTGAACCCACAACCTTCTGACAGAGAGGGGAGAGTGCAAGTGCCAACTGAGCCATGGCCGACTATAGCCAGCATGAGTTCGCCCCTTCAATTATCGGAGGGAGATGTAACAGAAAATATGGTGGCAGTAAAATAGGCAAAAGATTTACACATTAAAAGGAAAAGAGGAACGTTGGCTGGAAGTAAGTGAGGTAGGTTGGGTACTTGTGGGTCTGCCACTGGGCCTGGGCAAGGTAGCCATCCACAGGTCCAGGTTGGATGCAACCCATGGGGGTAGCCCGCCTCTCTTCCGCGAACTTGTCCACGCCCAGGTGGCCCTGGAGAAGGAGCACATGGTGTCTGCCGGTACGCTTGAAGCATTCCACGACGATGGGTACTGCATGGACTGGAGGGGGCCTGGTGGCTAATGTGAATAGCATTATCATTTAAGTTCATAAGTTTCCTTTGTTTTAGCTGAACGGAGCAGATAAAGCATTTTGGACAGAAAGCAAAGAAATGGCTCCTACAGTTGTTCAACCACTGTCTGGCAACACACAAGCTACCTAATATCTGGCAGAAGGCACATGTAATAGCACTATTAAAGCCTGGAAAAGATCCCGCCGATCCTAAGAGTTTTCGGCCAATTTCACTGCTTTGCCACACCTATAAGCTGTTTGAACGTCTGATACTCAATAGGATAGCACCAACTGTAGATGAGAAGATCATTCCAGAGCAAGCAGGTTTCCGCCCCGGCAAATCAACAACAAGCCAACTGCTCAACCTCACACAACACATCGAAGATGGTTTTGAGCAAGGGATGGTAACAGGTGCTGTTTTTGTAGACCTGTCAGCAGCATACGATACAGTGAACCATAGATGTCTCCTCTGCAAGCTTCTAGAGATGACAAAAGACATTCACTTAACAGAGCTGTTAGAAAGCATACTTCAGAATCGCCGGTTCTATGTTGAACTAGGTGGGAAGCGCAGCAGGTGGCGTATTCAGAAGAATGGTCTTCCTCAGGGAAGCGTGCTTGCACCGCTGCTGTACAACATCTACACGAATAACCAACCTATAGACGGTGCCACACGCCGTTTTATATATGCTGATGACTTATGTGTCACTGCCCAAAGCACTGATTTTAACACCATGGAGAAAACGCTTTCTGAGGCCTTGGAGGGACTAAAATCCTACTATGAAGAAAACATCTTCGCGCAAATCCATCAAAGACGCAAGTTTGTGCATTCCACCTCCGAAACCGTGATGCCAAACGCCAGCTGAAAGTAACCTGGTGTGGAGCAACACTGACGCATTGCGAGCACCCTATCTACTTAGGAGTCACCCTTGACCGATGCCTCACCTTCAAGAACCACATCGAGAGGACAAAGGCAAAAGTGAGCGTACGAAACAACATCCTGAATAAGCTCACTAACACAAGATGGGGAACAAGCCCGAAAACATTGCGAACCAGTGCACTTGCTCTTTGCTATTCCACTGCCGAATATGCCTGCCCTGCATGGGAAAGGTCTACTCATGCCAAGAAGATGGATGCCGTTCTGAATGCAAGCTGCCGATTTATCACAGGTTGCTTAAAACCAACAAACACCAACAGCCTATATATCCTGGCGGGTATCGCTCCCCCTGATATAAGAACGGTAGCCAGCAAGAAAGAACGACTCCGTCAAACATCAGATGAGAGACACCCTCTGCATTGTCATACACCTACACCCAGCCGCCTAAAGTCAAGAAAGAGCTTCATGAACAGTGTTGTTCCATTACAATCAACCTCATCTGAAGCCCGCATCGCCTTGTGGAAAGACCGGCTCGCCAGTCTTGAACAACCCCCAGCGATGGAAATTTTACTTGATGAAAGCCTTCCCCCAGGAGCTAATTGCAACTGGGCAATCTGGAAGTGCCTTAACAGACTTAGGACCGGTGTAGGTTGCTCAAAGGTGTCACTAAGCAAATGGGGATATTCAACCAGCCCGACAACTTGTGAATGTGGAACTGAGGCACAGACTATGCAACATCTCCTGCAATGCCCATCGTTAGAGGAACCCTGCACTGTTGCAGATCTTGCCGAATTCAACAACAAGGCGCAAAAATGTGTCCAGTTCTGGCTGGGCTATGTATAGGCTGTCCGTGGACACGATAAGAAGAAGAAGCTGAAGTTCTTTATTGGTTGTGTCCTCCAAGGTGGTGGGGTGGGGGGGACTTTTGTTAAGTTTTTTTTTGTTTGATAGCACTGGGGTAACCCCAAGTGCCTCCAGGTAGATGGAATGGGAGGAGACACTTTTTAATTTGTTTCTGGGATGTGGGCATCGCTGGCAAGGCCAGCATTTATTGCCCATCCCTAATTGCCCTTGAGAAGGTGGTGGTGAGCCGCCGCCTTGAACCGCTGCAGTCCGTGTGGTGAAGGTACTCCCACAGTGCTGTTAGGGAGGGAGTTCCAGGATTTTGACCCAGCGACGATGAAGGAACGGCCGATATATTTTCAAGTCAGGATGATGTGTAACTTGGAGGTGGTGGTGTTCCCATGCGCCTGCTGCCCTTGTCCTTCTAGGTGGAAGAGGTCGCGGGTTTGGGAGGTGCTGCCGAAGAAGCCTTTGGCGAGTTGCTGCAGTGCATCTTGTAGATGGTGTACACACTGCAGCCACGGTACGTCGGTGGTGGAGGGAGTGAATATTTAAGGTGGTAGACCAGGCTGCCAAGAGAAGACAGGATATGCTCTCACTGCAGTCAGGGAGTAGTTGAGACAGAGATGCACTTCCTCACAGCCTGTGGAAAATATCAGGGCATCAGAGAGAATTTCTATCAAAAATTCTCACAAATATGCCCTGAATTCGGAAATCTGACTGACAACCAAAAACTCCCATTCCTACTGGGGGAGGAGAGAAGCTGTGTAACACTGGCGGCACACTATGTTACAGCTTGCCATGAACAGAGGGACAACCAGTAAACTAAGACAAGAGTATATATAAACAAGGCGAAAATATATTTATAAACTCAGGGATATACCTGTTTATACACTGTATGAATGGAACCGCGTTTATGTGTTCAACCATAAATGTATTTTGATGCTTTGGCAACATAAGATGTACCTTATCATGCCAATAAAGCGATTTGTATTGTATTATTGTATTGGATGGGGTGCCAATCAAGCCGGCTGCTTTGTCCTGGATGGTGTGGAGCTTCTTGAGTGTTGTTGGAGCTGCACTCATCCAGGCAAGTGGAGAGTATTCCATCACACTCCTGACTTGTGCCTTGTAGATGGTGGAAAGGCTTTGGGGAGTCAGGAGGTGAGACAAGCGCTGCAGATGAGGTGCCAATCAAGCAGCAGCACAGATTAGCTGGGCCGAATGGCCTGTTTCTGGCGTTGTCTGTTGGATTGTCATTGAGAAAAGGCCCACGTGGTGCCGACTCCGGATCGGCAACATTGGGAGATTGTAACCACTGAGTGACCAATGGGCGAACTCCCCGTCACCACGGCAACGCGCCACAACAATGAGCCGGCGCAGCTTCTGTGAAACAAAGGGAGGCACCGTCGGCCCATCCAACCGGGCAGAGGATCTATTATTGTTCTGGATATTACTAGTGGTGTTTAAAGTTTACAGTGTGCAGCGACTACTGTGGCGGCGGGGTGAGGGGTGCTGGAAGTGTTCAGACAGCAGGCGGGCGGCGCACCATGAGCCGGAGAGAGGAGGAGGAGACGGGCAGTAATGTCACCCAGGGCAAGGATGACCAGGAGAGTTATACCCAGGTGGAGCAGGACAGCTCAGGTAACATGGGGGTTAGTGAGGGGTGTTTGGATGGGGTGGGGGGGTTAGTGGGGTGTTTGGATGGGGTGGGGGGGGTTAGTGGGGTGTTTGGATGGGGTGGGGGGGTTAGTGGGGGGTTTGGATGGGGTGGGGGGGTTAGTGGGGGGTTTGGATGGGGCGGGGGGGTTAGTGGGGGGTTTGGATGGGGTGGGGGGTTTGGATGGGGGTGGGGGGTTTGGATGGGGGTGGGGGGTTTGGATGGGGTGGGGGGGTTAGTGGGGGGTTTGGATGGGGTGGGGGGGTTAGTGGGGGGTTTGGATGGGGTGGGGGGGTTAGTGGGGGGTTTGGATGGGGTGGGGGGGTTAGTGGGGGGTTTGGATGGGGTGGGGGCGTTAGTGGGGGGTTTGGATGGGGTGGGGGCGTTAGTGGGGGGTTTGGATGGGGTGGGGGGTTTGGATGGGGTGGGGGGGTTAGTGGGGGGTTTGGATGGGGTGGGGGGGGTTAGTGGGGGGTTTGGATGGGGCGGGGGGGTTTGGATGGGGGTGGGGGGTTTGGATGGGGTGGGGGGGTTTGGATGGGGGTGGGGGGTTTGGATGGGGTGGGGGGTTTGGATGGGGTGGGGGGTTTGGATGGGGTGGGGGGGTTAGTGGGGGGTTTGGATGGGGTGGGGGGTTAGTGGGGGTTGGATGGGGTGGGGGGGTTTGGATGGGGTGGGGGGTTTGGATGGGGGGTAGGGGGATTATTGGGGGTTTGGATGGGGTGGGGGGTTAGTGGGGGGTTTGGATGGGGTGGGGGGGTTTGGATGGGGTGGGGGGTTGGATGGGGTGGGGGGGGTTAGTGGGGGGTTTGGATGGGGTGGGGGGGTTTGGATGGGGTGGGGGGTTGGATGGGGTGGGGGGGTTAGTGGGGGGTTTGGATGGGGTGGGGGGGTTAGTGGGGGGTTTGGATGGGGTGGGGGGGGTTAGTGGGGGGTTTGGATGGGGCGGGGGGGTTAGTGGGGGGTTTGGATGGGGCGGGGGGGTTAGTGGGGGGTTTGGATGGGGTGGGGGGGTTAGTGGGGGGTTTGGATGGGGTGGGGGGGGTTAGTGGGGGGTTTGGATGGGGCGGGGGGGTTAGTGGGGGGTTTGGATGGGGTGGGGGGGGTTAGTGGGGGGTTTGGATGGGGCGGGGGGGTTAGTGGGGGGTTTGGATGGGGCGGGGGGGTTAGTGGGGGGTTTGGATGGGGTGGGGGGGTTAGTGGGGGGTTTGGATGGGGTGGGGGGGGTTAGTGGGGGGTTTGGATGGGGCGGGGGGGTTAGTGGGGGGTTTGGATGGGGCGGGGGGGTTAGTGGGGGGTTTGGATGGGGCGGGGGGGTTAGTGGGGGGTTTGGATGGGGTGGGGGGGTTAGTGGGGGGTTTGGATGGGGTGGGGGGTTTGGATGGGGTGGGGGGGTTAGTGGGGGGTTTGGATGGGGTGGGGGGGTTAGTGGGGGGTTTGGGTGGGGTGGGGGGGTTAGTGGGGGGTTTGGATGGGGTGGGGGCGTTAGTGGGGGGTTTGGATGGGGTGGGGGGGGTTAGTGGGGGGTTTGGATGGGGTGGGGGGGTTAGTGGGGGGTTTGGGTGGGGTGGGGGGGTTAGTGGGGGGTTTGGATGGGGTGGGGGGGGTTAGTGGGGGGTTTGGATGGGGTGGGGGGGGTTAGTGGGGGGTTTGGATGGGGTGGGGGGGTTAGTGGGGGGTTTGGATGGGGTGGGGGGGGTTAGTGGGGGGTTTGGATGGGGTGGGGGGGTTAGTGGGGGGTTTGGGTGGGGTGGGGGGGTTAGTGGGGGGTTTGGATGGGGTGGGGGCGTTAGTGGGGGGTTTGGATGGGGTGGGGGGGTTAGTGGGGGGTTTGGATGGGGTGGGGGGGTTAGTGGGGGGGTTGGATGGGGGGTAGGGGGATTAGTGGGGGGTTTGGATGGGGTGGGGGGTTAGTGGGGGTTGGATGGGGTGGGGGGGTTAGTGGGGGGTTTGGATGGGGTGGGGGGGTTAGTGGGGGGTTTGGATGGGGTGGGGGGTTTGGATGGGGTGGGGGGGTTAGTGGGGGGTTTGGATGGGGTGGGGGGTTTGGATGGGTGGGGGGATTAGTGGGGGGTTTGGATGGGGTGGGGGGATTAGTGGGGGGTTTGGATGGGGGGTAGGGGGATTAGTGGGGGGTTTGGATGGGGTGGGGGGGTTAGTGGGGGGGTTTGGATGGGTGGGGGGATTAGTGGGGGGTTTGGATGGGGTGGGGGGGTTAGTGGGGGGGTTTGGATGGGGTGGGGGGGTTTGGATGGGGATTGTTTAGTTTGGATGGGGGCGGTGGGGGGGCTGTTTGGATGGAGGTTGGTTGGGGGGGTTTGGATGGGGGTTGTTTGGGGGTTTGGATGGGGGTTGTTTGGGGGGGTTGGATGGGGGTTGTTTGGTTTGGGAGGGTTGGATGGGGTGGTCGGGGGTTTGGATGGGGTGGGGGGATTAGTGGGGGGTGTTGGAGTGGGGGGCAATGTCCCCTGTAATTTTTTTGGGGGGGGAGCGCGGCTCCTTTAACGGACTGCGCGGCCCATTCAAATTTCCGCCCACGTGTGTCTTTCCCATTCAAAAGCAGTCTAGTTTCTTATTGAGATTGCCCATCAGTGGCCATATCTGACCACTTTATCTACTACAGTTTTTTTTTCTTCTTCAGGTTCTTCTGGTTTTCCAAGTATATTAAAAAGCTTCACACGGGAGGGATCTACAACTTTCTGTAGTCTTGATGTTGGGTAAGAATACAAGAGCAGGAGATATTACTTTGATATTCAAATTAAATTCTAGACAGAAAATTCTGGAAATTCACAGCAGGCCAGTCAGGATCTGAAAGGGAGAAGGCAGGTTAATTCTTAATCAGTCTCCCTGCAGTATTAACTGGTAGTGTCAGCTGTGGCTCAGTGGGTACCACTCTCGCCTCTGAGTCAGAAGGTTGTGGGTTCCAAGTCCCACTCCAGAGACTTGAGCACAAAATCTGGGCTGACACTCCAGTGCAGTACTGAGGGAGTGCTGCACAGTCGGAGGTGCCGTCTCCCGGATGAGATGTTAAACCGAGGCCCTGTCTGCTCTCTCAGGTGGATGTAATAGATCCTATGGCCACTATTTCGAAGACGACCAGGGGAGTTCTCCCTGATGTCCTGGCCAATTTATCCCTCAATCAACATCACTTAAAACAGATTATCTGGTCATTATCTCATTGCTGTTTGAGGAAGCTTGCTGTGCACAAATTGGCTGCCGTGTTTCCTACATTACAACAGTGACTACACTTCAAAAAGTACTTCATTGGCTGTAAAGCGCTTTAGGATGTCCTGAGATCGTGAAAGGTGCTATAGAAGCATCCAGGAAGGCGCCGAACACTTCGAGTCCCTTCGCCGGGAGCAAGCGGAAGCCTGGATCAATGGGTCTGCTTCTGGGGAAGGTGGGACCTGTACAAGTCGGACGGGTTGTACCTGAACCAGAACGGGACCAACATCCTTGCGGGGAGGTTTGCTAGCACTGTTGTGGGTGGGGGGGGGGGTTTAAACTAACTTGGCAGGGGGATGGGCTACGGAGTGGAGCTATAGTAGGGGGTGATGCACAGCCAAATATAGAGGAAAAACCAAGTCAGCCTGGAAGGCAGAGCAAATATGTAATGGCACAAGGGAGTACGGCAAGGCTGGATGGCATTTATTTTAATGCTAGGAGTCTTGCGAGTAAGGCAGAGGAATTGAAGGTGTTGATGAGCTCATGGGAGTATGATATTGTTGCTATCACAGCGACATGGTTGAGGGCGGGGCAGGACTCGCAGCTCAATATTCCGGGGTATAGAATCTTCAGGCAAGACAGAGGGGGGTGTAAAAGAGGAGGGGGTGTCACAATATTAATCAAGGAGCCAATTACTGCTGTAAGGAGGGATGATATCTTAGCAGGTTCCTCTAATGAGGCCATATGGGTAGAACTTAAAAACAAAAAGGGGGCAAGCACTTTGCTGGGAGTGTACTATAGGCCCCCAAACAGTCAGGGGGAGATAGAGGAACCGATATGTAGGCAAATCTCAAAGAAGTGTAAAAATAATAGGGTAATAATAGTTGGGGATTTCAACTTCCCCAATATTAACTGGGATAGTCAGAGTGTGAAAGGCTTAGCGGGTGTAGAATTCTTAAAGTGCATCCAGGAAAGCTTTTTGAGCCAGCATGTAGAAAGTCCTACAAGAGAGGGGGCGGTACTGGACCTAATTCTAGGGAATGTAGCCGGGCAAGTGGTAGAAGTGTCAGTAGGAGAGCATTTTGGTGACAGTGACCATAATATAGTGAGATTTAAGGTAGTCATGGAAAAGGACAAAGATGGACCAGAAATAAAGGTTCTAAATTGAGGGAAGGCCGATTTTAATATGATAAGGCAGGATCTGCCCAAAGTGGACTGGGATCAGCTACTTGTAGGAAAATCCACATCAGAGCAGTGGGAGTCTTTCAGAAAGGAAATAGAGTACAACGCTAACATGTTCCCGTAAAAGTCAAGGGTGGGACCAACAAGCCCAGGGAACCCTGGATGTCAAGCGATATACAAGAATAGATTAGGGAAAAAAGGGAGGCTTTTGGCAGATACAAAAGACTAAAAACAGTGGAAGCCCTAGAGGAGTATAGAAAGTGCAGGGGGGTACTTAAAAAAAGAAATTAGGAGAGCGAAGAGAGGGCTTGAAAAAACACTGGCGGGCAAAATAAAGGAAAATCCCAAGGTGTTTTATAAGTATATTAAGGGCAAGAGGATAACCAGGGAAAGAGTAGGGCCCATTAGGGACCAAAGTGGCAATCTGTGTGTAGAGCCAGAAGATGTAGGTGAAGTTTTAAATGAATATTTTGCATCTGTGTTCACTATGGAGAAGGACGATGTAGGCATAGAAATCAGGCAGGGGGATTGTGATATAACTGAACAAATTAGTATTGAGAGGGAGGAGGTACTAGCGGTTTTAGCGGGCTTAAAAGTGGATAAATCCCCAGGCCCAGATGAGATGTATCCCAGGCTGCTGTGTGAGGCAAGGGAGGAGATTGCAGGGGCTCTGACACAAATTTTCAGAACCTCTCTGGCCACAGGGGAGGTGCCAGAGGACTGGAGAACAGCTAACGTAGTACCATTATTCAAGAAGGGTAGTAGGGATAAACCAGGGAATTACAGGCCAGTGAGCCTAACATCAGTGGTAGGGAAATTATTGGAAACAAATCTGAGGGACAGAATTAGTCTCCACTTGGAGAGGCAAGGCTTAATCAGGGATAGTCAGCATAGCTTTGTCAGGGGAGATCATGTCTAACTAATTTGATTGAATTTTCGAGGGGGTGACTAGGTGTGTGGATGAGGGTACTGCAGTTGATGTAGTCTACATGGACTTCAGTGAAAGGTAAGAGCCCATGGGATCCAGGGCAATTTGGCACATTGGATCCAAAATTGGCTTAGCGGCAAGAGGCAGAGGGTGATGGTCGAAGGTTGTTTTTGTGACTGGAAGCCTGTGTCCAGTGGTGTACCACAGGGATCGGTGCTGGGTCCTTTGCTGTTTGTAGTGTACATTAATGATTTAGATATGAATGTAGGAGGTATGATCAGTAAGTTCGCAGATGACACGAAAATTGGTGGAGTGGTAAATAGCGAGGAGGGAAACCTCAGGCTACAGGACGATATAGATGGGTTGGTTAGATGGGCAGAACAGTGGCAAATGGAATTTAACCCTGAAAAGTGTGAGGTGATGCATTTTGGGAGGACTAACAAGGCAAGGGAATACACAATGAATGGTAGGACCCTAGGAAGGACAGAGGATCAGAGGGACCTTGGTGTGCATGTCCATAGATCCCTGAAGGCAGCAGGACAGGTAGATAAGGTGGTTAAAAAGGCATATGGGATACTTGCCTTCATTAGCCGAGGCATAGAATATAAGAGCAGGGAGGTTATGATGGAGCTGTACAAAACGCTAGTTAGGCCACAGCTGGAATACTGTGTGCAGTTCTGGTCGCCACACTATAGGAAGGATGTGATTTCATTGGAGAGGGTGCAGAGGAGATTCACTAGGATGTTACCTGGGCTGGAGCGCTTCAGCTATGAAGAGAGACTGGACAGGCTGGGGTTGTTTTCCTTAGAGCAGAGAAGGCTGAGGGGGGACCTGATTGAGGTGTACAAAATTATGAGGGGCATAGATAGGGTAGATAGAAAGGAACTTTTCCCCTTAGTAAAGGGGTCAATAACCAGGGGGCATAGTTTCAATGTAAGGGGCAGGAGGTTTAGAGGGGATTTGAGGAAAAAAAAATTCACCCAGAGGGTGGTTGGAATCTGGAACTCACTGCCGGAAAGGGTGGTAGAGGCAGGAACCCTCAACATTCAAGAAGCATTTAGATGAGCACTTGAAACGCCATAGCATACAAGGCTACGGACCAAGTGCTGGAAAATGGGATTAGAATAGACAGGGCTTGATGGCCGGTGCAGACACGATGGGCCGAAGGGCCTCTTTCTGTGCTGTATGACTCTATGACTCTATCAGCAAGGCGCGCACGTCAACCCAAGCAACCCACCCGCCCGCCCTTTCAACCACCGTCTGCCCCACATGTGACAGAGACTGTAGGTCCCGCATTGGACTCATCAGTCACCTGCGGACTCATTTTTAGTGTGGAAGCAAGTCATCCTCGGTTCCGAGGGACTGCCTAAGAAGAAGAAGATAGACGTGCATGCTTTTTCTTTCTTTCTTTGCCCCATTCAGATGCTGACTAAATGGCCATGTCTTTCTGCTATTCTCTGTTTTTAATTTCAGACTTTCAGCATTACATTTTTTTCCTGTTTTATCTGTACAGTTGATGAATGTGGGATTGGATTGGTAATTCGTACCAACTAGGCAAACAAACAAATAATAAACAGATAATGTTTGAATTGCAGAGCAGTTCAGTCAGCATCCGTAAAGAGAAAGGCCAGGTTATGATGTTTTGGGTGTGTACGTTCTGAAGAACAGTTTTGCTGATGGGTAAACCACAACAACAATGACACCGACAAAAGAAACTTTCATTTATATAGAAGGAGATTTTAGAAGTGGTGCCTAAAAGCTTTATAGAATCATAGAATGGTTACAGCACAGGAGGAGGCCATTCGGCCCGTCGAGCTCTGCAAGAGCACTTCAGCTCATCCCACTCCCTCGCCCCTTTCCCCATAGCCCTGCAGATTTTTTTCCTTCAGGTACTTATCCAATTCCCTTTTCAAAGCCACGATTGAATCTGCCTCCACCACCCTCAGGCAGTGCATTCCAGATCCTAACCTTTTGTACTCTATGCCTCTATTTATGAAGCCCAGGATCTCAAATGCTTTTTTATTCACTTTCTCAACCTGCCCTGCCACCTTCAATGATTTGTGCACATATACCCCCAGGTCTCTCTGGTCATTCACCCCCTTTAGAATTGTACCCTTTAGTTTATATTGCCTGTCCTCGTTCTTCCTACCAAAATGTATCACTTCGCACTTTTCTGCGTTAAATTTCATCTGCCACGTGTCCGTCCATTCCACCAGCCTGTCTATGTCCTCTTGAAGTCTTATCACTGTCCTCCTCACTGTTCATTATACTTCCAAGTTTTGTGTCATCTGCAAATTTTGAAATTGTGCCCTGTACACCCACATCCAAGTCATTAATATATATCAAGAAAAGTAGTGGTCCTGGTACTGACCCCTGGGGAACACCAGTCTGAAAATCAACCACTACTCTCAGTTTCCTGTCACTTAGCCAATTTCGTATCCATGCTGCCGCTGTCCCTTTTATTCCATGGGCTTCAACTTTGCTGGCAAGCCTATTATGTGGCACTTTATCAAACGCCTGTATCAAAGAGCTGGGTTTTAAGGAGGATCTTGAAGGAAGTGAGGGAGGCGGAGATGTTTATGGAGAGAATGGCAGAGCTGACCTGCCCGAAGCCAGCCATCTGTCTCCTTCCCCCGCGCTTCGGGCAGGCAGCTGGCCGACGGCATGTACATGAGGCCCAGGCGTTAAAATAGGCCAGGCCGCAAGCCGATGACATCAGACAGGTTGGACGCTTGACCCCTCGCCTCCCCTTCCACCCGTCTGAGACTCGCTCCCTGTTAAAACCCTTCCCCTACCCCCGCATTTTGGACATTTTAATGGGGATCCCTGGGAATGTATCATTATTTGCAGGGCATTATGCCCGGCACTAAGCTCATGGTCTACAGAGCAGGAGTGACACCCACCCTGCTGTATGCCTCAGAGACATGGACCATGTACAGCAGGCACCTCAAAGCACTGGAGAGGTGCCACCAACGCTGGCTCCGCAAGATCCTGCAAATCCATTGGCAGGATAGGCGCACCGACGTCAGTGTTCTCGCACAGGCCAACATCCCCAGCATCGAAGCTTTGACCACGCTCGATCAGCTCCGATGGATGGGTCACATCGTCCGCATGCCCGATACGAGACTCCCAAAACAAGCGCTCTACTCGGAGCTCCGGCACGGCAAGAGAGCCCCAGGTGGGCAGAGGAAACGCTTCAAGGACACCCTCAAAGCCTCCTTGAAAAAGTGTAACATCCCCACCGACACCTGGGAATCCCTGGCCCAAGACCGCACAAAGTGGAGGAGAAGCATCCGGGAAGGCGCCGAACACCTCGAGTCTCTTCGCCGGGAGCAAGCGGAAGCCAAGCGCAGGCAGCGCAAGGAGCGCACGTCAACCCAAGCACCCCACCCACCCACCCCTTCAACCACCGTCTGCCCCACCTGTGACAGAGACTGTAGGTCCCGCATTGGACTCATCAGTCACCTGAGAACTCATTTTTAATGTGGAAGCAAGTCATCCTCGGTTCCGAGGGACTGCCTAAGAAGAATTCCCAGGATTGTGTCAATATTTTTAACGGGTCCCAAAGAGTGTCAATTTTTGCTGTGGGTTCCTAGAAGTGTTTGCAGTTTTTGAGTTATTAGAAACCATCAATATTTGCAAGGGGTTGGCAGATAGTTGCTATGGTTCCCCGGGAGCTTATCAATATTTCAAGGACCCTCCCCTCACACAGATACGTTTTAAAACCACCACAGCACAAGGTATTAGTCTGTGAATTCCGTACAACAGAAGATTTGCTCTTTAAGTTCCGAGTCAGTTTGCGATACGCAATTGTTAACTCACATTTTCATCAATCAGGACCGACGAAACCAGTGAGTACCTTTTGGCCCCTCCGTCTGCCGAAAGCCTTGGTATTTACGAGCCCCTACTAATGCCGGCGCTAACACAGACGGATTCCAGCTGGCTTCTTAGTCACAGTCTCAAGAAAACTGGTAAGATGCTACGCTGTTTCTGAGAGCAAAGACTGGAAAATGACAGTGAAAAGCAAACAACTGTGTTCACCTGAATTGCCGCGTTGTCCTCAATGTAACGGAGGAGTGCATCGCCCCAAAAAATACAGAGGCAAATGACAATTGAGAAACCCTGTTAAGTGAACAGATTTCCCTCCTCTGTAACATTTCGGACAAAGTGGCGATTCAGGTGAACACAGTTCTTTTGCTTTTCTCTGCTATTTTCCAATACATTCCCTTGTGTGTACTTGTAATTCCTACTGTATTCGGCACTATTATGATACACTTTTCATGTGGATCTCTCAAAAAGATAGGGTTACAAATGATGATCGGTGACAAATTGGTCTCATTATATCCCCAATTGCTTCTTTGCACATTTGTTTATAAACCTGACACAATGTCCCTGTAAGACACACCCAATCAAACTTCAACTGGCATTTATACAGCGCCTTTAACAGAGTAAAACGTTCCCAAGGCGCTTCACAGGATTGTTAATCAGACAACATTTGACACCGAGCCACAGAAGGAGATATTAAGACAGGGCTTGGTCAGAGAGGTAGGTTTTAAGAAGCGGCTTAACATAGAAACATAGAAGATAGGAGCAGGAGTAGGCCATTCGGCCCCTCGAGCCTGTTCCGCCATTTAATGAGATCATGGCTGATCATCCAAATTCAGTACCCTGTCCCTGCTTTCTCCCCATATCCCTTGATCCCTTTAGCCTTAAGAAATATATCTAACTCCTTCTTGAATATATTTAATAAGTTGGCCTCAACTGCCTTCTGTGGTAGAGAATTCCACAGGTTCACCACTCTCTGGGTGAAGAAATTCCTCCTCATCTCTGTCCTAAATGACTTACCCCTTATCCTTAGACTGTGACCCCTGGTTCTGGACTCCTCCACCATCGGGAACATCCTTCCTGCATCTAATCAGTCTAGAAGGTGGAGACAGAGGTAGAGAGGCGGAGAGGTTTAGGGAGGGAATTCCAGAGCTCAGGGTCTAGGCAGCTGAAGGCACGGCTGCCAGTGGTGGAGCAATTAACATCGGGGATGCGCAAGAGGCCAGAATTGGAGGAGCGCAGAGATCTAGTAGGGCTGGAGGAGGTTAGAGAGATAGGGAGGGGTGCGGCCATTTAAACACAAGGATGAACATTTTAAAATCCTATGTTACAGCAGTGACTGCACATCAAAAGTACTTCATTGGCTGTAAAGCGCTTTGGGATGACCTGAGGTTGTGAAAGGCGCTATATAAATGCAAGTCTTTCTTTACTGGAGTATAATTGCAGGCAGTATCAAGCTGTTGCAGGGTTTTTTTTTACAAGCACATTTTTAGAATGTATCTGCTCCCACCTGCACTCTCTCTCTACATTCACAATTTACCATCTGGGAGTGCAGCCACACAGGCATAGAGCTTTCTCACGGCAGCAGGACTGCCGTATAACATTGGTGCTGTCGGATGCAAACCACTCTCAGCTACTAGCTCCCCTGCGCCCCAAACATGGACACCAACATAAGGGAGATGCAGCGGGGGATGAGGGGATTCTCGTATTTCCCTCATCCCTGGCACGGTAATAGTGTCAGCCGTGGCTCAGTGGGCAGCACACCCTCCTCTGAGTCAGAAGGTTGTGGGTTCAAGTCCCACTCCAGGGACCTGAGCACATAAAGCTAGGCTGACACTCCAGTGCAGTACTGAGGGAGTGCTGCACTGTCGGAGGTGCCATCTTTCGGATGAGACATTAAACCGAGGCCCCGGCTGCTAGTTCAGGTGGACGTAAAAGATCCCATGGCACTATTTCGAAGAAGAACAGAGGAGTTATCCCTGGTGTCCTGGGGCCAATATTTATTCCTCAATCAACATCACTAAAACAGTTTATCTGGTTATTATCACATTGCTGTTTGTGGGAACTTGCTGTGCGCAAATTGGCTGCCACGTTTCCCACATTACAACAGTGACTCCACTTCAAAAATACTTCATTGGCTGTAAAGCGCTTTGGGACGTCCAGTGGTCATGAAAGCTATAGAAATACAAGTCTTTCTTTCTAGAGCGGCTAGCCCGTACACTGTGTGAGAGCAGGTGTAATGGCCTGCTAATCCGCATTACTGTATATGGGACCACCTGAGGGTTCGGCCCTGCCTGGGGGGGGGGCCTTAACCCTCAAAGATCTGGAAAAAAACAAAGGGGGTTATTTATTTGCCCCCTTACAAAGGGGTCAACATGAGGGTCTTTTTGTACCGGGTACTTTGTGCCGCATTTCCCACCCTCTCCCACCCAGGTGGACCCCAAGTGGCTCTGGGTCCCTGCCAGGCACACTTAAATTAGGTGATCTTCCCCTCCCCCCCCCCCCCCCCCCGACCCCACTCACTATGGCAGGGTCAGCACCTGCCACTCGCTGATGGATGGATCCTGGTACTTATACTGGGATCACTGGCCCACAGATTTTCAGCCACATATTAGCAAATACTCAAGGATATGATTGGTTTAGTGCAATTTTCTGGCATGCTTCCTCAAAGGAGCGATTTTTTTTTATGCAAAGATTTATTGCCCTTAGATAGTCTGCTTAAAATCTAAAATATGCATAGTTGGTAAAATATATGTAAGTCCCAGATCCTTTAACTAAAAGCTAGGTGTGCTCTGGTATTTTATCCTTAAATTGTATTCTGTTTCCAGAAAGGGTTTAGAGGAAACAGAGCTTGAGCTAAGCAGGGAATTTGACCTGAGTATAATGCAGTAATTACTTCCTACAGAATCTGTTTTCTGGCCTCTTAATATAGTTTGACGTATTGTTCACTTGAATCTCATCCATGTTTTATCATCACGCCTCAAGAAGGAGGCGAACCTGCACAAGGATTAGAGAGGAAAGTCCAAAGCCAGCTATCGACAAGCTCGGGGGCCTCAGGTACTTCTATTGATATAAGTTAATATTTCGGCTGGGGTTGACCGATTAAATGGGGCTGTGATACAACCCTCCCTAGCACCCCATCCGCCAGCCCCGCAACCGCATCCCCCCCATCCCCCCCACCCTCCAATGTGGCGTTATACAGCATCAGCTATCACCCAGCATCAAATCGGGGTCACTACAGTACACACCTGGCTGTTTATGTACCCTCTAAGACTGTCTGCAGCGTGATGATCACTAACCTAACCATCTATATTATATTACATGTTTACAGCACAGAAACAGGCCATTCGGCCCAACTGGTCTGTGCCGGTGTTTATGCTCCACACGAGCCTCCTCCCGCCCTACTTCACCTCACCGTATCGGAATAGCCTTCTATTCCTTTCTCCCTCATGTGCTTATCTAGCTCCCCCTTAAATGCATCTATGCTATTCGCCGCAACCACTCCCCGTGGTAGCGAGTTCCACATTCTCACCACTCTCTGGGTAAAGAAGTTTATCCTAAATGCCTTATTAGATTTATTAATGACCCCTTACATTTCTATTTGTGACTCCTAGTTTTGGATTCCCCCACAAGTGGAAACATCTTCTCTGTATCTACCCTACCAAAGCCCTTCATAATTTTAATGACCTCTATTCGGTCACTCCGCAGCCTTCTCTTTTCCAGAGAACAGAGGCCCAGCCTGTTCAGCCTTTCCTGATAGTTATAACCTCTCGGTTCTGGCCTCATCCTTGTAAATCATTTTTATAAATTCTCTAGTGCCGCTATATCCATTTTTTTGTTATATGGAGACCAGAACTGACCTTAAATTGGCAATGTACGTTGCACAGTCCTTATTTGGGCATCACTGTTCTGTGACACACAGTCACACCTGCAGTGGCACGCACCTACCACTACAGGAAACTCTTTCTTATCCGGCACCGACGGGACCGTCGTGCTGCTGGTTGATCAAAAAGTCCGGATTACAGAGGGGTATACTTACTAAGGTATGAGAGCCCCGTACACGGCCACAGATCCAGGCATCCCTGTTGCATGGCAACAGGCGCAGGAACCCCGGTTACATGGCCACAGATCCAGGCGTCCCTGTTGCATGGCAACAGGTGCAGGAACCCCGGTTACACGGCCACAGATCCAGGCGTCCCTGTTGCATGGCAACAGGTGCAGGAACCCCGGTTACACGGCCACAGATCCAGGCGTCCCTGTTGCATGGCAACAGGTGCAGGAACCCCGGTTACACAGCCACAGATCCAGGCGTCCCTGTTGCATGGCAACAGGTGCAGGAACCCCGGTTACACGGCCACAGATCCAGGCGTCCCTGTTGCATGGCAACAGGTGCAGGAACCCCGGTTACACGGCCACAGATCCAGGAACCCCGGTTACACGGCCACTAATATGAAGTAAAACTTAACTGAACCTACTCCTGAATTTTGCCAGTTAAGAGAGATTTCTGGTTATTTAGGTGCCGGTAAAAAGAGAGTTTCCTGTAGTTGGCGTTTCACTGGCTCGCAGAAGCTGCAGATCTCCATATCTGTGCCTGCAGCATCGCTAATGCACTCTGAGGGAAATCTGCTTTTTGTCCTGAATTTCCATGGGCAAAGCCTATCTGGTAGTTGCACCCAATTTGCCCAAATGGTTAGTGCCACTGGCACGGTAACCGGTCCATTCTTTGTGGGTGAGCATCGAACAAAAGCACAGACACATTTTCCAATAACAAAATAGTGTTAAATAGATTTGTACTAGTGATTCAGATGTGCACACTACAGTGGCACTTGCATACCTAAGGGCGCTGCCGTATTTCCAGACCCGTCATTAATCTCAACTGGGTGTGTAAAGAGGAGAAACATAGAAACATAGAAGATAGGAGCAGGAGTAGGCCATTCGGCCCCGCGAGCCTGCTCCGCCATTCAATGTGATCATGGCTGATCATCCAAATTCAGTACCCTGTCCCTGCCTTCTCCCCATATCCCTTGATCCCTTTAGGCTTAAGAAATATATCTAACTCCTTCTTGAATATAGTTAATGAATTGGCCTCAACTGCCTTCTGTGGTAGAGAATTCCACAGGCTCACCACTCTCTGGGTGAAGAAATTCCTCCTCATCTCTGTCCTAAATGGCTTACCTCTTATCCTTAGACTGTGACCCCTGGTTCTGGACTCCCCGGCCATCGGGAACATCCTTCCTGCATCTAGTCCGTCTAGTCCTGTTAGAATTTTATAAGTTTCAATGAGATCCCCTCTCATTCTTCTAAACTCCAGCGAGTATAAGCCCAATCGACCCAATCTCTCCTCATACGACATTCCTGCCATCCCAGGTATTAGTCTGGTGAACCTTCGCTGCACTCCCTCCATGACAAGAACATCCTTCCTCAGATAAGGCGACCAAAACTGCACACAATACTCAAGATGTGGTCTCACCAAGGCCCTGTACAACTGCAGCAAGACATCCTTGTTCCTGTACTCGAACCCTCTCGCTACGAAGGCCAACATACCATTTGCCTTCTTAACCGCCTGCTGCACCTGCATGCTTACCTTCAGCGACTGGTGCACAAGGACACCCAGGTCTCGTTGCACTTCCCCTTCTCCCAATCTATTGCCGTTCAGATAATAATCTGCCTTCCTGTTTTTGCCACCAAAGTGGATAACCTCGCATTTATCCACATTATACTGCATCTGCCATGCATCTGCCCAATCACCCAACCTATCCAGATCATACTGGAGTTTCTCGGAGGGAGGGAGCGTTGCTCCTGTTAGCTTGTGTGGTGATTACTGCAGTCGCAAACAGATTTTTAAAACACTTCTGCTTTTAGGTTTATACATAAATTAACTGAAGATTCAAGTGCAGCCGGACAGCCTCATTGAATTACGCTGCTCAAGATGTCGAATGCTAGTAAAACATATCCCAGGTCGGAGAGAAAAACGTTCCCTGGGAAACAGAGGTTGGACCACTTATTGTTCTGTATTGATTTCAGATAAAGAGACTGATTCAATCCTGGGAGATGACAGCAGTGACTCTACCTCAAAAGGGAGCCTTGGGGACCACATTGTTCGTTCTGAGGTATGGAATGTGACTGACTGCTGCTCGGCGCTTCAGGGTGTTTGCATAAAACTCTTGCAGAATAAAGGGATTTTGGATCCTTCTATCCTCAGTATAGTCCAGACTGCATCTGTGATGCACTCCTTCAGATTGATGCATCGATCCTCAGTATAGCGCAGGTTTTCACATGCTGTGCGCTCCTTCAGATCAACACATCTGACCTCCAATATAGTGCAGGCTGTCCACATTGTGCCCTTCAAATTAAGACATCTATCATCAGTATAGTGCAGGTTTTCACATGCTGTGCGCTCCTTCAGATCATTCCCTGACAGATTACAGAGTGCCAAAGCCATGAACTCCCTCAGATCAACCAGTCTTTCAATGCAACCTAGGCTCTATGTAGCATGAACTGATTCAGATATGCTCAATCCTCCCCCCGATACACTACAGGCTGCACATTCTATGGAGGGAGTTCTTGCCATGGAGGGAGTGCAGCGAAGATTCACCAGACTGATACCTGGGATGGCAGGAATGACGTATGAAGAGAGATTGGGTCGATTAGGCTTTTATTCGCTAGAGTTTAGAAGAATGAGAGGGGATCTCATTGAAACTTATAAAATTCTAACAGGACTGGACAGACTAGATGCAGGAAGGATGTTCCTGATGGTGGGGGAGTCCAGAACCAGGGGTCACAGTCTAAGGATAAGGGGTAAGTGTGGTGAAATAAGTCTTATAAGTATATACCTTATTCTACCTGTGTATAGTTTCCTATTGTAATCTATTGTAACCCTGCTGTTTTCTTGGTTGGCCAGGAATGCTGATGTACTGTATACCACTCTGCTGTGCCATTGATTGTCCTGATCTGATTTCGCCCCTGGCTCCGCCTCCTAGTTCACTTCTGAGAAGCTGGTCAGAAGGCTAACATGTGTGTTCTGTTCTGTCCAGTTCTAAGCTATTAAAAGCCAACTGTTTGAGTTATAACTACCAGTCTCTGTAGCTATTTAAGGTATATCAGTAAGCCATTTAGGACTGAGATGAGGAGGAATTTCTTCACCCAGAGAGTTGTGAACCTGTGGAATTCTCTACCACAGAAGGCAGTTGAGGCCAATTCATTAAATATATTCAAGAAGGCATTAGATATATTTCTTAAGGCTAAAGGGATCAAGGGATATGGGGAGACAGCAGGGACAGGGTACTGAATTTGGATGATCAGCCATGATCTCATTGAATGGCGGAGCAGGCTCGAGGGGCCGAATGGCCTACTCCTGCTCCTATCTTCTATGTTTCTATTACCTTTTTTCAGAATGGCCCATCTACCCTCAAATACCTACAGAGTGCTGTGGTAAACCACTTTTATCGTTCACTATCGTTACACTATGGTTATCACTGTTTACACTGTTGTGTCACTACACAAGGTCACCTCTTGTCACGCTGTTATACCTGGGCTGACCACAGCTGACTCCGCCCATGGCTCCGCCTGCTTGCCCAGGTATAAAGGTGGTCGACTGGCTGGTATTCCTCCTTGTTGGACCCGATCACCCACGTGGGTGGGCTCTGTTATTTAGCCAATAAAAACCTATAGTTACTATCTTAACTCGTCGCTTTTCATTGGATGAATTGATAGGTATATCAAGTGCCTACTACACGGTCCCCGCATTCAGATCTATCCACGTAGCCCCAGTTCCGTGACACGGGATTTCATCATTTTGTACTTAAAGATGCTCCAGAACTATGTCAGCAAAAAAAGGAAAAAAAACAACTGCTGGTCACTTTCCTTGTAATGAGATTTTCTGCAACATCTTCACTTGGCATCATTGGTCAAACGCCACCACCTCATTAATTATTCTCTGTGATCTGATTTTCTATCCAGGCCGACAGCCACGTTGAGCTGGTTAAATTTGAACTCCCCCCCACCCCCCCAGTGGCTCAGCCATACTGACCAGGAAGGCCGCAGGTTTAGTCCCTGGTCCGTGTTGAGTTAGCCTTTCCCAGCTGGGGCAGTGGAAGAGGTGTTACGGTTAGCACAAGCGCTCTCCGAGTAGGGAGGAGAAAGTCTTCCAAGGGTTTACATTACATTCCGAATCACTATCCGGCATTTCCAACAACAACAAACAAACAACAGCTTGTATTTTTTATAGCGCCTTTAACGTAGTAAAACGTCCAAAGGCGCTGCACAGGAGCGTTATCGAACAGAATTTGACGCTGAGCCACATTTTAAAAAATTCGTATTTGGGCGTCGCTGGCATTTATTGCCCATCCCTAATTGCCCTCGAGAAGGTGGTGGTGAGCCGCCTTCTTGAAGCGCTGCAGTCCGTGTGGTGAAGGTACTCCCACAGTGCTGTTAGGTAGGGAGTTCCAGGATTTTGACCCAGCGACGATGAAGGATCGGCGATATACTTCCAAGTCAGGACGGTGTGTGACTTGGAGGGGAACTTGGAGGTGATGGTGTTCCCATGCGCCTGCTGCTCTTGTCCTTCTAGGTGGAAGAGTTCGCGGGTTTGGGAGGTGCTGCCGAAGAACCTTTGGCGAGTTGCTGCAGTGCAACATAAGCAGATATTAGGGCAGATGACCAAAAGCTTGGTCAAAGAGTTAGGTTTTAAGGAGCGTCTTAAAAGAGGAAAGAGAGATAGCGAGGCGGAGAGGTTCAGGGAGGGAATTCCAGAGCTTAGGGCCCAGGCAACAGAAGGCACGGCCGCCAATGGTGGAACGATTAAAATCGGGGATGCTCAAGAGGCCAGAATTGGAGGAGCGCAGAGATCTCGGGGGGTTGTAGGGCTGGAGGAGGCTACAGAGATAGGGAGGGGAGAGGCGAGGCCATGGAGGGATTTGAAAACAAGGATGAGAATTTTAAAATCGAGGCGTTGCTTAACCGGGAGCCAATGTAGGTGAAGGGCCTACTCCTGCTCCTATCTTCTATGTTTCTATGTAACAGTACACACAGGGTTAATTGCAGTTTCTATGGGCAGTTTCTGCAGGGAAAATATGTATTTTGCTCTGGCTGGCAAAGGTCAATTAATGTGTGGCTGACTCTTAGGGGGCAAATTTACACTAACCTGCCTGTCGGGGAACGAAGAGATCGGGTACAATGCCAGTTTCACACCCCACCCAACTTTACTCTCCATAAAGTCAATGGGGAGCAATATTGGGCGGGGTGTAAAACCAGCGTTCCACCCGATCCCATGGGATTCCCGCCCAATGTGCTCGGTTAAAATTGCTCCCTTAGTTTCTGTCAGACAAAGGGAGGATAATATGCTAATGTTGATTGATTGTAGAGTCACTGGTAGGGATCTATAATCCTATTTTGAAAGGCCCTTGCAAATTTAACCCTTTTCCCACGTAAAACACTCCTGGTGGGAAACACGAATGTGAAACCTGGCGGGAGCACTATTGGATTGCCGACTATCAACTGCAGGTCAACCATTAAAGAGGAGATTTGATCAGCCATCATTTGCAGGTGGCAGGACTTAGTGGTCTCAGGTCTGGGGCAACTTTTAGAAGACTTAACCACACCTGTGGAAGGTTGGAGCCTCACACCCATCTCCAGTGTGGCTTCCTGGGAAACCCCTCTCGCCACCTTCACTCAGCGCTTCCTCAACTGAGGCATATACCAGAAGCATGGGAGCCATTTACTTCCTTCCCATCTGGGCATTAGAGGAGCTCAAGCACCAGCCGCGGCACCAGCAGAACCAGGAACAGCAGCAGCACCAGCAACAGCAGCAGGAGCGCCAGGCTGCTGCTCACTCACCTGAGGCTGCACAGGCCAGAAGGGGCCGGCGCCTGGAAGCCCGTCGGCGCAGGAGATACCCCCCAAACAGGGTCTACAGACGCAGGGTCACCTATCTCAACATGTTTGAGCAGCAGTGCCAAAGGCGGCTCCGACTTTTGCGAGAGGCAGTGACTGACATTTGCGCAATGCCACAGCAAGACCTGCTGCCCAGAGGACCAGGTGGACAAGCATTACCAGTGGCCGTCAAAGTCACCACCGCACTCAACTTTTTTGCCTCAGGCTCATTCCAGGGATCAGAAGCAGACATCAGCGGCATCTCCCAGGCGGCCGCACACAGTTGCATCACGTAGGTAACCGATGCCCTCTTTGCCCTCGCGCACAATCACATCCATTTCGCCAAGGATCGAGCAAGTGTCATGGTGCGAGCAGTTGGATTAGCTCATCTGGCAGGCTTTCCAAGGGTGCAGGGCGTCGTTGACTGCACACATATGGCCCTTACGGCACCCCATCGCAATCCAGGTATTTTTGTCAACCGCAAGGGCTTCCACTCCCTTAACGTTCAGCTGGTGTGTGACCACAAGAAGGAAATTTTGCATGTTTGTGCCATGTACCCTGGCAGTTGCCATGACTTCTTCATACTGCGCCAGTCTAGTGTGCCTCCACTATTCAGTCCGCCAGACCAACTTAACGGATGGCTACTTGGAGACAAGGGCTATCCCCTTAGGACGTGGCTGATGACGCCATTGAGGAGACCATCCAACGAAGCTGAGGAGAGCTACAACTCCAGCCACATGTCCACCAGAGCCATAATCGAGCAAACCATCGGTTTGCTGAAGATGCGCTTCAGATACCTGGATAGATCAGGTGGAGCCCTGCAGTAATCAGCAGCCAGGGTCTCCAGAATCGTCGTGGTTTGCTGTGCACTTCACAACATGGCACAGCGTCGTGGCTTGCAGATTCCTGAGGACCAAATGGCTCCTCACATATCCTCCTCAGATGAGGAGGAGGAGGAGGAGGGCGAAAACGAACATCCTGCAGAGGCCCATCAACCAGCGGCAGCATTACGCGAGAACATTGCTGCCCGGGATGCAAGGAACGCACTCATCCTGGCCAGATTTGCTTAGCCTAGTCAATCAAACACTTTTGCCTCGCAGCTTCTTACCAGAGCATTGACAATGTCCAAGAACCAGAGGATTCCTAGCACCCCGACCACCATACTGACAGTTGCAAGTATTCCTAAGGCCTCAATGTGGAAGTCCCAATAGCGAAATGACAGACGCCACAACTGCAACATTTGCCATCAGAATTTTTATGTACAATTATGACGTGATGGCATTTTTACACTAAACACAAAATTTTACCCAAGTGACTACCCTTGTGACTACTTGTGCTTTATCTTCCTCTTACGCGTGCTCCTACGTAGTGCTTCCCCTGTGGCTTCAGCAGATGTGGAGGCCCCTTGCTCACTTTCCTGCTGCTCCTGTCTCGACACCTTTGGCAGGCGTCCTCTGGGGTTGCGAGCCTGTGAGGGCTTGTCAACAGTCTGCTGCTCGTGCGGCTGTGCAGGGGTTGAGACGTCTATCTCACTTGGGTGTGGACTCCGGTGGGGCTCTGTCCGAGAGCTCTGCAGTGGCTTGGAGAGGAGCTCCCACTTCCTTGAGGTATGCCACCAACCTCCCTCTCATGGGTCATAAGAACATAAGAACATAAGAAATAGGAGCAGGAGTAGGCCAATCGGCCCCTCGAGCCTGCTCCGCCATTCAATAAGATCATGGCTGATCTGATCCTAACCGCCAATCCACTATCACAGAGCCATCTCCTGAATCTAACAGAATTAGACACACGAAATAGGAGCAGGATCAGGCTACACGGCCCCTGGGCCCGCTCCGCTACCCACAGGGCCATGACCGATCCGAACCTAGACTCATGTCCAAATTCCTGCCCGCTCCCCGTAACCCTTAATTCCCTTTACTTCTAGGAAACTGTCTATTTCTGTTTTAAATTTATGTAATGATGTAGCTTCTACAGCTTTTTGGGGCAGCATATTCCATGGACCTACCACCCTCTGAGTGAAGTAGTTCCTCCTCATCTCAGTTTTGAAAGAGCAGCCCCTTATTCTAAGACTATGCCCCCTAGTTCTAGTTTCACCCATCATCGGGAACATCTTCCCTGCATCCACCCGATCCAACCCCTTCACAATCTTATATGTTTCAATAAGATCGCCTCTCATTCTTCTGAACTCCAATGAGTAGAGTCCCAATCTACTCAACCTCTCCTCATATGTCCATCCCCTCATCCCCGAGATTAACCGAGTGAACCTTCTTTGTACTGACTCGAGAGCAAGTATGTCCTTTCTCAAGTATGGATACCAAAACTGTACGCAGTATTCCAGGTGCGGTCTCACCAATACCTTGTACAACTGAAGCAATACCTCCCTATTTTTATATTCTATCCCCCTAGCAATGAAAGCCAACATTCCATTGGCCTTCTTAATCACTTGCTGCACCTGCATACTAACCTTTTGAGTTTCGTGCACCAGGACCCCCAGATCCCTTTGTACTTCAGTACTTTCAATGACCATGTTTTCCATACCCTGGCGACTAAGCTCCTCCATGGCCGTAGCCCTCCTCTCCTCTACTGTAGCCATCCTCTCCTGTACGGTAGCCAGCCTTACCACGGAGGTAGCAATCGTTTCCACAGAGGTAGCCATCCTTTCCGCGGTGATGCGTTCATGCGCCAATGACTCCACAAAGGATCTGCTCATGTTCGCTATGGACTCCTCCGTTCGCTCCACACTCGCCGCGACCCTAGAGACAAAACCTGCCAGAGACTCCTGCATCTGTGCCTGGATTCCATCACCTCTGATCTTATGGATGGACCCAGAGGCAGAGGGTCGACATGCTGCTGAGCCAAGCTGGCAGAGTCCTGCGCCCTCCGACTAGGACTCTTCACTGCTGCCCCTGTCTCCACAATCTGCTGATGCTCACTTGTGAGCTGTGATATACCAGGTGACAACACTACTCTATGTCCCGAAGGTCCCACCGAGGTGTGAATGTCTGCGCTGGTGCTGGGTGCGCTGAATTCTGGTGACGCTGCGCCCTCAGAGGTTGCAGCTTCCTCTGAGGAGTCTGGCTGCTCAGCCTCTTCTTCCTGGCTAGGGGGGACGGATGCTTGTGATGGTCCTGTGGGGGAGTAAAGGAAGGAGTCAGAGATGTGATGCAAAGGCTACATACACATAACCTTTTGCAGATGCTCATAAGTCCATCTGTTACAGCTTCACAATCATTATCAGCGACTCATGCAATGTCAAAGAGAGAGATGGGAAACTTTTCTGTCACCAGCTTGCTGTGTTGCACCCGTCTGTCCGTCCCCCATGCGCGAATCATCCTCAATGCCCATAATTTCCAGGACAGCCTCCTCCCAGGGGGTGAGGTGGGCTAATGAGGCTGTCCCTCCTCCTGTCCTGGCTCGCTCTCTTTTGTTGTGAGCTCTCTTTTCCTGCAATGAGGGAGACAAGTGGAGGTTGAGTGAGAATGAAGGAGTGAGTGTAGAGATTGCATAGCACAGATACTTAGAAGGAGACAAAGATGGCGTGAGGTTGCAAGACCAAGGGCCCTCCCTGTGTGTTGTCAGTTGTGTTCCAAGCATCAGAGTGATAGGGAGTGTGAGGGCTGCATGGTGGAATAGTTATGTGAATGTGAGCATAGAGAGAGAGGGAATGGGTAAGGGTGCATGGATGTCAGTGTCAAGTGGGATGTGGAGGAAGAGATTGCTAAAGCTGAGTGCTGGTGAGGAAAGGCAATGGAGATCAGATTGAGGGTGATGGGAAATTTATACTCACTTTTCCAGTGCGCTGAAGGTCATGAAATCTTTTCCTGCACTGTATCCAGGTTCTGCGGGTGACTCCCAAGGAGTTGACCTTCTCAGCCATCTGCATCCACACTGCCTTGGTCTGAGTGGGAGGCCACTTCCTCCCTGATGAAGGGAACAGCACCTCCCTGTTGGCCCTAGCCCCATCCACTAATGCCTGCAGTGCCGCCTCGTCAAAGCGAGGAGCTGATCTTGCCCTCCCGCTTGTCATTTTTGCTGCAGCTCCCTCACACTGCACAGTCAAGAAGCTTGTCAGTCTGCAGAAGAAGCAAGGCTTGCTGTAGACCTTAAATGCAGCAGCAATGATGATGTCATCGGAGGGGACTTTCAGTCATGAAAAACCCATTTGCAAAGGCATCCCACACGCTGGAAATCAATTGGCCAATTGAGTTAAAATTGCATCAATCTCCCACATCCATTTAGATTCGTGTGGGAAACATGAAATTCGGATAACACGACACCATCCCACACCTGAGTTAAAATCCAGCCCACAGTCTCTGTCGCAGGTGGGGCAGATGGTGGTTGGGTTGAAGGGGTAGGTGGGTGGGTGCTTGGGTTGACGTGCGCTCCTTGCGCTGCTTGCTCCCGGCGAAGAGACTCGAGGTGTTTTGTGCCTTCCCGGATGCTTCTCCTCCACTTTGTACGGTCTTGGGCCAGGGATTCCCAGGTGTCGGTGCGGATGTTGCACTTTTTCAAGGAGGCTTTGAGGGTGTCCTTGAAGCGTTTCCTCTGCCCACCTGGGGCTCTCTTGCTGTGTCAGAGCTCCGAGTAGAGCGCTTGTTTTGGGAGTCTTGTATCGAGCATGCGGACAATGTGACCCGTCCATCGGAGCTGATCGAGCGTGGTCAAAGCTTCAATGCTGGGGATATTGGCCTGAGCGAGAACACTGACGTTGGTGCGCCTATCCTGCCAATGGATTTGCAGGATCTTGCGGAGGCAAGATCAAGTTTTACAGTGACATAAAGTCATGCCTATTTATTATTATGCATTGGCCAAAGACATGAGCTGTTAATTTGCTTTGTAGTCTCTTTGTGTGCTTTTTCCTGATAGTAACTGTTGTCTCTTTATTTAAGTTTACAGACGATATGAAATCTGGGAAGTTGTTTGGATCTACCCTTTACACGCTGCCCAGTGTTGGACCACCTACTATTCTGGCTTATAAACAAGAGTCCAAAGAGAAACCGGTTAACTACAAAGCTATGAGTCCAAAGGTACTTTCTTTATGATCTTTCATGATCGTCCCGGCAATACATTCTGCATTGAATTATACTTTGGGATTATGATGTTCCCTAGCGCCTGAGGCTATAGCCGATGAACCGAATGCGAGAAATTTAATTCCTTATATGTAAAAGAAAGAAAGACTTGAATTTTATATAGTCAGGACGTCCCAAGGCGCTTTACAACCAATTTTTTTGGAGTGTAGTCACTGTTGTCATGTAGGAAACGCAGCAGCCAATGTGCGCACAGCAAGATCCCACAAACAGCAACCAGATAATGACCAGATCATTTGTTTTTAGTGATGTTGATTGAGGGATAACTATTAGGGACACAGGGGAGAACACCCCTGCTCTTCTTCGACTTTTTTATTCATGTCCGCCTGAGGGCACTTCCTTAGTTCTACACTGGAGCATCAGCCTAGACTTTGCTCTCAAGTGGGACTTGAACCCACAACCTTCTTGACTCAGAGGCGAGAGTGCTACCTCCGAGCCATGACTGACACCTGTTATAATATTGGCCCAGAAATTCGGGTCCCCACGGGTGAGTACACACGGGGTACTCACGCGTAGGCCCAACGAAAGTGCCGGTTCCGTGCATGCACTGCGCATGCGCGGGAAACCGACACTTCCGTTCCCCTGAAAGAAGGGGTTCAGTGGTCGAACGCGTGCGCCGGAGAGGCAGCGCGTGCGCATCGAACTCCCAGTTTTTTTGCAGGTTTCTCCGGGAGGGTAAGTCTCCAGGAGTTACACTTTTAAAAAGCAGGCGCAAGGCCTGCTTTTAGCAAGGTAAGTGGTGAATTAATTAAAATTAAAACATTTTTTCTACAGGTTTATTATTTTTAAATAAATACTTTAAAGAAAGGTAAGTTTATTTTTAGCCCCGTTAGAAAATGTAATTAATTTTTTCACAAATTTAAATTATTGTTTAAAATAATTACTTAATGTAATTTATAATTTATTTTAAAAATGTGATTTTTTTTAAAAATTATTTGCGGTTTTAGTGATGTTTTGGGGCTTATAGTATTTATAGGTTTGACAGCTCTTCCTGTCAAACTTATGAATGAAGCATTCCCTGCTACCATTGGCTCTCCATGGCCCACGTGATCCCAGGGGATGCATCGAACTAACTGCGCCCCTGGGATACGCAAGCACTGCACACCGGCAGCTGGAGCAGGCCCAGGATCGGAATCCCACGCGGGCCCACAGCTCAACAGCCGGCGCGGTAGGTAAGTGCAGGTCGGGGGCTTGCACACCCGCGGGAAGCCTCCGACCCGAATTTCTGGGCCATTTATCGTTGTATAACGCGCACAAAGCTGAACTGCTGCTTCCAATACCATTTGTGAATCACCTCCCCCAAACCCTAGGCAAATTTATTAGACAAGTGATCTTGTTTTTTTTGCACCACCTTGGCCATCTGAGATACTTTGTAGTTGTTGCTTTCTGACAGGGGAACACCAAGCACAGTTTCCCTCTGGACAGAGAATATAATAGGTAATAAAGTATTCACGGGTCCTATTCATGGGCACTGATGGGGCATAATTGATGTGAGTATGAAGCTCCAAAAACATCTCGCTTCCTTGCCCAGGTGAAACTGGCAATTTCTGCGTCTTAAATATTGCCGGGTAGAGTTTCTGCTGCAGGTGCACTCAGCCACCCGGGTGCAAATTGCATTCAAAATTGCGCTAGTTACATAGAAACATAGAAGATAGGAGCAGGAGTAGGCCATTCGGCCCTTCGAGCCTGCTCCGCCATTCAACGAGATCATGGCTGATCATCCAAATTCTCGCACCCGGTCCCTACACCGACAGCCATCCCACCCAAGCCCTATCCCTGTAACCCCACGTATTTAATCCCCCCTAACACTAAGGGTCAATTTTTATCATGGCCAATCAACCTAACCCGCACATCTTTGGACTGTGGGAGGAAACCGGAGCACCCGGAGAAAACCCACGCAAACACGGGGAGAATGTGCAAACTCCACACAGACAGTCACCCGAGGCCGGATTCGAACCCAGGTCCCTGGCGCTGTGAGACAACAGTGCTAACCACTATGCCACCGTGCTGTGAGAACCGAAAGTTGTGAGAACTTTCTTTTTCTCAAGTTTCCGCTCAAAAGCATTTGCATATCGCCGAAGGTAAAAATCTGCCACAAACCAGTGCAACCGGGCAGTGCTTTAGAACGTAATTTAGAAAAAAAAATGTTTTGCTTTAAAAAATATTCCTTGATATATTTAAGCGTGGTAACTTGGTGCAGTTTGATTAATGCAGCTGAAAATGGGTTTATCGCAAAAAAATCAGCATTTTCAATCAGAGTGTCTAGCCCAACACCTGCGAGTAACCCGATTTTAAACAACTGAAAATGACTTTAAAAACTATACAGAACCATTTGCTAGTTATATTGGGGTACAGTAGCCAGTTTCTTAGTAAATTTTAAATAAACATATATTCAAAAGCTTTTAAAAGGTGCCTATTAGTGTCCTTGTGCCCAAAAAGAGCCTCCTCGAAGGCCCGCAAATGGGCGCAATGAGCGGAAACGCAGCATGGTGATTAACTCGATCTGGGGGGCGTGGCCAGTTTTGTGGGCGGGGCCGGCTTCTAGCCCGATGATTTATAAACTAGCGCCAAAGATCGCGGAAACTCGATTCGTGCTGGACGTAATTGCCGCTTAAAATTCCACGTCTCTCGCGCTGGTTTGGCCGATTCTGGGCGAATTGCGCCGAAGGAAAACAGCGCCACCTAGCGGAAACTCACAGGTCGCATTTCACACCCAGACAATAAAAAGGAATGCGACTCCTGAAAGTCCCAAGGGATGACTTGCTTCCTTCGATCTAAAACAGCGGAATTTCGAAGCCATTTACAATGTGTATTATTACTCACACCATTTCAGAGAATATTGTCAGAAATGGTCGAGGAACCACTGCTCCGAGTAGAACATGATCCAGAATCCGATACACTCGGCCCGGAGTTATCTAACGTTGGGGGACTGGACATTTTCAGCTGCATTGAATTAGTTGCAACTTTGCCAGGTGTCAGTTTATAAAATACAGAAACAATGTTAAAAAAACCCACAATTTAAAAGAATTTCCAAACTTACCAAAGAAACAAAATAGTGCTGTAAAAAGGTTATGAGGGGTTGAAAGCATTTAATAGTTTCACTGATGTCAGCCTTCCCGAACCAGCGCAATCGGCCGAAAACTTGCAATTTTGATCTGGGGGCGTGGCCAGTTTTGTGGGTTGCCTGATTCAGGATGTTCTTGCCATGGGGGGAGTGCAGCGAAGATCCACCAAGGAACGCCCCAGTTTAAACACGTGATGGGGCAACGTTTCAAATTGCATCGTACTACACATGAGGGGCAATTGCATGACCCCGCGCTCCCAGCAGTGGGGGGGAGCCGTACTCACATGGAGCGCGGGGCGGAAACTAAGGGCGACAACGCTCTAATCCCAATTCTCCCACCTGCGCTCTCTGCGAGGATGGTCCCTTCCAGGATCGCTGAATCGCCCTGTGCAGTTATTGAACACAGGCTCAGCCACCCACCTTTCTCCCATCGCTCGTGGTTTGGCTGTCAAACGAGGCCCCAGTCGAGGTTAGGCACTTGGCCAGGGAGGGAAAGTTGGCGACTAAGTTACTGAGCCCACTTTTGGATTGTGTACCTCCTAGCAGCTAGGGATAACGGACTCGCAATAAGTTACTTAGTCCAGGAATACTGCCTTAGTCTAAGCAGGGGGAGAAAATAACACACAGGGAACTGGCAATTTAAAACAAAAACCACAATGTTTATTTAAATTCATAATAATATCATGTCCCTGTCTTAAATTTAGGTAAACAATGTCTGGTTTCAAAATCTTAGGGAACTTCATGATGTTAAGGAGTATTGGCAGTGGACCACGAACAGAGCAGTAAGTATGGTGGCTCCTGATCCTAACACTGAATGCAACTGTTTCACTACAAGCTCATCTCAGCACTGGCTCATCTCCGCACTGGCTCATCTCAGCACTGGCTCAGCTCAGCACTGGCTCATCTCCGCACTGGCTCATCTCCGCACCTGAGTACCAGCATATCCCACTACCAGCATATCCCACTACCAGCATATCCCACTACCAGCATGTCCCACTACCAGCATATCCCACTACCAGCATGTCCCACTACCAGCATGTCCCACTACCAGCATGTCCCACTACCAGCATATCCCACTACCAGCATGTCCCACTACCAGCATGTCCCACTACCAGCATGTCCCACTACCAGCATGTCCCACTACCAGCATGTCCCACTACCAGCATATCCCACTACCAGCATATCCCACTACCAGCATATCCCACTACCAGCATGTCCCACTACCAGCATGTCCCACTACCAGCATGTCCCACTACCAGCATGTCCCACTACCAGCATGTCCCACTACCAGCATGTCCCACTACCAGCATGTCCCACTACCAGTATGTTCCACTACCAGCATATCCCACTACCAGTATGTTCCACTACCAGCATATCCCACTGCCAGCATATCCCACTACCAGCATATCCCACTACCAGCATATCCCACTACCAGCATATCCCACTACCAGCATATCTCACTACCAGCATATCCCACTACCAGCATGTCCCACTACCAGCATGTCCCACTACCAGCATGTCCCACTACCAGCATATCCCATTACCAGCATGTCCCACTACCAGCATATCCCACTACCAGTATGTCCCACTACCAGCATATCCCACTATCAGTATTTCCCACTACCAGCATATCCCATTACCAGCATATCCCACTACCAGCATGTCCCACTACCAGCATGTCCCACTACCAGCATGTCCCACTACCAGCATGTCCCACTACCAGCATATTCCACTACCAGCATATCCCACTACCAGCATGTCCCACTACCAGCATATTCCACTACCAGCATATCCCACTACCAGCATGTCCCACTACCAGCATGTCCCACTACCAGCATATTCCACTACCAGCACGTCCCACTACCAGCACGTCCCACTACCAGCACGTCCCACTACCAGCACGTCCCACTACCAGCATGTCCCACTACCAGCATATTCCACTACCAGCATGTCCCACTACCAGCATGTCCCACTACCAGCACGTCCCACTGCCAGCACGTCCCACTACCAGCACGTCCCACTACCAGCACGTCCCACTACCAGCATGTCCCACTACCAGTTCATCCCACTACCAGCATGTCCCACTACCAGTTCATCCCACTACCAGCACGTCCCACTACCAGCATATTTCAGTACTAGTTAACATTGCTCCCAGTCAGGAGTGGATATTGAAAGCTATTATCCCACTAAGTAGGGATGGAACTCTTAAGGATTCCCACTTTGAAGTTTGAACTCTGTGTGTTTGCCAAGGTATTTGAAGACAACAGCTGGCCTCACATTTCATGACAGAATGTTTAGTCCAGCTCAGAGAAAGTGCACGAGGGAGGCAGGTGTGGGAGATGGAACGATCACATTGCCCGGGACGGGCTTGTCTTCTGTTGTAAGGGTAGAGGAGGTTTATTGGAGGGAATGGACGCACGAATGTTCCATTCTCCAGTAGTGACAATCCTCACAGTGACATTAAACCCCCTGCTCTCCCCCCCCCCCCCCCCCACCCCCCACAGAATAAAGTGATTAAAATGCCGCTGAGTTGGCATGTGCGCTGTTTTGTATATTGTGCAACAGGACAGAGTGTTTGAACTGGGTTCATGCTCATCATTTCCTTACAGGGTGAGATCCTCATCTCAGTCAAAGGAAGGTGTAAGCGGAGGCAAGCCTTAGGGCGGGGGGGGGGGGCAATTTTAATCTAACCCGCCATCGGGAAACTGACGCGATCGGGTGCAACGCTGGTTTTACATTCCGCTCGATTTTACCCTCTATTGACTCCAACGAAGATTAATATTGCGGGGTGGGTGGGGGTGGAGGGGGAGGAGTGGTAAATCTGGCGTTCCATGGGATTCCCGATGGCCGGGTTAGGGTAAAATGTCCCCCTTTCCTGCAGGCTGCTCTTGTGCGCCCCCCTGGTGGCCGCTTACAGTCTCGGCAGAGGCCTGGCAGCAGACCACACCCCCACTTGTTAGTGGGGAGGGGTGTGGGAGAATATTGGGGAAATGATGACATTAGGGAAAATGGGACTGAGTGCCTGGTCGGGGCAGCGAAACAGAGCATTCCGAGAGCCAGTCTTCGAACCAGAGACGAGCTGCATTCAGCCTGAGACACACACACCCACCAGTCAGCCTTCCACGTCAGTTTTCAAAAATTCGCACAGCGAGGTCACAAGGCCGGCTGGTGTGGGAAGTGGAAACGTTAAGCTGATGTATTGGCGGGGACTCTACTGCTAAGAGCAGTGGTTTCAGGTTTTTCTGCAGATGTCGGCCGGAGAATGCGTAAAAGTGTTCCACGGATGCGGTAGCATAGTGGCTATGTTACCTGACGCTAGTAATCCAGAGGCCTGGACTAATGATCCGCGAGACGCGAGTTCAAATCCCACCACGGCAGCCGAGGAATTTAAATTCAATTAAATAAATCTGGAATAAAAAGCTAGTGTCAGTAATGGTGATCCTTGAAACTATCGGATTGTCGTAAAAACCCATCTGGTTCACTAATGACCTTTAGGGAAGGAAATCTGCCGCCCTTACCCGGTCTGGCCGATATGTGACTCCAGACCCACAGTAATGTGGTTGACTCTTAACTGCCCTCTGAAATGGCCTAGCGAGCCACTCAGTTGTATTCAAGAAGGCAGCTCACCTTCTTGAGGGCAATTAGGGATGTTCAATAAATACTGGCCTTGCCGGCGATGTCCCGTGAATGAGTAAAAAAAAAACCTTCCAGTACGAGCACAACAATGAGCAGCACCTGTGCCAATCCCAAGAAAAAGGAGAAAATATTAGTGATTACAAATGGTGGTTGGATATCACGGTGCGTTGTTCCAAAATCTTGTGTAACTATTTTAAAAAGATGGTAGAGAGAAAACGGGGAATTATAGACCGGTAGGCCTGACATCGGTAGTGGGGAAAATGCTAGAGTCCATTATAAAAGATGTAATAGCAGAGCACTTGGTAAACAGTGACAGGATCGGACAAAGTCAACATGGATTTACAAAAGGTAAATCGTGCTTGACTAATCTACTGGAATTTTTTGAGGATGTAACTGGTAGAATAGATCAGGGAGAACCAGTGGATGTGGTGTATTTGGACTTTCAGAAGGCTTTCGATAAGGTCCCACATAAGAGATTAGCGTGCAAAATTAAGGCACATGGGATTGGGGGCAAGGTATTGACTTGATACCCGTAACCGAACAAAATCTATCGATCACAGTCTTGAAAATTTCAATCAAACCCCCCTCCCCCCCAGCATCCGCAGACTTCTCGGGGAGAGAGAGATTCCGATTTCCACTCCCCTTTGTGCGTGGAAAAAGTGCTTCCTGACTTCTCAACGGATAAAAGAACAGAGGAAACCTGGGTGGTGGAGGGGGTTGGATTTTGTTTCAGGTACACTTCCACCATTACTAACAGGAGCATCTTCCCTCCCTAGGATAAGGCACATCTTCTGAAACTTAATGGCGAGCACAAGTGGAAGCAGTTTAGAGAATCTGTGGTAAGTACAGGTTCCCTCGGTAGAGACACAATGCAATTTCTCACATCCAGCAACAGCAGGACTGATTATTAAAATACCTTATTGTGTAAACTGAATGATTTCAAAAACAGGGAGAGCAGACTTCAGATATACCGCTCCATGCGAGCTTTCGAAACCTCAGGACCAAAGGCAAACCTTTAATGTCACACATGTTATTCCTGAGACATCGACTACCTTCCCATCAAGGTACCCCCTAATGGCTCGGCCATCCAGATAAGTGGCTCTGTCTCCTCTTGCAAAGGTTATCTGAGGTATTCGCCAAAACAGCCTTGACCTGGTGAGGTGCTACCTGCAGGCAATCCATAAACAGAGACAGGTAGCTCTCCTCTGAAACTCATAGCTAACTCCAAACAGCACTGTGTGTTGCTCACCGGCACGTCGTTAAGGCAATACACAAAGAATTCCTTTAACAAACAGCTGACAGAATTACATTTAAAATTCACAATGCTTGGCCTAAGTAAAAATTTCATATGAAAAGATATAACTTCAGAGTTTGTGTCCTGCTTCTGTCATAGGACCCTCAACAACAACAACAACGTGTATTTATATAGCGCCTTTAATGTAGTAAAATGTCCCAAGGTGCTTCACAGGAGCGTTACCAAACTGAATTTGACACCGAGCCACATAAGGAGATATTACAGCAGGTTGGTCACAGAGCTAGGTCTTACGGAGCGTCTTAAAGGAGGAAAGAGAGGTAGCGAGGCGGAGAGGTTTAGGGAGGGAATTCCAGAGCTTGGGGCCCAGGCAGCTGAAGGCACGGCCCTGAATGCTACACCCTTATTTATTTAGAGTAACTAAGGAGAAACTGTTTCCACTGGCAGGACAGTCGGTAACCAGAGGACACAGATTTAAGATGATTGGCAAAAGTACCAGAGGGGAGATGAGGAGAAATTTTTTTTACGCAGCGAGTTGTTGTGATCTGGAATGCGCTGCCTGAAAGGGCGGGGGACGCAGATTCAATCGTTACTTTCAAAAGGGAATTGGAGAAATACTTGAAAAGGAAAAATTTGCAGGACTACGGGGAAAGAGCAGGGGGGGGGGTGGGACTAATTGGAGAGCTCTACCAAAGAGCCGGCACAGGCACAATGGGCCGAATGACGACCTCCTGCGCTCTACGATCCAGGTGTAAACTCTCTGCAGTACAGAACGGCAGAGTTCCAATGTGCTGCATTAACCTTACTCTGCTGTACATGCTTCAGCCTGTTACAGAATTCAACGGGCTGTGTAAGAATTGGGATTTGCCACTGTGATTTCTTTTGTAGGTATCAATTGGATTTGATTTGTGCCAATTTTGTGGTAAAAGCTTAAAGCCCTTACCTACCCACAAACAACTGAGTGCAGGACCATCTGAAATGGTGAGTACATTTGGTCTTACAGTTTCCCCTACAGCGAAGATTCACCAGGCTGATACCTGGGATGGCAGGAATGACGTATGAGGCGAGATTGGGTCGATTGGGCTTATACTCGCTGGAGTTTAGAAGAATGAGAGGGGATCTCATTCAAACTTATAAAATTCTAACAGGACTAGACAGACTAGATGCGGGAAGGATGTTCCCGATGGCGGGCGAGTCCAGAACCAGGGGTCACAGTCTAAGGATAAGGGGTAAGCCATTTAGGACAGAGATGAGGAGGAATTTCTTCACCCAGAGAGTGGTGAACCTGTGGAATTCTCTGCCACAGAAGGCAGTTGAGGCCAATTCATTAAATATATTCAAGAAGGAGTTGGATATATTTCTTAAGGCTAAAGGGATCAAGGGATATGGGGAGAAGGCAGGGACAGGGTACTGAATTTGGATGATCAGCCATGATCTCATTGAATGGCGGAGCAGGCTCGAGGGGCCGAATGGCCTACTCCTGCTCCTATCTTCTATGTTTCTATTCCCGTTTTTTCATTTATTTCCCCATGACCTCCAATTTGTACTTTACTGAATGCGATCATTCAGGTGTCATATAGCCTGGCTGCCCTCCAGCACTGAACCCAAGTAACCATTCTTTGTACGTGAGCCTACACAGTGAGCGTCGGCAGGCTATCTGACCCTCGTACTTGCCTCTGTCACCTCCAAAATCGACTACGTCAGTGCTCTCCCTGCCGTCTACTCTTTTCCATAAATTTCAGCTCCTCCGAAACTCTGGTGCCCATATCCTCTCCCGCGCCCATCACCTCGCTGCCCTACATTGTCAGGGTTCCAGCTGCGCTTTCCTCTGCCGGCCGCCAGAGGGCGGTTTAGGATGCCTCAGTACACTGTTGCCGTGCCTCACCTGTGTCTCATCAGAGAAATCAGGCCCGCCAGTTAAGCTGGCTATTTCTGGCCCCAGTGTCTTCTGGGTAATCAGGCTTGTTATTTAAGCTTCCTGTTTCCTGTCCTCTGGGCCCAGTCTTGAGTTCTCATGCTTGTAAGTCACAGTTCTTTGCTCGGCCTGTGTTTGAGGAAACTCCTGGAGAAGCTACTTTTGGGTTTTGCTCGCTCTCGGGTCTCACCCTGTGTTTTGGTAACTCTTCTGAGAAGCTACTTTTGGGTTTTGCTCAATCTTGGGTCTCACCCTGTGTTTTGGGAAACCTTCTGAGAAGCTACTTTTGGGTTTTGCTCAATCTTGGGTCTCACCTTGTGTTTGTGGAGCCTTCTGAAGAAGCATCTTTTGAGTTTTACGCCATCTGAAGCCTCCGGTTGTCTGCCTGCACTTGGGTCCATCATCGTACCATAACATACATTGGCTCCTGGTCTCTCAATGCCTCACATTTAAAAATTCTCACCTTTGCATTTGAATCCCTTCAAGGTCTTGCCTTTCCCTATCTCTATAACCTTCTCCCAAACCCTCCAATCTTCTGGCTCCAGCTCCTGTGCATCCTCCTCTCTGCTTTTGCCCCACCAATGATACATTTTGGTAGAAAGAATGAAGAGAGGAAATACAAACTAAAGGGGATGCATGAACAGAGAGACCTGGGGGTATGTGTGCACAAATCGTTGAAGGTGGCAGGGCAGGTTGAAAAAGCAGCTAAAAAAGCTTACGGGATCCTGGGCTTCATGAATAGAGGTACAGAGTACAGAAGCATGGAAATTATGATGAACCTGCATAAAACACTGGTTCGGCCTCAACGGGAGTATTGTGTCCAATTCCGGGCACCGCACTTTAGGAAGGGTAGGAAGGGTGTGAAGGCCTTAGAGAGGGTGCAGAAAAGATTTACGAGAATGATTCCAGGAATGAGGGGCTTCAGTTATGTGGATAGACTGGAGAAACTGGGGTTGTTCTCCTTGGAGCAGAGAAGAGTGAGAGGAGATTTGATGAAATCACGAGGAGTCTGGACAGAGTAGATAGAGAGAAACTGTTCCCATTGGTGGAAGGGTCAAGAACCAGAGGACACAGATTTAAGGTGATTGGCAAAAGAACCAAAGGCGACGTAAGAAAAGTCTTTTACGCAGCGAGTGGTTAGGATCTGGAATGCGCTGCCTGATAGGGTGGCGGAGGCAGATTCAATCACGGCTTTCAAAAGGGAGTTGGATAAGTACCTGAAGGAAAAAAATTGCAGGGCTCCGGGGAAAGGGCGGGAGAGTGGGACTAGCTGAAGTGCTCTTGCAGAGAGCCGGCACGGGCTCGACGGGCCGAATAGCCTTCTTCTGTGCTGTAACCATTCTATGATTAGTTCCCATTCTCTGGAATTCCCTCTCTAAACACCTCCACACTTCCCTCTCCACCATTAAGGCCCTCCTTAAATTCCACCTCTCTGACCTCCCGTGTCCCGTGACTTGCGACGTGACGTCATCGCGTCATCGCGTTGGGGCGGTCACGTGACTCGCGTGATGGCATTATCACGTTTACCCGGCACCCGGCATTGGAACTGGCCGTTGCGGCCGAAGTCGCGGGAGCAGGAGGCCGAGCTGGGCCGGCGATTACCGCGGGAGCGGGAGGCCGAGCTGAGCCGGCTCGAGTTCTTAAAGGGGCAACGGCCCGAACAGGTAAACTGTATATATATATATATACATCGCTAAGTTAAAGGGAATTATGTATAATAAGTAAGGGACACTCGGTGGTACCGCTACAACGCTTTGATTTGCGGGGTATTTTTTTTGTTGTAAATACAATAGTTTTACATCCAAGTGTCAGGCAGCATCTGTGGAGAGAGAAATGGAGTTAAAGATTCCGGTCGATGAGTTTGTACCAGAACTGGAAAATGCTACAGATAAATACTTGAAGGGAAAACATTTGCAGGGCTATGGGGAAAGAGCGGGGGAGTGGGATTAATTGGACAGCTCTACCAAAGAGCCGGCACAGGCACGATGGGCCGAATGGCCTCTGTAATTCTTCTCTGATTCTATGTACAGGAAACTCTTTATTATCCGGCACCGATGGGACCGGCGTGGTGCCGGTTTATCAAAAAGTCCGGATTACAGAGAGGTATAGTTAAAAGGTACAAGAGCTCCGTACACAGCAACAAATCCAGGCTTCCCTGTTGCTTAGCAACATGTGCAGAAACTCCGGCCACAGACCAAGCATCCCTGTTGCTTAGCAACAAGTGCAGGAACCCCAGTTACACAGCCACAGATCCAGGAACTGCCACTAATATGAAGTAAAACTTACCTGAACCTACTCCTGAATTTTGCCGGTTAACAGAGATTTCCGGTTATTTAGGTGCCGGTAAATCGAGAGTTTCCAGGTTTGAGGCAAGAAAAGTGGGGGAGGGGAGGAAAGAGCAAAAGGGAAGGCCTGTGATAGGGTGGAAGGCCGGAGTGATTACATGACAAAATGGATGGTGGTGAAAGGCAAAAGGGGACGGGAATGGGACAAGTAAAGAAACAAAAGATGGGCCTATGTAATGATCAATAACATGTCATTCTATAGTGGAAACTAGGTGGAGCCGTAGAGCTGTGTAGAGCTGTATATAGCTGTATGTATAAGACTACACTACCCAGCTGTATATATATTAAGACTACATTACCCACAAGGCAACAGTCAAGATGGAAGCCTCTACAGATACTGTACCTAGTCCACATGTGCTCAATAAAGTAACTAGCAAAAGCTAGCTGTGTTCATAATAAGAATGTCTATTTATTAATGAACATAAGATTTTTTTTTTTTTTACTGATATTATCTTTATTGTTTTCTTGAAAGTTGATTGATATTGATTTTGTTAAACCTCAAAGAAAGGGGGATGTAATGATCAATAACATGTCATTCTATAGTGGACACTAGGTGGAGCCGTAGAGCTGTGTAAAGCTGTACATAGCTGTATGTATAAGACTACACTACCCAGCTGTATATATATTAAGACTACATTACCCATGAGGCTAGGCTACCCACAAGGCAACAGTCAAGATGGCAGCCTCTACAGATACTGTACCTAGTCCACATGGGCTCAATAAAGTAACTAGCAAAAGCTAGCTGTGTTCATAATAAGAATGTCTATTAATTAAAGAACATAAGAGAGAGGAGGAGCAGAATCATTACCAGCGCCTGATGTCACTACATCTAATATGTGCTGATGCTTTCAAGCCTTTAATGGTGCGTGATTTTTTTTATTTTTGCAGCTCTTTTGCTGTAAGCAGTATCGGGACTTGTTTGAGTTCCTCGTGAGAGAAGACGAGCTCATGAGATTGAAAGCTGGTTTGGAAATGATCGACGTCTCACCTCACCTTCCGTACAGCAGTTTACACGAAAGAGAACAAGCCAAGGAGAAAGCAGCAATGAGGTAATACACTGCTTCTAGTATTGGATTTAGTTTGGTTTTGGGTGCAAACCACTTGAAGTTCGGCTTGGAGCAACGTTCTTTATCGCCCTTGGTATAGCACCCTGTCAATAAAACACACAACAATCAGGCTGATCACATGCTTCGCTGCAGCCAATTAGATTGCCCGAAAGTGGCACGACTAGAATGGCTACTTATAGAATCGTAGAAGTTTGCAGCACAGAAGGAGGCCATTCGGCCCACTCTGTCCGCGCCGGCTGAAAAAGAGCCACCCAGCCTAATCCCACTTTCCAGCTCTTTTTCCATAGCCCTGCAGCTTACGACACTTCAAGTGCATATCCAAGTACTTTTTAAATGTGGTGAGGGTTTCTGCCTCTACCACCTCCACTTGATAACTATTGGTTGGCTAATGAATTTGCTCACAAGGGTCTTTTTTTTAACGTTCATGAATGTAGATTAGTCGATCTCCCGTGGTTTTTTAACAGAGTGATTCAGGAACTACTGGATCATGTACAGCAGGCACCTCAAAGCACTGGAGAGGTACCACCAACGCTGCCTCCGCAAGATCCTGCAAATCCATTGGCAGGATAGACGCACCAACGTCAGTGTTCTTGCTCAGGCCAACATCCCCAGCATCGAAGCTTTGACCACGCTCGATCAGCTCCGATGGACGGGTCACATTGTCCGTGATGTGCCTCAATAATTCCGAGACCCGATGTTAGCGAAACAAAATAAGGCTTTTATTAACTTAGAAAGTAACACGTAAGAGAGAGAGATATCTTCCTTCTGGAGACTGAGGCCAGACTGAGCTAGCTTACAAAAGGGGCCCAGGTATGGGCGGAGCCCTACACACAGCACATTCCAATAAACAATACAATGAGGACTGGGGGAAGGGAAATGACACTGAAACCGACCACAGTCACAGGCAGTGATGAATGGAATATTTCATCACAGTCCGCATGCCCGATACGAGACTCCCAAAACAAGCGCTCTACTCGGAGCTCCGGCACGGCAAGAGAGCCCCAGGTGGGCAGAGGAAACGCTTCAAGGACACCCTCAAAGCCTCCTTGAAAAAGTGTAACATCCCCATCGACACCTGGGAATCCCTGGCCCAAGACCGCACAACGTGGAGGAGAAGCATCCGGGAAGTCACCGGGCTTCCTGATCCGCTCGCATTTTTCCAGGACTTAACGCTAATCCTATGTTTAGTTCACCTGCACAGGGAGGACCAGTTTCAAAACCAGTGGGAGCGATTTTAACCCTACTCGCTCAGCAGGAACCTGACGGGTGGGCAGTTAAAATCACCCTGGCTCTTACCTCTCCGAAAACCGCCATGATCACAACCTCTGCGATTTTAACCCGCTCTCCTGAGCAGGCAGCAGGGACACGCGCCTAGAGCCAATCGGGGTCCTTCTTTACATGCGCATGTTGCGGCCCGATGACATCATTGAGACCCGACTGTGATTTTAACTGAGCGGGGAAATCCACCTGGAGTTAAAATTGGGGCTGAATCCCTTGCTCAGTGCAGCTTTGAAAGGATTAGTTAGCTCTTCAAGGCTTTTGTTTTGCTTTGCCAGGTTACGTGACCGAGCAATGGAAAAATATTTCAAGTCAACAAAGGAATCTCAACGCAAATATACTATCTGTAAGTTTTTCTTCTCGTGGTCTAAATGTTTCATTTTGTTTGTATATTTTCACCTTGTGCCTCCGATGAGCCAAACAGCTTGGTGGTTTATCAGTTGCTGCTGACTCTACATCGCAGTGTAAAATGGGCTGGGTTCCAGAGCACTGGGAGATCCAGGACACCAAGGACCATTTTCAGTTGGACCGTCCTTATAAAGGCATTTCTGAGAGGCCGGTGCTCTCAGCACCGAGCCTCACTACTTGGGAATGCCGGGGCTGAAGTTAGGGCCTTGATTTTCATTGACCCGTGGAGTCAGGATTGGAGGCGTGCGGAGGGTTAAAGTCCCAAATTCGGGGGTCCTGACACCATCCTGCCCCCAACCCACCTCCATGTAAGTTTCAAAGGAGGCAGGTACCCGTCCCGCACTGGGACCCACCTACCCGAGGCGGGAAGGGGATTAGTGACAATTAACTGCCTGTTAACAGGTAGTTAACAGGCAGTTTTTAGCCTAATCCCTATTTTTAATCTTGAACTGTGGGATTCCCGACGGCTCCAAACCACGCCAAGTTAGAGGAGTCGGGCCGTCGGGTTGAAGGACTTGGAGGGGTCGAGATGTTGGTGTTCAGGTGAGTGATGGGTGCATGAGTGCAAAGGTAAGTGTGTTTGTTGTGTCTAAAGTGTGTAAATAAGTTTAAATTACCTGTACTTACCTTTACAGCCTTCCTTCCTCTAGGTTTCGGGAGTCCATCATCTCACCGGCACAGAAAGCAGAATGGCTGTGAACTGTCAAAAGTGACAGCCTGCAGCTTTCTTTGCCGGTGAGTGTGGTAAACCACGTTCACTATCGTTAGCACTGTTCACCACTGTTCGTTATAACTGTATCACTGACCACTATTGTATCACGGTACGAGGTCGCCTCTTGCCACACTGCTATACCTGGGATGACCACTGCCGACTCCGCCTTGGCTCCACCCACCAGGCCAGGTATAAAGGTGAGCGACTGGCTGGTATTCCTCCTGCTTGGATCGGATCACCCACGAGAGTGGGCTGTTATTTAGTCAATAAAAACCTTTAGTCACCTTCGTAACTCTTCGCCTTTTATTGGAGGAATTGATAGGTATATCAATTTTATTGACTAAATTTAATGATGTCCGACAACGAGTCACAACCGGCGGAGGAGCCACCAGCGCAGCTCCCAGGAGCACAGCCACACCAGCCAGCTTGGCTGCGAGCCCTCAGACCGCCGTACCTGGACCTGAACCCACGAGCAGCAAACTCAGCCGCAGACTTTAAACACTGGCTGGTCTGCTTCGAATCATACCTGAGAGAATCCAGCGTCCCTCAGGCATCCAAACTAAGTGTCCTGCAGGCACAACTGAGCCCGAGAGTATACACTCTCATCGAGGACATGACTACCTACGAGACCGCCATCAACCTGCTGAAACAGAAGTACCGGACCCCGGTAAACTACATGTACGCTAGGCACCTCCTAAGATCACGGCCGCAACAGCCAGGAGAATCAGTAGCCGAATTCTCACAGGCGCTATATGCACTCGCCAGGAACTGTGACTTTAAATCGGTGTCGGCAGCCGAAAATACTGAAGATAATATCCGCGACGCATTCCTGAAAGGCCTACGGTCCGAGTACTCACGGCAAAGACTGCTGGAAGCTAAAGACCTCAGCATGGAAAAAGCTGAAGCCCTCGCTATCTCCCTGGAAGTGGCCCACCAAGATCAGGAAGCATTCACCAGGTACTGCTCGCGACCCTGGGACTCGGGCCCGACCCCTACCACAGCACCCTTCCCAGCGCCGCCCCCGGGACCTACCTCTGCGTCGGCGTCCCGGACCCGACCGGCCCCGCCACCCCCGGCACCGGCCCCGACATCGGGCATCCGCGATCGGGCCGCCGGCTGTTTTTTTTGTGGCCAGGAGAAGCACCCGAGGTCGCGCTGCCCAGCCAAGAACTCCATATGTAGAACCTGCCTGAAGAAAGGCCACTTCTCCAAGGCCTGCAGGAGCGGATCCTCAGAGGCCAGCAGTGCCGCATGCGAACTATGGGGGCGGCCATCTTCGTTTAGGGCAACTGAGGCCAGCATCCCCACACATGAGTCATGGGGGCGGCCATCTTTGTTTAGGGCAACTGAGGCCAGCATCCCCACACATGAGTCATGGGGGCGGCCATCTTTGATTAAGGCAACCGACCCCAATAGTGCCTCATGGGGCCCTACCTCGTGGGAGACGCCATTTTACTCACCACGCCCGACCGCCTCGCCCGCAGATGACAACGACTCGCTCAGCTACACACTAGCTTCCGTCACCCTGGACCAAGCCCGCCCGCACCATCTGTCCAAGTCAATGATGGACATCAAAGTGAACGGCCACGCCACGACCTGCCTGTTCGACAGCGGAAGCACGGAGAGCTTCATCCACCCAGACACGGTGAGCCACTACTCCCTCTCTGTCCTACCAACGCGCAGCCGAATCTCGATGGCATCGAGGTCCCACGCCACGGACATCAGCGGCTACTGTGTCGTGACCCTGTCGGTTAAGGGCACGGAGTATAAAAACTTTAAACTCCTCGTCCTCCCCCATCTCTGCGCTGCCGTCCTACTAGGGCTGGACTTCCAATCCCACCTCCAAAGCGTAACCCTAGCATACGGTGGACCCCTCCCCCCACTCACAGTCAACAACCAGCAAACGTTAAACCGCCCACCGCGTAACACCTGCAGCCTCTCCACCCTCAAGGTCCCGCCACCCTCTCTGTTTGCTAACCTTACCCCTGACTGCAAACCCGTCGCTACCAAAAGCAGGCGGTATAGCGCCGGGGACAGAGCCTTCATTAGCTCTGAGGTGCGGCGCCTCCTGAAAGAGGGCATTATCGAGGGGAGCAGCAGCCCCTGGCGTGCCCAGGTCGTAGTCGTAAAGACCGGCGATAAAAACCGCCTGGTCATCGACTACAGCCAGACCATAAACAGATATACCCAGCTGGACGCATACCCCCTCCCCCGCATATCTGACATGGTCAATCAGATTGCACAGTATAAAGTATTCTCGACCATCGACCTGAAGTCGGCCTACCACCAACTCCCTATCCACCCTGAGGACCGCCAGTATACCGCCTTCGAGGCGAATGGGCGCCTATACCACTTCCTTAGGGTCCCCTTCGGTGTCACTAATGGGGTCTCGGTCTTCCAAAGGGAGATGGACCAGATGGTTGACCAGAACGAACTGCAGGCTACATTCCCCTACCTAGATAACGTCACTATCTGCGGCCGCGACCAGCAGGAACATGACGCGAATCTGGAGAAATTCCTCCGTACGGCCCAACGGCTGAACCTCACCTACAATAAGGAGAAATGCGTGTTTAACACCACGCGCCTTGCCATCCTCGGCTGCGTAGTGGAGAACGGAATCATCGGCCCCGACCCAGAAAGAATGCGCCCCCTCATGGAGCTACCCCTCCCCCACTGCCCTAAAGCACTTAGGAGAACCCTGGGGCTTTTCGCCTACTATGCCCAATGGGTACCCAATTACGCGGACAAAGCCAGACCCCTCCTGAAAGCCACTTCCTTCCCCCTCACGGAGGAGGCGTGCGCGGCCTTCTCCCTCATTAAGGGAGACATAGCCAAGGCCACGATGCACGCAGTGGACGAGTCCATCCCCTTTCAGGTGGAGAGCGACGCCTCCGACTTCGCCTTAGCCGCCACCCTAAACCAGGAGGGGAGGCCAGTGGCCTTCTTCTCAAGGACCCTACAGGGCCCCGAGATCCGACATTCGTCGGTCGAGAAAGAGGCCCAGGCGATCGTGGAGGCAGTACGGCGCTGGAGGCACTACCTGGCAGGCAAACGATTTACCCTCCTCACCGACCAGCGTTCGGTGGCTTTCATGTTTAATAACAAGCTGAAGGGCAAAATCAAGAATGACAAGATTTTGAGATGGAGAATCGAGCTCTCCACCTACGATTATGAGATCTTGTACCGGCCAGGCAAGCTGAATGAATCCCCTGATGCCCTTTCACGAATGACATGCGCCAGCGCGCATATCGATAGGCTTCAGACCCTCCACGACCAGCTCTGCCACCCCGGAGTCACCAGACTCTACCATTTCATTAAGGCCCGCAACCTGACCTACTCCATCGAGGAGGTCAGGACCATGACCAGGAACTGCCAGACCTGTGCGGAGTGCAAACCGCACTTCTATAGGCCGGACCGAGCAAGCCTGATCAAGGCCACCCGCCCCTTCGAGCGCCTGAGCATCGACTTTAAGGGGCCCCTCCCGTCCTCTGACCGTAATGTGTACTTCCTCAACATCGTTGATGAGTACTCCCGTTTCCCCTTTGCCTTCCCCTGCCCCGACATGACCAGTAGCACGGTCATTAAGTGCCTGAATGCCCTCTTCGCCTTGTTCGGGTTCCCGAACTATATACACAGCGACCGGGGCTCCTCCTTCATGAGCGAGGAACTCCGGCAATTCCTCCTAGAGAGAGGTATTGCAGCAAGCAGGACCACCAGCTACAACCCCAGAGGTAACGGTCAGGTGGAAAGAGAGAACGCGACGGTATGGAAGGCCGTCCTCTTAGCCTTAAAGTCTAAGGGCCTCCCAACCTCCCGCTGGCAAGAAGTCCTCCCGACAGCGCTGCACTCCATCCGGTCATTACTTTGCACGGCCACTAACACCACCCCCCATGAACGAATGTTCGTTTTCCCCAGGAAGTCGACTACGGGAACCACTCTACCAACCTGGCTGACCGCCCCGGGGCCGGTCTGGCTGCGGAAACACGTGAGGACCCATAAAACGGACCCCCTGGTCGAGAGGGTGAACCTCCTGCACGCCAACCCCCAGTACGCCTACGTGGCGTACCCAGACGGGCGGGAGGACACTGTCTCCCTACGAGACCTCGCACCCTCAGCCGATCCGGAAACACCGCCACCACCCCCCCCAACCTCAGTCCAGGTAGACGGCATGCCGGAACCCCACGAGCCCTCGCCGACCACGCAAACACCAGCATCAACACCGGATAAGGCACCAGCACCGGATAAGGCAACACCACCGCTGCGGCGATCGGAGAGGCTTACGAAGCCTCCGGACAGACTGACCTACCAGAATTGGTAGTACACTTCACCCCGCCGGACTTAATTCTAAACAAGGGGTGAATGTGGTAAACCACGTTCACTATCGTTAGCACTGTTCACCACTGTTCGTTATAACTGTATCACTGACCACTATTGTATCACGGTACGAGGTCGCCTCTTGCCACACTGCTATACCTGGGATGACCACTGCCGACTCCGCCTTGGCTCCACCCACCAGGCCAGGTATAAAGGTGAGCGACTGGCTGGTATTCCTCCTGCTTGGATCGGATCACCCACGAGAGTGGGCTGTTATTTAGTCAATAAAAACCTTTAGTCACCTTCGTAACTCTTCGCCTTTTATTGGAGGAATTGATAGGTATATCAGTGAGATTTCTAACTGAGTCTGTGTAGAAGAACTCAGGTTAGAAGTTAGACTGTCAGTGTTTGACAGCTTCAAAAAGCTGTGAAACACTGATATTTCATCTGTCAAAACGTCTTGACAGCTGAAATATCAATCTGTGACGTCGCCGGGTGGCCCTTAATTGGCCTGCTGAGCCCGCTGGGTGGGCTCAACAAGGTCAATCAAGTTAAAATCGCATGGATTGGCCGCATCGCGATGGAGGCGGGACTACAACCCCGAAAGTTGCAGTCCCGCCTCCTTCCCGACTTCTGAGTGAAAAATCACCCCCTAGGAGTATGACACTCCAGAAGCACAACCCTCACTGGACTTGCCTTACAAGGCGGCGATCCCACAATTTGGCGCTTCCACTGGGAACGGCGCCTTGCAGGGAGAGAACCTCAGGGAATCACGAGTGCGCAGCGCATGATCTTCCACCCAAGGAAATCACGAGCTGTGCACCCACGTTGCGCTTCCTGTGAGGGCTGCTTCCCGCTGGGAGCACTCCTATTACTGTTTGACTAGAAATGGGAGTAGAAATGAGTTGCGTGTTGTATGCTTGAAATGTTGGCAATTTTGAATGGTCTCTAAAAATCGAATTTCTTTTCTCTTTCTGTTTCTCACCTCCCCCCCCCCCCCCCCACCCCCCCACCACCACCTTCTTAAATCAAGCACCAAGAAAACTCACTACAATCGCTTTTCAGTTATCAACGTCATTGGACTTTGTAACAATAAAAGAGCCGCACAAGGAAGATGATGAATGGGATAATATTTTTACAGAACTAGGGGATGATACATTCAGTTGGCACAAGGTATGTGTAGAGGTGTTTTGTCAGTTTTAGCATATTAATATGTTTATTTACCTAGAATTACATAGAATGTACAGCACAGAGTTCGGCCCCACTGGTCCATGCTGGTGTTTATGCTCCACACGAGCCTCTTCCCACTGCTTGGAGTAGAGAAATTGGTCCTTTCAAAACTGTATGAACAGGGGCTCCAACAAACGCATATTTAACATCGATTGTCATGTTGGAATAGCAGCAACGGGTCTTATGGCAGAGGCACGGTCTCTTACTGATATTGCAAGGGAGGAAGCTTTCAAATTTAGATCCAACTACGGATACGATGTTCCACTGAGGCATCTGGCAGACAGAGTAGCAATGCACATCCACACATACATATTTATACTAGCTGAAGTGCCCGGCGGTGCCGAGGGATTTTTGAGGGCATGTTGTTGTTGGAAGAGAGAGAGCGACTGGGGGGAAGAGAGCGCGCGACTTGGGGGAAGAGAGAGAGCAACTGGGGGGAAGAGAGAGAGCGACTGGGGGGAAGAGAGAGCGCGACTGGGGGGAAGGTGGGGGGAAGGGGGGAAGGGAAAGGGGGGAAGGGAGGGGGGAAAGGAGAGGGAGGGGGAGGGGAGGGAGGGGGAGGGAGAGAGGGAGGGGAGGAAGGGGGGAGGAGGGGGGGAGGGAAGGGGAGGGGGAGGGAAGGGGAGGGGGAGAGGAGGAGGGGAGGGGGAGAGGAGGGGAGGGGTGGGGAGGTGGGGGAAGGAGGGGAGGAGAAAGGGAGGGGGGAGCCAGCAGACCCTCTCCCCTCTGCCGGCGATAGCTCCGCTGAGCTCCGTGCCGTCCCACGCACTGACATGCCAAGCGCAGCCCCCCGATCAGCCCGAGCCCCGCCCTCTCAAGGCCGGGCCTGAGGCGGCTTGAGACGGCCGATTGCGGCTGGCCGGGCCCGGTTGCCTTGGTAACCCTCCTCCCCTCTCCGCCTCCCGATCTCCGGGACCGGGCCTGGGCCTGAGCGGCTTGAGACGGCCGATTGCGGCTGGCGAGCCCGGTCGCCGGGGTAACCCTCTCTGCTCCCCCTCCCCTCCCGAGCCCCGCCCCCCCGCTAACCTGCTCGCTTCCCTCTGGCCGCGCTCTGTGTGGAGGTGCGCCGTGCAGCGCAAGCGCGAGGAGCTTGCAGTGAGCCGAGCCAGCCTTTACCAAGATGGCTGGCTGCTGGTTCGGAATCGGGCCCAGCAGGGGGGGGTGGGGGGTGAGGGGTGGGAGGAACTTGCCACAAAACAATTGCCTAGGGTCCAGCATGGCTGGCAACAGACGCCCAGGCTTCGAGGCCTACCTGCAAAAACGGGGAAAGGTAGGAAAATTAATGAGATTAGATAAAAGATTTAGAAAGTAATTAACTTTTTTTTAAAACAATAAAAGCAACTTTTTTTTTAAAGACGCAGAAAGCGGGAAAAAGAAATGAAAAGTTTGGAATCAAGATGGCGGCGACTCACCTCGGTTCAGAACGATAAGGCCCGCCCACACATGCACCGATTGGTCGACCGTCAGGTCACCAAAGCGTAGGATTGGTCAATCGTCCTGTCACTCGACTCTAGGAGGGCCCGCCTGCACGCGCCAGGAACCCGCGCCAGGAACCCGCCCCCGCCACACAGCGATTGGTCGACCGTTGGGTCGCTCGACCGTACGATTGGTCGACCTCGACGTCACTCAATGCTAATGAGCAGATAATGAGCGGAATTTTGAACATTTTTGGGATACCGTGGGCGCAATTTTTGTCTCACTGAAACGTAAATACGCTTACGACCGTTCTGGAATCGTAAGCTTTCTTTTGATGTAACACACGTGTAGGTATGCTCTATAACTTTTGATTGTATAGCCGGACAGAGAGACAGAAAGACAGACAGAGAGACATACCATTTTTATATATATAGATAGTGCTGTGAGGCCGTTTGGAAGCAGCTTTATTATGGGGTCTTATGCCGAGAACGATGGAGCTCAGATGTACATGATTGACCCTCCAGGAGTGTCCCACGCTCTAACAAAAGACCCAGAATTTTCCTGCTTGTTTTCCTATTTTTTTTTTCCTCCCCCTCGCTTTTGGATATTCTTGGCCGAAGTGGAAAGTAGGCGACTTAATTGTGGCTGTTAGGGCAGCATGGCGTTTGGTCAGACTTTGTTCTCCAAGTGGAAAAAGCCCCAAAACTTTGCTGTCCTTGCTTTAAGTGTGGCATATTCTATTGAACGGTATGTACTGCAGTCTGATTAGAAAGAGGTGAAATATTTTTTTTTAAGTCTCTGTTAGAAGTACTTGTTAGGAGGAACATAGACATACAATAGTCCCCTCCATACGATGCGACACATTCGCGCTTAACTTGAAAGAGGTTGTCAAGACGATAGAATTATAGAACTGCTCCATCACCCATGCATTTCCAAAGCCAGGGAGCATAGATTAAAGACCAGGAAAAGGCAAGTAAATAGGTGGGTCATACAGAACTTCCTTAGCTTAAAGGGGTGAGGACAATGTGCAACAAACTGCCAGGGAGGGGTTCAAGGTTTCAAAAACTGGAATAGGCAGCTTCCTGCTCCTGAAGGGAATGACGGTTATGAAATAAAAACAGAAAATGCTGGAAACACTCAGCAGGTCAGGCAGTGTTTGTGGAGAGAGAAACAGAGTTAACGTTTCAGGTCGATGACCCTTCGTCAGAACTGGAAAAAGCTGGAGATGGAACAGATTTTTAAGCAAGTGCAGGGGCCGGGAAAGGGGGGAGGGGAGGAAAGAACAAAAGGGAAGGTCTGTGATAGGGTGGAAGGCAGGAGAGATTAAGAGACAAAAGGGATGATGGTGCAAGGCAAAAGGAGATGGTAATGGGGCAAGTTAAGAAACAAAAGATGGCTCTAGATGAGGTGTAAATGGCAATGGCAGAATGATCGACAGCGGCCATGGTTATGAAACAGTTATGAAATGTTGTGAATGATATAGAAATATCTCACCGGAAAGACGGGATAATTTGACTGGCAGTGATGGTCTTCTGCCTGAAATTCCATTACTATGTTACTCTGGGCCAGAAATTATGCTGTGGAATGCTAACACGCAAACGTTGAACCTGTTTCTTTACAAACCCTCCCTCTGCCAAGTTAGTGGAGCCTTTAAACTGTTTAAAAATAATAGGAATAACACCTTCTCCAAAATAGCGGGGAGACGAGTTTTCAAACGAACCGACCGACCATTCATTCGCTGCCATCCCTCTGTGTAGCTTCGGGGCAGACGTAGCGACTGCGAAACTTTCACCATTGTTTCCTCTTTACCCGTTTGTAAAGGATTTTCTGCCCTCTTTCCTGGTGAAGTACTACAGGAACGGGAATAAGTTTCTCACAACCTTTCCGGACGGAACAGCTCAGATATTGTATCCTTTGTGCGAAGTTGCTGAAATTAAATTGCATTGGATGCAGGCTGAACTTCATTAGGAAGATCGACATGCAGTAGTCAGTCCCCTCCATGTGATGCAACACATTTGTGTTTAATTTCCTCTGGCAAACATTTAGATACAATTATTTGTGCGCTGTTTTAATGCAGTTGTTAACTTGTTTATTTTAAACAGATATTTCTCCCCACTTTCCCTTGGGGGTGAAATTGGCCTACACCAGTAGTCTTCTTCTTAGGCAGTCCCTTGGAACCGAGGATGACTTGCTTCCACACTAAAAATGAGTTCTCAGGTGACTGAGTCCAATGTGGGACCTACAGTCTCTGTCACAGGTAGGGCAGACAGTGGTTGAAGGGGCGGGTGGCTGGGGCGCTTGGGTTGACGTGCGCTCCTTCTGCTGTTTGCGCATGGCTTCCGCTTGCTCCCGGCGAAGAGACGCAAGGTGTTCGGCACCTTCCCGGATGCTTCTCCTCCACTTTGTGCGGTCTTGGGCCAGGGATTCCCAGGTATCGGTGGGGATGTTGCACTTTTTCAAGGAAGCTTTGAGGGTGTCCTTGAAGCATTTCCTCTGCCCACCTGCGGCTCTCTTGCCGTGTCGGAGCTCCGAGTAGAGCACTTGTTTTGGGAGCCTTGTATAGGGCTGACGGAATAAAACTCACTACACACTTGGTTTGAGCATAAAGCAAGGCTTTAATCAACTTGTTTCAGAACATGGAGGTCTAGTTGTACTTCACTAGTTCCTGTCTTACAAAATGTCCCTGGAAAGCTGGGGCCGACGCCCGAGTATTTATACTCCTTGGACGGCGCCACCAGCTGGCCGTCCAGCGTTATTTCACGAGTAGTTTCTTGATGAATGATGAGATTTATAACAGGGCATGCGGACGATGTGGCCCGTCCATCGGAGCTGATCGAGCGTGGTCAAAGCTTCGATGCTGGGGATGTTGGCCTGAGCGAGAACACTGACTACACCGGTAGTAACAAAACAGGCGCAGGACAAATCTGCAGCCTGTTTTTTTACACTGCGTCCGATTTTCTTTTCCGCTGACCTCAATGGTGAAGAAAATCGGGCACTTCCACAAGCATCTGCCCAAGTGCTACCTCTCACCGGAGTGCGTGGACGCAGACAGTAGGAGACACAGCATGAACCCAATTCTGTCCTCAACCACCATCCACAAACACACACTTTCCAGCAAGACTCACTTAGACAGCAGTCAGAACTGGGAACCCTGGCTGAATTTTCCCCCTCCCTAGACAATGGACACTGATTGTAGCACCACTCCTGCTGTCCTGAGCGTGGCTGACTTACCCCAGATTGAGGACCAAACCTGGTCTGTGTGGCTCTGTAACCACACCAGGTGGTGTATTTACCTGCTAGCCCTGTCCAAGAGTTCCATTTCTTTGTTTCAGAGCAAACACCTGTTTGTTACCTTAAAATTTGATTGCCGCGGTGTTTCCTTAACAACAATAAGTTACCCCTCTGGGAATCTGGCAGTCCTGGTGTTTACTGACCAGAAGAAGATTACCTGCATAGTGCAGGAGGACAGAGCTGCAGATCCGACAATCCGAGCAGTATTTAGCTCCTATGGGAGGTGCACCTGCTATCATCCAAATGGCGTGGTCTGGTAGGTCACTTTATCCTTATGATTAAACCGCACTCAAAACCTTATCCTTTCTAAAGATGGACACAATCTTTGATTAGAAATAGAAACAGAAAATGGTGGAAGTACTCAGCATCTGTGGAGAGAGAAACAGAGTTAATGTTTCAGGTCGATGACCCTTCGTCAGAACTGGAAAAAGTTAGAGATGTAAGGGTCATCGACCTGACGAAAGGTCATCGACCTGATGAAGGGTCATCAACCTGAAACGTTAACTCTATTTCTCTCTCCACAGATGCTGCCTGGCCTGCTGAGTATTTCCAGCATTTTTCTGTTTCTGTTTCGGATTTCCAGCATCCACAGTATTTTGATTTTGTACAATCTTTGATTAGTTATCCGCCCCAGATGGGCAGGCATGCCGCGGCACATAGTTTCCAACACTGCTCTGATAGAATAGTTAGTTTAACCCATGGTCGCAAATGAGATATCAAACTATTCATCATGGTTTATAATTCAGATTGTGTCTCCATTCCAAATAAAATATGTATTATGTTTCCAAAGCAATTGATGGTCATGTGGACCTGTGTGCTTTTTGGCCAGTAAATGTATGATTTAAACACCATCCTAACTCTTCTTTCTATATCCCATCCATCTCTTTCATGCTCAGCGACAAACTTTTGGCAACTGCCAATTTTCCTTGTTTTTTGCCCTCTAACCTTTCACCATTCCCCCATCAGATTCCTACTTTACCACCCACTCACCACCACTAACCTCTTTCCCACTCATCACCGCCAACCTCTCTGTACCTGCATTCTTTCCTACTGCTCCCTCCCTTGATGTTTTATGCTGCCCCATCATTAGGAACATAAGAACAGTAGGAGGCCATTCAGCCCCTTGAGCCCATTCCGCCATTCAAATAGATCCTGGCTGATCTGTATCTTAACTGCATCTCCCCGTCTTGGTTCTATTGGTTCCTTGCTAATGTTATACCAATATTCAAGAAAGGGGAGAGGGATAAACCAGGAAACTACAGGCCAGTCCGCCTACCATCGGTGGCGGGGAAGTTATTGGAAACCATTACCAGGGACAAAATAAACTTTCACTTGGAAAGGCATGGGTTAATCAAGGAGAGTCAGCATGGATTTGTTAAAGGCAAATTGTGTCTGACTAACTTGATTGAATTCTTCGATGTGGTAACAGAGAACGTTGATCAAGGTAGTGCAGTAGATGTAAATATGGACCTTTTGGAAAGCATTCGACAGAGTGCCACACAGGAGGCTTATTAAGAGGGTGGAAGCCCATGGAATTAAGGGGAACGTGGTGGTATGGACACAAAATTGGCTCAGAGACAGGAAAAAGTGGTGGATGGATGTTTTTCAGACTGGGAGATGGTTTGCAGTGCTGTTCCCCAAAGGCCAGTTTTGGGTCCATTACTTGTTTCAATTTTTCTAAACAATCTAGACTCGGGTGTAGGGAGCAGCATTATAAAGTTTGCCGTTGATATGAAACTTGACAAAATAGTAGATAGTGATGAGGATAGTTATAGGCTTCAGGATGACATAGACAAGATGGTGAAATGGTCAGAAGCATGGCAGATGGAGTTCAATGCAGAGACGTGTGAAGTGATGCACTTTGGGAGGACTAATACACTATAAATGCCATGATTCTGAAAAGTGTAGAGCAGAGAGACCTTGGTGTCCATATCGACAAATCCTTACAGGTGGCAGGGCAAGTTGATAAGATGGTTAAAAAGCATATGGGTTCCTTGGGTTTATAAAGGCAAAGAGATCATGCTAGAACTTTATAAATCACTGGTTAGGCCTCAGCTGGTGTATTGTGGACTATTCTGACGAAGGGTCATCGACCTGAAACGTTAACTCTGTTTCTCTCTCCACTGATGCTGCCTGACCTGCTGAGTTTTTCCAGCATTTTCTGTTGTTACTTCAAAAGTACTTCATTGGCTGTAAAGCGCTTTGGGATGTCCTGAGGTCATGAAAGACGCTATAGAAATGCAAGTTCTGTCTTTCTTTACCATGAGGAGTGGCACAGGTAACCTGCTAGTAATGAATATCTGTGAAGGTCTAACGTGTAGCGATGCCTGATGAATGTGTCGATAGGTGACAACCCCCTGTGCCTCTTGTTTTATACACAGGATAAACATTAATGTTTTGGGCGGCCACTATTCGGATAAGCATGGCACCCGAGTGAAGCGATGGTACTGGCGAGACCGTTTGTCCCCTCTTATCATCATACCTTTTAAACCAATTTTCATATCATTAAATGAAAACATCGGTGTCAGGATTATAGCACAAGAACGGATTTTTATTACTTTTCTGGCTATGGGGAAGCAAGCAAAATTCAACGTGGGAACGAAACTGAAGGTAAAATAGTCAGCACGTTTAATCTGCTTGTATAACTTTCATCCCCCATGTTTATTTCTCCCAGTCCCTTATTCCAAACCCTCACTCACTCCAATGATTTGATAATTGGAAGTCCAGTGACTTGGCAATAAAGGTTGCAAAGAAGTTTACAAATGATTTAATTAACTCGTGTGGCGATTCCTCAATCCATTGATTCTGACAGGGAGCCTCACCCGCAGGTCTCTGCAAATCCCAGGTGTCCTCCACACGATTTTCCACTCATTGATTTTGATGGATGGAAAACCACAGGCTGCCACCCGTAATTTCCCCAAGATACGCTCATTGCAAGCAGTAGCCCCCCCACCGGGACTGCCAGATCGTGGAATTGCCCGTGTCGTCCCATCCCACACTGTAAACATGGAAAGATTATTTCCTGTAGTCCAATCTCAGCCAGGATGGAGGGGCTGAGGAGAGACTGGGCTGTTCCCCGCTGAACAAATTGGAAGACAAGTCACTCAGAGCTGCTGCTTTGCACCTCCCAGCAAATGTGTCTGAAGAGAGAAGACTGCTCGGGTTCAACTTAAGATAATTGGCAAAAGATCCAGCGGGGCGACGAGGAGACACTTTGTCAGGCAGTGAGTTGCTATGACCTGGAACACACTATCTGACAAGGTGTTGGAAGCAAATTCAATAGTAGCTTTCAAATGGGAATAGGATATATGTAATACTATGTGTAATATACTGTACTTGAAAAGGAAAAATCTGCAGGGCTGTGGGGAAAGAGTGGGCGATTGGGACTAATTGGATAGCTCTTCCAAAGAGCCGGCACAGGCACGATGGGCCGAATGGTCTCCTACTGTGCTGTATGATTCTATGTACCCGCCCTGCTGTATGCCTCAGAGACATGGACCATGTACAGCAGGCACCTCAAAGCACTGGAGAGGTACCACCAACGCTGCCTCCGCAAGATCCTGCAAATCCATTGGCAGGATAGGTGCACCAACGTCACTGTTCTTGCTCAGGCCAACATCCCCAGCATTGAAGCTTTGACCACGCTCGATCAGCTCCGATGGACCGGTCACATTGTCTGCATGTCCGATACAAGACACCCCAAAACAAGTGCTCTACTTGGAGCTCCGGCACGGCAAGAGAACCCCAGGTGGGCAGAGGAAACGCTTCAAGGACACCCTCAAAGCCTCCTTGAAAAAGTGTAACATCCCCACCGACATCTGGGAATCCCTGGCCCAAGACCGCACAAAGTGGAAGAGAAGCATCCGGGAAGGCGCCGAACACCTCGAGTCTCTTCGCCGGGAGCATGCGGAAGCCAAGCACAGGCAGCGCAAGGAGCGCACGTCAACCCAAGCAACCCACCCACCCGCCCCTTCAACCACCGTCTGCCCCACCTGTGACAGAGACTGTAGGTCCTGCATTGGACTCATCAGTCACCTGAGAACTCATTTTTAATGTGGAAGCAAGTCATCCTCGGTTCCGAGGGACTGCCTAAGAAGAAGAAGAAGAGGAAGATTCTATGAATTCCAAATGTGTAGTGAATTAGCAGATTTCAGCTAGGGCGCCAGTTAGAGGAGCTACAATTGGCCTCAGCTCCTGTGGATGAAGGGGTGCCCGCTCCTCATCCCTGTCCAGCAACCCTGGCTGGAATGGTGGTGGTTGAGGGATGACAGGATCAGGCTTGGTTGTGAGCAAAGCCTCCTGTGCCTCCCCCTGCCCCCACCCTCACCCCAGCACCCCCACCTCCCATCCTCAGCAACCCCACCTCCCGTCCCCAGCACCACTTGCAGCTGAATGATCCATTGACATTGTCAAGTTTCACACGTACAAATAAATGGCCACTTGGGGCAAGGAGGCAGCCAGCACCTTATCCCAGCAAGAGGCAGATCCTTAAGGAGAAGAAAGGAAAAAAAAATCAGTGCATTTTTTTTTCCCTAAAAAGATGTTGAAGGTAGATCTCCGGGAGCAGTAGTGCCCCAGCCTGTGTCTTGACTGACACATGAAAAAAATTCCAATGTATTACAAGCCAAATGAATGTTGAGTGTTTAAATGTCTTAATCCAAATGTACACTCTCGGGAGCCGCAAGCCTACATTTCGTTGTACTGCACTTGTGCACTAACAATGACAATAAAGTTGATTATTATTATTATTATTATTTAAGCAAAATGCAACATCCTCAACTTTTATAATCATCTTCGTCTACTTGTTCCATTAATTGAATTTTATTGCTTTTTTCCCCCCTCAACAGTTTAAAAAAGCATCAAAAAAATTCCTTACAAACACTTGCATAACGGAGGACGATCTTTTCCTTCAGGCCAGCCGGTTAAAAGTTCAAACCATAATCAACAAATTGTGCATTGCCCTGAACTTTCCAAGCAACGACCCAGAGAAAATTGCACTTCCGCTTTATCTTGCGTCCCAACAACAGAGGCTCTCCCGGCTCTATGCCAATACTAAAATGGAAGAAAGCGTTGAGGGGGAAAAGGTCGCCTGAAGGGCTACAGAAGAATAGAAGTCGGAATTAGCTGAGTACAATTTCTATGTGTGTGTGGAGGGGGGCGCGGGGGGAGAATTGGTGGTTTTATATATACATGAAATAAGCTCTTGAATTTTGATTTGACCTAAAGGATTTTTCAAAATGAAAATATGTTCAAGCAACCTTCCCAGTATTGGACCTGTGCGAGTAACACTGGCTCAAGTATGAACACTTTGGCTTTGGATTGAAGATCCTGGCCTCCGTTTCCAAGTTAGGTCCACAACAGTTTTTGATTTTACAGAGTGGATCTATACCAGTGTGACTGAAAACTGCAGCAGAAGGATGGGACTGGTAAATCGAGTGTCCATCTCTTCCCACTATAAGGTAAACAAGTGTTGTCTTAGCTGAGTGGTCCCACCTTGTGTGCTGTTATTCTATAGTCTATTAGATGAAAGTCTTTATTACCAAGATAATGACAATTTATTCTTCAAACTATTTTTGGATCTGTATGTTAATCTAATGCTAAATGCTTGTTCGTCAATTTTAAACAAAAGATAATAAAGTTCAGCATCTTTCTAATGTTGATTATAAAAATGTTCTGTTCGTAGTATTCCACCTTCTGAGTCTCAGAGTATCATCAGGGGAAGGCACTGGGAGAAGGGAAGGAGAAGAATTGGCAGCAGTGTCACCCACTGGCCACTGACTAATGGCTGGATTAATACTACCATCAGCAGAGGCACGGGAGTGGATCAGTTGCAGTGGGGAATATTTCTAAAAAAAAAAAATGAAGATGAGCAAGGCATCTGAGGGTTGAATTGAAGGCGTATAAAAGTGCCCTCATACTAACCATCAATTATTTCAATTTCAGTAAATTAGGTGTTTTAATTGTTTGTACATTTCCACTGTAAATGCCATCAGATCCCCTCGCCAGTCTGTCTTGACCTTAAACTTACCATGAAGTACTGGTTCCCTCAATCCTCAATCCGCACCCCCCACACAACTCCAAACTGTTTTTCCCTCCTTCTAAAGGCAGTAACTCAAGCTAGGGTACAGTTATAACACACTGGGTGCTCTCTCTTATCTCACCAAATGGCCAAACTTCATAGGTTTAATCTAGGCAGTGGATGTCACTGGCTATTTAACCATGGGTGGGCCGGGGGACATCATGGCTGAGCCACTGAAGTGTCCAAACAACAGCAAAATACTGCGGATGCTGGAAATCAGGAATAAAAACAGAAAATGCTGGAAATACTCAGCAGGTCAGGAAGCATCTGTAGAGAGAGAAACAGAGTTAACGTTTCAGGTCGATGACCCTTCGTCAGAACTGACAAAGACCTGAAACGTTGGCCCAGAAATTCGGGTTGGAGGCTTCCCGCGGGTGCAAGCCCCCGACCTGCACTTACCAAGCGCCGGCTGTTGAGCTGTGGGCCCGCGTGGGATTCCGATCCTGGGCCTCCTCCAACTGCCGGCGCGCAGTGCTTGCGTATCCCAGGGGCGCAGTTAGTTCGATGCGTCCCCTGGGATCACGTGGGCCATGGAGAGCCAATGGTAGCAGGGAATCTGTATTCATAGATTTGACAGGAAGAGCTGTCATAACCATAAATACTATAAGCCCCAAAACATCACTAAAACTTCAAATAAATTTTAAAAAACATCACATTTTTAAAATAACTATAAATTATATAAAATAACTATTTTAAACAATAATTTAAATTTTTGAAAAAATTAATTACATTTTCTAACAGGGCTAAAAATAAACTTACCTTTCTTTAAAGTATTTAAAAATAATAAACCTGTGGAAAAAATGTTTTAATTTTAATTAATTCACCACTTACCTTGTTAAAAGCAGGCCTTGCACCTTTTTATATGTGTAACTCCTGGAGACTTACCCTCCCGGAAAAAATACGTAAGTTCAATGCGCACGCGCTGCCTCTCCGGCGCACGCGTTCGACCACTGAACCCCTTCTTTCAAGGGAAATGGAAGTTCCGGTTTCCCGCGCATGTGCAGTGCATGCACGAAACAGGCACTTCCATTGGGCTTACGGGTGAGTACCCCATGCGTACTCATCCGTGGAGACCCAAATTTCTGGGCCGTTCGTTAACTCTGTTTCTCTCTCTACAAATGCTGCCTGACCTGCTGAGTATTTCCAGCATTTTCTGTTTTTATGCCCAAACATCCTGGTTGATAGCAATTAACTCAACATGCTGGACAGTGCATTTGCCAACTAAGACATTGCTGGAGCCCCTTAAAGAACTAGTTGTCATATCCAAAGAAAATTAGTATTCATTCAACAGAGCAAGAGTTAACTTTGCTTATCGAACACTTTGACAGCAACAGCTGCAATAATGACTCCTGTACCATATGTGTATTTTTATGAATGAAGTTGCGAGTTTTAGCTGTTTTTAAAGTTGCGAGATTAGGTTGGATCAGCACGTCCTCGCGGAGGAATTAGGTTTCCAACCTATTCGATGGAATTCACTTTTTGTTTTCCCGTGCAACTTGACGCTGGCATTGTTGGAGCAAAGGTTCACGTTTCTTCCAAGAAGCTTGAAAATTTTCTGAAAGTTTACTCCGATATTCCTGCCAGAAAAAAAAAAGCATAGGGTGAGAGGTTTGAGGAGCGAGTTGGTTTCCCCGAGGAGAAAACAAGGGATCCTTCAGAAAGTTTCGGAGCTCACAACTCATGCAGATCCCTTGAACTATCCCCGTGATATGGTAGGGTCCCAGGACAAGGGCACGGTGAAACAGGCAATCACAAAATGAGAACAGTCAGTACAGCTTTAAAGAGAAAGCAAAACTGTTAGGAGGTTTGGATATAAGACACAGTAATGTATTTTTATTTATATTTTCTGGTGAAATATTGTACCCCTAAATGGCGGTCCCCTGCATGTATTCAAGTGGGTGTAAAAGATCTCACGGCACTATGTAAAAAAAAAGCAGTTTTCTCCCAGTCCTTTGGCCAACATTCCTCCCACAACCAACACCCCCAATAAAAACAAGTTAGCTGATCATTCGGCTCCTCTGCTGTCTGTGGAACTTTACTGAGCACAGTTGTGCTGCCTTTCAGATGAGGTGTTAAATCAGGTGGATGTAAGAGATCCCCCCAGCCGTTTGTGGGAGCTTGCTGGCTGCCGCATTTGAGCACAAAAATCTAGGCCCACTCCCAGTGCAGTACTGAGGGAGTGCTGCACTGTCGGAGGTGCCATCTTTCGGATGAAACGTCTGCCTTCCCAGGTGGACCTTAAAGATCCCATGGCACAATGTCGAAGAAGAGCAGGGGAGTTCTCCCCGGTGTCCTGGGGCCGATATTAATCCCTCAATCAACATCGCTAAAACAGATTATCCAGTCATTATCGCATTGCTGTTTCTGGGAGCTTGCTGTGCGCAAATTGGCTGCCGCATTTCCTACATTATAACAGCGACTACACTTCAAAAAGTACTTCATTGGCTGTAAAGCAATTTGGGACATCCGGTGGCTGTGAAAGGCGCTATAGAAATGCAAGTCTTTCTTTTTTCCTACATTCCAATAGTGACTAAACTTCAAAAAAGTACATAATTGGCCGTAAAGTACGTTGGGGTGTCCTGAGGTTGTGAAAGGTGCTGTATAAATGCAAGTCTTTCTTTTCTTCTTGCTAAAATCTAGCTCCCTTGTCCCGGTAGTAGAATACACTCCGCCTGATATTCAAAGAAGCTGAATATTGGCCGGGCCTATAACAGGCGGCTCATGCAACACCGCCCATATTGCGCTACTGCCCACGATGAATTTGTACCCCAGCTATCTCTTTCTGTTTGAGATCCACAACATGGGGGGAAGGGAAGGAATTGCGACCCCCATAGCCCACCACGAGAGTGCGCTGCAAGCTGGGGCTCCAACACCAGTAAAAAGATGCTTCGTGTGAATGGAGTGGTCTCGCCTTTGAAATCTCACACGTGGACGAGTCGTCCAACAGACGGGGCTGCGGCCCAGCCTTGCCTCACCCTGATCCAGTTGATCTGTAATGAGCAAAGGCAACTCTGCCCAGGGCCGAGTGGAGGCAAATGAGGATCGAGGAAGAGGGCAGGAAAACGCTGCAGCCGATAATGTAGCGATTTTCCCCTTAGGCAGCATAGAGCAGCCTGCTGAAGCCGGTGTAGCTCCCCTGGCGCAAGGCAGGGACCACCAATGGGAGATGTCCCATGAAGAAGGACAGAGCCCATAGAGTTACTAGTATCAGGGCCACACGAGGGGTGGACATCAGCTTTCTGTAGTACAAGCTCAGGCTGACGACCAAGTACCTATAACAACATAAGAAATAGGAGCAGGAGTTGGCCATTCGGCCCCTCGAGCCTGCTCCGCTATTCAATAAAATTATGGCTGATCTTCTACCTCAACTCCACCTTCCCGCACTATCCCTTAGTATCCCAAATCTATCAATCTCTGTCTTGAATATATTCAACGACTGAGCATCTACAGCCCTCTGGGGTAGAGAATTCCAAAGAGTCACCACCCTCTGAGTGAAGACATTTCTCCTCATCTCCTCATTGTGGAGTGACTCAATCTTTATTCTTTTTAATTATTTGTACCATCAATAATATGATCATCTTATCTGTAAATAAATCTATTACTTTTAGCCTGAACATAAATGGCTGACTCCTTATTCTGAGACTGTGACCCTTAGTTCTGGACTCCCCAGCCAGGAGCTTCAACTGTATAAAACACTAGTTAGACCTCAGCTAGAGTACTGCGTGCAGTTCTGGTCACCACATTACAGGAAAGATGTGATTGCACTAGAGAGGGTACAGAGGAGATTTACAAGGATGTTGCCGGGAGTAGAGAATCTTAGCTATGAGGAAAGACTGGATAGGCTGGGTCTGTATCCCTTGGAACAGAGGAGGCTGAGGGGAGACCTTATTGAGGTGTATAAAATTATGAGGAGCATAGATAAAGTGGATAGAAAGGACCTATTTCCCTTAGCAGAGGGGTCAAAAACCAGGGGCACAGATTTAAAGTAATTGATGGAAGGTTTAGAGGGGATTTGAGGGGAAATTTCTTCACCCAGAGGGTTGTGGGGGTCTGGAACTCACTGCCTGAAAGGGTGGTAGAGGCAGGAACCCGAACCACATTTAAAAAGTACTTGGATGTGCACTTGGGATGCTCTAACCTGCAGGGCTACAGACCAAGAGCTGGGAAGTGGGATTAGGCTGGATAGCTCTTTGTTGGCCGGCGCGGACACGATGGGCCGAAATGGCCTCCTTCCGTGCTGTAACTTTCTATGATTCTAAATAAGGCACAATCCTTGAAACTTTGTCATTTATTTCAATCCTGTTGGCGAGCTCAGCTATGTGTGTTAGCCATGGCTCAGTTGGTAGCACTCTCGCCTCTGAGTCAGAAGAGTATGCAGTTCACGCCTCACTCCAGGGACTTGCGCACAAAATCTATGGCTGACACGCCAGTGCAGCACTGAGGGAGTGCTGCACTGTCAGAGGTACTGGGCTAAAAATTCGGTTCCGCCGCGCCAGGTCTTCAGCGCCCGAAATTTAGCGCACGCCCGGATTCCCCTAGCGCCCGCCTGAAATTCAGTAGCGCCACCCCAAGACGGCGGCGGGCGCTATTGCAGGATTTGGACGCCTCGTTTGGGGCGAAGACTGTCAGTTTCCGCCGCCCAGCTGCCGCAACCGATGCGGTGCGGCAGGCTGGGGTACTGCAGGCCTCCTCCTTCTCTTAAGGAGGAGCTGCCTGCAGCCGTGAGATCGCCGATGGAATCCCCCAGCAAATGAGCCCAGCACCACGGAGAAGGGCCGGGCTCGCGGGAGTCACACACCAATGCCGCGGGGGGGTGGTGCAGGAGTCCGGGGAGGGAGCTGCGGCCAGGCGGCCGCCGGAAAAGCGGCCGGCCGCCGCTCCATCTTTATGCGCCGGCCTTTCGGAGCTGCAACGCACCGTTTTGCAAACGCTGTTTGCGGCTGCGATGGGCGAGGCAGCCGCAACTCAATTTGGCCATCGGGACGGTTTATCATTGGAACCGGGGCGCTGCGCACACCGATGACGTCATCAGTGCCGGCGCAGCGCTAACGGCTAACGCCGATGTTAGGGACGAACTCAATTTCGGGCGTTAAAAACTTACGGCGCAAACCCACTCTATAGCCAAAAAGTGGGCGCAAACGCAACTGAATTTCTAGGCCACTGTCTTTTGGATGAGATGTTAAATCTAGGCCCCCTCTGCCCTCTCAAGTGGATGTAAAAGATCCCATGGTACTATTTGAAGAAGAGCAGTGAGGTGTCCTGGCCAATATTTATCCCTCAACCAAAAAAACATATTATCTCATTGCTGTTTTTTTTATTTGTGCAGCATCTCCACACATAATTCTTGAGTTGCCATGCCTAATGACACAGTAAATGCATTTCTCGGGATTTCCTCTTCGGTATTTTTGCCAAATTATTAAATATTCTTTGCACGGGTTTAGGTCCTTTTAAACATGTTTAGATGATTTCAGTAGAAGTATCCGACAGCAGAAATCTTAACAAACATGTGACTACTCATCCGTGGTGGTACAGGTAAGCACCCATCAGGACAGACCATAACAAACTCAATGAGCAAGTAACCATCAGTACACTGCTACAGTTGTACAGGGCCTTGGTGAGACCGCACCTTGAGTATTGTGTGCTGTTTTGGTCACCTTACCTGAGGAAGGACGTTCTTGCCATGGAGGGAGTGCAGCGAAGATTCACCAGGCTGATACCTGGGATGGCAGGAATGACGTATGAAGAGAGATTGTGTCGATTGGGCTTATACTCACTGGAGTTTAGAAGATTGAGAGGGGATCTCATCGAAACCTATAAAATTCTGTCAGGTCTGGACAGACTAGATGCAGGAAGGATGTTTCTGATGGCCGGGGAGTCCAGAACCAGGGGTCATAGTCTAAGGATAAGGGGTAAGCCATTTAGGACAGAGATGAGGAGGAATTTCTTCACCCAGAGAGTGGTGAACCTGTGGAATTCTCTGCCACAGAGGGCGGTGGAGGCTAGTTCATTAAATATATTCAAGAAAGAGTTGGATATATTTCTTGAGGCTAAAGGGATCAAGGGATATGGGGAAAAGGCAGGGACAGGATACTGAGTTTGGATGATCAGCCATGATCGCATTGAATGGCGGAGCAGGCTCGAAGGGCCGAATGGCCTACTCCTGCTCCTATCTTCTATGTTTCTATGAATACTGTGTCACCATATACAAACACCACATTGATAAGTCTATGAAGGTCCATGTCCTCCAAGTGTCTTGCAGACTGCATAAGAAATAAGTTCTGAAGAAATTATTTTAACCCCTTGTGAAGTGACTCAATCTTTATTTTTAATTATTTGTACCATCAATAACTGTGTATTTTATGCTTTCATATCTGTAAATAAATCTATTACTTTTAGCCTGAACATAATAATTAGGCAGTGTGTTATTTACTGCCTTTCGGAGTAGATAGGAGAGTACGGTCTTTGAATCAAATAGCCTGCTGACGATCACTGCTAACTCGAGAATAACATCCATGTGTACAAGTCACTGGAGGGAACGCAACATCTATTTAACCATATCCCAGCAAAGAATCAACACCTTCAGCAAAGAATAAAGATATAAACCTGTTTTGGTAAATATGGTGAATGGAGTAGTGCAGTTAAAAGCATGCTTATCCATTCCCTTCACACTTAAGATATTGATTCACAGGAGGCTTGATCGGTTTATTTAAACTGCCTTTTTGCTGTAACACAAGTTAAAAATGTCAGGAGAAAGCCCAAATCACAAGTGTCTCTTGCACATCATGCCATGATGCGCAACTCTTTTAGACTTGCTAATGCAAATGTCTAACGATAAGATCCCTCACTAACTTTGCTTTTTTAGGATTAAAAGGATAAGAGGTTATGAAATATGACCAGTCAGATTTTCAGAAGTAGCTGACTTGAAATATTCTTTTATTGACACGGCCTGTGAGTACTTGTGTAAGCCCAGATCAATTCTCAGTCTCCAGTGATATAGATTACACCAAATCTGTCAGCTCAATAATCACTCCACGAGCCTTCGAAACAGTTACGTGGGATCATTTCATGATCCTCAGTGAGTCAACCACAGGAGTATCCAAATTAGCTTTATTCTGTCTGATCCAGATCAATCTAAGGCTTGTAAGAGATCGATAGATTTTTGAATATTAAGGGAATCAAGGAATATGGGGATAGTTCAGGAAAGTGGAGATGAGGTAGAAGATCAGCCATGATATTATTGACTGGCGGAGCAGGCTCAAAGGGCCAAATGGCCGACTCCTGCTCCTATTTCTTATGTTGTGCCTTTATTACCTTACACTAATTTTAAAAAATTCATTCACAGGATCGCAAGGCTAGCATTTATTGCCCATCCCCAATTGCCCGTGAGAAGGTGGTGGTGAGCCGCCTTCTTGAACCACTGCAGGCCGTGTGGTGAAAGTATTCCCACAGTGCTGTTAGGTAGGGAGTTCCAGGATTTTGATCCAGCGACAATGAAGGAACTGTGGTATATTTCCAACTCGGGATGGTGGGGTGCTTGGAGGTAGTGATGTTCCCACGTGCCTGCTGCCCTTGTCCTTCTAGGTGGTAGAGATCGCAGGTTTGGGAAGTGGTATCGAAGCCTTGGCGAGTTGCTGCATCGTGTAGATGGTACACACTGCAGCCACTGGTGGAGGGAGCGAATGTTTAAGGTGATGGATGGGGTGCCAATCAAGTGGGCTGCTTTGTCCTGGATGGTGTTGAGCGTCTTGTGTTGTTGGAGCTGCACTCATCCAGGCAAGTAGAGAGTATTCCATCACACTCCTGACTTATGCCTTGCAGATGGGGAGTCAGGAGGCGAGTTACTCACCACAGAATACCCAGCCTCTGACCTGCTCTTGTAACCAGCATGTATGTGGCTGATCCAGTTATGTTTCTGGTCAATGGTGACCCCCAGGATGTTGATGATGGGGGATTTAATGAGGGTAACTGTTGACTGTCATGGGGTGGTGGTTAGACTTTCTCTTGCTGGAGATGGGTCATTGCCAAGTGCTTGTGACACTCAAAATGTTACTTGCCACTCAGCCCAAGCCTGAATGTAATCCAGGTTTTGTTGCATGTGGGCACAGATAGCTTCATTATCTGAGTAGCAAATGAAACTGAACACTGCAATCATCACCGAACATCCCCACTTCTGACCTTACGTTGGAGAGGTCATTGATGAAGCAGCTGAAGATGGTTGGGCCTAGGACACTGCCCTGAGGAACTCCTCCAGCGATGTCCTGGGGCTGAGATGATGGGCCTGCAACAGCCACAACCATAATCCTTTGTGCTAGGTATGACTCCAACCAGTGGAGAGTTTTCCCCCCCCCCCCCGATTCCCTTTGACTTTAATTTTACTAGGGCTCCTTGATGCCACACTTGGTCAAATGCCTCACCTCAACTCTGAAATTCAGCTCTTTGCAATGTTTGGACCAAGGCTGTAATAAGTGGTTCAATGCTTGAAGGGAAAAATTTACAGGGCAATGAGGAAGAGCAGGGGAGTGGGACTAATTGGATAGCTTTCCAAGAGCCAACACATGCAAGATGGGCCGAATGGCCTCCTTCTGTGCTGAATTATTCTTACAAGTTCTCCCAGCAGCTTAGCAAGTTTGTCCAATCGTTGGCTGAATGATATAGACCAAGGTGGTCTGTGCGGAGTTACTGACATCAGCTGGCTTGGCAGTAGCTTAAAGTGCCCTCTGCACCACTAGATGAGAGGGGGGGGGGGGGGGGGGGAGAAATACAAGCAGACATCTTGCCCCTGAAGAGTGCTATGTACTGTGTCTAGGTTTAGTTGACAAGGCACAGGGAGAGGTAGAGGTAGAGGTAGTGCAGGAAAGAGTCACGAGGCTGATCCTGAGTGACGGGGGTTTCAGATACAAGACTGGAGACAGTCAGAGTTTTCAGCATAGAAAGGAAGTGTCTGAGAGACAATCTTACAGAGGGCTACAAGATAATAAATGAGAAACAATTAGATGCTTCAATGCAGGAACAGTAGGCTGCTTCTGGATGGATGAACTAATATGGTCTGATTGATAATTATCTTGTGACCTGCAAATAAATTTAAACAAATTAAAAACCTGGCTTCAGTTGCCAAGCCAATCTGTCATGATTTCATTGAATGGCGGAACAGGCTCGAGGGGCTAAATGGCCTACTCTTGTTCCTAGGTAGAGGGCAAGGTTAACAATAGAAGTCAGCTACAGATTCCTGAGAAGAGAGAACGATAATGACAACATTGATCAGGAGATAAAAGGGATATGCAGTATTGAAATTATGATAGACTTCAACAACTCAATATAAATGTGGGCCCCAGAGTGACCAGTGAACATCCCAAGTTTAATCACTGCTCTGTACTGAGTTAACTGATCTGTCAGGACAGCTGTAGGAATACAAACATAACTTCACGCATCTCCATCCATCTCCATTACCATACACAGATCTCGTCATTAGCAGATACATCTAATATCCCCATATCTTTCTCGTTCCATGCAAGCCACCTCTCACTCGCATGCTAGTTTTTCTTGATGCTTATTTACATTTGATCATTTTATTTAACTCAGTTGTATATTTTGCACACACTTACTATTTGAAAGACAGCAAATAGATCGGTGTTTTTTCCCCCTCATTTGCAAATAAGTAAACTATTAATTTTTTTTACTGAATGTGATGGCAGAGGCGCATTGACTGGCTTTCAAAGTGGACAGAGGAACATGTTTCCCCCAAAAAAGTAGTTGATTGTGAAAAGATAATTCAACTCTGTTCTCCTATATTTTGGTTTTGGTAAGTTAAAATTTATTTGACAATTTATAAGCAAAAAAGGCACTGATCAGAACAGGCAGCTCTATTTCAGGGTGATATCAAGGATGTACACAGTCCCTTCCTGCAAATTCATCAGCGCCCTGGAACCACTGGACGGGTGCATGGATGCAAACATACAGCAACACAAAGACAGCCGGTAAATGATCCCTTTAGGCAAAAAGCTTTTAAGATATGCTGATTGTGGATAATGCAAAGCAGCCTCCTCTAATACACACATTACACACAACAGTGTGGAATACATTTAGGCTGAGCATTTAGTGGGGGAAAAAAAGCTGGCTTTATGGTGCAGACATTTCTCCTTCAGCCTTTAAAAACTGTTCGCGAATAACCTCTGGCTGATATGAAACATCTCGATCATTAAATTATAAAGAGAGTGGGTTCATTAAAATTTGAAACTCTTACTTCGGAAAGATTAACATATTAAGTCTGCTTTCCAAGGTGGACTATGGAAAAAATCGCAATAACGTCACTTTCTAAAGAGTTTTTATACCACCCAAAGTAGTAATTGTGAAGAGAAAAGCAGGCTCAGGTTTTAGATCAGATACAGAGGGGTGACAAACACTTTAAACTTCGATGCCATCAAAATCATGGTAGTTTGGACTCAACCGAATAGATTCGCCCAATACAAATTGACATTGCCTAGCTTGGTGCAGCTTGAACACATCCATCAGAACCCTGACTGCCTGGTCTGAAGAAAAGCAGAAGAAAGTTTGAGAAGCAGCTCAGACTTCGGATACAAGTCTTAAATACTGTACCATTGAGGAAAGAACGCACACTCCACCCTCATGGCTAAATATAAAACACACTAATTTACTCCAAATCTGGCTGTTGCTCCATGATAGCTTATGGTTTCATCAAGTCCAAGGACTGAAGTTTGTGCTCATACCAGGCCAGCTAGGAAAGGGGTATAAAGTAAAGACTTTTGATTTTGGGGTGGGGGTGGACAAGAAAGAAGAAACAAAGATAAATGCAGTCTCTTTTCCCCTCAATTTTTTGGTTGACATTTTGTTTTAGAAAAAGCACCGTAAATCAAGCACCTTGGTGAAAGCAATGCCCTCGTGTCTCAAAAGCAGACTTTATTGAAAGGTTTGTGAAGAAATTTTACTAAGAATGACATTTTGTAACTTGTTCTGCAAAAGATGAGAACTCAGAACAACGAGACAATGAAGATGGTCTGGGCCGGACACAAAAAGTTATTTCGGATAAAGCAAAGAGGAAAAATATTGTAGTTAAATTGCAAGGAGAGCAACACAGCACACGACTGTGCAAAATACACTCAATTCACGAGACATTCTTACATCAGGTGAATTCAAAGATTTAAAGTAATTGAAATCTGTCAGCAGTATTAGGAATAATGATAGTTTCACATATAAATGAGAAAAAAAAAGTATGACCAAAGGATTTTTTTCTTAAAAAGGAAAGGTATCAAATACTCTTTAAAAAATAAAGTGCATTTTCTAATGGAGCTAAGAGATATTACAGAATGCAAAGATATGTACATTTTGAAATCGTCTATATTGATGAAGAAACTATTGTGGAGTAAGAAAACTCAAGCTGCAGAAGTCAAATGTCACGTGCCGGCAATCTCCCCTCAAGTCTTTCGACACGGTGACGGAGTATAAAATAATTTGTTTGAAAATCTGATACATTAAGATGCAACTGATTTTACTACAAGAGGAATACCGTTATGATCTGTGATGTATTTTATGATGTTTATCCTTGTTCCTCCCCATCATCACTCCCCACCCCCTCCAAAAAAGACGGCGCGGTGGGAAGAGGTGATCTGTTGAGAATTAATGACATCACCGGGCGCGGTGTCCTCGGGCTGCTCAGCGTCCTCGGGCTGCTCAGCTTTCTTCCCATCGATCGCTCAGAAAGTGCAGTGAGTGGCAACCAATAATTCACTGAATTGGCTCATTTTATGTTCCATTTGATATTGCAAATTGATTTAAACTTCTACAGTCAGAAGGTGGTCAAGGGTATTAAAAGCATTCAAAAGATTTAATTGGGACTGTGTGCGCATCATCTCAAACTTTAGCACAGCGCACCCTTCAAGGTATCCAGGGAATGCTGCAAGTGTCTCGAGTCGCACCAAAACATAGGACGCGAATCAGGAAATTCACAAAAGGAATATCTGAGGCATTAGCAAAAATTCATATTAAATTCTGCCTTACTGTACACAAATAATCAGAAGCAGACGCAAAAACAAAATCCCCAAAGCACCACAGTGGCATTAACCAAATACTGACCAACAAAAATGTGTGTCTCATTTTATTTCAAATTAAATTTCAGAAACGCTGCGCCATTTGTGAAAATTCTTCCTGTCACCCCTTCAAATGAGTTCAATGGCCAGCTTACAGTTGATCCAAAGTTGTTATCGAGGACTAATTGTGCATTCCAAATAGGTTTGAGGGGGTTTTTATTCCCCCTTTTAACATCCAATATCAACTCCCATCACTACGGTGTGTTAAAACTTGGTGTTTGATCTATTAGCATTCTAATTCTCTGGACTTTGAGTTTACTCCTCTGGTTATATTATTCCATGTACAATCCAAGACATATTTAAGCTAACTTTTAGGCAGCACTTCAGTGTTATTTTTCCTACCTGGCTGATTACATCTCCTGAATCAAGGTCACTGTACTCTCCAAGTTTAGTTGAAAAAAAATTGTATAAATTGAAATGGTTATTTGCTCCATCACATGAAAAACCGTATTCAGGCTACTTGGAAGCGCTAGGATAGGGCAAAAAAATACCTCTTCCTTGTTGGCAAATATTTCAGTGTATGGTTTCAAATTAATAACACTAGTACTAGGTACTAAAAATAACCCATAGCCTACTACATACAGTGTACTTGAATAGATTTTCACCAGGGCTACAGGTTAAAAATGCACCTGCAGTTAAATTATAATTACAATATCAAACATAAAATTTATAGTATACCACTCATTTAAAACACAAAATAACAGAACTGTTATTTGTCATTTGTATCATTTCATTAAATGTCGCCACAAAGTCATATTAAATTACATATAAAAAAGAAACTATGTTCATATTACAATCTGATATATGTGCAGTACACTACAAGGTGAACATGATCAGTGTATGCGAGCACTGAAGTACTTTCCGGTTTTTTTTAAAGGAGGCTTTCGAAGGTTCGGTACGACTGATGCGGGGAACATCCAGTCTGCACAAACAGTCGATGCTGCTTTAAGTGCAGTCCTTCATAGTCATCAGCCTTACCATTCTCAGAAAACGTCCACCAAAATACCTGCACGATTAAAGAACAAGGTAAATTAAGACAAGAGAACTCGGCATGGCTCCTTCCAATAATTAAGGTTGCACAACTAGTTCCGTACCAACCACTATAAAATACTGTACAAAACTTTTTGATGCAATATTACTATACATACAGTGTCAAGGTGTCAATAGCCAGTTAAATAATTCAATTATATAAAGCGTCACCACACACCCTGCCGCCCTTCATTCCAATTCATCAGCAATGTTCATCAAAAATAGCTAATTTTATTTTTCCTAGCGGGTCTGGGGCATGGAAGGGAAATCCATTAGTTCCCCCCTGTTAAAAATAGTTGAGATTTTTTTTTTTTTTTTTTTAATTTAAAAAGTCACAATAAGTAGAAGTAAATTTGTTGGTTTCAATAAGGATCCCAGTTCTGCCACGAGCACCCCACCTCCCCACAAAAAATTGAACTTTTTCAAGCAGTTAGGCTTGTTTCATTTATACTGAAGAAAACTGATGTTAAAAAATGTCAGTAAAAATATCACCACAATAGGCTGAAACAGAGGCCGTATAAAAAAAGATAATTTCCCCAAATGTAATTCACACAAAGCTTTTAAATAAGATTTTACATCTGAAAGGATTACTCACAGAAAAGCCTTTCCAATGCCTTAAGATCTAGCTAAGATCGATGAAGTGGGATGGAATCCATGTGTACATTGAGCTTCATTTCATTGTCCAGAATCTGCACAAGCTGTTGCATGGATGGAAGATGGCCAGACTCTAGTTTGGACCACACTGGAACATCTAAAAGAACAGAATAAAAAGCTCATTTCATTCATTATCTGCACTTTGGGTAGGACAGCTAGTTCTAATCTATACAAAACAGAATGTATGACTCCTATCCCAAAAGCCAAAATAATGTATGGAAAATATTTAGTGAAGCTTTTGTCTTGGTTTGTCCTCATCTCTGTAATCTCCACCAGCCCTATAATCCCCCTAGATCTCTGCTCTGCCTATTCTAGCCTTTTAAACGCCCCACCATTGGCGGTCCTGCCTTCAGTTGCCAGGGTCCTAAGCTCTGTAATTCTCTCCTTAAATCGCTCCACTACTTTTTCCTCCTTTAAGACGCTCCTTAAAACCTACCTCTTCAACCAAGCTTTTGGTCATCTGCCCTAACATCTCCTTTATGTGGCTCGGTGTCAACATTTATTTTATAACACTCCTGTGAAGCGCCTTGGGACATTTTATTACGTTAAAGGTGCTATATAAATAGAAAGTTGTTTTTGCTGTGGTTGAATTAGAGGTCTAGCTTAGTTCTATGACTCAAATGTTATGCTAAACCAAGGAACTGGTACAAAAAATTCTTCAATTCACGAGGGAAGCTCCTGCTGAGAGAGAGCTATGACCCCAGCCAATCATGTGGTTAATTCTTGTTGGAAAACTTGACTTTCCCATTTGGGTTAATTCATTGCAACATGTTTATGCAAATCTAAACATGGTGGCATACTCATTCATCACACAACTGAACAGAATACCCTGCAGGCATAACATCAGACGCTTATGAAGAAGCTATTGTGCTACCTATCACTGGTTACCTGCACCTATACCAGACATGTACAAACCATATAAACAATGGACAGCCAGAAAATCGGTTTGCATATTGCTCTGCGACTGCCACCCTGGGTGGCACTGGTGGTGTGCTATCCTATAGAATATTAGAACACAAGTTCACTCATGCAATTATAAAACACATGATTGGCATGTGTATAAGTATATTAAGGGCAAGAGGTTAACCAGGGAAAGAGTAGGGCCCATTAGAGACCAAAGTGTCAATCTGTGTGTAGAGCCGGAAGATGTAGGTAAGGTTTTAAATGAATATTTTGCATCTGTGTTCACTATGGAGAAGGACGACGTAGGCATAGAAATCAGGCAGGGGATTGTGATATACTTGAACAAATTAGTATTGAGAGGGAGGAGGTACTAGCGGTTTTAGCGGGCTTAAAAGTGGATAAATCCCCAGGCCTAGACGAGATGTATCCCAGGCTGCTGTGTGAGGCAAGGGAGGAGATTGCAGGGGCTCTGACACAAATTTTCAGAACCTCTCTGGCCACAGGGGAGGTGGCAGAGGACTGGAGAACAGCTAACTTAGTACCATTATTCAAGAAGGGTAGTAGGGATAAACCAGGGAATTATAGGCCAGTGAGCCTAACATCAGTGGTAGGGAAATTATTGGAAAAAATTCTGAGGGACAGAATTAGTCTCCATTTGGAGAGGCAAGGATTAATCAAGGATAATCAGCATGGCTTTGTCAGGGGGAGATCATGTCTAACCAATTTGATTGAATTTTTCGAGGGGGTGACTAGGTGCGTGGATAAGGGTAGTGCAGTTGATGTAGTCTACATGGACTTCAGTAAGGCTTTCGACAAAGTCCCACATGGGAGGCTGGTCAAGAAGGTAAGAGCCCATGGGATCCAAGGCAATTTGGCACATTGGATCCAAAATTGGCTTAGTGGCAGGAGGGTGATGGTGGAAGGTTGTTTTTGTGACTGGAAGCCTGTGTCCAGTGGTGTACCGCAGGGATCGGTGCTGGGTCCTTTGCTGTTTGTAGTGTACATTAATGATTTAGATATGAATGTAGGAGGTATGATCAGTAAGTTTGCAGATGACACGAAAATTGGTGGAGTGGTAAATAGCGAGGAGGGAAGCCTCAGGCTACAGGACGATATAGACAGGTTGGTTAGATGGGCAGAACAGTGGCAAATGGAATTTAACCCTGAAAAGTGTGAGGTGATGCATTTTGGGAGGACTCACAAGGCAAGGGAATACACAATGAATGGTAGGACCCTAGGAAGGACAAAGGATCAGAGGGACCTTGGTGTGCATAGATCCCTGAAGGCAGGACAGGTAGATAAGGTGGTTAAAAAGGCATATGGGATACTTGCCTTCATTAGCCAAGGCATAGAATATAAGAGCAGGGTAGTTATGATGGAGCTGTACAAGACGCTAGTTAGGCCACAGCTGGAATACTGTATGCAGTTCTGGTCGCCACACTATAGGAAGGATGCGATTGCATTGGAGAGGGTGCAGAGGAGATTCACCAGGATGTTACCTGGGCTGGAGCGCTTCAGCTATGTAGAGAGACTGGACAGGCTGGGGTTGTTTTCCTTAGAGCAGAGAAGGCTGAGGGGGGACCTGATTGAAGTGTACAAAATTATGAGGGGCAAAGATAGGGTAGATAGAAAGGAACTTTTCCCCTTAATAAAGGGGTCAATAACCAGGGGGCATAGTTTCAAGGTAAGGGGCAGGAGGTTTAGAGGGGATTTGAGGAAAACTTTTTCACCCAGAGGGTGGTTGGAATCTGGAACTCACTGCCTGAAAGGGTGGTAGAGGCAGGAACCCTCACAACATTCAAGAAGCATTTAGATGGGCACTTGAAACGCCATAGCATACAAGGCTACGGACCAAGTGCTGGAAAATGGGATTAGAATAGACGGGGCTTGATGGCTGGCGTGGACACGATGGGCCAAAGGGCCTCTTTCTGTGCTGTATAACTTTATGACTCTATCCAATTTAAGCTATGCCATCAGAGTGTATAACAGGGGAAAAGAAAAATAGTGGTTCCCCAGATGTGCAGAGAACACCTGGGAGTGGGGGTGGGCGGGGGAAACAAGAGTCTCCACTTGGTGCCTTCAGACAACTCCAAGCAGCTGGATCAAGAATGTCATTGCCAAAAGCCAAACAGCAATTCATTAACCCATCATGCCCTTGCAGTAAGGCGCTCACGGACATGTTAGTGGAGTGACAGGATCTAAAGAGAGAGCAGCTAGAGACTTTCTTTATAATGGCGTAAAAAATACAATAGTCAACCAGATAAATAGAGCTGCAGGATTCCTGCAATCGGATTTATCAACCCGAGAAAGAAACAAATGTCTCTTTTTTGTGAGTGATGCTTGCTCCTGTTAGCTACCAACCTAGGAGGAATCTGTCCATCCACCACTCTCACTGATGGTGGATAGGCCACTCCTTCTACATTACTCCTGTACCGCTACAGTATCTAATGTATTTCTGGGTCAGAGGTTATCATGGCTCAAGGATTACAGCGGATAACAAAACACTATTTACAATAAATACAGCAAGTAACAAGAGTTGCAGAATAGCAGCGCAGCAGGGATAACTTAACTGTACAAAACTAATAATCCTTAACCAAACTGGGTCTGCTTTTACTGCAGAAATATGTCAACTTAGAGGCCTTGCTTGAAGTACTTGGTAGCACAACTTAATACGGTATTCGTCTCGCCTTTTAGCAACACTGCGATTAATTTCCCCGGGTGGAGAAATCGTGCCCTGATCAGGTGCACTCGACGCTACTGAAGGAAGTCAGAGATGACATAGGAAAAGCTCTGCTTACAATCTTTCAATTATCCTTAGATACCCAAATTGTTCTAGGGGACTGGAGGGGAGCCAATTTAAGACCTCTGTTCAAAAACAGAAACGAGGATAAAGTGGGTAACTGTAGATCTATCAATTGTGGGAAAACTTTTAGAATCCACAAGTCAAGCTAAAATGTGTGATAATCAAGGACAGATAGCATGTATTTGTTAAAGTCAAGTCGTGTTTGACAAATTTAATAGCTTCCCCCCCCCCCCCCACCACCTCGAAGTCAGGTGTACTGTATATGGATTTTCAGAAGGCAATAGAGATGGTATCTCAAGAGGCTTACTAGAAAAATTCAAGCATATGTAACTGCATGAATAGAAAGTTGGTTGGCAGACAAGGGACAAAGGATTACAGCTAACGAGTGCTGCTCAGACTGTAGAAGGGTTGGAAGTGGTGCATCCCAGGTGCCAGTGCTAGGTCTACTTTACGGATAATAGGGACTTCAGCATACGATATCAAAATTTGCTAACACAAAAGTAGGGAGCCAGCAGGAGTGTAAAATACTTCAACAGGATATAAACAGGTTAATGGAATAGGCATGACAGGTGGCAGATGCAATTTAACATAGAAGTGTAAAATAATGCATTTTATGAGGAAATGTAAGGAATAGGAATATACACTCAACTGAAAGATACTGAAGGGTTAATGGTGAACTTTTATAGTTCTATAGCTATCTGCAGTTGAGTATTATCCTTAATCTGTTGATAAGTCATGGAAGGAAATGCAAAGCCAATTAAGTATAGTAAAAAGGATAGTATTAGATCCAAAGAGGAGTCATATAAAGTTGCCAGAAAAGTGAGGATTGGGAGTAGTTCAGAATTCAGCAAAAAAGGACCAAGAGATTGATTAAGAGGGGAAAAATAGAGAAAAGTAAACTTGCAAGGAATATAAAAGCGGATTATAAAAGCTTCTATAAGTATGTAAAAAGAAAAAGATTAGTGAAGACAAATGTAGGTCCCTTACAGTCAGAAACGGGAGAATTTATAATGGGGAACAAGGAAATGGCAGAGCAATTAAACAAATACTTTGGTTCTGTCTTCACGGTGAGGACACAAATAACTTCCCAGAAATGCTAAGGAACCAAGGGTCTAGTGAGAAGGAGGAATTAAAGGAAATTAGTATTAGTAAAAAAAAAAGTGCTGGAGAAATTAATGGGACTGAAAGCTGATAAATCCCCAGGGCCTGATAATCTGCATCCCAGAGTACTTAGAGGTAGCCATGAAAATAGTGGATGCATTGGTTGTCATCTTCCAAAATTCTATAGATTATGGAACAGTTCCTACGATTGGAGGGTGGCAAATGTAACCCCACTATTTAAAAAAGGAGAGAGAAAAGAGTGAACTACAGACCGGTTAGCCTAACATCAGTAGTGGGGAAAATGCTAGAGTCTATTATAAAGGATGTGATAATAGGACACTTAGAAAATATCAATGGGATTAGACAAAGTCAACATGGATTTATGAAGGGGAAATTGTGTTTGACAAACCTACTGGAGTTTTTTGAGGATGTAACTGGTAAAATAGATAAGGGAGAATCAGTGGACGTGGTGTATTTGGATTTTCAGAAGGCCTTTGATAAAGTCCCACATAAGAGGTTAGTGTGCAAAATTAAAGCACATGGGATTGGGGGTAATATACTGGCATGGATTGAATATTGGTTAAGACAAGAAACAGAGAGTAAGAATAAATGGGTCTTTTTCAGGGTGGCAGGCGGTGACTAGTGGGGTACCGCAGGGATCAGTGCTTGGGCCCCAGCTATTCACAATATATATCAATGATTTGGATGAGGGAGCCAAATGTAGTATTTCCAAGTTTGCTGACATCACGAAACTAGGTGGGGTTGTGAGGAGGATGCAAAGAGGCTTCAAGGCGATTTAGACAAGTTGAGAGAGTGGGCAAATACATGGCAGATGCAGTATAACGTGGATAAATGTGAAGTTATCCACTTCGGTAGGAAAAACAGAAAGGTAAAGTATTATTTAAATGGTGATAGATTGGGAAATGCTGATGTACAAAGGGACCTGGATGTCCTTGTACACTAGTCACTGAAAGCAAACATGCAGGTGCAGCAAGCAGTTAGGAAGGCAAATGGTATGTTGGCCTTCATTGCAAGAGGATTTGAGTACAGGAGCAAGGATGTCTTACTACAGTTATACAGGGCCTTAGTGAGACCACACCTGGAGTACTGTGTGCAGTTTTGGTCTCCTTACCTAAGAAAGGATATACTTGCCCTAGAGTGAGTGCAGCAAAGGTTCACCAGACTGATTCCTGGGATGGCAGGACTGTCCTATGAGGAAAGATTGGGTCAACTAGGCCTGTATTCACTAGAGTTTAGAAGAATAAGAGGGGATCTCATTGAAACATATAAAATTCTGACAGGGTTAGACAGACTGGATGCAGGGAGGATGTTTCCCCTGGCTGAGGAGTCTAGAATGAGGGGTCACAGTCTCAGGATAATGGGTAGGACATTTAGGACTGAGATGAGAAGAAATTTCTTCACTCAGAGGGTGGTGAACCTGTGGAATTCTCTACCACAGAAGGCTGTGGAGGCCAAGTCACTGAATATATTTAAGAAGGAGATAGATAGATTTCTAGACAAAAAAGGCATCAAGGGGTATGGGGAGAGAGCGGGAATATGGTATTGAGATGGAGGATCAGCCATGATCGTATTGAATGGCGGAGCAGCCTCGAAGGGCCGAATGGCCTACTCCTGCTCCATTTTTCTGTTTCTAAATATTAAAACACCACAGAACAGGACAAAATTGTGATTGAAAATGCAGAGTTTTTGGTCCTTTTTCACACTCCTGGAATTTCTTAAATTGGCATCAAAACGATTTGAAGTTATTAACTGATGTCGTTACATTCAATTTTCACATTATTTTGTAAATGCAGAAAGATCTCGTAGCCCAGTTTGTGTTGCACCAAGTGCTGCTCACTGATTCAGTACACTTAAGAAGCAATTCTTTAAATTTGCTGGCCTGTCATATTTAAAAGAGAACACAAATCCAGTTGTTTAAAAGTACAGTAGTGTCAATCTTATGACTTACCATTTAATGTAATCTCAAATGCACCAGTAGACATACACTGATTTTCAATCATGTTACTAAGGAAGAACACCATCATACATGCATAGATCTAAATAAAAAGTAAAACAAGTAAATGCAGTCAGTTTTAATGCAACGGTCTAAATTGAAAAAACTTTCCAATACCCATAGGCTTCACAGCTACACATTGTTTCATCAATAGCTAATGCTAAACTGAAGTCAGGTTTAAATCGGGTGACAAGAAATGTATCTAAACACAGACTCAACCAGTAATTTCTTGGGGCTGTAGATACAGGAAACTGTGTGATATCCGGCACCAACGGGACCGAGCTGTTGCCGTCCCATCAAAACTGCCGGACAAACCAGCGCTAATGTTGAAACACACGGAGCTTGAGCTCCGTATCTGGCAACAAGCCCTAACAGCTTCTAAACAGTCGGCCGTACCTTGCAAGCATCTCTGTAGCTTAGCAACAGCTTCAGCGAGACCTTGCAGAGCCTGACTGGTGAAAAAAAAGCAACGAAAAGAAAAAAAAACTAACAAAACGGCTCCTGATTTTTGCCAGTGGCTCGAGCATTCCGGACAGTTAACCTCCGGACAAACCAAAGTTTCCTGTAATGTACACGTCAAATTAATGTATAATTGTAGATGGTCAGGGATAAATTAAAGATATGCATGGTCTTGAATCAGTATGCGCACTGATGGCGCAAAAAACACTTCTCTCATTTAGCTCTCATTTTGTAGGTCGCATTCAAGTACAGATTTTCCTTACAATAGCAAAATACCGCAGATGCTGGAAATCTGAAACAACAACAGAAAATGCTGCATGCTGCCTGGCCCGCTGAGTGTTTCCAGCATTTTCTGTTCTTATTACAGATTTTCCTTATTTGCCCCTATATGAAACAGCCCGGTGGGCACCAGAGAGAACCAACTACTCATATTTGAATGCAGTCAAAATAAATAATTGGGGTGCGCCTGATGTAATATTTACAGATAAATCCATATTGACTGTAAATGTTTTTCAAAAATACAACTTAATGAATGTACGAGGATCAAGGGCCTAGCGTTCGCCATTGTATCTATTAATCAAAAGGAAAATGGAGCTTCCAATAGCTCAGTTGGTAAAGTCAGTGGACAGTTGATCCATACAATATCAACTTGCTTTTAACTTAAATGTCCATTTTGCAGAGCAAGAGAAAAAAATGAGTCCCAAGTCATGGTGGGAGAGTTAGAAGAGACAACTGAAAAGGTGAGATTTAAGAAGGCTTTTAAGACAAACACAAGAAATAGGAGGAGTCGGCCATACAGCCCCTCGAGCCTGCTCCGCCATTCAATAAAATCATGGCTGATCTTCTACCTCATCTCCACTTTCCTGCTCTATCCCTCGATTCCCTTCGTGCCCAAAAATGTACTGATCTCAGTTTTGAATATACTCATCGGCTCAGCATGCAGAGCCTTCTGGGATAGAGAATTCCAAAGAGTCGCAACCCTTTGAGCGAAGAAATTTCTCCATCTCAGTCCAAAATGGCCAACCGCCAGTGGAAACGGCATCTCGACAGAGAGGAGAGAAGTGGAGGGGTTTGGGAAGGGTATTCCACAGAGAACAGAGGCTGCAGAAGGGTCTGCCGCCAACAATAAGGCAAAGGCAGGGAAATGGGAAAAATGTGGAACAGGCTAGTTGCAGTAGATCACAGGTTTGAATCCAAGTCTGTGCTGTGCTGCAATACCTCAGCCAGGGTAGTTGTAGCGGGGCTACAATTGGCCTTAATATCCCTGGGCTGAAGAAGAAAATCAGCCATGGTTCCTGCTGCTGACTACTATCCAGTGATTCCTGCGAGAAAAGGTGCATTTGTAGGCACCATGCTCAGCCGTGATGCCATTCCTCAATAGTCAGGTAGCCTGTGACCACTCACTGTTCAGCCTCACATGAAGAGTGGCCACTTGGGCTTTGAAGGAATACCGATTCCCACTGTAACAGTGTCCTGAAAATAGCAAGCACCTTCAGGAGCGGTCGGGTGAGGTGAGGTCGGAGGGGGGGGGGGGGTGGAAAGAGAGAGAATAGGAAAGAAAATTGAAAAGAAACTCAAAAGGTATATGAAGGTCATATTTTAATAATGCAAATGCATTCAAACCATTAGGAGTCCAATTTTGACAACACCATCCCACAAATGAAGCTGTCCAGGCCTACAAGATTCATTCTTACAGAATTTTATATTTTAACAGGAAGGTTTCTATCGTTCCGTCAGTAGGTCTAGACCAAAATGTCCAATATCCCTCAAAAATAACCTTAATTCTATCGGAAATACTTCTCCACATAAATAATTGTATGCACGCTCTTCTGAAGTGGTCCATTTTGCTGGGGCATGGAAAACAGGCACCATCTAGTGGTAGGTAACTGTAGTGTATGTGCTTTAAGTCAGAACTACTTTTTACAGCTCCTGTATACTGTAGTACCGGCAGTAACCACACCGGTATATAAGCTGTGCGCATGCCTCTGTACTCCAGTCTAGAGATGACCCTCCTCCAGTAAAGACCTGTTGTTTGTTTATGTACAGCATCCGTGTAATTCTTTATCCACTGAACCACGGATCTAACAGTGGCGACGAGTGTTGATGCCAATCTACCTGCAACATTAAACAAAAAAAATAAGTCGAGTCCAGGAACACGGGCGTCGACCTCGAGCAACCGCCCAGCAGTCAGGCAGAGATCCAACTTCGCTGGGGAGGCTGTGGAGAGCCGGGCTTGGTTCCCCAGCCACAACGAGCAGTAAGAGACCGACGACAGGTCCTGAGCAGACCCTTCCCGAGCAGCGGCGGCTGGAGCCGACCAACGGCAGAGAGAGAGAGCCGGGCAGCGTCGACGGGGTAAGAAAGAGGGTGAAGAGAGCAGGGCGCAGCCGGGGATTGATCACCGAGCGGCGTCGAGGGAAAATACTGCAAACCGGAGAGAGAGGGTAAGAAACAGCCGGGTTCTAGACTGAGCGGCGTCGACAAACCAGGGATCACGGGCTGATCAGGGTCCGCGGGGCGAAGCAAGGGGAGGCGCCATTGAGCCGCGGAGAAGCAGGGGGAGCGCGGGAGGCGCCATTGAGCCGCGGGAAGGAAGGACAGCATGGGAGACGCCATTTTGTGCCAGCGGAGAAGAAGGGGAAGCGCCATTGGGGATAGCTAACGCACAACCAAGGATGCCGAAGAGTGGCAGTATCTCTACGTTCGACAATGAACTCGAAGATTGGGCGACATATGTGGAACGTATTGAGGTGTACTGCAGGGCGAATGAAGTGCCAGATGCTAATAAAGCACTGGTTCTGTTAAATTCCATGGGTGCCAAAACTTATGCTTTACTGCGAAATCTAATAACCCCAGAGAAGCCGGTAAATAAGGATTTTGGAAGCATAGTAGAAATCCTACAGGACCACTTAAGCCCCACACCGCTGCTGATAGCAGAATGATTTAAGTTCCATAAAAGGAACCAACACAAAGACGAAAGCAATGCTGAGTACCTAACGGAACTGCGCAAGCTATCGAAATACTGCCAGTTTGGAGCGGGACTAGCAGACACGTTAAGGGACAAGTTTGTGTGTGGGCTACAAAGTGAAGGAACCCAGAAACGGCTTCTATCAGAAAAGGACCTTACGCTGGACAAAGCTTTCAATATGGCAGTATCACACGAAGCAGCCGCAAGGGGCGCTGCAGAGATACAACGGAGACCGCAAGAATACGGCACCAACGAAATGACCTATGGAACAGGGAAGTGCTATCGCTGTGGCAGAACACATGACCAGAAAGATTGTTGGTTCAAGGACCAAGTGTGCAGACAGTGTGGGAAAGCAGGACACATAGCAAGAGTCTGCAGGTCTGGGAAGAAAACCAACAGTAAGAAATCTCCACAGGAGAAGTACAAAAAGGTACACCAGGTGATGGACAGTGGTTCAGACGAACAGAAAAGTGACACAGACTCCGGAAGCAAGGAGCTGGGTTGTCAAACTACATAATGTAACCGAAATGGAGGATCACCAGACTATCTGGGTTACACTCAAGATAGACGGAGTCCAAGTGGAAATGGAATTGGACACAGGGTCAGCTCTAACAGTCATAAATCAAAGAGACTACAAGCGGCTATTTTCACACATACCCTTGAAAGCTACAGAGATTGTCTTGAAGATGTATACGGGGCAAAAAGTCTACCCCAAAGGAAAAATAAGGGTGAAAGTGACATATAAAGGTCAGGAAATACCTAAAATGGATATATATGTATCGCCAAATGGAGGACCACCACTGCTAGGACGTGAGTGGATCCGGAAGATACATTTAGATTGGCATTCCATACAGGCACTGAAGGTGGAGGCCAAAAAGGATGACGACGTCACACCTGGTCGACTGTCAAAAATGCTAACTGACGCAAAAGAAGTGTTCCAGGAGGGACTAGGAACACTAAAAGGAATAACAGCAACAATTAAAATAGAGGATAATGCAAGCCCAAAGTTTCTGAAGGCCAGACCAGTGCCTTATGCGATCAGACCAGCGGTTGAAGCAGAGCTGGAAGGGTTGGAACGTTCAGGAGTACTGTCCAAAGTGGACTGGAGTGAGTGGGCTACACCCATCGTCCCTGTAATGAAGAGGTCATTGAGTAATACGCCTGGGGAACCAAAGAAGATCCGCATCTGTGGGGATTTTAAGGTGACAGTGAACCCAGTCCTTCACACGGTGCAATATCCGCTTCCACGAATTGAGGATATTTTCGCCTCGCTATCTGGTGGTAAACGCTTCACCAAAATTGATCTAGCCCAGGCGTACTTGCAAATTGAGGTAGAAGAAGCTTCAAAACATTACCTTACGATCAACACCCATAAAGGTCTCTATCAATACAACCGGCTGGTGTTTGGAGTAGCCTCGGCTCCGGCTATCTGGCAAAGGGCGACGGATCAGGTCCTGCAAGGGATTCCAGGGACCCAGTGTTATCTGAATGACATCTTGGTCACGGGCGAAAATGACGGTGATCACCTCACTAACTTGGAGAAGGTGCTCGCCAGATTAAAGGAATATGGGCTACGAGCTAATCGCCACAAGTGCGAGTTTTTCCAGAAACAGATCTCGTATTGCGGCCACGTCATCGATGAAGAGGGGTTACATAAGTCCCCTGACAAGATTGAGGCAGTAGTCAAGGCTCCAGCACCGGAAAATGTGTCACAACTGAGGTCGTTCCTCGGGCTGGTAAACTATTACCACAAGTTCTTAACAAATTTGTCTACGGTACTACACCCGAACACCCTACTGCAAACAGGGGTACCATGGAAGTGGGATGACTAACGTAGACGAGCTTTCCAGAAGTGTAAAGAATTGATCACATCAAGAGGTGTTGGCCCATTTCAACCCAGCACTATCAATTCGTTTGGCATGTGATGCATCACCCTACGGCATTGGAGCGGTGCTGTCACACAAATTCCCAGACGGGTTGGAGAGGCCAGTGGCCTTTGCGTCTCGGTCACTAACCTCAGCCGAGCGCAACTACGCCCAGATTGACAGGGAGGCCCTCAGCCTAGTATGGGGAGTAAAAAAATTCAACCATTATCTGCATGGGCAGAAGTTCACCTTGCTGACTGACCACCAACCACTTGTCTCCATCTTTAATCCTAAGAAGGGCATGCCAGTAATGACTGCACAGTGGTTACAAAGATGGTCCCTGTTTCTAGGGGCGAATCAATATGAAATAGAATATAAAGGCACGAAACAGCATGGGAATGCTGATGGGCTATCGCGCCTGCCACTGCCTACGGTGGAGGAAGCACCAGCAGTGGACCCTATCGAGATATTTTATTCGTCGATAATTGAACAATTGCCAGTAACAAACGCGGATATAGAGGAGACCCGCAATGATCCGACGCTGTCTCGGGTATATGAATTGACGGTGAGGGGATGGCCAACATATGGCGACTCACTGTTGCCAGCATTCTCATCCAGAAGAGAACAGCTGTCAGTATGCCAGGGGACAGTGATGTGTGGATCCAGAGTGGTGATTCCACCCAAGTTAAGGGAGAGAGTGCTAAAGGAGCTACATGAAGGTCATCTGGGGGGAGTGAAAATGAAAAGCCTTGCTAGGGCTTATGTGTGGTGGCCAGGAATCGATCAACAAATCGAAGACCTAACTAAGAGCTGCTTAGGATGCCAGAAGGTCCAAAATGCACCACCACATGCCCCTGTACACCCATGGGAGTGGCCCTCCTCTCCATAGCAACGGGTGCACATTGAGTCCATGAATGGACCAGCGAAATCAATGTTCTTAACAGCAGTGGATGCTCATTCAAAGTGGCCTGAGGTGATAAAGATGTCTTCAACCACTACAGAGAAAACGATTGCAGTCCTACGGACCATATTTGCCAGAAACGGTTTGCCAGAGCAGATCTGCTCTGATAATGGACCACAGTTTGTGTCCGACGAGTTCCAAAAATTCATGAAAAGGAATGGGGTAAGGCATTACACATCCGCCCCGTATCATCCAGCCACCAATGGATTGGCTGAGAGGTTCGTACAAACCTTTAAGAAGGCGATAAAGGCCATGTGCGACGAGGAAATTCCACTACAGCATAAGATGGACAATTTCTTATTAGCCTACCGAAACGCGACACATGCAGTTACCAACCAGATCCCGGCCATGATGTTCTTTAACAGAAGGTTGAGATCTCGTCTGGATTTGCTCAGACCAAATGTGCGAAGAAATGTTGAGGACAAACAATTCCAGCACTTCAACGAGAAGCCGACAAGGAGCTTCAATGTAGGGCAACCAGTCTTGGCCCGTGACTATCGAACAGAGAAGTGGCAACCCGGAACGATATGTGCAAGGCAGGGGCCATTAATGTACACAGTGGATGTCGGGGAGAACATTGTGAGACGCCACGTCGATCAGATCTTAGCGTCACAGGAAAGCGTCGACCCCATGTCTCGAGTACCTGGGGATGAACCCGACATACCGGTAGCATCTACTTCAGACCCAGTAGCAGTGGAACCCGATGAACTACCCGATGAAAAGGGGTCAGAATCGCCTCTGCACCAAGAACAAGAACCTCCGGAAAGGCGCTATCCCGAAAGGGTCAGGAAGCCGCCCCAAAGACTGAATCTATAAATGGACTTTTTGTTATTGAATGTACATGTAAAAATGTAATTGTTATTTGAATATTAAGGGGGTATTATTAATCTAAAAAGGGAGGAATTGTAGTGTATGTGCTTTAAGTCAGAACTACTTTTTACAGCTCCTGTATACTGTAAAGTACCGGCAGTAACCACACCGGTATATAAGCTGTGCGCATGCCTCTGTACTCCAGTCTAGAGATCACCCTCCTCCAGTAAAGACCTGTTGTTTGTTTATGTACAGCATCCGTGTAATTCTTTATCCACTGAACCACGGATCTAACAGTAACAGTTGTAAACTTATAGAAAACAAATAGTTTGAACTGTTGACTTCTGTCTTACATTAGAGGCAGTTCAGAGAAGGTTCACAAGGTTGATTCCGGAGATGAAGGGGTTGTCTTATGAAGAAAGGTTGAGCAGGTTGGGCCTATACTCACTGGAGTTTAGAAGAATGAGAGGGGATCTTATTGAAACATATAAGATTCTGAAAGGGCTTGATAGGGTCGATGCAGAGAAGATGTTTCCCCTCGTGGGGGAATCTAGAACTAGGGGGCTTAATTTCAGAATAAGGGGGCACCCATTTAAATCGGAAATGAGGAATTTCTTCTCTCAGATGTCGTGAATCTTTGGAATTCTCTTCCCCAGAGAGCAGTGGAGGCTGGGTCATTGAATATATTTAAGGTGGAGAGACACAGATCTTTGAAAGGTAAGGGAGTCAAGGGTTATGGGGAACAGGCAGGGAAGTGGAGTTGAGGCCAAGATCAGATCAGCCATGATCTTCTTAGAAAAATAGGAGCAGGAGTAGCCCATTCAGCCCTTCGAGCCTGCTCTGCCATTCGATATGATCATGGCTGATCCTCTATCTCAATACCATATTCCCCCTCTCTCCCCATACCCCTTGATGCCTTTTTTGTCTAGAAATCTATCTATCTCCTTCTTAAATATATTCAGTGACTTGGCCTCCACAGTCTTCTGTGGTAGAGAATTCCACAGGTTCACCACCCTCTGAGTGAAGAAATTTCTCCTCATCTCAGTCCTAAATGTCCTACCCCGTATCCTCAGACTGTGACCCCTCATTTTCGACCCCCCAGCCAGGGTAAACATCCTCCCTGCATCCAGTCTGTCTAGCCCTGTCAGAATTTTATACGTTTCAATGAGATCAGCTCTCATTCTTCTAAACTCTAGTGAATACAGGCCTAGTCGACCCAATCTCTCCTCATACGACAGTCCTGCCATCCCAGGAATCAGTCTGGTGAATCTTTGCTGCACTCCCTCTTTTGCAAGTATATCCTCTCTTAGGTAAGGAGACCAAAACTGCACACAATACTCCAGGTGTGGTCTCACCAAGGCCCTGTATAACTGTAGCAAGACATCCTTGCTCCTGTACTCAAATCCTCTTGCAATGAAGGCCAACATACCATTTGCCTTCCTAACTGCTTGCTGCACCTGCATGTTTGCTTTCAGTGACTGGTGTACAAGGACACCCAGGTCCCTTTGTACATCAACATTTTCTAATCTATCACCATTTAAATAATACTCTGCCTTTCTGTTTTTTCTACCAAAGTGGATAACTTCACATTTATCCACATTATACTGCATCTGCCATGTATTTGCCCACTCCCTCAACTTGTCTAAATCGCCTTGAAGCCTCTTTGCATCCCCCTCACACTCGCACCTAGATTCGTGTCATCAGCAAACTTGGAAATATTACATTTGGATCCCTCATCCAAATCATTGATATATATTGTGAATAGCTGGGGCCCAAGTTGTGAATAGCGGCATTACTGAATGGCGGAGCAGGCTCGAGGGGTCAAATGACCTACTCTTGGCTCCTACGTCTTATGTTCTCATGTTAACAGTCAGTTAAAATAGCAGCACTGACAAATAAGTCAAGAACAGTGTGCTGCGTGGTTTTTGAAGGGGAAAAAAAAAAAATCACATATCATAACAGATACAAACTGGCTGCATAATACCAAATTAAACCACTGTGAAAGCCTAACACTGGGAGCACCAGTTACATCGCAATGAATCTTGATTAGCTATTAAGTGGCCTTGGATGGAAATTTGACAACGTTCCAGCCAATAACCTGTAGCAGGAAGTTTGACATTTTCAGCAATTTATAATATCGTAAACAATTTGTTAATAGTTGAGAGACAAATGCTGTTATAGAGCAATTTTCAAAACGAGTCAGAGTAACCAAAAGCTACTTCTCAAATTCTAAAAATGACAGCAACATGTCGCACAATGCGTTGAATCCATGATCTTGTACATTGCCGAGTTGTCAATCTAAGCTACACTACGCTACTGTCAGCAGCTCTCATGCACCTCACTGACTCGAGAGGGACATTGGTGTGTCTTCAGTCACTGTTGCTCCATGGCATGACAATACAAGGGAAAAGAATGAGTAAGTATCCTCAAGCAATCATGTTGCACAAGTATAGCGTTTTTCAGTAGAAGCACAACTTACATCCTGCTGCCTGAATTATTTTTAAACAATACATTTGGGGAGAAATTTGCTACTACTATAGCAGTTTATCTAAGAAATATAGTTACCTTGTTCTGCTGACTCCAGACCCAGATGCTAGGTGCTTCCATGCCCAAACTAGGAAAGGGATCTCTACCAACTATAATTAGTCCTATTAAGACCAGCTTGAAGACTGATAGAAAGGATGCTACATGTCTGCAAAATGAGAGAACACAAATAGTCAAAGTTAAATGCTTTGGCACATTAATATACATTAGCCCTTCTTTCTCCATTGTGCTCCTCCACATCAATATTAAACCCCTTGATCAAAACAAAAAGCATAGGCTGTCAATGACAGTCAATGCTTCTCATTGGCCAATTCATTAAACGACTGAATTAGTAAGAAAACCCAAGGAAAGTTAAGAAACGGCCATTTGGCTCATCACCCCTCGACAACCATATCAGCTTGGCTCAGCAATAGTACTCTCATCTTGGAGTCAAAGTTGTGGGTCTAAGCCCTACTCCAGGGTTTGAGCACAGCATCCAAGCCGACACTATAGTGGCAGCACTGAAGGTGCGCTGGATTAGCAGAAGTGCCGTCTTCTGGGCAAGAGGTTGAACCGAGCTCCCATCTGCTGGTTTAGGTAGACATAAAAGATGCCATGGCACTATTCAAAGAAGCACATGGAGTTCTCCGTGTCCTGGCCAACATTTTCCCATACCAATAACGCCAACCAAGACACAGATTCATTGGTTATTTATGTAATTTGCTATTTGTAGGACCTTACTGTGTGCAATTTGGCAACCGCAGTTACTTACGTGACAAGAATGACTACGCTTCCAAAGTAATCCATTGGCTGTGAAGTGCGTCGCAACACCAAAGGTGGTGCATTATATAAATGCAAGCTTTTTGTTTACTAAAACGTCATTAGAGCATCCAGTTGTATTTGGGACATCTCCAATGTTTCTGCCTCTGCTACCCCGCATGCCAAATTGTTCCCAGCATTTAGCCATCTTTGAGTAAAGATGTTCTTATTACCAATTTTAAGTATACTCTATCTCCCCTGGTTTTACACTCCTGGCTTACTTTAAAGTAATACAGGAAACTCTTTTTTTTAATCCGGCACCAACAGGACCGGCGTGGTGCCGGTTTATCAAAAAGTCCGGATTACAGAGAGGCATAGTTAAAAGGTACGAGAGCTCCGTACACAGCAACAAATCCAGGCTTCCCTGTTGCTTAGCAACATGTGCAGGAACTCCGGCCACAGACCAAGCGTCCCTGTTGCTTAGCAACAAGTGCACAAACCCCAGTTACACAGCCACAGATCGAGGAACTGCCACTAATATGAAGTAAAACTTACCTGAACCTACTCCTGAATTTTGCCAGTTAACAGAGATTTCCGGTTATTTAGGTGCCGGTAAATCGAGAGTTTCCTGTATCTGAGGTTTACCTCATCATTTAATATTTTTTACACTTCAATGGACCACCTTTTTTTCTAGACTTTAGCTCAGTCCCTTCACTTTTGGGATCTCTCTGGTGGCATTTCCCTGCACAATTTTCATGATAGTGACCAGAAATGAACCCAGTGTTCTGGGTCGGACCAGTGAATTGTAAAGCCTAAGCATAACCTCGGGAAACTCCACTGTTTCGGCTCTATATCCCAACATTCTTTTAATTTTATTTATTTTTTTTTTTATTTTTTTTTTTTAAAAAAGAAAAACTTGTGTCACCTTATTGTTTATGAACTGAAAGTGACAAGTCTACCATCAGTCCCAGGACCTTTTCAAAATCTCCTGTTGCCAATTATACGCAACCAATGTTCAAAACTTTACATTTATCTGTGTTAAATGAGTCAGATCTTTACCGAGTGGTATAGCCAGTCAAAATCCTTCACTAGATCCTCTATGCCTGGTTTTGTTATACAGCCCATTTTTTTGATGCATCACCAACTGGCAACATTTATCTTCTGGGGAAAATCTGAAGGTTAGTATAACTCTAATCCAATCTTTAACAGAAGTCAAACTTTAAAACTGCAGCAACCTCTCTCTAAATTAATGTCGCGAATATTCGTGTAAAAAAAAACACTAAATTCACATTCATTGCTGACAGCATGTACTCGAGCAACATATTCACCCATCACCATCCAGGAAGAAGGTTGCAGCAGTCGAATATTTGAGAAAGACCACAAGTCACTTTTCAAAACAAAACTTAACACATTTTTAAATTTTTTTTTTTTTTTTTTTATAAACTAACCTGTAGATAGGTTGTGGAAGGTAATTTTCTCCTTCAATACGGATGTCGGGATACCGCTGGTTAATAACCCGCGTATACTCCTCAAACACCCTCCTGTATCCTCAGGAGATACTAATGAGAAAAGAGAAATACAATTAGTTGTAGGGACTAAATCATGTGTCTCAGCAAGATGTCTTCTTTATATGCTGTTTTCTTTGGAAACCAAAGCAGAACTGAAGATTTTTAAAGTTACAACAGTTTCGTAACATTAGCTTTATAACTGCAGCTCCCCTGACGGGCTTGTGGATAAAGACACTGCCCACCCAGTGCAACATGTGGCCAGAGTAGAAGGCACCAGGATTGATTTGTACGCCGAGTCAGCACCCGTGAACTAAGGCCAGGGGGGAGAGGGGGGGGGGAAGCAGCCAGGGTTTCCTAGCCTGATGGTTATCCAATTACTGATACTGGAAAGTCAAAATGCATGGGTGTACTCAGTTGGACAGAGTCAGCTATGCTGCCTTCCACAGCTGCATATCCGACTGACTCAAGAGGACTGACTAATTCATCGAGGTACCAGAAAGCTGCCAGCGCACCCCAGCAAGGGGCAAGCATCTGCAGAAAAGGGGGATGGGGAGGAAATTGGAAAAATGTTATCGGTTGCTGTGACTCCTGGCACAATCTAAAGAGGGCTACATACTTCACCTATATATTTGGCAACATGTATACACAACATGATAAAACAGACATAGCAGCATGAAGAGGTTTTTAAGATTCCATTAAATCAGGTAATCACAAAATTGCACTTTAAAAGTAAAAGTTAAGATAAAATATAGTTGAAACTAATTAGCTCTGCCGGTACATTGCACCTGGAAAACAAAACCCTTTTAGGTTCTTACTGCCACTGTGGCAGAAATAGCAGTCGGCCATCCAAGTCACACTCGAAAGACATTCACGACTCAGCATGGCAGCACAGCAGATGTTGGAAGCGGAAAAATCCTAGGCTCCAAATGACTATGTAATGTGCAGAACATCGGCCCTCTGCCCAGTTCCTAGCACACTTCTATTTAATCTATAGAGAAGAAACGAGTATCCAAGTGGATGGTTTCCATTTACTGAGAAAGCCCATTATTGTGGAGATAGGTTACAGGAAACTTTTTTTTAATCCGGCACCGACGGGACCGACGTGGTGCCGGTTCATCAAAAATTCCGGATCACCGAGCGCTATAGTAAAAGATACGGAGAGCCGAGAGCTCCGTATAAAGCAACAAACCCTGTTGCTTAGCAACAGGTTCAGAACAATGGCCACAAGTTCCAAGCGTCTCTGTAGCTTAGCAACAGCTGCAGCCACACCCTTGCACAGCAACAGATGGAGGAAGGCAAGTAATATGAAGTATGAACCTACTCCTGAATTTTGCCGGTTAACCGAGATTTCCGGTTATTTAGGTGCCGGTAAATCGAAGGTTTCCTGTAATTGCCTTTGACAGTTGAATTGATTTCTTTTCTCAGAACAGTGTTCAGGTGCTGGAGGAGGGGAACGCAAATGGAGACCCAAAGCCTCTGCTCACCGCTCTCCCGGATTTTCTAAAGTTCTAACTGTAGGCCCGTTTTTTTTTTTTTAATTAAAAAATTGAGCAAACCAGTGTGTAGGTTGCCAAAGATGAAGAGAATTAAAAACAGATGAGGTGCATTAGGAAGGGAATTCTAGGCAGGCATGGGGACTAATGAGCGGTTTCCATACACGTCATGTCACTGCTCAAGTAGAAGGCAAGCATAAAATGGTCCAAATCAAACAGCAGCTTGTGGGTTTCCAATGCTGCTGGCAATCGGGAGGTTGGATACTTTATATCGAGAGTAACAGGGATGGCAGCAGTGATACGACAGCACACGCCCAGTGTAAGAATGCCACGAATACCAGCCTATCTGTTTGGAGACCTGAACGCAAAAGAGAACGATCTGGCTGATTAAAATCACTCAAAGATTACTAGAGATATTTTATCATGGAATGTAGCTCCAGCAAAATTCATTGGCGTGTCGACAGGTCCTCTCCTGCTAAATTCCTCTACATTGCAACTTCCCTTCCTGCTTTCAGAAATCCCCTTTAAACCTCTTCTCTCTGACTATGGTTCTAAGCCCCTCCTTCCTGGGTTCTGTTCCTATTTTTTTTCTTTCTTGCTTGGCACCCACCTTTTCTTTCCTCTGTCCCATAAAGGATTCAGACATGTTCTATGTGAGCCGCACTTTGAAAACGTCAGTCGCTGCTGTAAAGGTCCAATATGATGAAGTTTTTCCAATTTAAAAACACAATCCTACCTCAGCATTTGTACCCAATGTTTTCAATTTTAGGTTACAACCAATAAAGCCTCAACAACTCCTCAGACAATGAAGCAGTCCATGCCCGCATGCAAGACCTGGATGATGTTCAGGCTTGGGCTGATAAGTGGCAGGTAACATTCATGCCACAGAAGTGCCAGGCAATGAGTATCTCCAACAAGCGAGAGTCTAACCACCGCCCCTTGACATTCAACAGCATTACCATCACCGAATCCCCCACCATCAACATCCTGGGGGTCACCACTGACCAGAAACTTAACTGGACCAGCCACATAAATACTGTGGCAACAAGAGCAGGTCAGAGGCTAGGTATTCTGTGGCGAGTGTCTCACCTCCTGACTCCCCAAAACCTTTCCACCATCTACAAGGCACAAGTAAGGAGTGTGATGGAATACTCTCCACTTGCCTGGTTGAGTGCAGCTCCAACAACACTCAAGAAGCTCCAGGACAAAGCAGCCCGCTTGATTGGCACCCCATCCACCACCTTAAACATTCACTCCCTCCACCACTGGCATACCATGGCTGCAGTGTGTACCATCTATAAGACGCACTGCAGCAACGCGCCAAGGCTTCTTCAGCAGCACCTCCCAAACCTGCGACCTCTTCCACCTAGAAGGACAAGGGCAGCAGGCGCATGGGAACACCACCACCTCCAAGTTCCCCTCCACGGCACACACCATCCTGATGTAGAAGTATATCGCCGATCCTTCATCGTCGCTGGGTCAAAATCCTGGAACTCCCTCCCTAACAGCACTGTGTGAGTACCTTCACCACACGGGCTGCAGCGGTTCAAGGCGGCGGCTCACCACCACCTTCTCAAGGGCAATAAATGCTGGCCTTGCCAGCGATGCCCACATCCCATAAACAAGTTGTTTTTTTAAACCAGCACCAGAATGGAAATTTTGCAGCTAGCGTTTATTGCACAACACTGGAAGTCCCATGATCGAAGTGCAGAGATATCTTCTCATTCTTGGGTTCATTTCCTCAATATCAAGAGCTCTCCATTGGTCCACCAGACTGAACTGAAATTTAAACGAACTTGCGCAATACCACTAAACTCAAACAAAAAAATTGTCCTCATTTCCTTTTCTGGGTATTCCTGATTTATCTTTTGGTTTTAACCTTAACTCCCTCTCGGGTGATTGTGAAAGATCCCAAGGCACTTTCTGAAGAGGAGCAAAGGGTTCTCCCACTATCCTGGCCAATATTTATCCATCACCCAACGTCGTTAAAAACTGATTATCTGGTCATTTATTTAATTGCTGTGCACAAATTGGCTGCTGCATTTCCTACATTACAACAGTGACTATACACTTCAAAAAGGTATTTCATTGGCTGTAAAGCACTCTGGGACATCGAGGTCATGAAAGGTGCTATATAAAGGCAAGTTCTTTTGCTATAAGTGAGCCTTGGTCGCTGATATTGGCGAACTATTTAACCACAGAGGGAAGGAGGGTGTATAGTCACAGCTAAACTCGAACCTGTCCTCACCAGACATTTCCAGAGGAGTTGATGGACAAGAAATCAGGAACACAATACCCGATCTCTCGAAGTTAGGGTACTGACATCTGCTAACATTGTAGCGAAAATGCACCTTAAAGGTGTCCTTAAAACTGAGTTTTCAGCAGCCCTACTGAACTTTGGGAAATAAAAAGAGCTAATGCTAAGAATCATAGATGCTCAAATTAAATGGGATTTCAGACTTAGCAGATCTAAGTTGATAAGATCACAACTTAGAGATGTTAATGTCTAATGGAGACAAAAAAAAACACTTTTTATTTAGAATTGTTTATTTCCACTGTTACTGAAGATTGAAGTTATTGGAGCAAACTAATCATCAGACATATCTGCATTTTGTTATTCCATATTTAACTAGGAGTTATTACAATTCCTTGATATATCTCAAAAGTAACTGACACCTAAAGGCGTGAACTCTTGCAATACTTGCGTTACTCAGATTGGTTAACAGTAAAACAGGTTTATTTGACAATCAGAGATATAAATCTGCAGTATTTGTTTTTTCTATAAAAGATTTTTTATTTACATAAATGTGTGGTGGAAAAGCTTCGGCAAACGATTATCCCAGGGCTTTCTGAAAAGGGGGGAATGAGAGAGAGAGAGAGAGAGAGAGAGAGAGAGAGAGAGAGATTGATTACAGAAGTTGAGATTTACAGACTAAAGAAGCGAGATGTTGAAGTGCACCATTTGGATTTACGAGAAGTTTCCCTGAGAATAAGGGAAGTGAGATTTGAACTACAGTAGCTCTAATCCAAATATAGCTGTCAATGTGCAAGGTGGCGCTATCCAGGAAACAGATAATCCAAGAGCTAACAGATACCACATCTACAGATGGAGATTCACTGACATCCCAAGAGACTGACTGAAGCATTCCAGGGAAAGGTAAGGCAATCGACTCCACTACACTTAATTTAGGAGGACGAGGTCATGCAAGATCCTGGAATAATTGCTGATGGTGCATCAGTGATAAGCTGAACTAATTAGACTTTTAAATGTATCCAATTAAAGCCGTTAACATTTCAACAACCTAAGGAGTCTAACCATAAACGAGTATATCTTGACGTTATATCAATCTCAGATAGTGACCCGGAATTTCCTGTAAATTCGGCATAAGAGCGGAGTTGCGCTGTTTCCTCCCTCCCCCCCGCCACAGGAAAATCGCGTATAATTGACTTATGCCAGTTTTAAGGCCGAAGCATCGCTACGCGGGAATTTCCTTGAACATTTGTGGCGCTTCCAAGATATATCCGCCAATGTTTATTTACATAGCTCTGCCACCATGCAAAAAAAAAACCAGCTCGCGCATGTTTCGTGCATTTACACCAGTAATGCACGGCCATAGATTTACACCCCAAAAAAATGTAGCAGGACAGGATTGGCACAACTGGAGGAGTAACTGCATTTCTCGGGTCTAAATGTGATGAGCTTTAAAAAAAAATTGCAATCTTAAGTTTTTGACTTAAGTAGATTCGGAAGAAAGTTGTTGGAAGAAATAGATTTTCTGTTCTTGTGGCCCGTGTATATAAACTGTTGTATATCACTTTCTAAAACAGGGGTGGCAGCTCAAGGCACATGCGGCTCCTCTGTTGCTCAAGAAATCATAAGAGTCAAGTAATAAATAGTACCACTGAAGAAATAAAAGACATTAAAGAAACTATGGCCCAGAAATTCGGGTCGGGGGCTTCCCGCGGGTGCAAGCCCCCAACCTGCACTTACCTAGCGCGCCGGCCATTGAGCTGTGGGCCCGCATGGGATTCCGACCCTGGGCCTGCTCCAACTGCCGGCGCGCAGTGTTCGCGTATCCCAGGGGCGCAGTTAGTTCGATGCGTCCCCTGGGATCACGTGGGCCATGGAGAGCCAATGGTAGCAGGAAAATGCTTCATTCATAAAATTGACAGGAAGAGCTGTCAAAACGTTAAATACTATAAGCCCCAAAACATCACAAACTTCAAATAAATTTTTTTCAAAAAAAATCACATTTTTAAAATAACTAAATTACATAAAATAACTTTTAAACAATAATTTAAATTTGAAAAAATTAATTACATTTTCTAACGGGGCTAAAAATAAACTTACCTTTCTTTAAAGTATTTAAAAATAATAAACCTGTGGAAAAAATGTTTTAATTTTAATTAATTCACCACTTACCTTGTTAAAAGCAGGCCTTGCGACTGCTTTTTAAAACTAACTCCTGGAGACTTACCCTCCCGGAGAAACCTGGAAAAAAAACGCAAGTTCCAGGTGTACGCGCTGCCTCTCCGGCGCACGCGTTCCACCTCTCAACCCTTCTTTCAGGGGAACGGAAGTTCCGGTTTCCCGCGCATGCACGAAACCAGCAATTCCGTTGGGCCTACAGGCGAGTACCCAGCGTGTACTCACCCGTGGAGACCCGAATTTCTGGGCCAATGGACTTTTGAATATTGAAGAGAGTGAGAGGTCCGATGAAAATAATGAGATTGAAAATCTGAGCTTCAGGTATGAAATTAAACCAGGTTTGATAATGAAGCCAGTAAAAGTCAGCGGGATCACTAGCTCTGAAGAACGAATGAACAGGTTGTTGCAAGTTTAGGGTCTTCCTTTGATAGTCTCTTCATGTAATAATACAATAGTGTACATGATACACTTCTCCTCAGGTGAGTCATCTTGCTTGACTTCTAACTACTCCCATGAATTCTAATCTTCTCACAGCCTTTGCAGTATACTGTTTTAAAAAAAAAAAAACCTGTGACCAATGTTGCCTCTAATTTTTTATTGAGCTGCGCGGCCCTTTGAACAGGCTGCGCGGGCCATTTAAAATTCCACGCATGCACAGTTTTGCTCTTTAAAAGCCGGCTCTCTTTAAAAACTGGCTGCGCGGGGACCTCGAGAGTGCTGGGCGACCAAGGGGACGTTGCCCGTGACTGCTGTGCTGCTTTCATTTTTATATTTCCCCTCTATTCACAGGCAGAGTGAGACGAGAGGCTTTCCAACACAATGGGTGCGAGACATCTTTCGATTACCGAGACAGGCTAACAAATCGCTTATGTACTGTCTACGAGGGAAACAACAAAGCGACCTCAGTAGCATTTTAACAACCCATCATTAAAAACCATAATTTAAACGCCTTCCCCCCCACCCTCCTCAAAGAAAAACATTTCTGTGGAAAAACAGTCTTAAAAAAGGATTACAGTCACAACAGAATGTGGTAAGTGGGTGGTAACGTCAACAGTGGCACGAAAAAAGCAGCAACAAAATGGTGATTAGAACGTGGTGATTTTAATGATTTTCCTGCGGACTGGATTTTACCGAAGTATCCTTGATTTATGCGGTTTTATAGTTTTACCTACGACACAAAGCTGGGTGGGCGTGTGTGCTGTGAGGAGGATGCAGAGAAACTCCAGTATGATTTGGACAGGTTGGGTGATTGGGCAGATGCAGTATAATGTGGATAAATGCGAGGTTATCCACTTTGGTGACAAAAACAGGAAGGCAGATTATTATCTGAACGGCAATAGATTGGGAGAAGGGGAAGTGCAACGAGACCTGGGTGTCCTTGTGCACCAGTCGCTGAAGGTAAGCATGCAGGTGCAGCAGGCGGTTAAGAAGGCAATGGTATGTGGCTTTAATAGCGAGAGGATTCAAGTACAGGAGCAAGGATGTCTTGCTGCAGTTGTACAGGGCCTTGGTGAGACCACACCTTGAGTATGGTGGGCAGTTTTGGTCGCCTTATCTGAGGAAGGGTGTTCTTGCCATGGAGGGAGTGCAGCGAAGATTCACCAGACTGATACCTGGGATGGCAGGAATGACGTATGAGGAGAGATTGGGTCAATTAGGCTTGTATTCGCTAGAGTTTAGATGAATGAGAGGGAATCCCATTGAAACTTATAAAACTCTAACAGAACTAGACAGACTAGGTGCAGGAAGGATGTTCCCGATGGCAGTGGAGTCCAGAACTAGGGGTCGGAGTCTAAGGATAAGGGGTAAGCCATTTAGGACAGAGATGAGGAGGAATTTCTTCACCCAGAGAGTGGTGAACCTGTGGAATTCTCTACCACAGAAAGCAGTTGAGGCTAATTCATTAAATATATTCAAGAAGGAGTTAGATATATTTCTTAAGGCTAAAGGGATCAAGGGATATGGGGAGAAAGCAGGGACAGGGTACTGAGTTTGGATGATCAGCCATGATCTCATTAAATGGCGGAACAGGCTTGATGGGCCGAGTGGCCTACTCCTATCTTCTATGTTTCCATCTGATGCAAGAATGGACTAAGTACAGAATCAATTAAAATGTTGACATTTTGGATCCTGCCTATGCCCAAGGGAACATTACAGAAAGTCATGTCACACTTATAAATGTTCCTTCCTGACTTCATTCAGCTGGAATGCTTATATCTCGGCCTTTCGCCTGGCTCCATTTAAAAATATATAAACCTTTAAATCACTTCTTTTGCTGAGCTTTTTATTTGCTCTGCATATAAATATACGCCGTGACTTACCCTGCCAACATATTCCAGGCTGATGTTACAACGTAGAGGATCGGCAACAAAGCTCTCTTTGAAGCTGGACTGAGCACACATCAACGCAAACCATCATAGATCAGCAGTTTGCCATTTTCCTACCCAGACTTATGCTTCTGCTGGTGATGAGGTTTTCATTTAAATATAGGAGTCCTGAGCTTTAATGCACTACAATTTCCGACATAGCAACACTGACTACACTTTAAAAGTACAGTAAACTCTAGTTTAAACGGCACTTAATCGTCCGGAATTCTTTAATAACCGGCAAAATAGATAACCGGTAATCTTGCCGAATCCATCCAGCACTCGTTTTGCCGAGTCCGAGTCTCCCGTGGTGGCCGAGTTAGTCAGTGGTTTTTATTTTTGTTTGTGTTAAAAATAGCCTTGGTAGGTAAACCTCTCTGTTATCCAGAATGTTTCATCAACCGGCACCATCCTGGTCCCGTAGCTGCCGGATAGAAAGAGTTTACTGTACTTTGTTGCCTGTAAAACACTCTGGGACGTCCGGAGGTTGTGAAAGCCACTGTATCAGACCGGGTGGAAGGAGAGCCAGGGAGAAGCAGGCCCCGGGGACGTCGGTACCACGGCGGCTGAAGATTGTCGGGCAGGAGTGCGGGAAAGGCGGAGCGAGGCGAGAGCGGACCCTGTTGTGATGGCGCTGATGAAGATGGCTGCCGTCCTTGCGGGCTCCGTGCGTACAAGGCAGCTAAGTGTCCTTTGCTGCTTGGTGCGCTCGGCTCGTTAAGAAAAAAGCATTTCACTGACTGGATTTCACTTGTTGTATTTGGTTATGTGACAAATAAAATTGAAAAATTAAATGCAAGTTGTTTCAAGTCCTTCTTTTGTTAATGTTTAAATGCACCATCTTGTACAGTACGATCATATGAAATGGATGGGAAACACAGACCTGGTCCCTCTAGATATGGTGCAGCAACGTACACCATCTATCCACTACTTAACCCATCAATCTCTTGGGAGAGGCAAAAAAAAAAACACTCCCACAAACAAACATCTCAGCCTAAGGATATAATCAGTTTCTCTCGCGCAGAATCAATTCGACACAAGGTGCATCAGAATCTGCAGCATACAATATTTCTCCAATGGCAGCCCAACCAAATTAAACAGGTTGGACAGCTCACGCACATCTTAAATATTTTTTAAACAGAAAATATTCTGGGGAGGCATTATACAAGATAGTCGTGTAACGGATTGACCCAATAGAAACACAGAAACATAGGAGCAGGAGTAGGCCATTCGGCCCCTCGAGCCTGCTCCGCCATTCAATGAGATCATGGCTGATCATCCAAATTCAGTACCCAGTCCCGGCTTTCTCCCCATACCCCTTGATCCCTTTAGCCTTAAGAAATATATAACTCCTTCTGGAATATATTTAATGAATTGGCCTCAACTGCCTTCTGTGGTAGAGAATTCCACAGGTTCACCACTCTCTGGGTGAAGAAATTCCTCCTCTGTCCTAAATGGCTTACCCCTTATCCTTAGACTGTGACCCCTGGTTCTGGACTCCCCCGCCATTGGGAACATCCTTCCTGCATCTAGTCCTGTTAGAATTTTATAAGTTTCATGTCTACCTATCGGATTGTGTGCAGCAGCTCCTACGGCTGATCCGTTGTGCAAAATTGATTCCGCATGAGAAATTGATCAAAATTAATCAGCAATAACAAATTTATAGCTCAGAAATGTTGCAAAAATAATACAAGTCCACTTCAGGTGACATGCCAGGTACAGACATTGTGACACAGAAAACATGCCATCACTTCAATAAGCAAAAAATATTATTGGTCCTGAAGGTAAGGCAATGGCTGCAAGTCCTACTGTAATGATCCAGAGACTCAAGTTCAAAGCCCACCACGGCAGCTGGGGAATTTAAATTCAATTAATAATCAATCTGGAATAAAAAGCTAGCATCAGTAATGGTGGCCATGAAACTACCAGATTGTCGAAAAAACCCATCTGGTTCTTTAGGGAAGGAAATCTGCCGTCCTTACCCGGTCTGGCCTATGTGTGACTCCAGACCCACAGCAATGTGGCTGACTCTTAACTGCCCTCGGAAATGGCCTAGCAAGACACTCAGTTGTACTCAAGGCGACGGCTCACCACCACCTTCGAGGGCAACTAGGGATGGGCAATAAATGCTGGCCTTGCCCAGCAATGCCCACATCCCGTGAACGAATAACAAACCATTATTAGGCTGAAATGTCGGGGCTCCTGTTCATAGATTGTAGTGTAGCGGCAAAGGGAATGTTTACTGTGCCGTAGCATGCAGAAAGCGGGAAGCCTGTTACTGGAGTCCAACATTTGGCTATGCTTACACAAAGTATGGAAAGAATTTGTAAAAATCCTCCATGACGGTGGCACCTCATGGGCTGATCAAAGTCGACATGGCATAAAATTTAATTGGAACAATCTGGTTACTAGTGTTGAACAGCAGGGTTTGCATGGAAGGCCTGGGCTTTGGTTGTTATTTGAACTAAATTCCACATCATTAGTCATGTTTTGCTGGCTACAGCTATCAGAGGTTTTTTTTTAGGTGGGGCGGGGGGGGAGAAGACAGGGGAAGAAGCTGTCTAAAGCTACTGGGCCAGCCACTATTCAATTCAATTCAAATTACTTTATTGGCATGACAAGGTACATCTTATGTTGCCAAAGCACAGAAAAACATGTATGATTGAACACGTAAACGCAGATCTAGACAGTGTATAGACAGATATATCCCTGTATACATAAATATACACACATATAATATGCATATATAATCTTTTCTTAGATTGAACTATCCTTTAGAAGCACATCTCTTGAAAATGAGGAAGTATGGCGAGAGAGATGAAATGTTTTCCGCACCATATTATACTTAATCAAGTTTGCAAACTCTATGTACATTTAAAAGGCAAAAATCCCACTAGCTGAATACTTAAAGGGGAAAGGGACCGGAAGCAAGGCCGATTTCCTAAATCAGCAGGATGATGCTGATTAATTAGTTCAGTTAAACTCTGGACGCCCCTTTTGCTTCCTCATTTTACTGAGAGAGATAAATGCAGCGAGTAATCATGCAAGTAATGTCACAATATTGCTGAATCACCTTAGCAAAACAGCTCAAAGGCCTGCGACTGAAAATCTCAAAGCAGCTACTTACCCATTGTTCACAACTGCTCCAGACAGTATTAAGTTGTTTCACTGGCTTCACCAGACAGAGCGAAATGCTCTAACCACAATGTCTACAATGCAGGCACCTACTAGCCAAAAACCATTATATAATTCGGCAGGCAAAATGCATTTTTAAACAAAAAGGGGAAAAACAGGAACTGCCAGCGGGCATTGTAAATGGTTCCCTCTTCTCAGGTACTGTCCGACTCCCTTTTAAATCTGCCGTCATCACCCCCTCAAAGAATCAACCCTTGACCCCCCATCCTTGCAAACCACCACCGCATTTCCAACCTCTCTTTGCACTCCAAAGTCCTTCAATGCGTTTGCGCATCTCAAATCCGTGCCCATCTTTCCCGCAACTGCGTGCTTCAACCTCTCTAACCAGCTTTCCACCCCGCCACAACACTGAGGCGGTCTTAATCAAAGTTAGAAATGACATCCTCTGTCTCTGTAATCGAGATGTACTCATTGTTCTCAATGTCTCTGCAATCTTTGACACGATCGACAACACCATCCTCCTCCAATGCTTCTCCTCCGTTGTCCAGCTGAGTTCTCGCCTAGTTCTAAGTTTATCTATCCAGTTGTAGCCAGAGAATCTCCTGCAATGACTTCTCGCCCTGCCCCCGCACCATTACCTCTGGAGTCTCCTAAGCATCTATCCTTGGCTCGCTCCTATTTCTCATCTACTGCCCCTCAGTGATTTTATCCAAAAACAGAACATCAGGTTCCATATCTACGCTTACGGCATCCAGCTCCACCTCACCAACACCTCGCTTGACTCCCCCACATTCTGTGTTGTCAGCCTGCTTGTCTGATAGAGTCCCGAATGAGCTTCAATTTCTTTCAATGAAAGCCACAGGTCCTTGGCCCTCACCACAAACTCTGTTTCCTTGCTACCGATCCCATCCGCCTTCCTGGCCACCATCAGGCTGAAACAGACATTGCCATCCTAACGGACCCCAAACTGAGCTTCTGACCCCCGATATACTCTCCATCACAAAGACTATCTACTTCCACTTCCGTAACATCGCTCATCTCCACCCCTGCCTCAGCACATTTGCTGCTGAAACACGTACCGTGCTTTTGTTACCTCCAGACTAGACAATTCCCGTGCTCTCCTGGCTGGGCCACCTATCTTCCACCTTCTATAAACGTGAGCTCATTCCAAACTCTGCTGCCCATATCCTAACACTCACCAAGTCCTACTCACCCATCCCCACTGTGCTCGCTGACCTACACTGACTCCACCTCCACCACCTTGAATTTCAAATCCTTATCATCATGATCAAATCCCTCCATGGCCTCGCACCGCCCTATCGCTGTAACCTCCTCCAGCCCAACAACCCTCCAAGAACTCCGCATTCCTCCAATTCTGGCCTCTTGCACATCCTCCACTTCCTGCACATCCTCCACTTCCTTCACCCCACCATTGACGGCCCTGCCTTCATCTGTCGAGGCCCCAAGCTCTGGAATTCCCTCCCTATACCCCTTTGTCTCTCGCTCCTCCTTCCTGACCCTCCCTAAAGCCTACCTCTGAGCAAGCTTTCAGTCACCCCTGCCAATACCTCCTTTGGCTCAGTCAATTTTTGTCTGTTTACACTCCTGTGAAGCACCTTGAGATATTTTCCTATGTTAAAGGTGCTATATAAATGCAAGTTGTTGTTGTTACAATCTTACTAAGATTAGGTTTGTTATGGATGAAGTCTAGGAATTTTGGAATTCAGAAGTACACCCATCACTAAACATAAAGCTACTGGCCACAATGTTACCAATACCTTCGTATTTCAATAATGGAATCGCAGGGCTCAGGTAAACTGTTCAAGCGCCAGTCAGACACTAAACCTCCCTTTAATCAATACATAATAAGATAATACTCTGAAGTGTGTTGCATGGCAGTACCAAGAGGTTAGGAACCCCATAGCTCAAAGGTGATGACTCATACTGATGTACAGTTCCACAGGCCGTAGAATACCTGGCTGAATGCAGCTCCAACAACACTCAAGAAGCAGGACAAAGCAGCCCCTTGATCGGTACCCCATCCACCATCTTAAACAGTCACTCCCTCCACCACTGGCACAACGTGCCTGCAGTGTACACCATCTACAAGATACACTGCAGCAACTCGCCAAGGCTTCTTCGACAGCACCTCCCAAACCTGCAACATCTGCAACCTAGAGTCAGCCAGTGGCTCAGTGGGTAGCACACTCACCTCAGAGTCACATGGTTGTGGGTTCAAGGCCCACTCCAGGGACTTGAGCACAAAATCTAGGCTGACACTCCAGTGCAGTACTGAGGGAGCGCTGCACTGTCGGAGGTGCCGTCTTTCAGATGAGATGTTAAACCGAGGCCCCGTCTGCTCTCTCAGGTGGACGCAACATATCCCATGGCACTAATCGAAGAGCAGGGGAGTTATCCCCGGTATCCTGGCCAATATTTATCCCTCAATCAACATCGCTAAAAAAAAACAGAATATCATGATCACATTGCTGTTTGTGGGAGCTTGCTGTGCACAAATTCACTACCGCGTTTCCTACATTACAACAGTGACTACACTTCAAAAAGTACTTAATTGGCTGTAAAGCACTTTGGGACGTCCGGTGGTCATGAAAGGCGCTATATAAATGCAAGTCTTTCTTCTTTAGAAAGACAAGGCGCATGGGAACACCACCACCTCCAAGTTCCTCTCCAAATCACACACCATCCTGACTTGAAAATATATCGCCATTCCTCCATCGTCACTGGGTCAAAATCCTAGAACTCACTACCTAACAGCGCTGTGGGAGTACCTTCACCGTACGGACTGCAGCGGTTCAAGGCGGCTCACCACCACCTTCTCGAGGGCAATTAGGGACGGGCAATAAATGCTGGCCTTGCCAGCAATGCCCACATCCTGTGAATTAATTAATTTTAAAAAGCCATTGGCACCACGCCCAGCTCGCCATTCTTCACAAGACTGCACACTGAAGGTCGACAGCCTATTAAAATGTAGAGCATCAAATCTGAGCTCAACTCTGTTCTCACCCAAAGTCCACAAATCAATAGTTTTCAAAAGAGCTCACTGAACATCAGGAATAGAAACCTTGGATGAATTTTCCCCACACCAGCCAAGGAATTCCCTGGCCAACTCAGTAGTCATACTGCTACCACAACTGGGCACAGATCAGGGGCTGAATCTGGGCAATTTACCACACCATGTGCCAATATAAGTGCTTCAGCTTGGTTGCTCTCTTGCTACTGCTTGAAAATATTATGGGTTCAAGTCCATAATCGAGGCCGACATTCCAGTTCAATCGTGACAGAGTGGCTGCAGTGTTGAAGGTACCGCACCACGCTCAATCAGCTCCGATGGACGAGTCACATTGTCCGCATGCCCGATACGAGACTCCCAAAACAAGCGCTCTACTCGGAGCTCCGGCACGGCAAGAGAGCCCCAGGTGGGCAGAGGAAACGCTTCAAGGACACCCTCAAAGCCTCCTTGAAAAAGTGTAACATCCCCACCGACACCTGGGAATCCCTGGCCCAAGACCGCACAAAGTGGAGGAGAAGCATCCGGGAAGGCGCCGAACACCTCGAGTCTCTTCGCCGGGAGCAAGCGGAAGCCAAGCGCAGGCAGCGCAAGGAGCGCACGTCAACCCAAGCACCCCACCCACCCGCCCCCTTCAACCACCGTCTGCCCCACCTGTGACAGAGACTGTAGGTCCCGCACTGGACTCATCAGTCACCCGAGAACTCATTTTTAATGTGGAAGCAAGTCATCCTCGGTTCCGAGGGACTGCCTAAGAAGAAGGAGGGCCGCACTGGAGATGAGATATTCAAGTAACACCCTGCAGGATCTGGTGAATGTTAAAGATCACATGAGACTATTCAAAGGCCTCTTCTGGTGCCCCGACCACCATTCCTCACTCAACCAATATCACCCAAAAAAAAAAAGCATGAAACTGGTCAATGTTACGAAAGACATTTGCTGTGTTTGCCCAAATAACATCACTGCACTTCAGCTTATTGTGTCAGCCACAGATTTTATTAATCAAGGACTGATTCATAAACGCAATAAAAGCTGGTCAAATTTGCAGATGATACCAACTAGTCGATTCACAACACAATTCGGGAAATACAAAATATGGACAGAACAATAGGTGAAATGTAATTATAAAATACTGTACACAATAGGAAAACATTGGACAAAATATTACTCAAATGCTGTCAAAATAGCCAAGGATGAAGTTGAGAGAGATTTGGGGTTTTTGTAGATACATCTAAGCACTGTAAAGCAGCAGTCAGCAAAGCAAATAAATGCTGAACTGTCTGAAATCCAAATCACAGGAAGTCACACTCAAACTGTATGCTGTTTTGGTCAGGCCACACTTTGTATATACGGTGGTCATTTCTGGGCATTGAGGCACAAAAGTGACATTCAAATTCTTGAGGCAGTCCAGAGAAGATCCGTCAGACTGGTTCCTAGCATGAGATGTACAAGGAAAGACCGGAGAAACACAGGCTTCAAAAGGAAGCAACTAAGAACTAACCAGAAAGTGGCATATAAAAGTTGGCAAAATGGTATGGAAATTATTTCAAATTAAATTTCAAGAACAGAACAATAGGACACAGTTTTAAACTAATAAAAGGCAAGTTTAGGCCTGCTGTCAGGAAGTAATTCTTTGTACAAAAAAATGATCACATGGAATGGCTTACATAGGAACTGCTGGGAAAAAAAGACCAAAATCCATCTAGTTCGCCTTCGACCATTCTGGTAAATGCATGATACAACGATGGTGAAGCTGTTATAGAGCAGTGAAGATGAAAACCCTGGAATTATTTTAAACAAGTGGATGCTGCAATTGGGATGGGGAAGGAGACAAGAAATGTAGGCCTTCTGGATGGATGAATGAATTAAGAAAAAAGACTTAAAAGAAATACTTAGATTTATATGATAGCAAAAATGGAGAGAGAAACAGAGTCAATGTTTCGGGTCGAAACCCTTCTACAGAACTCCGTTCTCTCTGTTGCTCTCTCCACGGATGTTGCCTGGCCTGCTGAGTTTTTCCAGCGTTTTCTGTTCTGTTGTTAGTTAGATTTCTATAGCGCCTTTCACGACCACCGGACGTCTCAAAGCGCTTTACAGCCAATGAAGTACTTTTGCAGTGTAGTCACTGTTGTAAGGCAGCAGCCAGTTTGCGCACAGCAAGCTCCCACAAATGTGATAATGACCAGATAATCTGTTTTCGTTATGTTGATTGAGGGATAACTCCCCTGCTCTTCTTCGAAATAGTTCCTTTTACGTCCACCCGAGAGCAGAGACAGGGCCTCAGTTTAACATCTCATCCATTTACTTATGTTATTAAGGAGATCGGGCAGGAAAGTGGAGTTCAGGTCAATGATCAGCCATGATCTTATTGAATGGCGGGGCAAGCTCGAGGGGTCGTATGGCCTACTCCTGCTCTTACTTCTTATGTTCTTATCCGAAAGACGGCACCTCCGACAGTGCAGCGCTCCCTCAGTACTGCACTGGAGTGTCAGCCTAGATTTAGTGCTCAAGTCCCTGGAGTGGGACTTGAACCCACAACCATGTGACTTGAACCCACAACCATGTGACTCAGAGGCGAGTGTGCAACCCACGGAGTCACAGCTGATGTGAAGAGGAACCTTATTTATTCATATTTAACTTAGAATACAATTAGAGGCTGTATAAACACAAGTAGTATTGACACTGAGCAACCAGAAGGTGAAAGGGGAAAATGTTTTCTGATTATTATCTTCATTTTGTAGGTGTATTGGGTGTCTGATGACAACAGGCTTCCACAATGAAGTCACAGGATATGCAATCCAAATTTAGTTAATTAACTTTTACAGGGAATTATATAGCCTGCACGTCATACACAGATGCCATTCAACCCAGTGGGCTTGCTCCATTATACATACACACACTCCATACTATAACACAAGCCAATTCAACATTGGATTGAAAACCAAGCCTTACTTTCTAAATAACTAATACAAAACCAAAATACTGTGGATACTGGAAATCTGAAACAAAAACAGAAAATGTTGGAAACACTCAGCCAGTCAGGCAGCACCTGTGGAGAGAGTGTTAACGTTTCAGGTCGATGACCTTTCATAATTTTCCAGTTCTGATGAAAGATCGACCTGAAACGTTAACTCTGTTTCCTCTCTCCACAGATGCTGCCTGACCTGCTGAGCATTTTGTTTTTATTCTGAATAATTTTTAGCCTGCAATTATAACACACATGTATTATCAAATAATATTTTTCCAGCATTTTTGTTTTTATTCTAAGTAACTAATTTTTAGCCTAAAAATATTATGTATTGAAAATGTTAGAGATTTCAAAAATCATATATTTGAAAACTAGTTAACATGTCAAAATATAAATTTAATTCCATACATCATTCTGAGAATATAATGCATGTTTCCCCCCCCAATGCTGTAAACGGCATCTTATGTAACCTGCCCCCCAAGGCCCAGTGCCGTGCAGCAGAGGCAGTCACTTCCTACTGGGGCTCGGGCCTAGCGCCGCTTCAAGTTGAATCCTCGCCTCTTGGGAGTGTGTCAGCCCCGCGGTGTGAAGGCGCGTTTCACCTTCCCCTTCCCCTTCCCCGGCCTCACCAGATCTGGAAGCGCAGCACCGGCCCGGTGACGTACTGCATCCTCAGCCGCTTGTCGGCCAGCCCTTGGCCGATGTCGCCCAGGCAGGCGAGCGCCAGGAACAGACAAGAGAGCGCAACGCTGCCGGCCGCCATTGTCGCCGCAGCTCCACTCCCCGTAACCGCGGAGACCGAACTGCCCGTGCCTGCTGCGCCTGCGCCGCGGAGACCCAGGTGCCGGCGCCTACTGCACATGCGCCGCGGAGACCCAGGTGCCGGCGCCTACTGCACATGCGCCGCGGAGACCCAGCTGCCCGTACCTGCTGCGCCTGCGCCGCGGAAACCCAGCTGCCGGCGCCTACTGCGCCTGCGCCGCCGTGACCCAGCTGCCGGCGCCTACTGCGCCTGCGCCGCGGAAACCCAGCTGCACGTGCCTGCTGCGGCTGCGCCTGCGCCGCGGAGACCAAGCTGCCAGCGCCTACTGCGCCTGCGCTGCGCAGTCTGCAGGCTCAGCGTCACGTTATCGTTACCACGTGACCGCAGTAGAGTAACACCAAAGGCTGCAACTTGGTGCACACCTACTTGTGTGTGTATATATATAACTAACTTTCACAAGGGAATTGGATAAATACTTGAAGGGAAAAACATTTGCACAAGGGACTAATTGGATAGGTCTTTCAAAGAGCCAGTACAGGCACAATGAAAAGAAAGACTTGCATTTATATAGCACCTTTCACAACCTCAGGATCCCTCCCCCCACCCCATCAAAGTGCTTTACGACCAGTAAAGTACTTTATGAAGTGTAGCCACTGTTGTAATGTAGGAAACACAGCAGACAATTTGCGCACAGCAAGTTCGCACACACAGCATTGTGATAATGACCAGATAATCTGTTTTAGTGATATTGATTGAGGAGCCAGTGCACCGGGGATAACTTCCCCGCTCTTCTTTAGAATAGTGCTGTGGGATCTTATACTTCCACCTGAGAGAGCAGATGGGGTCTCGGTTTAACGTTTCATCCGAAAGACCGCACCTCTGACAGTGCAGCACTCCCTCAGCACTGCACTGGAGTGTCAGCCTAGATTTATGTGCTCAAGTCTCTGGAGTGGGACTTAAACCCACAACCTTCTGACTCAGAGGTGAGGGTGCTACCCACTGAGCGACGGCTGATGGGCTGAATGGCCTCCTGTAGTGTATCATTCTGTGATTCTATATATATACATATATATGCACACAATACATACACACTGAGATAACAAGGAAGAAAATGAAAAATCTGAAATAAAAACATAAGAGTATTACAAATAAGCATCTGAAAAAGAGTTTAGTGTACAGACCTTTCATTGGAATTGGGGCTTAGCTCATCACTTAGTTTGCTAATATATTTTACATCAAACAGAATACATGGAATGTTTGTGGCAACTCAAAAGGTCTGGGAACCGGAAACAGTCCTCGACTTCACAGCAAGTTTGGTAACGTTTCATGCCTTTGATATGTTTTTATATATTTGAGTTAATGATTTTTTTTATTCGTTTATGGGATGTGGGCGTCGCTGGCAAGGCCAGCATTTATTGCCCATCCCTATTTGCCCTTGAGAAGGTGGTGGTGAGCCGCCTTCTTGAACTGCTGCAGTCCGTGTGGTGAAGGTGCTCCCACAGTGCTGTTAGGGAGGGAGTTCCAGGATTTTGACCCAGCGATGATGAAGGATCGGTGATATATTTCCAAGTCAGGATGGTGTATGACTTGGAGGGGAACTTGGAGGTGGTGGTGTTCCCATGCACCTGCTGCCCTTGTCCTTCTAGGTGGAAGAGGTCACGGGTTTGGGAGGTGCTGCCGAAGAAGCCTTGGCGAGTTGCTGCAGTGCATCTTGTAGATGGTAAACACTGCAGCCACGGTACGCCAGTGATGGAGGGAGTGAATGTTTAAGGTGGTGGATGGGGTGCCAATCAAGTGGGCTGTTTTGTCCTGGATGGTGTCGAGCTTCCTGAGTGTTGTTGGAGCTGCACTCATCCAGGCAAGTGGAGAGTAATCCATCACACTCCTTACTTGTGCCTTGTAGATGGTGGAAAGGCTTTGGGGAATCAGGAGGTGAGACACTCGCCGCAGAATACCCAGCCTCTGACCTGCTGTTGTAGCCACAGTATTTATGTGGCTGGTCCAGTTAAGTTTCTGGTTAATGGTGACCCTCCAGGATGTTGATAGTGCGGGATTCAGCGATGGTAATGCCATTGAATGTCAAGGGGAGGTGGTTAGACTCTCGCTTGTTGGAGATAGTCATTGCCTGGCACTTCTGTGGCGCAAATGTTACCTGCCACTTATCAGCCCAAGCCTGAACATCGTCCAGGTCTTGCTGCCTTCGGGCATGGACTGCTTCACTATCTGAGGAGTTGTGAATGGCACTGAACACTGTGCAGTCATCAGCAAACATCCCCATTTCTGACCTTATGTTGGAGGGAATGTCATTGATGAAGCAGCTGAAGATGGTTGGGCCTAGGACACTGCCCTGAGGAACTCCTGCAGCGATGTCCTGGGGCTGTGATGATTGACCTTCAACCACCACAACCATCTTCCTTTGTGCTAGGTATGACTCCAGCCAGTGGAGCGATTTCCCCCTGATTCACATTGACATCAGTTTTACTAGGGCTCCTTGATGCCAGACTCGGTCAAATGCTGCCTTGATGTCAAGGGCACTCACTCTCACCTTACCTCTGGAATTCAGCTCCTTTGTCCATGTTTGGATCAAGGCTGTAATGAGGTCGGGAGCCGAGTGGTCTTGGCGGAACCCAAACTGGGCATCAGTGAGCAGGTTATTGGTGAGTAAGTGCCGCTTGATAGCACTGTCGATGACACCTTCCATCACTTTGCTGATGATTGAGAGTAGACTGATGGGGCGATAATTGGTCGGGTTGGATTTGTCCTGCTTTTTGTGGACAGGACATACCTGGGCAGTTTTCCACATTGTCGGATAGATGCCAGTGTTATAGCTGTACTGGAACAGCTTGGCTAGAGGCGCGGCTAGTTCTGGAGCACAAGTCTTCAGCATGATAGCCGGGATGTTGTCGGGGCCCATAGCCTTTGCTGTATCCAGTGCGCTCAGCTATTTCTTGATATCACGTGGAGTGAATCGAATTGGCTGAAGACTGGCTTCTGTGGGGACCTCGGGAGTAGGCCGATAAGGATCATCCACTTGGCACTTCTGGCTGAAGATGGCTGCAAATGCTTCAGCCTTGTCTTTTGCACTCACGTGCTGGGCGCCACCATCATTGAGGATGGGGATATTCTTGGAGCCTCCTCCTCCCGTTAGTTATTTAATGGTCCACCACCATTCACGACTGGATGTGGCAGGACTACAGAGCTTTGATCTGACCCGTTGATTGTGGGATCGCTTAGCCCTGTCTATAGCATGCTGCTTCCGCTTTTTAGCATGCATGTAGTCCTGTGTTGCAGCTTCCCCAGGTTGGCACCTCATTTTTAGGTACACCTGGTGCTGCTCCTGGCATGTGCTTCTACACTCGTTGCTGAACCAGGATTGGTCCCCTAGCTTGGTGGTAATGGTAGAGTGAGGGATATGCTGGGCCATGAGGTTACAGATTGTGGTGGAATACAATTCTGCTGCTGCTGATGGCCCACACGCCTCATGGATGCCCAGTTTTGAGCTGCTAGATCTGCTCTGAATCTATCCCATTTAGCACGGTGGTAGTGCCACACCACACAGTGTGAAGACGGGATTTTGTCTCCATGTTGACTGTATGGTGGTCACTGCTGCCACTGCTGTCATGGACAGATGCATCTGCGACAGGTAGATTGGTGAGGACGAGATCAAGTAGGTTTTTCCCTCGTGTTGGTTCTCTCACCACCTGTCGCAGGTCCAGACTGGCAGTTATGTCCTTCAGGACTTGGCCAGCTCAGTCAGTAGTGGTACTACCGAGCCACTGTTGCTGGTGGACATTGAAGTCCCCCACCCAGAGTACATTCTGTGCCCTTGCTACTCTCAGTGCTTCTTCCAAGTGGTGTTCAACATGGAGGAGTACTGATTCATCAGCTGAGGGAGGGCGGTAGATGGTAATCAGCAGGAGGTTTCCTTGCCCATGCTTGACCTGAAGCCATGAGACATCATGGGGTCCGGAGTCAATGTTGAAGACTCCCAGGGCCACTCCTTCCCGACTGTATACCACTGTGCCGCCACCCCTCGTGGGCCTGTTCTGCCGGTGGGACAGGACATACCCAGGGATGGTGATGGAAGAGTTCGGGACATTGGTTGAAAGGAATGATTCTGTGAGTATGATTATGTCAGGCTGTTGCTTGACTAGTCTGTGGGACAGCTCTCCCAATTTTGGCACAAGTCCCCAGATGTTGGTGAGGAGGACTTTGCAGCGTTGCTGTGTCCATAGCCAGTGCCGAGGTCGATGCCGGGTGGTCCGTCCGGATTCATTCTTATTATTGTGTTTCATAGCAGTTAGTTACAACTGAGTGACTTGCTCGGCCATTTCAGAGGGCAGTTAAGAGTCAACCACATTGCTGTGGGTTTGAAGTCACATACAGGCCAGACCAGGTAAGGATGGCAGATTTCCTTCCCTAAAGCACATTAGTGAACCAGATGGGTTTTTTACAACAGTGAAGTATTTTTCAAGCGTAGTCACTGTTGTAATGTGGGAAACGCGGCAGCCAATTTGTGCACAGCAAGCTCCCGCAAGCAGGAACGTGATAATGACCAAATAATCTGTTTTTGTTTTGTTGGTTGAGGGATAAATATTGGCCAGAACACCGGGGATAACTCGGGTTAACGTCTCATCCGAAGGACGGCACCTCCGACAGTGCAGCACTCCCTCAGCGCTGCACTGGAGTGTCAGCCTAGCTTTGTGTGCTCAAGTCCCTGGAGTGGACCCACAACCTTCTGACTCAGAGGCGAGGGTGCTACCAACTGAGCCACAAGCTGACAAAGGCAGCGGTAGAGAAAATACAAGATAAGATTCAAGGGTCTGAACCAATGTTCCCCCTAATATCTTTTTGGGTGCACGACCCCTTCAAGGGGCTGCGCGGCCCATTCACAGTTTTGCACCAGCACAAAATTTCACATTTCACGCGGGACAGGCGGAGAGCTGCACAAACCTGTAGCTTAGAGCGAACGTTGGTCTGAACAGAATTGGTGTTTAATTTTTTGATTTAAGTTGTGTTTTAGATATCTATTTTTGTATCCTCTCGCTAATATTACAGTAATAAAGGTGCTTTTCCTGTTTGAGTAATATTAGTCGCAGTCAGTGTCACAATCTCACTCCACTTCCACACATTTTGAAAAGTGTAGATGTGCAGAGAGACCTTGGTGTCCATGTACACAAATCTTTAAAGGTGGCAGGGCAAGGTGATAAGGTGGTTAAAAAAGCATATGGGTTAGTTGGTGTTATGTCTTCTAGCGCTCGTAGTGCTTTGTAAAGACGCCTCTGGACTCGGTAGTTTGTAATTATAAACTACTGTTTTATTTGAGTTGTAATGGCTGCCTGCCGCATGGTGCGGGTTGATAATTCCAAGTGCCCTGTGCGGTGCCTGCGCACTACTTTCCCAGCATCGTAGTGCTGCTACACTTGATTTGAGTGTTAGTACACTTGTACAATGTAGTCCCAACATAACTATGTAACATCCCTCTTTCCCAACAAAACTAATTACATCAATTTTTCTATTTTACAATGTTTCCAGTTGAACAACGTTAACAAAATACAGAACGTGAGCTTTCTTTGCTCAATTTATATACAGATATTTGTCCATGTTGTTTTACTGTTCTGTGCGAATTATAATTGTCTTTATAATTATTCGCGATACCGCTCAGGTGGTTGTATGTTACTCCTCCATCTTGTGGACTTGGCTGTAACTATTCCTTTCTGCGGTGTTTTGGTGTGTTCATTTCTTGTTGCCGGTGCTGTCGTGTTTGGCTCTGGAGAGTGCATGTTTGCAGTTGTTGTATTTGAGGTGTTTGTTTCTGGCGTTATATTGTTTTCCGTATCTGGTACCATAACTGCTGTTACTGTTGTCCGCTGTTTGACAGCTTCAGGTGAGGGTCTGATATGGATCCTGTTTCGCCTGTATTGGTTTCCAGGTTCTGTCTCTACCAAGTAAGATCTTGGAGTATCAGCTTTTCCAATAACCTTGGCTGGACTCCATGTTCTCAACAATGGATCTTGTATATGCACTGATTGCCCATTTAGCAGCTCCGGTAGTGGTTTTGCATGCTTGTTATATTGTGTGCTCCCCGCAGCTTGTGTTTTCATCAGCTTCTGCCGAACGTCCTCTTGGTCCTGGGGAGGATATATCTTTGCTGGTAGAGTTGTTTTGTATTTTCTACCGTTTAGTAGTTCTGCTGGTGATTTCGAGTCTGCTCTCAAAGGTGTCGATCTGATTGCCAAAAGGGCGAGATCTTGGTCTTCTCCCATCTCCTTGCTTTTAATGAGAGCTCTTTTGACTGTTTGGATCTGTCTTTCAATAAATCCGTGTCCCCTTGGGTAATGTGGGGATGAGGTAATTATTTTAAATCCGTATTTTCCAGCCAGTGCTCTGAAGTCGCTGGAGGTGAATTGTGTCCCATTGTCGCAGATGACCTTCTCTGGGATGCCCTGTTCTGCGAATAAGTTTTTCGCAATTTTTGTGATTGTTGTGGCTCTCATGTCATTTATCCTTCTGACAAAAGGAAATTTTGAGTAGTAGTCTGCTACTATGATGTACCACTCCTGGTTGCACAGGAACAGATCTGTTCCGACCGTGTGCCATGGTCTCGGGGGTACTTCCATTTGAATCATCTCCTCCTTCTGCTGTGTGTTTCAGTATTTCTGGCAAATGCAGCATGTGGAGACCATTTGTTCTATGCTTTTGTACAAGCCTATCCAGTACACAGCTGATCTGGCTCTTAGTTTACATTTCTCCATCCCCATATGGCCTTGGTGTATTATGCGGAGAAGTTCCGTTTGCATCGTTTTTGGTATTATGATTCTTGAGCCAGCAAGGAGAACACCATCCTCCACCGAGATGTCATCTCTGATTGTCCAGTACTGTCGGATTTGCTTTTGGACCTGCTGGACCTTCTCCGGCCACCCCTGTATTACCTGTTGCATGAGTAGTAGCAACTCCTCTTCTTTACCAGTCTCCTCTTGAATTTGGCTAAGCTTTGTGGGAGTAACATTTACGAGGTGGTGTATTTTTACTGTCAGGCCCTTCATCTCGTGTTTTTCGTGTGGTGACAATCGAGACAATGCATCTGCCAGAGCCATTTCTTTTCCTGGCCGGTATTTTAATTCGAAGTCGTAACTTTGGAGTCTTAACAGTAACCTTTGCAGTCTTGCTGGGGCCTTGCTTAGGTTTTTCTTGTAAATTTGTTCGAGTGGACGATGGTCACTCTCTACCTCGAATTTTCTTCCATATAAGTAGGTGTGGAACTTTTCGCATCCGTATACTATTGCCAATAGCTCTCTTTCGATGTTTGCGTATCTTGTCTCTGTTGATGTCAATGCCTTCGATGCGAAAGCTATTGGTTTTCCTTCCTGCACGAGGGCTGCCCCTAGCCCCCTGGTAGAGGCATCTACCTGTAGGGTGACAGTTTTTTTTCTATCGTAATAAGACAGGCTGGTTTCTTTACATAATAATTCCTTTAGGTGTTTGAAGTTCCTCTCATGGGATTCTGACCATTGGTATTCGGTGTCTTCTTTTAGTAATTCTCTTAGGTTCGCTGTGTAGTCTGACATGTTCGGGATGAAAGAGCTCATATACTGGACCAAGCCGAGGTAGCTTCTCAGCTCCTTCTTGTCGTTTGGAGGTTTCATCTCTGCTATCGCCTCGACCTTTTCGGGATTAGGCTTGACACCCTCCGGTGTGCAGATCATGCCAAAAAATTTGCATTTCGTACTTTTAATGATGCACTTCTCGCCGTTCAGCTTGATGCCAGCCGTTCTGGTGCGCTCCATGGCCTCGTGCGCTCCATGGCCTCGTGCAAGTGCACGTCGTGGTCTCTTTCATTTGTTCCGTAAACTTGGATGTCATCAGCGATTCCAATGGCTCCTTCACAGCCTTTGCATGTTTCATCGATCTTTTGTTGGAAGATATCTTGGCTGACTTTCAACCCGAATGGCAGCCGCAGGAATTTATAACGCCCCAATGGTGTATTAAAAGTCGTCAGGTTAGTTGATTCTTCGTCCAGTTTTACGTTCCAGTAGCCGTTTCTGGCATCCAGTTTGGAGAAGACTTTGGCTCCTGCCAGTGCTGGTGTGATTTCTTCTAATGTTGGTGTGGGGTAGTGGTCCCGCTTTATTGCCTGGTTTAAGTCTTTGGGGTCCAGACAGATTCTGAGCCACCCGTTCGGCTTTTCCCGTACCACAATCGAGTTTACCCAGTCTGTGGGTTCAGTGACCTTTGCAATTATTTCTTTCTCTTCTATTTCTTTTAGTTCGGTGTATAATTTTTCTTTTAGCTCGATGGGTATTTTTCTTGGAGCGTGGATGACGGGTTTTACCTCTGGATCTATTGTTATATGGTACTTGAACTCCCCGAAGCATCCTACAGTGTCATCAAAACACTCTGGATACATGTCCATCAAATGTTTCGTGTCCATGATTTGTGGACGATTTTCCAGTGGGGTGTTGCTGGCGACTTTCAGTGATGTTTTTTTACATAGAAGATAGGAGCAGGAGTAGGCCATTCGGCCCCTCGAGCCTGCTCCGCCATTCGATGAGATCATAGCTGATCATCCAAGCTCAGTACCCCGTACCTGCCTTCTCCCCATATCCCTTGATACCTTTAGCTCTAAGAAATATATCTAACTCCTTCTTGAATATCATAATCATAATCATAATCATAATCAACTTTATTGTCATTGTTAGTGCACAAGTGCAGTACAACAAAATGTAGGCTTGCGGCTCCCGAGAGTGTACATTTAGATTAAGACATTTAAACATTCAACATTCATTTGGCTTGTGATACATTAACATAAACATAATAAAGTGCATTGACAGATGTGCAGGCTTTAGAGTTTAGAGTTTATTTAAAGACTTGACCTCAACCGCCTTCTGTGGTAGAGAATTCCACAGGTTCACCACCCTCTGGGTGAAGAAATTCTTCCTCATCTCTGTCCAAAATGGCTTACCCCTTATCCTTAGACTATGACCCCTGGTTCTGGACTCTCCGACCATTGGGAACATTCTACCTGCATCTAGTTTGTCCAGACCTGTCAGAATTTTATAAGTTTCGATGAGATCCCCTCTCATTCTTCTAAACTCCAGCGAGTATAAGCCCAATCGACCCAATCTCTCCTCATACGTCATTCCTGCCATCCCAGGGATCAGCCTTGTGAATCTTCGCTGAACTCCTTCCATGGCAAGAACATCCTTCCTCAGATAAGGCAAACAAAACTGCACACAGTACTCAAGGTGTGGTCTCACCAAGGTCCTGTACAACTGCAGCAGGACATCCTTGCTCCTGTACTCAAACCCTTTCGCTACGAAAGCCAACATACCATTTGCCTTCTTCACCGCCTGCTGCACCTGCATGCTTGCTTTCAGCGACTGGTGCACAAGGACACCCAGGTCTCGTTGCACTTCCCCTTCTCCCAATCTATTACCATTCAGATAATAGTCTGCCTTTCTGTTTTTGATACCAAAGTGGATAACCTCGCATTTATCCACGTTATATTGCATCTGCCACGCTTCTGCCCAATCACCCAACCTGTTCAAATCATCCTGGAGTTTCTCGGTATCCTCCTCGCAGCACACACGCCCACCCAGCTTTGTGTCATCTGCAAACTTGGAGATATTACATCTAGTTCCCTTATCTAGATCATTAATGTATATTGTGAATAGCTGGGGTCCAAGGACCAATCCCTGCGATACCCCACTTGTCACTGCCTGCCACTCAGAAAAAGACCCGTTAATTCCTACTCTCTGCTTTCTGTCTGCCAACCAGTTCTCTATCCAAGTCAATACCTTGCCCCCAATCCCATGTGCCTTAACTTTACACGCTAATCTCTTATGCGGGACCTTATCGAAAGCCTTTTGAAAGTCCAAATACACCACATCTACTGGTTCTCCCTTATCTATTTTCCCAGTTACATCCTCAAAAAATTCCAGTAGATTAGTCAAGCATGATTTACCTTTTGTAAATCCATGTTGACTTTGTCCGATCCTGTCACTGTTTTCCAAGTGCTCAGCTATTACATCCTTTATAATGGACTCTAGCATTTTCCCCACTACCGATGTCAGGCTTACCGGTCTGTAATTCCCTGCTTTCTCTCTACTACCCTTTTTGAATAGTGGGGTAACATTAGCTACCCTCCAATCCATGGGTACAGTTCCAGATTCCAGCAAATTTTGGAAGATGATCAGCAATGCATCTACTATTTCTAGGGCCACCTCCTTAAGTACCCTAGGACGTAGATTATCAGGCCCTGGGGATTTATCGGCCTTCAATCCCGTCAATTTCCCTAACACCATTTCCCTACAAATACTGATTTCTTTCAGTTCCTCCCTCTCATCAGACCCTATGTTCTCCAACATCTCTGGGAGGTTATTTGTGTCCTCCTTTGTGAAGACAGAACCAAAATATGCATTTAATTGGTCTGCCATTTCTTTGTTCCCCATTATAATTTCCCCATCTTCTGACTGCAAGGGACCTACACTTGATTTCACTAATCTTTTTCTCTTCACATATCGATAAAAGCTCTTAGTCAGTTTTTATGTTCCCTGCAAGCTTACTTTCATATTCTATTTTCCCCTTCTTAATTAATCACTTTGTCCTCCTTTGTTGAATCCTAAACTGCTCCCAATCCTCAGGGTTACCGCTTTTTCTGGCCAATTTATATGCCCTCTCCTTGGATCTTATGCTATCCCTAATTTCCCTTGTTAGCCACGGTTGAGTCACCCTTTTTGTTTTATTCTTATCCCAAACTGGGATGAACAACTTCTGTAGTTCATCCATGCTGTCTTTGAATGTTTGCCATTGCCTATCCACCGTCAACCCTTTGAGTGACATTTCCCAATCAATCCTACCCAACTCGCGCCTCATACCATCGTAGTTTCCTTTATTTAAATTCAGGACCCTAGTCTCTGAGTCGACTACTTCACTCTCCATCCACATGAAGAATTCTATCATATTATGATCGCTCTGACCGAAGGGGCCTCGTACAACAAGATTGCTAATTAATCCTCTCTCATTACATAATACCCAGTCTAAGATGGCCTGATCTCTGGTTGGTTCCTCGACATATTGTTCCAGAAAACCATCCCGTAAACATTCTAGGAATTCCTCCTCCACAGTATTTTTACTAATTTGGTTAGCCCAATCTATATGTAAATTAAAGTCACCCATGATGACTGCTGTGCCCTTACTGCGTGCTTCTCTAATTTCCCTTTTAATGCCATCCCCAACCTCCGTATTACTATTTAGAGGTCTATATACCACTCCCACTAATGTTTTCTGCCCCTTGATATTTCTCAGTTCTACCCATACAGATTCCGCATCATCAGAGTTAATATCCTTCCTTTCAATTGTGTTAATCCCCTCTTTAACCAGCAATGCTACCCCACCTCCCTTTCTTTTTTGCCTATCCTTCCTAAATATTGAATACCCCTGGATGTTGAGTTCCCAGCCTTGGCCACCCTGGAGCCATGTTTCTGTAATCCCAATCAAATCATATTCGTTTACCTCTATTTGCGCAGCTAATTCATCCACCTTGTTCCGAATGCTCCTTGCATTAAGACACAAAGCCTTCAGGCTTGTTTTTTTAATGCTCTCAGACCTATATGAATTATTATTTACTGTGACCATGTTTGATTTAAACCGTTGAGTTCTTTGCCTTCTAATTTTGTTTTTCTCCTTCCTGTCTTTTGCTTTTTTCCTTGTTTCCCTTTCCTCTGTCTCCCTGCTCAGGTTCCCAACCCCCTGCCACTTTAGTTTAAACCCTCCCCAACAGCACTAGCAAACACTCCCCCTAGGACATCGGTCCCGGCCCTGCCCAGGTGCAAACCGTCCTGTTTGTACTGGTCCCACCTCCCCCAGAACCGGTTCCAATGTCCAAGGAATTTGAATCCCTCCCCCTTGCACCATTCCTCTAGCCACGTATTCATTTGAAATATCCTTCTATTTCTACTCTGACTAGCACGTGGCACTGGTAGCAATCCTGAGATTACTACCTTTGAGGTCCTATTTTTTAATTTACCTCCTAACTCCCTATATTCTGCTTTTAGGACCTCATCCCGCTTTTTACCTATATCGTTGGTACCTATATGCACCACGACAACTGGCTGTTCGCCCTCCCCCTCCAAAATGTTCTGCAGCCGCTCTGAGACATCCTTGACCCTTGCACCAGGGAGGCAACACACCATCCTGGAGTCTCGATTGCAGCCGCAAAAATGCCTATCTATTCCCCTTACAATTGAGTCCCCTATCACTATAGCTCTTCCACTCTTTTTCCTCCCAGCCTGTGCAGCAGAGCCACCGATGGTGCCAGGAAGTTGGCTGCTGCTGCCTTCCCCTGATGAGTCATCCCCCCCAACAGTATTCAAAGTGGTATATCTGTTTGAGAGGGGGATGGCCACAGGGGATTCATGCACTACCTGCCTGCGCCTCTTACTCTGCCTGCTGGTCACCCATTTCCTTCCTGCCTGTACACCCTTTACCTGCGGTGTGACCAACTCGCTAAATGTGATAATCACAACGTCCTCAGCATCGCGAATGCTCCAAAATGAATCCATCCACAGCTCCAGTGCCGCAATGCAGTCTGTCAGTAGCTGCAGCTGGACACACTTCTCGCACACATGGTCGTCAGGGACGCAGGAAGCGTCCCTGATTTCCCACATAGAGCAGGAGGAGCATACTACGGGGCTGGGCTGTCCTGCCATGACTCACCCTTTAATTAATTAATTAAAATTAAATGAATCCCACCAATTTCACTTCAATTAAATGATATACTCAAAGGCCCTTGCTTAATAGTAGTCCCCACTACACAACAGAGACCTTAGAAACCACAAAATTTAAGTTTAGAAAAATTTACCTGCTTCTTGGTGACGTCACACTTCGATTACTTTTTGCTTCCCTCTCCCGGAACCTGGATTGGTAAGCCGCCTCTGGTGCTCCCTCGCAGGTCCGCCGCCTCTCCGCTCTCGGGGCTCTGGGCCTCGCTGCCTCGAGGCTGCTCCTTATGTACCGCCGCCTCTGGTGCTCCCTCGCAGGTCCGCCGCCTCTCCGCTCTCTCGGGGCTCTGGGTTTACCGAGATTAACCCCAGCTTCTCGCAGCTGTTTAATCCCAGGATCGCTGGTCCCTCGGAGTCGGTCACATAGAACATGCAGTTGATGTTTCTGCTTTTGTGTGTTCCTTTTATATAGGTTGTTCCGAGTTGTCTGATCTTGCTCCCCCCATATGCTGTCAGCGTGACGTTGTTTGCTTTTAAACATCCTCTTTTCGGGTATCTATCTTCGCCCAAGTTTTCGGGGAAGATCCTCTGGTATAGCCTCAGTGGAAGGATGTTGCTCTGAGCTCCTGTGTCCAACTTTACTTTTAGATTGACGGTTGTGGGCTGTCCTTCGATCCTCTTTTTAATCTGGATGATAGTGTGCCATTCTTTCTTTGGGGTGCTTTCCACTCTGGACGTTTCGTGTAAGAGAACCTTTATGGTTTCAATGTTCAGAGCTTTGTCGTAACCACAGTCTTCATCATCTTGCTCACCCATGGTATGGATTTTGTTTTTCTTTTGCTGGTTCTGCTGTCCACCTCTGCTTTTGGTGTGTAGCCCCTCTCTTTTAGCTCTGCACATCTTTTGCCAGTGGTTTGCTTTACCACACGTGTTGCAGCTTGTTCCATACGCTGGACATTTTCTTCTGTCTGTGTAGTCGTGTTGTCTTCCGCATTTTCTACATGTATTCTTCCCGCTGTCATATACTTGTTTTTGTGTGCTGTGCTTTTCGTGCACTGCATCTACTCTGTGACCCGGTTCGGGAGTTGTCCGCACGTCAGCCGTATGAGTATTCAGCGTTTTCATCTGTTGTTTTGTGGCTTCGTGAGCCCTCACTGTATCTATGGTTTCTGATATTCCGAGCTTTTCTTTTCCTATTAGTTCTTTTTGCACTTCTGTGTGTGCTGATCCCCGTATTAGTTGGTCTACCAGCCTTTCTTCTAGTTCCGTAAACTTGCATTTGCTGGCTTCGTTTTTTAATCTCTTCAGGAAATTGTCAGCCGTTTCACCAGGTTCCTGTCTTAAGCTTTGGAATTTATACCTGTGTATGCGATGGTTTGACTTAGGCTCGAGATGGTTACTGAACTTTTCATAAATCTCCGTAGGGTTTGTTTTATCCTCTTCGGATAAATTCCAGCTGTTATAGAGATCTAAGCCTTTTTCTCCCGCCCACAGCAGAATGTAGCTGACTTTTTCCTCATTGGAGGAGCCGTTCAGGAAACTTTTAAATGTAAGCTCGCATTTTTGCTTAAATTTCTGGAAAGCTTCCACAATATCGTCGGCTTCCCAGTTCATGATGGGGAGCATATTCGCGGTCAGTGCATTGGACGCCGCCATTTTAGCTGCCCATACGATTCGCGGTTAAAACGCTGCAGAGTTTACTTTTAAATTTCTTTCTTCAATCTGATATCGTTTTTATTTGCGTAAGTTTTACTCACTTATACCGCTGCCACCATGTTATGTCTTCTAGCGCTCGTAGTGCTTTGTAAAGACGCCTCTGGACTCGGTAGTTTGTAATTATAAACTACTGTTTTATTTGAGTTGTAATGGCTGCCTGCCGCATGGTGCGGGGTGATAATTCCAAGTGCCCTGTGCGGTGCCTGCCCACTACTTTCCCAGCATCGTAGTGCTGCTACACTTGATTTGAGTGTTAGTACACTTGTACAATGTAGTCCCAACATAACTATGTAACACTTGGATTTATAAATAGAGGAATAGAATATAAAAGCAAAAAGATCATGTTAGAACTTTATAAATCACTGGTTAGGTCACAACTGGAGTATTGTGGATAATTCTGGGCCCCACACTTCAGGAAAGATGTAAAGGCCTTAGAAAGGGTACAGAGGAGGTTTACCCGGATGTTACCAGGGATGAGGGACTTCAGTTATGAGGAGAGGTTGGAAAAGTTAGGACTGTTCTCCCTGGAACAGCGAAGGTTAAAAGGTGACCCAATAGAGGTTTTCAAGATGATGGAAGTGGTGGTGTTCCCATGCGCCCGCTGCCCTTGTTCATTTAGGTGGAAGAGGTCGCGGGTTTGGGAGGTGTTGCCGAAGAAGCCTTGGTGAATTACTGCAGTGCATCTTGTAGATGGTACACACTGCAGCCACGGTACGCTTGTGGTGGAGGGAGTGAATGTTTAAGGTGGTGGATGGGGTGCCAATCAAGCGGGCTGCTTTGTCCTGGGTGGTGTCGAGCTTCCTGAGTGATGTTGGAGCTGCACTCATCCAGGCAAGTGGAGAGTATTCCATCACACTCCTTACTTGTGCTTTGGTGGAAAGGCTTTGGGGAGTCAGGAGGTAAGACACTCGCCGCAGAATACCCAGCCTCTGACCTGCTCTTGTTGCCACAGTATTTGTGTGGTTGGTCCAGTTAAGTTTCTGGTTAATGGTGACCCCCCAGGATGTTGATAGTGTGGGATTCGGCGATGGTAATGCCATTGAATGTCAAGGGGAGGTGGTTAGACTCTCGCTTGTTGGAGATAGTCATTGACTGGCATTTCTGTGGCGTGAATTTTACCTGCCACTTATCAGCCCAAGCCTGAACGTTGTCCAGGTCTCGTTGCATGTGGGCATGGAATGCTTCATTATCTGAAGAGTTGTGAATGGCGCTGAACACTGTGCAGTCATTAGCGAACATCCCCACTTCTGACCTTATGTTGGAGGGAAGGTCATTGATAAAGCAGCTGAAGATGGTTGGGCCTAGGACACTGCCCTGAGGAACTCCTGACCTTCAACCACCACAACCATCCCTGGTAACATCTGGGTAAATCTCCTCTGTACCCTTTCTAAAATGTCTGTGATAGGGTGAAAGGCAGGAGAGATTAAATGACAAAAGGGATGATGGTGCAAGGCAAAAGTGGGTGGTAATAGGACAAGTAAAGAAACAAAAGATGGGTCTCGAGGAGGTGTAAATGATTACAGCAGAACCATTACCAGCACCTGCTGTCTGAGAACATGGGAGCAGTGACTATGATCTGAAATTATTGAACTCAATGCTGAGTCAGAAGACTAAAGTGCCTAATTGAAAGATGAGGTGCTGTCCTCGAGCTTCCGTTGAGCTTCATTGGAACAGTGTAAGAGGCCGAGGACAGAGAGATTAGAGTGGTCTGATCTGTGTATCTGAGTACCACATCGGTTATTGTCGGGAGGAAGCAGGGATAATTATTTTAAGTTCAACAGCTGGCAATCAGACTGCACACAAAGGAGAGAGAAGTACACAAAGTGCCTAGAGACTAGAAATGATTATTGGGGAAAGTAATGGACGAACACTTAACGTATTCTTATCACATTCTTTTGTTGCTGTTTTTAAGGTCACACCATGAACTGAAAGTGAAAGAAACTGCCTGGTCCAAGGGAGACATTCAAGATTCAAGAACAGAAGCAAGAACAGAATAAGGTGATTATCAACATCTCTTAGCCAGAAGGGACAAGACTTCCAGGGTCCTCATTTCCAGAGATGGCGCAGTGATCAACATATTTTTTTTAATTACCTTGTGTGCTATTAATGCTAAGTGCCTGAGTTAAAATAACAGCCAAAGGAATTTTACGCAATTGTTCACCATAGGATCAGGAGGAGGCCATTTAGCCCCTCGAGCCTGTTCCACCATTCAATTAGACCTGCCACCTACTCCACATACCCGCCTTTGCCCCGTATCCCTTTATACCTTTGGTTAACAAAAAACACCAGTCGGAGTGAAATTCCCGACTCACTGGACTTGAAGTGGGAGCAATGAAATCCTTCACCGGGAATTTTTTTTAGGGAATTCCCCTGCTCCGCTGCTGCATCTACAGCGGAAACCCCGTTCATACGAATAACCAGGTGTCAACAGTAGACCTCTTGGCATTGCATCAGAAAGGTCATGGGTTCAAGCCCCACTCCAGCGCAGTACTGAGGTTACTGGTGAATTTAGTCGGTCATTTATCTCATTGCTGTTTGTGGGACCTTGCTGTGCCCAAAGGAAATTCACAACATTGGTCATTAGAGAATCCTTTTATGTGTGGATCAGAATGGGTGTGAATGCGAAGTGGTTTGGTAAATTGAGATCACATGTTTGGATCCCAGATGTGTTTTACCTGGATTGTTCCAATTGGATGTGATTGTTGCACATCTCCCACCCACCCCCTGCCCCCTCTTGACAATGGACTCGATTTTTTATTTGTTCATAGGATCTGGGCGTCGTTGGCAAGGCCAGCATTTATTGCCCATCCCTAATTGCCCTTGAGAAGGTGGTGGTGAGCCACCTTCTTGAACCACAGAGGGCAGCTAAGAGTCAACCACATTGCTGTGGGCCTGGAGTCACATTAGGCCAGACCGGGTAAGGACAGCAGATTTCCTTCCCTAAAGGACATTAGTGAACCAGATGGGTTTTTACCACAATCCGATAGTTTCATGGTCACCATTACTGACACGAGCTTTTTAATTCCAGATTTATTGAATTAACTGAGTTTAAATTCCCCAGCTGCCGTGGTGGGATTTGAATTCATGTCTCCGGAATACTAGTCCATAACCACTTATGCCACCGTACCTTCAACAGACAAACTAACATCTGGAGCAGCATCACTGAGAAACATGGAACTATAAAAGCAAAATTAATTGTTCACCCCTGCAAGCCAGCTCATGATGGAGTGACCTGTTTAGTTCCTGGAAGAAGCAATTCATAGAATTGTACAGCACAGAAGGATTCCATTCGGCCCATCGTACCTGTGCCGGCTCTCTGAAAGAGCTCTCCAATTAGTCCCACTCCCCTGCTCTTTCCCCATAAGCGCTGCAAATTTTTCCCCTTCAAGTATTTATCCAATTCCCTTTTGAAAGTTACTATTGAATCTGCTTCCACCGCCCTTTCAGACACTGCTTTCCAGTTCATAACAACTCGTTGTGCAAAATGTTTTTTTCCTCGGTCGCCGCTGATTCTTTTGCCAATCACCTTAAATCTGCGTCCTCTGGGTACTGATCCTTCTGTCACTGGGAACAGTTTTTGCCATATTTACTCCATTAAAATCCTTCAATATTTACCCCACGTGTTGCTGGTGAGGGACGTTTGAAGATGGGCCTCCGTCCCGGACTTGCAGCCGACATAATTATTTTTGTCCATTAAAGCCAACAGATGGAAAACCATGCAGTTTGTGGACTGGACAGCTGGAGTCCGCTGGGTTTGCATTAGATTCTGATAGAAAAGAAACAGTTTATAACAATTCAGATTCTTTTTCTCTTTTATGCCAGTTCAATCTGATGATTCGCTAAAGTGCTTTGTGATCCGGGCTGTGACGTGGTTACAGGAAGGGTTCTCTGGAGTGGAGCTTTGTGATCCGGGCTGTGACGTGGTTACAGGAAGGGTTCCCTGGAGTGGAGCTTTGTGATCCGGGCTGTGACGTGGTTACAGGAAGGGTTCTCTGGAGTGGAGCTTTGTGATCCGGGCTGTGACGTGGTTACAGGAAGGGTTCTCTGGAGTGGAGCTTTGTGATCCGGGCTGTGACGTGGTTACAGGAAGGGTTCTCTGGAGTGGAGCTGTCCTGGTCCATTGAACCCTGCCCCAGCAGTTCCTCTTGAGCATGGTTGGTTGAATCAATGAGCTAATCCATAACTGGGCTTGAAATGTCTGGGTCGAGAGCTTATTCCAGACCTTGCTTATGAACCTTTACCTGACAAATAGAACAGTGCTGCCAACCAGTTCTCTGTTCCTGTTCCAGATTTAATGGGTTATATTTGGGTTCAAGTTCAATGTGCTGATTGTCGGCCAAGATTAAAACGGCCTGAAAGTTCAAACTGCTACTTGGTCATTCAGGCCCAGGACTTGATCAGGGTGGCCTGAAATTCAACATGGAGCTCCAGTCTTTTGTGGCAGCTGTGGCTTAGTTGGTAGCCCACTTGCCTCTGAGTCAGAAGGTTGTGGGTTCAAGTCCCAATCCAGAGACTTGAGCACAAAAATCTAGACCGACACTCCAGATCAGCGCTGAGGGAGTGCTGCACTGTCGGAGGTGCCGTCTTTCGGATGAGACGTTAAACCGAGGCCCCCCGTCTGCTCTCTCAGGTGGACATAAAAGATCCTATGGCACTGTTTCGAAGAAGAGCAGGGGAGTTATCCCCGGTGTCCTAGCCAATATTTATCCTTCAGTCAACATAACAAAAAAACAGATTATCTGGTCATTATTACGTTGCTGTTTGTGGGAGCTTGCTGAGCGCAAATTGGCTGCCACATTACAACAGTGACTACACTACAAAAGTACTTCATTGGCTGTAAAATGCTTTGAGACGTCCAGTGATTGTGAAAGGCGCTATATAAATGCAAGTCTTTCTTTCTTTTCTTTTGACTGTCAGAGACTCCAGCAAATGTTATCCACGTGGGTAACAGTGGCTCAGAATCTGCTGCCAAAATAACGGCAAATTTAATGGTGCTCGCCATTAGTAAAGCGTAAATCCGATAGTTTCATGGTTACCATTACTGATACTAGCTTTTTATTCCAGATTTATTTAATAAATTGAATTTAAATTCCCCAGCTCATGTCTCTGGACCATTAGCCCAGGCCTCTGGATTACTAGCCCAGTGACAGTACCACTACACTACCATTCCCTTTATATAAATATATACATACAGACAACATAAAAATAGCTACAAATAGCACATGAAGAAGAATGTCACGCTGGTGTCATTTCTTCCAATTGAGCCATCTATTCAAAATTGGTACAGTACTTTTGTTGTACCTTGATACATCCCAAAGTTGATGCATTTCATTTGGTTATTTAATTTCACACAACTTTTAATGTCCCAGTTTTAAGATTACTTCAACCCATTAATAGGCTCTTGGTGAGAGAGCAGGATACACTCTCCATCACTTCCTTTTGACGACTAGCTATTTTTATGTTGTCTGTATCTATATAAAAAGGTCTTTTTTTCTCAAAAGAAACTTCTGTGGATATGGGAATGTGCTTAATCTCTTTCTGATTTTTTTCCACATTTAAATGTTATGGTAAAAGTTCTGCAGGTTTTTTTTAGCACTAGATCTGATATGTATGTAACTCCATAGGGGATCTTGGAATGAAGGAATGTTTACAAATAGTCATCCAACCAAAGAGATCGTGTGACAGAATTAAGCACTACAGAAAAGCCTGAGACATAATGATCATTTGAGCTCTGAGATTAGGTTAGTCATACCCTGGAATCTACTATGATTTATAAGTAGCAAATAATGTATATGAGAGACATTATACATGATTTTATTCACCCCTATATTACAAAATCTCACTGCAGTGCACAAAAGAGGAAACATTTGTTTGAACTAAAATATAAATAAAAAGGAATGAAAAAAAATGATGGAATATGTATTAAAACTAAAATCTTGGCTCCCTCAATGGTTCAGCCGTTTAAAGGCAGTGAGTAGTTGAGCCATATGGATCAAAAAAAGTCCCAAGTTCAAGCTCTGGTTTGTGTTGGGCTACATGGGGTGGCAATGAGTAGAGTCCTTACTATAGGTTTCAGCAGCACCCGCGAGTGGAAAAGTCAGTGGATTCCTGTTCTGGATCAGGTTTTTACAGGCGGAGAGAGAAATGGAGAGATGGAGGTTGCTCCAGACTGTCGAGCTAACGTGATTTAAGGATCAGCCACCAATCTTGAGGTGAAGAAGGAAGGATGCACAAAAGGTCAGAGTCAGAGGACCGGAGAGGGTGTAAGGCTGCAAAAATAGTGAGTTGAGGCCATGAAACAATTTGAAGATGATGATAAAGATTTTAAATTTAATGTGTTGGTGGGTAGAGCCAATAAAGAAAGAACTTGCATTTATACAGTGCTTTTCTCAACCTCCGGCATCCTAAAGCACTTTACAGCCAAGGCAGTACTTTTGAAGTGTAGTCACTGTTATAATGCAGGTTAGGAAAAACAAGGATTAATATTAAGCAGGTTTTAGTGTGGGGCAGGACATACAAACAGCAGAGTTTTGGACAAATTGGAATTCATGGAAGGTGGAGGATAGGTGGTTCGCAAGGAGGGCATTGGAAAAATCAAGTCTGGAATGACAAAAGTATGGATCACGGTTTCAGTGGTGGAGTGACCTCAGTAGGGGTGGAGGCGGGCAAGGTTGCAGAGGTGAAAATAAGTGGTCTTGATGATGTATAGGATGTGGGGTTTGAAGCTCGGCTCTAGGTTCCATCTGAGCACATGGCTGGGGAGGGAGATGGAGTCAGAGGGAAGGGAGCAGCGTTTGGGACATGGGCCAATAAATATGACTTCAGTGTTCCCAATATTCAGTTGAACGAAGTTGTGACCCATCCATGACTTGATGTCAAACAGGTAGTCTGGCAGTACGGAGGTGATCAGGGGGGTCAAGAAAGGCGGCGGAGAAGTAGAGCTGGGCGACGTCAGCACACGTACGGAAGGAGGGCATTGGAAAAATCAAGTCGAGAACGACAAACGTATGGATCAAGGTTTCAGTGGTGGTGTGGCCTCAGTAGGGGTGGAGGCGGGCAAGGTTGCAGAGGTGAAAATAAGTGGCTGCAGATTATGTGTAAAAAGACTTGCATTTATATAGCACCTTTCATAACCTCAGGACATCCAAAAGTGCTTTACAGCCAACAAAGTACTTTTGAAGTGTAGTCTGTAAATTGTGATTGAAAATTGTGAAAGACTTTGAATGACATATATAGATAGGCTGGCAGAATGGGCAGATAGGTGGCAGATGTAGTTCAATACAGAAAAATATTAACAACTTGTATTTATATAGCACCTTTAACGTAGTAAAACATCCCAAGGCGCTTCGCAGGAGTGTAATAAGACAAAAAAATTGACACTGAGCCACATAAGAAATTAGGGCAGATGACCAAAAGCTTGGTCAAAGAGGTAGATTTTAAGGAGCGTCTTAAAGGAGGAAAGCGAGATAGAAAGGCAGAGAGGTTTAGGGAGGGAGTAAGTACTCCATTTTGGAAGTAAGAATAGAGAATGGAAATACTGATTAAATGACAACTTTTAAAAGTGGAAGGACCTTGGTGTAGAAACTCACAGCTGATAAAGGTACACCTTGGTGTACAGCTACACCCCCTCAGTAAAGGTGGATCTTGGTGTGCAGATATACAGCTCAATGAAGCTGGCATTGCAATTAGATAAGGCCATAAAAACACAAACAGAAGCGTTGCTTTTGAGGCAACGAGTACAGAAGCAAGAAGGTAATGTTGAAGGATTGCGATAAGGTATATAGGGAAAGATTGTTTCCACTGGTTGGCATGACAGTAGCAAGTGGGCACAAATTTAAGTAGAATCATAGAATGGTTACAGCACAGGAGGCCGCCATTTGGCCCGTGCCGGCTCTCTGCAAGAGCACTTCAGCTAGTCCCACTCCCCCGCCCTTTCCCCGTAGCCCTGCAATTCCTTCAGATACTTATCGAATTCCATTTTCAAAGCCACGATTGAGAATGCCTCCACCACCCTCTCAGGCAGTGCATTCCAGATCGTAACCACTCACTGAGTAAAAACGTTTTTCCTCATGTCACCTTTGGTTCTTCTGCCAAGCACCTTAAATCTGTGTACTTTGGTCCTCGACCCTTCCGCCAATGGGAACACTTTCTCTCTACTCTGTCTAGACCCCTCATGATTTTGAACACCTCTAGCAAAAGAATTAAAGGGAAGGTTGAATTAAAAATATCCACACAGGAGGTTTGAATCTGAAATTCTCTGCCACAAACTGTTGTTGAAGCAGAATGCATAAATTATTTGTAAAGGGAATAGTTGCTTGAAAATATTAAGTGATATAGTGAATGAGCAGGAGAATGGGATTAGACTAGGTGGCTCCTGTGGAGAAAAACATTGGCATAGACTTGTTGAATCAAATGGCCAGTTTCTGTGATATAACATTAGATGACTATATGGTTCTAAGACAGGGTCAATTCCAAGGCAGTGCCATGTAACATAGCTATTGGCTCAACAACTGAGATAACATCAAGGTGGTATTGGTGATGTCGGGAAGTACACACCATGACTGTGGCCATAGAGATCCCAACAGTAAAGCAGCAATGACTGTGCAAGTTGAGGACCTCCCCTGAATCGGACATTATGGGTGGAGTTTTAACCCCAAAAAACCTACTTGCGGTTTTAACAGGGGGGCGGGGAGCAAACCCGCTCCCGGGAGGCGGGATGGCATTTTAAATATTATGATGAGGCTGGAAGCCTTGGATTCAACCTGCTGTGCAGGTTTAACTGTGGCCGGCCAGTGTTCCCGGGCCTCTGGATTCCCGGTAGCTGCAGCGAGGTGAGGACAGCCTCGGGGAGCACTGCTTGTGGGCCACGAGGAGCAGGAGTGCTTCCTCGCGGCCCCCCCAAGCTCCCGCACCATCGTGCCCCCCCATACAAATTCCTCTGCCCCTCACCCCACCCCGGTCGGGGGATCAGATCCATGACGGGATTGGACACCCCCACCGCCCCCCCCCCCCCCCCCGGGGTCGGGGCTCACATCTACCTGGGGTTGCAGCCTCCTCTGGAGATCTAAAACTCCACAGCATGCGAGGAAACCCGGACTTCCGCCCCGCTCCTGGTGGGTGTAAATGTAAAAATTTCGGCCTATGGGATTGAACTAGGAGCCGATATTCAACCACTCCATAGATGAGGTATGATTCTACCCAACCAGTGAATTACCATAACGGAAAGCAAGAAAGATTTATCCCATAAATGCAAAATTTGACTCATTCAAGTAAACACAACCATCGGAACAGGAGTAGGCCATTCAGCCCCTCGAGCCTGTTCCGCCATTCAATGGGATCATGGCTGATCTGTATCTTAACTCCATCCACCTGCCTTGACTCCATATCCCTTAATACCCTTGTCGAGCAAAAAATCGATCGATCTCAGATTTAAAATGAATGGAGCAATGCATCGACTGCTTTTTGTGGGAGAGAGTTCCACACTTCTACCACCCATTGCGTGAAGAGGTGTTTCCTAACTTCTCTCCTGAACGGCCTGGCTCTGATTTTATGGTTATGTCCCCTTGTCCCAGACTCCCCCACCAGTGGAAAAAGTTTATCTCCATCTGCCTCATCATTTCCATTCAAAATCCTACAAGTCTCAATCAAATCACCCCTCAATCCTCCATATTCCAGGGAATACAAACCTAGTTTGTGTAATCGCTCCTCATAATCTAACTCTTGGAGCCCTGGTAATATTCAGGTGAATCTGTGCTGCACTCCTTCCATGGCCAATATATCCTTTCTAAGGTGTGGTGCCCAGAACTGTACACAGTACTCCGCATGTGGTCTAACCATGGCTTTGTACAGCTGCAGCAAAACTTTCTCCCCTTTATGTTCTAACCCTCTAGTTATAAAGGCGAACATTCCATTAGCCTTTTTGATTATCGAGCTGTGGTTGAGTAGTGGTAAACCTGTAACCATATCATGACTCACCAACTGTGATAAACCCTTCTATGAGGGTTAACTTGGAAACAGAAACAGAGTTAGCATTTCAGGTCGATGAAAAAAGTTTGAGATAACTTTTCTAACTTTTTTCAGTTCTGACGGAAATTTAACAGACGTTTATCTTTTTAGAAATTTCATCTGTGGCTATGCATCTCCATCACAAGAATGAGTGGACAGAGTCAAGAACAACAGCTTATATTTCTAAAGCACTCATCAGGCAATTTACAGGCTGAGGGAAGAAATTTGGTTCTGACGAGAGGCATTCGACCTGAAACGTTAGCATCTGTGGAGAGAGAAACAGAGTTGAGTATTTTCAGCATTTTCTGTTTTTATTTCAGGTTTCCAGCATCTGCAGTACTTTGCTTTTGTAGTCTGGTATACTTTACTGGCCTGGTTGCAAAATGCACTCATTGCAAGATTCTGGTAATTTTTCAACCCGTAACAGTTGTGGACCAAGTTCATCATTGGGTTTCAGTAGAGCAGCTTATGGAAGTCGGCCAACATTGTGGGAGTAAAACTCCACTGCAAACCTGCCAGCTAATTATCAACAATGGTCAAAGCCTGGCCTGACCTGACCTACCTCACTCTCCTGACTCAATGAAGCTGTATGGGATGGGAACAGCTCCTTGTAGCACAATTAAAAATGACACTTGTAAGAAGTCACACAACACCAGGTTATAGTCCCAACAGTTTTATTTGAAATCACAAGCTTTCGGAGCGCTGTTCCTTCATCAGGTGTTGGACTATAACCTGGTGTTGTGTGACTTCTTACATTTGTCCACCCCAGTCCAACACCGGTGCATCTCCACACCAAAAATGACACCGTCATTGAAACATATAAGATTCTGAGGGGGATTGACAGGGTAGATGCTGAGAGGTTGTTTCCCCTGGCTGGAGAGTCTAGAACCAGGGGGAAAAGTCTCAGGATAAGGGGTCGGCCATTTAAGACTTGAGATGAGGAGGAATTTCTTCACTCAGAGGGCTGTGAATCTTTGGCATTCTCTACCTGAAAGGGCTGTGGATGCTGAGTCGTTGAGTATATTCAAGGCTGAGATAGATAGATGTTTGGACTCTAGGGGAATCAAGGGATATGGAGATCGGGCAGGAAAGTGGAGTTGAGGTCGAAGATCAGCCATGATCCTATTGAATGGCGCAGCAGGCTTAAGGGGCTGAATGGCCCACTCCTGCTCCTAATTCTTATGTTTTTGTGTTACATTTCCCTTCAGATGCTTCAAATATGTATCTAGAGTTTCTGGTGGTTCGATTTTACGATTTTCAAAGCTTTATTTAGCCTTTTTCTTGGTTGCACCAAAGCCATACTTTATTGGTCTGAACTTTCCATTTCTGTTTAGTTAAAAAAAAACACACAAAATGAGAGTAAAATTGGGTGCAATAAAACAACACAGAGCATTAATGTTTCAATCCTGACCAGCAGTTTTGAATCTTATTTCACAGATAGAAAGAGCACAGCTTAGGATTCCTATTTTAGAAAAGTATTAATATCACAAATAAAAATGTTTAAAACAAACAAATTGCCGCCACCACCATGAAAATAGTAGGCAGAGGAATTCAACACAAACGATACTATAGCTCAGCATAATTTCCAACCTTATGTTGTTTCTTAAGATCGTGTCATTTCTAACACCTTGTGTGTGGAAAAGCTAGACACTAAATTTGTTCAGAATACAAGACCACTTCCTATTAAAAGTCATAACTTTTCTTTCCATCTTGAGTAAAACCACACTGCATGCATCAACACGCTGATCTGTTAATGTCTATCTAGAGCATGAATTGGTCAGGGCAGGAGGTGTATGTAATCGCTAAGCTATTACATTGAGCTTTGACTACATTTCTTTGAACTGAAAGCTAGCTCTTCCGAGGGTAAACCAAATCTTTGGCTGGAAGTGATGTGATGAAACTCCGCTGTGGATTGCTGAAATTGTGATCCTCAACCTCAGAATGCCTTAATCTTTTATTCATTTTTAGCTTGTAGAACCTATAACCATGGGTCTCTTTATATTTCCCCCCCCCCCAACCAGCTTCTCTCCTAATCTTGCTGACTCATGTATGTTTCCACAGCCAGTGGCCGACCTCTAGTCGCTCACCAAAGTGGCTGCACTTCACATGTCAGCCTACAGGGAGTGTCGGCAAGTACAGGAAACTTTCTGGTATCCGGCACGGACGGGACCGAGCTGGTGCCGGTCTATCAACAATGCCGGAGAATCGAGCGCTATAGTTAAAAGATACGGAGCTCAGCGCTCCGTCTAAAGCAACAAACAGCTTCAAAACAATCAGCACAGCTTGCAAGCGTCTCTGTAGCTTAGCAACAGCTTCAGTTAGACGCTTGCACAGCCAGAAATGAGTAAAAAAAGTTATCTGAACCTACTCCTGAATTTTGCCGGTTAACCGACATTTCCGGTTATTTAGTGGCCGGTTAATTGAAAGTTTCCTATAACTGGACTAGTGGAGAACAGGGTTATTACAGCCAAGTCCAATCCTGTCCTCACTCAACATCCACACACATGCATTTTGCAGAAGTCCCTTGCTAGGGATCACATTTTCCCAAATTTGTTTCTTATTAATGAACTCTTCAAGGAATGCAGTGTTAACAATACCATTACTTTAGATATTTTAAAATGATTTCCCAAAACATTGCATTAGTCAATGAGCATTCTACAATTCTGCACTTTCTACTTCAGAAATCCATAGAAACCATGCAAGGGTGGTGGGGGGGGACATGGTTTGCAATCCTCAACCTGCTGAGTTACCAAAACTAAGCTGCAACATTGTAAAGAATTACATAGAATTCACAGCACAGAAACAGGCCATTCGGTCTATGCTGGGGTTTATGCTCCACACAAGCCTCCTCCCACCTTACTTCATCTGACCCCATCAGTATGTCCTTCTATTCCTTTCTCTCATTTATTTATTTAGCTTCCCCATGAGAGGTGAATAGAAGGCAGACACTTCCTCACTGAGATGGTGGGAAGTCGAGTCACCCAGTTCAGGCAGGGCTCTTGCTCATGCAAAATAACAACAGAAAAAGCTGGAAAAACTCAGCAGGCCAGGCAACATCCGTGGAGAGAGAAAAATAGAGTCAACGTTTCAGGTCGAAACCCTTGTGTCCTGATGAAGGGTTTCGACCTGAAACGTTGACTCTATTTCTCTCTCCACGGATGTTGCCTGGCCTGCTGAGTTTTTCCAGCTTTTTCTGTTGTTATTTCGGATTTCCAGCATCCGCAGTATTTTGCCATCGTCTTGCTCATGCAGCTGGTTTGACTGTGATAAGTGACAGAAGCCTGGAATCCGAGGCTATTCATGGCTAGAGATGGTGTAGGAAAGCCCAAGAGGGAAGTATATTCCATAAAAGGGAGCAACTCGGCTCCACTGATAAAACAGTGGATAAAGGTACTGCCCAACATAGGATTAAACCATTCCCACAAACAGCAAGGAGATGAATGAGCAGTGATCGTTTTTAGTGGTAGTTACTGAAAGAACATGCACTTACATAGCATCCCTAAGAAGGAACGCTGGCCAGTGCAACAGGGGGACTCGGTGTTCTCTGTAGTACCACGAGATCTCCAACATCTACTTAAGTACCAGAAGACAGATGGGAAGGGACATCCAATAACCCAACACACCCTCAGTACCGCACGAGTGCCAGCCTTGAGAGCTTGAACCCACAACCTTCCTACTCTGTCGTCAGCGTACATGTGGAAACTGACGCTGTGTTTTCGGATGATGTTGCCGAGGGGCAGCGTGTAGATGAGAAATAGGAGGGGACCAAGGATAGATCCTTGGGGGACACCAGAGGTAACGATGTGGGGGCGGGAAGAGAAGCCATTTGCAGGTGATTCTCTGGCCATGCGTTTCCCAAAATGTATCACTTTGCATTTCTTCGCTATAAATTTCACATCCCTTTGGGCAGAACAGCTTCCATTAACCACTATTGTTTTCTGTCCTTTAACCGATTTCCTATCCATGCGGTCACATTCCCCTTAATAACACATGCCTTCATTTTATTAACAAGCTTCCTATGCGGCACCGTATCAAATACCTTTTGAAAATTCATTCGTTATTTCCTTAAAGGATGATTACATTTGTCAAATATAGCTAACCTAGGTAATTATAGGCCAGGTAGTTTAACATCACTGGTAGGGAACACTTTGGAATCTTTAATTAAAGATTCAATCACTAAATATCGAGATGATGAGAGAATAATTAGAAGCAGCCAATACAGCTTTGCTGATGATACAAAGCTGGGTGGGAATGTAAGTTGTGAGGAGGATGCAAGGAGGCTTCAAGGGGATATAGACAGGCTAAGTGTATTTATACACTCAGGGATATATCTGTTTATACACTGTATGGATAGATCTGTATTTTTGTGTACAAACATGAATGTTTTTCGATGCTTTGGCAACATAAGATGTAACTTGTCATGCCAATAAAGCGATTTGAATTGAATTGAATTGAATTGAGTGGGCAAGAATATGGCAAATGGAATACAGGAAACTTTCGATTAACCGGCACCTAAATAACCGGAAATGTCGGTTAACTGGCAAAATTCAGGAGTAGGTTCAGGTAACTTTTAATACTTGCCTTCCTCCATGTGTTGCTGTGCAAGGGTGTGGCTGCAGCTGTTGCTAAGCTACAGAGACGCTTGCAACTTGTGCCCATTGTTTTGAACAAGCAACAGGGTTTGTTGCTTTATACGGAGCTCTCAGCTCCGTATCTTTTACTATAGCTTTCGGTTATCCGGAATTTTTGATGAACCGGCACCACGTCGGTCCCGTCCGTGCCGGATAAAAAAAGTTTCCTGTATAATGTGGAGAAATGTGAAGTTATCCACTTTGGTAGGAAAAATAGAAAAGCAGAGTATTTTTTAAATGGTGAGAGACTGGGAAATGTTGGTGTTCAGAGGGGCCTGGGTGTCCTTGTACACGAATCACTGAAAGTTAACATGCAGGTACAGCAAGCAATTAGGAAAGTATGTTGGCCTTTATTACAAGAGGATTTGAGTAGAAGAGTAAAGACGTCTTACTGCAATTATATAGGGCCCTGGTGAGACCACATCTGGAGTACTGTGTCGTTTTGGTCTCCTTACCTAAGGAAGGATATACTTGCCATAGAGGGAGTGCAACGAAGGTTCACCAGACTGGTTCCTGGGATTGTCCTATGAGGAGACTAGGCCTACATTCTCTAGAGTTTAGAAGAATGAGAGGTGATCTCATTGAAACATACAACATTCTTACAGGACTTGACAGGGTAGATGCAGGGAGGATGTTTCCCCCTGGCTGGGGAGTCTAGAACCAGGGGTCACAGTCTCAGAATAAGGGGTCGGCCATTTAGGACTGAGATGAGGAGAAATTTCTTCACTCAGAGGGTGGTGAATCTTTGGAATTCTCTACCCCAGAGGGCTGTGGAGGCTCAGTCATTGAGTATATTCAAGACAAGAGATCGATAGATTTTTGAATATTAAGGGGATCAAGGGATATGGGGATAGTGCAGGAAAGTGGAGATGAGGTAGAAGATCAGCCATGATCTTACTGAATGGTGGAGCAGGCTCGAGGGGCCGAATGGCCTACTCCTGTTCCTATTTCTTATGTTCTTTCAGAAAGGAAAACTGTGCTTGACAAACTCGATAGTTCTTTGAGGAGGTGGCAGATATGGCAGGTGGGGAAAAATGCAGTGGAAGTGGTGTATATGGACTTTCAGAGAGCCTCTGACAAGGTGCCACACATGAGATTATTGGAGAAGATCAATGGGGTATGGAATTAGGGAAAGTGCAGAAAATTGGATGATAAGCTAGTTAAAAGGGAGGAAACGGAGAGTAGAAGGGTGGGTGGAAGCGGGTAGCAGTGTTTGTGTTCTGTTCTGGGACTGTTTCTGTTCACTGTGTGCATCAATAATCTGGATATAGGGTTTGAGTGAGTGGTGTCAAAACTTGCAGAAGATACTAAAATAGGAGGCATATTAAATAATGGAGGACCAAAGGAAGCTGTAAGAGGACATTGATAAGATGGTGGAATGGACAAATAAAGTGGCAGATGCCAGTAAGTGTGACGTAGTATATTCTGGTAAAAAAATAAATCTGTAAATCAAATTTTACTTTGTAATACCAAATATTGCACATAATGTTTGTAAACCATTTTTCACCAAGTTAAGATCTGAACATTTTTTATCTTGTGCCAAGGGTCAGTCTTGGCTCAGTGGTACCACTCTCGCCTCAGAGTCAGAAGGTTGTAGGTTCAAGTACTATCCCAGAGACCTGAGCACATAATCTAGGCTGACACGACAATGCAGTACATGAGGGAGTGCTGTCTTTCAAGTGAGATGTTAAACCAAGGCGCCACTTGCCCTCTCAGGTGGACATAAAAGATCCCATGGCACTATTCGAAAAAGAGCAGAGGAGTTCTCCCTGGTGTGCTGGCCAACATTCAACCCTCAACCAAGAGAGATTATCTGGTCATTATTCCATTGCTGTTTGTGGGATTTTGCTGTGTGCAAATTGGCTGCCGCATTTCCCTACATTACAACAGTGACTACGTTTTAAACATAATTGGCTGTAAAACCTTTGGGACGTCCTGAGGCTGCAAAAGTTGCTATATAAATGCAATTTCTTCCTTTTATATTAGTTAATCTTTGACTGTGGGACTAAAGAAGTACAATTTACTGACAGAACACAGAGTTTCTTTTATTCTCTTACCCTAATACAGAATTTCTTTTAATACTGCCCGAATCTTTTACATTGCATAGTATTTGGATTTTTATCACTTAAATTTCACAATGAAAATCATTTTCCCATGGTGTGTGAAACCAGGTATTGCGCTTCTCTTGGGTAAATTTACAGACCCAGTTCCAGGTCTTCTAGCTCCTTCAAAAGAGCATCTTCTTTCTGCATTTTCTCTATCTGTAAATGGAGAGAGATGGAGTCAAAGAAACCACAGCTTACAGTAATGATACAGTTAGAACCAGGTAGACAGAAAAGCTTGGATCCAAAAAAAAAGCCAAATTCTGGCTTCCCTGACAGCTCAGTTGGTAAATTACAGGAAACTCTCGATTTACCGGCACCTAAATAACCGGAAATCTCTGTTAACCGGCAAAATTCAGGAGTAGGTTCAGGTAAGTTTTACTTCATATTAGTGGCCGTTCCTGGATCTGTGGCCGTGTAACCGGGGTTCCTGCACTTGTTGCTAAGTAACAGGGATGCTTGGTCTGTGGCCGGGGTTCCTGCACTTGTTGCTAAGTAACAGGGACGCTTGGTCTGTGGCCGGGGTTCCTGCACTTGTTGCTAAGTAACAGGGACGCTTGGTCTGTGGCCGGGGTTCATGCACCTGTTGCTAAGCAACAGGGAAGCCTGGATTTGTTGCTGTGTACGGAGCTCTCGTACCTTTTAACTATACCTCTCTGTAATCCGGACTTTTTGATAAACCGGCACCACGCCAGTCCCATCAATGCCAGATAAAAAAAAGTTTCCTGTATTCGGCATGGAATTGAAACCAAAGACCAGAAAGGTCCAAGGTTTGATCTTTAATCCCCTCATAGCAAGCTAGTCTCAGCCAAGATGGCAACATGCTCACTATACGCTGGTGTCCCAGGGCCAGAGATGGAAAGAATAAGCCAGGGTTCTTGTTTGTGGTTACTAACTAGTGACACCTGTTGAAGTGTGCTTATTTGTGGACGTTGGCCGAGGACAAGATTGTACTCAGCTGCAAAGCCGTCTCCAAATCAAAACCTTACTGGCACTCACTGTCTTAGGGGCCCATGGAACTGTAACTCAGCACAAATCAGTGTCTACCGCTGGGAAAAAATCAGAGGGACAATAAGAGTTGCACGTTAACCATGTTCTTGTAGAACGAACAATTACGTTCTATTACGCGCCTCGATTGCACTGGTTCATGGAAGATTTGTGATTCTGCAAATGAATTTTGGCGGAACTTGAACTGTAACCTAACCAGTGCAATTTCAATCGCCTTTTGGGCGCGATTTCCCGATTGCGCCCAAAGCAGAAGCTCTACCCATAGGATCGCACATGAAAAATTGCGACTTCAGCGAGGTAACAGAGGGCTGAACCATACCCAAGACATGAACTGCCAGCTCCAGAATAGGAACGGTAAAGGAGATTAGAAGGAAAAAAAAAACACAATGATAAAATCGTTCAATAGCTGCATAACTGAATGTGGTAATATCTTTTCATGAGCTATGCAATCCCATTAAACAGATCATAGAATCTCACAACACATCATCAATGTGTCGGCTCTTTGAAAGAGCTATCCAATTATTCCCACTCCCCTGCACTTTGCCCATAGCCCTGAAAATTTCTCCTTTTCAAGTATGTATCTAATTCCCTGAAATCTGCAAGGGGAAAAACTGCAGAACACTGGTTGTAAACAGCCTGTCAGCATCTGAAAAGATGGGTTCACATGTTGGGTGTAAACGTTTCGTTATAACTCCAACTTGTGTTTTCTCTTGTCAGACGCTGTTTAATTCCAGGATTTTTGTGTTTCAGCATCTCAAATTGTTAAGACACTTTGCTGGGGCAGAGTACAGGGGCCTTTAGGTGGCATCCTAATGAGGGCAGAATCCAAACTGAAAAATGTTTGGTACTCTAGGCTGGCACGCCAGTGCAGTACCGAGGGAGTGCTGCACTGTCGGAGGTGCCGTCTTTCGGATGAGATGTTAAACCGAGGCCCCGTCTGCTCCTTCAGGTGGACATAAAAGATCCCATGGCACTATTTAGAAGAGCAGGGGGAGTTTTCCCCGGTGTCCTGGGGCCAATATTTATTCCTCAATCAACATCACTAAAGCAGATTATCTGGTCATCATCACATTGTTGTTTGTGGGAGCTTGCTGTGCGCAAATTGGCTGCTGCGTTTCATACATTACAACAGGGACTACACTTCAAAAATACTTCATTGGCTGGAAAGCGCTTTGGGACGTCCGTTGGTCTTGAAAGGCGCTATAGAAATGCAAGTCTTTCTTTGGGATGTTTTGAGGTCGTGAAAGGCGCTATATAAATGCAAGTCTGTCTTTCTTTGATATCTGCCAGCGCCGTGCAAATCCCTAGAAGGGAAATAGTAACTTTGTTTTTTGGTACCTGATTTTTTTCTAGTTGCTTGCCAGAAGCTTCTTGCTCTTTCAGTTGTTCAATTGCTTTAAGTTTCTGCAACAAAGAGTTCTGTTGTTAAGAGATGAACAGTTGCAGGTTTTACAACATAACCAACAAACTTCTAAAACCCATTGCTGTGACAAATGGAGTTCAAAACATGTTTTTTTTCTGCAAATAAAGCAAGACATGTTTGAACTCATCGATCAAAATAGTAACATGTCAACAAATGTATATCAGCTAGTGCTGCTGTTTCTTTCTGTCCCACCACCCCACAACTTCTTCCCCAGAACTTACTTTTTTGATGTTCTTAATTTTCTTATCTAGTTCCGGGTCGCCGTGGCCCTCGGCATACTGTAGAGCTCTAGGTTCAGGGTCGGCTGGTGCTTCCTGTATGACCTCAGGCTTACTCTCCTGCGGGAAATAAGGCGGGGGGGGGGGGGGGAGAGAAGGGGGTTATTAAGATCAAGAATCTCTGCTTGCAGGTTATCAGAGTTTTCTTGTATGCTTTTCTCCCCAGTAAATCAATGTTGTTACCCTTTTGCTTTACGACTTGTACCCAAAGGAGCAACTGTATAAAGCAAAGTTGGGGAAGTAATGAAACCTGCTATGGTGTTTTATAGCTACGGCTTAGCGAGTAAAAAAAAAAATACCTGTTTTGCTGCCTTTCTAGCCTCCCGTTTCTTTTGATTTTTTACAGCGGCTTTTGACAGCTGCTTATCTGTAGTTTGTGGTTTCATGTTCTGAGGTGGCTCTTCTTCATGCTAGTGGGAAAGAAAACAAGTTATGCACCAGATCAAATCTCAGGGTGTTGGCCTCATAAAGCACTGCCTTAGATGCAAGTGTACACGGCAATATAAAAGGAAAGTTCTTAAATACAAGTTCTTTATTATACAGGAAACTCTCGTTTAAACGGCACCTAAATTATCCGGAATTCTCTATTAACCGGCAAAATTCTCACCCCGAAAACAACACCTCAATAATTGGCAATGTTGCCGAGTCTGAGTCTCCCGTGGTGGCCGAGTTAGTCAGTGGGGGTAGTTCTCCAAACAGCCACTACTCGGCTTCTTGGCGCTGTCGGAAGTCGGAACACCTCAATACCCCTGTAATAGGAATCTGACTCTCCCGCGCTGCCGGTAGTCACTTCTGATCCGCCATTTTACTGGGGTACTGTGTGTCTCCCACGCTGCTGGTAGTCATTGCATTGCATTACCCTCAACTGGCAGTACTGTACTTAATCTAGCATCTTCCACCATCCATTTAACACAACATTCTGTAGGTGAGTACCCAATTACTGTATACTGCACATTTCTTGATTTTTTAAATTTTTCTTTGTTAAAAATAGCCTCGGTAGATAACCCTCTCCGTCATCCGGAATTTTTGATCAACCGGCAACACGCTGGTCCCGTTGGTGCCGGATACCAAAGAGTTTCCTGTATCTGCCATCAACAGCCTTTGGTTTAAGACTTAACATTCTGCTATTAGAAAATTCAAAGTTCCCAGTACAGATTCAGCTCTCAACCTCAAGCAGGCTACGCACCATTACATTTCTTACCAAATTCATTTTAAATCCACCCATTTTTACTCTTCCAACTGTTTTCCTTCCTCTCCTGATGATTCTTGCTGGGTACAGTTCCTTAAATACCAGATACTCCTCCAGTACCTCACTTAAGTGGAGATTTTGCATATGCGAGCCTCAATATTGAATGTCAGAAGCTTACTTGACCAGGGGTTGCCAAGCCGGAACCTGTCCTCACCCGACATACTACCAAACAGGAGTCTCTGGCTAGCGATCAGGGACAAGAACCCCGAGCGATTTTCCTATTCCCGGCTCAGGGCCACTCAGGCCAATTATGATACCCCTGCCTATTGTCCCAGTTGAGATCAGAAAACTCAACATAGACCAACCAGGGACCTACCTTGTTTATACAGCGGAGTAGCATACTGGACAATGCTATTATTAGCTGTGCCAACAGGGGAGCTAAATCTTATTAAGTTTAAATGTATACATAGTGTTACATTTTGAAAACCAAGCATTTTGAAGAAACGGGAGCAACTTTTACTATCATTTTTTTCTTGCTCATTATTGCTAATCTCTTGAATATATTGGGCAGGATGAGCACAGGCTAGACACTTCCCTCACAGAGGGAGGACAAAAGTTAGAGGGGAGAGTCACAATTCATTTTAATTACAAAAAACATTACCATTACACTCATGGGAGCCAGCAAAACATAGAAACATAGAAGATAGGAGCAGGAGTAGGCCATTCGGCCCCTCGAGCCTGCTCCGCCATTCAATGCGATCATGGCTGATCATCCAAATTCAGTACCCGGTCCCTGCTTTCTCCCCATACCCCTTGATCCCTTTAGATTTAAGAAATATATCCAACTCCTTCTTGAATATATTTAATGAATTGGCCTCTACGGCCTTCTGTGGTAGAGAATTCCACAGGTTCACCACTCTCTGGGTGAAGAAATTCCTCCTCATCTCTGTCCTAAATGGCTTACCCCTTATCCTTAGACTGTGACCCCTGGTTCTGGACTCCCCCGGCCATCAGAAACATCCTTCCTGCATCTAGTCTGTCCAGTCCTGTCAGAATTTTGTAAGTTTCAATGAGACCCCCTCTCATTCTTCTAAACGCCAGCGAGTACAAGCCCAATCGACCCAATTTCTCCTCATACGTCATTCCTGCCATCCCAGGTATCAGCCTGGTGAATCTTTGCTGAACTCCTTCCATGGCAAGGACATCCTTCCTCAGATAAGGTGACCAAAACTGCACACAATACTCAAGATGTGGTCTCACCAAGGCCTTGTACAACTGCAGCAAGACATCCTTGTTCCTGTACTCAAACCCTCTCGCTACGAAGGCCAACATACCATTTGCCTTCTTAACCGCCTGCTGCACCTGCATGCTTACCTTCAGCGACTGGTGCACAAGGACACCCAGGTCTCGTTGCACTTCCCCTTCTCCCAATCTATTGCCATTCAGATAATAATCTGCCTTCCTGTTTTTGCCACCAAAGTGGATAACCTCACATTTATCCACGTTATATTGCATCTACCATGCTTCTGCCCAATCACCCAACCTGTCCAAATCATCCTGGAGTTTCTCTGCATCCTCCTCACAGCACATACGCCCACCCAGCTTTGTGTTGCCTGCAAATTTGGAGATATTACATCTAGTTCCCTTGTCTAGATCATTAATATATATTGTGAATAACTGGGGTCCTAGCACCGATCCCTGCGGTACCCCACTAGTCACTGCCTGCCACTCGGAAAAAGACCCGTTTATTCCAACTCTTTGCTTCCTGTCTGCCAACAGTTTTCTATCCAAGTCAGTACGAAAGTCCAAATACACCACATCCACTGGTTCTCCCTGATCTATTCTACCAGTTACATCCTCAAAAAATTCCAGTAGATTAATCAAGCATGATTTACCTTTTGTAAATCCACGTTGACTTTGTCCGATCCTGTCACTGTTTTCCAAGTGCTCTGCTATTACATCTTTTATAATGGACTCTAGCATTTTCCCCACTACCGATGTCAGGCTTACCGGTCTATAATTCCCCGTTTTTTCTCTACCACCTTTTTTAAATAGTGGGGTTACATTACCTACCCTCCAATCCATGGGAACTGTTCCAGAGTCTATAGAATTTTGGAAGATGACCAGCAATGCATCTACTATTTCTAGGGCCACTTCCTTAAGTACCCTAGGATGTAGATTATCAGGCCCTGGGGATTTATCGGCCTTCAATCCCGTCAATTTTCCTAACACCATTTCCCTACAAATACTGATTTCATTCAGTTCCTCCCTCTCATTAGACCCTATGTTCCCTGGCATCTCTGGGAGGTTATTTGTGTCCTCCTTTGTGAAGACAGAACCAAAGTATGTACTTAATTGGTCTGCCATGTCTTTGTTCCCCATTATAAATTCCCCTGATTGACTGCAAGGGACCTATGCTTGACTTCACCAATCTTTTTCTCTTCACATATCTATAGAATGGGGACTTTGCCCAAGTTAGCTCATTTTCTATTTACCACCGGTTGTAAAGGGATATAGACAGGTTAAGTGAGTGGGCAAGATCACGGCAAATGGAATATATTGTGGAGAAATGTGAAGTTATCCAATTTGGTAGGAAAAATAGAAAAGCAGAATATTTTTTTACAAGGTGAGAGATTGGGAAATGTTGGTGTTCAGAGGGACCTGGGTGTCCTTGTACACGAATCACAGAAAGTTAACATGCAGGTACAGCAATCAATTAGGAAAGCAAATGGTATGTTAGCCTTTATTACAAAAGGATTGGAGTAGAACAGTAAATAAGTCTTACTGCAATTATATAGGGCCTTGGTGAGACCACACCAGGAGTACTGTGTACAGTTTTGGTCTCCTTACCCAAGGAAGGATGTACTTGCCTTAGAGGGAAGCACAACAAAGGCTCGCCAGACTGATTCCTGGGATTGGGGGGGATTGTCCTATGAGGAGAGAGTGACGAGACTAGGCCTATATTTCTAAAATTTAGAAGAATGAAAGATGATCTCATTGAAACATATAACATTCTTACAGGGCTTGACAGGATAGCTGCTGGGAGAATGTTTCCCCTGTCTGGGGAGTCTAGAACTAGGAGTCACAGTATCAGAATAAGGTGAAGGCCATTTAAGACTGAGATGAGGAGAAATTTCTTCACTCGGAGGGTGGTGAACCTTTGGAATTCTCTACTCCAGAGGGCTGTGGAGGCTCAGTCGTTGAGTATATTCAAGGCAGAGATCGATAGATTTTTGAATATTAAGGGAATCAAGGGATATGGGGATAGTGTGGGAAGATGGAGTTGAGGTAGAAGATCAGCCATGATCTTATTGAATGGCGGAGCAGGCTCGAAGGATTGAATGGCCAATTCCTGCTCCTATTTCTTATGTTCATCCAACAGCCTCCGAGTGAAATTGAGAGTTTAATACCTTATTTAGCAAACTCATTTCTTATAGGAATTCTGTCCAAGCTTTTTGGGATGTATAGGTATGCTTCATTGAGTTTTGTGGTTCACATATGAATTCGTATCCAAATTAATTTTTATACAACTCAAATTAGGGATCTTCGGTGTTTTGATTTAGGATTTATCTCCCAATGCGGTAACAACTAACGAGGCTAAAAGACAGCCATAACCAAACCTCCAGAACCATCAAATTCAATTAGGTCAACCCAGTGAGGAAGAAATACAGGAAACTTTTGATTTACCGGCACCTAAATAACCAGAAATCTCAGTTAACCGGCAAAATTCAGGAGTAGGTTTTACTTCATATTACTTGCCTTCCTCCATCTGTGCTGTGCAAGGGCGTGGCTGCAGCTGTTGCTAAGCTACAGAGACGCTTGAAACTTGAGGCCATTGTTCTACAGTTGTTGCTAAGCAACAGGGTTTGTTGCTTTATACGGAGCTCTCAGCTCTCCCTATCTTTTACTATAGCGTTCGGTTATCCGGAATTTTTGATGAACCGGCACCACGTCGGTCCCGTCCGTGCCGGATAAAAAAAAGTTTCCTGTACAAGTGCAAATAGAACCGAGTTGCCTTGGCTGCAATGGTCGGATTGCCAAGGCTCACTGGTTGCATGTGGCCCAGGGGCTGCAGGTTGGATGACTGTCTTGTAGAACCTTTAATGTTGGCACGCACAAGAGACGATCATTCTCATCTGTCTGAACTGGAGTATGAATCCAGGAACAAAGAGCTCAAAAAGTCTGCATCACCCAACTCCACAGGCAGTATCCAAATCAATAGATTTTTACTTGCACATCACTGACTGTGATTACGTGACTCTGTTTAATAGTTGCATGCTACAGTACCCCTGACATTATAAAGAAAATGCAGTACACTGCAATAAAAGAAAGCATCATTAGTCCATTTCAATCAACAACTGAAGGGAAAGAAGTGTAAATGAATTACTCTATCACTGAGCACGATGCAACAATGGGAGAGGCATTTCAGATGTGCATTTCAAACACCTGATTATTAAAATGATAGCAAAATACTGCAGATGCTGGAAAAGTCGACGTTTCGGGTTGAAACCCTTTTTCAAAACTGGAAAGGAAATAGGGCACTTTGCAGCCTTCCGGACTCAATATCGAGTTCAACAATTTCAGATCATAACCTCGGCCCCTATTACATTTTTACTTATATATTTCTTTTCCACCCCTTTGTTTTGGGTCTTCCTTTCCCCCCCCCCCCTTTCCTTTTTTTTCTCTTTCCCACATGGCAGCTGTTTCTCATTCTGCCAGTACACTTCACACCTAATCTGAGCCGTCTTTTGTCTCCACTTGTCCTATCACCATCTCGTCTGGTTTTGAATACCTCTTAATGTCTCTTTTACTTCTTTTGTTCTATCGCAGCCCTGCCTTCGATCTATTTTATTTCCTTTCCAGTTTTGAAAAAGGGTTTCAACCCGAAACGTCGACTCTTAATTTCTCTCCACGGATGTTGCCTGGCCTGCTGAGTTTTTCCAGCATTTTCTGTTGTTATTACCTGATTATTAAAAGTCAGAAAGAAAGCAGCAGCTTTAACTGTAGTGTGAATATCATCAGGAAAATAAGTAGCTGGCACAATGCTCACAAGATAGCATTTCAAATTCGGGTCTGGCGTAGATACTTTCTTGGATTCAGTGGCATCAGTTGCTCCTGTAAGTGGTCTGATTGTCCTACTTTTATTGAGGCTGACTCACAATGCCCTATATCTAGTTGTACAATAGCGTAACCCAGTGGCATAACAATAGCATCCCTTATGATCTGGACTGTATCCTCGTGCCTTCAGCATGAGTGGTTCTTCGATCACTTCGAAGGTAGATGAGCAACACTTGGCGAGACGAGGCAGGATACAAATCATTAAGCTGCCTTATTTCACAGCATGTGAATGTACAGAGCCCCAGCTTTGACTGAATTCACTTATTTCATGCAATACAACTGTCTGCATAATAATAAATATATGCTATGCTTCCCCACATCAATGCGTAATCTTACTTGACTTAATCAGAATAACTTCTCTGCATTATATCCTTCAGGACAGGGAAGAATCTCATCTCCCTGCAGTCGCCTGTCTTTTCTTCACTTCACCCAGGCTTAGAGTGTCAGCTGTGGCTCTGTGGGTAGCACTCTCGCCTCTGGGTCAGAAGGTTGTGCACAAAATCTAGGCTGACACTCCAATGCAGTGCTGAGGGAGTGCTGCACTGTCAGACGTTCCGACTTTTGGATGAGACATTAAACTGAGGCCCTGTGTGCCCTCTCAGGTGGACGTAAAAAAATTTCACGACGCTATTTCAAAGAAGAGCAGGGGGATTCTCGCAGGTGTCCTGGCCAATATTTATCCTCCAACCAACATCACTAAAACAGATTATCTGGTCATTATAACACTGCTGTGCGCAAATTGGCTGCTGTGTTTCTTACATTACAACAGTGACTACACTTCAACAATACTTCATTGGCTATAAAGCACTTTGGGACGTCCTGAGGTTGTGGAAGGCGCTATATAAATGCAAGTCTTTCTTCTTTCTTTCGGTGTCAGCTTTTACTCAAACTGACTACCTTCCACCCAAAGGGGAATGCATCACCAGTCTAACTTGGCAATGACCCCTGCAGAGTTCAAGTGAACAAGATTGTCGTTGGAGCAACAAGTATGAAGAAACAAACTCCTGCTCCTAATTCTTATGTTCTTAACACTAGAATATTGAACTATCTTTGATCGTCTCCAGCACGGTGGTTCAGATGCCCCGAATGAATCCCAATCTACATCTCCCCACCCTGCTGTCCTGTGAACTTAACCCCTTGAGAGCTACATATAGCTCATTACTAGCATCTTTAACATATATTGCACAAAGGATCCTTCACAGTGGCTGTGACAAGATAGGTTTGGAAGAAGGTCCACTTGATCTCGTCCTACTATTTTTATATGTCCACCTGAACCACTGAGGCAGAAGAATATGATCAGAGCGTACTGCCCCATGCAATGGACGGAACCTATGACAATGTTGCACTCTCTCAATAGTGCCAGCTTGGCTCAGCTGAGAGTTCAAGCCCCAATATGGACTTCAGCACATAATCTAGGCTGACACTTGTGCAGTACCGAGGGAGAGATGCATTGTCAGAGGTGCCATCTTTCAAATGAGATGTTGAACCCAGAGTCCCATCTGTCTGCTTGGTGAGATATATGTAGGGTTCCATGGCACTATTTGAAGGAGGGCAGGGAGATTTCTTGGTATCCTGATCAACATTCCTTCCTTGACCAACACCACCTAAATCTGATTATCTGGTCATGTGTTGGTTGGTGGGACCTTGTGTGCAAATCAGTTGCATAAGAACAGCAATGAGGATCTGATAAAGTGCTTTATAAATGCACTGTAGCGCCAGTGCTCAACTCCTGCAAGCGGGGCTTGAATCCACAATCAATTGACCCAGAGGGAACCAAAAAATACTGAAGCATTAAAATCTAAGCTTTATATTTCTCAATTCCCTATTACATTCACACCTTGCGCTTAGACACTCAGGTAGGCCAGAAAAATAGGACATTTTTCAGGAGTTTCTCATACGAAGTTCTGAAACTTTACTTTGACTTCAATGCACATTCCGATGATGTGGAATTTGTAGCAATAACAATAAAAAAAATTGTTTAAAGTTGCACAAATTTTAAACTCAACTAAGGAAACGTACTGAATCACACTCACCAGTTTTGAGCTGGTTACTGGCTTGTTTCTCAATGCTGGGGGTCTGTAAGCCTGCGCTGGTTTGGCATCAATACTAGGGACATCATTGGGAACAGTCTGATATTTGATGCCCTTTTCCGGGAAAGCCCCGTCTACAAATGGCTGCCACTGCACTTCCCAGAGTTCAGAGTTTGACGTCACTTCAATCTTGTGACGGACTGCGCCACTGTAGTGCCAGATCTTGTAGCCATTGCTAACCCGTAGTCTCGGCGCGCAAGTTGCTGTCACAATGTGCTCTCCATCCGGGCACCACGAGAAGTAGGTTGTATCAGCGGCTTGGGGCTTAGAAATCTGTTTGTATTTTTTTATGTCCCAAACTTCCATCTGTCCTCGGAGGTTTCCAAAGCCCGCTAGCACGAGGATGTGTCCCTGAGGGCTGTAGAATGCCGCATTTCGAGGGCCAGTGCCGAAGTCAAAGACTGGGTCGCACTTATGGTTGTAGACTGTAACTTTGGCAGGCATGAAACCATACACAGCACAAAATTCTAGAGAGTTTGGGTTCCAGACCACGTCATAAATTGGGCCGTTTTTTGCTGAAAGAAATGAATTATTTGAACAGTGAGGTGCTGTCGCTCCACTTCAGTGCATAACTACTACAACAACAACAGCCTCCATTTACATAGCATCTTTAACTTAGAAAAAAAAATGTTCCAGGGCGCTTCACAGAGGCGCAATCGGACGAGAATGGACGCCAAGAGGAGACATTCGGAACTTGGTTCAGTTGGTAGCATTCTTGTTCGAGTCAGAAGATTGTGGGTTCCAGCCTCACCATACGCTTCAGCACATAAGTTAGGCTGACCGTTCTGCAGTACCGAGGGAATGCCAGCTTTGGATGCCTGCTCAGGTGTGTGTAAAAGATCCTACGGCACTATCTGAAGAGCAGGGAGCTCTCCCAATGCACTGACCAACATTCACCCCTCGAGCAACACAAGCAAAAGCAGGTGATCTGATCATCGATGCAGTTGCTGTTTCTGGTCCTTGCTTTGCGCTAATTGGCAGCCGCTGTTTGTCTAAATAACAACAGCGACTGCACTTCAAAAGTAATTCGTTAGTTGTGAAGCACCTTGGGACATTACGAGGGCTTGACAAGGCACAGTATAAATGCAAGCTCAATCGATCTATCTAGCTATATTCTCTGTTGGGTACGACAATTACAATGTTCTGCTGGCCGGCCTCCCACCTTGCACCCCGCATAAACTTAGGCACATTCAAAACTCTGCTGCCTAATTCGCACCTGTTCGCCCAGCACCCCTGCGCTCGCTGACCTACATTGTCCAGCGACGCCTCAATTTTTAAATTCTCATCCTTGTTTTCAATTCCCCCCCCCATTGGCCTTGCCGCTCCCCATCTCTGTAATCTCCTCCAGCCCTACAACCCTCCGAGATCTCTGCGTCCTCCAATTCTGGCCTCTTGCGTATCTCGAATTTTAAAATCGGTCCACCATTGGTGGCCGTGCCTTCAGCTGCCTCGGCCCCAAGCTCTGGAATTCCCTCCCTAAACCTCTCCGCATCTCTATCTCTTACTCCTCCTTTAAGACACGCCTTAAAACCTACCTAAAATCCCCTGGACCTGATGGCCTACATCCTAGGGTTCTAAAAAGAGGTGGCTGCAGAGATAGTGGTTGTGATCTTCCAAAATTCCCTACAACTGTCCCAGCGGATTTCAAGGTAGCTAACGCTAGTCAAGAAAGGAGGGAAGAGAGAAAACAGGGAACTACAGGCCAGTCAGCCTGACATCAGTGGTCAGGAAAATGCTGGAATCCATTATTAACATAACAGGACATTTAGAAAATCATACAATTAGGCAGAGTCAACATGGTTTTATGAAAGGGAAATCGGGTTTACCAAATATATTCAAGCTTTTTGGGGATGTAACTAGCAGGGTAGATAAAGGGAACCAGTGAACGTAGTATATTTGGATTTCCAAAAGGCATTCGATAAGGTGCCACATAAAAGGTTGCTACGCAAGGTACGTGCTCATAGGGTTGGAAGTGCAGGAAACTCTTTTTTTATCCGGCACCGGCGTGCTGCCGGTTGATCAAAAAGTCCGGATTACAGAGCGGTATACTTACTAAGGTACGAGAGCCCCGTACATGGCCACAGATCCAGGCGTCCCTGTTGCATGGCAACAGGTGCAGGAACCCCGGTTACACGGCAACAGGTGCAGGAACCCCGGTTACACGGCCACAGGTGCAGGAACCCCGGTTACACGGCCACAGATCCAGGAACCCCGGTTACACAGCCACAGATCCAGGAACCCCGGTTACACGGCCACAGATCCAGGAACCCCGGTTACACGGCCACAGATCCAGGAACCCCAGTTACACGGCCACAGATCCAGGAACCCCGGTTACACGGCCACAGATCCAGGAACCCCGGTTACACGGCCACAGATCCAGGAACCCCAGTTACACGGCCACAGATCCAGGAACCCCGGTTACACGGCCACAGATCCAGGAACCCCAGTTACACGGCCACAGATCCAGGAACCCCAGTTACACGGCCACAGATCCAGGAACCCCAGTTACACGGCCACAGATCCAGGAACCCCAGTTACACGGCCACTGATCCAGGAACCCCGGTTGCACGGCCACAGATCCAGGAACCCCGGTTACACGGCCACAGATCCAGGAACCCCGGTTACACGGCCACAGATCCAGGAACCCCGGTTACACGGCCACAGATCCAGGAACCCCGGTTACACGGCCACAGATCCAGGAACCCCGGTTACACGGCCACAGATCCAGGAACCCCGGTTACACGGCCACAGATCCAGGAACCCCGGTTACACGTTCACAGATCCAGGAACCTCAGTTACACGGCCACTGATCCAGGAACCCCGGTTACACGGCCACTGATCCAGGAACCCCGGTTACACGGCCACAGATCCAGGAACCCCGGTTACACGGCCACAGATCCAGGAACCCCGGTTACACGTTCACAGATCCAGGAACCTCAGTTACACGTTCACAGATCCAGGAACCCTGGTTACACGGCCACTGATCCAGGAACCCCGGTTACACGGCCACTGATCCAGGAACCCCGGTTACACGGCCACAGATCCAGGAACCCCGGTTACAAGGCCACAGATCCAGGAACCCCGGTTACACAGCCAGTAATATGAAGTAAAACTTACCTGAACCTACTCCTGAATTTTGCCGGTTAAGAGAGATTTCCAGTTATTTAGGTGCCGGTAAAAAGAGAGTTTCCTGTAATATATTAGCACGGATTGAGGATTGGTTAACGGACAGAAAACAGGTCATTTCAGGTTGGCAGGCTGCAACTAGTGGGATGTCGCAAGGATCAGTGCTTGGGCCTCAGCTATTTACAATTTATTAATGAATTAAATGAGGGGGCCGAGTGTAATGTTTCCAAGTTTGCTGACGATACAAATCTATTTTGGAAAGTAAGCTGTGAGGAGGAGACAAAGGATATAGACAGCTTAAGTGAGTGGGCAATAAGGTGGCAGATGGAGTATAATGTGGGGAAAGGTGAGGTTATTCACTTTGGTAGGAAGAATAGAAAAACAGAATATTTTTTAAATGGTGAGGAACTATTAAATGATGGTGTTCAGAGAGATTTAGGTGTCCTCGTACAGGAATCACAGAAAGTTAGCATGCAGGTACAGCATTAGCAAGGCAAATGGCATTTTGCCTTTATTGCAAAGGGGGTTGGAGTACAAGAGTAAGGAAGTCTTGCTACAATTGTACAGGGTTTTGGTGAGACCACACCTGGAGTACTGTGCACAGTTTTAGTCTCCTTATCTGAGGAAGGATAGACTTGCCTTAGAGGCGGTGCAACAAAGGTTCACTAGATTGATTCCTGGGATGAGAGGGTTGTCCTTTGAGGAGAGATTGAGTAGATTGGGCCTATACTCTCTGGAGTTTAAAAGAATGAGGTGTGATCCTGAGGGGGTAGATGCTCAGAGGTTGTTCCCCCTGGCTGGAGTCTAGAACTAGGGGTCACAGTCTCAGGATAAGGGGTCGGCCATTTAAAACTGAGATGAGGAGGAATTTCTTCACTCAGAGGGTTGTGAATCTTTGGATTTCTCTACCCCAGAGGGCTGTGGATGCTGAATCGTTGAGTATATTCAAGGCTGACATAGATAGAATTTTGGACTCTAGGAGAATCAAGGGATATGGAGATCTGGCGGGAAAGTGGAGCTGAGGTGGAAGAGCAGCCATGATCTTATCGAATGGCGGAGCAGGCTCGAAGGGCTGTATGACGTACTCCTGCTCCTATTTCTTATGTACCTCTTTGACCAAGCTTTTGGTCATCTGTTCTTATGTGTCTCAGTGCCAAATTTTGTTTGATAACGCTCCTGTGAAGTGCAGTGGGTCGTTTTACTACATTAAGGCGCTATATAAATGCAAGTTGCTGTTGTTGATGTTATTCGACTCGAGAAGAATTAGATGCATTACACACTATACATAAAAAGGGTTACTAGAATGCACATTAGAACTATAAAAGCTATAGCGGTTTACAGTACCGAAGCAGGCCAATTTGATCCATTGCATCTGTGCAGGTTCTTTACTAGAGCAATCCAAAGCTAATGACACACTGCAGGATGTGCCACCCCACAGCTAGAGTGGAGTACTGAAGCAGAGGAAAGGAAGTGGCTCATTGTCTGTTGGAGGGGTAGGCCTGACAGAATGACTCAGCCAGAGGTAGTGCAGTAAATTCCTGGAGGACTTAAGTTGTCTGACAGGTATATTGTTGCAAACCTCCACGAATATGAGGGGCCTAGATAGAGTGGATAGGAAGGACCTATTTCCCTTAGTAGAGAGGTCAATAACCAGGGGGCAGAGATTAAAGTAATTAGTAGAGGATGAGAGAGGAGTTGAGGAGAACTTTTTTCACCCAGAGGGGTCTGGAACTCACTGCCTGAAAGGGTGGTTGGGGCAGAAACCCTCATCGCATTTAAAAAGTACTGTACTTGGATAGGCACTTGAAGTGCCGTAACCTGCAAGGCCACGGACCAAGAGCTGGAAAGTGGGATTAGGCTGGATAGCTCTTGTTTGGCCGGCGCAGACATGATGGGCCAAATGGCCTCCTTCTGTGCTGTAAATTTCTATTCTATGAACAAGCACAGGGGGGAAAAAAATTCACAAGCAACATCATGGCAATTTTTCCTCATTTTTTCCCCTCTTTCTAGTTAATAGAACATATTGCATTGAAAGGACCCTGGCATTGTCAAAATTCTTTCTGTAAAGTCATTTATATTTCACAAGGTAGATACAGATGGGGAAGGTCATTCAGCCTGTCCTTGCTCATCCATCTGTAGACCACCTGTGCTCCCCCATTATAGCATCCAGCTGTTTCTTCAACACGTCAAGGCTTTTACCTCCACTACCCGACAGGAATTCCATTCCACAGATTGATTACGGTGCGTGACGCTCCTAACTCTGCCTTTTGCTCGTTTGAACGTGTGCCTTTGGATTACTGTCACAGTTTAATTGGAAGTAGTGTTCTAGATTTATGTTTTCTGTACTGTTCCACCATGACCTCTTCGTACCAGAGGTCAGAGAAGGAGTGGGTGACCTCTTTGTAGGCCGCTGTAGATGCTCTAATGGGTGCTGGAAACTGCACAATATTTACCTCGATCTGTGAAATAGGCCTGGTTCCCACTTGCTCGATTGCGTACAGGTGTGGAATCAGGAACTCTTTGCAGTGTGAGGAACATCCACTGAGGTCTCGTGCCCAAGTAATTTGCCACAGCACGAAGCAAGAGCAATCTTAGTATTCCACTTTATTTCTGGACGACCTACATTCGAACGCATGATTTCTCTCCTCCGCACAGGTTATTTTGAATTAAGTAACTAATATAATAGTGGAAAATTCCCCTCTCCCCCCTGACATGCATTGAACTCCAAATGGACTGGCCAGGCAAGCCTCGAATATGCTAATCATGAGCCAACCTCTAGGTGTGGGCAAAAGCAAACCAAGGTGACCCGCCCTCCATTTTACTTTCCTTACTGCGAGGGAGTACATGGATTTTTTTTCCTGACACTTCCCCTGACAGCACAAATAGAGCTTAGGGCCGCGGCAGCTAAAGGCAAGGCCGCCAATGGTGGCGCGCTAAAAATCGGGGATGCGCAAGAGGCCAGAATTGGAGGAGCGCAGAGATCTCTGAGGGTTGTGGGGCCAGAGGAGGTTACAGAGATAGGGAGGGGTGAGGCCATGGAGGGATTCAAAAACAAGGATGACAAGGAACTCACCGTGTGGAAAATCATGGGCATGAATCCACATCCACCAAAACTGCAATTAAAATCAAATTTGACAAAACATAAATTGGAGATGTCAGGAATCCAGTTGCCTGACTCCTCCTACATCGCTGACAGCTTTTTTTTAAATGACTAAGCGCACCGCTATATTTAAAATGCCTGCAGACTAAAATGTGAGTTACAATTGTGCATTAGCAATTGTGCAGTACTAACAAAGTGAACACATACCAGGAGGATTCCTTTGTCACCTCAATGTGCACAAGTTACTGTTAACAGTAGACAGAGTCGAAATTCTCAGAAAGCGGGCTGGGACTTTCCTCGTGGCTGGTTGTGCTTCGTGCCATAGTGTCGCTGGGAGTGCAGCGAGCCGCTTTTCCGGCAAAGTTATGGCAACAGGACAGGACCAGCTTTGAGGAAATTCCAGGCGGCTTCTTGAAATGGGAGGCAGGGAATGCCCGAGACAGAAGACAGCCAGGAATAATGGTGGGGACTGGAACTGCAAGTACTGACTTACAGAAGCAGCTGAGCCACACCGCAAATGCAAAGTACTTTTCTCCCGGGTTGTGCAGCAGTGCCCGGGAAATCAATCCTCTATTCAGGGAGAATCCCAGTCAAGTCGACAGGGCTGGCTACTCTACCACCGGTTATAAAATATTTTAAAAACGAGCTGGCGGGTATTTACCTTGATGCTAACCCAGTTAGGCAAAAAGCTGTACTTTTTTATGCTGGATGTCAATGTATCTCGAATATACACAATCACCAATAAGCATAGCCTATCCCTTTTAAATTACTGAATTATAATCCAGTGCAACCCAACAAATATCTGAGAAATATAAAAACGGATTGTAAAAGCTTCTATAGGTATGTGAAAAGGAAAAGACTGGCAAAGGTAAATGTAGGTCCTTCACAGTCAGAGACGGGAGAATTTATAACGGGGAATGAGGAAATGGCAGAAAAAATAAATAAATACTTTGTTTCTGTCTTCACGGAGGAAGACACAAAAAACCTCCCAGAAATACGAGAAAACCAAGGGTGTGGCGTGAAAGAGGAATTTAAAGAAATTATTATTAGTAAAAAAATAGTACTAGCAAAATTAATGTCGATAAATCCCAAGGAACGGATGACCTACATCCTAGGGTTTTGGAAGAGGTGGCCATTGGGATAGTGGACGCATTGGTTGTCATCTTCCAAAATTCTATAGATTCTGGAACGGTTCCTGCAGATTGGAGGATAGCAAATGTAACCTCGCTATTTAAGAAAGGAGGGAGAGAGAAAACGGGGAACTACAGACCTGTTAGCCTCACATCAGTAGTTGGGAAAATGCTGGAATCTATTATAAAGGATGCAATAACTGGGCACTTAGAAAGTAATAGTAAGATTGGGCAGAGTCAACATGGATTTATGAAAGGGAAATCCTGTTTGACAAACTTATTGGAGTTCTTTAGGATGTAACTAGTGGAGTAGACAAAGGGGAGCCGGTAGATGTGGTGTATTTGGATTTTCAGAAGGCCTTAGATAAGGTCCCACACAAGAGGTTGGTGAACAAAATTAGGGCACATGAAATTGGGGGTAATATACTAGCATGGATTGAGAATTGGTTAACAGATAGAAAGCAAAGAGTAGGGATAAACGGGTCTTTTTCAGGATGGCAGGCTGTGACTAGTGGGGTACCGCAAGCATTGGTGTTTGGGCCGCAGCTATTCACAATCTATATCAATGATTTGGATGAGGAGACTAAATGTAACATATCCAAATTTGCTGATGATACTAGGTGGCAGTGTCAGTTGTGAAGAGGATGTGAAGAGGCTTCAAGGGGATCTCGACAGGCTCAGTGAGTGGGCGAGGACATGGCAGATGGAATATAATGTGGATAAATGTGAAGTTATCCACTTTGGTAGAAAAAACAGAAAGGCAGAGTATTTCCTAAATGGTGAAAGATTGGGGAATGCAGATGCTCAAAGGGACCTGGGTGTCCTTGTACACGAGTCACTGAAAGTGAATGTGCAGGTGCAGCAAGCCATTAGGAAGGCAAATGGTATGCTGGCCATCATTACAAGAGGATTTGAGTACAGGAGTAAAGAAGTCTTACTCCAATTATATAGGGCCTTGGTGAGACCACACCTGGAGTACTGTGCACAATTTTGGTCTCCTTACCTAAGGAAGGATATACTTGCCATAGAGGGAGTGCAACGAAGATTCACGAGATTGATTCCTGGGATGGCGGGACTGTCGTATAAGAGATTGAGTAAACTAGGCCTGTATTCTCCTGAATTCAGAAAAATGAGAGGGGATCTCATTGAAGCATACAAAACTATTACAGGGCTTGATAGGGTGGATGCTGGGAGAATGTTTCCTTTGGCTGGGGAGTCTAGAACCAGGGGCCACAGCCTCAGGATAAAGGGTAGGCCATTCAGGACTGAGATGAGAAGAAATTTCTTCACACACAAGGTGGTGAATCGTTGGAATTCTCTACCCCAGAGGGCTGTGGAGGCTCAGTCATTGGGTATATTCAAAACAGAAGTCGATAAATTTCTGACTAGTAAGGGCGTCAAGGGATATGGCGATAGGGCCGGTGAATGGAGTTGAGCAGAAGATTAGCCATGATCTCATTGAATGGCGGAGCAGGCGCGAAGAGCCGAATGGCCGACTCCTGCTTCTATTTCTTATTTTCTTAATTTTCACCTGATCAATTGTGTGCCTCACAGGTGACACAGATATCTTAGCACTCAGAATTTGTCATGTCAACGATCCTATTTTTCTGGCAAGTTCACATTTATCTACCAGTAGCATGCAATTTTTTTTACTTGTTAAGGAGAAAACTAGCAATCACCGAGTATGGTTGACAGAATTGCGTGGCAAATAGATTTACTTAAGCAAAAAAAGCCTGATTGTATTTATTAAACAAGCAAATGGCAGGCATCCGCAGCTTCCTGAACTTATTTACAAAGCTAAATGTATGAAAAGAATACATACGCAGCTGCACTAATGCACTTTCTCCATTAGACGCGATATAGTGCAGGGTTTGTTCGCCGTAATATGATGCTCCAGACTTGTCTACATCCGTGCTGGCAATTACCAAAACAGCAGTTCCTGCAGGAAAACAACACCCAATTAGAAATCCCAAGACTACAACAAGTTGCACTTGTATAGCAGCTTTAACATTGTAAAACGTCCCGAGGAGCTTCACAGGAGCACTCTCAAATACTAAGCCACATAAGGAGACATTAAGACAGGTGACCCAAAAACTTGGTCAAAGAGGTAGGTTTTAAGGAGCATCTTAAAGGAGAAGAGAGAGGACGGCAGGCCGAGAGGCTTAGGGAGGGAATTCCAGAGCTTAGGGCCTCGGCTGCTAATGGTGGAGCGTATAAAATCAGGGATACGCAAGCGGCCAGAATTGGAGGAGTGTAGAGATCTCAGAGGGTTGTAGGGCTGGAGGACATTAGAGAGATAGGGAGGGGCGAGACCATGGAGGGAATTGAAAACAAGGATGAGAATTTTCAAATCGCGGCGTTGCCGGACCGGGAGCCAGTGTAGGTCGGCGAGTACGGGGGTGATGGGTGAACAGGACTTGGTGCGAGTTAGGACACGGACAGCAGAGTTTTGGACGAGTTCAAGTTTATGGAGAGTGGAAAATGGGAGACTGGCCAGGAGAGCGTTGGATTGGTCAAGTCTCGAGGTAACAACCGCATGGATGAGGGTTTCAGCAGCAGAAGAGCTGAGGCGGGGCGGAGTCGGGCGATGCTACGGAGATGGAAGTAGGCGGCCTTGGTGATTCAGCAGATGTGTGATCGGAATCTCACCTCAGGATCAAACAGGACGGCATGTTTGTGAACGGTCTGGTCTAGCCTCAGACAATGGCCAGGGAGAGGGATGGAGTCCCTAGGGAACGGTGTTTGTGGCAGGGACCGAAGACAATGGCTTCGGATTTCCCAATATTTCCCAAGGCTAAGGAAGAAATTGAACACTTACAATTTGTTAAAAACTTTACAAAAGAAACCATTTTTTTTTTGCTCTTTTAATCTCTCCCCTCTGCCCAATTTTGGATGTCTCTGCACGGAGGATGCCGACTCATGCTTGGATTTGGGCCACAGATACTGCCCTATGATACTTGACCAAAGCAGCCATTCTTGTTCGAATAATAAGTGTTGGCAGAGTATTCAACAATGGGAGAGGGAGCCGGGGGGGTGCACAGTCATAACTACTAACCCTGACCCTACCCTTGTCTAGTATCCACACACATGCACTTTCTAGCAGGATCGCTGGGTAGCGATTGGAAGCAAGAACTCTGACTGATTTTTCTCTGCCTATTCTGGAATCATCGAGGGAAATGATAGCACTCCTACTACTACGTCCTGGAACCTTGTGCTCTGTGTGGCTCGGTAATATGATGCCTTCACCCAAAAAGCCACTATTGCAGCATTAAGTGTTAGTGCTCATTTGCAGGGGTGTTTTTTTTCCCCCAAACATAAACCCCCAATTTGTGAAGCTGTCTGTCCAGATTAGTAATTGTACACAAAATTGGGATGTGGAGCTGTATTTCGCTGCAACTTGTATTAGTTTCAAATTATTGATATTATTAAAATAGTGACACAGGAAAAAAATGAAATGAAAGCTGTAATTTTAAGGATCTTTTAGACTTAGTGGCCACAAGAGGGCAACGTGCTGGACAACACAGTAACGGGAAGTGGGTTTGTATCCACATGGAAAATTCCCAATCCCAACACGACAATCTGGGAGGGGTGGTGAGTGGAAATAAAGGAGAATGTATCAGAGGGCAAGACAAACTTGCACAGGTCTGTGCATTTACTACTGCTTGGCTCAACCTACAAACAGCTCGTTTGCCCACCCTCTGTTTCATGGACAAAGAAAAATGGTGTAAAAGGAAAAATTTGGAATATTCGGAATGAGACTTGGGGGGCAACGTTCCCGCTAAGTGTGCGGCCGCGCAGCTGCCTGGAGGTCCCACGCACCCAGAGACCAGCTTTTCAAATGGGTCGTTCCGCGCATGCGCGAAATTTTGAATGGGCCGCGCACCCAAAAAGAATTGGGGGAGAACATTGTTTGGGGGGGGGGGGGGGGGGGTGTTAAAGCGAAGCGGACTCTATCAATACTTTCCAAAATCTGCACTTACTCCCTTTTGTAACTTATCCCAGTTACTCAAACCTGCCCCAACGTACTGTTACGTTCAGTAGGACGTTTCTGCATGTGTACTCCTTTAAGGGGAGAGATGACAGGGTGGAGGAATTTTACTCCAAACTTTGTATCCTGTGACATCGAGCTCTCAGACAGGCTATATCATAGTTTAACTTAATCTAACGGGCCTCAACTCCAAACCCGCTGGTTATATGGCCTTTTTGTGCAAGGATGGTAACTTAAAGTGTCCGTCTCATTTCAAGTGAACCATACCTTTCTTATTCCAAAGCATCGTCACTTTGTCAGCCTTAAAAAAACTTTTATTTGCCAAGGCAGAGCTGGGACCATCAAAGTTTGGGTACCGATACAATCGAACAAACGACGGTGCACCCTTAGATCCAGGCACGTAAACTGCAACCTTGTACAAAAAAGAATGTTAGTTCTGGTCAATTTTGAATTTGTATTTCAAAACACGTTCTGCACAGACATCTACCAGCTCATGTACAGACCTCTCCACCTTATTTACAGACAACCTTACTTCACATACAGACGTCAGACCCCAGCGCCTCACGCCCAGACACCACCAACTTTCTTCTTTGGCTTCCTTCTTAACAGTTCTGGAGCATGCTAAACTCAGTGTAATTTTGCCTGCCATTTAAACTCTGACAAGTTTCATGTCTGACTGAAATATAACTAACCTCTATGGACAAGTTTCTCCAGTTCTTTGGTAAACTGCTATGTGAAATGGGTCATGTTGGGTGACTGTATTGGGTGGAGTATGTCAATCACCAAGGGACAAATAGTGCCCTGGACAGCAACCTCCAATTGGTCAATATGAAATGTCACTGACAGAGGCTGTGGAAAATTCTTCCCACACCATACCTCTTACCCAGATAAAGGAGGCAGGCAGTTTGTGAAATAGAGCTGAATGAGGGATATTTCTATTAACTTTTTAAAAATTTTTTAAAAGCTTTGTTTTATAATGTTTAACATAAACGGCAGAATTTTTCTTCCAAATTAAATTTTTTAATAGTTGATAAAAGCCCTAGTCTTGTACAAAGTGAGCATGAATAGAGTTTAGTCATTAAGACGCAGGAAGACATTAGAGTTCTGGAAGCTTTGCAAAGAGGAGCCACGAGGCTGATCCCTAGTGTTAGATGACTAAATGATGAGGAAACATGGAGAAACTGGGGCTTTTCAGTATTGAATGGAGGCAACAAAGAGAGGACCTCAACAGCATGGACCTGTTGGGCCGAATGTCCTGTTTATGTGCTGTAAATCCTAGGTAGTGCTAAGTATGTAAATGTCAACAGTATGGAAAAGGTAAATACAAAACATTACTTCACATTAAATTATGGCAGGAGCACAAGGGGACACAGGTTCAAACAGTCAAAAGGCAAATATTAGACTGACGTTAGGAAGTGCATCACATAGAGAATAACTAACACTTGGAATGAATCCTAGAATAATTTAAGTAACAGTTGCATGCTATGGTGGAACTGGCCAAGGGGGCAGCGGGAGGTGCGGGGGGGGTAGTTTGAGCTGGGGTGAGTCAAACCATCTTCCTCATTTGCAAAAGTCTTGCGATATTGTGAATAGGCTTGTTCTAATGGCCATCTCCCACAGAAGAGAGACATGCAATACAAACATTGTTAAATTGATCCAGGTAATCAGCCAAACTTAAAGGCAACCAGAACTTTAACTGCTATTATATTAGGAAATGGCTTTACCCAACAATCATCTTTTCAAACATACCAGTACAAAACTCACAGCATAACTGGAAGTGACTGGTAAAGTACCTTGCAGGGCTGAGGTCCTGGTGACAGCGCAAAATCGGTCACCTTCTGCAAATGGAGTTTGTTGGCTATTTTATCTGGAGAGGAGGGGTGAATCAACATCAATAAAATTCAACACAGAATACTGTTTTACTAAATTCCTCTATTTATACAAGATTATACATTATTACAAAGAAATTTTGTGTAATAACCTTATAATACATATTATTTCAAATTCTCTGCAGGGATTCTGTACAGAAGAAGAAATGGAATACAGTGGATGATGAGAATTGGTGAGTTATGGGTTATGTCACACAAGTGGGCATTACACAGGTCTTTTACAGGAGTGTAATTTAATCTGAATCTCATCAGATCCCATGAAATGCACCATCGACACAAATTTATGTTTAATTTTAGAATGACCATTCAAAAAAAATTCTAATTTTCTTCCAGCCTCTCCTTAAAAGATGCTGATTCTTGCTGAGATACACAGTTCTCCGGGACCTCTCCCAAATGGCCGTTCTTCATGTGTGATCGTGAGTGTCAACAGGTCTGTCCTCACCGGACATTCACACGTGCACTTTCCAGATGGAATCAGGGAATGGGAATCCTAGCTGCCATTTTGCTTTCCTCCTTCTAGCCCAGGTATGCCGAGGGTAGTCCGACAACTGAGATCAGCCAACTCGATGCAGGCCATTGGATTGAACAAAGGACCTTCTGGTATGTACGGTTTAGTACCACACCACATGATACATTTCCCTATCACAAGGGAACTATGCTCATTTACTCTTTTAGCCGCTCAGACCGTTTTTTGTGGAGGACTGGGTGGTGACTATAGAACCATAGAAATTTACGGCACAGAAGGAGGCCATTCGGCCCATTATGTCTGTGCCGGATGAAAAAGAGCTTTCCAGCCTAATCCCACTTTCCAGTTCTTGGTCCGTAGCCCTGTAGGTTATGGCACTTCAAACGCATAGCCAAGTACTTTTTAAATGTGATGAGGGTTTCTGCCTCTACCACCCTTTCAGGCAATGAGTTCCAGACTCCCACCACCCTCTGGGTGAAGAACGTTCTCCTCAACTCCCCTTTAATCCTTCTAACAATTACTTTAAATCTATGCCCCCTGCTAAGGGAAATAGGTCCTTCCTATCCACTCTATCTAGGCCCCTCCATAATTTTATACACCTCAATTAAATCTCCCCTCAGCCTCCTCTGTTCCAACAAAAACAACCCCAGCCTATCCAATCTTTCCTCATCGCTAAAATTCTCCAGTCCAGGCACCATCCTTGTAAACCTCCTCTGTACCCTCTCTAGTGCAATCACATCTTTCCTGTAATGTGGTGACCAGAACTGTACGCAGTACTCCAGCTGTGGCCTAACTGGTGTTTTATACAGTTCTAGCATAACCTCCCTGCTCTTATATTCTGTGCCTTGGCTAATAAAAGGAAAGTATCCCCCATGCCTTCTTAACCACCTTATCTACCGGTTTTGCTACCTTGGTATGACACAATTTACAACATATCGGAAATTTTGGAAAACAATCTTATTTTTTAAATAATGTGTAGTACCCATTGAACTGCCCAATTTATCACACCATCATTGGAAAAATGTTCTTTTTAAAACACAAATACTATATAAAAAAAAGTGCCATTGGTAGCCCTGACACTGTATTTAACAGTGACATCCCTTTTCCCTATAGACTCGAAATAAACAACAAGTACAAATCATCACAACAGACTAGCACTGTCAGAATATTCAAAACATGGAAATGCCCTTGGGATCTGCAGTCATCTGGTTTGCTTATCAACCTCGTTCGTTATGCAATTTTTCCTTATGCTGCTTAATAAATCTAAAAGCCAAAAATTATTCAAGGAAATGGGTCTTCAACAAGCAACACTTCTAAAAAGCACTTCAAAATGTATCAATAATACTCATTGACTGATTTGTTGCACAATTTAACTGGCTTCTTAGTGATTCGGATGGGATTACATACCAAATGTATTGCCCTCAAAAAACTGCACTTCATTGTTTACATTTCGAGCGCAAATACTTTCATCGTCTGACCAACAAGGGCACCTAAACCCAGAAAAAAAGGCAGTTATTAACACCTGCAACACATAACTAAAACAGCAGAGTTTTCATTTTAAAATTGCTCAGATAGTACAGTGTACTAAGAATTGTTAAACATTTTCTGCACTTTTCCGTAATTCTGCTCTATTAGCTAATCAGCATTTCTTGAAAAACCCTTTTTAATTTGCTTCCTACTGCAGTATGTGGCAGAATTAGGCGTTCTTCTCGAAAGCTATAAAGCCTCAAATCTGTCAGCAGGGGCAATTGTTTTGACCCGAGAAAGTAAATCGTGTTATGTGCATTGAAAACAGTGCCAAGATCAGCTAGTCTCCTCAGAGATGGACGGACATCTATTGAAAATGTTTAGGTTGCTTTCAAGTACGTTGACTTGCAATAGGCATCCCTATGTATTTTGCATCTGAGTTTTGCTGATGACATTTTATTGCCCTCTCATCGACAGCAACTCAATCTTTGGATGCACTGTCTACAGAATGTATATTCGGACAGGTCTTCACTACTTTGAAGTTCCCACTTCAGGCAGCCAACTCCGCAGCAGCTTGTGGGAGGATAGCCATTGTGGCTGGGGCTCCCTGAGTATAGCGTATAAGTGAAGACCCACAAACAGTCCTGTTCTCCTGCACTCGTGCTCTGTTCTGCTCGGCTGGGGGAAAGGCGACCATCCAAAGTTGGCCGAGATGATTGGCCTCCAACAACCATCTTCCTTTGTGCTGGGTATGACTCCAACCAGGGGAGAGTTTTCCCCCCCCCCCGATTCCCATTGACTTCAGTTTTACTAGGGCTCCTTGATGCCACACTCGGTCAAATGCTGCCTTGATGTCGAGGGCAGTCACTCTCACCTCATCTCTGGAATTCAGCTCCTTGGTCCATGTTTGGACCAAGGCTGTAATGAGGTCTGGAGCCAAGTGGTCCTGGCGGAACCCAAACTGAGCATCGGTGAGCAGGTTATTGGGGAGTAAGTGCCACTTAATAGCACTGTTGACGACACCTTCCATCACTTTGCTGATGATTGAGAATGGAGTGATGGGGCAGTGATTGGCCGGAGTGGATCTGTCCTGCTTTTTGTTGTCGGGACATAACTGGGCAATTTTCCACTTTGTCGGGTAGATGCCAGTGTTGTAGCTGTACTGAAACAGCTTGGCTAGAGACGCGGCTAGTTCTGGAGCACAAGTCGTCAGCACTACAGCCGGGATGTTGCCTGGGGCGATAGTCAACAGCTCCATTATCGTTGGATCATGCGACTACCAGGATGGGAGAAGGCGAACTAGATGGACCTTGGTCTTTCTTCACCTAGCAATTCCTATGTTCTGAAACATGCAGATCTTAAAGCCATCTCAGGTGAATCTGACTGCTCCTGAATGCTGCGTTGTCTTTACTGGAGCTCTTGCCCCGAGCAGTTCAGCTGCCATAAGGAGGCAAATTTGCAATGCTGGTACAGATTTCTTTTGTTGGTATTTTGCTTAGAATATTTACTATGTAACTTCTTAAAGTTGATATTGGGGATTAACCTCCCTTGGTTATATAAACATCCTTTCCAACTGCACACTATGATTGAAGAAAGCACAATCAAGTTCAAAGTCCCCTGATATCATTTGAGTACCGTGCAAATTGAAAACAATCCCTGTCATGTGAACATAATAAAGTAGACACTGTAAATTACTATATGTTTTCAAAAACACATTTCTCATATTTACCAGCCTTGCATTTTCTTTTGGAAGAATGACTTGAGACATTGTCCAGTATTAAGATCCCAAATCTGCAGGTTTGGCTCCCCGTGCGCATTATTTTTGGTTGCTAAAGACAAGAAAAGCATTATGGAACACTGAACTTTAAAAACTCGAGGTGTAAAGGCACATTGCTATTTTTGATGGCTACATTACACCATACTTCTCCCCATAGCCACCGCTCACCGAAAACCTGCAAAAAGTCAATAAAATATAAAAATATCAAGGGGGGAAAAATTCAGTATCGCCCCGTTTGGGGCGCCGTTATCGGCCGTGCGCAAAGTTTAGCGCCTGGCGCTAATTATCGCCTCCGACGGCAAACGTGGCTTTTATCGCCCCTGGAGGTGATTGGAGCGCTAAATCAGGCGCTTCACACCTGTCTTAAGGCGCAAAGTCCAAGGAGCGAGGCGTTACCTCAGAGCGCTGGCGAAGCAAGGAAGGGCAAATCAAAATGAACCTGCAAAGTGCTGCTCAGTACCCAAAACTCCTTCACACAGCGTTGAATCTCTCCAGAAGTCGCTCTCTCTCTCTCTCTCTCTGAATGCGTGGTGCACAAATGTCACCAACAAAAAAAGGCAGGAAGCGGTCGCCTTTAAATAGTGCTCCCCCAATCCCTTTCTGACTGCAAAACGCTCCCCTCAACCTGTCATTGCTAGCGGCAGGCGGTAAGGCAGGGGGCGCCACTCAATATCCGGTCCGGGGCGTTGCGCACTCGACTGACGTCACGATCTATCGGCGCAGGAGATCGTGGCGGTAGTGTTTAGCGCCGCCGCAAAATGTCTAGTTAATTTCACGAACGGCGCAAACATCACCGCGCACGGGCGCTAGTTGCTTTGCGCCCCATTAGTGCCCTCCTAAGGCGCAAACAACTGAATTTTTCCCCCAAAGCATTTTCAAAAAAATGTTTTTGTGTGCGCGCCAATTTTCTTCCCTTCCGTTTTATCTTGAAGGCATTGATTCCTTGCTGGGGAGGTTACAGTTCCAGTACTGCGGCCATTAAACACGTGTGCACCTTGGCAGCGAGTGTTAGTCGGGTTACTGGCTACAGGGGCGTCACAATCGAGCCCGACACTGTTCTCACCCAACGTTTGCACTCATGCATCCCTGGATAGTGATGAGAGCAGGAACCGCAGCCAGATTTTCCCTCCCTAACACAGGGAGACCAACTGAAGCATTCAGCTAACTTAGAATACGCCTGGGATCTTCTTGCTCAGAGCAACTCAGCTTCTCTGAGCCATGGAGGTTGAGGGGTGCGGTGCGAGTACCAGTACTGTGCTTTTAAAGCTGCAGTCATCCCATATATACATGTGAGCAGGCATTTACAAGTTTTTTTTTTGACTTGTGAAGTCCCCTTTAATCTCAATCAATGCATCTGTTGCAAGTATATGAAGACTATTCGTATTTTTTTTATATAGCAAAGACAAATTGTTGTATAATCCACGTCAGGAAAGCAAGCAAAGCCTCTGATGCTTGAATGGATTCTTTTCAATAAATTGATTGTAACTGCAATGAAAACCAGCTGTAAAAACACATGTATAAATCACGCCTTTCGGCATATTTTTACTTTCTTTAGCTGTCAGAAGTTACATGCCGATGGGGATTTGTGGTGTTTTGACTGCACAATTACATGGCATTAACAGCCCAGAAACTGGTTATTTGGCCCAGCTGGTCTATGCCGGTGTTTATGCTCCAGACGAGCCTCCTCCCACCCCTCTTCATCTAATCCCATCAACATAGCCTTCTGTTCCTTTCTCCTTCCTGTGGTTATCTAGCTTCCCCTTAAATGCATCTATGCTATTCACCTCAACTACTCCTTGTGGTAGCGAGTTCCATGTTCTTAACATTCTTTGGGTAAAGAAGTTTCTCCTGTATTGCCTATTGGGTTTATTAGTGACTATCTTATATTTATGGCCCCTAGTTTTGGGCTCCCCCATAAGTGAAATCATCTCTACGTTTATCCTATCAAATTCCTTCATACTTTTAAAGACCTCTATTAGATCACCCCTCAGCCTTCTCTTTTCTAGAGAAAAGAGCCCCGGCCTTTTCAGTCTTTCCTGCGAAGTATAACCTCTCAGTTCTGGTATCATCCATGTAAATCGTTATTGCACCTTCTCCAGTGCCTCTGAGAAATTAAGGAGCAATTTATACATTCATAAAGGTTGTATAACTGATTTTATATCAACTTAAATCATTTTAATTTCATTTTCTGCAGAGTTCAGGTAGAATATGCTCTAACAAAATACCAGCACTGCAATCGTGTTACCCTGGTAAACGCTCAGCAATGCCTACAGTTGTAAAGCCGTGGCAATACGTTCCAATGTTTAACTGTTTGCACACTGTAAATATTTTACTGTGTTGTTATGGTAGGCACTGTACAATGGTAAAGCGTACTGTTTTCCTGGGTAATACTTATACTCGAAAATGTAAATTGTTATATCAACTATTAATAAGCTTTTTTATGCCACCACGGAGAATAATACTGAATAAATGAATAACAGAATAATCTATAAATAGTTAAAAGCTATACACGACCCACAGAATGGTCCTCAATATTTATTTAACCTGTCTCCCTTCCACGTGTAACTTGAAGTACAATACAACTGGTCACGAGGAATAATTAGTGGAAATCCACAGGCTTGGAGTTTTAAGTGAAATAAGTGGGATTTCCATGGTTTTAATCAAAGCTCTGTGCTTAAGAGTTCTTCACAAAATCCATTACAATCTATGCAATGATGGAAAAATAACTATCTTCAAGACCCGGTTACTTTTCACATTGTATCAGCAAAATTAAAATGGTCACAGAGCAACAATTTGCTAATAGCAAAATGCCACATTGTTATTTATTTACACAATAGACTCATTGCATCCACTCCTACTTTAATTGGTTATTTCCCAGGGCCTGTAGATTGTGAATGGCCTTACCCTTTCCCCCAAGTTTGATGTCACCCGACTGTTACTTCCTAATTCACTTAGTCTCATAGAATCATAGAATGTTACAGCACAGGAGGCGGCCATTTGGCCCATCGTGCCTGTGCCGGCTCTTTGGAAGAGCTCGCCAATTAGTTCCACTCCCCCGTCCTTTCCCCCATAGCCCTGAAAATGTTCTCCCCTTCAAGTGTTTATCCAATTCCCTTTGGAAAGTCACCATTGAATCTGCTTCCACCGCCCCCTTTCAGGCAGCGCATTCTAGATCGTCATAACTCGCTGCGTAAAAAAAATTCTTATCTCACCTCTGGTTCTTTTGCCAATCGCCTTTAATTTGTGTCCTCTTGTTACCGACCTTTTTGCCACTGGAAACAGTTTCTCCTTACTTACTGTATCAAAACCCTTCATGGTTTTGAACACCTCGATCAAATCTCCCCTTACCAAAACCGCTCTCATCAAAGTCGCAAATGACATCCTGTGTAACTGTGACAAAGGTAAACTATCCCTGCTTGTCCTTCTCGACCTGTCTGCAGCCTTTGACATGGTTGACCACTCCATCCTCCTCCAACGCCTCTCCACCATCGTCCAGCTGGGTGGGACTGCACTCGCCTGGTTCCATTTTTATTTATCTAATCGCTGCCAGAGAATCACCTGCAATGGCTTCTCATCCCGCTCCCACATCGTTACCTCTGGTGTCCCCCCCAAGGATCTATCCTTGGCCCCCTTCCTATTTCTCATCTACATGTTGCCCTTTAGCGACATCATCCAAAAGCACAGCGTCAGTTTCCACATGTAAGCCGACGACACCCAGCTTTATCTTGCCACCACTTCTCTCGACCCCTCCACGGTCTCTAAATTGTCAGACTGCTTGTCCAACATCCAGCACAGGATGAGCAGAAACATCCTCCAGCCATTGTCTCCGGTCCCCGCCACCGACTCCATCCCTCTCCCTAGCATCTGTCTGCAGCTGAACCAGACTGTTCACAACCTAGGTGTCATATTTGACCCTGAAATGAGCTTCCGACCACATATCCGCGCCATCACTAAGACCATCTATTTCCACCTCCGTAACATCGCCCAACTCTGTCCCGCCTTGGCTCATCTGCTGCTCAAACTCTCATCTATGCCTTTGCTACCTCTAGACTTGACCTTTCCAACACACTCCTGACTGGCCTCCCACATTCTACCCTACATAAACCTGAGGTCATCCAAAACTTGGCTGCCCATGTCCTAACTCACACCAAGCCCCATTCACTCATCACCAAGGCTACGCAGTTCGCGGGACCTCCCGCACAGCCGGTGTTTTGAATGGACCGCGCACCGCCAAAAAAATAAGAGGGAACATTGCCCATCACCCCTGTGCTCGCTGACCTACATTGGTTAAGCAACACCTCGATTTTAAAATTCTCATCCTTGTTTTCAAATCCCTCCATGGCCTCACACCTCCCTATCTCTGTAATCTCTTCCAGCTCCACAACGCTCGGATATATCTGCGCTCCTCAAATTCTGCCCTCTTGAACATCCCTGATTTTAATCGCTCAACCATTGGTGGCCGTGCCTTCAGCTGCCTAGGCCCTAAGCTCTGGAATTCCCCCCCTAAACCGCTTCGCCTCTCTACCTCTTTTCTCCTTTAAGACGGTCCTTAAAACCTACCTGTTATCTGCCCCAATACCTCCTCGAGTGGCTCGGTGTCAAATTTTGCTTTATAATGCTCCTGTGAAGTACTTTGGGACGTTTTACTGCATTAAAGGTGCTATGTAAACACAAGTTGTTGTTGTTAACCTCCTCTTCTCAAAGGAAAACAATCCCAGCTCCCCCGGTATCTCCACATCCCTGGTGCCACTGTAGTAAACTGGATGCATTTCTGGAGACAGAAAGGATTGGGGTGTATGGCGAGGATTGGGGTGTATGGCGAGGATTGGGGTGTATGGCGAGGATTGGGGTGTATGGCGAGAAGGTGGGGTCAACCCGCCGAAAAAAAGGGAGAGCCTTATTAGGGCCCCAATTGCCTTTCGCTGGTCCTGAAATTTAATTGATTCATAAATAAGCAAAACAAGATCAATGGGCCTCTTTTTAACGATGGTTATAGGACTAGACAGACTAGATGCAGGAAGGCTGTTCCTGATGGCGGGGGAGTCCAGAACCAGGGGTCACAGTCTAAGGATAAGGGGTAAGCCATTTAGGACAGAGATGAAGAGGAATTTCTTCACCCAGAGTGGTGAACCTGTGGAATTCTCTGCCACAGAAGGCAGTTGAGGTTAATTCATTAAATATATTCAAGAAGGAGTTAGATATATTTCTTAAGGCTAAAGGGATCAAGGGATATGGGGAGAAGGCAGGGACAGGGTACTGAGTTTGGATGATCAGCCCTGATCTCATTGAATGGCAGACTTTTAACAGGCTGACTAAAATTTAAATCCCTCAACTTACATATACTCAGGATTCCTTGTAAGGGCAGAGGGGGAAGAGCAAAACTGGAGGGGGATAAATTTATTTGTCTACCAATCAATGGACACCTTTCAGAAGCAGTGACCCCATCTGTGGATGGTCCTCCTGCCAGTGTGGACACCAGTAATGAGGCCAAAGCCAAGTGCAGGCCCAACTTGGGCAGGGCAAAATGGTACATGATATATGAATAAACAGACAGCATTCAGTAATAATTACCCATTATGATTATACAGCCACACTAGCAACAGACCAATTTCACAGTGCGAGAGAGCCTGGGATAGGCCGACCCTTAATAGCATTCGGTAACTCTCTCACTGAACGACTCGTCAGAAGCTAAAGCCTAATCAAGCACGCTGGCGGGAGGGTAATAATGGAGGCAGAAATGGGGTGAGGGAAAAGTCAATAAGCAAGAGAGAGGATTATCAAAGGCATTCAGCAACCACAAAGAAATTACATTACGCCAAAGAATTGTGCAGGATAGAGGGAGGGGATCGCAGATTAAAATGCTGGTATTAATGAATTAATGCCCATATTAATTGTTATGCAAATTATCATAGCCTTTGGGGGAGGAATCCTATTTTAATATTCTTTGCCTGTATCTGATGCTGCTAGCATCTTCCTATGTTTAGATGGGTGCACTATGACAAGATAGGCTTGGATGAGAAAGGCGATGTCATCCCTCTAAGCTCATCCACCCAGAAAGAACTTAGAATTCCGCCCCCCCAACCCCATCACAGCATGTTTCTTAAATGCCTCCACTATCCCACTTAGAATTCATTCCACATTCAACAATGATTGATGATTTAGGAATGCCCAATCCAATACCATTCACGTTATAGGCATACTATATAATTTCCATCTAAAGCGACAAGCATTAAATAACAGGAATAAAATTGCACAAATCCAACAAAGCAAATTTAAAAATAACTAAAAATAATCATCTTGCTGCAAACAATGCTATTCCCATAAAATATCAAAGCTGAAAGCTTTCCCAGCACTAAAGTAAATAATTGCAATTAATGTTTAATTTTCCATTAAATGACCTTGGAAAACGCTCAGGGACACTGGATTGCACAATAAGATACCGTCTGCCCTGCACACATAATAAAATTGGCTGCCACTTTGCCATATACGTTTAATTCGACGAGATATTGTAAACGTTACTAATTAATTTCTGCGGGTTTGCATGCTTAAAAATATTTGCTACATGGTGATTCGGGTGTGGAGATGTTTTCACACTTCATGTTACAGAAAGTCAAGACAGCTGTTTTAAACTCATGTTTTTAATCGATGTTCTCTCTTTTTTTCCAAGGCACCGACTCCCTTGGTGGAGTGTAGTTCCTCAGGTGCCATATACCCGACAGTACCTTACCCAACTGGCGATTAATCATTTGTAAGCCTCGACAGTGACTGCCGGCAGATTCTTCAACTGCAGGCAGCATCCCAACTGAGCCCAATCTTGTCCTGAACTTTGTGGCCTTGGGAGGGTGGGAATGGGCTGATTTTAAGCACTGCTGTCACATTGCTGGATAAATCGTAAATCAGAACACCTGTTCGTGTCAGCCAACTTGAGACGTGCGCAAATTAACTGGAACATGAGTTTAAACTTTATATGTGCTGCCCAAGGCTCCATGGTTCGCACTTATGTGGCCCTGTGGCCTAGGGTGCTTGTTCTCTGACTGCCCACCCTCACTTGGAGTCATAGAGTTATAACGGCACAGAAGGAGGCCATTTGGCCCATCGAGTCTGTGCCAGCTCTCTGCAGAGCAATCCAGTCAGTCCCATTCCCCCGCTCTATCCCCATAGCCCTGCAAGTTTATTTCCCTCAAGTGCCTATCCAGTCTCCCCTTGAAAACATTGAGTGTCTCCGCTTCCACCACTTCCGTCGGCAGCGAGTTCCAGGTCCTCACCACTCGCTGCGTAAAAACGTTTTCACTCACATCCCCCCCTGTATCTCTTGCCCAAAACCTTAAATCTGTGTCCCCTAGTCCTTGTACCATCAACTAGTGGGAACAGCCTTTCCCCGTCTAGCCTATCCAAACCCGTTATAATCTTGTACACCTCTATCAAATCACCCCTCAACCTCCTTTGTTCTAATGAAAACAAATCCAGCTTCTCCAACTTGTCCTTGTAGCTAAGATGCCCTATCCCTGGAACCATTCTAGTAAATCTCCTCTGCACCCTCTCAAGGGCCTTCACATCCTTCCTAAAGTGTGGTGACCAGAACTGGACGCCATACTCCAGTTGTGACCTAACCAGCGCTTTATAAAGATTCAGCATAACTTCTCTACTTTTGTACTCAATACCTCTATTTATGAAACCCAAGATCCCGTATGGAGGAAGCACCTGGCTTGTTACTTCCTCCACAACAGAGAGTTGTGGTGAATAACTGTTTTTCGGAATGGGGGGAGGGATACAGTGGCGTTCCCCAAGGCTCAGTACTAGGACAACTGTTATTTTTGATATACATTAATGACTTGGACTGGAGAGTAGAGGGCACAATTTTGAAATTTGCAAATGACATGAAACTTGAAAGTGTAGTAAACAGTGAGGAGGATAGTGATAGACTTCAAGAGGACATAGGCAGGCTGGTGGAATGGGCGGACACATGGCAGATGAAATTCAACACAGAAAAGTGTGAGGTGATACATTTTGGTAGGAAGAACGAGGAGAAACAATACATGCTAAATGGTACAATTTTAAAGGGGGTGCAAGAAGAGAAACCCATGAGGGTGTTTGTGCACAAATCTTTGAAGGCGGCAGGACAGGTTAACAAAGCAGTTAATAAAGCATATGGGATCCTGGGCTTTATAAACAGAGGCATAGAGTACAAAAGTTATGCTAAACCTATTTAAAACACTAGTTTGGCCCCAGCTGGAGTACTGTGTCCAATTCTGGGCACCGCCCTTTAGGAAGGACGTGAAGGCTTTGGAGAGGGTACAGGAGAGATTTAGCAGAATGGTTCCCGGGATGAGAGATTACAGTTACATGGGGACACTGGAGAAGCTGGGGTTGTTCTCCTTAGAGCAGAGAAGGCTAAGAGGAGATTTGATAGAGGTGTTCAAAATCATGAAGGGTTTAGATGGAGTAAATAAAGAGAAACTGTTTCCAAGGGCTGAAGGGTCGATAGCCAGAGGACACAGATTTAAGGTGATTGGCAAAAGAACCAGGTGTCATGAGGAAAATCTTTTCACGCAGCGAGTGGTTCGGATTTGGAATGCGCTGCCTGATAAGGCGGTGGATACAGATTCAATAGTCGCCTTCAAAAGGGAATTGGATAAATAATGAAAGGAGAAACAATTGCGGGGATATGGGAAAGAGCGGGGGGAGTGGGACTAACTGGATTGCTCTTCGAAAGAGCCGGCGCAGGCTCAATGGGCCGAATGGCCTCCTTCTGTGCCGCACTGGTCTAGATCAGGCACTCACCCCGTGGCCAGGCACATTCTACTACTCTGGCGGGGGCATGACAGCATCTAAACAAAATAAAAACTCCTGATTTTGCATTTTCCCCCCAACCAAAGGACAAATTATTAGGCAAACAGCATCCCACCCCATCTCCCCTCCAAGCAGTCACGCGAACTGTCTAGCTGGTATAATTGCAAGAAAAGAAGTGCCGAACACGGGCTTACGGTAAATTGAATTACTCACTAATATAAGGTTGCCATGTCACCAAGATGTTGCTCTGAGGAGAAAATGCCAGCAAAGCCACTTTAGGCAGGTCAAGAGAGTGCAATAACCGTCCGTCTAGGGTACCCAGGATATTTACGCTGGAGAAAAAAAAGAGGAGAAACTATTCAAACAAAGGCTTATCACAACTGGTTACAGAATGAACAATCAATATAACATGGTATTGAAAGAAGAAAAGGCTTAGATAACTGGATGGGTAGGCATTTACGGCATGTTGAAATATATAAATAAAAATAGTAACACAGGCATGTATGCTTATTTATCTAGTGTTATCTTGTCTGCCAGCACGCTGTCTTCTCATGCTCATTCATATAGCAACACGCCACCTTAAAACACGGCGCCATGATAAAGCCGTACAACCCCCACAAACAAACTTTTACACAGCGTAAAGTTCAACAGTAATCTGAATTTTTTAATCTGATGGGAACATGGTTAAAGGAGGAAGCTTAAAGTACACGTGACGGATTTTACAGATGGAAGGTTTTGTGACGTGAGAATGAAGGTCGCTACTGACTTTTCCCCATTGCACCAAGCGAACAAGGAACCATCCTTGCTGAAAGTGAGGCCTTTGCAGTTTTTCCTGTCATCTCTGCAAAATACAAAAAAAGGGAAAGAACACAATTACTAGGAGAATTCAAACTAAGACAAATTTAAAAAGTTCTTCCAGGCTCCTCCTCCAGAAAAACAACTTTGCTCAAGTATTTAAAAAAACTGAAAATCAAATGAACTAGAACCAATGTTCCGGCTAATTTTTTTTTGGGTGCGCGGCCCCTTTAAGGGGCTGCAGGGCCCATTCAAATTATCGTGCATGCACGGTTTCTTTCCATTATAAAGCTGTTGATTGGCCTCCAGATCGCTGCGCGGCCACGCAGCTTAATGGGAAAACTGACTACAATCCATATGGGGAGGTGTGATTTGCTGCAGGTGAGAAGATAAACGATCGATATGATTGGTTCTTCGAACTTATGCAATTTAATTCTGGCTTTCTCATGATTAAAAATGTATTCTCAGTTTTTGTGTGGGGTGGGGCTTCCCACAGTGTCCCATCATTTTCTGGCTGAGAGGGCAGAAAGACTCCTAGAGCCTCTGTCATCGCCATACTATAACTGGGCCCAAGAGATGGCAGAGAGTGGTGCAGAGCAACTCAACCGTTGAATCTTCCTTGCTTAGAGAGAGACACCTGGCTTAGTATAGGAATAGGAGGATAGAACAGATGAATGCGTGGCTAAAGGGATGGTGCAGGAGGGAGGGCTTTAGTTTCCTGGATCACTGGGTCTGCTTCTGGGAAAGGTGGGACTTGTACAAGTCGGACGGTTTACACCTGAACCAGAGGGGAACCAATATCCTTGCGGGGAGGTTTGCTAGCACTGCTGGGGGGGGTTTAAACTAATTCGGCAGGGGGATGGGGTACAGAGTGGAGCTATAGTAGGGGGTGATGTACAGCCAAATAAGGAGGAAAAAACAAGTCAGCAGGGAAGGCAGAGCAAAGATGTGAAGGCAAAAGGGAATATGGCAGGGCTGGAAGGCATTTATTTTAATGCAAGGAGTCTTGCAAATAAGGTGGATGAACTGAAGTTGTTGTTGAACACATGGGAGTACGATATTGTTGCTATCACGGAGACATGGTTGAGGGAGGGTCAGGACTGGCAGCTAAATATTCCAGGGTATAGAATCTTCAGGCGAGACAGAGGGGGGTGTAAAAGGGGAGGGGGTGTTGCAATATTAATTAAGGAGTCTATTACTGCTGTAAGGAGGGATGATATATTAGCGGGTTCCTCTAATGAGGCCATATGGGTAGAACTTAAAAACAAAAAGGGGTCAAGCACCTTGCTGGGAGTGTACTATAGGCCCCAAAACAGTCAGGGGGAGATAGAGGAACAGATATGCAGGCAGATATCAGAAAAGTGTGAAAATAATACGGTAGTAATAGTGGGGGATTTCAACTTCCCCAATATAAATTGGGATAGTCAGAGTGTGAAAGGCTTGGAGGGAGCAGAATTCTTAAAGTGCATCCAGGAAAGCTTTTTGAGCCAACATGTAGAAAGTCCTACAAGAGAGGGGGCGGTACTGGACCTAATTCTAGGGAATGTAGCCGGGCAGGTGGTGGAAGTGTCTGTAGGAGAGCATTTTGGCGATAGTGACCACAATTCGGTGAGATTTAAGGTGGTCATGGAAAAAGACAAAGACGGCCCGGAAATCAGGGTTCTAAATTGGGGGAAGGCCGATTTTAATAAGATAAGACAGGATCTGGCAAAAGTGGACTGGGAGCAGCTACTTATAGGAAAATCCACATCAAAACAGTGGGAGGCTTTCAGAAGGGAAATAGAGAGAGTACAACACCAACATGTTCCTGTAAAGGTCAAGGGTGGGACCAACAAGCAAAGGGAACCTTGGATGACAAAGGATATACAAAAATGCATTAGGAAAAAAAGGGGGGCTTTTGGCAGTTACAAAAGACAAAAGACGGTGGAAGCCCTAGAGGAGTATAGGAGGTGCAGGGGCATACTTAAAAAGGAAATTAGGAGGGCGAGGAGGGGCCATGAAATAACACTGGCGAGCAAAATAAAGGAAAATCCTAAGATGTTTTATAAGTATATTAAGGGCAAGAGGATAACCAGGGAAAGGGTAGGGCCCATTAGGGACCAAAGTGGCAAGCTGTGTGTAGAGCCAGATGAAGTAGGTGGGGTTTTAAATGAATTTTTTGCCTCAGTGTTCACTATGGAGAAAGACGATGTAGATATAGAAGTCGGGCAAGGGGACTGTGACATACTTGAACATATTAGCATCGAGAGGGAGGAGGTACTAGCGGTTTTAGCAGGCCAAAAAGTGGATAAATCCCCAGGCCCGGACGAGATGTATCCCAGGCTGTTGTGTGAGGCAAAGGAGGAGATTGCAGGGGCTCTGACACAAATTTTCAGAACCTCTCTGGCCACAGGGGATGTACCAGAGGACTGGAGAACAGCTAATGTAGTACCATTATTCAAGAAGGGTAGCAGGGATAAACCAGGGAATTACAGGCCAGTGAGCCTAACATCTGTGGTAGGGAAATTATTGGAAAAAATTCTGAGGGACAAAATTAGTCTCCACTTGGAGAGGCAAGGATTAATCGGGGATAGTCAGCATGGCTTTGTCAAGGGTAAATCATGTCTGACCAATCTGATTGAATTTTTCGAGGGGGTGACTAGGTGTGTGGATGAGGGAAATGCTGTGGATGTGGTTTACATGGACTTCAGTAAAGCTTTTGACAAGGTCCCGCATAGGAGACTGGTCAAGAAGGTAAGAGCCCATGGGATCCAGGGGGCCTTGGCGCGTTGGATCCTAAACTGGCTGAGTGGCAGGAGGCAGAGGGTGATGGTCGAAGGTTGCTTTTGTGACTGGAAGCCTGTGTCCAGTGGGGTACCTCAGGGATCGGTGCTGGGTCCCTTGCTGTTTGTGATCTACATTAATGATTTGGATGAGAATGTAAAGGGTATGATCAGTAAGTTCGCGGATGACACGAAAATTGGTGGGGTGGTAAATTGCGAGGAGGAAAGCCTCAGGCTACAGGACAATATTAACGGGTTGGTCAGATGGGCGGAAAAGTGGCAAATGGAATTTAACCCGGAAAAGTGCGAGGTGATGCATTTTGGACGGACAAATAAGGCAAGGGAATACACAATGAGTGGTAGGACCCTAGGAAGTACAGAGGGTCAGAGGGACCTTGGTGTACATGTACATAATTCCCTGAAGGCAGCGGAACAGGTAGATAAGGTGGTTAAAAAGGCTTATGGGATACTTGCCTTCATTAGCAGAGGCATAGAATATAAGAGCAGGGAGGTTATGATGGAGCTGTACAAAACGCTGGTGAGGCCACAGCTGGAGTACTGTGTGCAGTTCTGGTCGCCTCACTATAGGAAGGATGTGATTGCTTTGGAGAGGGTGCAGAGAAGATTCACCAGGATGTTACCTGGGATGGAGCGCCTCAGCTATGAAGAGAGACTGGACAGGCTGGGGTTGTTTTCCTTGGAGCTAAGAAGGCTGAGGGGGGACCTGATTGAGGTGTACAAAATGATGAGGGGCATAGATAGGGTAGATAAAGAGGAACTTTTCCCCTTAGTAGGGGGGTCAATAACAAGGGGGCACAGATTCAGGGTAAGGGGCAGGAGATTTAGGGGGGATTTGAGGAGGAACTTTTTCACCCAGAGGGTGGTTGGAAGCTGGAACTCACTGCCTGAAAGGGTGGTAGAGGCAGGAACCCTCACAACATTCAAGAAGCATTTGGATGAGCACTTGAAATGCCATTGCATACAAGGCTATGGACCAAATGCTGGAAAATGGGATTAGACTGGACAGGGAGGGATGGGCGGCGCAGACATGATGGGCCGAAGGGCCTCTTTCTGTGCTGTAAAACTCTATGACTCTATGACTCTTCTGCTCTTGGCACTCACCCCTGTCCCTATCGTTATTGGGAATTCGTGGCTTGGGACTGCAATCATAATTCCCCATATCCTATCATTTCATGGTAAAGCATGGTGGTACACCAACATACTTCGCTTGTTTTGGGAGTCTCGTATCGGGCATGCGGACGATGTGGCCCGTCCATCGGAGCTGATCGAGCGTGGTCAAAGCTTCGATGCTGGGTATGTTGGTCTGAGCGAGAACACTGACGTTGGTGCACCTATCCTGCCAATGGATTTGCAGGATCTTGTGGAGGCAGCGTTGGTGGTACCTCGCCAGTGCTCTGAGGTGCCTGCTGTACATGGTCCATGTCTCTGAGGCATACAGCAGGGTGGGTATCACTGCTGCCCTGTAGACCATGAGCTTGGTTCTGGGTTTGAGGTCCTGGTCTTCAAACACGCTCTTCCTCAGGCGACCGAAGGCTGCACTGGCACACTGAAGGCGGTGTTGGACTTCGTCATCGACGTCTGCCCTTGTTGACAGTAGGCTCCTGAGGTATGGAAAGTGGTCCACGTTGTCCAAGGCCTCATCATGGATTTTGATAACCGGGGGGGGGAGGTTGGTAGAGGACCTTTGTCTTACGGATGTTTAGTGTAAGGCCCATGCTCTCAAACGCTTTGGTGAAGGTGTTTACGATGGTTTGGAGTTCGACCTCAAGAGTGTACGCAGATGCAAGCGTCGTCTGCATACTGTAATTCGATGACAGAGGATGGGATGACCTTGGATCTGGACTAGAGGCAACGGAGCTTGAACAGTTTCCTGTTTGTTCTGTAGATTAGCTCCACTCCAGCGGGGAGCTTACTGAGGGCGAGAGCTCCGACATGGCAAGAGAGCTCCAGGTGGGCAGAGGAAACGCTTCAAGGACACCCTCAAAGCCCCCTTGAAAAACATCCCCACCGACACCTGGGAATCCCTGGCTCAAGACCGCACAAAGTGGACGAGAAGCATCCGTGAAGGCGCCGAACTCCTCGAGTCTCTTCGCCAGGAGCAAGCGGAAGCCAAGCGCAAACAGCGGAAGGAGCGCACGTCAACCCAAGCACCCCAGCCTCCCGCCCCTTCAACCACCGTCTGCCCCACCTGTGACAGAGACTGTAGGTCCCGCATTGGGCTCATCAGTCACCTGAGAACTCATTTTTAGTGTGGAAGCAAGTCATCCTCGGTTCCGAGGGACTGCCGAAGACAGAGACCAACATACTGTACCACCGGGCAAAAGTTTCTACTTTAAAAGTGGTTTTTCTTGCTATAATTTCCATCTAAATGTTGTGCCACATTCAATAAAAGATTCACAAGTATAATAATAAAGTTACATAAAATACCTTGTGAAAGAGGTGTTTTCTGTATAAGTAGGAGGGCCATTGAGCATATAGATTCCTTCAGAGCCTCGAACTGTAATACACAATCGGAAAGATCCACTGTAAAAATATTTCACACGCCTTTCGCAATATTACGGTTCAACAATACCAAATGGTGAAACTGGCATTGAATGCGACTTCAAGCCTAGTGATAACATATGTTTGGTCAGAAGATCAACCATTGGCGGCCGTGCCTTCAGCTGCCAAGGCCCTAAGCTCTGGAATTCCCTCCCTAAACCTCTCCGCCTTGCTATACCTCTCTTTCCTCCTTTAAGACGCTCCTTAAAACCTACCTCTTTGACCAAGCTTTTGGTCATCTGTCCTAATATCTCCTTTTGTGGCTCGGTGTCAAATTCTGTTTGGTAACGCTCCCGTGGAGCGCCTTGGGCCGTTTTACTACGTTAAAGGCCGCTGTATAAATACAGAAAACGCGGGAAACACTCAGCAGGTCAGGCAGCATCATGGCGAGAGAAAGAGTTAACGTTTCAGGTCGATGACCCTTCGTCAGAACTGGAAAACGTTGGAGATGGAACAGGTTTTTAAGCAAGTGTGTGGCGGGGAAAGGGAGGAGGGGAGGAAAGAACAAAGGGAAGGTCTGTGATAGGCTGGAAGGCAGGAGAGATTAAAAGACCAAAGGGGTGAAGGTGCAAAGCAAAAAGAGATGGTAATGGGACAAGATACAAAAGCTGACTCTAGATGCTTTCCAGCATCTGCAGTATTTTGCTATTGTATTACTGTATAAATGCAAGTTGTTGTTGTTGTTACAAGCCGGGGGCTGTGTAACATTTATCAATGTTAGGCTCATTTACTGGGAGATTCAGGACAGCACCATGTCATTCCAGCCAGTGAAATGTGTTTATTTCACCTTTTTCGCTTCAGAATATTGCAACGACGTATTGCACTTTATCAGCTGGTTTCAAAACAAAAATAAAGGCAGGTTGGTGTTTTTAAACATAGAAACATAGAAGATAGGAGCAGGAGTAGGCCATTCGGCCCCTCGAGCCTGCTCCGCCATTTAATGAGATCATGGCTGATCATCCAAATTCAGTACCCTGTCCCTGCCTTCTCTCCATATCCCTTGATCCCTTTAGCCTTAAGAAATATATCCAACTCCTTCTTGAATATATTTAATGAATTGGCCTCAACTGTCTTCTGTGGTAGAGAATTCCACAGGTTCACCACTCTCTGGGTGAAGAAATTCCTCCTCATCTGAGTCCTAAATGGCTTACCCCTTATCTTTAGACTGTGGCCCCTGGTTCTGGACCCCCCGGCCATCAGGAACATCCTTCCTGCATCTAGTCTGTCTAGTCCTGTTAGAATTTTATAAGTTTCAATGAGATCCCCTCTCATTCTTCTAAACTCCAGTGAGTATAAGCCCAATCGACCCAATCTCTCCTTATACGTCATTCCTGCCATCCCAGGTATCAGTCTGGTGAATCTTCGCTGCAGTCCCTCCATGGCAAGAACATCCTTCCTCTGATAAGGCGACCAAAACTGCACACAATACTCAAGGTGTGGTCTCACCAAGGCCCTGTACAACTGCAGCAAGACATCCTTGCTCCTGTACTCGAATCCTCTTGCTATGAAGACGGCACTCTCTACCAATCAAATACTAAACAGAATAATATCCAAGGGAGTTAAGCAACCCACATCCTCATCATCCCTCTCCCCCCTTACACCATTTAAGTTTTGCCAAGTTAATTCTGAGAAATATTTGCCCAGAGACGTGTGTGCAATCGAGTGACCTGGAAATGACCCAGGCACTAGAAACCAGCAAACAGTAAACAGATAACATTCATTTTAAAGGAGTTGTAGAATCATAAAAAGTTACAGCACGGAAGGAGGCCATTTCGGCCCATCGTGTCCGCACCAGCCAACAAAGTGCTATCCAGCCTAATCCCACTTCCCAGCTCTTGGTCCGTAGCCCTGCAGGTTACAGCATCCCAAGGGCACATCCAAGTACTTGTTAAATGTGGTTCGGGTTCCTGCCTCTACCACCCTTTCAGGCACTGAGTTCCAGACCCCCACAACCCTCCGGGTGAAGAAATTTCCCCTCAAATCCCCTCTAAACCTTCCACCAATTACTTTAAAGCTGTGCCCCCTGGTTTTTGACCCCTCTGCTAAGGGAAATAGGTCCTTTCTATCCACTTTATCTATGCCCCTCATAATTTTATACACCTCAATAAGGTCTCCCCTCAGCCTCCTCTGTTCCAAGGAAAACAGACCCAGCCTATCCAGTCTTTCCTCATAGCTAAGATTCTCTACTCCCGGCAACATCCTTGTAAATCTCCTCTGTACCCTCTCTAGTACAATCACATCTTTCCTGTAATGTGGTGACCAGAACTGCACGCAGTACTCTAGCTGAGGCCTATCTAGTGTTTTATACTGTTGAAGCATAACCCCCCTGCTCTTGTATTCTATGCCACGGCTAATAAAGGCAAGCATTCCGTATGCCTTCTTAGCCACCTTATCTACCTGGCCTGCTACCTTCAGGGATCTGTGGACATGCACTCCAAGATCCCTTTGTTCCTCTACACTACTCAGTGTCCTACCATTTAATGTGTATTCCCTTTCCTTGTTAGCTCTCCCCAAATGCATTACCTCACACTTCTCTGGATTGAATTCCATTTGCCACTGTTCTGCCCACCTGACCAATTTACTGATATCTTCCTGCAGTCTACAGCTTCCTTCTTCAGTGTCAACCACACAGCCGATTTTAGTATCATCTGCAAACTTCTTAATCATACCCCCTATATTCAAGTCTAGATCGTTGATATATACCACAAAAAGCAAGGGACCTAGTACTGAGCCCTGCGGAACCCCACTGGAAACAGCCTTCCAGTCACAAAAACACCCATCGACCATTACCCTCTGCTTCCTGTCTCCGAGCCAGTTCTGAATCCAACTTGACACTTTGCCCTGGATCCCATGGGCTTTTAACTTCGTGACCAGTCTGCCATATGGAACCTTATCAAAAACCTTGCTAAAGTCCATATACACTACATCAAACGCACTACCCTCATCTACCCTCCTTTTTACCGCCTCAAAAAATTCAATCAAGTTTGTCAGACACAACCTTCCCTTAACAAATCCATGCTGACTATCCTTGATTAATCCGTGTCTTTCTAAATGAAGATTTATCCTGTCCTTCAGAATTCTTTCCTATAATTTTCCCACCACCGAGGTTAGGCTGACTGGCCTGTAATTACTCGGTCTATCCCTTTCTCCCTTTTTAAACAAGGGTACCACATCAGCAGTCCTCTAGCACCACACCTGAAGCCAGAGAGGATTGAAAAATGATAGTCAGGGCCTCTGCTATTCCCTCTTTTGCTTCGCTTAACAGCCTGGGATACATTTCATCTGGGCCTGGGGATTTATCCACTTTTAAAGCTGCTAAACCCCTTAATACTTCCTCTCTCACTATATTTATTTCATCTAATATTTCACACTCCTCCCCCTGACAGCAATGTCTGCTTTGCCCCTCTCCCTTGTGAAAAGGATTTTTAAATCCAAGATTAAGTTTGAACCTCAATCCTTATGGGAATATGGTTAAAAACAAAAAGAATTTGCAAGTTGTAATATGCTGTTTACAGGGAGTGAGTTAAGTAGGTTAAGTGAGTGGGCAAAAATTTGGCAGATGGAGTATGATATGGGAAAATGTGAAGTTATCCACTTTGTTAGGAAGAATAGAAATGCAAAATATTATTTAAATATTGATAGACTACAGAATGCTGCAGTACAGAGGGATCTGGGTGTCCTCATACATGAAACACAGAAAGTTAGCAGGCAAGTACAGCAAGTAATTAGGAAGGCAAATGGAATGTTGGCCTTTATTGCAAGGGGGATGGAGTATAAAAGTTGGGAAGTCCTGCTACAAGTGTACAGGGCGTTGGTGAGACCGCACCTGGAGTACTGCGTACAGTTTTGGTCTCCTTATTTAAGGAAGGATATACTTGCATTGGAGGCAGTTCAGAGAAGGTTCACGAGGTTGATTCCTGGGATGAAGGGGTTGTCTTATGAAGAAAGGTTGAGCCTATACTCATTGGAGTTTAGAAGAATGAGAGGTGATCTTATAAGAAGATTCTGAGGGAGATGGACAGGGTAGAGGCTGAGAGGATGTTGCCCCTCGTGGGGGAATCTAGAACTAGGGGGCATAGTTTCAGGATAAGGGGTCGCCCATTTAAGACGGAGCTGAGGAGGAATTTCTTCTCTCAGAGGGTTGTGAATCTTTGGAATTCTCTACCCCGGAGAGCTGTGGAGGCTGGGTCAGTGAATATATTCAAGGCGGAGATAGACAGATATTTGAGCTACAGGGGAACAGGCAGAAAAGTGGAGTTGCGGCCAAGATCAGATCAGCCATGATCTTACTGAATGGCGGAGCAGGCTCGAGGGGCCAAATGACCGACTCCTGCTCCTATTTCTTATGTTTAAGGAATATTACTGTAAGGAGGGAAAGGAAAACAAAAAAGAATACTTTCACTGATATAAACATCTTATTACATTGTTGAAACATCTCAAAGCACTTCACACTGTCTGGACTGCAATGACTGTTATAAAAGAAAAGAAAAACACTTGCATTTCTATAGCGCCTTTCACGACCACCTGACGTCCCAAAGCGCTTTACAGCCAATGAAGTACTTTTTGAAGTGTAGTCACTGTTGTAATGTAGGAAACATGGCGGCCAATTTGCGCACAGCAAGCTCCCACAAACAACAATGTGATGTAATAGCAAAATACTGCGGATGCTGGAAATCTGAAATAACAACAGAAAATGCTAGAAATACTCAGCAGGCCAGGCAGCATCCGTGGGGAGAGAAACAGAGTTAACGTTTCAGGTCTGGGACACTTCAACAATGTGATAATGATCAAAGAATGTTTCAGTGATGTCATCACAGAGGGATAAATATTGGCCAGGACACCGGGGATAACTCTCCTGCTCTTCTTCGAAATAGCGTCATAGGATCTTATACGTCCTCGAGAGAGAGCAGACGAGGCCTCGGTTTAACATCTCAGCCGAAAGACGGCACCTCCGACAGTGCCGCACTCCCTCAGCACTGCACTGGGAGTGTCAGCCTAGATCTCTGTGCTCGAGTCTCTGGAGCGGGACTTGAACCCACGACCTTGTGACTCAGAGGCGAGGGAGCTCCCCACTGAGCCACAGCTGACACTGACTTGCTAAAAGTGTTGTCAATGTAGGGTTTGACGCCTGTTGAACATTGCCTGAGTGATTCCTCAAAGTCTAGTGGAGAACCAACATTTCAGATTAGAACATCATCGTAAAGCCGTTCAGCCTGTAGTAGCTATGGCTCAGTCAATGATGGGTTCCATTGATACAGCACCCTTTTAATTCCGGGGGTACCACTCTGAAGCTGTCTCACCTCCTGACTCCCCAAAGCCTTTCCACCATCTACAAGGCACAAGTAAGGATTGTGATGGAATATTCTCCACTTGGCTGGATGAGCGCAGCTCCAACAATATTCAAGAAGCTCGACACCATCCAGGACAAAGCAGCCTGCTTGATTGGCACCCCATCCACCACCTTAAACATTCACTCCCTCCACCACCGGCGTACCGTGGCTGCAGTGTGTACCATCTACAAGATGCACTGCAGCAACTCACCAAGGCTTCTTCGGCAGCACCTCCCAAACCCGCGACCTCTTCCACCTAGAAGGACAAGGGCAGCAGGCGCATGGGAACACCACCACCTCCAAGTTCCCCTCCAAGTCACACACCATCCTGACTTAGAAGTATATCGCCGATCCTTCATCATCGCTGAGTCAAAATCCTGGAACTCCCTACCTAACAGCACTGTGGGAGCACCTTCACCACACGGACTGCAGCAGTTCAAGAAGGCGGCTCACCACCACCTTCTCGAGGGCAATTAGGGATGGGCAATAAATGCTGGAAAGGCTTTGGGGAGTCAGGTGGTGAGACACTCACCACAGAATACCTAGCTTCTGACCTGCTCTTGTTGCCACAGTATTTGTGTGGCTGGCCCAGTTAAATTTCTGGTCAATGGTGACCCCCAGGATGTTGATGGTGGGGGATTCGGTGATGGTAATGCCGTTGAATGTCAAGGCGCAGTGGTTAGACTCTTGGTTGTTGGAGATATTGCCTGGCACTTAAGTGGCAGGTAACATTCGCACCACACATCAGCCTAAGCCTGAATGTCATACAGGTCTTGTTGCATGCGGGCATAGACTGTTTCATTATCTGAGGAGTTGCAAATAGCACTGAACACTGCAGTCATCAGCGAATATCCCCATTTCTGACCTTATGTTGAAGGGAAAGTCATTGATGAAGCAGATGAAGATGGTTGGGCCCAGGACACTGCCCTAAGGAACTTCTGCAGTGATGTCCTGGGGCTGAGATGATTGACCTCCAAACACCACAACCATCTTCCTTTGTGATAGGAATGACTCCAGCCAGTTTCCACCCCCCCACCCCGATTCCCATTGACTTCAATTTTACTAGGGCTCCTTGATGACACACTTGGTCAAATGCTGTCTTGATGTCAAGGGCAGTCACTCTCACCTCACCTCTGGAATTCAGCTCTTTTGTCCATGTTTGGACCAAAGCTGTAATCAGGTCTGGAGCTGAGTGGTCCTGGCGGAACCCAAACTGGGCATCAGTGAGCTGCTCGATAGCACTGTCGACAACACCTTCAATCATTTTGCTGATGATTGAGAGTAGACTGATGGGGTGGTAATTGGCCAGATTGGATTTGTCCTGCTTTTTGTGGACGGGACATACCTGGGCATTTTTCCACATTGTCGGATAGATGCCAGTGTTGTAGCTGTACTGGAACAGCTTGGCTAGCGGCGCGGCTAGTTCTGGAGCACAAGTCTTCAGCACGACAGCCGGGATGTTGTCAGGGCCCCTAACCTTTGCTGTATCCAGTGCACTCAGCCGTTTCTTGATATCATGTGGAGTGAATCGAATTAGCTGAAGACTAGCTTCTGTGGTGGTGGAGACCTCAGGAGAAGGTCGATATGGATCATCCGCTCGGCACTTCTGGCTGAAGATGGTTGCAAACGCTTCAGCTTTATCTTTTGAACTCACGTGCTAGGCTCCACCATCATTGAGGATGGGGATATTCATGGAGCCTCCTCCTCCAGTTAGTTGTTTAATGGTCCACCACCATTCACGACTGGATGTGGCAGGACTGCAGAGCTTTGATCTGATCCGTTGATTGTGGAATCGCTTAGCTCTGTCTATAGCATGCTGCTTCCGCTCTTTAGCATGCATGTAGTCCTGTGTTGTAGCTTTCCTAGATTGGCATCACATTTTTAGGTACGCTTGGTGCTGCTCCTGGTATGCTCTTCTACACTCCTTATTGAACCAGGGTTGGTCCCCTGGCTTGATGGTAATGGTAGAGTGAGTGATATGCCGGGCCATGAGGTTACAGAGTGTGGTGGAATACAATTCAGCTGTTGCTGATGGCCCATAGCACCTCATGGATGCCCAGTTTTGAGCTGCTAGATCTGTTCTGAATCTATCCCATTTAGCACGGTGGTAGTGCCACACAACGCGATGGAGGGTGTCCTCAGTGTGAAGACGGAACTTTGTCTCCACAATGACTGGTAGCAGTGACCACTCCACAATGCTGTCATGGACAGATGCATCTGCGACAGGTAGATTGGTGAGGACGAGGTCAAGTAGGTTATTCCCTCATGTTGGTTCTCTCACCATGTGTTACAGGCCCAGACTGGCAGCTACGTCCTTCAGGACTCGGCCAGCAGTGGTGCTATTGAAGTTCCCCACCCAGAGTACATTCTGTGCCCTTGCTACCCTCAGTGCTTCTTCCAAGTGGTGTTCAACATGGAGGAGTACTGATTCATCATCTGAGGGAGGGCGGTAGGTGGTAATCAGCAGGAGGTTTCCTTGCCCATACTTGACCTGAAGCCATGAGACTTCATGGGGTCCGGAGTCAATATTGAGGGCTCCCAGGGCCACTCGTTCCTGACTGTATACCACTGTGCCACCACCCCTGGTGAGTCTGTCCTGCCGGTGGGACAGGACATACCCAGGGATGGTGATGGAGGAGTTCGGGACATTGGCTGAAGGGTATGATTCTGTGAATATGACTATGTCAGGCTGTTACTTGACTAGTCTGTGGGACAGCTCTCCCAATTTTGGCACAAGTCCCCAGATGTTGGTGAGGAGGACTTTGCAGGGTCGACTGGGCTGGGTGTGCCGTTGTTGAATCCGTAGCCGGTGCAGAGGTCAATGCCGGGTGATCTGTCCGGTTTTATTCTTATTATTGTTTCTTGTAGCGGTTTGCTTGGCCATTTCAGAGGGCAGTTAAGAGTGAACCAAATTACTGTGCGTCTGGAGTCATATATAGGCCAGACCAGGTATGGACGGCAGATTTCCTTCCCTGAAGGACATTAGGGAACCAGATGGGTTTTTACGACAATCCGATAGTTTCATGGTCACCATTACTGATACTAGCTTTTTATTCCAGATTTATTTAATTAACCGAGAGACTTGCATTTCTATAGCGCCTTTCACGACCACCAGACGTCTCAAAGTGCATTACAGCCAATGAAGTACTTTTGGAGTGTAGTCACTGTTGTAATGTAGGAAACGTGGCAGCCAATTTGCGCACAGCAAGCTCCCACAAACAGCAATGTGATAATGACCAGATAATCTGTTTTTGTTACGTTGATTGAGGGATAAATGTTGGCCCAGGACACCGAGGAGAACGGCCCTGCTCTTCTTCGAAATAGTGCCATGGGATCTTTTACGTCCACCTGAGAGGGCAGACGGGGCCTCGGTTTAACGTCTCATCTGAAAGACGGCACCGCTGACAGTGCAGCACTCACTCAGCACTGCACTGGAGTGTCAGCCTAGATTTTTGTGCTCAAGTCCTTGGAGTGGGACTTGAACCCACAACCTCTGACTTAGAGGCGAGGGTGCTGCCCACTGAGCCACGGCTGACAGTTTCACACATAATCTGTAAAAGAGGAGAACTTTTCAAGGTGCTGCTTTAATTTACAGAATCAATCCCCACATCACTTATATTTTAAGCTTGTTTTTTCTTGCCCCTTTCAATTAGATATTTTTATTTGGAAGACTGTTGCTAGAATTGCACTATTCACTACAGTACCATAAATGTTACAAAATGTAGGCAAGCCATTCCTTTAAAATTGCACAGAGGTAGTTTCCCAATACTGTAACTGATAAATGTACTTCCCAAGGTAGAACTACACTATAGAGAGCAGGTAGGTCCCACCAGGAGGGCAACATTAGCTGAAGTTCACACTCCTGATTATCTAAGGATTATTCCTGCTGGAAAGTATGTGTGTGTGGACATTAAATGAGTGTCATAGTGGGGCTCACATAAGAAATAAGAGCAAGAGTAGGCCATACGGCCCCTCGAGCCTGCTCCGCCATTCAATAAGATCATGGCTGATCTTCGACCTCAACGCCACTTTCCCGCCCGATCCCCATATCCTTCGATTCCCATTGTGTTCAAAAATCTATCGATCTCAGCCTTGAATATACTCAATGGCTGAGCATCCACAGCTCTCTAGGGTAGAGAATTCCAAAGATTCACAACCCTCTGAGTGAAGAAATTTCTCATCTCAGTCTCAAATGGCCGGCCCCTTATCCTGAGACTCTGACCCCTAGTTCTAGACTCTCCAGCCAGGGGAAACACCATCTCACTGTCAAGCCCTCTAAGAATTTTATACATTTCAACGAGATCACCTTTCATTCTCCTAAACTCCAGAGAATATCGGCCCATTCTGCTCAATCTTTCCTCATCGGACAACCATCTCATTCCAGGAATCAATCTAGTGACTTATAATGCCCCAAAGAGGCTCACTCTCGAGGCTATTGCATGAAGAATGGAAAATTGGGTAAGTACTTGAGGGCTGCCAACACCCATGGATTAATATTAGTAGCAATGCAGTCATTAGCCCAGAGCCACTTAACTGTTCAACACCATCAGTTGCTACTACTCAGTTTCTATCAATGAGGTCATCTGCAAACATCCTCTGAATAAAAATATTCCAAAATCAACAGAATCATACAAAAAAGTTGTTAAATTTAACAATTTTTTCTTTTAAAAGCCACTGTATTATGAGCCCCCTATCTTAGGAGTGTATCTAAAGTTGCTCAATATCAATTGTGTTGCATCTAGGACAGGCAGATCTTCACCGAGGAAACTATTTTTATCTACTACACACCATGGGGACATGTGCTTCATTTCAAAAATACAGCTTTCTGCCACAAAAGAATTATAGTGGGTCAAAGAAACTGGGACTGGGACAAATGCTTGAAAAACTCTGTCCAGATTGAGCACAACTACTGTTTAACTATGGATTCAGGAGCTCCACAGAAACAATTTATATTTACGTAGTACTTTCACCAGACTTAATAGTACATGTGGTTGATAGTGAGGAAGAAAGCTGTAGACTGCAGGAAGATATCAATGGACTGGTCAGGTGGGCAGAAAAGTAGCAAATGGAATTCAATCCGGAGAAGTGCGAGGTGATGCATTTGGGGAGGGCCAACAAGGCAAAGAATATACCATAAGTGGTAGGACACTGAGAAGTGTAGAGGAACAGAGGGATCTTGGAGTGCATGTCCACAGGTCCCTGAAGGTAGCAGGACAGATAGATAAAGTGGTTAAGGCGGCATACGGGATACTTTCCTTTATTAACTGAGGCATAGAATATAAGAGCAGTGATGTTCTGCTTGAACTGTATAAAACACTAGTTAGTGCACAGCTACAGTGTTGCACACAGTTCTGGTCACATTACAGGAAGGATGTGATTGCACTAGAGAGGGTACAGAGGAGATTTACGAGGATGTTGCCTGGACTGGGGAATTTTAGCGATGAGGAAAGATTGGATAGGCTGGGGTTGTTTTCGTTGGAACAGAGGAGGCTGAAGGGAGATTTAATTGAGGTGTATAAAATTATGGAGGGGCCTAGATAGAGTGGATAGGAAGGATCTATTTCCCTTAGCAGAGGGGTCAATAACCAGGGGGCATAGATTTAAAGTAATTGGTGGAAGGATTAGAGGGGAGTTGAGGAGAACTTTTTTCACCCAGAGGGTGGTGGGGGTCTGGAACTCACTGCCTGAAAGGGTGGTAGAGGCAGAAACCCTCATCACATTTAAAAAGTACTTGGATATGCACATGAAGTGCCGTAATCTACCGGGCTACGGACCAAGAGCTGGAAAGTGGGATTAGGCCGGATAGCTCTTTTTCATCCAGCACGGACACTGGGCGGAATGGCCTCCATCTGTGCCGTAAATTTCTATAATGACTGTAAATTACTTCTGGACTCTAAGCATTTGTCTTCCTCAAAAAAGACTTGAAACATTCCTTTTTTAATAATGTGTTTTTTTTTCCAGTAACATACTACATAATTATCACTGCACTTGAAAATAATTCATTGTGTGCAAAGTGTTTTGAAACTCAAGATATAGAACAAATCTCTTATGCAAATTTTTTGTTTTCTTTAAATAAAGTATGTGTACAAAATGGCATCTCCAAAAAGATTAGAATTGTCACTTCCTCCAAACATACTCTTTACTACAGAAAATGCTGGAAAAACTCAGCAGGCCAGGCAACAGCCTGCTGAGTTTTTCCAGCATTTTCTGTTGGAGTTACAGCATCTGCAGTATTTTGCTATCGTATACTCTTTACTACATCTGAAACACTGATGGCTTCACTTCTTTGGAAGTAAATCACACTACTGTAAATGTTTTACACCCAATTTTGAAAAGGTAATTAACATTGTGATCAATGGAGTTAAGAAGTCTTTGCTCCACAATGTCCAAGGTGAAAAAAAACTATGTCCCAAAGAATTAGGTCATCTACATTAAACCATTTCAACAACAGTAACAACTCGCATTTACATAGCATAATAGGCATCCCAAGGATACTTCACATGGGGAGAGCAGGTGGGTTTTAGAGGAATTACAAGACATGATCAAAAGCAAAAAGGTGGGTTTTAAGGAGCATTTAAATGTGGAAGTGAAGAAGCAAGGCAAAGAGATTTCGGAAGAGAGTTCCAGATTCAGGCCAAGATGGCCCAAATGCCTTTCAATGCAATCAGTACAGGTGTGTCATTGTCATCCTTGTACTATATTTAATCAGTAACGCCCATTTTATTTCTGGGTTACACTGCATCTTGCCTCAGTGCATGTACTCTGCACTTCCTCTGCAGTATACACCTGCTGCTTTCAAAGTTTAATGTGCTCTGCACAAACAGCTCCTCCAGACTCACTTATCAATTGGGGTTGATACCTATTCGACTTAGAATTGGCCTGTCCAGAAATCGTTAAAATGTAAACAAGATACCAAAGCCTTGTTTATTTTAAAAATATAGAAGCTGGCTATGTTTCTCTACTATTCTGTCTGGTGGTATTAAAATCTTTCAATGCACTCTTGTCAGGAGCAAATAAAAAAAGAAAAATCCAAAACCCAATCCTTCCTGTTGCCCTGCCCTTTACTTTGTTTTGAACTTGGCAACCATCCAGCCACTTATTTCTCTTCACCCCCCTGGAAAAAAAGGCGGAACAGCGGGGCAGACCCCCCAGGCACCAGGCCGGTTTGACCCTGGTGATGCACATCATGCTCTCCCAGTCAATTGCCGCTGGATACTCACTCAGCAGAGAACCCCACACAGCAGGACAAGAGCCGATTGCTGGGTTTTCAACCAGGAGTCAAGCTAACCAGTTGCTATGGATTTGCAGCTCTTCACCCCCCCCACCAACCAACCAACCACCCACCCCTCCCTCACGTATATTCACCAAAACATTTAAAGATTACACTTTCACCAACCCATCGGGCATCAACAACTTTTTTAAAAAAATACACAATTCAGCTGAAAAAAAAAGGGAGTCAGTTTTTTTTTTAAAAGTGAGAGAAGCCACCAACCTGCCAGCAACGGCGTGGAGAGCGCCATCTTAAGTCGGAAGTGTCGTCATGCACCCCGCCCCCCCCTCGCCGCGGGTTCAGAGGTCGCGCCCGAGCCGCCGCCGAGCAACACGTAGCTCGAGCGACTGGTTGGTCGTCTCCCTCCGCGCCTCACCCAATGGTTGGTGGTTGGTGGTGGGTGATGAGGTAACCCACAAAAAAAAACTGCCAAGTAAGGAGGGGCGGATCGCATCCCAATCCAGTCAAATAAATTGTTAGGAATCAAAGAGTTGTGTGGGGTGGGGGTAAAGCGGGATTGGGGGAGGATTTAGGAGAGAAAGAGAGGGAGAGAGGAGGGACTATGTTGTGTGGGCGGAGGGTGAGGGGGGGTGTTTCCGGCGCGCGTTGCCGCTCGCCCTCCAGCGGCTCCTCGGGCTCGGAGCGGGGCGGCGGCAGAGGCGGCGGGCGGGCGAGCAGGTGAGAGCCTCCCGCTCCCTCCCTCCCCTCTGTCTAGCTCAGGGCTAAATTAACAATAGTAGTGTGCGTGTGTGTGATTTAAATCAGTATGTTTGTTTCCCTTTCTCCCCAGGCAGGTGTCAGCCATCGAGCTGCTGAGTGAGTGAGTGGGGCTGGGCTGCTGCTGAAGGACCGACCGAGGTTCCTTATGTTCTGTGTGTCAGACTCACCAGCCTTGTGAGACACGTTTAAAATAAGATTTTTTTTTAAGATAAAAAAAATAACCAATTGGCCAGATGTATGGCTTTTAAAAACAATGCCTTTAAGACCCCTCTTTCTTGCCCCCATTTTTTAAGAGGATGTCTTGCCTTTCCTAATGTAAAGATTGAGATGTGAAATATTAAGGTGGCGATGCAATTCAGTTGTGTTTTACTACTCGGTGTTGTCGATACGAGCGTGCTTCTTCTGGTTGGAGATCACTACGTGTTTGCCTGTTTTTTTTGCATTGCTTGGTGTTCTTGCCATTGGCTCAATGTTTTTTTAATTTGGGGGTTGGTTGGGGGTTCTCAATCGGTGCTGTGGACGGGGTTGTGAGGGTTAGTGTGTGTTTGTTGTGCCTGATGAGAAGAGGGAATGATCTGCTTATGTGGTGTCTTCTCCTGCCTTTCAGAAATGTTTTGGGTTAGAATGTCTTGACAGTTGTGATGTGCCCACATCCAGGTTCCACAAACAACAATGAGGTGAACGACCAAGTTAATGGTATTTTGATGTTGGTTGAGTGAGGAATGTTGTCCAGGACACTCGAGAAAACTGTTTGAATAGTGCCAAGGGATCTTTTTAACATCTGTGAGAACCACCGATGGTGCTTTGGATGAAGGATGGGACCTTTTGATAATGCAACATACCCAATCTTGTATTTAAATAGCCTGGAGTTTGAACCCATGTCCTTCTGCCTCTGAGGCAAGAATGCTACCAACTATGCTAAAACTGTTTACCTGTTCTTGTTTGTCTGGCTAAGCTTGTGGCTATAGTTCTGATGTTTCTAGGTGTGATTTTTTTAATGCGTGCTCTTTCCATATGGCGTCGTACCTACGTTTTGGAAACTGGTATCTGACAGTTGTAATCAGATTTTGCAATGGTTTAGGGATGGGGCCAAGAAGGTCAAGTGCTGTGTCCACGTAGTCTGGTTGTCACTCTTGTGCAGCTTTTAGCACAATAGGATCGTGTTTCACTAGAAGAGGAAACACATTTCTGGTAACTTTTTTTTTGGTTTTTGTTGAAGTGGAAGAGATTTCATCAAATTAAATGAAAACAAGTTGATTTTATTTGTGTGCTTTAAAAAAATAATTAACCTCCTCCTCACGTCAAGTCGTCACGCATCATTCCCCACCAAGAGAATGGAGATGAACTACTCCCGAGTGCTGGTGGTGCTGTATAATCTGTTGCTTGGAAGGGGGAGGGAGGAAACCTGGAGAACAAGTGCCTGCCTTGCATGTGGCATCTGCTCTGTACCTCTTCCCCACCCCCTCAAAAAGAAATTGGCTGCAGGTGGTAATTTGCCACGTGGAATTAAAGATGTGAATCCCTATTGTACTGTTTTATTTTATTCTAGGAATTGTTCTGCTTACATGCATTGGATAAATCAGCTGAACTCAAATGTGACTTGCCTCCTTTTGAAATGTGTTGGTGCTACCTTCACCTGCAAAGATAATGGTTTAATTCCTGTTTTTTTTTAAAGCTTTAATTAGTGTCAGAACTGTTTTCGAATTGACGGTGTTTTATTGACGGTGTTTTTCTGCCTGTGAATTACTTGAAAATAAGCATTAAAAAGATAATCTGACGTGTTTCAAAATAAAAATTTACTTTTATATTAAAAAAAAACTGGATTGGCATGTAACATGTTTTATGCAACATATGGATGAGAATGAGCATCAACTCTTTCATCCACTATTGCACATTTAGTTTATGGCATCCGGTCTGTGCTTATCACATAATGACTATTAAGCTGTATTTTAAGTAGTAAAGTACATTGCAAGTTAAATACAACAATTTACATTTGGTACGAAAAAAGAAAGACGTGCACTTTAGTGCCTTTCCCGACCTTGGGAATGTCCTGAAAACTACCGTCTTATCTCCAATCTCCCTTTCCTCTCTTGAACCTGTTGTCACTTCTAAAATCTGTGCTCATCTTGTCTGCAACTCCATGTTTGAATATCTCCAATCGGGTTTCTAACCTTGCCACAGCACTGAAACAGCCGCAACCAAAGATGTAAATGACATCCTCTGTGGGTGGTGCATTATTCCTCCTCGACCTCTCTGCAGCCTTTGACATGGTCGACCACACCGTCCTCCGTCAACTCCTTTCCTCCGTTGTCCAGCTCCATGGGATTACCCTCACTTGGTTTCACTCTTGCCTATCCAATCATAAGTAAAGCATCTCTAGCAACGGCTTCTCTTCCCACCCCGCGTCATTGCCTCGAGTCCCCCCCAAGGATCGATTGTTGGCCCCCTTCAACTACATGCAGCCCCTTGGTGACATAATCTGCAGACACGGGTTCAGCTTCCACAAGTACGCTGGTGAAGCCTATTTTGACCCCTCCACTACCTCTCTTGTGCCCTCCACTGCCATTCTGTTATCGGACATCTTGTCCAATATCCAGTCTTGGATGAACTGCAATTTCCTCCAGTTAAACAGTGGGACGACTGAAGCCATCGTCTTTACTGCCACCCCAATAAACTCTGTATCCTCACCACCCTTTCCATCCCTCTCCTCGGCCATAGTCTCGGGCTGAACCAGCTTGTTTGCACCCTATTTGACCTCGCGCGGTCCTCCATCACAAGGACTGTCTACTTCCACCTCCATAACATCGTCCGCCTCTGCCACTGAAACCCTCATCCATACCTTTGTCACCTCCACACTCGACTGTTCCAATGGTCTCCTGCCGGGGTCCTGTTGTGCCTGCACCCTCCATAAATTTCAGTTCATCCGAAACTCTGCTGCCTATCCCACACCAAGTCTTGCTCACCCATCACCCCTGTCCTTGCTGACCTACTTTGGCTCCTGGTCTCTCTCCACCCACCCCTTCCAATTTTAAATTTCATTCTTGTGTTCAAATCTCTTCATGGCGGTGCCCCACCCTATCTCTAGCCCTAATCCCGTTCACCTCTGACTCTGGCCTATTGTGCACCCCCCTCCCCCATTGGCAGTCATGCCTTCAGCTGTCTGGGCCTCACTCCGTGGAATTCCCGCCCTAAACCCTTCCGCCTTTCCTACTTTACAACCCACCATTTTGACCAGACCCTTCTAATATCCTTCTTTGTCTCGGTATCTATTTTTGTCTGGTTTATGCCTCTTGTGAAGCGCCTAGAGATGTTTTCCTAGGTTAAAGTTGCTATATAAATGCAAGTTGCCTTTGTGTTGGGGTAGGTAGAAGTGGCAGGTCAGTCCCACAGAGTAGAGGCAGTGGAGGAGGACGTGCAGTATGCTGCAATAGTTTATTGGGTTGTCTGAGTAACTTGTTCACTGGTTCGGCGTTATCGCCTCATCTTTGCCTCCCTCCTCCCTACTTCCCAATTCTTATTGACTGCCTTGTCATTTCCAGACTCTGCTGCCAATGCCGTCTTTGTCCTGCATAAGCACTAGCTGATCTGCAAAGTGAAAGCAGCAGCTTATTTGACGACCGGCGTGCAGTGGATTTGAATAAAATATGCATACATTTGTAGTCATTGGGCTAATTCAATAAGAGGAATATAAACTCCTCAGAGGCAGTAAGGACACGAAGCAGAACTGTTCATGAGGTTTCATTCAGGCAAGGAATGTTAATGCAACATGTTGGAGCCGCCCCTCAGTTTTGCATGTCATGTCGGTAGGACGTGGCATTGGACCCAGTTGTCATACGTAGTTTCCAGTCTCTGCTGTCACCACATGGGAAGATGTTAAGTAAAGGTCAGGCACTTCCCCGAAAGAGAAGGGGAAAAAAAAGTCACCCCTGACCATCCTTAAGCATTTCAGAGCAGCTTTGGTAGTGGCTTGGGAGCTGCTCGGGGTGATGGGGGAATATCCAAGAAAGGGGCAGAATGGGGAAAAAAAACTTTAAATAGATTAGTGTGGGTCTTTTGAGTTGCCATTTCCTCCTTTTTAAATCATTTTGAGATTTTACTACGAGTTCAAATGCTAATTAAAACTCATTTCCTTTCATTTGAAGTTGGAATTAATTCACACTTTTTTTTGTTGAATTTTAGTCAGTTTGTGTGGTCAATAAACAGATCGGACCAGCGGAATAATGGTGGCCAAACAGAGGATCCGGATGGCAAACGAGAAACACAGTAAAAACATCACGCAGCGAGGGAATGTTCCTAAAAGTTCGGTAAGTTTTGGTTTACGTCTCTTTTCTAAATGTTCCATAAAGTTGAACTAAGTGTATGGCGTGTCCTTTGGCCCTGTGGAATTATATGATTTGTGGCTGATCATGAAATATAAGTCTCGATTCGATTTACTTCTCTCAAGTGGTTCAATGATTAGACTGTACAACTAATAATTGAGGCTTTAAGAATCTAATTTTTTTCCCCCCATCCAAACCCTATTTGGGATTTTCAATAGGGTGGCCAAACCGCATTGCAGAGAAATGAAAATGGCTGCACGGGGAGCTTCAGGCAGCACTGAAATACCATCTTATAGTAGCGTCCAGAAAATTGAAATCGAAAGCATCTAAAAAGTGCACCTATAAAAAGAAGATACTCAATTGGTAATTGCTCAATCTAACCTTTTCCTTCCCCACTTACCAGGAAGACCTTCAGTACCCATTTGTGACTTTGTCACTGTTTATTCAGTGTGCCCTTTCTCACTGATGTGATTTTTAGTCCTTGCCAATCCCTTACCAAGGACTACTAACCAGCGGGTATTGTAATGTACCACTGAGGTGCTCCAGGCTGGGATAGAATATAATCATAGAATGGCCGCCTTCCATTCAGCCTGTCGAGCCCGTGCCGGCTTTCTGCAAGAGTACCTCAGCTAGTCCCACTCCTCCGCCCTTTCCCCGTAGCCCTGAACGGTACTTATCCAACTCCCTTTTGAAAGCCGTGAGTGAGTCTACCTCCACCACCCTTTCAGGCAGTGCATTCCAGATCCTAACCACTCGCTGCGTAAAAAGTTTTTTCTTATGCCGCCTTTGGTTCTTTTGCCAATCACCTTAAATCTGTGTCCTCTGGTTCTCAACCCTTCTGCCAATGGGAACAGTTTCTCTCTCCCTCCTCTGTCTAGACCACTCATGATTTTGAACGCCTCTATCAAATCTCCTCTCAAGCTTCTCTGCTCTAAGGAGAACAATCCCAGCTTCTCCAGTCTATCCACGTAACTGAAGTCCCTCATCCCTGGAATCATCCTCGTAAATCTTTTCTGCACCCTCTCTAAGGCCTTCACATCCTTCCTAAATTGCGGTGCTCAGAATTGGACACAATACTCCAGTTGAGGCTGAACCAGTGTTTTATAAAGGTTCATCATAACTTCCACGCTTCTGTACTCTATACCTCTATTTGTGAAGCTCAGGATCCCATAAGCTTTTATATTCACTTTCTCAACCTGCCCTGCCACCTTCAACGATTTGTGCACATATACCCCCAGGTCTCTCTGTGTTCATGCACCCCCTTTAGGATTGTACCCTTTAGTTTATATTGCCTCTCCTCGTTCTTCCTACCAAAATGCATCACTTTACACTTTTCTGCATTAAATTTCATCTGCCATGAGCCCGCCCATTCCACCAGCCTGTCTATGTCCTCTTGAAGTTTATCACTGTGCTCCTCACTGTTCACTATACTTCCATGTTTTGTCATTTGCAAATTTTGAAATTGTGCCCTGTACACCCAAGTCCAAGTCATTAATATATATCAAGAAAAGCAGTGGTCCTAGTACCGACCCCTGGGGAACACCACTGTGTACCTTCCCCCAGTCTGAAAATCAACCGTTTACCGCTACTCTCTGTTTCCTGTCACTTAGCCAATTTCGTATCCATGCAGCCAGTGTCTCTTTTATTCCATGGGCTTCAACTTTGCTGGCAAGCCTAAATCGATGTACACCACATCAACCGCGTGTGTGTCTGCGTGCGTGCGCCCGTAATACCAGTCCGGCCACCCCGTCGTGAACTGTCCCATGGTGTTGGCCGTTGCGTGTGTTGTTCCTTTTATATTTCAGTCACACAAGGTCGTACTAATGGAGCCTGTGTACCATTAACAGTGGCATGTCTATTGTCATTACAGAAAACAACACCGGACGAAAAATCATCAGTTGGTCCCTGGCTGTTGGCACTTTTCATTTTCGTTGTTTGCGGATCAGGTAATTCTTTTTACTTTTATTTGAACTCTGATCTGGTGTTTGAATCTATATTTAAGCTGCCTGAAATTTCCTCCCTTTTGTGAATAAAATCTGGTTAAAACAGTCGCAAATCTTCAAATTCGGAAGATGCGCTACATGAAAACAGCTTGTGTGAAATGAAGACTGTTCAAAACTTGTTGCTCATGGATATTGCACTTCACAAAGCCTAATGTTTTCTAAGGAGCTTGTTTTCAGGCAGCTTGCATTTAATCAAAAGTTAACACCGTTCAGTAGAAAATAGAATTAATTTCTGTTGTTTTAATTGAGGATCTGACTTTTTCTGAAAGTCTTGCGTGTTCTTTCAATTTGATTTATTTTTATTTCATTTCTTTCCACCCTCCTTTTTGCTTCTGGCTTTTGGAGAATCTGTCATGGTGGACTGCTGTTTCCTGGCCCCTCTAGTGAATGTTCCTTTCACGCCACCCAGCTTTGAAAGCAGGTGTATGAGAGGAGATCTTTTACAATGGTACCGTATAAGAAACTAAATGGAATAAAAAATATTAATCCTGAGCACTATTTCAAGTCGAACCACAACTGCAGCACCAGATGACATGGGTGCAAACTGATAAAAGGTAGGTTCAGGACTGATGCCAGGAAGCACTTCTTTACACACTGCCTGATACTTAAAAAGATGTAAAAACAGCAAATGCTGGAAATAATCAGCTGGTCGGGCAGCATCCGTGGCGAGAGAAACAGAGTTAACGTTTCAGTTCTGATGAAAGGTCATCGACCTGAAACGTTAACTCTGTTTCTCACTCCACAGGTGCTGCCTGACCTGCTGAGTATTTCCAGCGTTTTCTGTTTTTATTTCCGATTCCTGGCATCTGCAGCATTTTGCTTTTGTACTTATAAAGATGTTCTGGGTAGTAGAACGAGTCATTCAAGAGGCAGCTGGATGCTGTGCTGGAGTTGCAGGTTTTGATGGAAAGATGAGCTGAAGGAACAGACTGGCCTACCTCATCTGTACTTATCTTTGTGACCTTGGAACTCTTTCTAAACATCTGTCGTGTTCCCAGTTACTTTGCACTTGTTGCCGTTGTGGCTCCTGAATGCTGCCACGTAGCACATTGTAATATGAGAGGGGAAGACTTCAATTAGAAAATAAACATTTTGCATGATGGGTAGAGTACATTTGTGTTTTTTAACCAGGATACTCGGCCATGCATGTGATGTACATCTGTTTCTTGCTTGGCTGTAGTGCAGATTGCTTTAGTGCGCAGGTATGCCCAGAAGAGTATATATTATATATATATTGTTGCACTCCAGGATTACTTCGTTAAATCAACTGCCCTTTAACCATTGTGGTTTGCTAAACCTTTTACATGCCTCCTTGCTTTTAACGTGTTGCTGTTCTATAAATTTGACTTTTGGCCATTTTGCTCTCAAGGTGCCCATAGTGTTCTCTGTAAATACTTTCACCTGGATTATGAAAATAATAATCTACCAGCAATAATCTAGCGAGACAAAGGTGGGTGAAGATAATTCAGTTCCCTCCATTCTCCACATTCCTACAGCCTTCGCTTCTGTTCCCCTTGACTCGCGCGCGTGCTCTCTCTCACGCACGTGCTCTCGCTCTTTCCAGCCAGAAAATGCACTGTTCCTTGGATAAAAGACTAGACTAGTTAACCAGACTTTTGAAAATCCTGCTCTTAAACCAACAACTTCTGTAAGGTATGCAAGAGCGATCTGGGACAATTATTTAAGATAATTGGCAAAGAAAACAGAGGGGAGATGAGAATTTTGTTTACGCAGTGATGATCTGGAATACACTCACTGCCTGAAAAGGTGATAGAAGCAGATTCAGTAGTAAGTTTCAAAAGAGAATTGTATAAATACTTGAAAAGGAATAATTTGCAGAGCTATGGGGAAAGAGCAGGACTAATTGGATAGCTTTCAAAGAGCCGGCACAGGCACGATGGACCGAATGGCCTCATTCTGTGCTGTATGATTCTATGACTTGTTCCTTTTCCACATTCCAACCCTTTGAGCAAGTATTTAACTTCTGCTTTGACTGCCTTTCTGGTAGCACAGCTAGTATCAAATGCTCCTTAAGCTGATCTAATTCCATGGCTAATTAACAGAGATATTAAATGCAGCAGTGTTTGTATTTGGAATATATGTGCATCACCTTGACTTATATTTTTCCCTGTTTTCATCAGCTTTATCTAAAAGTGACCTTGAGGGGGGGGAAAAAAGCTTTGGTCAGTTTTAGAATGGTGAATGTTGACGAGCTTACTTGCTGTGGCTCCGTTCTCGCATTCTGTGTTCCTCGGAAAAATATCTTCTGTCTAATATCCATGTTTTCCTTCGCAAAGGTAGTGGCTCTTCCTTCCTGCAGTACCTGCTGAATCAGTGACCCCGTTTTTAAAAAGAGTTTCGGGCACTGGTGTGCAAAATACTGCCCCAGCTAATCATCACAGAAACCGAAAATGCCAGAAATGTACACCAGGCTGATCATCTGAAAGAGAAAGATGGGTTAATGTTTCAGGTAGAACACATTTATCATAGAATCATACAGCACAGAAGGGGAGGGGGTCATTCGGCCCATCGTGCCTATGCCGAGAAAGAGCTGTCTAATTTGTCCCACTCCCCTGCTCTTTCCCCATAGCCCTTACTATTTCCCCCCGTTTCAAGTATTTATCCAATTTCCTTTTGAAAGTTACTATTGAATCTGCTTCCACCCCCCTTTCAGGCAGCGCATTCCAGATCATCATAACTTGCTGCGTAAACAAAATTCTCATCTCCCCCTGCAGGCTCTTTTGCCACTTACATCTGTATCCTCTGGTTACCAACCCTCCTGTCAGTGGAAATAGTTGCTCCCTAGTTACTCTTATTAAAACCCTTCATAATTTTGAACACCTCTGTTAAATCTCCCTCGACTGTCTCTGCTCTTAGACGAACAATCCCGGCTTCTTTAGTGCCCCCATACAACACCTTGTCTTTTCTTGTAACCTTTTTTGAAAGACGTAGAGACATGTAATACTATTCCGAGGGAAATCCTGTCAATAACTGATTCCTCCGGCGGGTGGGGGCGCGGCCAAGTCGTAGGACCTTCTCTTAGGTCTGCCCCGGGTCTAGCGAAGGCGGTCATTCACGGGGTCCAGGATGAGTGCGGCCTGCAGGGGATTGTCGCTCTGGCTGCCTGCCTCTCGTTCGCTGTCTAGTCCGTGCCTGGGTAGCCTTGGAAAGGGAACGTGCAGTGTTCTTCCGCAGTCAGTGGGCATCGCAGGGAACAGATTGTCTCGTCGACACCGATAATATGCTTTGAATTATGAATTAGATTTTATGTTTAATTATATTAGTGGTGCCTCTTCAGTTTGAGGGGGCACTTATGCAGTTGCCTTTCTTCTAGTGTCACTGGGGCAACCCAGCATCACCCCTATTGGTTTATTTTAAAACCGAATCATAGAATAGTACAGCACAGAAGGAGGCCATTCGGCCCATTGAGTCTGTGCTGGCTTTGTCGAAGAGCAATCAAGTTAGTTCCACTCCCCCGCTCTTTCCCTATGTCCCTGCAATTTTTTCTCCAAGTATTTATCCAATTCCCTTTTTGAACTGCCATAACCTACAAGGCTACGACCAAGAGCTGGAAAGTGGGATTAAGCTGGATAGCTCTTTTTCAGCCGACACAGGCATGATGGGCCGAATGGCCGCCTGTGATGTAAATTTCTATGATTCTATGACTATTGAATCTGTATCCAATAGGCAACTGTTCCTCCAGCAGACTCTGAAGGAAGGGAGAGTGTCCATGCTGTTGTTTGGAGAGGTGTTTAATAGACTGAATTTCTTCAAATCAACAAAGGTGGTGAAAACAAATACAGGAAACCTTTTTTTATCCGGCACCGACGGGACCGACGTGGTGCCGGTTCATCAAAAATTCCGGATAACTGAAAGCTATAGTAAAAGATACGGAGAGCTGAGAGCTCAGTATAAAGCAACAAACCCTGTTGCTTAGCAACAGGTTCAGAACAATGGCCACAAGTTCCAAGCATCTCTAGCTTAGCAACAGCTGCAGCCACACCCTTGCACAGCAACAGATCGAGGAAGGCAAGTACAATATGAAGTAAAACTTACCTGAACCTACTCCTGAATTTTGCCAGTTAACCGAGATTTCCGGTTATTTAGGTGCCGGTAAATCGAAAGTTTCCTGTAGCTGTAATTCAACAACAACAACTTGTATTTATATAGCGCCTTTAACGTCGTAAAACATCCGAAGGTGCTTCACGGGAGTATTTTAAGACAAAAAAATTTGACAACCACATAAGGATAAATTAGGGCAGGTGATCAAAAGCTTGGTCAAAGAGGTAGGTTTTAAGGAGTGTCTGACGAGGTAGCGAGGTTTAGGCAGGGAGTGCCAGAGCTTAGGGCCCAGGCAACAGAAGGCACGGCCACCAGTGGTTGAGCGATTTATAATCGGGGATGCTCGAGGGCAGAATTAGAAGAGTGCAGATATCGTGGGGGGGCTTGCGGAGATTACAGAGATAGGGAGGGGCGAGGCCATGGAGGGATTTGAAAACAAGGATGAGAATTTTCAAATCGAGGTGCTGCTTAACCGCAAGCATAGGGGTGATGGGCGAATGGGACTTGGTGCGAGTTAGGACACGGGCAGCCGAGTTTTGGATGACCTCAAGTTTACGTAGGGTGGAATGTGGGAGGCCAGCCAGGAGTGCGTTGGAATAGTCAAGTCTAGAGGTAACAAAGGCATGGATGAGGGTTTCAGCAGCAGATCAGCTGAGGCAGGGACGGAGACGGGCGATGTTATAGAGGTGGTAATAGGCGGGCTTAGTTATGCTGCGGCTATGTGGTTGGAAGCTCATTTCAGGGTCAAGTATGACACCAAGTTTGCAAACAGTGTGGTTCAGCCTCAGATTAACTGTTAAAGTCGGAGGTGGGGGAAGTGGTGGTGAAGGTAGGAGTTCTCCTTTAATAGTAATATTTATGCCTGTTGGCAAAGGTTTCACATTGCTGTTAAACCATCACTGCTGTGTGTACACGGTCACAATGACCCCATTAAAATATGTGATTTTATTGATTTTTATTTTTGCAGATTCCCCAGGGTGCAGTATAATGGCTATGCCACGTAGCCACTTGAAATATGCTGTTCTTTAACTAAGTACATGCGACATTGTATAATATGATTTACAAATAAATGGTCAGCTTTCTGCCATCCTTTTTTACAGACCTATATGACCAACTAAAAGTATGTATTGGCCTTGGAAGGAGTGCAGTGCAGATTCATCAGAATGTTACCAGGGCTCCAAGGATTAGATTACGATGACAGATTACAAAAACTCTTTGTATTCCCTGGAATACAGAAGGTTAAGGGGTGATTTGATTGATGTTTTTAGGATTTTGAAAGGAATTGACAGGGTAGAGAGAGAGAGAGAGAAACTTTTTCCGTTGGTGCGGGGAGTCCCGGACAAAGGGAAATAACCTTAAAATCAGAGCCAGGTCATTCAGGAGAGAAGTTGGGAAACACTTCTTCACACAAAGGGTTGCACTCTCTCCCATGAAAAGCAGTCAATTAATCATTTTAAATCTGAGCGATAGATTTTTGCTGGACAAGGGTATAAAAGGATATGGAACCAAGTTGGGTGGATGGAGTTAAGATACAGATCAGCCATGATCCCTTTGAATGGTGGAACAGGCTCGAGGGACTGAACGTCCTAGTGCCGTTCCTATGTAATAAGGAGTTTGGGGGGAGGGGGGGGGGGCATTAGCACACTTCTGGCATTTTGACAGGCAAAACTTGGACCATGACTTCAAATAACAGACAATAAAGTAAGATGTGCATTTTTGACAGGACGAAATGCAGCATCATCCATAAACCTTTTTTTCTCGAGTATTGAGTATAAGAGAGCAAGCATTAGATACTTTTTAATTCAAAAGTATTTCTAGTATCCTTGTCCTGTGCCTTTTTCAAAGTGTCCAAAAAACATTTTTGTACAATTTATTTTTTACTTTGTTCCTTTCCCCAAGTCTTCCTGCACTAACTAGGTGAAGGATAGGCTAGAGACTTGCTCCTGGGCACTGCCAGTGCTGCTGTGGGCTAATCTCTCGGGTACTCTCAAATGCCATGGGATGACTGCCATGCCTTTTCTTCCCCCAGTCCTCTCAGGGTATTGATGAGCCCGGCTCCCTCTGAATGCCTTCATAGAGGCAGGAGTTGAATTGCAGCTGAGTGCCTATGCCCCCATTTTTCTTCCATTCTTATATCCATAAATTACACTTGCTGAGGCTATACACCAATTCCAGGCCTCTGACACAGACTCCCAGAAGGTGTACAAGAGTGCAATGGCTTTCTTTTCTGTGGAAGCTGCTGGGCTCTCTAGTTCCAGGACAAGTAGCTTACCATGTGGAGCTTCAGTGCAAATCCACATCTTGTGAACTGATCGCACAGTGCCCATTGGTGTGCGCCCTGGGTTAGGAAAAAGATTGGGAGAGGAGTCGGCCCGGGTTCCCTGCTTCTGTGTACCTTGCCCGTGTAGAAGGGGGGAAACTAGTCAACAATGAACAGGACAAGAGTCTTTACCCACCCAATGCTATAAGAGAGCACTCTGCACCGCAGTGATGTGCAGATCGCTTTTCAACAACATACTGAAGGCTACGGGCAGACTTCAGCTGACTGCCGCTGATGCACTGGCTTACTGTAAATACCTTTGATACTGGATGCATGTGGCCACAAGTAATGTAATCTTGCTTGGCCATGGTTCCCAGCTTATGAGCCTTGTCAGGTCTGATGTTCCTACACTGGAATCCAGGCTCAAGATCTGACGGTGCCACCATCAACCGATCTGCAGCAAGGAGAGCTTCATGCCCAACTGTTTCTTCCTCCAGTATTTAGTTGTCGGCTCCCATCTTCCATCAGCAGGATGGTGTACCAACAGGCACATTTTGGGATCTTTTGACAATTTTTCCACGGAGAGGATTTGGAGAAAGAGTTGCTTTAAATGTTGTGTTAAAGCATAGTGTATTCATTGTTGGTTTTATTTTTTAAAGGCTCGGAAACTGTACACAATAAGCAATTCATTAGATTGTCTTGATATCGATAAACATCACATGCCCATTATGTTGGGGAGTTGCTGATCTTAAGGACGTGGTTGACAGGGAAGGTGTATTCCTGCAGATTTTTTCAGATGTGTATGGTAGAGTGATAAGAACATCTTGCAGGGTCATTCTTTCAGGAGCTGGTTTACGGACCTTCTTGTGGAGAAGGTACAGGAAACTCTCTTTTAACCGGTACCTAAATAACCGGAAATCTCTGTTAACCGGCAAAATTCAGGAGTAGGTTCAGGTAAGTTTTACTTCATATTAGTGGCCGTTCCTGGATCTGTGGCTGTGTAATCGGGGGTTCCTGCACTTGTTGCTAAGCAACAGGGATGCTTGGTCTGTGGCCGGAGTTCCTGCACATGTTGCTAAGCAACAGGGAAGCCTGGATTTGTTGCTGTGTACGGAGCTCTCGTACCTTTTAAACTATACCTCTCTGTAATCCGGACCTTTTGATAAACCGGCACCACGCCAGTCCCGTTGGTGCCGGATAATAGAGTTTCCTGTATTGGAGGAACAATGTGTTTGACAGTCTGCTAGAAGTGCTCCTCATAATAGCCCACTAGAAAATCCTGCGATTAGTGGCTATGTATTTGATTTGCCAACCTACATTTAAAAAAATCTATTTTTGCTGAAGCAATTCGGCAGATGGCCATTAACTTCTACAGTAAGCACTTCCTTTCTCTGAACAGTCGCCTACCATTGTCTATCACAAAAACAGCTTTCTAAATGTTAACTGAAGCTGCGGTTGTGTGAAATGTCGTCTTCAGAACCTCCTTTCGTTGTGAGTCGAATTTGGAGTCTGCAAATTTTTTTTTAGATGTTTGAATAGTGACTGCAGTTCATTCCATCAGTGTGAAAACATTGAATGAATGTGCAAACCAAAGCTGCACCAGCCTTCTCATATTTCAAAAGGTGTCAATTAATTCAGTTCCCTTGCAGGCCCAGGATTCCTTCAAGCCAGTTCTCTGCTGGTGTCGTCTGCACTTAACTTTGTTTTTTAAAATAATTTTATGTAACTTTTTTTTAAGAAGTCCTGGCAGTGACAGTAGCTCTTACAAGATTTGTTAATTTTTCATTTGATTTTAAAATAACTTACTCTCTCTATTTCTTTTATTTTCCCCCCTGCAGCTATCTTCCAGATTATTCAGAGTATCCGGATGGGCATGTGAAATGGACAAAGTTCAAAGTTCTGTACCTTTTTAAGTGTCTTGCTGTTAATTCCAGCTATGAGTCTGACCATTCCAACACTTCCTTTGGCTTACAAACAATGGATCTTACAGAATTAATCTTTCTGTGATTGCTTTTGAAAGAAACTTTTAATTCCATGGTGTTGCTAAAAGTCTAGTTCATTCCTTCGTGTGTCCCAAGAAGGCAAGGATACAGTAAAAGCCATCCAGCAATTTAATTTTGTATTTTAATCAGGGAAACCGTTTGTAAGTTCATATTTAATGTGAATATTTTATCATATATAGTTGGTATGTAGGTAAGAACCTTTTTTGTGTATTCAAAAAAAAAATTTGCCCATTCTTTCATGAATCCTTTAAAATTGTAGAGAAGATGGTTCTGCTGCCTGTCCACTTTGAGATACAAAATGTGCATCTTTCTAAATTAAATTTATAATTCCAGAAAAGTGCCTTCTTTTGTATATTAAAATGTACAACCATTTTAGGACTTAGATGGGAATACTTCTCTGATTTTTGAAAGTAAATTGATTTTGATTTTTTTGTTGAAATAAGAGTGATCTATCTCTAATGTCTTAAAATGTTTTAATGTCTGATCGATGTAATAGACTAGGTCTAATTTTTTGGGAGAGAGACGAGAATGGGTGGGGTTGGGGGGGCAGGGGGAAGGTTGGGTTTTAAGAGACCTGAAGCAATCCGGGTGCTGAAAGCGTGCACCGGCATTCTTCGAATCGAAAGCTTTCCCATTCACTTCAGGGGCAAGCACAGCCGGTTCAAAGTTGTGTTCACAGGCAGTTTCTTCTCTCGGCGGTAACTGAAACGAGCAAAATACAAGCAGCTTCTCCACTGTCAACACTGTACTGTCTGATAATGTTGTAAATCACGGCATGCTGATATCGCCACATTTCCTGACCGCTTGGTTGCTGCTTTGTCTTATCAGGACCAATCGACTGTGTTTGACTGTAAGCAACTGCAGCATTTGTCGCCCAAATAAATATATTTTTGCTTGATTTGGCTGATGTACTCATTTAAATCTCGTCGCCCTCAAATATAAATGACTTCGGAACAGTGTGATAAATAATTACCTTCAAGGACCATACATGCATACTGCTGTAGTTGATTTTCCATTGGAAGTTGAAGCCAGGTATAGTCTTCTGGTGAAGTGGGGTTAGCGGGTGGGGGATCATCGGACAGACATGTAATTCAGTCCTTATTTTAAATCATGTATTTGATCCTTGCTTATATTTTCATTATAAAAATTTGGACACAAGAATTTATAATGAAAACTGCCAATGTAAACCTGTCACGCTGTAATTACATTCTCCCACCAGTGGTGGTGCTGCATCTATAAAGCCTGCATTCCACTTGCATGTCTCTCACTTGCACCTGCTTGGCTCAAGTGCCCTGTTCATAAAGCTGACTGACTGAGCAGGCAGAGAACCTACCAATAAAAAAGTAGTTTGTCTTCCCATTTTCTTCCATCAAGAAGTGCCGAGGAGTCATGGAGACAACCAATGACCAGCAAAACTACCAGCGAGAGGGGAAGCAATGGAATTGGCAAAATCTTTTTGAAACTGCTGTCGGCTGCCGTCTCTCTAACCTGAGGCCATAGTATTAAGAAGGTTTGTAACAGAACAAATGTAATAAAGAAAATTGGAGAGAGAAACAGATGCAGCAAAGTCGCTGCGAGCAGGGTTCTGAAGAAGGGTTTTGTCCTGAAACGTTAATTCTGTTTCTCTCTCCACGGATGTAGCCTGGCCTGCTGAGTTTTTCCGGCTTTTTCTGTTATTTCAGATTTCCAGCATCTGCAGTATTTTGCTATCGTAATAAAGAAAATTATTCACAAAAAATGTTATACTTAACCATTAAAGTTTATTTTTGTATTTAAAATCTCTCCAGCAATATTTCTATCTTTGTTCCTGGGACCCGAGTTCGTGGACCTTTAACTACATCAGCTATCGCTGGTCCTGAATGAAGAGGATTGATGGTTGGCAAACTGCAATTCCCAGAACATACCAGTGTAACTGCATGTATTCTGGATAGCAGCTCCCAGAATACAAGTTCATTCAGACCACCTCTTGAGTTTAATGATCGCCCCCCCCCCCCCCCCCCCCCCCCCAAGGCTTTGGAGAGGGTGATGTTTAACCCATTAGGATTAAGAGCAGCATTGGACATTCACATCATTCTCTGCTTAACTGCTCCATTGCATGAACCTGTCTTACACTATCTGTGAGCATTGCCAGTTACTGCTTAACAAAGTTTTTGTTAAAATGTGATGTACTGCAACCCCCATATCACTGAGAGGGTGCAGAACATTCTGCAGGGGGGGGGAGGAGAGGCAGAAGTCATCGTCCATGTCAGAACCAATGACAAACAGGGTTGAGGTCCTGCAGTCAGGAGTGTAGGGAGCTAGCGAGGAAGTTTTAAAAAGCAGGATCTCAAAGGTAATAATCTCTGGATTACTCCCACTGCCACGCGCTAGCGAGTAGAAATAGGACAATGTGGCAGGTTAATGTGTGGCTAGAGACTTGTTGCAGGAGGGAGGGCTTCAGATTCCTGGGACATTGGGGCCAGTTCTGTGGCAGGAGGGACCTGTTCAAGATGGGCGGGTTGCACCTGAACAGAGATGGGATCAATAGCCTTGCAGGTAGGTTAACTGGTGCTGTGGGGATGGGTTTAAACTAATTCGGCAGGGGGTTGGGCAGCAGCATTTAAAATTAGAAACAAGGTTGCACAAAGGACTGGGAGAGACATAATACAGAATTAGGTGGGATCATAGAAAGTACAAAGAGGTCAAAGTTAGGTTTGGAGTGCATATGTGTAAATGCGTGAAGTGTGATTCATGGTGTGAGCTGCAGGTGTAAATAGCCACGTGGGAATGTGATTTAGTGGCGATTACAGACCCAGCTCAAAAGAGGGAAAAATTGGATGCTTAATATTCCTGGGTACAAGGTATTCTGGAAAGATAAGGAAGGAAAAAGAGGAGCTTTAGCAGTTTTGATTTAGGAAAATATTAGTGCTAGAAATTGAGAATGTCCTTGAGGGGTCAAAGATGGAACCTATTTGGTTGGGGGTTGAGAAACAATAAAGGAGCTATTGTGCTATTTGATGTATTTGCCACCAAGTAGTGCGAAGGAGATTGAGGAGCAGATATGCAAAGGAATTACTGAGGTGCAAGAACTAGAGAGCAATGATAATGGGAGACTACCCCAATATTGAGCGGGGTTAGCAATTGTTAAGGGCAAGAGCAGGGGCGGAATTTCTGAAGTGTGTTCAAGAGAATTTTCTTGATCAGTATGTTTCCTGCCCAACGAGGAAAGGTATTGCTGGATCTAGTCCTGGGGAATGAAGTGGGTCAAGTGGAGATTGGCCTAGTTGGGAGAGCACCTTGAAGGAGAAAGAATTGCAGGGATATGGGGAAGTGAGACTAACTGGACTGCTCTTCGAAAGAGCCGGCACAGACTCGATGGGCCAAATGGCCTCCTTCTGTGCTGTACTATTCTACGATTCTATGTACATAAAGTGGCCTCTCATCCTTTTATTGCACATACATTACATTTTACTGGATTAAAATAACTGTTTCGTGTTTTTATTTTGTTAAGCGGGTATCTCGTACATGAAAATCCCGTTGCTTAATCTTTCCTGAACCAAACGGCCGAGAAGTTTAAATAAGTAGTTTTTTTTAAACCTGATAAAAGAATGCACTGACACTCAGAACTATCGCACTAGAAGCACCCTGCCCATTCTTGCATTGATTTGCAGAGCTATCTGGAACTGAGTGGGTAGAATCCAGTGCTGGATCTACTTCAGGGAGCCTTGTGTACTGATTACCAAAAAAAAAAGTTAAAAGTTGCCATATTTCTCCAGCTCAGCTGGAGTACGGTGTCCAACTCTGGACACCACCCTTTAAGAAGGATGTCAAGGCTTTGAAGAGGGTGCAGAGAAGATTTACTAGAATGGTACCAGGGATGAGGAACAGTTACGTGGAGACTAAAAAGCTGGGGTTGTTCTTCTTGGAGCAGATTCAGATTCAGATTAGATTTATTTGCCATATGTAACAAGTACAATGGAATGCTTGTTCCCCGTAGGGAAGGTTAAGGGGCGATTTAACAGGGGTGTTCAAAATTATGAGGGGTTTTGATAGAGTAAATAAGGAGAAACTGTTTCCACTGGCGGGAGGGTCGGTAGCCAGCGGACACAGATTTTAGATCATTGGCAAAAGGATCAGAGGGAAGATGAGAATTTTTTTTTTTACACAGCATATTATATGATCTGCAATGCATTACCTGAAAGCGTGATGGAAACAGATTCAATAGTAACTCAAAAGGGAATTGGATATATTGGAACAGGAGGAGGCCATTCAGCCCCTTGAGCCTGCTCTGCCATTCAATAAGATCATGGCTGATCTGTACCTCAACTCCACTTTCCCGCCCGATTGCTCCATCTCCCTTAACATCCTTGCTTAACAAAAGTCTACTTCTCAGTTTTGAATTTTTTCAATTGACCCCTAGCCTCAACAGCTTTTTGAGTGAGAGAGAACCCGGGGGTGGAGGCGGGATTTGTATGTGCCATGAGCATTGCTGGTGTCACCGGCAACTCCGAGCTAACGGTTGCTGAAAATGGCTGCAGCGCTACCATTGAAAAATTCGCGCTGGGGGTGGGCGATGTGGAGCGGAGCACTAACTTACCGTGCAGCGTCATTCTGGTGGTGTTCGTGGAGGCTTCTGACCCGAAGTTCCCGTCCACAGTCGGCGTTGCAGCTTCTTACAGCCTGTGGGAGCGAAACTGTGGAGCATTTAAAGGGGCTATGCATTCAAAACTAATAAAAAATTAAAATCAAGTGGAAAAAATGCATTTTTCAGCCCTTACCGCTGTTCAAAAAAAACACATACACATTAAAAATGATTCCTAAATGGTGGTCTTCAGCTCTTAAAGCTGAATTGTCTTCAGCTCTTAAAGCTGAATTGTCTGCCACACCTAAAAAAAATAGTAAAAGTGCTTCAGCACTAACGCAAATGACTCCGAGTCAGGGAAGGGGCAGCCAGGGTCTCGCACACAGTTGTGTGCAGGTGGTCAACACTGCACAGGGGCAAGGAGGCCCTCCAGAAAGTACGATGTGGGACACATCACCGAGGCTGTCACTGCCAGCAGTGTCGCCCCCCCACCACCTGGCTCCAGTGCCCAAAGAAGCTTCATGATCTCAGACCACTGGTCAAGGTCAGTGGATGCATCTTCAAGAGCTGTCTCCCACCAACAGCACCACTAGCCTCACACACTTCTCAATGTACGATCTCCCCCGGCCCCCAGCCACAATAACTCACCTACCAAGAATCTCTACCAATCACGAGGCACAGCGTCCATTCCTAGCGTCACCTTAGCAGCATTCTTGGCAGGGACATGGCTGAGCCTTTGGCCAGCAGTGGGGCAAAAAGGATACAAGATGCTGGTATCCTCCTACGTTATCCTCCTTCTGGCATGCACCTCTTGCTTTCTAGCCCTCTCCTCACCACAATGCCACCCTTGTGCCTTCCTCATTTCACACATCCAAAAAATGCAGCCTGCCCAGCCAACGGTTGGCCAAGAAGAGGGAGAGGAGAGAAGAAGAAGAAGATGATTGATTTCACAATCCCAGCCACCAGCTCCACAAGGTCGACCAGCAAGGCCATTTGCAGTGTCCCCCACTGAAAGTCAGCAGCCTTCCACCAGCCATACTGCAGCCAGTGGGGCAGCACTGCGTGAGATCATTAGGATAGGCAAAGGCACACTCAAGACAGTCACCAAGAGGCTGCACAAGGGTGATGAGTTGAATTCTTGATGTCATATTGGATGGATAGATGTATGAAGTTGGATTGAAAAGTTTGCTTTGTGGTGGCTTTTATTTCAGCTTTGTGGCCAAGAGGACGCTGTGATGCTCAGTAACAGAGGGAAGGTAAGGTGTGGGATTAATGTTGAAAGGGGAATTGGGGTTGTGGTCACTGGGACTGCAAGGGGATGATTCCTGCCCAGCTATCCCGGCCAGAAAGGGGCTGTCTGGGTTGCATCCTTCCTTCTGCTCCCTCATCTTGTGCTTCCACTTCCTCGGCTTCTTCCTCTTCTGTTTCTTCCTTTTCTGAGTCTTCCTCCTTCCTCTGCGAGCGGAAGCTGTAAATCTGAAATGGCATCATAAAATGCTGGAAATACTCAGCAGGTCAGGCAGCATCTTGACCTGAGATGTGAACTCTGTTTCTCTCTCCACAGATGCTGCCTGACCTGCTGAGTATTTGCAGCATTTTTTGTCTTCTCAGAGGCCTTCTTTTACCATGCGAGGCCTTGCAAGTGTCCAGCAGCACTACCTGCACGCTTAAAAGGCTTTTAACAACTATTGCAGCAAGTCACGACTTCAATAAAATGAAAAAAAAACAGTCCAAAAGCTTAAAGGCAAACGTACCTGAAAGATGTGTGTGTCCCTTTGAGAGGTGCAGACAGGGCCTCTGTCAGTCGGCTTGCCCGTTAGGTTTACGCGGGACCCGCCACCAGTTGGCGGAAGAGCGTCCGCTGCCGCTTTCTTCACTTAACGCCACGCTAACGGGTGGCGCTAAGGTCGGGAATTTCTCCGCGCTAACGGGTGGCGCTAAGGTCGGGAATTTCTCCCCCCAGATTTCCACTACCCTTGTGTGAAGAATTGTTTGCTGACATCGCCCCTGAACGGCCTGGCCCTAATACCTGAAAAGGAAAAAATTGCGGGGCTATGGGGAAAGAGCAGGGGAGTGGAGTTAATTTCAAAACTCCAGTACAGGCACGATGGGCTGAATGGCCTCCTTCTGTGCTGTATGATTCGATGTTATGATTCTCTAATGTGAAAGGTCATTTCATTAGCAAGTGCAGATAGTCTGTTAACGTTGCATTTGTACATATGCAGTGATACTTCCTTATTATCCGCTGTGTAGCAGATGTTGTCCTTAAATGCCATGACTGGAGCAAATCAGCCCCTGCAGTATGTGTTGTGATAGGGTCGGCGGGTTGATATGGGAAATGTTAACAAGATTCATATGCAACTCTAAAGGGAAATCTGTGAAGTGAAATTTTATTTTGGTACAGATATGTTGATTTGGTTATTCAAACGGCTTGATTTTTGTTTTGTTTCTGATCAAACTCATGTCTCTTTTTAAGGAGTTCAGTTCATGGACTCCAGGTGGAGAAAGGGTCAGCATAGTAATGTTTTTTTTATTCGTTCCTGGGATGTGGGCGTCGCTGGCAAGGCCGGCATTTATTGCCCATCCCTAATTGCGCTTGAGAAGCTGGTGGTGAGCCGCCTTCTTGAACCGCTGCAGTCCGTGTGGTGAAGGTACTCCCACAGTGCTGTGAGGGAGGGAGTTCCAGGATTTTGACCCAGCGACGATGAAGGATCGGTGATATATTTCCAAGTCAGGATGGTGTTTGACATGGAGGGGAACTTGGAGGTGGTGGTGTTCCCATGCGCCTGCTGCCCTTGTCCTTCTAGGTGGAAGAGGTTGCGGGTTTGGGAGGTGCTGCCGAAGAAGCCTTGGCGAGTTGCTGCAGTGTATCTTGTAGATGGTACACACTGCAGCCACGGTGTGCCGGTGGTGGAGGGAGTGAATGTTTAAGGTGGTGGATGGGGTGCCAATCAAGCGGGCTGCTTTGTCCTGGATGGTGTCGAGCTTCTTGAGTGTTGTTGGAGCTGCACTCATCCAGGCAAGTGGAGAGTATTCCATCACACTCCTTACTTGTGCCTTGTAGATGGTGGAAAGGCTTTGGGGAGTCAGGAGGTGAGTCACTCACCACAGAATACCTAGCCTCTGACCTGCCCTTGCTGTCACAGTATTTATGTGGCTGGTCCAGTTAAGTTTCTGGTCAATGGTGACCCCCGGGATACTGTGCCCCTCAATAACACTTCAGCCCATCCCTTGTAAATGACTCAATGTGCTGGCGATATAGAACATGTGAGCCAACCTGATCTTTCTGTAGAGCCGCAGGTTGATTCCGATTTGAACTGGGTGGCAAGGTGTGGTTAAATTTTGGTGGGGTACACGACATTACAAGAGAGACGGAGAAGCACATTGTTCCCTATTACAATGTCCTTGTTGTAATGTGTATGAATGATGTCTCTGTCCAAGGATAGAAATACTTTTGTATAAAAATGCCTGATGTTCTCTACTGTTGAGGAGGGGTGAAGAAGAGAAGGTGGTAAATATTTAGATTCACTTAATATCCTCCATGTATACTTTTCTGCTATTGTTTCTAGTTAAAATGGGAATTGTGGTGTGGCATTGAGGTGTATAGAACAGGACCGTCCCTGCTTTCACCCCTAGTCTGACCCGATTTACCTGTAGATGTAAGTTGTGGCTCAGTTGGTAGCACTCTCGCCTCTTGAGTCAGAAGGTTGTGGGTTCTATTATGTCCGTGTATAATTGAGACACGGACGGCAGGAGTTGATTATAACAAGTCTTTACTGAATGGAGACAACCTGGAACTGAAACTACAGAAGGCTGCTAGTGCCTTTTATACAGGGGTGGTCACTGCTGGTACTGCAGTCTGAGACCAGTTATTCCCTTAAAGGTACATACACAACAATTCCTCCCCTTTTAGATAAACAGTACATAACATTCATTTAACAACTAAATAATAACTAATTACAATTACAATTACGGTTGCTAGATACATTGGTTGAGGTTAAGCAATTATAAGTTCAGTCTTTGAGGAGGCTTCCTGATTCTGTCTGGATAACGCCTCTTTGGGGTATCAGGTTCTTCTGGTGAGGTTGAGTCAGGATCAATGTCGTTGTTTGGTTCGTCTGCTTCCAATATCACCGATTCTGCGGTAGATGCAATTGGTACTTCGGTTTCATCGCCAGGTGTATCAGATCGTGGTGTGGAGTTGACGTTTTCCAGTGACTCTAGAATCTGGTCAGCATGGCGTCTTACAATGCTCTCTCCAACGTCCACGGTATACATTAGAGGCCCTTGCCGTGTACAGATCGTTCCTAGCTGCCATTTCTCTGTGCGGTAGTCCCGGGCCAAAACTGGTTGACCTATCTTAAAACTCCTGGTCGGCCTTTCATTCATATTCTGAAACTGCCTGTTCTCCACATCTCTTCGGACGTTTGGCTTAACCAAATCCAAGCAGCATCGTAGTCTTCGATTGAAGAACATCATGGCTGGAGTTTGGTTGGTAACCGCATGTGTTGCATTCCGGTAGGCAAACAAGAAGTTATCCACCTTGTGTTGTAGGGGTATATCTTCATTACACATTGCCTTGATAGCCTTCTTGAATGTTTGAACAAACCTCTCGGCCAATCCATTAGTGGCTGGATGATGTGGGGCGGATGTGTAATGCTTAACACCATTGTTCTTTAAGAACCTCCGGAACTCTTCAGACACAAACTGTGGTCCATTGTCAGAGCAAATCTGTTCAGGCAGCCCATTCCTGGCGAATATGGTTTGTAAGACTGTGATAGTTTTTTCTGTGGTGGTTGAGGACATTTTTATTACCTCTGGCCACTTTGAATGTGCATCCACCGCAATTAAAAACATCGCGGCCATAAAGGGACCAGCAAAATCAATGTGCACCCTTTGCCATGGAGATGAGGGCCACTCCCATGGATGTAGAGGAGCTTGTGGTGGGGCGTTTTGGACCTTCTGGCATCCTGTACAACTCTTGATCATCTCTTCGATTTCTCTATCGATTCCCGGCCACCACACAAACGCACTGGCTAAGTTCTTCATTTTTACCCCTCCCAGATGACCCTCATGAAGCTCATTGAGCACTCTATCCTTCAATTTGGGTGGAATTACTACTCTGGATCCACACATCAAGGTCCCTCTGCACACTGACAGCTGTTCCCTTGTACTCGATGTCATATTGGTGTGCCCCTAGAAAAAGGAACCACCTCTGCAGCCGTTGTGCCGTCATTATCGGTACGCCCTTCTGAGGGTTAAAAATGGAGACGAGAGGTTGATGATCAGTTAGTAGAGTAAATTTCTGACCGTGCAGGTAGTGATTGAACTTCTTCACCCCCCACACCAGGCTGAGGGCCTCTCTGTCAATCTGGGCGTAGTTATGCTCGGCTGAAGTTAACGAGCGTGACGCAAAAGCTATCGGCCTCTCTGAACCATCAAGGAATTTATGTGACAGTACCACCCCAATGCCGTAGGGAGACGCATCACACGCCAGTCTTATCGGTAGTGATGGGTTGTAGTGAGCCAATACTTCTCTTGAAGTGATTAGGTCCTTACTCTTCTGAAAGGCCCGCTTACATTCATCGTTCCATTTCCATGCTACTCCCATTCGTAGTAGGGCATTCAGTGGATGCAGAATTGTGGACAAATTCGGCAAAAACTTATGGTAGTAATTCACCAATCCGAGGAATGACCTCAGTTGCGACACATTTTCAGGTGCTGGAGCCATAACTACCGCTTCAATTTTGTCAGGGGACTTATGCAACCCCTCTTCATCAATCACGTGGCCACAATACGATATCTGTTTCTTAAAAAACTCGCACTTGGGGCGATTGGCTCGTAGCCCATGTTCACGTAGTCTAGTGAGCACCTGCTCTAGGTTGGCAAGGTGTTCACTGTCATCTTCACCTGTCACTAGGATGTCGTCTAAGTAACACTGAGTCCCCGGAATCCCTTGCAGGACTTGTTCCATCGCTCTTTGCCATATCGCCGGAGCTGATGCTACTCCGAAAACCAGTCGATTATACTGGTAAAGGCCTTTGTGAGTGTTTATCGTGAGATACTTCCTAGAGGATTCTTCAACCTCCATCTGCAAATATGCTTGTGCTAGGTCAATTTTTGTAAAACGCTTCCCTCCAGATAGTGAGGTGAAGATATCTTCTATCCTTGGAAGAGGATATTGTACTGTGTGAAGGACTGGGTTCACCGTCACCTTGAAGTCCCCACAGATGCGAACCTTCCTTGGCTCCTCAGACTTATTGTTTAACGTTTTCTTCATGACAGGAACGATGGGTATCGCCCACTCGCTCCAGTCTACCTTAGATAACACGCCTGCATTCTCCAGATTCTCCAGCTCTGCCTCGACGGCTGGGCGAATTGCATATGGTACCGGTCTTGCTTTGAAAAACTTGGGAATTGCATTCTCCTCTATTTTTATCGAGGCGGTTACGCCTTTAAGAGTGCCCAGTTCTTGTTGAAATACCTCTTTGGCGTCAGCTAAGATTGTTGACAATCGTCCAGGAGTGACGTCGTCATCCTTTTTACCAACCACCGTCAGTGCCTGAATGGAGTGCCAGTCTAAACTTATCTTTTTGATCCATTCACGTCCCAATAACGGTGGTCCACCATCTTGCAGAATGTAGAGATACAATTTCCGTATTTTCTTGCTGTTGTATTCGACAGGCACCCTTATTTTTCCTCTGGGGTATACTTTTTGCCCCGTATACGTCCTCAAGACAATGGATGTCTCTCTCAAGGGTATATGTGAGAATAGCCGCTCGTAGTTTCGTCGATTCATGACGGTTAGAGCTGATCCTGTATCCAATTCCATTTTGACTTGGGACCCTGCTATCATGAGGGTGACCCAAATAGTTCGGTGATCCTCTTTTGCGATTACGTTGTGAAGTTTGAGACAGCTTAGTCTCTTGTTCCCGGATTCACTATCGCTCATCTGGTCTTCGGAACTACTGTCCGTCATCTTTTGTATTTTCCTGTACGGTACCTTAGTAGCCTTTTTGTTGTCGTTGGTCTTCTTCCCAGACCTGCAAACTCGTGCAATGTGTCCCATCTTTCCGCATTGCCTGCATATTTTATCCTTGGACCAGCAGTCCTTCTGGTCATGGTTTGTTCTGCCGCAGCGATAACATTTTGCAAATCCCCGTGTCATTTCATGGGTGCCGTATTCCTGTGGCTTTTGTTGTATTTCCACAGCTCCCCTGGCTGCTGCTTCGTACGATACTGCCACGCTGAAAGCCTTATCTAGCGTCAGCTCTTTCTCTGAGAGTAACTTCTTCTGGGTTCCTTCACTCAGGAGTTCACAGACAAATTTGTCCCGTAGGGTATCTGCCAGTCCTGCTCCGAACTGGCAGTGCTTTGATAGCTTGCGTAGTTCCGTAAGGTACTCAGCATTGCTCTCATCTTTCTGCTGAGTTCTCCTGTGGAATTTAAATCTTTCTGCTATCAGCAGCAGTGCAGGGTTTAGGTGTTCCTGTAGGATAGCAACAATTTTGTTAAAACTCTTCACCTTCAGTTTGGCTGGAGTAATCAGGTCCCGCAATAGGCCGTACGTTCTTGCGCCCATTAAGTTTAGCAGTACCGATGCCTTTTTCTCATCGGCTATTTCGTTTGCCTCGCAATATACCTCGACTCTTTCCACATACGTGGTCCAGTCTTCTATTGCATTATCAAAGGCAGTGATACAGCCAGTCTTCGGCATCTTGGAAATCTAAAATGGCGCCTCCCGCGCTTTGCCTTCTTCCCCGATTTAACAAAATGGCGCCTCCCGCGCTTTGCCTTCTTCCCCGCTAGATTAAGATGGCGCCTCCCGCGCTTTGCCTTCTTCCCCGTTGTTGCTAGCGCTGCTTTCCACGGTTACCGTTGTAACTGCAGCTCCTCGCGGCTTTCTGCGCGTTTAATTTTTTTAATTTTATTATTTTCCCGTCGTCGGAACAACCCTGCGGGACTCTTGCCTTCCTCTTCTCGGGTCTGTACGCTGCCCGGCTTCATAGCACCGGCCGCGCCCTGTGTGCTCCACCCTCTCTCTCTCCTCTTCCCGACAACGCTGCTCGGCCCCGTTGCAAGCCACCCGCTCGAGCTCTAGACCGCCGCAGCCCAGGAAGGATCAGTGTACTACCTGCCACCAGCCCGATTAGCTGAAGCACTGTCGACAGGAACCAAGCCCCACTCTCGACAGCCTCTCCTGCAAATCTTCAACTCCGCTGACTCAGAGGCGGATGCCCACGGTCGACGTCCATTTCTACTGTTTCTTTCTTCTTTCTGGCCTCGACCTCTGCTCACTTCGCTTCAGGGATGGATCCCATGAGGTGGTGCAGACTGTAGGTAAATTCGTATCTGCTCGTCGCCAATATTATGTCCGTGTATAATTGAGACACGGACGGCAGGAGTTGATTATAACAAGTCTTTACTGAATGGAGACAACCTGGAACTGAAACTACAGAAGGCTGCTAGTGCCTTTTATACAGGGGTGGTCACTGCCGGTACTGCAGTCTGAGACCAGTTATTCCCTTAAAGGCACATACACAACAGGTTCGAGTCCTGCTCCAGTGACGTGCTCTACGCTGACACTCCCAGTGTGGTGCTGAGGGAGCGCTGCACTGTCGGAGGTGCCGTCTTTCGGATGAGACGTTAAACCGAGCTGCTCTCTCAGGTGGACGTAAGAGATCCCGCGCGGCATTATTTTGAAGAATAGCTGCTGTCCGGGCCAATATTTATCCCTTGAATTGGCTGCCGCGCATGCTACAATGGTGACTACACTTCAAAAAGTATTTAGTTTGCTTTAAAGCGCTTAGGGACGTCCTGAGCTCATGACGGCACAGTCAAAATGCAAATGATCTCAGCTGTGATAGTGTTACAATTGAGTTTAGTGTCTGAGTTGTCATGGAGGGAGTGAGGGGAATCGGCCCGGATTCTTGCTCTTGATCACTCGGCTCCTCCTGGCCCCCACAAAAAAAATCTTCTAACAGCCTTTCCCCCACATTAAATTTCCGATTGGAGCCGCTGGAGCTCCCGCCCTCCCCGATCAGTGAGCATCTGGGCAGCGCTGATAGCTCGGCGGGATTATGGAGGGAGGTTTGGCCCGCCAAGACGGCTCAGGCTTCTCCGCAGGCACGAGTGCTCCTCCCGCTGTCTGCCCAGAGTTAAAATCTACCCCCTTGATACAAGCCGCAAGCCTTCTTTGGCAGGCTATTGCCTGGGGTAAGGTCTGCCACGGCCAGCTCAGCTCACAGTGGCCGGTAAGAACAGCCACTGTTTTACATTGCTGCGATGTAAGCCCTTGACCGCACCTGTGATTATTTTTTTAAAAAAAGGAGCCACGTTACTCTGTTCAAGTTGTCAGTGTCCCCCACCATCCCCCCACCACCTCCCCCACCATCCCCCCACCACCTCCCCCACCATCCCCCCACCACCACCCCCCGTTTCACATCTGCTTGCAGTTTGTCTTCTGATAAGTGATGTTTGGTAGCTCTGATTCTGTAGCTCATCCATTCGGTCTTTGAATGTTTGCCATTGCCTATCCACCGTCAACCCTTTGAGTGACATTCCCCAATCAATCCTACCCAACTCGCTCCTCAGACCATCGTAGTTTCCTTTATTTAAATTGAGGACCCTAGTCTTGGCCATCCTTGAGCCACGTTTCCGTAATCCCAACCAAATCATATTCGTTTACCTCTATTTGCGCAGCCAATTCGTCCACCTTATTACAAATGCTCCTCGCATTAAGACACAAAGCCTTCAGGCTTGTTTTTTTAACGCACTTAGACCTATTAGAATGATTATTTACTGTGGCCACGTTTGATTTAAACCGTTGATTTCTCTGACTGCCACTTTTGTTTTTCTCCTTCCTATCTTTTGCTTTTATCCCTGTTTCCCTTTCCTCTGTCTCCCTGCTCAGGTTCCCAACCCCCTGCCATTTTAGTTTAAACCCCCCCGAACAGTGCTAGCAAACCTCCCCGCAAGGATATTTGTCCCGCTCTGGTTCAGGTGCAACCCGTCCGACTTGTACAAGTCCCACCTTTCCCAGAAGCAGGCCCAGTGATCCAGGAAACTAAAGCCCTCCCTCCTGCACCAACTCTTTAGCCACGCATTCATCTGCTCTATCCTCCTATTCCTATACTCACTAGCACGTGGCACCGGGAGTAACCCAGAGATTACAACCTTTGAGGTCCTGCTCTTTAATCTGCTACCGAGCTCCCTAAATTCTTGCTGCAGGACCTCATCCCTCTTCCTACCCATGTCATTGGTCCCAATGTGAACCACGACCTCTGACTGTTCACCCTCCCCCTTCAGAATGCCCTGAAGCCGTTCAGTGACATCCTTGACCCTGGCACCAGGGAGGCAACAAAGAAAGCAAAGAGTTGGAATAAACGGGTCGTTTTCCGAGTGGCAGGCAGTGACTAGTGGGGTACCGCAAGGATCGGTCCTAGGACCCCAGCTGTTCACAATATATATTAATGATCTGGATTAATGAATTGGATGTAATATCTCCAAATTTGCAGACGACACAAAGCTGGGTGGGAGGGTAAGCTGTGAGGAGGATGTCGTGAAACTCCAGTACGATTTGGACAGATTGGGTGATTGGGCAGAAACATGGCAAATGCACTATAATGTGGATAAATGTGAGGTTATCCACTTTGGTGGCAAAAACAGGAAGGCAGATTATTATTTGAATGGCAATAGATTGGGAGAAGGGGAAGTGCAAAGAGACCTGGGTGTTCTTGTGCACCAGTCGCTGAAGGTAAGCATGCAGGTGCAGCAGGCGGTTAAGAAGGCAAATGGTATGTTGGCCTTCGTAGCAAGAGGGTTCGAGTACAGGAACAAGGATGTCTTGCTACAGTTGTACAGGGCCTTGGTGGGACCGCACCTTGAGTACTGTGTGCAGTTTTGGTCGCCTTACCTGAGGAAGGACGTTCTTGCCATGGAAGGAGTGCAGCGAAGATTCACCAGGCTGATACCTGGGATGGCAGGAATGACGTATGAGGAGAGATTGTGTCGATTGGGCTTATACTCACTGGAGTTTAGAAGATTGAGAGGGGATCTCATCGAAACTTATAAAATTCTGTCAGGCCTGGACAGACTAGATGCAGGAAGGATGTTTATGATGGCCGGGGAGTCCAGAACCAGGGGTCATAGTCTAAGGATAAGGGGTAAGCCATTTAGAACTGAAATGAGGAGGAATTTCTTCACCCAGAGAGTGGTGAACCTGTGGAATTCTCTGCCACAGAGGGCGGTGGAGGCCAGTTCATTAAATATATTCAAAAAAGAGTTGGATATATTTCTTAAGGCTAAAGGGATCAAGGGATATGGGGAGAAGGCAGGGACAGGGTACTGAATTTGGATGATCAGCCATGATCTCATTGAATGGCGGAGCAGGCTCGAAGGGCCGAATGGCCTACTCCTGCTCCTATCTTCTATGTTTCTATGTGTGCTATTTCTGTAGAGGCTCTTTCTACTCCTAGTAGGCCTGGGAGTGCTACCCCCTTTGCTACCTCATCCTTTTGGCAAGGCAGGTACTTCGGGGGCCTGTATGTGAATCCTGCCTTGACTGGGGTGACGATGACACCCACCCTAATTATAGGGTGAATTTCCTGGAAACTTTTCAACGGATCTCCTGCCCCACTCACTCCGCTGCCTCCTGTCCTGTGATGTTACTGTTAACTGGGTGGCGGGGGAAGTTAAAACCTATTCCTTCAAGCCAATGTAACTTTCTAATGGTTTTATTATTTGCGAGCAGGGGGGGTGTGGGAGGGAGGAAACCTTCTCCATCAAGCACGGGAACCTCCAAGTCACACACCATCCTGACTTGGAAGTATATCGGCTGATCCTTCATCGTCGCTGGGTCAAAATCCTGGAACTCCCTCCCTAACAGCACTGTGGGAGTACCTTCACCACACGGACTGCAGCGGTTCAAGAAGGCGGCTCACCACCACCTTCTCAAGGGCAATTAGGGATGGACAATAAATGCTGACCTTGCCAGCGACGCCCACATCCCATGAACTGATTTAAAAAAAGCTTTCTTTGGGTCATCCCATTCAGGCCTTTTGTCTTTGTTGGCCAAATGTGTGTGTGTTGTCGGGACATGGGGGAGGGGGGGTGGCGGTGGCTGCACACATCAAGTTTTGAGTCCTCGTCGCTTTTAATCTGCGTATATCTCAAGTGGCTGATACTGACAGATTTATGATTTATCCACTAATGTAACAGTGCTTAAAAAAAGACATTTTTCCAACCTCCAAGCTCACAAAATTCAAGCAACATAAACCAGCAAATAAGAAATGTAAATTCCAATACGACTGAATCACTTGGGCTTTGAATGCTGACTTGTCATGGTTTAGGGGGCTGCAGTTTGCATACCCCAACCATATTGCACCCCATGCACCTCACCTTATAAGTTTGTTGCCCTGGTAGATACTAATTAATGAAAGTTTGCCAAATATGCACAAAAACACTGATTTGATTTTTTTTGAAAAAAGGACAGCATCTGTTGATTTTTTAAATCATTATTTATATTTAAGATTATCTGTCTCATTTTTGCAATGCGTAGTGAGACAGTGTACCTATTCCCCCATCTGCTGGACATCGCCGGTACTGCAGCAATAGGGGGCAGAGCCACCTCAAAATTTCTCACTGATCTTAAACATTGCATTTTGCTTGGACAGAAGGTGCTTGAGATCTACTTTTGCTTGGAGTTTGTACGTGGAATTTTGTCCCTATTCTCAAGACCACGATTCCAAATATTTCCCCATTTTCGTAAGCAGCATCTAATATGAAACATGGAGCTCATATATAAAACATATGCCGGGTTTGAGGTCCTGGTCTTCAAACACCCTCTTCCTCAGGCGACCGAAGGCTGCACTGGCACACTGAAGGCGGTGTTGGACTTCGTCGTCGATGTCTGCCCTTGTTGACAGTAGGCTCCTGAGGTATGGAAAGTGGTCCACGTTGCCCAAGGCCTTGTCGTGGATTTTGATAATCGGGGGGCAGCACTGTGTGGCGGGGGCAGGTTGGTGGAGGACCTTTGTCTTATGGATGTTTAGTGTAAGGCCCGTGCTCTCGTACGCTTCAGTGAAGGTGTTGATGATGGTTTGGAGTTCGACCTCCGAGTGAGCGCAGACGCAAGCGTCGTTTGCATACTGTAATTCGACGACAGAGGATGGGACAACCTTGGATTTAGACTGAAGGCGACGGAGGTCTACAGAGCAGCAGTAATACCCGCCCTGCTGTATGCCTCAGAGACATGGACCATGTACAGCAGGCACCTCAAAGCACTGGAGAGGTACCACCAACGCTGCCTCCGCAAGATCCTGCAAATCCTTTGGCATGATAGGCGGACCAATGTCAGTGTTCTTGCTCAGGCCAACATCCCCAGCATCAAAGCTTTGACCACGCTCGATCAGCTCCGATTGTCCGCATGCCCGATATAAGACTCTCAAAACAAGCGCTCTACTCGGAGCTCCGGCACGGCAAGAGAGCCCCAGGTGGGCAGAGGAAATGCTTCAAGGACACACTCAAAGCCTCCTTGAAAAAGTGCAACATCCCCACCGACACCTGGGAATCCCTGGCCCAAGACCGCACAAAGTGGAGGAGAAGCATCCGGGAAGGCGCCGAACACCTCGAGTCTCTTCGCTGGGAGCAAGCGGAAGCCAAATGCAAACAGCGCAAGGAGCGCACGTCAACCCAAGCACCCCACCCACCCGCCCCTTCAACCACCGTCTGCCCCACCTGTGACAGAGACTGTAGGTCCCGCATTGGACTCATCAGTCACCTGAGAACTCATTTTTAATTTGGAAGCAAGTCATCCTCGGTTCCGAGGGACTGCCTAAGAAGAAGAAGAAGGAGATAAAAGATATTTTTCTTTATAATATTTAATCTTCCTTGCTTGGAACTACAGCTTAACTCCAGAAAACTTACATATACACAAAAGAAAACTCAAAGTACTTTTTATTTGTGTATATCTGGCAAACTTTAATGAACTTTTAGGACTTCTAGAGTCGAGAGAGAAAAACTATTCCCTCTGGCGAGTGGGTCAATAACCAGAGGTCACAGATTCAAAATCATTGGCAAAAGATCTCGAGGGGAGATGAAGAGAAACGTTTTCACTCAGAGTTGTGGGGATCTGGAACGCTCGACCTGAAAAGGTGGTGGAAGCTGATTCCATCAATAATTTTAAAAGGGAGTTGGACAGGAACTGGAGGATGAGGAACTGACAGGGTTATGGACAAAAAGCGGGGATGTGGGACTGAGCACGACTGATCTTTCACAGAGCCAGCACAGGCATGATGGGCCGAATGGCCTCCTTCTACGTTCTACGATTCTATGACTCAGTCTGCTCGGTCAGCGGAGGTACCACTGAGCTGTTGGTGGCTCACATTGAACTCTCCCGCCTAGAGTACCGTATAGAAAGAAAGAACAAACTTGTATTTATATAGCACCTTCAACAGCCTCAAAGCACGTTACAAAGGTGGTCACTGCTGTAATGTAGGAAACGCGGCAGCTAATTTGTGCACAGCAAGCTCCCACAAACAGCAACGAAAGAAACCAAATCTTTTTGAGGGTTAGATGTTGGCCAGGGGAACTCCCTACTCTTCTCTGAATAGTGCCGTGCGATCGTTTATTGCCACCTGAGACGGGGCCTCAGTTTAATGTCCCAACTGAAGGGTGACCTCTCCGACAACAACAACAACAACTTGCATTTAGATAGTGACGTAATAAAACTCACTACGCACTTGGTTTGAGTATAAAGCAAGGCTTTAATCAACTTGTTTCAGAACATGGAGGTCTAGTTGTACTTCACTAGTTCCTTGTCTTACAAAATGTCCCTGGTTAGCTGGGGCCCACGCCTGAGTATTTATACTCCTTGGACGGCGCCACCAGCTGGCCGTCCAGTGTTATTTCATGAGTCGTTTCTTCATGATGATGAGATTTATAACAGATAGTGCCTTTAACACAGTAAAATGTCCTGCGGTGTAAACCGACGGTGCGGCGCTCCCTCGGCACCGCACTGACGTACCAGCCTAGATTACATGCTCAAGTCTCTGGAGTGGGGCTTGAACCCACAACCTTCTGACTCAGAGGTGAGAGTGCTGCCCACTGAGCCACGGCCGACGTATTCAATGCCCTAGCTTCCCTCAGAGCTTCCAGCAAGTGATGATCAACATGAAGGAGTAAGGACTCGTCAGTAGGTGGTAATCAGCAAGATGATTCATCAGGTCTGGAGTTAACGTTGAGGACCCTCAGGGCTATTGCCACCTGACGGTCAGCCCGGTTTATGGGACGTTGTTGATATCTACATAACAGTCACCGCTCTCAAAAAAGCCATTTGTTGTGTGAAATTCTTTGAGACATTTTGATATTACCAACGGGTCTTCTGTGACATTGCTCATGGGGGTCCAAGGGGCTGGGAGGATTCGGGGAAGGGGTGGCTGCAAGGGCCACTGTGGGGTAGGGAAGAATTGGGGTTGGGGGTGGGAAAAGTAGGTCAGAGACAAGGCAAGTGGGCCACAGCATTGTATTCCCTGGAATTTAGACAGTTATGGGGTGATTTGATCGAAGCTTTCAAGATATTAAGGGGTACTGATAGGGTAGAAAAATTAGAGCCAGATCTTTCAGGAGTGAAGTTAGGAAACACTTCTACACACAAAGGGTGGTCGCAGTTTGGAACTCTCTTCCACAAACGGCAATTGATGCTAGATCAATTGTTAATTTTAAATCTGAGATTGATAGATTTTTGGTCACCAAAGGTATTAAGGGATATGGGGCAAAGGCGGAGTTAGGTTAGCCATGATCTCATTGAAAGACGGAACAGACCTGAGGGTCTAAATGGCCTCCTCCTGTTCCTAGCATGGATCCAGAAGCTGAGAAGGCCCAGGTAGAAGATAAGCATTGGATGGTGCCACAATGGCAGGAGGCCTACAACTGCAGAGTGACAGGTAAGTGGCACCTAAGAAAGAATATACTTGCCATCGAGGGAGTGCAGCGAAGGTTCACCAGACTGATTCCTGGGATGGCAGGACTGTCGTATGAGGAGAGATTGGGTCGACTAGGCCTGTATTCACTAGAGTTTAGAAGAATCAGAGGGGATCTCATTGAAACATATAAAATTCTGACAGGGCTAGACAGACTGGATGCAGGGAGGATGTTTCCCCTGGCTGGGGGGGTCTAGAACGAGGGGTCACAGTCACAGGATAAGGGGTAGGACATTTAGGACTGAGATGAGGAGAAATTTCTTCACTCAGAGGGTGGTGAACCTGTGGAATTCTCTACAACAGAAGGCTGTGGAGGCCAAGTCACTGAATATATTTAAGAAGGAGATAGATAGATTTCTAGACACAAAAGGCATCAAGGGGTATGGGGAGAGAGCGGGAATATGGTATTGAGATAGAAGATCAGCCATGATCATATTGAATGGTGGAGCAGGCTCGAAGGGCCGAATGGCCTACTCCTGGTCCTATTTTTCTATGTTCTATGTTCCTACAGGAAATGTCATTACAAATGTATAGACTGTTTCAATTATAAATGTTAACATAAAAGCCAAACCAAAACGTGTGACAACGGGAAGTTGGAGAGGAATTGCGCACATGCATAAGGTCTTCAATAACATTGCACCAGATCTCCTACAGTGTTGCACACGGTAAGCCAGAGCATCTGGTCTCTTAGCTTCATCATGCTATTTTTCTCTCTGTCTCTCTTTTGTTCCTGTCTCTCTATCTCTCTTTGCTGCTCTCTGTCTCCGCCATTTTCTTTCCTTTCAGATAGGAAGTGGTGGGTCGTGTGGCCCGGTAGGGAGAAGAGCCACTGACTGCTGTGGAGTGCTTTTCCAGTTGTCTTGCTGGGAAGCTATGGCTCTCAGCGGCTAACTTCCCAATCACCTCTGCCACTCGTGCTTTCTCCCACCCCTTGCACTCAATCGCATCCCCTCACTCTCATTCCTACCCTACCTTTTTTCCCTTTGAACGACCCCTGTATTATCGCCTTCCCCTTGGTCTACGGTCCCTCAAGTCTGCCTTAACCCTCCAGCCACTCCCCGTTCACTTCTACTCACTCTCCCAAGGGCAGGTAGTGAGAAGGAAAAAAAGACTCGCATTTCTATAGCGCCTTTCACGAACACCGGACGTCCCAAAGCGCTTTACAGCCAATGAAGTACTTCTGAAGTGTAGTCACTGTTGTAGTGTGGGAAACGTGGCAGCCAATTTGCGCACAGCAAGCTCCCACAAACAGCAATGTGATAATGACCAGATAATCTGTTTTTACTGATGTCAATTGAAGGATAAATATTAGCCAGGACACAGGACAAAGACCTCCCCATCGAGGTCCTCATCTGAGTCCTGTGCAGCAGAACACACCCTCCGGGGAGCTGGCCCCTGAGCTACCCTTTCCCCTGGCCTTGCTGCAGCCCACTCGTGCCTGGTGACTCACCTGTTCTTCTTCAAATCGTGCCATGGGATCTTTTACGTCCACCTGGGAGAGCAGACGGGGCCACAGTTTAACATTTCACCCGAAAGACGGCACCTCCGATAGTGCAGCACTCCACTGGAGTGTCAGCCTAGATTTTTGTGCTCAAGTCTCTGGAGTGGGACTTGAACCCACAACCTTCTGACCCAGAGGCAAGGGTGCTACCAACTGAGCCACAGCTGAGAGTCCAAAGAGGCCCTAACCTAGTTTCCTTCCTCCTTCCCTTCCTGTCTGTATCCTTCAAAGAGCATTAGTTTGTTTTCAGGATTCAATTTACTTGTGTTTTTTTTCTTTAAAAAAAAAATCAAATTAGGAGCAGGAGGAAAATTGTCCTCTCCATTTCATAGGTGTCAGCAATTTAATATTAATATTAATATTTTCTGTCAACATGGGATAATTGGAAGTTTCTATTTGCTTCTCATTTCAACTTTTCTTCAAAGCTGAACTAAAATGAGGATGATGAAGACTCTCAGCTTAATATGCTTTCTAAAGTTTTCAGGTAACAAAGTTACAACAGATGTGCAATCAATACAGTGCTTCACATATTTTCTCATTTAAACATGCAACCTTACTATTTAAAAAAAAATTCAATATAAATATAAATTTAAAATACTCACTAATGCCTGATAATTTTGCCTATCACTTTTCTTCAAATAATTTTGAAAAACAACTTAACAGAAATTACTAGAAGCTAAAACAACAACAACTTGTATTTATATAGTGCCTTTAATTTAGTAAAATGTCCCAAGGCGCTTCACAGGAGCGTTATCAAACAAAATTTGACACTGATGTTAGAAACTAGGGGTGCCTAAAAATGTATATGGCTACATGAATAATCTGTTTTTAAATGATAAGTTTCGTTTTCCTGGAAAGCTTGCATTAGAATTTGAGACAGTCTTCTTAATCAGTTAGATTAGGTGAAACATAAACATTCCACACGGGGGCCCATAGGATGGCCCTGCCAGGCTAGTTATCTGTTGCTTGTAAGTTAGGGTTTTGACTTTGTTAATGTAACTTTAATTTGGCCAGTAAAGGCCCAACCTATGTTTCTTCCATTATTACTAATAACCATGTTGGGCCAGAAGTTAGGTTCGGGGGCTTGCCGTGCGTGCAAGCCCCCGATGTGCACTCACCCGGCGCGCCGACATCTGAAGCCTGGGCCTGCTTGGAATTCCTGTCACTGGCCCGGTTCAGATATCGGCGCGATGTGCTTACCTGATCCAGCGGCGTAGTTAGTGCGATGTGCCGGCTGGGATCAGGTGAGCACTCTGCAGCCAATCAGGGGAGGGGAAACTTCATTCATGAGTTTGACAGTAAGGACTGTCAAACTCATGAAAAGTACGGGCGCCCAAAAGACTAGTTTAACTTTAAATAAAATTAAAAAAAAATCCCAATAATTAAATAAACTATAAATAACTTTAAAAAACTATTTTAAACAATTAATAAAATTTTTGAAAAAAATAATTTTTTAAGAAATCTGGTCTAAAAATAAACTTACCTTACTGTAAAGTCCGTAAAAACAATGAAGCTGTGGAAAAAATTTAATAATTTTAAATAATAGACCACTTACCTTCAAGAATCCAGTCCTTATGCCTCCTTTTTATATGTGTAAAAAGTTCAGGCCCTTGCACACGGGCAAACCTGTCAAAAAGAAGAAAGTTCAACGCGTGCGCGCAGAGTCCTGCACGCACGCGTTGGACCTCTGAAACCCTTGGAGGAAATGCCGGTTTCCCGCGCATGCGCTGTGCATGCTGAAATCCGGCACTTCCAACGGGCCCACGCGTGAGTACCCCGTCCGTACTCACGCGTTGGGACCGGAATTACTGGCCCATTATAATCTCCACAGATTTGTTAGATGAAGGTGAGATAGCCCAAGGAGCTGCAAGTTGCTATGTATTTTTGAAAGGGGAAAAAAAGTATAAAGCAACAGCTATTGAACACTGAAAGCAGCGCGAAACCATAATTCATGGGAATGTAAAAGTTTTGAGAGAAAAGTTCACAGCAGAAAGAGGGAGTAAATCATAGACCTTACTTGTGAAGGTCAGAATGGTGAGATAGCGACTGGTTAATGTGTGACCGCTCTGACTGGGGCCTTGTACTTGCTGGGTTAAGGGGGAGAGAGTGAAAAGAGATAAGATGGATTCCAATGGAGGAACCTTCAAAATGTAAAAACAAGGATGAAGTAATGAGACCCTCTGTTGGGGAGGGCCTTCATCCAAGCACCAAGACAAAGAACTTAAGCTGTCATTGGTTGATGAAGTTTTGGAGGAACCTCTATGGGTTAAATGGTCTTGTCAATAACTTGGCCTCAGGCCCACCCCTAAAAAGAGAATAAAAAGTGACACCCCAAGGGCTTGCACACAGACGGTGGAAGGGAGCGCCGAACAGCTGGTCGAACGCTCTTTTGAGAGTGATCCCATGCTCACCATCGAAGGCCCTAGAGAGAGAGAGATGTAAGAAGTCACACAACACCAGGTTATAGTCCAACAGCTTTATTTGAAATCAAAAGCTTTCGGAGCGCTGCTCCTTCGTCAGGTGACGAAGGAGCAGCGCTCCGAAAGCTTGTGATTTCAAATAAAGCTGTTGGACTATAACCTGGTGTTGTGTGACTTCTTACATTTGTCCACCCCAGTCCAACACCGGCATCTCCACACCATAGAGAGAGAGAGAGAGAGAGAGAGTCCAGAAGCCAGAGAACTGTTCACGCATGCCAGCCATCTGTCCGATCGGGTCCGGTACCAGCTGCTTGTCACGGTCGTATGTTTTTGCTGTATTACTAATGTGTTATATTCCGTCCTAAACTCTGATTAAGCACAATATACCCACCATATTGGTTTGCACTCGATCCTGTTTACCAGAGATACGTGAATCTCTACACTGAGTCACATAAGGAGACAGGTGGCCAAAGGCTTGGTTAAAGAGGTAGGTTTTAAGGAGCGTCTTAAAGGAGCAGAGAGAGGTAGAGAGGCGGAGAGGTTTAGGGAGGGAATTCCAGAGCTTAGGGCCTAGGCAACAGAAGGCACGGCCACCAATGGTTGAGCGATTATAATCAGGGATGATAACAGGCCAGAATTGGAGGAATTAAAGAAACATATTTCAGCTGACTAAATAGTATGGATGCACCCTGGGAAATTGGGTATGCTGCACATGCTCAGATGGTACCGTGTGAATTCAGCTAAAATAGTCATAGCTCCAGGTAAAAATATCTATTCCAGGCCAGGCTTTTGGGAGAGGCTGAGACTTTCTAGTAAAAACTTTCAGTTAAGGCATTAAAATATGCCAAAAGACAATTCAATAGCTACGTTTAATTGTGATTGTAAAGTATTTAATTTTTTTTTTGTTTAAAACCTTATTTTGGACTTTTGAAATTTCAGTTATTGAGAAAAAAATGTCAGACGAAAGTTTTTCCAGAAAGCATTGAGTGGCCAGAGCCTGTAATTATAATTACACAGTGACAGGAGCCATTGAGGAACACTGAATGGGGAATTTAGACATTGGAACTTGCAATGGGTAAACTTGATACAAAAGTGCAACCAAAAACATTTCGCAGGAAGTTAGGATATTAGACTGGAAATGTGCACAGATAAAAGATTTTTCACAGCACAGTGGCATAGTGGTTAGCACTGTTGCCTCACAGCGCCAGGGACCCGGGTTCAAATCCGGCCTCGGGTGACAGGGAGTTTGCACATTCTCCCTGTGTTTGCGTGGGTTTCCTCCGGGTGCTCCGGTTTCCTCCCACAGTCCCAAGATGTGCGGGTTAGGTTGATTGGCCATGATAAATTGACCCTTAGTGTTAGGGGGATTAAATACGTGGGGTTACGGGGCTTGGGTGGGATGGCTGTCGGTGTAGGGACCGGGTGCTAGGGTTTGGATGATCAGCTATGATCTCATTGAATGGCGGAGCAGGCTCGAATGGCCTACTCCTGTTTCTATAAGATATAGATAGATGAGGCACAATACAGATGTTACAAGGTGGTATATTAATAGAGGTATTCTTTTATCATTTCCGATGGGACCCTTCACTTCAACTTGCTGTATTTTCTGCTTTTATTTCAGATTTCCAGCATTCAGTTTGTTTTTTCTGCCTCTCAACTTCCACCCCTTGCTTGTTCTCCAAGTGTGGTGAAAATCAGAGTTTTGGTATGCTATGATCACGGCTCTTAGCACTTCTCAAACCATGCCACATCCAACAGCATAACTCTGACTCACCCATTTAGGGCACAGGCAGAAGCAAGAAAAAGGATGTGGGCAGGATGTCTGAGAAGCTGGAGGAAGATAGGCAGCAACCGATGATTTACCTTGTAATGACGAGCGAAGACCGACATTAAACACTGAAAATGAAAATTGGTTTCTATAACGAGCCGCCAATCCTCAACTCCCAGTTACGCCCGGGCGACAAATTGAAAATCTGACATGAATCTTGTCAGTCATGTGGAAATGACTTATGAAATGATACTGGGTGGCCTGCTGGTGGCGCTGTCCAGGGAGAGTATAAATACTCGGGCATGGGCCCAGCTTGCTCAGGACATTCTTTAACAGGAACTAGTGAAGGACACAACTAGATCTCCATGTTGGAAAACAGTTGATTAAAGCCTTGTTTAATACTCAAAGCAAGTGCCTAGTAGTTTTCTTACGTCAAAATCTACCCCTACATGTTAGGGAGCAAGTGGGGTTAAAGTGGGGTTAATTATTCCTCTGGTCGCCAATACACAGCAATGTTGTAACACGCTGGTGGTGATTTCCAAGGGTCGGCATTGCCAGCAAAATTGTCAACACGGCAAAATAACACAGCACCGTGTTGCTACACATAACGATCAGAGAAAATTTCACTCCAGGATTGGGATCAGCCATTGAACCCGCTGTGGTTGGATTGCCTGCTGACACTCTCATAGGACCAAGTACGCCGTTTAGCCCCGCGAGCCTGTTCCGTTATTCAATGAGGTCATGGCTGACCTGTGACCTGACTCCATCGATGTTCACCACCTTGAGGAATTACCTTCAAGGCAAGGTACCAGAGGCCAGCTGATGTCCGTGGAGCTGTGCGCCAGAAGGAAGGCCTTCTGGGTGAGGGGCAGAAATGAAGAGAGTAACAAAAATAGAATAGAATCATAGAAATTTACAGCACAGAAGGAGGCCATTTGGTCCATCGTGTCTGTGCTGGTTGTAAAAAGAGCTATCCAGCCTAATCCAACTTTCCAGCTCTCGGTCCGTAGCCTTGCAGGTTACGACACTTCCAAGTGCATATCCAAGTACTTTTTAAATGCAATGAGGGTTTCTGCCTCTACCACCCTTTCAGGCAGTGAGTTCCAGACCCCCACCACCCTCTGGGTGAAAAAATTTCTCCTCAACTTCCCTCTAATCCTATCAATTAAATTTAAATCTTCTAAACAGGAATATACTTTTAAAAAATCCCTAATTTTGTGTAATGGATATTTGTCAGGGCCGTCAGGTGCTGAACAGAACATTTTTCACATCAATCGTTCTTAGGCTAGATGATGCAACTTAAACCCCAAACCTCAAAACAGCAGCATCTCCCGTACCAATTAGAACGCTTCCATTTCTCACATCAGTCATTCGGAAGAACATTCTTGTGGCATTTTTGAACTAATATGGTCAGTGAGACACAGGGGAAACATTCTTGTGGTGTGGAGACGAGCTGACTCCTAGAAGTGAGTTATGAGGTAAAACACAGGCTTTTAAGCTTTGAAAAGCGCCAATTATTAGATGAGCGTACAGAGTTAGTAAGCAGTATAGAAAATCCAAATCCAAATCACAATAAACAATGATGGGGCAAAAGCCTAATTTAGGTCCAAAATCAGAAGTTTTTTCATGGTGTGTGCTTCTGCGTAGAGTATTGTAGCCAATAGCCCTGGAATCATTTAAGAAACAGAGGAACACTATGATGGAAGCAAAAAGACTACCGACTTCTTCTGGATGTACGAGCCAAGTGGCTTTAATCAGGTGCTGTGCATTCCCAATTTTTCCTTTTTATAATCACATTAGGTGGACACTCAAAACCTTTCATCTAAATCTATAGAAGGAACGCAAGATAGTCATGGCTGAAGTGCATTGGTTTTACTGGACTATTGGTTTTAGCTGATCAATTTAGAAGTCACCTTTCTGGCCTCAACTGTAAACCAATCCCATTCGGCAGTAGCTGGGCTGAGATTCCCCTCCATCCCAGCGTCCCATTCCAGCCACCCTGAGAGATTAGGCCGTTCAACCACAAAAGAGGACATAGCACCTCATGACAGGCACCTGGCCTATACTCTCTCTCCTCCACATCATGCCCACACACACCACCACCACCTTCACGATATACTCACAAACAATCATTCTGGAAGCTCCACAAAGTCATTTCAGAGACATATTCATAGAATCATAGCATACAGCAGGCCATCACTCTTTGAAAGTGTTATCCAATTAGCCCCGCTCCACTGCTCTTTCCCCATAACCCTGTAAATTTTCCTTTTCAAGCATATATCCAATTCCCTTTTGAAAGTTATGATTAAATCTGCTTTCACCACCCTTTCAGGCAGTGCATGCCAGATCATAACCACTCGCTGTGTAAAAAAATTCTAATCTCCCCGCTGGTTCTTTTGCCAATTATCTTAAATCTGTGTCCTCTGGTTACCGACCCTCCTACCAGTAGAAACAGTTTCTCCTTATTTACTCTGATCAAAACCCCTCATAATTTTGAACATCTCTATTAAATTTCCCCTTAACCTTCTCTACTCTAAGGAGAACAATTCCAGCTTCTTTAATCTCTCCACATAACTGAAGTCCCTCATCCTTGGTATCATCCTAGCAGATCTCCTCTGCACACTCTACCTTGACATCCATCCTAAAATGTGGTGCCCAAAATTGAACACAATACTCCAGCGGAGGCCGAACCAGTGATTTATAAATGTTTAGCATAACAGCCTTGTGTAAAGTCCGCGCCTCAATAATACACGGACTTCGGGAGAACAGTTTAACAGGTACTTTACTGAACAAGAGGCAGCTTGAAACTGAAACTACAGAAGCCTGCTAGGGCCTTTTATACAGGGGTGGTCACTGCCGGTACTGCAGTCTAAGACCAGTTATTCCCTTAAAGGTACATACACAACAATTCCTCCTCTTTTAGATAAACAGTACATAACATTCATTTAACAACTAAAAAATAACTAATTACAATTACAATTTTCTCAGTAATATATACATCAACTGAAATTGTCATTTATAAGTTCAGTCTTTGAGGAGGCTTCCTGATCCGGACTGGATAGTGCCTTTCTCGAGTATCCTGTTCTGGCGGTGGAGTCAATTCTGGCTCATTGTCATTGGTTGGTTCGTCAGCTTCCAATACCCCTGCTTCTGAGGTAGACGCAATCTGTACTTCGGGCTCATTACCAGGTGCACATGCTTGTGGTACAGGTTTGGCTTGTTCCTGTGACTCTAGAATCTGGTCAGCATGGCGTCTCACGATGCTCTCTCCAACGTCCACTGTGTACATTAATGGTCCCTGCTGTGTGCATATCGTGCCTGGCTGCCATTTTTCTGTTCGGTAGTCGCGGGCCAAGACTGGTTGCCCTATCTTGAAGCTCCTGGTTGGCTTCTCATTTATGTGCTGGAACTGCTTATCCTCAACATCTCATCTTATGTTTGGTTTGAGCAAATCCAAGTGACATCTTAGTCTCCGGTTGAAAAACAGTACGGCTGGAGTTTGGTTGGTTACTGCATGTGTCGCATTCCGGTAAGCAAACGGGAAGTTATCCACCTTGCGTTGCAGTGGTATGTCGTCATTATACATTGCCTTTATGGCCTTTTTAAAGGTCTGAACAAACCTCTCAGCCAATCCATTTGTGGCTGGATGATATGGGGCAGATGTGTAATGTTTCACCCCATTATTCTTCAGGAACCTCCGGAAATCCTCAGACACAAACTGTGGGCCATTGTCGGAACAGATCTGTTCTGGCAACCCATTCCTGGCGAAGATGGTCCTTAGGACTGCAATAGTTTTCTCCGTGGTGGTGGAGGACATTTTAATGACCTCTGGCCATTTCGAATGGGCGTCCACAGCGATTAGAAACATTGAGTCCATAAATGGACCAGCGAAATCAATGTGTACCCGTTGCCATGGAGATGAGGGCCACTCCCATGGATGTAGCGGGGCCTGTGGTGGAGCGTTTTGGACCTTCTGGCATCCTGTGCATCTCTTGGTCATATCCTCGATTTCTTTATCGATTCCCGGCCACCACACAAACGCCCTGGCTAGGCTCTTCATTTTTACCCCTCCCAGATGACCCTCGTGAAGCTCATTGAGTACTCTATCTCTCAACTTGGGTGGAATTACCACTCGGGATCCACACATCAAGGTTCCCCGGCACACTGACAGCTGTTCCCTCCTTGGCGAGAATGCTGGCAACAGTGAGTCACCATATGCTGGCCATCCCTTCACCGTCAAATCATAGACCCGAGAGAGTGTCGGGTCATTTCGGGTTTCCTTCTCAATACTTGCGTTTGTAACAGGCAAACATTCGACTATGGTCGCATGGAATATCTCCACAGGGTCCACTGCAGGTGCTTCTTCCGCCGTAGGCAACGGTAGGCACGACAGCCCATCAGCGTTTCCATGTTGTTTCGTACCTTTGTACTCTATGTCATACTGATGTGCCCCTAGAAACAGTGACCATCTTTGCAGCCGTTGCGCCGTCATCACCGGAACGCCCTTCTTTGGGTTAAAAATTGAGACCAGGGGTTGATGATCAGTCAGTAGGGTGAATTTCTGCCCGTGCAGGTAGTGATTGAACTTCTTCATCCCCCACACCAGGCTGAGGGCCTCCATGTCAATCTGGGCGTAGTTACGCTCGGCTGAGGTTAGCGAGCGCGATGCAAAGGCTATTGGCCTCTCTGAACCGTCACGGAATTTGTGTGACAGCACCGCTCCAATGCCGTAAGGTGACGCATCACATGCCAACCGAATCGGTAGTGTTGGGTTGTAGTGGGCCAATACTTCTTTTGAAGTGATTTGGCATTTACATTCCTGAAAGGCACGCTTACACTCATCACTCCATTTCCATGTTACACCAGTTTGAAGGAGGGCGTTCAGTGGGTGCAGAATTGTAGATAAATTCGGCAAGAACTTATGGTAGTAGTTTACCAACCCGAGGAACGACCTCAGTTGCGACACATTTTCTGGTGCTGGAGCCTTGACTACAGCCTCAATCTTGTCCGGCGACTTATGCAACCCTTCCTCATCAATCATGTAGCCACAATACGAGATTTGTCTCCTGAAGAACTCGCATTTGGGACGGTTGGCTCATAGCCCATATTCCTGCAATTTCGTGAGCACCTGTTCCAGGTTGGCAAGGTGTTCATTGTCATTTTCGCCCGTAACCAGGATGTCGTCCAAATAACACTGCGTCCCCGGGATCCCTTGCAGGACTTGTTCCATTGCCCTCTGCCACATAGCCGGGGCCGATGCTACCCCAAATACCAGTCGATTGTACTGGTAAAGGCCTTTGTGAGTGTTTATCGTGAGGTATTTCCTAGATGCTTCTTCCACCTCCATTTGTAGATATGCTTGAGCCAGGTCAATCTTTGTAAAACGTTTCCCTCCAGATAGTGAGGCGAAAATATCTTCTATCCGCGGAAGCGGATACTTTACTGTGTGCAGGACTGGGTTCACAGTCACCTTGAAGTCCCCACAGATGCGAACCTTCCTTGGCTCCCCAGGCGTGCTGCTCAATGCTTTCTTCATTACAGGAACGATGGGTGTGGGCCACTCGCTCCAGTCCACCTTAGACAGCACCCCCGAACGCTCCAGACTCTCCAGTTCAGCTTCCACAGCTGGGCGTATCGCGTATGGCACCGGTCTGGACTTGAAAAATTTTGGGGTTGCGTTATCCTCAATCTTTATGGTTGCCTTTACTCCTTTTAGAGTCCCAAGTCCTTGTTGGAACACCTCTTCCATGTCAGATAGAATTTGTGACAGACGTCCAGGTGCGACGTCATCATCTTTTTTGTCAGTCACAGTTAGTGCCAGAATGGAATGCCAATCCAATTGTAGTCTTCGGATCCATTTACATCCCAATAATGGTGGTCCTCCATCTCGTAGTATATACATGTATAGTTTCTGTGTTTCCTTTCCGTTATATTCAACTGGCACCCTTATTTTTCCTCTGGGGTAGACCTTTTGCCCCGTGTATGTCTTCAATACAATGGACGTGTCCTTTAAGGGTATGTGTGAGAATAGCCGCTCATAGTCTCGTCGATTCATGACAGTTAGGGCTGATCCTGTGTCCAATTCCATCTTCACTGGGGACCCTGCTATCATGAGGGTGACCCAAATGGTTCGGTGATCTTCTTTTGCGATCATGTTGTGTAACTTTAAACAACTTAGTCGCCTGCTCCCGGAGTCCTTATCACTCTCCTGATCTTCTGAACTACTATCTGTCAGTTTCTTTACTTTCCTGTACTGTTCCTTAGTAGTTCTTGTTGTGTTGGTCTTCTTTCCCGACCTGCAGACTCTTGCTATATGTCCCATTTTCCCGCATTGCCTACATATTTTGTCTTTAAACCAGCAGTCCTTCTGCTCATGGGTTGTTCTGCCGCAGCGATAGCACTTTTCTGCTCCATACGCCATTTCGTTAGCGCTGTATTCTTGTGGTTCCTGTTGTATTTCCGCAGCTCCCCGTGCTGCTGCTTCGTAGGATACTGCCACGCTGAAAGCCTGTTCTAGCGTCAGGTCCTTTTTTGAAAGTAGTCGTTTCTGGGTTCCTTCACTCTGGAGCCCGCAGACAAACTTATCCCGTAAGGTGTCTGCCAGTCCTGCTCCGAACTGGCAGTGCTTCGATAACTTGCGTAGTTCCGTAAGATAGTCAGCATTGCTCTCATCTTTGTGCTGGTTTCTTTTATGGAACTTGAATTTTTCTGCTATCAGCAGTGGTATAGGGCTTAGGTGTTCCTGTAAGATATGAACAATCTCCTCAAAACTTTTCTCCATTGGTTTAGCTGGGGTAATTAAATTCCGCAATAGGCCGTACGTACTCGCACCCATCAGATTTAATAATACCGACACCCTCTTTCCATCAGCCACCTCATTTGCCTTGCAGTACACTTCAATTCTTTCCACATACGTGGTCCAATCTTCTACCTCGTTGTCGAAAGCAGTGATACTGCCACTTTTCGGCATCTTGGGCGATTTAAAATGGCGCCTCCCGCGCTTTTGCTTCTTCCCTTTACTGCCACGCTGCTCCTAGCGTTCTACGGGGTAATGGCGGCGACCCGCAGCTTCAGCGCGTCTCGCTTTCCTTCCCCCCCGTTTAGCTTCTCTCCGCTGTCCAGTTCTCGAGCACCGACTGCACCCTGTGCGCTCCACCCTCTCTCTTTTCTTTTTCCGGCGACGCTGCGCGGCCCGATTTGTAGAGCCGCTCGATCGAGCTTGAGCCCGCCGCAGTCCGGAAGGGTCAGCGTGCTACCTGCTACCAGCACGATTCACTGGAACCACAGTCTCTCCCGCAATTCTCCAAACACCGATGGATTCTTTGGGCGGTTGCCCTCGGTCGACGCCCGTTGCTCAGACTACGACCTTCCATTCAGGCGAGATCCCCGTGAGATGATGCCACACTGCAGGCGAGTTCGAACTTACTCGTCTCCACTGTAAAGTCCGCGCCTCAATAATACACGGACTTCGGGAGAATAGTTTAACAGGTACTTTACTGAACAAGAGGCAGCTTGAAACTGAAACTAGGGCCTTTTATACAGGGGTGGTCACTGCCGGTACTGTAGTCTAAGACCAGTTATTCCCTTAAAGGTACATACACAACACCTTGCTTTTGTACTCTATGCCTCTATTTATAAAGCTAAGGATCCCATATGTTTTTTTAACAGCCTTATCAACTTTTGTTTTGTGTATGTGAACCCCTAGGTCTCGTCGTTCCTGCACCCTCTTTAAAATTGTATTGTTTAGCTTATACACTTCTTCATTCTTCCTTCCAAAATGCATCACTTCACACTTCTCTGCATTAAATTTTATCTACCCATTTCACCAGACTATATCTTCCTGATGTCTGCCTCCGCGCTGTTTTCTTTTGATGGCAAGAAATGAAAGACTGGATTCCACCTGTTTGGTGTTCAGGAAGCACTAAGATTAGTGCACAAAATGCAAGTATCCAGCTGGCTCTTTCCTCCTCCACCCATCCCGGATTCTTCAGAGTTTCAATTCTCAAATTGTAGCTGTTCATCTCCAAGCCTTTGGCCCTCCTGAGCCACTTGGGTGCATATGCATCGTCATGGGCGGCACATGAAATCAATGTTCCAACTAATTTGTAGATATCTCAAACTGTGGATAACATACCTTGGAGCTCAGATTTAGAATTTATTCCCCCCCAGAGGTTACAGCACTAAAAAAAAACCTTTCCACACCACCAACCCTACAAAATTCAACCAGGACAACTAGCAAGTAAGAGATGCAAGCACAAAGCTGCATGAGGGTTTACGTGAACCACAATTCAGAAGTCTGGACATCTCAGAATAGATAACACGCCCTCTCTTTTTGCTTTGCCCAGAATGGTCGGCACCTCCCTAAACTATACCAGGCATCTATCTCCCCAGTAAAAAATTAACTGCATTACAAACCACGTCAGAATAAGTGAGTGCAGAACCTCGTTACCCAGAGAGTGGTTAGAATATGGAACTTGCGACCATATGGGAGTAGCTGAAGCAAATAGCGCAGATGCCTTTAAGGGAAATCTAGATAAGTACATGAGGAAGAAAGGAATAGAAGCACGAGCTGGTAGGGTGACATGAAGTAGGGTGGGGGGGGGGGGGGGGGAAGAAGAGAAGGTGTGTGTATAAACACCGGCATAGACCAGTTGGGCCGAATGGTCTGTTTCTGTGCTGTAATTTCTATGTAATACGTAACTCTATCCAGAGCAGTTCGTTGAAATTGTACTTCTGAACATTTAAAATTTAGAATTCAACAGTGCTTTGGAAATACATCTAATTTCCATTAAATAAAAAGGAACTGTAGCAAAAGCTTTACTACTGACTGAATCCCCAGGTTTAACCCCTGCCTGTGAACACAAAAGCTTTAGTCAGTACCCGGTCAGCAGGAAGAATATAAATTTGTACATTTTCTCCCTGGATACTGATCACTAGTCAAGATTAATTTTTTTTGTTGAATTGAGAAGCCAAACTGAAGGACCAAGATCCATAGTTCAGGATAACAGAAGGTTGAAAAGAGGAAATAAAGACCAGGCAGATCAGGGAGTAGAGATTAGGCGACTCTAAGATTGGGAGGTTCAAAGCCTGAAGATTATATATGGAAAGAAAGACTGGAGGAGTGCTAAGGAGGTCTTGGGAAAAGAACAAGTACAATAGGAGACTGCATGACAACACGAGGAGAATGCGGGGAGGAGAAAGCATGGGATGGAATGTTTGGGGCTTAGAAAGAGGGAAGTTCAGAGGAGCACAGACCATAGTTGCATCAATAAGAAAGATAGATTGCAGAGGGGGGAGGTGAGGGGACAATTTCCCACCAGATGAGTTTTTTCTATCCTCTCCACGAGAGATAACCGTAAGCTGTGAAGACACAGAGAGGCTGAAAAGGGGTATAGACCGGTTAAGTGATTGGGCAAGGAGTTGGCAGGTGGAATGTAATGCAGGGAAGTGTGAAATTATCCACTTTGGTAGGAAGAATGGAAAAGCAGATTAAAAATTTTTTTTTTTTTTTTTAAATAAAGGTGAGAGACTAGTAAATGTCAGGAATCAGAGGGATTTGGGTGTCCTTGTACGCGAATCACAGTTAACATGCAGGTACAGCAAGCAATTAGGAAGGCAAGAAGTATGTTAGCCTTTATTGCAAGGGGGTGAGGGGGTGGAGGGTTGCAGTGTAAGGAAGTTTTGCTGCAAATATATTGAGTTTTGAGGAGACCACACCAGGAGTACTGTGTACAGTTTTGGTCTCCTTACCTAAGGAAGGATAGACTTGCCTCAGAGGGGGTACAATGAAGGTTCACTAGATCGATTCCTGGGACGAGGGGGATGTCCTGAGAGATCGAGTAGAATGGGCCTATATTCTCCAGCGTTTAGAAGAATGAGGGGCGATCTCATTGAAATGTATAACATTTTTTTTTTTTTTTTTTTTTTTTTATAAAGAGGGCTTGACAGTGAGAGGCTATTTCCCCTGGCTGAAGAGTCTAGAACTAGGGGTCATAGTCTCAGGATAAGGGGTTGGTCATTTAGGACTGAGAGGAGGAGAAATTTATTTACTCAGTAGGTTGCGAACCTTTTGGAATTCCGGAGGGCTGTGCTTGCTGTATATTCAAGACTGAAATCGAGAGATTTTTGGGCACTATGGGAATCAAGGGATATGGGGATAGTGCAGGAAGGTGGAGTTGAGGTCGAAGATCAGCCATGATCTTATTGAATGGCAGAGCAGGCTTGAGGGGCCGAATGGCCTACTCCTGCTCCTATTTCTTATGTTAACAGAAGAGCATCCCAAGAAAAGGGAGCAGGATTAAGTCTTGAATGTACTTGGGCTTTATAGAGAGTTTAGTGCCGAGACAGTGACCATTGGTGCTTGGCACAAGAGGAAATCAAGCTTCTTGTGCTAAGTTTTAACAATAGAGTAGATGAGGGTTACATTTGAGCAGAGGATAGTCAGGCCAAGAATGTCCAAAAGGCATTTGATAAAGTACCACATAACAGGCTTGCCAGCAAAGTTGAAGCCCATGGAATAAAAGGAACGGTGGCAGCATGGATACGAAATTGGCTAAGTGACAGGAAACAGAGTAGTGGTGAACGGTTGTTTTTATGGACTTGGGTGTACAGGGCACAATTTCAAAATTTGCAGATGGCACAAAACTTGGAAGTATAGTGAACAGTGAGGAGGATAGTGATAGACTTCAAGAAGACAGACAGGCTGGTGGAATGGGCGGACACGTGCCATATGAAATTTAACGCAGAAAAGTGTGAAGTGATATATTTTGGTAGGAAGAACGAGGAGAGGCAATATAAACTAAAGGGTACAATCCTAAAGGGGGTGCATGAATAGAGAGACCTGGGGGTATATGTGCACAAATTGTTGAAGGGGGCAGGGCAAGTTGAAAAAGCGGTTAATAAAGCATACGAGATCCTGGGCTTCATAAAAGAGGCAGAGAGTACAAAAGCAAACCTTTACAAAACACTGGTTCGGCCTCAACTGGAGTATTGTGTCCAATTCTGGGCACTACACTTTAGGAAGGGTGTGAAGGCCTTAGAGAGGGTGCAGAAAAGATTTACAAGAATGGTTCCAGGGATGAGGGACTTCAGTTGCGTGGATAGACTGGAGAAGCTGGGGTTGTTCTCCTTCGAGCAGAGAAGGTTGCGAGGAGATTTGATAGAGGTGTTCAAAATCATGAGGGATCTAGACAGAGTAGAGAAACTGTTCCCATTGGCAGAAGGGTTGAGAACCAGAGGACACAGATTTAAAGTGATTGGCAAAAGAACCAAAGGTGACATGAGGAAAAACTTTTTTACACAGTGAATGGCTAGGATCTGGAATGCACTGCCTGAAAGGGTGGTGGAGGCAGATTCAATTGTGGCTTTCAAAAGGAAATTGGATAAGTACCTGAAGGAAAAAAATCTGCAAGGCTACAGGGAAAAGGTGGGGGAGTGGGATGAGCTGAAGTGCTCTGGCGGAGAGCCGGCATGGGCTCAATGGGCCGAATGGTCTCCTTCTGTGCTGTAACCATTCTGATTCTAGTCTAAGATGGAAGGTGGAGCAAAGGATTTGCAACCACTGGTTCACTATGAGGAACAAGAGACTAGTCTTTGAAGAATGGATAAACATTATTGTTTATCTATTTGAAAAGCACAGAGATCAAGATTTAAGCGGTTTTTGCAGGACTAGAGGTTGTGAGCACTGAGGATGTGCAAGCGAAAGGACACTTATGAATGTAGAATTGAATCAGCAAGAGTAAATCGGGGTTGGGCTGATGAGTAGAGGAGGTCTGAAGGAACAGTAAGAAGTGGATTAATTTACTAAAGCAGCAATGGTTTAACTAAAATAACAGAAAATGCTGGAAACACTCAGCAGGCCAGGCAGCATCCGTGGAGAGAAACAGTTAACGTTTCAGGTCTGGGACGCTTCATCAGAACTGGAAAAAGCTGGAAATGTAACAGATATTAAGCAGGTACAGAGAAAGGGGGGGGGGGGGTTAGGAGGGGAGGAAGGAATTGAAAGAACATACTGTGAAAATGTTGCTGTATGATTTTGCCATTCCCATGAAAAATGGAGGCAGGGATTATCATCTGAAATTGTTGAACTCTATGTTGAGTCCAGAAGGCTGTAAAGTGCCTCATCGAAAGGAGGTGCTGTTCCTCGAGCTTCATTGGAACAATGTAATAGGCCGAGGACAGAGAGATCAGAGTGGGAGTGAAGCGGAGAATTAAAGCATGGCCTGGCCTGCTGAGTATTTCCAGCATTTTCTGTTGTTATTTCAGATTTCCAGCATCCGCAGTATTTTGCTAATGGTTAAACTATGCAGCTTCTCGCTTAAGTGTTAATTCACACCTTCTCGACACCTAAAAGGGTCGGGTCAAGCACTTTCAGTGGAAAGTATTTCAGCCCATCAGTTACGTTGGTGTGCCTGATTAAAATGCCCCGCATTTAAAAAAAATCTTCAAAGGCTGTTGAGAAAAACAAGCAAACTAAAGTAGAAGCAAAGCAGAGAAAACAAACAAAAAACGTCTTAATTGACGACTAGGAAGCATGTGATAGCAGCAAGTCAGTCAGCTGCTTCAGTCTGGTGCTCCAGACGTCACAAACATCGATAGCAGGCCTGTGCGCGCAGAAGTGTTTGGCAACACAAGTTTGAACTAAATAGCATCTGGATTAAATTAAACAGTATACGATAGCAAAATACTGCGGATGCTGGAAATCCAAAACAACAGAAAACGCTGGAAAAACTCAGCAGGCCAGGCAGCATCAGTGGAGAAAGAGTCAACGTTTCGGGTCGAAACCCTTCAACAGAACTGAGGAAAAAAAGGCAGGAAATGAAAAGATTAAAAGGCAGTTGGGGGGCTGGGAAATGGGGGGAGGGGATGAAAGAAGAGACATCGGGCTGGATTGTCATTCAGGAGTCGGGTTGGAGGCGGGACTACAACTCTCGGGGTTGCAGTCCTGCCTCCATTGAGATGCGGCCAATCCGTGCGATTTTAACTTGATTGACCTTGTTGAGCCCGCCCAGCAGGCCAATTAAGGGCCACCCGGCAACATCACAGATTGACATTTCATCTGTCAAGACGTTTTGACAGATGAAATATCAGCGTTTCACAGCTGTTTGAAGCTGTCAAACACTGACAGTCTTACTTCTAACCTGAGTCCTTCTCCACAGACTCAGTTAGAAATCTCTCCTGTACAGAAAGCTGCAGGCTGTCACTTTTGACAGTTCGCAGCCATTCTGCTTTCGGTGCTGGTGAGATGAGGGACTCCCGGAACCTAAAGGAAGGAAGGCTGAAAAGGTAAGAAAATGTATGTAAAACTTATTTAATCACTTTAGACACACCAAACACACTTACCTTTGCACTCATGCACACACTTACCTGAACATCGACCCCTCCAAGCCCTTCAACACAACTTCTCCAACTTGGCGTGGTTTGGAGCCATCGGGAATCCCACAGTTCAAGCTTAAAAATAGGGATTAGGCTAAAAATTGCCCGTTAACAGGCAGTTAACTGGCACTAATCCTTTCCCGCCTCGGGTCCCAGCCTCCTTTGAAACTGGCATGGAGGCGAGTTGGGGTTGGGACCGGGACCCCCGATTTCAGGAATTTAACCCCCCGCACACCTCCAATCCCGACTCCACGGCACACTGAAAATCGAGCCCATTACCTCTTAATGTCGTCTCTTTCATCCCCTCCATTTCCCCGCCCCCAAACTGCCTTTTAATCCGTTTCATTTCCTGCGTTTTTTTCCTCAGTCCTGACGAAGGGTTTCGACCCGAAACGTTGACTGTTTCTCTCTCCACGGATGTTGCCTGGCCTGCTGAGTTTATCCAGCGTTTGTTATTTTAAATTAAACAGTATTAGATTTAGATGGGATGTAATGGTTTACTTTAAGTTGGTACTGCAATCTTCTCATTTTCCCCCTTTCCTGTCCAGAATAAATAACTACTTGTATTTATATAGCGCCTTTAACATAGTTAAAAAGTCCCACGGCGCTTCACGGGAGCGTTATCGAACAAAATTTGACACCGAGCCACATAAGGAGATAGTGGGACAGGGAACCAAAAGCTTGATCAAAGAGGTAGGTTTTAAGGTGCACCTTAAAAGAGGAAAGAGAGGAAGAGATGTGGAGGGGTTTAGGGAGGAAATTCCAGAGCTTAGGGCCTAGATGGCTGAAGGCACGACCACCGATGGTTAAGAGATTAAAATCAGACATGCTCAAGAGGCCAGAATTAGAGTGGGGCAGATATCGCGAAGGGTTGTGGGGCTGGAGGAAATGAGAGAGATAAGGAGGGATTTGAAAACAAGGATGAGAATTTTGAAATCGAAGCCAATGTAGGTCAGAGAGCACAGGGGTGATGGGTGAACGGGGCTTGGTGCGAGTTTGGACACAGGCAGCCGAGTTTTGGATGACCTCAAGTTTATGGAGGGGAGAACGTCAAGAGGCTGGCCAGGAGTGCATTGGAATAGTCTAGAGGTAACAAAGGCATGGATGAGGGTTTCAGCAGCGGATGAGCTGAGGCGGGGCGGAGTCGGGTGATGTTACGGAGGTGGAAGTAGACAGTCTTAGCGATGGCACAGATGCGTGGTTGGAAGCTCATCTCGGGGTCAAATATGACAACAAGGTTGTGAACAGTCTGGTTCGTTCAGCCTCCGGGAGAGGGATGGAGTCGGTGGCTAGGGAACGGAGTTTGTGGCGGGGACCAAAGACAATGGCTTTGGTCTTCCCAATATTTAAACATAAACCATGCATCCTACAGTATTTCCAGCCCGCGATAGTCTGGTAGGAGATACTATTCAGGTGGATTGCCTTTTCCCATGGTATTCTACCAGAGGCATAGCCGAGCACCATCAAGACTCTTGCGCCCTTCCTGCTTCCCCCTCTTACCCTCCAAACCGAAAAGCCAGCCTATGGGAATCAGATGCAACTCCTAAGAATCCGCTTGTGATCTTGTGGCCGTAAGTCAGGCACTGCTGTTCCACTAGCAAGCAGCCCATTCCTATAGCCACCAATTTCAGCCCCTTGCTACAAAGTCTGGACACAAAGAGGGAGAGTGTTTTTTAAACTACTGTTGCAGTATTGCATACTTTAATTCAAACACTCGGGACGAATAGCACATCTGAATCGGCACGTTGCATTTATTAAATACAATAAAATCTGCAATGTAACAAAACTTTATGCATATGAAATTCAAAACACCATTTAAATGAACAAAAGATGGCTCACTCCATTTTTCTCTGACTAGCACTTAACACTAGCTTGAATCCAACAGCTGTTTTTTTTTTTAATATAGTTTTCATTGGACATTGTTCACAGACTAAACTTGTTACAGTAAGAGTGCTCAGTAAAAACATGAGGTAAGAAACTGGTTTGATAAAGGGGTCATGCAGAACATGCTGAAGAGTAAAGGGGGAAAAAAAAGATGCTCGTTAAAGCTTGGAAAAAAACCTAAAATAATACGTACAGAATAGCCGTACAAAATAACTGAATTCAGATACACAGCTTAGCTTCTTTGGTTACAAAGTAGGTTGAACAATTTCACAGCTTTTTATTATTCCCCACCCCCAACCCCCCCAAACCTCAAACACACTTCTGAGGAAAAAAATATTTTTTTTTTCTTTTAAAAAAAAAATGTAGAGAAAATCATGGCAATTTTTTTTTCCTCCAAGATAAAGAAAATCAACAACAAAAATGAGCACAGTTTATTTTTCTTCATCAAAAAAAAAAGCCCAAATATCCTTTCAAGGTGTTAGGTCACAATGTCCGGTGCCTACTTGTACATGTCTGCTATGGTCTTCCTTATAATACTTACACTCTATACAAAATTTACATTCAAACCGGGATTCGACTATCGCAGAAGAAAATCCCCATGGTAAAACTGCCATTAGTGTTAGAACTCTGAAGCCAGGATTTTTTTTTTTTTTTGAATTTTATTGCCTATATATTTTTTTTAAACTAATATATGCAATCCCAACTATCGCTTGCTTTTACCAGTAATCTTTATAATCTTTAATTTCAAACTTACAAAAAAAAAGATTCTGTGACATTGTTCATTTACATATGAAAATAGCAGCCCTGTAATAAATAAAAACAAACAGTGAATGAAAATTCATGTATGCAAAAAGTTACTAGAATGGTGGCTCTTTTCAGACAGAGCTGCTAACTAGATCTTAATGTTAGACAGGAAGGCGCAATAACCCACAGATTCCTATTTCTTTTTATATATATAATATATTACATAATATATATATATATAAAAAAAACCTTGGTAAGCCAGAAAGATGTAGGTACCCACTTGTCCATAAACCTGATGAAAATCAGCTTTCCTCTTACGAGATACAAATCCTTCAACCACCTCTCGTCGTGCACAGTCACACACTTGTGGATGTCGACCGAGACATCGCACGTAGAAAGCTCTTGCGGATGACTGTCTAATACTGAGAAGGCCAAAGAGCAAAAAACACATTTAAGCATGGCTATTTGCTGTTCAATGTAGAGTGGTAAGAACACCAGTGGCACGCAGAGACAGATTTTTTTTTCTATTTTTTTCAAAGGTTTCTTTTCCTATGCAGGCGAGCAATTTTCATGCAGAAGGGACGTTGGGCTGCGGCGGAGGCTGCGTCTGTTGTGCGCTCTGTTGAGGTTGTGCTGCTGCTGTCGGCTGCGGTGGTTGTGAAGTGCTACTGGGATTGGTCACCTGGGTCTGCAGCTGAGACAGCTGGTCATTGTTCGCTAGTGACTTTAATAGTGAATTCTCTCGCTCCAGTATACAGTTCTTTTCAATCAGCTCTTTGATCTGCTCCTTCAAGACTTCCACTTCTTCTCTCACTGCGTACATCAGATGACTTTTCACTAAATCCTGCGTTAAAAAAAATATATAATCAATGACTTGTACGGCCAAATAGATTTCACACTGGTTGGCAATCCTTCAACATAACAGAACTGCTCCACTTAGTCTGTTAACAAGAGAAAGTGTTGTCAAGCCTGGAATACCTGGTTTCTAACAAAATAAAATATATATATATATATATTTTTTTTAAATAGAAAAAGAGCCAATTTTCTTGCCAACACAGACATCAATGGTTGCTCAGCCCCTCTGCTACCCAATTACAGGAGCAGCTCCATTATAGAAAATAGGGGTCATGATTTCAAAATGGTCGCCAGTCCACAAGGCGGGGGGGGGGGGGGGGGGGGGTAGGTTTTGCAGTTTGTGGTCTTGTGAGCCTTTGCTCCCAATAGAGCCGGAATGCAGGCGACTGTTGACTGACATCAGATCAGCCGAGCAGGGAGGGCTGCTCTATTCAAGGGTCTCCACATCAGCAAGGTGAGTGACTTACGGGGTAGACAGTTTTCTGCTACAAAAGATCTTCTTTCCAATGTGCAGCTTAATGCCACTATTTGCATATAGTAATAGATTGCACATTCCAAGGCACGTATGATTAGAAAACTGCAGCCAAATGCATGATTCGAACGCCAATGGCTGCACTTGGAAACCGTTTTACCAGGTGCACTTAAGACAGTATCTGATTGAGAATAGCGGTAGTTGGAAACGCAAACGCGGGTGGGTAATTGGGGAGGGGGATTGAACAACTTCAGCTCCCAAAACTGGCAGTGCAGTGTAAAGCACGAGTACCTAGAAAACACTATGGCGAACAATGTGCAATAGATGTTGACAGCACAGGAGGCCATTCAGCCCATCGTGCCTTGCTGCTCTGGTCGAGCAATCCAAAACTAGTCCCACTTCCCTGCTCTCTCCCCATGGCCCCGTGTCTTCCTCGGCTTCCAAGTATTTGTCCCCTTTTCCCTTAAAAGACACGATGGCCTCTGCTTCAACCGCTCCACGTGGCACAGCATTCCATCTATCCGTATGCATGTTTAAAAGAAAAAAAGTGGACTGTTCTTGAAGATCTGTCACATACCTTGGGCTTAGCATCATAGCCTGCAGTCCAGAAACTGAAGGGACTGCAATATCTGAACCTGGAAGCATTTACTACAATGCTCAGATTGCAGAGTTTTCTCCCACATTGTCCTATCCAATCTTGCTTCAGTCAGAAAATAATTTGAGAGATAATTCAACACTACGGTAACTAAGGGTTAGTCTGCAATCAGATTTGTAGGTATCCTCAAATTTGATACTTCATAGAAACAGAAAAATAGGAGGAGTAGGCCATTCGGCCCTTCGAGCCTGCTCCACCATTCAATATCATGGCTGATCCTCCATCTCAATACCATATTCCCACTCTCTCCCCATACCCCTTGATGCTTTTTGCGTCCAGAAATCAATCTATCTCCTTCTTAAATATATTCAGTGACTTGGCCTCCACAGCCTTCTGTGGTAGAGAATTCCACAGGTTCACCACCCTGAGTGAAGAAATTTCTCCTCCTCTCAGCCCTAAATGTCCTACCCCGTATCCTGAGACTGTGACCCCTCGTTCCAGACCCCCCCACCCCCGCCAGCCAGGGTAAACATCCTCCCTGCATCCAGTCTGTCTAGCCCTGTCCGAATTTTATATGTTTCAATGAGATCCCCTCTCATTCTTCTAAACTCTAGTGAATACAGGCCTAGTCAACCCAATCTTTCCTCATAAGACAGTCCTGCCATCCCAGGAATCAGTCTGGTGAACCTTCGCTGCTCTCCCTCTATGGCAAGTATATCCTTTCTTGGGTAAGGAGACCAAAACTGCACACAGTATGCCAGGTGTGGTCTCACCAAGGCCCTGTACAACTGTAGTAAGACATCCTTGCTCCTGTACTCAAATCCTCTTGCAATGAAGGCCAACATACCATTTGCCTTCCTAATTGCTTGCTGCACCTGCATGTTTGCTTTCAGTGACTGGTGTACAAGGACACCCAGGTCCCTCTGTACATCAGCATTTCCCAATCTAGCACCATTTAAATAATACTCTACCTTTCTGTTTTTCCTACCGAAGTGGATAACTTCACATTTATCCACGTTATACTGCAAGTGCCATGTATTTGCCCACTCATTCAACTTGTCTAAAATCGCTTTGAAGCCTCTTTGCATCCTCCTCAACTCACAATCCCACCTAGTTTCGTGTCGTCAGCAAACTTGGAAATATTACATTTGGTTCCCTCATCCAAATCACTGATCTATATTGTGAATAGCTGGGGCCCAAGCACTGATCCCTGCGGTACCCCACTAGTCACTGCCTGCCACCCCGAAAAATACACATTTATTCCTACTCTGTTTCCTGTCTGTTAACCAATTTTCAATCCATGCCAGTATATTACCCCCAATCCCATGTGCTTTAATTTTTCACACTAACCTCTTGTGGGACTTTATCAAAGGCCTTCTGAAAATCCAAATACACCACATCCACTGGTTCTCCCTTAGCTATTCTACTAGTTACATCCTCAAAATACTCCAGTAGGTTTGTCAAACATGATTTCCCTCTCATAAATCCATGTTGACTTTGTCTAATCCCGTTGATATTTTCTAAGTGTCCTGTTATCACATTCTGAAGACAGCCCATGATTGGTGAACTCAGAGGGCTGTGCCTGTACTCAATCGAGCACTGGGCCGGCACATAATGGAGCGGCTTCGTAGATTTCAGGGATAGGAAATAGTGAAACCCTAGAACACAATAAAGCTCCCTTGGATAGCAACTACCCAATTAAACTCTAAAGTCAAGGATCGTACATCACGAGAGCTTGTAATTCATCCACCTGGCCAGCAGAAAGCAATACCATTGGGATATGTACTTTACTGCACAAGTAATGATTTCTTGCATGCCCGTGTCCTAACTCGCACCAAGTCCCATTTGCCCATCACCCCTGTGCTCACTGACCTGTACTGGCTCACGGTTAAGTAACGCCTCAAATTTTAAATCCTCATCCTGGTTTTCAAATCCCTCCATGGCTTCGCCCCTCCCTATCTCTGTAATCTCTAGTCCCACAACCCTCAGATATCTGCGCTCCTCTAATTCTGGCCTCTTGCGCATCCCTGATTTTAATCACCATCACTGGCGGCCATACCTTCAGCTGCCAAGGTCCTAAGCTCTGGAATTCCCTCCCTAAACCTTTCCGTCTCTCTACCCTCCTTTAAGACGCTCCTTAAAACCTACCTCTTTGACCAAGCTTTTGGTGATCAGCCCCAATATATCATGTGGCTCGGTGTCAAATTTTGTTTGACAATGCTCCTGTGAAGCACCTTGGGATGCTTAACTACATTAAAAAGGTGCTAAATAAATACAAGTTGTTGTTGTATTGATTTAGATCTGTTCCCTTAACGGCCAAGTTTGTAAATTTATGATATTACTAAGACGAGGATGACTCCCTTTTCTAACCCTGGTGTACATTAAGTTGGCTATTGATCTTAGCTGGGTTGGCAATAAGGGTGTAACAAATGACCGTGGCTACAGTTGGGAAGAGAAGAGGGGGGGGGGGGGGGGGGGAAAAGGGACTTGGATGATGTACCAGAGGGGAGAACCAAACTGGAGCACGGGTCTATTTCAGGAGAGGCCCGAGATTTGGAAAGGAATTAATTTTTAAAAATAAAAGTGACAGCTTTTACTATGGAGCAGAGAGCTTACGATTGGGGAGGTGGGGGGGGGGGGGGGGGTCTGGGTAACATGCATTTTTGAGATTAAATTGTTTACCAATTTCCACCAATAAATCCCCCCAAAAAATGTTCATGTGGTGAATTGGAAGAAAAAAAAAATTCCCATTGGTTTCTTACCAAGATCGGGTCTGGAGATGCACGTGCATCATATCCATGACGAACACACTGTTGTATTACACAAGGCCATCACCAAGCACCCGTGAACCCAATTTTCAGCAGGGAGAGAGACAACGGCCGTCCAATTTAGAGACACTCTTAAATTTGGGTGCTGGCTCCCCCACGGCTAACAGCCAGTAATACTGCTATCATGGTTACAGCAGTTCAGCTAAAAGTTGTAAAATACTCATCAAATCTTACACATCATAACTAGCATTGAAACAGCCTTGCATTTATTTACTAAAAAGTATAGATTTTGGACTTTACAGAACCTAGAGCACATGCTAACAAAAGTCTGACTAAATTATCCAGTTACAGGAAACTCTCTGTTAACCGGCAAAATTCAGGAGTAGGTTCAGGCAAGTTTTACTTCATATTAGTGGCCGTTCCTGGATCTGTGGCTGTGTAACTGGGGTTCGTGCACTTGTTGCTAAGCAACAGGGATGCTTGGTCTGTGGCCGGAGTTCCTGCACATGTTGCTAAGCAACAGGGAAGCCTGGATTTGTTGCTGTGTACGGAGCTCTCGTACTTTTTAACTATACCTCTCTGTAATCCGGACTTATTGATAAACCGGCACCACGCCGGTCCCATTGGTGCCGGATAATAAAGAGTTTCCTGTAATAGGAGACACTAATTACTGATCGAGGAACCAGCTCGACTTGTGCCACCTTTTGATAAGTTAATCTTTGCACAGATGTATAACAGATTGGGCATGCAAGTTTAAACCGAAACTTAAATTTGCATATTTGTATTGCAAATAGGTAACAGTGGAAACTTTGCATTTGTAGTTTGAAGAGGAAACAAATTGAATATGAAGGGATCATTTCACTTACCATTGCTTGTTCTATCTTGTTGTCGATTGCGACCACACTGGCTCCCGAAGCACTGTAACATAAATAAGGCGCACCATGAAATACACAGCACAGCATTTTCAGAAGCTTCCCAATGAAAATCTTTACTGGGTACAATGTGCCTAAACTAGAGGCTGGTAAAACACACCACCTACGTCTCCTCAGACCTCAAAGGCAGCACATAGCAGAATGTAAAGTACAAGATTGACTATTCATTTAAAAGTGAAGTAAACTAGCACATGGAGTAAATGAAGCACAAAAAGTTGGCTCACACCTTCAAATAGGATTGAAAGTGAGTTTTAGTGTCAGCTTCCCCAAAATGACATCTGCAGCTTTATTCAAACTCCTCCATAAACCAGCTCCATATCAATGTAATCTAGTTACATAATCAGATTCCTAGGAAGAGACTTTCTTTTTTACATTTCCAGATACAAATTTCAGCACAATGTTGACTTCTGACAGTGATGTGCAATACCGTCCAGAACCTGCAGAACCTGAATTTAAAAAGGCACAACAGACATGTTCTTGTGGTGGAGGGTTTAGGAAACACTAAACCCACTGTACCTGGCAACACAAACTTTGGTTGATTTGTTTTGAATTCATCAGAATCCAAAATCCTCAGCAATATGTTAGACATGTCATTCCACACTTGGGTTATTGAGAAATGCACAGAAGACAGTTGCCAGTAATTTAATGGGAGCAGCCCATTTTACACCTACAGCAAAGCTGAAGCTGTAAGTCACGACTGAATTACCGCAAAATACTTCCTTTGCATTAAAGAAAAAAAAAACTGGACAACGTATTCAACAAATTTAAACTGGAGAGAAAAATAATTGCTTTTGGTCAGATGTTAGTGCCACCAGCTCCTGGCACACAGCTCTCTCGTAACTAGCAACACCCCAAGCGAGAGGGTTTGAGTACAGGAACAAGGATGTCTTGCTGCAGTTGTACAGGGCCTTGGTGAGACCACACCTTGAGTAGTGTGTGCAGTTTTGGTCGTCTTATCTGAGGAAGGATGTTCTTGCCATGGAGGGAGTGCAGCGAAGATTCACCAGGCTGATACCTGGGATGGCAGGACTGACGTTATGAGGAGAGATTGGGTTGATTCTTCTAAACTCCAGCGAGTATAAGCCCAATGAGAGGGGATCTCATTGAAACTTATAAAGTTCTAACAGGACTAGACAGACTGGATGCAGGAAGGATGTTCCCGATGGCCGGGGAGTCCAGAACCAGGGGTCAGTCTAAGGGTAAGGGGTAAGCCATTTAGGACAGAGATGAGGAGGAATTTCTTCACCCAGAGAGTGGTGAACCTGTGGAATTCTCTACCACACAAGGCAGTAGAGGCCAATTCATTAAATATATTCAAGAAGGGGTTGGATATATTTCTTAAGGTTAAAGGGATCAAGGGATATGGGGAGAAGGCAGGGACCGGGTACTGAATTTGGATGATCAGCCATGATCTCATTGAATGGCGGAGCAGGTTCGAGGGGCCGAATGGCCTACTCCTGCTCCTATCTTCTATGTTTCAAATGTGCCATATTCAGTAAGCTGACTGCTGGGAAAACTGTTCCTTTTCATTGTTTTAAAAGCTTACTAGCATCCCACTAAACCCAATCTGAACACTAATAGGAGCCACATGGTTAATGGCATCACTGCAGTGCCAGTTTCTTCCCCCGCCCCCTCCCTACTGGAGAAGACATAAAGAAGTACAATACATAGTGACAGTGCCTCAAAGACCAATCCACACATTTCAGCAGAGCCTATGCATGTTATTCTTGGAATTTATACTCGAGTGCCCCAGACATCCATTCTGGACAAGCAGCACAATTAGATTTAGACTGGCAGGGTCCCTACATCAGATTGGGCCATTCTTTACATCATTTAAATCTACTCAAGAAGTTGTTCATTGTGGCACCAGCTCATGCTGGTTTCCTTGCATAGCTAGATCATGATGCACCACATACTGTAGAGAGGGGAACTCTGGAAGGCATTAGAAACCTGTTAAATGCTCAGCAGGCGTCCTATTAATATTGCCGTATTCTGATTAAAATACTGGCCCCGAGCTTGCGGTCAGAGGCTCCCCGCGGGGAAATGCCTCCGATCCGCAAATAAAATGCCCGTGTACCTGGGGCCTCGGGATCCACGGCCTCTCCGGGTACCCGCAGGAAGGGGCCCACGGATCCCAGGGGTGCAGGCAGTTCGCGAGTGCCCCTGGGATCACGTGGGACGGACCAACGAATGACAGAAGGGGATCCCCATTCATGCTTATGGGGATTCCGTGTATACAGAAATCCCCATAAGTAGGAATGGAAATACCCCCAGACATCAAATACATTTAAAAAAAAATCACATTTAAAATGAATTCAAATGGCATTTAATTAAATATTCAAAACATCATTTTTTGAAAAATAAATTTACATGTTTTAAAGGGGCTAAAAATAAACTTACTTTATCTCAGGTTTTTAAAATGCATAAATTATTGATAACATTTTATTTTTGTTTTTTTTAAAAACTCTTACGCTGGTAAAAGCGCAAGAATTTCACAGGCATTCGCTGGGCAGAAGTTGCCCAACTCTCTGCCCGCAGAGGCCCTTTTCCCGGGGATGCAGATGATCTAGTTCTTGACAAATTGCAAGTTCTGGGTTTTAGCACATGCGCAGCGCATGCCTAAACCCGGAACTTGCGTGGCCCCCGTGGGCGCGTGTGCACCTCGTACGGGCCGCAAATTACGGCCCAATATTTTAAATAACAGCTGAAACTTTAAGAATTTAAACTCTTAAATGCACAGTCCATCTCGATGCATGTTTTTTTTTTTTTTTAATTTGTTTTTATGGGATGTGGACATCGCTGACAAGGCCAGCATTTATTGCCCATCCCTAGTAGGAATGCTTTTTAAAAAACTCAGATTGTTAGTCACACTGTACCGGATATCCTAATACTAATCCTTGCTTTTTATACAGAGCCTCATAACACTGAATCATCTCAAAAGCACTTCATATAATTATTTTAAGTGTAGTGAGCATTATGCAGGCAAATACAGCAACCATTCTGTGCAGCCCAAATAATTGATCAGGTGATAGACAAAAGAACTCGAGGCAGAAGAACTAGAGGCGGCGACATGAGGAAAACAAATTATGCAGTGAGTGGTCATGATTTGGAATGCACTGCCTGAAAGGTTGGTGGAAGCAAATTCAATCGTAACATTCAAAAGAGAAGAGAATCGGATAAACACTTGAAGGGGAAAAAAAAGCTGTGGGGACAGAGCCAGGGAGCGGGACGAATTGGAGCGCTCTTTCAAAGAGCCGGCACAGGCACAATGAGCTGAACGGCCTCCTTCTGGGCTGTACGATTCGACGACCGGTTAATCTGCATTTTACTGGTTGAGAGGGGAAATGTTGAAACCGGGCACTGGGAGAGCTCACTGCCCTTCCTCAGATAATGGCATGGGATCTTTAAAACACCCACTTGAACCACCAGGGGAGGCAGACAGGGCCACAGTTTAACATCTCTCCAGGTTACCTAGTGGCAGGGACCTGGAAGCAGGTCGCTGGCCTGCCATCGTGACCAAGGAGTGAGGAATGGCACAAAGCAACAGGGAAGCAAAAAAAAAAAGCAACTTCATAAATGACCAAACTTATAGCAGAAACGTTGAAAATCTTGGTAATGATTACCATTATTTTAGATTCAAATATTACACATTAGGATTACTGAAAGATGTGCATTTTTTAGAATCTATAAATTCTAATCTTAAAAATAAGTTGCAGCTAATTCACCTAACCAACAGCTGCAAAATTCATCTCTTTGCACTGAAAGTGAAATTGGAACTGAAGGATTTTCCAGTCACTCTCGACACTAATAATAAAATGCATCTGTCAAACAGCAGTTGCAATGTCCTGAGCTCATCTATTTCCTCTAGGCAAACTCGAGTTCCCCAGAAACCCAATTCAACACACTGAATGAACCATCAGCTGCAAGTTTAACCAGTAAAAGAATAATCAAAAGGCATCGTCTCCCACAGGTCTCTTCCTCCATCAGCCGCACTCTTGCACTGAACAGAATCAGAGGTTTCTAACGGGCAGCATCGCAGAGCTCGGCCCGCGATTCTGCTGTGGGGAGAAATGGGGCCAGTTTGCATCGTGTAAACGTGGAGAGCCAGTCCCACGCATTTGACCTTTAGCACTTTCTATAAAAAGTGAAGCCCAGCTCCCCAGTCTAAATGTAGATGTTGGTTTGTGGTGCACAAAGGCCCTCTCCTCAAACAGAATCCAGCGACAGCGCAAGTATAAAAGCATCCAAAAGCACCTCCGATGTTTGACTGCTTAGCATGTGATGACCTTTAATTTGCACTGCCAGAAAGAAACCATTTTATAAAATTGCACAAATACTTCTGTATTTTATCAATATAGATACACAAGTATTTATATAAATATTCTCAATGCCCCGATCAGTGGCCAGTCATTCAGCCACGTTGCCCACATGCCCTGGAACTCTCATTTCTTGTTACCACCCCCACCTTCAAAAACATTAAGACTTGTTTTTCCCTTCAACTGTACTTTTGACATTTCTAACCTCCTTCCTTTTTGCCTCTGTTTTGTGTCCACTTGCTATCCATCACTCTGTAAAGTGCTCAGAAACCTCTGCATCTAATGGGCGCTATAGAAATGCAAGCCGTCACCTTCATTGTCACCTAGAAATCCTGTCCGCTGCCCTTCTCCTAAAATCAGTTATAATTCTTTAAAATCGAAGCACTTGAATGTGCACAGCTCCTGTTAATCTATGCTTCCGACACCTAGTGACAACACTAGTACAAATTATCGGTCAGCTGTGGCTCAGTTGGTTGCAGGTTCACAGAGTCATAACGGCACAGAAGGAGGCCATTCGGCCCATCGAGTCCGTGCCGGCCCTCTGTAGAGCAATCCAGTCAGTTCCATTCCCCCGCTCTATCCCCGTAGCCCTGCAAGTTTATTTCCCTCAAGTGCCTATCCAGTCTCCCCTTGAAAACAAAGTGTCTCCGCTTCCACCACTTCCGTCTGCAGCGAATTCCAGGTCATCACCACTCGCTACGTAAAAGTTTTTCCTCATATCCCCCCGTATCTCTTGCCTAAAACCTTAAATCGGTGTCCCCTAGTCCTTCTACCATCAACTAGTGGGAACAACCTTACCCCGTCTAGCCTATCCAAACCCATCATAATCTTGTAGTCCCACTCCAGAGACTTGAGCACAAAAATCTAGGCTCATTTTAAAGCTGCTTTCCCTGCATTCGTCTTGTTCAGCTGTCTCTGGTTTGAATCAGCAGTGGGGGCAGAGGCTGGAGTTGGAAGGGAAAGTTGTCATTTAAACACCGCATGCATGATGCTGCTGCTGGGCCCCACCACCTTTAGCAAAATTAGGAGGCGAACTGGCCAGAAAGGAAAGTCGAGCAAGGCTTTGGCCAGTGTATAAAAAAAACTGCCGCGTAACTTTCTGCTCCAAGAAATTCAATTTTCTCATCTTGTACACTAGTATATACAGCAAGCTGATTTTTCTGCACTGGCTTGTAGTCAATGTCCCCGGTAGGCTGCACTATGTTCTGCGCGGCCTGTTTCTGGCAATGCGCGGTCCCTTTAAATTTCGGCGCATGTGCGGTATTTCCAATGTAACGGCTTGTGAGCGGCCTGCGCGGGACCTTGCAGATTACTGCGCGGCCACGCACGCAGCTTAGAGGGAACACTGCTCGCAGTATTGAAAGCAGCTCAGAAGCTAGGATTGACAGTGAAGCAAATATAAAATTTTATTAGCCCTTTTCCTCCCACGTTTAATGGCAGCAAACAATGGAGCCAGTGTGCTCAATGCTGAACACCAATACAGCAAAGCACTGCCAAACATCTGGGGGAACCCCCTCGGTTCAGTTTTTTTGCTCACTTTCCATTTCTCTCCAAATCGGACAGAATTAGCACAATACATTACAACTTCTTAACCATTTTCCCTTTGACTGCAGTTTAGATAGTAAAGCTTTTATGTACCCAGCTATTACAACGCTCTTGTTACACCAATTCTCCTCCTGCATCCTTCCGCTCTGGTCCCAGTTCAAATGCCATCAAAAGGACGACAAGTACTGAAATCTCGATAAACTGAACTATTTCGCTACTCAAGCTTTTAAATGAAACGCTCCAATGACCAGAAACTGGAATCTTAAAACATTTATCTGTAGTGCTTTAAGGCACAAGTCACAACAAATGCCATCCCGACACCAGACACCCAAACAACAAAAACTTACCGCGCACTCGGTTTTTTTATTCTGTGTGATTTACAGCTTCTAGACGGCATTTTTATTGGCATTTCTGAGGCTCAAACTCACAAATACTGCGAGTGATCGGCAAATGCTGTCGGTTAATATATACCACACGCTTCCGGCTTCAGCAACAGGATGTATCAAGCAGTCAGAAATGGCACAGTCATAGCCAGCAAGGGGCAGGTTGAGGCAAAAATCAGGCACTATATTTACATTGGCACCTGATCACAAGGAAACACAAAACCACCGCACAGATCACGTCTTAGCTGACTACGTCCAGAAAGACATACGAAAAGTGATGCTTCTCTACACGGAGAAGTAATTTCCATCACCGTCACAGAAAGCAGGTCAAACTGGTTGCTATTTAAATAGTTAAAAGCAGTTATGGTTATTTTAACATCTCCCATTACCTTCTTTAAAAAAAAAAATCAATGGTTTCATATCCTCTGAAGTTTAATGTCTAAGCCCTCCAGGTGACTCCAGTGTCATAACTTGTTATATAATTGTTTCACAGGTGGTTGTACATAGCTGAAGTCTCCTATAATGAGCTTTGGGGAAAGCATTCTTGTTCTCCTTCTCCCCCTTTTTGGTAAATATTCATAGCAGCTTTGCGGCACTGCATGCACTGTGCTCCTTTGTCAAGTTGGATGTTCACAATTATTGCAGCCCCCACCCACCCCCCCCTCTACCCAACCAATTAATTTGTGTAATTAGCAAAACAACAGGTAAAATCCTGTTGTTGACAAAAGGTTTAGCTCATAACTGCCAAGGACCAGCCACAGGCAAAAGTGACCATGGGTAATTTGTACAGGTCATTGATAGATGCATTACTAAACCGTACAGCATTTGAGCAGTCAAAAACCTCCAAATTTATAAAAAAAACAAGAACTTGCATTTATATAGCACCTTGCACATCCTCAGGATGCCCCAGTGCCTCACAGCCAATGAAGTCTTTTTTTGAAGTGTACTGGCAGCCAGTTTTGCACACAGCAAGCTCCCACAAACAGCAATGAGAAGAATGACCAGATAATCGGCAAGTGGCATTGGACGAGGGATAAAGGTTGATGGGGCACCGCGAGAACTCCTGTCTTTGAATAGTGCCACAGCATCTTTTACACCTACCCGAGAAGCCAGATGAGACCTTGGTTCAATGTCTCAAACCGAAAGATGGCACCTCCGACAGTGCAGCACTGCCTCAGTCCTGCACAGGAGTGTCAGCCTAGATTATGTGCTCGTGTGCCTGGAGGGGGCTTGAACACATGACCTTCTGACTCAGAGGTGAGCGTGTTACCCACTGAGCCAAGGCTGACACCAAGGTGGAGTTTCCCCAGCAGTACCCTTGCAGTTTAGTATCTTCATTAACTGTCAGTACAGCAAGTAGCTTTCTGTAGTTTGTAGATTAAAATCAACAAACCTGGGAGTTTTAGTGGAAAAAATATGGGGCTCTCTTATGTGGCAAGTTTAAGTAGAAAATAAAACTAGGTATCCACAGACTACTCAGGGAAAAGGGTTCAAAGATGACCTGTTAGAAGACCAAATAAAATCAGTACGTGGAAAAAGTGGCTTCTGATTAAATTTACCAGTCATAGTCTAACGTACAGCAGTTCTATCTAACCCACATGGGCCACTGCCAATAGATAACTTGTTCTGGCATGTTCATTTCCATTCCGGCTCTTATTCCCTCCCCCAAACCCATGGAGTTATCTCATGCAATGCTTCACGACTGCAAAGGGAGATCGGAAAAATGCTGAAACACATCGGCCTAGTTCCTTCAGTGACTTAAACGCCGTGTTGAATAAAAAGCCTGGCCTTTAGAAACGGTTTTCAACCAATCAGGAACTAAATTTTAAACATGGGTCCGAAGTATAAAAATTGAGGGTGCATCAGTGGAGACAGGAAAATAAAAAAGTTAACAGATGCTATAAAGTCAAAATAATGAGTATAGAAAATAGATCAAAACTGATGTACTATAACTGCTTTAAAAAGATATATTCTAACTACAACTAGCATTTAAATTGGCCCGGATTTTGCGATGGCCATGACGGCGAAACTGTCAGTGTTCGCTGTCATTACCCCTCTGAAACTGACCACAACTTCAGGAGTTAGCGTATGCGCAGATAAATGCGGAAATCCTGCAGTTGCCGTCAGTCATTCACTGCTCCGCCACAGGTTGGGCTGTGGAACTCCCCAGAGCCGGCAATCAGTTGAAATCACATAAGGACAAAAACTTCCCCTTTTACAATGGAATATCGCTGTTTAAAAACCCAGTTACAACTCTTTCAACAAGGCTTAAAGTTTTATGGTGTTTTTAACAGCGTGCTGACTGCTGAACAACCGTTCTGGCCCTGAAAAAATAATTTTATATTTGTGGAAATGTCAAATATTTTTATTGATAAGAATTACATGGCTTTTAATATAAATCACCGTAAAAATATTTCAGCTTCTACCTTAATCATGTGTGTGTGTATGTCACAATCTTTATTTCGCTCTCTCTAAAATTTATAAATCTGTGCATTTTACTTCCTGGTTTGTGATCTGAGAGAATTCTTCAATGTGATTGGCTGCTTAGCCAGCTTGATGACATCACTGTTGCTGGACGCTTACAATTTGCTTGATTTGGCACCAAATTCAAACAAAGGTTGGGAGAGCTCAAAATTCATGCCACAGACAGATCGCTAGATCATGGCTGACCTTGTACCACATCGCCACTTCCCTTGATTCCCTTAATATTCAAAAATCTAGCGATCTCGGTCTTGAATATACTCAACGACTGAGCCTCCGCAGCCCTCTGGGGTAGAGAATGTAGAAAGGGACAAACAAGTGTTGAAATTGAACTAACATTGCTCATTTGTTTGTTTGTTTATTATAGAAAATCAAGCTATTCCTACACTTGAGTAGCATTATAACTTCAATGTTTCAGCATTGTGTGCAAACTGTAAAATGCAAAATGTCTTGCATACCATTAAAAAATGGTGATTGGCCACAATATTCTAATATTACTGAAGCCTGTAGGTGGCACTGGGAGGGTAACATTATGTGACCTATTAAGTCCAGTGGAGGTCAACTGCTGTTGTTATGTGACAACGCTACTGCACCAACCCAGAAATCTCTCATCGGTGCCCAATGAAGCTTTCGTCACTTCACATCTCCACTGTTTTTATTGCTATACCTCAGCGGCACGTGAAAAGGTGCTTCCTTACAGCTCCCATCCGATTTCCTGGTCAATTAAAAATATTACACAAACTAGGGTTGTATTTCCTGGCATTTAGGTGGTTAAGGGGTGATTTGATCAAGGTTTAAGTTATTAAGGGGAGCTCATAAGGTAGAGAGAGAAACTATTTCCACTAGTTGGGGATTCTAGGACTAGGGGACATAGCCTAAAAATTAGAGCCAGACCTTTCAGGAGTGAAGTTAGGAAACCCTTCTACACAGAGTGGTCGAAGTTTGGAATTCTCTTCTTCAAACGGCAGTTAATGCTAGGTCAATTGTTAATTTTAAACCCGAGACGGATATATTTTTGTTAACCAAAGGTATTAAGGGATTATGGGGCAAAGGTGGGTATATGGAGTTAGGTCACAGATCAGCCATGATCTCCTTGAATGGCGGAACAGGATTGAGGGGCTAAATAGCCTACTCCTGTTCCTATACGCTCCTCCCACCACTACATCCACCCTCCTGGATTTTTTTGTAAAGTGCCCTGTTCCCAATCATGTGTTTACCTTTCATTGCCTGTCCTGATTTTATTGGGCTTCAAAATTCTTCGACTGCATGCGCACTGGCGAGAACGCACTCTCTATCTGCCATTAAGTCTTCAAGCCCAGCATATCCGCACTGGACCGCCCATGACAGTTGAGTGCTTTAAAGCACCGTAAATTTTGACAGCTCATCTTTTACTGCAGCGATAGAAAGCTCACTCGGGATTTCCAGGACCAAATGTGTTACCCAGTTGCCGTTACCCAAATATTTAGTATTAACTAGCATCACCTAGCGGCAGCATGAAGTAGTATTTTACAAGACAGGCCACAAAACAAAATTCAATGGCTGTATTTAAACTGTTCCACTTAATAGCTCTACTAGATTGATTCCTGGGATGAATGAGAGCTGTCCTGTGAGGAGAGATTGAGTAGAATGGGCCTATATTCTCTGGCGTTTAGGATGAGGGGTGATCTCATTGAAACGTATAAAATTCTTACAGGGCTTGTCAGGGTAGATGCCGAGAGGCTGTTTTCCCCTAGCTGGAGAGTCTAGAACTAGGGGTCATGATCTCAGGATAAGGGGTCGGCCATTTAGGACTGAGATGAGGAGAAAGTTCTTCACTCAGGAGGGTGGTGAATCTTTGGAATTCTCTACCACAGAGGGCTGTGGAGGCCCAGTCGATGAGTATATTCAAGGCAGAGATCAATAGATTTTTGGACACGAAGGGAATCAGGCGAGAAAGTAGAGTTGAGGTAGATGATCAGCCATGATCTTATTGACTGGCGGAGCAGGCTCGGGGGGGAGGGGGTGGGTCGCATGGCCTACTCCTGCTCATATTTCTTATGTTCTAATGGCAAGATAGTGAAAACAGACTGCAGTGAGTAGGCTATGAGGAGGAGTAGCACGCACACATCCACACTAGTGTGTTAACTGGAGCCTAAGAAACAGCATTCTCAAATTGTTACCTTTTTCTTCAACACAGAAAGCTGTCCATTTTAGAACTACTTGTCCCTTCATACAACTCCAGCATATCAGACTCCGCTTTACCTGAAACACCTCAATTTTACTGAACACCTGCATTTTCCATGTTGTACGCTTGCTTAAATTTACTTTTTCTAACTTGGGTTTTACCCACGCCCAGGATTAGCATTTCTTTTGCACCATAAATGCCTGAGCTGAACAAGAGGCAACAGTGAATACAGTTTGCTTTAGGGAGTGAAAACAAAAGAGCAGACTGTTTACAGAGCATGGCCTTGCATTAATGATCTACAATTAAAAACAAAGTCAGTCAGGAACACATTCTCCTATGCACTTGCAAACCATGGACTGGAATTAGCAACATTTACATTAACCAGAACTGGCAAGGTAGATGAACATCTGACTGATGAGTTAGCAAGGATATGTTGAACCATGTCGTCAACTTAAACCGGTTAGTTTAACAGCAGCTAATAATAAAGTAAAATTTGGGGGTTTGCAGCACATCGGCACTCTTAACATGATATGCCACAGCTGGTGGGATGTACGATCTTACCAATCCCCAAACTGTGAACTCGTGACTGCAGCTATGGCATCAGGGGAGCTGCCATGCAGAGGCAATGCACGTTCCCGTAAGGACAGAAATGCTCAGTCACACAAACAGCTACAATAGATCTCCTTGGGGTTGGTTATGGTTCACCACCAACTCAATTTTAAAACTTATCCTCGTGTTCAAATCCCTCCATGGCCTCGCCCCTCCCCATCTCTGTAACCTCCTCCAGCCCAACAACCATCGGAGAACTCTGTGCTCCGCCAACTCTGACCTCTTGTACATTCCCACTTCTTTTGTCTCACCATTGGCGGCCGTGCCTTCAGCTGTTGTCTCGGCCCTAAGCTCTGGAATTCCCTCCCCAAACCTCTTTGGCTTTCTCCTCCTTTAAGTCACCTGTCCTAATGTCTGCTTCTTTGGCTCGGTGTCGGTTTCTGTCTGACTATGCATGTTAAAGGCGCTACAGGAAACTCTCGATTTACCGGCACCCAAACAAGCAGAAATCTCGGTTAACAGGCAAAATTCAGCAGTAGGTTCAGTTAAGTTTTTCTGATTAGTGGCCGTTTCTTGATTCTTGGCTGTGTAATCAGGGGGTTTCTGCACTTGTTGCTAAGCAACAGGGACGCTTGGTCTGTGGCCGGGGTTCCTGCAGCTGTTGCTAAGCAACAGGGAAGCCTGGATTTGTTGCTGTGTACGGAGCTCTCGTACCTTTTAACTATGCCTCTCTGTAATCCGGACTTTTTGATAAACCGGCACCACGCCGGTCCCGGATAAAAAAGTTTCCTGTATATAAATGTAAGATTTTGTTGTATCGAGCATTAGCAGAAGCTGAGGAGTCCAGAATAGTTCATGGCCCAAGGATAGAGAGAAAGGGGACAGGAGCATTAATTTATTTTAAGTGCATGACTGCATATGCAAACACTACAAACATAGGCTTATAGATTGTCAGTAGACCTCAGTATAGGCTGACAACTAGTTGAATACTTCCATTTGATATCACCTTGCCCTTCAACTAATCCACAACAGCAACAATCAACTTCAGAAAGTGAACCACCAATTGAGAATCTTGGGAACACCATGACAGGACTGCAGCAATCCATAGAAACATAGTAGAAGATAGGAGTAGGCCATTCGGCCCCTCGAGCCTACTCCGCCATTCAATGCGATCATGGCTGATCATCCAAACAGTACCCTGTCCCTGCTTTCTCCCCATATCCCTTGATCCCTTTAGCCTTAAGAAATATATCCAACTCCTTCTTGAATATATTTAATGAATTGGCCTCTACTGCCTTCTGTGGTAGAGAATTCCACAGGTTCACCACTCTCTGGGCAAATAAATTCCTCCTCATCTCTGTCCTAAATGGCTTACCCCTTATCTTTAGACTGTGACTCCTGCTTCTGGACTCCCCCACCATCGGGAACATCCTTCCTGCATCTAGTCTGTCTAGTCCTGTTAGAATTTTATAAGTTTCAATGAGATAAGGAGGTCCACCACAACCTTGTCAGGGCAACTATGGGTTGGCAATAAATGAGGCCTTGCCAGTGTTACCCATATTCTGAGCCAAGTGATTTTTTTCCCCCCAGCTTGGGCGGCTGCAGGTCAACCACCAATCATCAATAAAACCAAAGGGAGGTTAATGTGCGACGACGCATGCTGGAAACCCCCAACACTTTTTTTTCCAACTTCAAGATTTGGGCGATGCCGGCAATGCCACATTTATTGCCCATCGCTAGTCGTCCCGAGGTGGTAGGCCTTGTGTGTGAATTGCAGCAGTCCTTGTGACAGTGCCGCAATGATACAGGTAGACAGGATACTGATCCAGTGACAATGAAGGAATGGCAATATATGTCCAAATTCTGGATGGTGGCTAGATCATGCCCGGCTAAGACTAAGACCCAAAAATATGACCCTATTTCATGGAGCGCAAAAAGCTTGAAAATAATTTTCCACTACAATATAAAAATTGCATTGGTGAATTTTATTCTTTAATGACTATTTGCTCTCTTTTCTCAGTCGTACAATACTGAAATAAAAATTTAAACAGCACATTCCATTTATCAGATTTTAATATAACTAGTACGTGCACAGTTGCTAGCTTATTGCCTCGGGATTTCAGAATTTCCAGAGCCTCTAAGGTTTTAAGCAGGCATTTTTGCTTTCAGTGTCAACCCCAACTAAATCTAAATGGTAAACACATGCTAAACTATCCCCACAGTTCTTACTAAAAACCGCATGATGAGCATCAAGTTTTCTAGGAAATTGCAGTGTAGTCTTATTTCAGGCTATAAAGTGAATTTGATGGATGTTTTGTAGTGTTAGTTCAGTGTATTAATAGTTGTATTAGGTTAACATTTTAAATCTGTTTCACGTATTTGCTCGGGTGTTTGTTGCCCTCTAGAGCAGACCGTTGGTGGATGCAAGTGTGGGTATGCTATAGCCCTTTAAGAAGGGCGTTGACAAATTCCTGAGGGACACGGACATAGAGGGTGGCTGGGTTAGGCCAGTGTTTCCTGAAAGCGGCGTAACAGTTAGCATTACTAGCAGTTGGCACGAGGTTGCACCATTTCGTAGATAGGGAGAGAATGAATGGACCAGATAAGCGTTTCCCACCCTTGCTCCTATGTTTGCAATTAATGAATGAATCCCTGTAACTTCCACATGGTTAAAAAAGAAAACAGTTTGCATCCATTGTATTCAACAAAAAAAGGTACACGACAAATTTTTATCACAGGCATCACTAAAACCTTGCTAAAGACATCACAATGCTCATTAATACCGATTATCTAGGCCTGCTGCCCAAAGACACTGCTGAAGACTGGACAGTGCAGGGTGGACAACGTGGCCATTGTCAAACAATGAAAGACAGCTCAGTAATCTGCAGCTAGGAACTATATTTAGTCATGTTGCTTCATAATCAGCAAAGCATCACTTTCAAATGGTAGGCAGCTGTGCACTTGGATGCAGTGTTGTCTGGAACGCCTTAGAAGACAGAGGTCAGAGGAATCTGCCAAACCTCCATTCTGACCATTTCTGTGTAGCAGAGGCACCACTCAGAATAAATGACATGCCATCCACACTAAACAAGTACAACGTGATATTGCACCAGTAGGAGCCCTATGCAGCTCCCGTTACACGCAGTTTCAGAGAATCAATATGCATGAGCAGCCAGCATCACTCGTACACTGCAGCAACTCTTCTGCACTGCAGAGCGTCCTGCTCAGCAGTGTCTGAACCATTTGCATAGACTCACCAACCGCTGACTGAATCAGGTAATAACAGCTAGGAGCCAAAGAGCTCCTCGTTCACTCCCCCCCCCCCTGTAGTTTAGAAGTTAAAAATTCTTGATTATTTGGCAATCAATGCATAAATTTAAAAAAAATCTAAATTTAGGATGCTGTTATCCCAACAGTTTTTGAACTCAATTTACATTTGGAGTAAAAAAAATGAATGCCTTTAGCTATATCCTTTCAATTCTGACTGGGCATTTTTACAACTTATAACTGAAAGCAAAATCCAGATCTGTGTATTTGACTGAACCATGTGCTCCTTGGTGCTGAGCAGCAGTCTCTGCTCCTGCCGCTTGAAAATAATTATATTTGAGAGGCCGGGGGGGGGGGGGGGGGTGGAGTGTGTGTGGATCTGCATAGTGTAATGATGTGGCACGGTACTGCTGCAGTGCAAGAAGTGAATTACAAAAATACCTGTTTATAACCCGGAGAGTCAATCTATCACACTATCACTAGCCTCAAAAGAGAGAGAAATCACCCTAATACTGGAGTTAGCTCTAGATCTTAAGGATGCATACTATCTAAAACAAATGCTGCACTCCCAGACACTGATTTCAATTAATGCTTTTGTACAATATTAACTTTTCTCTCTCCTGCACTAGGCAAACACAGGTTGTGCAAGGAAAGGCGAGGTTTTTTGAGAGGTGCTGCGCTGACTCAAACTGGAGTCTCCGAGCACTTCAATTCACGGTCCTGATTACAAAGTGCAAGTCAAGTATTCCAGAATACTGTACTGCAAATCCCAACTGCAGTTAACCAGCCAAACGCCGCATAGGGCGAGATTGGCAAAACATCAGCTGACTTAGGAACAGCAGCATCCTCTAGTGGAGGTAGCTGGCAAACCTGGCTCGACGTGAACATATGCGGCACTTCTGGAGGGCAGGGCTACAACTGATAAAACCCATCTTTCACCCTCAAACAAAAGCAGGCATTAGATTTCTTTCTTCACTTGGACACAATGCAGCTTATTCTACACTTCACACAAAATTCACACTGCATGCATAACTTCTAGAAATAGATTCCATTCCACAAAAGAACTCTTCATTTCAAATTTGTCACGTTAGACCGTAGTTATTTTTCATTTCAAAAGGAGGATTGCAGGCTATATACACACACAAATTTGGGCTGCAGCAAATAATTCCATGTTAGCTATTTATTTAAATTTTCAGTTCATCAAGAGATTTAATCTGGTAATCATGGCAACAAGACAGCCAGCACAGGTAGTGCTCATTTAGGTCTCTGCAGAAGTTAACCTGTCACAAGACAAGAGATTTTAGTCGTACTTGTTTGTTAATGAAATCTAGTCACAACACACGTATGGCCACAAAAAGGACACGCTGCACATGGAGATGAGCAACACTGCACCCTCACCTTCCCCAAACACCAACAGCTGAGGTGATAAATTTTGAACCATTTTTTTTTTTTTTTTTTTTTTTAATAGCCATATTGGAATACAGGTAGACTATCCTTTATCCGAACTTCCGAAAACCGAAAACCTCTAAAAACCGAGTTTTTTCGTTCAGCGTAAGTCGTGCGCACGACACCGACCCCCCACCGACGCCGCCCCCCGCCCCCCCCCACCAAATTTCCCAGTCTTATAAAATACCTTCTGAAATCCGAAATTTTCTGAAAACCGAAACACGGCTGGTCCCAAGGTTTTCGGATAAAGGATAGTCTACCTGTATTGCTAAACGAAGCACGTCACAGCAGTTCAATTACATCATACCAACATTATCCAAATGTGCACAACCATGAATAAACATTAAACAGGAAGTGGCATGACACGCAAATTAATACATCAAGTATTTAACAGTTGCAGCGTGTCAATAAAATGGTCCAGTGGTGGGAGAGTTGGGAGTCTTGTTAATATTGCATTTACTTCAGCTGTTTGTTGTCAAAAGAAGCCCGTCAAATGTGGCATCAATTGTCAAAGCAAGCAAAGACACGTGTGTCACGAGAAGTGGTGGGCCACCAGAGGTTGTGGCTTGGCCCTGGCCCTTCAGCAACCGGATTCACATTTGTTGCAGAGGCTGTACCACCCGAGCTATTGGCCAAAGCCATCCCTTTCGGCGGTGTGCTTGGGTTTTTGCCGACTGGCAGGGCTCATGCCTGCTCTTTTAACAGCCAGCAAAGCAATTTTCCACTTGCTGTTTTCTGTATGGACTCTTCCCAGCTGCTTGGGATGATGAGCACCCCCTTGGGAGATGGTTGCAAACAGCAAAGTTTTTCTAATGTTGTTCCACAGAAACCACTCTAGCCTGTGATGTAAAGTGACGGTTTAGGCAGCAACAAGAAATGCAGAAGGCAGTTCGGCAATACAAGTCATCGTTTCAAACTCAATTTAATTACATTTTCAAAAGGGAACACAACAAGAGGAGGCGGCCATTTGGCCCATTCAGCCTGCTCTGCCATTTTTGTTAGCCGAACTGTTTAAATGACATAACAGATGTCACTACATTACAGCACGCAGCAGCAGAAAGGATTAGGTTAGTGTTCATCTACAAATGACAACCCCACAGTAAGAAAAGCTTCAAAGGCCAGATTCCATTAAAAACAAGAGGGAGAAAACCTCGTTCTCCAATTTCATTTCCCAATGAAGTGACAATCCCAGTTCAGCAGCTGCACTGTCACCAAATACAACAGCTAGAAAAAGCTTTGAAGGATTTCCACTAATACATTTTCGTAGCGCCATCACTGGATTCCCCCCCCCCCCCCCCCCCCCACGTTCACAGACACAAAATAATGTGATAAATATTTTACCAACATACATTTGGTGTCAGCCGTGGCACTCTCACCTCAGAGCTGGAAGGTTGTGGGTTCAAGTCCCACTCCAGAGGCTTCAGCACAAGAACTTGGCTGACACTCCAGTGCAATACTGAGGGAGCGCTGCACTGTCGGAGGGGCCGTCCTTCATACGAGACATTCCCTCTCAGGTGGACGTAAAAGATCCCGTGGCGCGATTTCGAAGAGGAGCAGGGGAGTTGGCCCCGGTATCCTGGCCAGTATTTATCCCTCAACCAACATCACAGATTATCTGGTCGTATCACATTGCTGTTTATGGGCGTTTGCTGTGCACAAATTGGCTGCCGTGTTTCCTACATCACAACATTTCAAAGAGTACCCAATTGGATGTAAAGCACTTTGGGATGTTCTGAGGTTGTGAAAGGCGTTATATAAATGCAAGACTTAAAAAAAAAAGAATTCCATTCAGTGCAAAAACACAAATCGGTTCAGTTTTCTATGCATTGGTTGCTTGTTACGCTGAAACCGTTACCCTCATCAGCATTGCGACATTTCCAGATTATTAAATTAGTTACATTTCTAGCTTTAAAATTTTTTTTTTAAAGTAATATTTCTAGATTAAAAGCACCAAAATACTCTCCAGCGCTGCTGCTGAACTGTGTTAATTTAGAATATTCTGGCCAGACTTATGTAACCCAAGTGCTTAGCTTGTCACCATCGCTTCATTAGTTTCAGAGTAAATTGCATTTTTACTCTCTCTCGCTTTAAAAGCAGCTTTTTGACCCTAAAAGCACGTAAAACATTTCAGAACAATTTATCAGTTAATTACCAGAGAGAGGACAAAAGAATATAGGAATGCATGCATGCAATTCTGCAAGTAAAGTGCCATTGCAAGTTTGACTTTGGCCAACATTAGCTTCATTCAGCCTGTGCTGTAAGAATACGTGCAAATATATTTTAGATATGTAATTAACAGAAAAAAAGATAGAAAGGAGGGGACCGCGTACGTGCAGTTGGACACACCCCAGTTTGGAATTGCTCTAAGAGAATGAGGTAATGAAGGAAAATTTCTGAGAAAGTGTGCACGCTAACTAGTTTGAGCTATAGGTGTCAGCCTTGTTTCAGGTGATAGCGTTCTCATCTCCAAGTCAGAAGGTTGTGGGTTTAAGCCCCACTCCACAGACTCGAGTACATAATCTAGGGCAACGCTCCCAGTGCGGTACTTATGGGTATGCTGCACTGTCGGAGGTGCAGACTTTCAGAGGCCCCGTCTGCCCTCTCAGGTGGGCGTAAAAGATCCCATGGCACTACTTCGAAGAAGTGCAGGGGAGTCCTGGCCAATATTTATCCCTCAATCAACATCACTAAACAGATTATTTGGCCATTATCCTATTGCTGTTTGTGGGACCTTGCTGTGGGCAAATTAGCTGTCCGGTTTCCTACATTACAACAATGACTATATTTTAATAGAATCATAGAAATTTATGGCACAGAAGGAGGCCATTCGGCCCATTGTGTCTGTGCCGGCCAAAAAAAAAGCTTTCCAGCCTAATCCCACTTTCCAGCTCTTGGTCCGTAGCCCTCTAGGTTACACCTCTTCAAGTGCATATCCAGGTACTTTTTAAATACAAGGAGGGTTTCTGCCTTTACCATCCTTTCAGGCAGTGAGTTTCAGACTCCCATCACCCTCTGGGTGAAAAAAGATCTCAACTCCCCTCTAATCCTTCTACCAACTACAGTATTTTAAGTCTATGCCCCCTGGTTATTGACCCCTCTGCTAGGGGAAATAGGCCCTTCTTATCCACTCTATCTTGGCCCCTCAATTTTACACACCTCAGCCTCCTCCGTTTCAAAGAAAACAACCCCAGCCTATCCAATCTTTCCTCAGCTAAAATTCCCCAGTCCAGGCAACATCCTTGTAAACCTCCTCTGTACCCTCTCTAGTGCAATCACAGCTTTCCTGTAATGTGGTGACCAGAACTGCACGCAGTACTCTAGCTGTGGCCTAACTAGTGTTTTGTACAGTTCAAGCATAACCTCCTTGCTCTTATATTCTATGCCTCGGCTAATAAAGGAAAGTATCCAGTATGCCTTCTTAACCACCTTATCTACCGGTCCTGCTACTTTCAGGGATCTGTGGGCATGCACTCCAAGGTCCCTCTGTTACTCTACACTTCTTAGTATCCTACCATTTATAGTGTGTCCCCTTGCCTTGTTGGCCCTCCCCAAATGTATTACCTCACACTTCTCCAGATTAAATTCCATTTGCCACTTTTCTGCCCACCTGACCAGTTCATTGATATCTTCCTGCAGTCTACAGCTTTCTTCCTCACTATCAACCACACTAATTCCTGACCATTTTCCAATCCTCTCTGGCTACAGGTGTGGGGTACCAGAGGACTGCTAACTGTTTAAAAAAGGAGAAAGGGATAGACTGAGTAATTACAGGCCAGTCAGCCTAACCTCAGGGGTGGGAAAATTATTGGTAAAAATTCTGAGGGACAGTATTAATCGTCATTTAGAAAGGCACGGATTAATCAAGGACAGTCAGCATAGATTTGTTAAGGGAAGGTCGTGTCTGACTAACTTTAAAAGTAACAAAACGCTGCCTTCCATCCTCTCACAGACCTTCCCTTTTGTTCTTTCATCACCCCCCCCCCCCCCGCCCCATTTCCCAGCCCCTAAACTTTTTAAAATCTGTTTCATTTCCTGCTTGTTTCCAGTTCTGACGAAGGGTCTTCGACCTGAAACGTTGACTGTTTCTCTCTCCACGGATGTTGCCTGACCTGAGTTTTTCCAGCGTTTTCTGTTATTTCAGATTTCCAGCGTCCGCAGTATTTTGCTACTGTGGTGTGGAGATGCCGGTGTTGGACTGGGGTGGACAAATGTAAGAAATCACACAACACCAGGTTATAGTGATTTCAAATAAAGCTGTTGGACTATAACCTGGTGTTGTGCGATTTCTTACGTTTTGCTACTGTAACTTTAAAAGTACTTCATTCATTGTGAAACAGAGATCCTGAAAGTTGCTCTATAAATGAATGTTCTTTCTTTACTTCTGATATTTCAGGTCTACAATCACGCAACTAACCTTTATAGGGTTTTTTTTAAATCTCTGTGAAATTCACACACAATCACCTGGAGAATACACTTTCCCAGATACATTCACACTGATCAGTGAGTCAATGAATGATTCAAAGAAAACCATGACACCTTACTCACTACAGTACAGGAAAAGGAGGGGTTAGAATGGGCCTGTGTGCAGTGAGTCAGTTCACAGAGACCAACCTCCCTTCCTTCAAGCCCTTTAGAAGACAGTCATACTTACAAGAGAGAACAGTTTAACCCCTTTGTAGTAACAGCCAACCACAAGAACTTCCTTTTGATTTGCCTTTATAAGAATATAACCCAGTTTGCTGGATAGTACCCACGAATAATGTTCCCTCTATTTTGTTTTTGGGTGCTGCGCGGCCCATTCAAATTTCCCTGCAGGCGCCGTTTTTCCATTGTAAAGCCGGCGAGAGGGTGGCGCGGGACATCCAGACCGCTGTACGGTCTCACGGGAACTTTGCCCATTAGTAACAATTCCCACAGGTGCCTGGACTGACTCAAGATGGCAGCATGGGGGCCAAAGTTTTGGCAGAAGTTAAGGAACAGCTCATTTGAGCCTTCAACAACAAGAGTTTCACGCCAAGCAGAATACAGTGAAAATCGACACAAGATTTGTACATAATCTAGTAAAAGGCTTTCCATGCAACACTAAGTAATAATTCTAAAAGGTCTAAGAGCGTTAAAAAAAACAAGCCTGAAGGCTTGGTGTCTTAATGCAAGGAGCATTCGTAATAAGGTGGATGAATTAGCAGCGCAAATAGAGGTAAATGAATATGATAGGATTGGAATTACAGAAACATGGCTCCAGGGGGACCAAGGCTGAAAACGCAACATCCAGGGGTATTCAATATTCAGGAAAGATAGGCAAAAAGGAAAGATAGGCAAAAAGGAAAAGGAGGTGGGGTAGCATTGCTGGTTAAAGAGGGGATTAACACAATTGTAAGGAAAGATATTAGCTCTGATGATGTGGAATCTGTATGGGTAGAACTGAGAAATACCAAAGGGCAGAAAACGTTAGTGGGAGTGGTGTATAAACCCCCAAACAGTAACGCAGAGGTTGGGGATGGCATTAAAAGGGAAATTAGAGAAGCGTGCAATAAGGGCACAGCAGTCATCATGGGTGACTTCAATCTACATATAGATTGGGCTAACCAAATTAGTAACAATACTGTGGAGGAGGAATTCCTGGAGTGTATACAGGATGGTTTCCTGGACCAATATGTCGAGGAACCAACTAGGGGTCAGGCCATCTTAGACTGGGTATTATGCAATGAGAAAGGATTAATTAGCAATCTTGTTGTGCGAAGCCCCTTGGGTCAGAGCGATCATATGATCGAATTCTTCATTAAGATGGAGAGTGAAGTCGTTGACTCAGAGACTAAGGTCCTGAATTTAAATAAAGGGAACTATGATGGTATGAGACGCGATTTGGGTAGGATTGATTGGGTAATGTCACTCAAAGGGTTGACGGTGGATAGGCAATGGCAAACATTCAAAGATCACATGGATGATGAACTACAGAATGTGTTTATCCCAGTTTGGCATAAAAATAAAATCAAAAAAGGTGACTCAACCGTGGCTAACAAGGGATAACATAAGATCCAAGGAGAGGACATATAAATTGGCCAAAAAAAGCAGCAAACCTGAGGGTTGGGAGCAGTTTAGGATTCAAAGGAGGACAAAGGGATTAATTAAGAGGGGGAAAATAGATTATGAAAGTAAGCTTGCAAGGAACATAAAAACTGACTGTAAAAGCTTTTTATAGATACGTGAAGAGAAAAAGATTGGTGAAGTCAAGCGTAGGTCCATTGCAGTCAGAATCAGGGGAATTTATAATAGGGAACAAAGAAATGGCAGACCAATTAAATACATATTTTGGTTCTGTCTTCACAAAGGAGGACACAAATAACCTCCCAGAGATGTCAGGAAACATAGGGACAAACGAGGGGGAGGAACTGAAAGAAATCAGTATTTGTAGGGAAATGGTGTTAGGAAAATTGATGGGACTGAAGGCCGATAAATCCCCAGGGCCTGATAATCTACATCCTAGGGTACTTAAGGAAGTGGCCTTGGAGATAGTAGATGCATTGCTGGTCATCTTCCAGAACTCGATAGACTCTGGAACAGTACCCATGGATTGGAGGGTAGCTAATGTTACCCCACTATTCAAAAAAGGTGGTAGAGAAAAAGCGGGGAATTATAAGCCTGACATCGGTAGTGGGGAAAATGCTAGAGTCCATTATAATAGATGTAATAGCAGAGCACTTGGAAAACAGTGACAGGATCGGACAAAGTCAACATGGATTTACAAAAGGTAAATCGTGCTCGACTAATCTACGGGAATTTTGTGAGGATGTAACTGGTAAAATAGATAAGGGAGAACCAGTGGATGTGGTGTATTTGGACTTTCAGAAGGCTTTCGATAAGGTCCCACATAAGAGATTAGCTTGTAAAATTAAGGCACATAGGATTGGGGGCAAGGTATTGACTTAGATAGAGAACTGGTTGGCAGATAGAAAGCAAAGAGTTGGAATAAACGGGTCGTTTTCCGAATGGCAGGCAGTGACTAGTGGGGTACCGCAAGGATCAGTCCTAGGACCCCAGCTGTTCACAATATATATTAATGATCTGGACGAGGGAATTGGATGTATCATCTCCAAATTTGCAGACGACACAAAGCTGGGTGGGAGGGTATGCTGTGAGGAGGATGTCGTGAAACTCCAGTACGATTTGGACAGGTTGGGTGATTGGGCAGAAACATGGCAAATGCACTATAATGTGGAGTTATCCACTTCGGTGGCCAAAACAGGAAGGCAGATTATTATTTGAATGGCAATAGATTGGGAGAAGGGGAAGTGCAGAGAGACCTAGGTGTTCTTGTGCACCAGTCGCTGAAGGTAAGCATGCAGGTGCAGCAGGCGGTTAAGAAGGCAAATGGTATGTTGGCCTTCGTAGCAAGAGGGTTCGAGGACAGGAACAAGGATGTCTTGCTGCAGTTGTACAGGGCCTTGGTGAGACCACACCTTGAGTATTGTGTGCAGTTTTGGTCGCCTTATCTGAGGAAGGATGTTCTTGCCATGGTAGGAGTGCAGCGAAGATTCACCAGGCTGATACCTGGGATGGCAGGAATGACGTACGGGGAGAGATTGGGTCGATTGGGCTTGTACTCACTGGAGTTTAGAAGATTGAGAGGGGATCTCATCGAAACCTATATAATTCTGTCAGGCCTGGACAGACTAGATGCAGGAAGGATATTCCTGATGGCCAGGGATTCCAGAACCAGGGGTCACAGTCTAAGGATAAGGGGTAAGCCATTTAGGACTGAGATGAGGAGGAATTTCTTCACCAAGAGAGTGGTGAACCTGTGGAATTCTCTACCACAGAAGGCAGTGGAGGCCAGTTCATTAAATATACTCAAGGAGTTAGATATATTTCTTAAGGCTAAAGGGATCAAGGGATATGGGGAGAAGGCAGGGACAGGGTACTGAATTTGGATGATCAGCCATGAATGGCCTACTCCTGCTCCTATCTTCTATGTTTCTATGTAAACATTCAAACCCTGCCTCGTCTAAATAGTCACCCAGAGAAAGCAGCTTTTCCCTCTGGATTTAACTTAACAGATAAAATCCTTGGGAGTTTATAAACGGAAGAACCACCCTATTTATCAAGTTCTCTTCTGCAACAAAAACCTTCACCTGGACTGATTATAAATCAGGTCCAGCAATGCACTGAAGCAGAACCAAGTGACAGTGGGAGATAAGTCAATGCACTTGAATCACTATCAAAAGGAGACCATTACAAGGTGCTGCCAGATACTGTAATGTCAAGACAGGTGCCCATGACGCAAGACCTCAATTACTTGAGCACCATTACAAATCAGATCAGTCAATTTTTGGTTTTATGAGCAGTTGCTTTATAGAAAACCTTCAATGCAACAAATTGAAGACAGGTCAGCAATTCAACTAAAAATTACCTTGCAATTTAAAGAAAAATGATTCCAGATGCAGCATTTACCTTTTGGGCACCGGACAGGACAGTGGCGGGAATACATAGAGATACAAAACACCGTCCTTGCACCCGTTTCATTCGTTTGAGAAAACAGCCATCCAGCAAAATCTCTCAATTCTCCTATTTCTCACCCTTAACTTACTGCCTTCAGCCATTTGGGTCCCATGCTATGGAATTTCATCACTAAACCTCTGCCACCTCCCTCTACTCCTTTAAGACCCTCTTTAAAGCCCATCTCTTTGACCAAGCATTTTGATTATGTTTCTGTGAATTTTCTGCATTAAAGGCACTATATAAATGCAAGTTGTTGTATCAAATAGAATCTGCAACATGGCACAAACTCCTGGAAACAGTTTTACTGTCTTCATAAGAACAGAAGAAATGGGAGCAGGAGTGGACCATTCGGCTCTTGAAGCCTGCTCCGCCATTCAATGAGATCATGGCTGATCTTATACCTTAACTCCACCTTCCCGCACTATCACCATATCCCTTCATTTCCAAAAATCTACCGATCTCAATCGTGAATAGACTCAACGACTGAGCATTCACAGCCCTCTGGGGCAGAGAATTCCAGAGGTTCACAACCCTCAGTGAAGAAATTCCTGCTCATCTCAGTCTTAAAAGGCCAACCCCTTATCCGGAGACTGTACCCCCTGGTTCTAGACACTCCAGCCAGGGGAAACAATCTCTCAGCATCTATCCTGTCAATCCCCCTCAGAATCTTAGATGTTTCCATGAGATCAGCTCTCATTCTTCTAAACTCCAGAGAGTATCGGCCCAATCTACTCAATCTCTCCTCATAGGACAATCCTCTCACCCAGGAATCAATCTAGTGGAATCAGTTTTACTGTCTCCTTAAAGTTCTAGGTGTGAGGGGCACTAAATTGGGAGGTCCATCTACACAGAGTTCTACTTTCCCTAGTTGCCAATAACTTCATACTGAATTTGTACAGCAGTCTAATCTCCAATCTGCTGAGGTAGTTACAGTTGGAGTGATGCAACTGGCCTCAGTGGCCCTGGATTATTGGTTTGGGGGGGGGGGGGGGTGGGGGGGAAAAGAGGGGCCAGGAGAAAGGCCATTAGCCAGAGTTCCCACTGCTAATTACTATACAACAAGCTCTGCTGGAAATGCACGGTGAACATCAAGGTCAGGTCCAGCTGAAGTGTCCCCTGCAGTCAAATAGCCTCTCGACACTTCACCTTTTTAGGTTTCACACGCAAATTATGGCTACTCGGGCAAATTATTAGAAGGCATGTGGCTCCAGGTGAAATCATGCCCCAGCAGAGTCGCTGACTTCAGGTGAGAGGCACGGCAGGGAGGCGAACACCACAGCATGGAGAAAAATCAGCCAAGAAAATTTACATAGGGATGCACATGTGGCACAGATGTGAGTTGGGGGAGGAAGGAGGAAAGAAAAATAGGTCTGTGCAGGCCCGTAACAGAACTGAAATGAAGCAAGTGCAACTATCTTTTCATGCACCAAATAGGTTATTTGCTGCAAATAGCTGCATACAAGGGCATTTAAGCTGGCGAGAGATGATGAGCAGAGTACAGTCAAGGTAAAATGAAAAACAGGGGGACATAACCCAGTGTGTTGACCGAGAAGTTTAAAAAAAGGTCATGTAGGAAATTACAGATCTTTTAGAGCTGCCAATATGTTCTTTCATGGGGAATTAGGTATAGCTAGCTGCATGCTATTTCGATCTAAGCTTTGTAACACGTCAGACATGCAAATTTCTGCCACTTAAAAAAAAATAGCAGCTCATTTTCTACTTCCCCAGTAACAAAATGACCTCAGGATGTGCCCAAAAGTAATAGGCTTCCAACAGACCTCAGGTTGTAAATGAGTACATCAAAACCTTGTGGTCTTAAAGGTACAGGAGACCCGATCACACACAGGTTCCCCCCCTCAGCAGAGTATTTTCCATGGTACAATGCTTCCAAAGTTATAAAGCCACTGGATCTACTAGTTTTAATATAAGTGGTTAAATACAAAGTACTTTTTTAATCTGCACAATGCTGAACCACCTTGCCACTCCCACTCCAATCTTTTTTGCTAAGTTAGACCCACCTACTTTGAAGATGACTATACTAGAATTTTCAGTTTCTAGCCTTTCGCCCAGTCCTGCCTACATTTAGAATACGTTCCTCCCACCACCGTTCCTCCTCTTCAGAGAGCTACATCTGACTGCTGTTCCATTTACTTACCAATAACTCTGCCTTCACTGTGCTCTTCCTCCTCCCTCCCTTCGCCTTACATCCTGCAACTTCTTCCATTAAACCAGTCGTACATTTTGAGGAAATAAATTTTACCGGTTTGGAAGCAACATGCAGGCAGTTTCAGTTAAAAACAGAATGTCCTTTCATTTACGTCAATTCAGATAATGGAACAGCAATAACTGTGATTTAGCTGAATAAAAAGGCCGAGTAATAGGGTTGGACATATCGAAACAGGTGGCTTAGAAACAATGGCTGCATTACTCATTGTCACATACTCGCATGTTTCAAGCAAAGAATGGTCCTATATTGTACATTTCTATTCTGTAGCAGCAAGATGACTCACGGATTTCAATTTGTTTGCTCCCATAATTTTACACTTAAATAGAGCACAAAACCGTATTTTTATTATCCCTTTTCAAATAATGAGACAAATATCATGAATAAAACATGAAGGCCAGTGATCTCTCCAAACCCGAGGCTATTTGAAAGGGTCACAAATACACGAGACAACACAACAGAATTGTAATTATCTCAAATTTAAAAAATATAGGAAGCGTAATACTGAAATGCAAACAAGAGACCCAGTGCAGATTTCAAGAGACTTGTGAAACAGGATTCAGCAAAATTCATCTTCCTGTATTAAAGCAATTTAATAACTGCAACAGGGCAGCATTTTACTGGAATGTTAAAAACTTGCCATTTTCTGCTCCTGGAGCAGAAGTAGCTTGGGTCAGCTATTGCCACCTAATCAAATTAATAAAATACCCTTTCTGTAGTAAAAGTTGCCCCTCTCATCACTTTCCAAGGCAGCTAGTTCTGCTGACCTACATTTCCCCTGGCCAAACAGCAGTGCTGCTTTGAAGTACCTATATCCATTAGTAAAGAATATGCAAATATTGGCTAAACAGTTGCCTTAACTGTGAAGCAAATTTACAGGCAATTGTTAAAATGTAGCTTGGACTCTCAGTAGCAGTGAATGCCATACCATTAAAACCCTCTTTCCCTATACATCAAGTCGGAACTTCTCCAACAACTTGTTTAACCAATTAAGACCACATATCTCCCATTTCAATTCTCATCTTTCTCCCTCATCCGTAAGTTTCTCCCATGAGAGTTACTTATCTACTGCAGACTTTTCCCCCAGAGTGGGGAGTTAGGGCCAGCAGCCAGCATCACTCCATCAAGGTGAAAACTCGTAAGTGATGCACTGATTCGAACACGAGGCAAAAACTGGCAGAACTCCCTCCCAATCAGGAAAGGGTACCATTTAAGACACCAAACCACTATTGAGGTTTAGTGTTGCCCATTTTTATTTGGTAATAAGTATGCAATTCGCAGAGCTCACTGCCCGTTAACAAGTTAAATTACTCAAACTATTGCAGTTTCCAACACTATTTTTAAGGTTTCAATCTACTGCTTCTATTAAGTGAGGCAACATTTCCAAAAATTGGAACTCACTGTAGTTAGAGAATGGCCCATATTTTCCGATGCCTATGGGTGTGTACGCGCTGTGTACACACCCGTAGGGGCCTCGCAAGTGCCGGTTTCAGGCACGCGAAGCGCATACGCTGAAAACCGGCACTTCCAATCGGTCAAGGATCCTCTTGACAGATCGCACTCCTGCCCTGGAGAAGGGCCTCTGCCGGGGGGGGGGGGGGGGGGGGGGGGGGGGGGGGGAGAGAGAGAAAGAGTTCCGCTTTCTGCAGAACCTACGCCCGCAGAAAACCCTTAGAAATCTTACGCCTGGTAGAATTTAATGTAATTTTAACTCATTTGAAAAACATGATGGTTTTAAAAAAAATGTATTTAATGTTGTTGTGTCTTTTTTCACTGATCCCCATTCATATATTTGACAGGTCTACCTGTCAAAAGTATGAAGGGAGATTTCCCTTCTCCCATTGGCTCCCCGTGGTCCACGTGATCCCAGGGATGCTTGCGAACCGCCTGCGCCCCTGGGATACCTGGGCCTCTGCACGCGCGCACCAGGAGCGGAAGAGTCCGGACCTCAGGAGCCCTCAGGTAAGGGCATAGATTTTTTCCCCCAGATGGGAGGCACCCGCACGCAGGATGCCTATCGGAAATTACGGGCCAGTAAGTTTAAGAACACCCACAACCTAACACCCACCCCACACAAAGCAGGTTTGCTGCACAGCTCTGCCTCTTAACACACATGCAATGTGACAATCAAAAGGCAAGGTGGAAGTGAAATTAAGAAAGCTCAAGTGCCCACAATGAAACTGTTACTGCATATAGGCTGAAAGTTTCTCGCACCATCTGTCTCTGCAGCAGAGATACTACTGCTACATAGCTATGCAGCTGCAGAGTTGGACTCTGCATTCCTTCAACTCTGGCTGCTTGTCCATAACCAACTTCCTTCGCCCCACCATTGGCGGTCATGCATTCAACTGCTTAGGCCCCAAGCTCTGGAATTTCCTCCATTAACCCCGCCACCTCTGTCATCGCCACAAGACGTTCCTTAATACCTACCTCATTGACCTATTGCAAATCAAACAACTCGGGCGGTAGATGGGGCTTTAAACTAATATGGGGGATGAAGGGAGGGTTCAAGGTAAGGGTAAATTTGCAAGTCTGAAGAGAAAAGTCAAGTCTGTACAGCAGAGTAGCGATTTGGCTAAAATCAAGCAGATTGCGTCAGGAAAGCAGAGTTTAATAACAGTAATAAGGTATTCAAAACTAAGGCCACATCAGGGAAAAATAGTAAAAAGCTAAAAATAAAGGCGCTATATCGGAATGCACAAAGCATTCGTAACAAGATAGATGAATTAATGGCACAAATAGAGATAAATGAATTTGATCTAGTAGCCATTACCGAGACATGGTTACAGTGTGAGCAAGGCTGGGAACTAAATATTCCAGGGTATGTGACTTTTATAAAAGGTGAAATAGAAAAGGAGGTGGGGTAGCCCCGATAATAAAGGATGAGATAAAGACAGTAGGTAGAAAGGATCTTAACCCATAAAATCAGGATGTAGTAATCAGTATGGGTGAAGCTAAGAAATAAAGTGCAGAAAACACTGGTGGGGGTAATTTATAAGCCCATCAGTAAGCATAGTGATGGACACAGTATAAATCAGGAAATTAGAGGAGCATGTAACTAGGCGTAATGCAATAAGCCTGGGGGACTTTAATCTTCATATAGACTGGCAATCAAATTGGCAAAAGTAGCTTGGAGGACGAGTTCATGGAATGCATTCAAGAGTTTTCTAGAATATATTGAGGAACCAACTAGGGAACAGGCTATTTTAGATCGAGCATTGTGTAATGAGAGGGGGTTAATTAGCAATCTTATAATAAAGGATCCTCTGGGAAAGAGTGATCATAATGATAGAATTTTATATTAAGTTTGACTGATGTGGTTAAAACCAAAACCAGGGTCTTAAATTTAAACAAAGCCCAATTACGGAGGTATGAGGGCAAGTTGGCTAAGGCAGATTGGGAAATTAGATTAAAAGATATGATGGTAGATTTAAAGAAATAATTCATAAATCTCAACAAATATACATTCCCTTGAGGAATTAAAAAGTCCACTGGAAAAGTGGTACAGCCATGGCAAACTAGAGAAGTTAAGGATAGTATTAGATTGAGAGGCTTACAATGTTGCCAAAAATAGTAAGCCTAAGGATTGGGAGGGTTTAAAAAAAAAAAAAATCAGCAAATGATGACCAAGAAATTGATCAAGAGGGAAAAAATAGAATATGAAAGTAAACTTGCAAGAAACATAAAAACAGATTGCAAGAACTTTTACAAGTATGTAAAGAGGAAGAGATTAGTGAAAGTAAACGTGGGTCCCTTAGAGGCAGAGACAGGAGAAATTATAATGGGAAATAAGGAAATGGTAGAGACGTTAAATAAATATTTTTTTGTCTGTCTTCACAGTAGAAGACACAAAGAACATACCAGAAATTGTGGGAACCAAGGGTCTAATGAGAGCGAGGAACTTAAAAGTAAATAATATCAGTAAAGAAAAGTACTGGAGAAATTAATGGGACTAAACGCTGACAAATCCCCTGGACCTGATAGTCTACATCCTAGGGTTTTAAAAGAGGTGGCAGCAGAGATACTGGATGCATTGGTTTTCATCTTCCACAATTCCCTAGATTCTAGAACGGTCCCTGTGGATTGGAAGGTAACAAATGTAACCCCACTGTTCAAGAAAGGAGGGGAGAGAGAAAACAGGGAACTATAGGCCAGTTAGTCTGACATCAGCAGTAGGGGAAAATGCTAGAATTTATTAAGGACTTGGTAACAGGGTGCTTGAAAATCACAATATGATTAGGTAGAGTCAACAAGGTTTTATGAAAGGGAAATCGTGTTTGACAAATCTATTTGAGTTTTTTTTGTTTTTTTGAGGGTGTAACTAGCAGGGTAGATAGGGAGGAAACAAGTGGATGTAGTATATCTGGATTTTCAGAAGGCTTCGATAGGGTGCCACACAAGAGGCTGTTACACAAGATTAGGGCTCATGGGATTGGGGGTAATATATTAGCATGGACTGAGGATGTGTTAACGGACAGAAAACAGAGAGTAGGAATAAATGGGTCATTTTTGGGATGGCAGGGTATAGCAAGTGGAGTGTCGCAAGATCAGTGCTTAGGCCTCAGCTATTTACAATCTACATAAATAACTTAGATGAAAGGACCAAGTGCAATGTATCCAAATTTGCTGACGATACAAAGCTAGGTGGGAAAGTAAGCTGTGAGGAGGACGCAAAGAGGATACAAAGGGGTATAGACCGGTTAAGTGATTGGGCAAGAAGGTGGCAGATGTGGCAGGTAGAGTCTAATGTGGGGAAGGGTGAAATTATCCACTTTGGTAAGAAGAATGGAAAAGCGTAATTTTTTTTTAAATATAAAAGGCGACAGACTAGTAAATGTTGGTATGCAGAGGAACACGGGAATCCTTGTACACGAATCATAGGAAGTTAACATGCAGGTACAGCAAGCAATTAGGAAGGCAAATGGTATGTTAGCCTTTATTGCAAGGGGGTTAGAGTATAAGAGTAAGGAAGGTTTGCTGAAATTATATACAGCTTTGGTGAGACCACACCTGGAGTACTGCGTACAGTTTTGGTGAGACCACACCTGGAGTACTGTGTACAGTTTTGGTGAGACCACACCTGGAGTACTGCGTACAGTTTTGGTGAGACCACACCTGGAGTCTGTGTACAGTTTTGGTGAGACCACGACTGGAGTACTGCGTACAGTTTTGGTGAGACCACACCTGGAGTACTGTGTACAGTTTTGGTGAGAGCACACCTGGAGTACTGCGTACAGTTTTGGTCTCCTTACCTTAGGAAGGATATACTTGCCTTGGAGAGGCTGCAACAAAGGTTCACGAGAAGATGTGTTAGGGAAGATGACAAAGCTTGGTAAAAGAGATCGGTTTTAGGGAGTGTCTTAAAGGAAGAAAGAGAGGTAGAGACGTGGAGAGGCTTAGGGAGGGAATTCCAGAGCTCAGGAATGTGGAAGCTGAAGGAACGGCCACCAATAATAAAATTAAAATCGGGGTTGCTCAAGAGGCCAGAATTAGAGGAGCAGAGATATCTCGGAGGGTTGTGGGGCTGGAGGAGATTAAAGCGATAGGGAGGGGAGAGGCCATGGAGCGATTTGAAAACAAGGAAGAGAATTTTAAAATTGAAATGTTGCTTAACCGGGAGCTAATGTAGGTCAGCGAGTTCAGGGGTGATGGGGACTTGATGCGAGTTAAGACACGGGCAGCAGAATTTTGGATGACCTCAAGTTTACGGAGGGTAGAACGTGGGAGGCCAGCCAGGATTGCATTGGAATAGTCAAGTCTAGAGGTAACAAAGGTATGGATAAGGGTTTCAGCTGCAGATGAGCTGCGGCAGGGGCGGAGTCGGGCGATGTTCAGGAGGTGGAAATAGATGGTCTTAGTGATGGTGCGGATATGTGGTCGGAAGCTCATTTCGGGGTCAAATATGGCACCAAGGTTACGAACAGTCTGGTTCAGCCTCAGGCAGTTGCCGGGGAGAGGGATGGAGTCGGTAGCTAGGGAACGGAGTTTGTGGTGACAGGAGAGGGCTGCCCTATGAGGAGAAATTAAGTAGAATGAGCCTATATTCTCTGGAGTTTAGAAGAATGAGAGGTGATCGCATCGAAACATCGAAGATCCTGAGGGGGATTGACAGGGTAGATGCTGAGAGGTTGTTTCCCCTGGCTGGAGAGTCTAGAACTAGGGGGCATAGTCTCAGGATAAGAGGTCGGCCATTTAGGACCGAGATGAGGAGAAATTTCTTCACTTGGGAGGGTTGTGCATCTTTGGAATTCTGTACCCCAGTGGGCCGTGGATGCTCAGTCAATGAGCATATTCAAGACTGAAAGATAGATTTTTGGGCATCTAGTGGTATGGGAATAAGGCAGGAGAGTGGAGTTGATGGAGAAGTTCAGCCCTGATCTTATTGAATGGTTGAGCAGGCTCAAGGGGCCATATGGCTTACTCCTGCTCCTAGTTCTTATGACCAAGCTATTGGTCACCTGTCCTAATGTCTCCTCCTTTGGTTCGGTGTCAATTTTTGTGCAATTACACTCTTGTGAAACACCTTGTGGCATTTCACTCCGTTAAAGCTGCTATATAAATGCAAATTTGTGGTTGCTGACTCTCACTACTTGTCCGAGTTCCGACCAATCAGAGCCTGAACTTAAGCAGATCGTCAGTCCAAGAAAATGCATAGCACTAAATTTTTCCTTCTGTTAACAGTAGGCTTCTCTGCTCATACTGTGAGGAACTCCGGAGTAACCATAGGGTACAACAACTTTGAAATACAGGAAACTGTGTGTTATCCGGAAGCTAAATGTCCGGCAAGCTCGAGCCACCGGCAAAAATCAGGAGCCGTTTAGTTAGGGTTTTTTTTTTTTTTTTCGTTGCTTTTTTCTTAACAGTCAAGCTCTGCAAGGTCTCGCTGAAGCTGTTGCTAAGCTACAGAGACGCTTGCAAGGTACGGCCGACTGTTTAGAAGCTGTTAGGGTTTGTTGCCAGATACGGAGCTCAAAATCGCCGTATGTTTCAACATTAGCGCTGGTTTGTCCGGCAGTTTTGATGGGACGGCAACAGCTCGGTCCCGTTGGTGCCGGATAGCACAAAGTTTCCTGTAACTTGGGAAAATTGTCACATAGCCTGCAATGACTCCAACTTTTTGGAACACTGAACCAGTCTACATTTGTACATGGTTACCAATTCTCAAATGACATCCCTATTTCCCACTACTCTAAACTGAAAAGGATATCCGACAGGCAATGACGTAGCTTTTCTACCTCAATATAAAAGGAATTGCAGTTCCGAAATTTATACAAAGTATTCTTATGAATGAAAAACTAAAAGTAGGTTCTTGCAGGAATGCCTGTTTCAAACTGGGAAGGCCATTAAATACTTAGGGGAAATGGTTTAGCCAAATTAATAAGTTCCATAATACTGCAGAAACTTCTTTCAAGATAACTTCTCTTTCCCCCCCCGCCCCCTCCCACTAATGTGGTCAGTGAGTAATAGAGAATGCAACAGTAAGCAGTGAAATGTGCCTCTGCAAGACAAGTAGTAGGAATGTTGCTCATCATTACTGTACAAACATTTTAGAGTTCTTCTGCTTGGGTTATTAACCCTTTGGGAACCACTGACCTTTTTATATAACTTCCATTTTTACTTTAGCCATATAAAATTGAGTGGGGAGGAAAGAGGCGGCGAAAGACAGACACAGATATAAACTATTTAGAATCCAGTAAAGTTGTATGAAATGTGAAGGGTCATATTGTTGGACTTGTGCAAATCATATTTGCAGATTTTCTTATTCAGCACCTGCAAGTCTCATCTTTACAAACCTAGAGGAGGCACAGTAAGGTTCTCACTGTGCCTTAACTAGCATCCTATTTCAATGCTTACTTTTACATTCACTGTTACTCATTGAACGACTGATGGGATTGGGTTTTTTTTTTGGGGGGGGGGGGGGGATTTCAAATTCCTGCACTACACTGTTTGCCCAAGTACTTAATGACCACCACCGATTTTTAATTATGCAAGTCAGCAGAAACCTACTTTAAAAGTCAAATTTAGAGCTTAGTTCATTCATGAGCTACGAGGAAAGATTTGAGACGCTGAAGCTCTACAGTTTAGAGAGAACAGGATTAAGAAGTGAGCACGTCGAGGTATATAAATAACATAAGTAGGAGCAGGAGTCGGCCACACGGCCCCTCGGGTCTGCTCCGCCATTCAATAGGATCATGGCTGATCCGAATCTAGACTCACGTCCACTTCCCTGCCCTCTCCCCGTAATGATCTGATGGTACAGTGAACGGTATTACTTTAAGGAAAGTCAGTCCAGTAAAACAAGGGAACTTGTATTAATGGAAAGTAAATCTTAGGAAAAAACGTCTTGGTTCAAAGGGTGATAAATGTTTGGAATGATCCAACAGGTATTGGAGGGGAAATCAAAGATGCTTGTGGAGTTCAAGATGCAAGGCTGGGTGAACCAAATGACTAAAGGGACAAGTTCAGTGGCCTGAATGGCATTTTCTCACGTCCCTGTGGCTAAGGGGATACCATACTACAAGTATTTATAGTGGCAGCAGATCTTTTACATTGAAAGCATCCAAGTATTTGATTGGATGCAATCTGAGTAACTGATCAAGTTACCAGATTGCGAGAGCTCTGCCAGGTTAAGATGCATGCTTTGTAACGGGGCACCGTTCTGAACAGAGAAAGGCTAATCTAAATTTCAATATGCACAGGCAAAGTTATGGAGGCGCTAACTTAAAATTTCACCAATCCAATTTGTAGGTTGTAACATTTTTTTCTTGCTGTTGAAGTGTCAATGTTTTGGCATTTAGTACACTGAAGCTTGGAAATTTGTGTGCCATGCATTCAGACAGTGTCACTTTAAATCACAGCAAAAGAGCGTACTAAATTTTTTTTTTAATGTTCTTCATGATGTACAATTAACGACTAGTGCTAATTTAACCACACCCACTTCCCCCCTAAATAGGGATTAAAGTTCCACAAAAATTCTACAAACTGATGAATGATTACTTGTATCGAAACTTGGTTAGACCACACTGGGAGTACTGTGTGCAGTTCTGGTCGCCATATTATAAAAAAGGATACAGAGACACTGGAGAGGCTGCAAAAAAGATTTGCAAGGATGACACCAGAACTGCAGCTTAAGAATGAACAGGCTGGATCTCTTTTCTCTTGAAAAGGGGCTGAGGGGTGACCTAATAGAGGCATTTAAAATTATGAAAGGTTTTGACAGAGTGGGCACAGAGAGTTTCCACTTATAGGGCCATTATAATAAGATAGTCACCAAAAAATCAAATAGGGAATTTAGAAAAAACTTTACCCAGAGTGTGGTGAAACTCACTACCACGGGGAGGTGTATAGTATAGATGTATTTAAGGGGAAGCTAGATAAGCATATGAGGGAGAAGCAAATTGAGGGTTATGCTGATAGAGTTAGATGAGGAAGGCTGGGAGGCGGCTCGAATGGGGCATAAACTGACTGGGCCGAATGGCCTGTTTCTGTGCTGTATATTCTGTGCAATTACATCCTTATGAAGCATGGAAAATCATTCAAAGTATTTCAAAAAGTGGTACAAACATTGACACGTTACTGAAAATTACTGATTTAAAAGCCTGACTTTTAAAATGTAGGAGAGCATTAACAAATGTAGCAGGATACTGTAGCCACTGAAGGAACTGCAAATATAATTGTACAGTTGAGGAAACAGGTCATACGAGTAAGTTATAGTGAAAGGCCCCATGTGACTCGCTGCACACAGCACAAGGAAATAAAAGGTCAAAAGTAATTCAAGTTTCTTTCCTCCCCAGGTATAGTCATGTCACTTATTCCCTTCTCAAAACATAAAAAGCGAGCTACCAGAATGGACTACATCTATATTTGGAGTTGATATTTTAGTCACAATGCATTTTTAAAAAAAAACTTTAATATTGTTACGTGCACCAAGACAGAGATCCTGATTTGTCCTGTTTCAAAGTGAGCACAGCTTTTAGGGGAGGAAGTCATCCAATTTACTGAAAACTAGACACCCAACAATCATCGTATGCTGCTCCATCCACATTTCTTCTATTCTGTCCTTTGTCAAAAGAACAGGCTGTTGGGCTCTAATTTATCATTTGAGGGATTTAAGGCTCCCCCCTTCTTGTAAGTTCTTGGTTCCCCTTTTCTCTCCAACAACAGAGACCAGCAAAATTAAGGGATAAAGCAAGAGTGAAAGTGACTAAATTCAGCTTTAATGATTGAACCCCAGTACAGGAAACTTTGGTTTATCTGGAGGTTGTATGTCCGGAAACCTCGATCTACCGACAGAAATCAGGAGCCGTTTTGTTAATTTTTTTTTCTTCTCGTGGCTTTGTTTTCAACAGTCGGGCTCTGGAACGTCTCTCTGAAGCTGTTGCTAAGCTACAGAGATGCTTCCAAGGTACGGGCCGACTGTTTACAAGCTGTTGCTAAGCAACAGTGTTTGTTGTCAGATACGGAGATGAAAACCTCCGTATGCTTCAACATTAACTTTGTATGTCCGGCAGTTTTGATAGATCGGCAACAGCTCGGTCCCGTCGGTGCCGGATATAACAAAGTTTCCTGTACATAAAAAGAACAGAAGAACTAGGAGCAGGAATAGGCCATTTGGCCCTTCGAGCCTGCTCCACCATTCAATAAGATCATGGCGGATCTTCTACCTCGACTCCACTTTCCTGCACTATCCCCATATCCCTTGATTCCCTTAATATCCAAAAATCTATTGATCTCTGTCTTGAATATACTCAACGACTGAGCCTCCACAGCCCTCTGGGGTAGAGAATTCCAAAGATTCACCACTCAGTGAAGAAATTTCTCATCTCAGTCCTAAATGGCCCCTTATTCTGAGACTGTGACCCCTGGCTCTAGACTCCCCAGCCAGGGTAAACATCCTCCCTCCATCTACCCTGTCAAGTCCTGTAAGAATTTTGTATGTTTCAATGAGATCACCTCTAATTCTTCTAAACTCGAGAGAATGTAGGCCCAGTCTACTCAATCTCTCATTGGTCAATCCCCCCATCCCAGAAACCAGTCTGGTGAACCTTTGTTGCACTCCCTCGATCGCAAGTATATCCTTCCTTAGGTAAGGAGACCAAAACTGTACACAATACTCCAGGTGTGTCTCACCAGGGCCCCATGTAATTGCAGTAAGACGTCTTTACTCTTGTACTCAAATCCTCTTGTAATAAAGGCCAACATACCATTTCCTAATTGCTTGCTGTACCTGCATGTTAACTTTGTGATTGTGCAAGGACACCCAGGTCCCTCTGAACACCAATATTTCCCAATCTCTCATCATTTAAAAAATACTCTGCTTTTCTATTTTTCCTACCAAAGTGGATAACTTCACATTTCTTCACATTATATTCCATTTGCCATGTTCTTGCCCATTCACTCAGCCTGTCTATATCCCCTTGAAGCCTCCTTGCATCCTCCTCACAACCTACATTCCCAGCCAGCTTTGTATCATCAGCAAACTTGGATATATTACATTTGGCCCCTCATCCAAATCACTGATTCTTGTGGTACCCCAGTTACAGCCTGCCAACCTGAAAATGGCCCGTTTATTCCTACTCTCTGTTTTCTGTCTGTTAACCAATCCTTAATCCATGCTAGTATATTACCCCCAATCCCATGAGCCCTAATTTTGTTTAATAACCTCGTGTGGCACCTTATCGAATGCCTTCTGTAACTCCAAATACACCACATCCACTGGTTCCTCCTTATCCATTCTGCTAGTTACAACCTCAAAAAACTAACCGATTCGTCAAGCACGATTTCCCTTTCATAAATCTGTGTTGACTCTGCCCAATCCTATTATTATTTTCTAAGTGCCCTGTTACCACGCCCTTAATAATAGACTCTAGCATTTTCCCTACTACCGATGTCAGGCTAATTGGTCTGTAGTTCCCCATTTTCTCTTTCCCTCCTTTCTTAAATAGTGCGGTTACATTTGCCACCTCCCAACCCGCGGGAACCGGTCTAGAATCTATGGAATTTTGGAATTAGAGTTTAGGCTCCCAGGCCTTCTAAAATAGGGCACAAGGATTGTTTGTGCACAGCAAAAAATATTTTGAAAAATGTAGTCTACTGGGCAATGTTCCCGGTGTAATGTTTTTTGGTGCACGGCCCTTTAACGGGCTGCGCGGCCCATTCAATTTTTTGCGCATGTGCAGTAATTTCCATTGTAAAAACTGTGAGCAGCCTGCGCGGGACCTCCAGGCCGCTGCTTAGAGGGAACGTTGCTACTGGGTTACATTGGTATCTTACCACATACAGTACTACAGGAAACTTTTTTTTTTATCCGGCACGGTGCCGGTTGATCAAAAAGTCCGGATTAGAGAGGTATACTTACCAAGGTACGAGAGCCCCGTACACGGCCACAGGTGCAGGAGCCCCGGTTACACGGCACTTGTGCAGGAGTCCCGGTTACACAGCCACAGATCCAGGGGTCCCTGTTGCACGGCCACAGGGGCAGGAACTCCGGTTACACGGCCACAGATCCAGGAAACCCGGTTACACGGCCACTAATATATAGTAAAACTTAACCGGCAAAATTCAGGAGTAGGTTCAGGTAAGAGATTTCCGGATATTTAGGTGCCGGTTAAAAGAGTTTCCTGTATTAAGAGGACTGCTGAAATTGCAATAAAATAACTACAGTAAATGGAGATTAGCTGTGCAAGGCACTGCACCCCATTTAACTAAGCAGTAACAATGCAAATAGTTAGCAATTAATCAACAGAACATTCAGTGACCTAGAAAGGTCAACTTCCAAAGGCTCGTCTACTGTATAATGGAAGATAGATATAAATAGGCACAGAAGTATAAACCTCGTGATTTGAAAATTATTGATGAAACAATATTGGTGTTCAAAAACAGCAATGACAGACCACGCTTGCAGACAATGGCTCTCAGCAAAGGGCTTTTTAAACTGATAGCAGTGAATTAATTGGTTTGAGATGGTTGCAAAGGTTAATGAAACTTTTAAAAGTATACGTAATAAACATTTTCCCCTGTTCAATAGGGGTACGCTTTTCTACATTAAAAGATGCTATATAAATGGAAATTGCCGTTTTGTTGGGTAAAGAGAATAAATGAAAACTGAACATACACTTGTGAGCTTACAGTTATGCTCTACAACTCCTCTCTGAAATCGGGTAGTTAAGTTTCTCCCCCTGACCTCCCTTTCAAGTGGTTAACCTACTTGTAAAACTCAGACTTGCTGAGTTCTTGTTTCTGACCACCACGATACTTGGTAATATTCTTTGATCTCGCACTTAACTGTAGCACCTACTCTTGCGATCTGATTGTTCACTTTTGCTGGCTTCCATGTTTCTATACAAAAAGAGAGGCGATGGTTGATGAAAATTCCTCAATCCTGGAGTAGATCTTGGAAAAAATAATGAAGCAGGGCAGTTTAATTTACTGTAATTGCATTTACGAAACATGGATGGAGCTCAGCTACCTATTTACAAATCACAAAAGTTAAACGCCCAGGAGGAAAAAACTGACAGGTGTATAAATACACGAGTGGACATAATCCGCTGAAAGAGAGACTGTCAAATATCTCAACCTGAACAATTTGTTTTCAAAAAAAGCGACCTTTATAAAAAAATTAAAAAAAATTTAAACAGACGGTGCTGACTTTAGAAGCCAAGACACGACACTGCAGTGTTGTAGCAGACGTCTAGTGGCATTTCAGGTGTATGCACTACTCTGTGCCCCACACAAGCATTACCAGGCAGTGAAGAAAGCAACATTTGCAGAGGCACACTCAAAGTTACTTCTTATGGTGCAGCTTGGAGGCTGTACTGAACAAAGCAAGAGAAGGAAGCTGCAATGGAAGAATTAGTAATGCAACTTTTCCAAACGGCCATCTCAAACATCTGATTAGCTCATGCGAAAATAACACTCATTAAGAATGTTTCTCGCCAAACTTTTGAAGAAAAAATACACAAGAGGACAAATTCATAACTTTTGGGGTTGAGCACAGTAAAAAGTTCCCAAAATGCTGGCATTTCTTCTACTGCAGGAGCCAGTGCTAACAGAAGCTACAACACAGATCAGCAGCAACACGAGGTATCCTAGCATTGCTCCATCATGTAGATTTGAGTAAGAAAACTACGTCTACTACAATCAGCAGATATCTACTCTCTCTCTAGTCTGGGCAATAAAAAAAGAATCAACTGTCTGGAGTGCATCTTTGCTCACCTTATTTCCTTGGACGTTCAAACGGTAATATTAAAATTCTAGTACACGTATGGGACTTATACACATACGGCACACTGCAGCAGTCTGCCAGTATACCAATGCACTGAACCATAGAATTATGGTACGAGTCTGTGCTCACGATTTTTCACATGGAAGTACCAATTTTTAAATGGGCCCTTAAGGGAGAAAACCTTCCCTATAGGGAATAGGAAAAGAAATATCTAGCATGCTCACACATTTTCAACTTCTTGGCGTGGAAACAGAACTCAACACAAGGGGCCAAATGGAAACCAAAGCTGTGCCTCGTACCCTTGGAGTGATCCACCATTATTATTTATCTTAATACTGATGTTATATAGTGGCCCGATGACAAAACCTCATTTTATTTGGAATCTCCAAGGAGCGGCGAGCTTACAGGACAAAAAGCAAGGTGTTTCTCCTCTTTCCTCCTGCCCAAACTATCGGTCATTTGATGAGCATTCCATCCCAGTGGGAGGTAACCTTGTCTGAACAGCTTACTACATGAGGCATGGGTTAGGAGTACCTTCTGCTAGTGTTTTGAGGGGCCCGGTGTTGTACGCCAGTGGCCTTCAGATATTCGAAATGACTGCATTTGTGGCTCAAACTGCACTTATTCTTGCAGCTAAGTGGTTGACGAGAAACCAGAACAGTGCAAAGCAAATACATGCATACTACTGCCTGTATGCATTTTCACGTACAGTCATACCTATCGTAGAGGTTCTTTGCATCCCGAGACTTGTTTACAGGGAAAGCTCGGTAGAAAGCAGCAGATGGATCCCTGTATGTTTCAAGAATCAAAGATGGAAACAAAAGAATAGTAAATAAAACATAAAAATAAGCAGAATATAGATCAGATAAATCTTATCCAGAATTAAACTGAATAGCATATTTGACAGAGTAGAAAGTGTTACTAGGAGCGGACAGTACAAATGATGGGGTTGAGGGGGGGGGAAAATCACCATTAAATTCTAGATCCAGATTGTTACCCGAATGTTAAGTCATTTTAGTAACAGGACATTATACCATACACAAGTTTCGATAATTGCAATCTTTCACATTTGAGTATGATTAATTCACTGCACCAAATTTCTAAAGTACAGCTTCGAAAATCAGTGTGTAAACAACCAATTACTACCTTGCTGCCTATCCTAGAGAATGAAAGATGCAACCTTTCAGCAGGTGCTGGAGCCAAGCTCTATCTAAAGATTTTTTAGTTGGCATGATTCAACATCATCTTTTAGTGTAACATAACATGGCTTAGCCAGACATTTCTTCCCCAGTTCCCAGCACACACAAGCAGGGTACTTCTTACAATCAGATGCTTCACTAGCTTTCAGGGGGTGGTTTCCAAACAAAAACTAGAAGCATACTTGAGCGAACTAGCGTAAATGAAATAACCTCCTCTGTACACACAACAATCATCTTCATTTCAAGGCAATATTGGCTGTGGGCTTCCCTAAAGCTGTAATCACTGATGTGACTGCCTAGATTGGCTCTGCAGCAAAGGACATCCCTTTCTCCCCACCCTGCATGGCTAGCCAGAATACAGTAAAAATGAAACACACCAAACAAACATAAAAGATAGGAGCAGGAGTAGGCCATTCGGCCCCTCGAGCCTGCTCCGCCATTCAATGAGATCATGGCTGATCATCCAAATTCAGTAACCTGTTCCTGTCTTCTCCCCATATCCCTTTAGCCTTAAGAAATATATCTAACTCCTTCTTGAATATATTTAATGAATTGGCCTCTACTGCCTTCTGTGGTAGAGAATTCCACAGGTTCATCACTCTCTGGGTGAAGAAATTCCTCCTCATCTCAGTCCTAAATGGCTTACCCCTTTTCCTTAGACTGTGACCCCTGGTTCTGGACTCTCCCGCCATCAGGAACATCCTTCCTGCATCTAGTCTGTCTAGTCCTGTTAGAATTTTATAAGTTTCAATGAGATCCCCTCTCATTCTTCTAAACTCCAGCAAGTACAAGCCCAATCGACCCAATCTCTCCTCATACGTCATTCCTGCCATCCCAGGTATCAGCAAGTTTTAGCATTCATGAATTTGTAAAGTCCGAATGCTTCCGCTAGAAGCCCAACATTAACAAAGCATCTTCAAATGGCTCTTGCCCTGTAGATCATGCCAGACAACTGGGGCAGGGTACTTGGCCACCAGCAAGGAAATGGTGGCAAGATGCATCAGAAAAGTGCTTGAAAATGGGAAGTCGATTGACGTGTCACTTTGGTTCTACATGAAACTGTAGCACTTCTGCTTTTTGAAAATAGTTTGTATCCAATTATCTTCAGCCTTGCCTACTGAATGTGTAATAGCCCAGTATCCCTTTTACATTCATTGTAAGGATTGCATGAATCACTTATGAAGCAACTGTTCCCACCCATAAAGCCCTGCCAAAGTCTCACTTACACAACCTAAAATAATTTACTATTGTATCCATCAGGTTATTATTCTGTAGTACAGACTTATTGTGGTGGGCCTGGGGAGTTCTACAAGCCCGGTCCTCAAAGCCTAGATGTTATCTCAGTAGGTTACTAAAATCTGAACAGGTTCAAACCACTATAGTAAATGGCATCACAAATGACTATGGTTACGTTGCAAGACGAGGACTGGGACCTGTAGTTATCTACTTGTAGCTCTCATTCTATATTTGGTGCTTTCCATAACATTCAAAAAGTTTTGAAGTTTCAAAATCAAAACTTTTTTTTATTTTTTATATTCGTTTATGGGATGGGGGCATCGCTGGCAAGGCCAGCATTTATTGCCCATCCCTAATTGCCCTCAAGAAGGTGGTGGTGAGCCGCCTTCTTAAACCACTGCAGTCCATGTGGTGAAGGGGCTCCCACAGTGCTGTTAGGGAGGGAGTTCCAGGATTTTGACCCAGCAACGATGAAGGATCGGTGATATACTTCTAAGTCAGGATGATGTGCGACTTGGAGGTGGTGGTGCTTCCATGTGTCTGCAGCCCTTGTCCTTCTAGGTGGCAGAGGTTGCGGGTTTGGGAGGTGCTACCAAAGAAGCCTTGGCAAGTTGCTGCAGTGTATCTTGTAGATGGTACACACTGCAGCCACGGTACGCCGGTGGTGGAGGGAGTGAATGTTTAAGGTGGTGGAAGGAGTGCCAATCAAACGGGCTGCTTTGTCCTGGATGGTGTCAAGCTTCGAGTGTTGTTGGAGCTGCACTCATCCAGGCAAGTAGAGGGTATTCCATCACACTCCTTACTTGTGCCTTGTAGATGGTGGAAAGGATTTGGGGAGTCAGGCGGTGAGTCACTCGCTGCAGAATACCTAGCCTCTGACCTGCTCTTGTTGCCACAGTATTTATGTGGCTGGTCCAGTTCAGTTTCTGGTCAATGGTGACCCCCCAAGGATGATGGAGGATTCGGCGATGGTAATGCCGTTGAATGTCAAGGGGCGGTGATTAGACTCTCGCTTGTTGGAGGTGGTCATTGCCTGGCACTTAAGTGGCAGGTAACATTCGCGCCACAGATCAGCCCAAGCCTGAACGCAGTCTAGGTCTTGTTGCATGCGGGCATGGACTGCTTCATTAACTGTGGGGTTGTGAATGGCGCTGAACACTGTGCAGTCATCAGCGAACATCCCCATTTCTGACCTTATGTTGGAGGGAAGGTCATTGATGAAGCAGCTGAGGATGGTTGGGCCTAGGGCACTGCCATGAAGAACTCCTGTAGCAATGCCCTGGGGCTGTGATGATTGACCTTCAACCACCACAACCATCTTCCGTTGTGCTAGGTATGACTCCAGCCAGTGGAGATTTCCCCCCCCCAATTCCCACTGACTTCAGTTTTACTAGGGCTCTTTGGTGCCACACTCGGTCAAATACTGCCATGATGTTGAGGGCAGTCACTCTCACCTCAGCTCTGGAATTCAGCTCCTTTGTCCATGTTTGGACCAAGGCTGTAATGAGGTCGGGAGCTGAGTGGTCTTGGCGGAATCCAAATTGGGCATCAGTAAGCAGGTTACTGGTGAGTAAGTGCTGCTTGATAGCACTGTTGATGATTCAATCATCAGCAAAGTGATGGAACGTGAGTAGACTGATGGGCGGTAATTGGCCAGATTGGATTTGTCCTGCTTTTTGTGGACAGGACAGACCTGGGCAGTTTTCCACATTGTCGGATAGATGCCAGTGTTATAGCTGTACTGGAACAGCTTGGCTAGAGGCAAGGCTACTTTTGGAGCACAAGTCTTCAGAACGACAGCCAGGATGTTGTCGGGGCCCAATAGCCTTTGCTGTATCCAGTGCGCTCAGCCGTTTCTTGATATCATGTGGAGTGAATCGAATGGCTGAAGACTGGCTTCTGTGATGATGGGGACCTCAGGAGTAGGCCAATATGGATCATCCACTCGGCAGTTCTGGCTGAAGATGGTTGCAAACGCTTCAGCCTTGCCTTTTGCACTCGTGTGCTGGGCTCCACCATCATTGAGGATGGGGATATTCATGGAGCCTCCTCCTCCCATTAGTTGTTTAATGGTCCACCACCATTCACGACTGGATGTGGCAGGACTGCAGAGCTTCGATCTGATCCGTTGATTGTGGGATCGCTTAACCCTGTCTATAGCATGCTGCTTCTGCTTTTTAGCATGAATGTAGTCCTGTGTTGCAGCTTCCCCAGGTTGGCACCTCATTTTTAGGTACGCCTGGTGCTGCTCCTGGCATGCTCTTCTACACTCCTTATTGATCCCTGGCTTGATGGTAATGGCAGAGCGAGGGATATGCCAGGCCATGAGGTTACAGATTGTGGTGGAATACAATTCTGCTGCAACTTAAACCCCTGAATATTTTTTGCAAAAAAAAGTTAAAGAAAAATAACCTCAAAATATTGCTCACATAATCCAAATAGGTTCCTTATGCGATCGTACTGATGAGCCACTCACTTAAATCATGAGATCTCCCATCAAGAAGAAACAGCAGCTCAATTCAAACACTGCTTGAACTTGGGAAAGTCAAACCAGTGGATGGGTCATTGGGACAACTACAGTACGCTGTAGATTTGGTCAATCAAATCTTGGCCTACAAAGTTTTTAAAAATTAGGAATCTTTAGTTTTAATCAGTATAGCAACATCACCACCATACAATGGCATTGAAGATCATGGGATAGGTGACATACAGGGATGATTTTATGAACTGAAGTCTTTTCACAATAAAAACAGTGGATTTTAGTAATCCATTAGCAGAAGTACAGCTTTTTAATCTCCAAAAAGTAAATATTATATCGCTCAGCAGGAAAAAAGAGACGGCGTCTGATTTCATCTCTTCAATAAATAAGTCATTTTTCACCTGAAAGTCACTGATACTGATCCATTATAGGTTAGGTTGAGAAACTTCACAAACATATTGAAGCATTGAAAAGACTTGCGAAAAGTAAACAAAATACAAAGCAAGCACGGTATAAAGCCCTTTAACTGCAACTGTGAAGAGAATGAAATGAGCAGGAATGAAAAACTGCATTGATAAAGGCCAATCGAGCTTCTGAAAAGCAGCTCCGACCAATAACCCAACAAGCAAATCATTTTTTCAGTCACATTTAATTTTTAGTAACCACGGGTGTTTCCCATTTTTTTCTTTAAAGACACGTTGATTGCGTACTCAAAACCAGATGCTGCACACATTGATACAGAATCGTTCAAATCACATCCGTCCGCTCCCTTCCAGGAAGGGCTCTTCGGGACCAAAACTGGAAAAACCTCGGGTTACGTATTCAGGAACTGAGGTTTGGCTCAGACAGCAGATGGAAAAGTATGGGATAACTTACATCTCTGTTGGTTCAGTTATCTTTGGGAAGAGAAAGTGGGCCATTTCATTCTGCAATTTTTCTTCCAGTAACTTCAAACTCAAGCATGGTTTGGGTAGGAGACACTGCCAAACAGCTCTTAACCCTCCTCCTTCCCTCCCCCAAAAAATCCAATTTAAAGCCACTGCTGCATGTCAAGTAGAACTACATTTTTGTTATAATGAATTCCCAGATTTTTTACTGATTGTTTAGGTATTGTATACTGTGTTTCTATGGCATAGCCCTGCTCATGATCTACTCCCAATTCACTTCATTTCAAAAAATTAAGCACTTCCACTTTGTGCTACTTACATTGCCTAGTTCAAATTATTGGATAATTTCATATTTTAGTAGAAAAAAAGTTGATTAGAAGCAGATTATTCAAAAGAAACCGCTATTCATAATTAGGACCATTGTTTCATAAAGACCAAGTTAAATTACTTGATTATATAAGATGGCAAAACATAGAAACATAGAAGATAGGAGGAGTAGGCTATTCGGACCCTCGAGCCTGCTCCGCCATTCAATGAGATCATGGCTGATCGTCCAAATTCAGTACCCTGTCCCTGCCTTCTCCCCATATCCCTTGATCCCTTTAGCCTTAAGAAATATATCCAACTCTTTCTTGAATATATTTAATGAACTGGCCTCCACCGCCCTCTGTGGCAGAGAATTCCACAGGTTCACCACTCTCTGGGTGAAGAAATTCCTCCTCATCTCTGTCCTAAATGGCTTACCCCTTATCCTTAGACTGTGACCCCTGCTTTTGGACTCCCCCGCCATCGGGAACATCCTTCCTGCATCTAGTCTGTCTAGTCCTGTTAGAATTTTATATGTTTCAATGAGATCCCCCCTCATTCTTCTAAACTCCAGCAAGTACAAGCCCAATCAACCCAATCTCTCCTCATACGTCATTCCTGCCATCCCAGATATCAGCAAGTTTTAGCATTCTACCAGCCTTTCCTGGAAATTTGCAAAAGTGTCTTTGATTATCCTTACTGTGCCCAGATTATTCTAACTGTCCTTTCAAATATGAAGCGGCAATTCAAGCTGCTTTGATACTGGTGCTCGTTAAGGCTGGATTCCAGGGGAACAATGTCCCGGAGCCAGGTCCCAATGACTGCACGGTCGTGGCAGAATTGTGAGACCTTGAAAAAGTGGATTGGCAATTCTGCAGCCTGAATATGGGTGGCAGATTAGTAATGCAAATACCAGGAGGTGGCTTTCCCAGAATCCTACCAAAGCAAGGGGGCAGCTAAAAGTACCTGAAGATTACCAAATGCGCTAAACTTCAAAGTGGTTCTGCACTGTACACTTCAATGGAATGGGAACTGGATAAAGACACAAACTCAGCATTTTCATCAAAAAGGTAGAGAATGGAAAATTTGACTGACCAGACTCCAAATTCTCCTCCAGCTAATAGTATACAGGGAGGGTGAAACATTCTCTAACAGTTAGCTATCAAAGGAAGTCAGATTCAGATTTGATTTTTTGATAAGCAGGCTACTGAGTTGTGCAATTATAAAGTAGGTCACCAGGACTTTCCTGGTTACTCAACATCGACCAACACATTTTTGCACAATTACCACACGGGACATTTATCTTTTGTAGATTCATTCATGAAAAAAAAACTCATACAAAACACCTTGTACTCCTATAAGCAGCAAATACAGATTCTTCTCTCCCTCACCAGCCCCATCAAATCAAAAATTTAAAGGAGATGAAAACTGCTCTGATAATTGCATTACCAGCCAGTGCAAAAACTGTAGGACTACCAAGATCTGCTGCACTGCTCTAGTCGCAGCTGTGGATCAGTTGGTGACACTCAATTCAATTCAATTTTATTTGTCATACGTGCAGCAGACGTGTGTACTGCACAATGAAATGTTGATTTTTACGAGTCCTCCCAACATTGGAATAAATATGGCATAACAATGATAAAAATAATAGAAATACAGTAATAATAAATAAAACAGTAATAAATAATAATAAATTATACGTTCATGAGTCTTATGGCCTAGGGGTAGCAGCTGTTTCGAAACCTGCTGGTACGAGACCGTATGCTTCGGTATCTTACCGGACGGGAGCAGGGCAAAGAGGTTGTGGCTGGGGTGGCTCGTGTCTTTAATGATTCTCAGGGCCTTCCCCCGGCACCTCTCGGGGTAGATACCCTGGACAGCAGGAAGTTTAATTCCTATAGTATGTTGTGCAGCTTTCACCACCATCTGTAGAGCCTTGCGGTCTGTGGCGGTGCAGTTGCCATACCAGGTAGTGATGCAGCCGGACAGGATACTCTCGATGGTGCACCGGTAGAAGTTGGTGAGAATCTGGGGGGCCATCCCAAATTTCTTCAGTCTCCTGAGGAAGAACAGGCGCTGGCATGCCTTCTTCGTTACGACGTCGATGTGATGTGACCACGTTAAGTCCTCCGTAAGGAATACACCCAGGAATTTGAAGCTGCTGACCCTCTCCACCTCGATGTAGATTGGGATGTGTCCCTCCCCCTACCGTTTCCTGTAGTCCACGATCATCTCCTTTGTTTTGCTGATGTTGAGGGAGCGGTTGTTGTACTTGCACCATTCTGCTAGAGCTCTTACCTCCTCCCTGTAGCCTGTCTCGTCGCCATCTGTGATCAGGCCTACAACGGTAGTGTCATCAGCAAACTTGATGGAGTTGGAGTTGTGCGTGGCCACGCAATCGTGAGTAAACAGAGTACAGAAGGGGGCTGAGCACACAGCCCTGGGGAGCTCCCGTGTTCAGGATCAGTGTGGAGGAGGTGTTACTGCCTATTTTCACCACCTGGGGTCTGCCCGTCAGGAAGTCCAGGAGCCAGTTGCATAGGGAGGTGTTAAGTCCTAGCTCACTGAGCTTGTTGACAAGCTTGGAGGGGATATGGTATTGAATGCTGAACTATAATCAATGAACAACATTCTCACATAGGTGTTCCTCTTATCCAGGGGTGATAAGGCAGTGTGCAGTACAGTGGCGATGGCATCATCCCTAGATCTTTTTGGGCGGTAAGCAAATTGGAGTGGGTCCAGTGTGTCAGTTAGTAAGGAGTTGATGTGGGTTTTGACCAGCCTCTCAAAGCACTTCATGATGACAGAAGTGAGTGCTATGGGGCGGTAGTTGTTTAAACAGGTTACTTTGGTTTTTTGGGGACTGGAATAACCGGTCATCTTGAAGCAGGTGGGGACTACAGACTGGTACAGTGAATGGTTGAATATATCCGTAAACACGGCTGCCAGCTGGTCAGCGCATGCGCTAAGGACACACCCAGGGATTCCATCTGGACCGGGTGCTTTGTGGGTGTTCACTCTCAAAGGTCTTGCTCACGTCAGCCACGGAGATTGAGAAGACCCGGTCGTCCTGAGCCACAGGCGCCCTTGTAACAGGCCAGTTGTTGTTGGCCTCAAACCGGGCGTAAAGTGTTAAGCTCGTCCGGGAGAGAGGCATTGCTGGGCATGACACAGCTGGGTTTCCCTTAGTCCGTAATAGATTGTAGACCACTCCACATCCTTCGCGAATCTGAGCTACGATAGTGTGACTCCACTTTCAGTGTATTGTCTTTTTGCATTTTTGATGATTTTTCTTAGATGAGTACAAGAAATCAAAGTGCGACCTATGTCCCCAGAGTTGAATGCGATGGACCGTGTTTTTAGCATAGCATGGATATCGCCATTTACCCATGGTTTCTGGTTGGGAAATGTTCGGTACAACAATCCTCGGAACGACGTCATCTATGCACTTGTTTATGAAACTAATGACTGAATCTGTATATGTGTTGATGTCATTGTCCGAGGCATTCCGGAACATATCCCAGTCAGTGGAATCAAAACAGTCTTGTAACATAGCGTCTGATTGATCCGACCACCGTTGTAGAGATCTCATCACAGGCTTTTCCTGTTTCAGTTTCTGCCTATAGAACGGTAGCAGCAGGATGGAGTCGTGATCTGATTTGCCGAAGGGGGGGGCGGGGGAGAGCCTTGTATCCATCCCGGAACGGAGTGTAAACGTCATCTAGTGTGCTCTTGGCTCGCGTTGGGCAGGTGATATGCTGATAGTATTTAGGCAGTACTTTCTTCAGATTGGCTTTGTTGAAATCGCCAGCCACGATGAATGCAGCCTCTGGATGGGAAGTTTCAAGCCTGCTAATGATCCCATACAGCTCGTTTAGTGCCCTATTTGCGTCGGCCTGTGGTGGAATATACACCGCTGTAATGATCACGGATGAGAACTCTCTCGGGAGGTAGAAGGGTCGGCATTTGATCATCAGGTGTTCAAGATCGGGTGAACAAGAAGATGTAAGTAGTTCCACGTCGGAACACCAAGAATTGTTGATCATAAAGCATAATCCACCCCCTCTATTCTTCCCCGAGTCCTTTGTTCGGTCTAGCCAGTGAATGTTGAATCCCTCTGGTTGAATGGCCGAAGTCGGTATCGATGGATCAAGCCAAGTCTCAGTGAAAATCAAGACGTTGCAGTTCTTAATGTCTCGCTGAAAGGTGAGCCTCCCAGAGTTCGTCCAGCTTATTGTCCAGTGACTGCACATTCGCTAGGAGAATACTCGGAAGGGGGGGGTGGTGTTCACGTCGCCTCAGCTTCACTAATGCACCTGCTCGTCTGCCCCGCTTGCGCCATCGTCGCTTCCTGATCACAGGAATGAAGTCAGGTAAGCAGGTGGGAGGGTAGATGGTAGTAGTAGCAGAATCCCAGTTAGAAAAATCGGGGGTAGGTCCTATATCTCCGGACGATCTTATGTCCAGAAGTGATCGACGGTCGTAACGGATAAGCGAAGAAACAGTACTTACAAAATTATTTATTATTTTATTGTTATTATTAAACAAAGTGGAAAGTTGTGGACGAGCTCGTAAAACAGCGGCTACCCTCATGAGCCACAGGTCGATTAAACAGTAGAATATTTTTAAAAAAACTAAACTAATACTAAAACTAGAATGCTAAATACTAAACTGTAGAATACTAAAAACTAACAGTACGATATTAAAATACAATATTAAATACATTAAAATACCAGTTGGGGAGGAGCTCGTAAAACAGCAGCCACACAGGTCGGCGCTGATGTCACAAAATCTCTCGCCTCGAAGTGCGTTCAAGTTGTGGGTTCTAGTCCCACTCCAGAGACTGGAGCGCAAAAGTCTAGGCTGACACGCCAGTGCACGATCAGAGGTGGCGTCTTTCGAATGAGACGTTAAACCGAGGCCCCGTCTGCGCTCTCAGGTGGGCGTAGAAGATCCCATGGCACGGGAATTCTCCCCAGTGTCCTTTTTAAAAAATGTTTGTGGGATATGGGCGTCACTGGCAAGGCCAGCATTTATTGCTCATCCCCAATTGTCCTCGAGAAGGTGGTGGTGGTGAGCCGCCTTCTTGAACCGCTGGCCGATATTTATCTCTCAATCAATATCACAAAACAGATTCAATAGCAAAATACTGCGGATGCTGGAAATCTGAAATAACAGAAAACGCTGGAAAAACTCAGCAGGCCAGGCAACATCCGTGCAGAGAGAAAGAGAGTCAACGTTTCGGGTCGAAGACCCGGCAGAACTCAGAGGTGCTCTGAAGAACTCAGAACTCTGAAGAAATTTCTTCTCATCAGTTCTGATGAAGGGTTTCGACCGAAACGTTAACTCGGTTTCTCTCTCCACGGATGTTGCCTGGCCTGTTGAGTTTTTCCAGCCTTTTCTGTTGTTATTTCACAAAACAGATTATCTGGTCAATCATCACATTGCTGTTTGTAGGACCTTGCTGTGCATAAATTGGCTGCCACATTTCCTACCTTACAACAGTGACTATACTTCAAAAGTACCTCATTGGCTGTAAAGCACTTTGGGACATCTGGAGGTTGTGAAAGGCGCCATATAAATAACAAGAAATAGGAGGAGTAGGCCATTTGGCCCTGCTTCGCCATTCAATGAGATCATGGCTGATGATCTGCCTCAACTCCATTCACCGGCCCTATCGCCATATCCCTTGATGCCCTTACTAGTCAGAAATCTATCGACTTCTGTTTTGAATATACCCAATGACTGAGCCTCCACAGCCCTCTGGGGTAGAGAATTCCAAAGATTCACCACCCTCTGAAGAAGTTTCTTCTCATCTCAGTCCTGAATGGCCTACCCTTTATCCTGAGGCTCCTGGTTCTAGACTCCCCAGCCAAGGGAAACATTCTCCCAGCATCCACCCTATCAAGCCCTGTAATAACTTTGTATGCTTCAATGAGATCCCCTCTCATTCTTCTGAATTCAAGAGAATACAGGCCTAGTTTACTCAATCTCTCATGCGACAGTCCTGCCATCCCAGGAATCAATCTTGTGAACCTTCGTTGCACTCCCTCTATGGCAAGTAGGTAAGGAGACCAAAATTGTGCACAGTACTCCAGGTGTGGTCTCACCAAGGCCCTATATAATTGGAGTAAGACTTCTTTACTCCTGTACTCAAATCCTCTTGTAATGAAGGCCAGCATACCATTTGCCTTCCTAATGGCTTGCTGCACCTGCACATTCACTTTCAGTGACTTGTATAAAAGGACACCCAGGTCCCTTTGAGCATCTGCATTCCCCAATCTTTCACCATTTAGGAAATACTCTGCCTTTCTGTTTTTTCTACCAAAGTGGATAACTTCACATTTATCCACATTATATTCCATCTGCCATGTTCTCACCCACTCACTGAGTCTGTCGAGATCCCCTTGAAGCCTCTTCACATCCTCTTCGCAACTGACACTGCCAACTAGCTTTGTGTCATCAGTAAATTTGGAAATGTTACATTTAGTCGCCTCATCCAAATCATTGATATAGATTGTGAATAGCTGGGGCCCAAGCACCGATCCTTGCAGTACCCCACTAGTCACAGCCTGCCATCCTGGAAAAGGCCTGTTTATCCCTACTCTCTGTTTTCTGTCTGTTAAACAATTCTCAATCCATGCTAGTATATTACCCCCAATTCCATGTGCCCTAATTTTGTTCACCAACCTCTTGTGTGGGACCTTATCGAAGGCCTTCTGAAAATCCAAATACACATTTACCGACTCCCCTTTGTCTACTCCACTAGTTACATCCTCAAAGAACTCCAATAGGTTTGTCAAACAGGACTTCCCTTTCATAAATCCATGTTGACTCTGCCCAATCTTACTATTAGTTTCTAAGTGCCCAGTTATTGCATCCTTTATAATAGATTCCAGCATTTTCCCAACTACTGATGTGAGGCTAACAGGTCTGTAGTTCCCCGTTTTCTCTCTCCCTCCTTTCTTAAATAGCGAGGTTACATTTGCGATCCTCCAATCTGCAGGAACCGTTCCAGAATCTATAGAATTTTGGAAGATGACAATCAATGCGTCCACTATCCCAATGGCCACCTCTTTCAAAACCCGAGGATGCTGGTCATCCGGTCTTTGGAATTTATCGACTTTTAGTCCCATTAATTTTGCTAGTACTGTTTTTTTACTAATAATAATTTCTTTAAGTTCCTCATTCTCGTCACACCCTTGGTTTTCTTGTATTCCTGGGAGGTTTTGTGTCTTCCTCCGTGAAGACAAACAAAAGTATTTATTTAAATTTCTGTCATTTCCTCATCCCCCATGATAAATTCTCCCCTCTCTGACTGTAAAGGACCTACATTTACCTTCGCCAGTCTTTTCCTTTTCACATACCTCTAGAAGCTTTTACAGGAAACTTTCTTTTATCCGGCACGGACGGGACCGACGTGGTGCCGGTTCATCAAAAATTCCAGATAACCGAACGCTATAGTAAAAGATACAGAGCTGAGAGCTCTGTATAAAGCAACAAACCCTGTTGGCAACAGCTTCAGAACAATGGGCACAAGTTGCAAGCGTCTCTGTAGCTTAGCAACAGCTGCAGCCACACCCTTGCACAGCAACAAATGGAGTAAAAAACAGTAATAAAAGTTACCTGAACCTACTCCTGAATTTTGCCAGTTAACCGAGATTTCCGGTTATTTAGGTGCCGGTAAATCGAAAGTTTCCTGTACAATCAGTTTTTATATTTTGCTAGTTTGTGCTCATATTCCATTTTCCCCTTCTTTATCAATTCCTTGGTCCCCCTTTGCTGATTTCTAAAAAGATCCCAATCCTCAGGCTGACCACTTTTTCTGGCAACTTTATAAGCTTCCTCCTTTGACTTAATACTAGCTTTAATTTCTTTTGTTAGCCATGGTTGGATCACTTTTCCTTTTGGGTTTTTATGTCTTAGAGGAATATATGTTTGTTGCAAATAATGCATTATTTCCTTGAACGTTAGCCATTGTATGTCCACCTTCATGCCTTTTAGTGCAGTCTCCCAATCTACCATGGCCAACTTGTCCCTCATGCCTCTGTTTAAGATTCATTTTCCTTTCCCAGTTGTTTATGGTTATAGCCAGTGAAAAATTACAACTGTACAATTATAATAAAACCTGAACTAAGCTATTCAACACGTGGGAGCTTCTGAAATAGCCAAGTTTACCACCTGTGTTGTATCCTGAATCAACTACAAGGAGGAAAAGCTACTGGGTTGGGGAGAAATTTAATAAAGGACTTTTCTTTATAGCACCATTTCATTACACTCATTAACTGAAAGAAATTACCTCAAAGCTTTACACTCTTCCTTCGACCAACACACAATTCCATTATTGAGATAACATTTGGAATCAAAGCAGCTATTTCCAGGGATTACTCATTGCGATGTAAAACAGGACTCGTGTCGGCCAGATACCTCTCAGCGTCAATTGCTCCCTTAAGAGTCTAAGTATCACACTGTCCTATATCTGCTCGTACAATAATGCAACATTGGGGGGGGGCAGGAAGACGAGCACCCCTTTGTGATGTGAATTGGATATTAGTGTCTTTTGCACATGTATTTCTTCAATCTGAGGACAGACTGAGTGAACACTTGGTGAGACAAGAAGATATATGAAACGATCAGCTGCTTTATTTGAGGTGGGCAAATAGAAGTTATGATCTAACTTGCGTATTTTCCAGCCATGTACCTTTCCTTCATGTAATAATACAAAAATAATGAACTCACCACCCCACTTAAAATCACTTTTCTAGCTTCTCTTCAACACTCCATCCTTCTCAGTCTTTGTCTGCCTGACTGGCATCCATTTCCAAAAGTCAAACTGCGATTTCTAATTCTTCACACCCAGAAATACATTCTAAATCTTCCAGCATAATGGATGCGAGGGGTTTATCAATTACAGGAACAAAACAAGAAATTGCTTAATCTTTGTAGTCTATGATGAAACATCAATGCTAGCTCACTGGCATCCCAACTACCCAGTCTCATATACCCCTCCCCATCTCTTTCACGTGCAGGAATATGCTGGATTTTACTACACAATATTTAAAAGGAATTTATTTCCTCACCCCCGTGTGTGTGAAAATGGACAAAAGCTCCTGAACCATGACAGCAAGACTGAACTTGAAGCAAAACCAACTCCAAAACATCAGATACCACCCTCAAGGGTGCCAAGAGCAATCGAGTTTTACTGGCAACATCCTATCTCGTTGCTGACAGACTAATATTCCAATATCAGTGGAGATGAGATGCCATGCAACTGTGTCACATCAGATTTTAATTTTGGATCAGTTATGTTGAACAAAAAGTTGTTGGGAGCAGAACCCTTTAAAAAGGGAGCTAGAATTTACCTTTTTTCCTATTAATTTCTCCCCTCTTTGGTACAGTGCCCCCACCAAATCCTTACCCCTAAACCATCACTACTTCAATACCTCCCTACTCTCCCGCTACCATTATGGGCTTGAATCTCACCCCCCCACCCCACACCTTGGATGTCCACAGCTACCCTCTGTGCCACCGAAGCTCCCGTCGCTGCTTTCTTGCAAGCAGCAATCCCAAGTGCCCCATCAATCTCTTTTGCCAACCTTCCCACCCAGTACACCTGCTGGGGGCAAACCTAGTCATTCTCCTTCTCATCCCACTCACTATGCAGCACTACCGCCTTGGGCTCTGCCAATTACTGTACCTCTCCATTTCCATCCGGAACATCAGATCACTCACGAACAAAGCCCTTGCCAGGTACAACCTTATTGTTGGACAACGCCATCAACATCCTAGCTTTGACTGACACTTGGCTCATGTGTGGCGACAACTTTCCCCTTAATGAAGCATCCTCGCAAAAACCGCTGTGGTTAATGTGACCTTTACAAGCAAATGACACCTTGCTCGCTCTCCCTACTCCTCTGGTACCATCTCCTCCATTAAACACCTCACCTTGTTCCACCCCTCTCGCATATCCTTTAAAATCCTCGTTCTCTACCACCCACTCCAAGCCCGATCTAGTCTTTCAAATCTCTGCCCTGCTTTCCTCCTTCAACTTCTGCAATTAGCAACTCTTCGCCCATGGTGATTTCAAGCTCCATCACAACTCACTTTGTCCTCTCTTCTGCTTTCACTACCCTTCTGCCCTCCCTAATCGCTCCTTCCATATAAAACTCTCCTACACTAAGGCCACACCCTTGACTTGCCATCTCGTTACCTCTCTACGCCATGGTCTCGATCATATACAATTCCATCTACAACCACTTCCTTGCAACTTTTACCGCCCACATCTCCTGCCATGAAACACCAGACTTTGGCTCAGGAGCAAGTGATTAAGAAGGCCAATGGAATGTTGGCTTTCATTGCTAGGGGGATAGAATATAAAAATAGGGAGGTATTGCTTCAGTTGTACAAGGTATTGGTGAGACCGCACCTGGAATACTGCGTACAGTTTTGGTGTCCATACTTAAGAAAGGACATACTTGCTCTCGAGTCAGTACAAAGAAGGTTCACTCGGTTAATCCCAGGGATGAGGGGATGGACATATGAGGAGAGGTTGAGTAGATTGGGACTCTACTCATTGGAGTTCAGAAGAATGAGAGGCGATTTTATTGAAACATATAAGATTGTGAAGGGGTTGGATCGGGTGGATGCGGGGAGGATGTTCCCGATGATGGGTGAAACTAGAACTAGGGGGCATAGTCTTAGAATAAGGGGCTGCTCTTTCAAAACTGAGATGAGGAGGAACTACTTCACTCAGAGGGTGGTAGGTTCATGGAATATGCTGCCCCAAAAAGCTGTAGAAGCTACATCATTACATAAATTTAAAACAGAAATAGACAGTTTCCTAGAAGTAAAGGGAATTAAGGGTTACGGGGAGCAGGCAGGAATTTGGATATGAGTCTAGGTCCGGATCGGTCATGGCCCTGTGGTAGTGGAGCGGGCCCAGGGGCCGTGTAGCCTGATCCTGCTCCTATTTCGTGTGTCTAATTCTGTTAGATTCAGGAGATGGTTCTGAGATAGTAGATTGGCGGTTAGGATCAGATCAGCCATGATCTTATTGAATGGCAGAGCAGGCTCGAGGGGCCGATTGGCCTACTCCTGCTCCTATTTCTTATGTTCATTCACACTCTTCATTCTGCATTGCAGCAGGGCAAGATAAAGAATCTGGCTTATGAAGGAACCTAGGTGGAAACTACATCCCATTGCAACAAGAGGGCAAGCGCCAAAATGCTGACTGTAAATTTACTTCAACTTTAGCCAAATTATGACCTTCAATCTACCAGTTTCAAACAGGGAAATTTAATCCTATACCTCTTTCAACATATGATCACAGTCACATTTCAGGATTTATTGATGCCTTTTCTGTTCGCAGAGAGGACTTTGGAAATCAGTTATGGTCAAGTGTTGTGTTTTCAGACAAAAAGTGAATTTGCACAGGTAAAAGCAGAAGGAATTGAATATATGCATTAAAGCCAGATGGGCCAGTTTGTGGAATGTCACAGCTCACAGTCTGTTCCAAACTAATAGAGGTCATCAAGATGGGCCCACCCAATTCAGTGAAAACAGGAGATATTCTCTTGTCCTCCCACTTTGGAGTGTGCGTCTGGATATCCAGTTCTACAGACAAGCTGGTTGGTGAATATCTAGCTAGGGAGGAAGTCAACAACAACTTGCAATTATATAGCGCCTTTAACGTAGCAAAACGTCCCAAGGTGCTTCGCAAGAGTGTTATCAATCAAAATTTGACACCAAGCCAAAGAAAGAGACATTCCACAACTAAGACATTGCACGTGGAAATTACAGTCCTCCCCCCTTGCTGGAAACCCAGAAAGAAGAGGACGAAGGGAGACAGGTGCCGTCAGATTTTAAACAAGAGGCTGCGAGGTGCAAGCCCGAGACCCAGAGTTGGGAGCTAAAATGCAGCGGGTCAGTTTTTGCAATTAGTCTGAAAGAAATGCAATGCCAAAAACAAGAGAGCCCATGAAAGGGGCAAGGTGAGTGGTTTGTTAATTTCCCCCCACATTTTTTTGAGGAGAGGCGCGAGATTGAATTAAATGTAATTTACTTTTGAGCATTGCTCTATGTTTACATGCTGGCCGTGAAATAAGGCAACTTAACGATTCATACCTGGCCTCATCTCACCAAGCATTTCAGTCCACGTTTAGAAAGATCGGAAAAGCATACGCATAGGGCATACAGGAAAGATACTGTTAGATTCGACTTTGGAGAAACCCCAGACGGAACTGATGACAAGTTCAGAATTTATTAAAACTACTAAAAGAGAAACTTGTGCACAAGGGAGAGTCACCCAGCTTCCTCAAGCTCAAGATGCACTCACAAAAGGACAAGCAGATGTTCATTCAAGTTATACAATTCTATATAAGCAACGCCCACCTACTACAGAATGGGGGCGTATACGTACAAAGTGTCACAACAGTTACTCTTTATTGGTTTATGTGGTTAGTCACTCAACTGTCGGGCCCACCCCTTGAACTCAGGTACCCTCTGACCATGCTAGTCACAGATGTTAGTGTTTCATCCTACTCCCCACATTCCTGCTGTTATATCTTCTCCGTTGTACTAATTGTTTGAGAAAACATGTTTTATCCTTAACTGTCGAACAAGCAGGGTGACTACAAGGCCACAGTGATTCATGCATTCTGCGACTAGTACAATGTTGGTTGTTAATTTGTACCCTCAACTCTTGGGAGGACAGGCCGTGTTTAGACAATGGCTCTACTGAGGCGCTGTGAACACACATTCCGAAGTTAGATTAGTGAAGTGACGTCTCGCAGTCTGCAAATGTGCTAGTTTCCTTGCATTTTACAATTCCCTTATCACTTCTATTTGTCTTTAGTGCTCGATATTCGACCTTGCTTGCCTTTCTGCTATCTGTTCCCAGCTACATGTTGTCATGTCTCTGTTCAAGAATTAATTAAAACCCATCTTTGAATCGAAGCTATTTCATACAATTCCTTTCTGAATCAATTCCTTCCTAACATAGTCGTGTATCCCAGAATTCATTGGGAACAAGCTGGACCTTTCAATACAATATCCAGTCTGAATCAAAGGGGGCCCTATTGTTACACCTCTACGTTACACTATTTAGATATTGGGCGGTACAGGCACACTCCTGAACACAAGATCCTCAGACCACTTACAAGAGTGAGCGGCACCACAGTATCGGAGAGAATATCCGAAACTGACCGAAAGCTTCACAGGTCACCAGACAAAATAAAACATTTTTTAAACGTTACCCCTTTACAACTATCCCATTTCCTCATTACGACTTTCATTATGCCCAGGAGCATTTTCCTCATGTGACTTCATCAGAAATGTTCTACTCAGCTTGTTCAAATCTAGAAGCTTTAGTAAGCAGAAGTCAAAACTGAACTGGGTAAAATTCTGCTCAAAGGCTATATATGGTCATTTTGGTTGATCGAATAGATGCACAAAAAATAGAGTTGCACGGATTGAATAGCAGATAGGAAACTACTATTTCAGATACCTTGTTATCTATGAGTCAAAAAATGTGGTCGTCAGTTCTTGAAATAAAAAAAAGGTAAAAAAAAAAATGAACCCTCTTCCCCAGGAAACCATTCGAGATGAACATACGCTGTAACTTCCTCTCATCAATCCAATTACTTTTCGTAATTGCAACATATAAAATTAAAGTGCATCAAGTAACATTGATTCAAAAAGCAAAACTTAAAAGTACAAAGGCTGGAAATCTGAAACAAAAACACAAAATGCTGAAAACACGCAGCAGGTCAGGCTACAGCACGTGTTGTTAACAGACCAGTTAATATTTCAGGTCCAGACCAACGTTCCCGCTACCACGCAGCAGTCTGGAGGTCCCGCAAGGGCCGCTCACCGGCTTTTAAAATGGGGGTGGGGGAGGGAAACGCACATGCGCGAAAATTTGAATGGGCTGCGCAGCCACTTAAAGGGACCGCACACCCAAAAAATAAATTAGCGGGAACATTGGTCCAGACCTTTTTTAAAAAACATTTTGATTCAGTTTTCCTAAGCACTTAACTTTAATTTAGTTTTAATTGTCGCCATCTCATTCTGTGCATCGCTTTTGCTTTTAAAAATAGAAATGATTGCACAGCCAGTGACTTAGGCTTGTTGGTCAAGAACACAAGATGTAAACCTGGCCTACCCACCAGGCTTACGTTACTTCACTTAGTCATGCCACAGAAAGAACTTAGTGAGTGTGCTCAACTGCAACTATCCAGTTACCCCCACCTAATGGGGCAGATGCGAGTTTCTCCAAGCACAAGTGATTTTATTACTGGTTAAACATACAAGTGATGCAGTGGCTGCACGCAGCACTGCCATTATTAGAAATGCCTCATGGGAGTTTAGCTCTGGATTTTGATACAGGTGAATTATGGCAGTTTCACCAGTCATTCAAAAAACAAGTGTAGAAACTAACAATCCAAAGACGACAATTTACGTGCACTCTATTCCTTAATGCGCTGACCTGTACAACCTGGTTTAGAAACATAGAAGATAGGAGCAGGAGTAGGCCATTCGGCCCTTTGAGCCTGCTCCGCCATTCAATGTGATCATGGCTGATCATCCAAATTCAGTACCCTGTCCCTGCCTTTTCCCCATATCCCTTTAGCCTCAAGGAATATATCCAACTCTTTCTTGAATATATTTAATGAACTAGCCTCCACCGCCCTCTGTGGCAGAGAATTCCACAGGTTCACCACTCTCTGGGTGAAGAAATTCCTCCTCATTTCAGTTCTAAATGGCTTACCCCTTATCCTTAGACTGTGACCCCTGGTTCTGGACTCCCCGGCCATCAGAAACACCCTTCCTGCATCCAGTCTGTCCAGACCTGACAGAATTTTATAGGTTTCGAAGAGATCCCCCCTCAATCTTCTAAACTCCAGTGAGTATAAGCCCAATCGACACAATCTCTCCTCATACGTCATTCCTGCCATCCCAGGTATCAGCCTGGTGAATCTTCCCTGCACTCCCTCCATGGCAAGAACGTCCTTCCTCAGGTAAAGGTGACTAAAACTGCACAAAATACTCAAGGTGCGGTCTCACCAAGGTCCTGTACAACTGTAGCAAGACATCCTTGTTCTTGTACTCGAACCCTCTTACTACGAAGGCCAACATACCATTTGCCTTCTTAACCGCCTGCTGCACCTGCATGCTTACCTTCAGCGACTGGTGCACAAGGACACCCAGGTCTCTTTGCACTTCCCCTTCTCCCAATCTATTGCCATTCAAATAATAATCTGCCTTCCTGTTTTTGCCACCAAAGTGGATAACCTCACATTTATCCACATTATAGTGCATTTGCCATGTTTCTGCCCAATCACCCAACCTGTCCAAGTCGTACTGGAGTTTCACAACATCCTCCTCACAGCACACACGCCCACCCAGCTTTGTGTCGTCTGCAAATTTGTAGATACTACATCCAATTCCCTCGTCCAGATCATTAATATATATTGTGAACAGCTGGGGTCCTAGGACTGATCCTTGCGGTACCCCACTAGTCACTGCCTGCCACTCGGAAAACGCCCCGTTTATTCCAACTCTTTGCTTTCTGTCCGCCAACCAGTTCTCTATCCAAGTCAATACCTTGCCCCCAATCCCATGTGCCTTAATTTTGCACGCTAATCTCTTGTGTGGGACCTTATCGAAAGCCTTCTGAAAGTCCAAATACACCACATCCACTGGTTCTCCCTTATCTATTTTACCAGTTACAGCCTCAAAAAATTCCAGTAGATTAGTCAAGCATGATTTACCTTTTGTAAATCCATGTTGACTTTGTCCGATCCTGTCACTGCTTTCCAAGTGCACTATTACATCTTTTATAATAGACTCTAGCATTTTCCCCATTACCGATGTCAGGCTTAATTCCGATAATTAAGTCTATAATTCCCCGCTTTTTCTCTACCACCTTTTTATGAATAGTGGGGTAACATTAGCTACCCTCCAATCCATGGGTACCGTTCCAGAGTCTATCGAGTTCTGGAAGATGACCAGTAATGCATCTACTATCTCTAGGGGCACTTCCTTAAGTACCCTGGGATGTAGACCATCAGGCCCTGGGGATTTATCGGCCTTCAGTCCCATCAATTTTCCTAACACCATTTTCCTACAAATACTGATTTCTTTCAGTTCCTCTCTTTCATCGAACCCTATGTTCCCCAGCATCTCTGGGAGGTTATTTGTGTCCTCCTTTGTGAAGACAGAACCAAAGTATGTATTTAGTTGGTCTGCCATTTCCTTGTTTCCCATTATAAATTCCCCTGATTCTGACTGTAAGGGACCTACGCTTGACTTCACCAATCTTTTTCTCTTCACATATCTATAAAAGCTTTTAGTCAGTTTTTATGTTCCCTGCTAGCTTACTCATATTCTATTTTCCCTTTCTTAATTAATCCCTTTGTCCTCCTTTGTTGACTCCTAAACTGCTCCCAATCCTCAGGATTATTGCTTTTTCTAGCCAATTTATATGTCCTCTCCTTGGATCTTATGCTATCCCTAATTTCCCTTGTTAGCCACGGTTGAGTCACCTTTTTTGTTTTATTTTTATGCCAAACTGGGATGAACAAATTCTGTAGCTCATCCATTCGGTCTTTGAATGTTTGCCATTGCCTATCCACCGTCAACCCTTTGAGTGCCATTCCCCACTCAATCCTACCCAACTCGCTCTTCAGACCATCGTAGTTTCCTTTATTTAAATTGAGGACCCTTGTCTCAGTCAACTACTTCATTCTCCATCTTAATGAAGAATTCGATCATATTATAATCGCTCCGACCCAAGGAGCCTCGTACAACAAGATTGCTAATTAATCCTTTCTCGTTACATAATACCCAGTCTAAGATGGCCTGATTTCTGGTTGTACAGTACGCTACACAATTTCCTCAGGTTTTACTTGGTCCTGTATAATGGATTTAAGAGTTATCGAAAATAACAGCTTCCTTCACAGTTGCAAGTTTGACCTTATCAAGAGCTTCAGATGTCGTAAACTGCAAGTGAACCTCAGCTTTATAAATGTGATGTGAACAGCAAGAATAGAATGATTTTCATACTGCAACAGGCTCTACTTTATTATATGAGCAAGTGGGTGGCTGTGCACTACAGTCTGACAATCTGAATGTTAAAATTCACAAGTACTTTTTAAACTCTGTATTGCATTACAGCCTCGTAACCCACACCAACTCAATGGTTGATTCAGATGGATGGTGTTCTCTTTAATGAGCTGAAAATGTCCTCAGTCCTCAAGCAATTAATCTTTAGTGACAGCATAAATTCTAAACTGTTCCACAACCCCACGTGGCAAATTGGGCATCAATGAAACTGATGTCTCTTCAATCAATGAGTAACTCACACAAAGCTTCATTCTGAATTGGTACCCTCTTGGGAATATAATCACACTAAGATTTTAAATAAAAGCAGCACTTAATGATTTACACATTTTTCACCAGAATGATACTTAAAGGGTTAAGTTATGAGGGTAGGCTGCATAAACTTGGTTTGTATTGTTGAAGTTTAGAAGGTTGGGGGTGATCGAATAAAAGGTATTGAAAATGGCAACGGGTTTTGCGAGAGGAGATAGAGAGAAGCTATTTCCTCTGGTGGGGGAATCCAGAATAAGGGGGCACAATCTTAGCTCGGCCATTTTAGGAATTAAATCAGAAATGACTTTCACACAAAGGATAATGGAAATCTGGAACTCTCCCTTCCAAAGTCTGTGGATGCTGGGTCAACAGAAATTTCAGACCGAGAGCAACAGATTGCGTTAGGGAAGGGCGTCAAAGGATATGGAGTAATGGCGGGTACCGATCATCCATCCATGTCCTGACTGAATGGTGGAACAGGCTCGAGGGGCTGATTGGCCTACTCCTGTTCCTATGTAATGAGAACCGTTTACTTCTTTCTTCAAAGGGCTTTCAATGTTCATAGCTTGCAAACTAGAATTTGAAATATCTCTTAGCCTGGAACCAGATCTTCCAACAGGACATGAATCATGCTTTCTGCATACCAAGAATTCATTGAGGAAGGATTTTGCAAAACATTCAATAAATCTATGTATGACTTCAAATATAAGCTCTAGAGCTACTGCTCGGTTATTTAAAAGAATTTAATGTTTTTAAAAAAATGGATCGGTTCCACATACGCACACTTAACTGTACCAACACTGTACAGAAAATATTTCACCCACGGCAGTATGAAAGACTTCTAACTCCAACCCGGCAGTCTTTCGCAAGAATGAACGAAACGTAGAATAAGTGGATTTGTATTTTAGGAGGGTTATAGGTCAGTTGCACAATTAAGGGATCAAAATAAGGTTAAAAACCATGAGACTGCACAAGCAGTTTCTAAAAACACCATTTGGACGTTCGACTAGCAGACATTTCTGCTGATATGTGGAGGGGGGAGAAAGATAACTGGCTTCCACCCATTACTTTCTACAAGTAGGCAACTCCCAGCAGAAGAGACCTTTATGTTCAGATTATGTACTACTGATAAGTGAAATGTTTCATATTCTTGGATTTGATATGATCAAGTATTAAACTTCACCCCGATGGCCAGCAACGCTGTCAATAGAATACACTTATGAACATCCATAATTGGCAAACTTGTCTGGAGTCACCATTTCAGGAATATGGCCGTAAAGAATTCCTGCAGATCTGCCTGCAGTGCACATTCGTACAGGACACCCAGCATTTCTATGCTGTAGTGCAGACTCAGCAACTAACGTGTGCAGCCAGCTTAGAGGACTGATGGACCCAACTCGGAGGCAGGTCTGGTTTACGCTAGTGTAGATTCAAAACTCCTGGGTTAGACAGCTTTACAATAGCAATAGGCCCTCAAATTTCATGACAAACTCAACAGCTTCTCACCATAAATCAGGACATTAGACAAGATCAGGGCTCACCCACTCTCCAGGCATATTAGTCTTTCTGTGCAAGTCAAATGTGAGATCTTAGGAACATGGCCTCAGGAGAACAGAGTAAGCTCAAAATGAATTTGCAGAATAGTCATCCTGCAAGATTCACTTCAACCGTACCTACAAGCTTGCCATCACTTAACACTTTTAGTGGTGCATACAACCAGTAGAGTTATCCTGCCCCTTTAGTATCGGATTGCTCAGAAGAAGCTTTTGAGCATTATTCAAGACATGCCAATCTCAATTTAACATTTGATATCAGGATTAAGGATTATGTCACATAGCGAACTTTCCTATCAGAGGCCCTTCAACTATACCCTCATTGGAAATCTACACACAACAGTTGCAGAAGGCAGGAAGTGTTCTAAAAAGGCACAAAAAAGTACAAAATTCAATTTAATGTAAAAATCTGCTTGCAAGGAAACGAAGACAAAACCCTTTGTTTTTCACCCTCTCTTGCTTCTCCCTGCTACACCCACCCTCAACACCACAGATATGGCAAAAATGCATCTCATTGAGAAGGTTCTTAGCCAAAGAACTCGGGGGGGGGGGGGGGGGGGGGGGGGGGGTGGAAGTACCTAAGGAAATTTCTACTGCAGTGGTTAAACCCAATGAGTAATGCACATCCTGCCTGTGTACTTAAAATATAAACACAGCGCTTAGATTGCTGGGAGGTCAAGGGAAATGAAAGTCTTCCTGGGCCAGACAGTTCTGTAGGTTTTCAGTTCATGCAGTATGAAACAAACGAAACTACTCGTATCAAAATGACCTATTACTGTAATTAACCCTAAACTACAATATATTTAAAAATCTATATTAATTCAGCTCATCCCACTAACCATTTCCCTCATTTTCTTTATGTCTTTTAAGCTTCAATTTTATTTCTTGTTCTCTTAACTTCTGTTTCCTGTCCAATATAGTTCTCAGATAGCACTTGTGCTTCACCCAAGCTTATGATCTCTAAATCACCAAGACGTACTCGCCTTCATCCACATCAATAAAAAGAGAGACTTCAAAAGTGTTAGATTTGTCCACTAAGTTTAATATAATGCACTCTACTGCTGCATGCTTACTTTGAGGCATAAAGCTTTAGCGTTGGGGTTACAATGTAGTATGGAGGAACGAGAGAAAATAAAACAGAACTTTCTATCCCTCCCCTGTCCGGCAATGGAACTTAATCCTAGTATTGACCCCATGACATTGGCACAGGAACGGCTCTCTTCTGCACCCCACCCCCAAAAGTACACCGAGTGCAAGTCAAGGTCATTCACTGATGCCCTAGGGCAATAATGAAATCCTCATCCTAATAGAAATGATCACAATCCAAATATCTCACTGCATTTTAGCTTGACTTTTGTAGAACACATTATTGTACTTCTGTTACATTCAAGTTCATGTTTATTTGATAACAAAAGACTCCAGCATTTCTACTCCCACCATTTCTCATAACATCACAAAACATCTGCCTATTAAAATCCGATTTATAAAAAGGAATTGGGCAAACAGAGGGACTTTAAAAGGAAATGGTCCATAAAGATTAGTTCGCATTCAGAGGGCAGTACACATTTCAAAATAAACGACACATGGGGTAGTCTAGAGAGAAAAAAAGTCTTGGTTTTGCCAATGTTCAGTTGGAGGACGTTTTAGCTCATCCATGACTTAATATCGGATAGGCAGTGAGTCAGCATGTAGGTGCTTGAAGGGGGCGATGGAGAGGTAGAGCTGGTTGTCATCAACGTGCACTAGAAAGCTGAACCAGTGCCGCTGGGTAATGTCACCAAATAGTAGCAGCATGTAGACGATGAAGAGTAGAGGGGAGGACGAGAACAAATCCCTGGGGAACTCAAGAGGATGGTACGGCGAGAAGTCACTGTCCGTGCATTGGCTACACTGAGACATGGTGTGGAGATGCCGGCGTTGGACTGGGGTGGACAAATGTAAGAAGTCACACAACACCAGGTTATAGTCCAACAGCTTTATTTGAAATCACAAGCTTTCGGAGCGCTGCTCCTTCGTCAGGTAAAGTGGAGAAATGCATAAAGACACAGCTTATATAGTCAGAGAATAATGTCAGATGTTTACAGGTAATCTTTCCAACTGCCATTTATCACACCTCGGCACACTGAGACAGGCATGAGCAGCTCCACAGAGCTGGACAATGGAAGAGCGGCAGTGGATCAAATGCTGCAGGGAGGTCGAGGAGGAGAAGAGATAATGCCCTGCAGCCAGTGTTACAATGATGTTTTTATGAGTTTGGATGTCATTTATGATTTTTGTCATGGCAGTCTTGGTGCTATGAGAAAGGTGGAAGCTGGACTAAAGTGTTTAAAGCAAACAATTAAAACAATGAACAGAGGGTCCTGTCTACCCGGTCAGGTGAATGTAAAGGTCCTGTACCATGTATTCATTCAAAAGCGAGCAGGGAGCCCTTGCTCGCAGCCAACATTACCCCCTCAATCAACACCATGCAAACACAGATAGCCATTCATCTCAATGCGGTTTGTTGGACCTCAAAGCAATTCAGTGTACATGAAGTGGTTTGAGATATCTGAGCAATGTGATAAGCCACTATATAAATGCAGGTTTTTTCTTTTGAAATCCCTAGAGCATTCTACCTATGGGAGCACTGATTGATGGAAAACAAACATTTTAAATCACTATTAGTAAGTACCTAACTTAACTTGAGGAACAGAATGTTTTTGAAATGAAAGATTCACAGACAAATCTAAAGACACTGTATCTGAATGCACGAAGCATTTGTAATAAGGTAGACAAATTAACAGCGCAAATAGATGTAAACAGATACGATATAATTGCGATTACGGAGACATGGCTGCAGGGTGACCAAGGCTGGGAGCTGAATATCCAAGGATATTCGATATTTAGGAAGGACAGGCGAAAAGGAAAAGGAGCTCGGGTGGCCTTGTTAGTAAAGGATGAAATCAGAGCAAGTGAGAAAGGATATTGGCTCAGAAAATCAAGATGTAGAATCAGTCTGGGTGGAGCTAAGAAGCACCAAGGGGCAGAAAACATTGGTGGGAGTTGTCTATAGGCCTCCAAACAATAGTGGTAATGTAGGGGATGGCATCAAACAGGAAATTAGAGATGCATGTAACAAGGGTACTACAGTAATCATGGGTGACTTTAATCTACATATAGACTGGCCAAACCAAATTAGCAATAATACTGTGGAGGATGAATTCTTGGAGTGTGTACGAGATGGTTTTTTTAGACCAGTACGTTGAGGAGCCAACCAGGGAACAGGCTATCCTAGATTGGGTATTGTGCAATGGGAAGGGGTTAATTCATAATCTTGTTGTGCAGGGTCCTTTAGGGAAGTGTGACTATAACATGATGGAATTCTTCATTAAAATGGAAAGTGAAGAAGTCCATTCCGAAACTAGGGTCCTAAATCTAAACAAAGGAAACTACGATGGTATGAGGAGTGAGTTGGCTATGATAGATTGGGGAGCTTCATTAAAAGGCATGATGGTGGATAGGCAATGGCTAACATTTAAGGAACGAATGCATGAATTGCAACAGTTATACATTCCTTTCTGGCGCAAAAACACAAGGAAAAGCAGCCCAAACATGGCTAACAAAAGAAATTAAAGATAGTATTAGATCCAAAGAGTCATATAAAGTTGCCAGAAAAAGCAAGCCAGCCTGAGGATTGGGAGCAATTTAGAGTTCAGCAAAAAGGACCAAGAGATTGATTAAGAGGGGAAAAATAGAGTAAACTTGCAAGGAACATAAAAGCTTCTACAAGTATGTAAAAATAAAAAGATTAGTGAAGACAAATGTAGGTCCCTTACAGTCAGAAACAGGAGAATTTATAATGGGGAACAAGGAAATGGCAGAGCAATTAAACAAATACTTTGGTTCTGTCTTCACAGAAGAGGACACAAATAACTTCCCTGAAATGCTAGGGAACCAAGGGTCTAGTGAGAAGGAGGACTTAAAAGGAAATTATTAGTAAAAAAAGTGGAGAAATTAATGGGACTGAAAGCTGATAAATCCCCAGGGCCTGATAATCTGCATCCCAGAATACTAAAAGAGGTAGCCATGGAAATAGTGGATGCATTGGTTGTCATCTTCCAAAATTCTATAGATTATGAACAGTTCCTGCAGATTGGAGGGTGGCAAATGTAACCCCACTATTTAAAAAAGGGAGAGGAAACAGGGAACTACAGACCGGTTAGCCTAACATCAGTAGTAGGGGAAATGCTAGAATCTATTATAAAGGATGGGATAGCAGGACACTTAGAAAATATCAACGGAATTAGACAAAAGTCAACATGGATTTATGAAAGGGAAATCGTGTTTGACAAACCTACTGGAGTTTTTTTTTTTTGAGGATGTAACTGGTAGAATAGATAAGGGAGAGCCAGTGGATGTGGTGTATTTGGATTTTCAGAAGGCCTTTGATAAAGTCCCACATGAGGTTAGTGTGAAAAATTAAAGCACATGGGATTGGGGGTAATATACTGGCATGGATTGAAAATTGGTTAACAGACAGGAAAGAGAGAGAGAGTAGGAATAAATGGGTCTTTTTCGGGGTGGCAGACGGTGACTAGTGGGGTACCGCAGGGATCAGTGCTTGGGCCCCAGTTATTCACAATATATATATCAATGATTTGGATGAGGGAACCAAATGTAATATTTCCAAGTTTGCTGATGACACAAAACTAGGTGGGATTGTGAGTTGTGAGGAGGATGCAAAGAGGCTTCAAGGCAATTTAGACAAGTTGAGTGAGTGGGCAAATACATGGCAGATGCAGTATAACGTGGATAAATATGAAGTTATCCACTTCGGTAGGAAAAACAGAAAAGGTAGAGTACTATTTAAATGGCGATAGATTGGGAAATGCCTGGGTGCCCTTGTACACCAGTCACTGAAAGCAAACATGCAGGTGCAGCAAGCAGTTAGGAAGGCAAATGGTATGTTGGCCTTCATTGCAAGAGGATTTGAGTACAGGAGCAAGGATGTCTTACTATAGTTATACAGGGCCTTGGTGAGACCACACCTGGAGTACTGTGTGCAGTTTTGGTCTCCTTACCTAAGAAAGGATGTACTTGCCATAGAGGGAGTGCAGCGAAGGTTCACCAGGCTGATTCCTGGGATGGCAGGACTGTCGTACGAGGAGAGATTGGGTCGACTAGGCCTGTATTCACTAGAGTTTAGAAGAATGAGAGGGGATCTCATTGAAACGTAAAAATTCTGACCGGGCTAGACAGACTGGATGCAGGGAGGATGTTTCCCCTGGCTGGGGGGTCTAGAACGAGGGGTCACAGTCTCAGGATACAGGGTAGGACATTTAGGACTAAGATGAGGAGAAATTTCTTCACTCAGAGGGTGGTGAACCTGTGGAATTCTCTGCCACAGAAGGCTGTGGAGGCCAAGTCACTGAATATATTTAAGAAGGAGCTAGATAGATTTCTAGACACAAAAGGCATCAAGGGGTATGGGGAGAGAACGGGAATATGGTATTGAGATAGAGGATCAGCCATGATCATATTGAATGGCGGAGCAGGCTCGAAGGGCCGAATGGCCGACTCCTGCTCCTATTTTTCTATGTTTCTCTAAACAAATTCAGCAGGAAACACTTGGGCTAAAAACAAAAATATACCGAATCTGTTAAGATACCATCCACAACAAGTTCTTCCCATTTATATAAATAGAAACAGAGTGTTTTAATACAATGGGGTTCAAACAAACAATGACACAGACGGATAAGGAGCAGATTTGTGCCCAACACCCCCATGTGTTGGAATTCTTGATCTATGGTATCTGGATAGGCACCGCCAAAGGCTGAAAGACTGATCGGCATGCAAGTTACCTCGGGTCCAATTTCCTGCATCTCCGAAGGACTGGACCCAGGTCGCCTCCAATCCTTTTATGCGCCATTTTATTTTCCCCTGTGGGGTTTAAAAAAGTGAGGCGGCGGGGGGGAAAAAGAAATGTACCAGGTATGGAGGTTTCCTATATAATTGATATATTTCATCAAGTTTTTGTTGGATCTGTTTTCAATTAAATAATACATAGCCACTGAAATAAATCATTCTTTGTCAAATGTTGATGACTTAATTTGGGAGTGGGGAAGGGGTGGAACAAAGATTTACCGTGACCGAGTGTGAAACAATATCCAGAGCTGATCATCAATCCAGATGCTTCAGCAATATTACAGCTTCAACTCTACATCAATGCAGATTTCACACACTGGCTGGACTCAGATTCCAGTTGGTCTCAATACAGCCAAAACATTTTAATTGGCGATGGAAACAAAAGGAATGTTAAAATATCCTCCAATTTTGTTTTGCAAATCATTTGATATTTTATTGATGGCAAGAATCCTTTTTAAGAACCATCCCTGCACTGGATTAAGCATGAGCAAGATTGAAAAAAAAAAACCAATCAGCACCTTTGGTAAAACACTGCACGACCAATATTAAAAATCAATCGAAGTCATCTTTAAAGCACAGACTACTAGTTATAAACAGCAGCAAAAATACAGCCAAGAAATCAGCATACGGAGTCCAAGCTGCATTGCAGATGAAACAGCGAGGTCGAGGACAGCAAGTACTGCACAGCATGAGAAAACCTTGAATCAACTGATTCATCTCCCAGACATTATCACAAAATTTCACAAGATACCGACAGATAAGGAAGGCTTAAGCTCATCCACGTAGAAAATCCTAGTCCCTCAAATCATAGCATCCCAAACTGACTTCACGACCTAAAACTGCAAGCCCATTCCAAGCATTAATTACTCTTTTCAAGAACAACTGACATCAGCCCCAAATTTGCTTTTCACCAGTTTGAACCTGCGACACCCCCGCCCCCCTTGTAGTACACTGGATTTAACTTCCTTATGCAATTTAATCTCAGATGTACCTTTAAAAAGGTTCCCGGCTTTCAAATATTAAACGTCAAGTTTTTCCACTCTTTATAAAACTAGGAATTTGCCGAGTTTTTCTCTGTACTACCTCCAAGCCTTAAATGCTTCCCTTGGATCTTGTTGGCCAATGTTAGACACCGTACTCAAGGTGCGATATGACCAGATAACTAAGTCTCAGCACAACATCCGCTTAAAAAAAAAAATCACACTGTAATTATACTTTTTGCCAACTATTCACCCCTACCATTACTCTGGTGTAAGGTGGGCCATGCAATCATCATCTCCTCTCGCTCGTTCCCAATCAAGTTGGTACCTTTATCCTTCCAATTCAACTCAAGTGGGGGGGGGGGGGGGGAAAGCACATTTAAACTATGCATTTTTAACCTTTGGGAAATTCTACTTGACTTAAGAGCATTTTGCAGTTGCAAGGATGTCCAGTGTCTGCTAATAAACAATCCCAGCAAAGCAACTTGGCATCATCAAATTGAGCTGATTTTACGCTTTCATCAGCAACCATCAAAATGTCCGATTATCAATAGGTGTACTAAATGAGAAATGAAAACTAGAGCCTGCTCATCAACTGACAAGCTACTTACACTTAATTGAGGTAAAGAAAACTCAAATACACTTCAAAAACAAACCAAAACCTTGTGACAAATGTTTCAGCCCATTTATGATTGTAACCAACTAGTAGATAGAAACAAAGAAGATAGGAGCAGGAGTAGGCCATTCGGCCCCTCGAGCCTGCTCCACCATTCAATGAGATCATGGCTGATCATCCAAATTTAGTACCTTGTCCCTGCTTTCTCCCCATATCCTTTGATCCCTTTAGCCTTAAGAAATATATCTAACTCCTTCTTGAATATATTTAATGAATTGGCCTCAACTGCCTTCTGTGGTAGAGAATTCCACAGGTTCACCACTCTCTGGGTGAAGAAATGCCTCCTCATCTCAGTCCTAAATGGCTTACCCCTTATCCTTAGACTGTGACCCCTGGTTCTGGACTCCGCCATCAGGAACATCCTTCCTGCATCTAGTTTGTCCAGTCCTGTTAGAATTTTATAAGTTTCAATGAGATCCCCTCTCATTCTTCTAAACTCCAGTGAGTATAAGCCCAATCTCTCCTCATACGTCATTCCTGCCATCCCAGGTATCAGTCTGTAAATCTTCGCTGCACTCCCTCCATGGCAAGAACATCCTTCCTCAGATAAGGTGACCAAAACTGCACACAATACTCAAGGTGTGGTCTCACCAAGGCCCTGTACAACTGCAGCAAGACATCCTTGTTCCTGTACTTGAACCCTCTCGCTACGAAGGCCAACATACCATTTGCCTTCTTAACCGCCTGCTGTCCCTGCATGCTTACCTTCAGCGACTGGTGCACAAGGACACCCAGGTCTCGTTGCACTTCCCCTTCTCCCAATCTATTGCCATTCAGATAATAATCTGCCTTCCTGTTTTTGACACCAAAGTGGATAACCTCGCATTTATCCACTTTAGACTGCATCTGCCCAATCACCCAACCTGTCCAAATCATCCTGGAGTTTCTCGGCATCCTCCTCACAGCACACACGCCCACCCAGCTTTGTGTCGTCTGCAAACTTGGAGATATTACATCTAGCTCCCTCGTCCAGATCATTAATATATATTGTGAATAACTGGGGTCCTAGGACCGATCCCTGCGGTACCCCACTAGTCACTGCCTACCACTCGGAAAAAGACCCGTTTATTCCAACTCTGCTTCCTGTCTGCCAACCAGTTCTCTATCCAAGTCAGCACCTTGCCCCCAATCCTATGTGCCTTAACTTTACACGCTAATCTCTTATGCGGGACCTTATCGAAAGCCTTCTGAAAGTCCAAATACACCACATCCACTGGTTCTCCCGTATCTATTTTATCAGTTACATCCTCAAAAAATTCCAGTAGATTAGTCAAGCACGATTTACCTTTAGTAAATCCACGTTGACTTTGTCCGATCTCGTCACTGTTTTCCAAGTGCTCTTTGATTCTTCTAAAATATATATTGATGGATGGCCCAATAACTAGCCATATTTCACTCAAAAGTCTTTAATATGAAAGATAAAATTATAAAAACTCAGAACGAGGAGTTGCCGAATTGATTGTTCTGTACGTGGAAGGTTAGGATACGAGTGAAGAATCACCAACATTTTTATACCTCTTGCAAAAAGAATCCACAGAACAAAAGCCAGCCAGTCTGTAAACATGTCAATGATTTAAAAGTTCAATAAAACAAACTGCATAGTTGCTCAACCAGTTAATTATACTCCGCTTTGAACTCAGAGATCCAAACTTAGTTCATTTAAACTGCTCTCCTACACGGAAGCCTTGCTGTGACCCGAGGATGTGAAATTCTGAAAATAAATATAGTTTCAAGAAACCAACTTCAAAAGCAAATTCATTTTTTTCTTACACAATCAACACTGAAGTTATCCTGCAGATATTCTGCACTATACTTTTCATTTGGCTGTAACATGCAATATTTGAAGCAGGAACAGAACAGCAGGTCCAGAAAGGGGAATGGTGATATACTGCACTGCAGTGGCCCTGAACTCTGCAGAACCATAATACAGTACACCTTTTTGAACTGGAGACAATGTCTTACAGGGGTACCAGGAGAGGTTTAATATACTCATTTTGCAGAGCTCAAAATTAACAGTCTGATAAGCTTGAGTGCAATTGGTCAGCTTTTACTTTGAATTTAAATTTCTATTAGTGATGATGCCCTGTACGCTAAATTCTACAGTTGTGATTCTGTTGAAAGGTGCCTTCAAATTTGGCTTGGCTAGATACAAGAAAGCAAAAAGACTTGCATTTATATTGTGCCTTTCACGACCACCAGACATCCCAAAGCGCTGTACAGCCAATGAAGTACTTTTTTTTTTGGAAGCGTAGGCATTGTTGTAATGTAGGAAACACGGCAGCCAATTTACACACAGCAAGCTCCCACAAAACAGCAATGTGATAATGACCAGATAATCTGTTTTTACTGATGTCAATCGAAGGATAAATATTAGCCAGGACACGGAGAACTCGCCTGTTCTTCTTCAAATAGTGCCTTTTTTTTTATTTTTACTGAGGTTGGTTGAGGGATAAATATTGGCCAGGATACCAGGGGTATCGCCCCTGCTCTTCTTCAAAAATAGTGCCATGGGCTCTTTTACATCCACCCGAGAGAGTAGACGGGGCCTCAGTTTAACGTCTCATCCGAAAGAAGGCACCTCTGACAGTGCAGCGTTCCCTCAGCACTGCACTGGAGTGTCAGCCTAAATTTTTGTGCTCAAGTCTCTGGAGTGGGACTTGAACCCACAAAGTTCTGACTCAGGCCAACTGAGCTACAGCTGACTGCTTAACCAGTAAGTGCACAATGCAATACGGTACCAAGCTACAAAGACCTGGTTCAATCACTGGCCTATATGGAGGCGGGGGGGGGGGGGGGTACAACTGATCTCAAAGTCCCTGGGCTAAGGAACAAGTGCTTGGGCCCTTGATTCTGATCCCAACGATCTGCTCCGCCCCCTCCGCATATAAAACCAAATCAAGTTGCACCGATTATATTTTGTATTCATTACAATTTGTAGCACATCAGTGCAAGGAACATTTGCTGGGATTGTCAATGAAACAAGCAATCCAGATAATGGAGAGAAGTGTAAAAATGTTAACAGACTCTTCCAGAAATAACTTATTCATACCAGAAACAAATGCAGCTTCACACTAGTGCCAATTTGATCTAATTTTAATATCCAGCAATAGCTACATCTGATACCCCTTTCACTGATTTGCAATTTTCACAGTGTATTTCCGCATTATACAAATTTGGCTTAAGGACTTATAAATGTTTCAAACAAAAACCACAGCAAAATGGAGGCACTCCAGTCTGCTAGACGGTTTGTCGAGCATAAACCCCGGCAGAGACTGGTTGGGCCGAATGGCCTGTTTCTGTGCTGTGTATCCTATGTAATCCTACGTAAACTGGTGCAAACTGTCTGAAAGCTGATCATGCTGGCCAGGTTCAGGTGATGGGGCATTTTACAAACGTGAGCTTCGTACAATATTACACAAGGTTTTTTTTTTAAATAAATAATGAAGTGCTTCCAAATATAATAGCAGGCTTGGAGACCCCAGTAAGGGTGCAGTGTGGGAGTGGGTTTTAAAGCATTGTTCAAGTTTACACCATCTCAATCCCAAAATATGCAATTTAGTGAATAAATTTTTACTATTTCAGGAACTTAGGACAGATAGGCTGAAGCTAGTGTTTCAGATTGTTCTACTGTCCCCACTTCGTCGGTACAGTGCAGCCACAATAATTCATTCAAATCAGTTTCTGCCACCAATCAATTCTGGAAAGGGGCAGTTTTCAACAGTCATTGCCAAGGTTTAAACATCAGCACCGTCACGGAGGCATGGAAGCAAGCCGTTGACATCCTGCCTGATGTTGGTACATCCTCATTCACATAGGTTTGGATCCAGCATGTTCAGCCAGTTAAAATTGTACTTTTTAAAAAAAGGTTACAACATATAGATTTACTCCAGCAGCGATTCTCTATATATACAGAATATTTTTCTGCAATTATTCTTACTTACCCACCAGCCCTGCCCTCACTGATCTACAATGGCACATGGTCCCCGATGCACTGGATTTAAATTCCTTGTCCTCCAACCTCTCAATGGGTTTGAATCACCCCATCTCTCGAACCTCCTCCAGCCTTGTACTCTCTCCCATTCCCTTTGGCTTTCTGACTCTGGCTTTTTGTGCATTCCATCTTCACTTCGCCCCACCATCGGCGGAAGAGCCTTCAGCCATCTCATCCCTACACTCGAACTCCCTCCTGAAAGTCCTCCACCTCTCTCCAATACTTAAAAACCCTACTCAAAACCAAACTTTTGGATCGCTTCTCCTAACTACTCTTTCACAGCTCGACAGCTGTTGTCTATTTTATGTATTTTTTTCTGAAACTTGGGTGTTCCAGGTGCCTCCAAGACAGAGAAATGAAATACACCTGAGTGAAATCACCTGAGCCCCAAAAAGTGCTTTACAAGCAGATCAAAACTAATTTTATTTCCCGCTCACAGGCTCTAAGCTCACTGCCAAGTGCTCCCAATGCCTGATATTCTGATGGATAAACAAAGCCCTTGAGACAGCTGCAAGACTTAACAAAACCAATGTTGGCATCATAGAAGGAACACCCAAATTGCTCATGAGCAATGCCACAGCAGATCTACTAGTATATATTGAATTGAACAAAACTTAACTCCTTTAAAAGGAAATAATATTCCTATTAGAATAGCTTACACCCATACCCCCAAAGGCAGCTTTATATTCTTTTCAAAATACAGGCTTTAGTTTCTTGGGGCTTCTTGTGGCTTTTGAAAAAAACCGGTATCATTTTCTAAACTGAGAACTACTGATGTGATCCGGGGAGTAAATGAGCTGCAAACAAGTCACTTTTCTTGAGAGCTCAGCAGTTACACAATGCATTGATACGCAGGCCGGAGATATTAGTGCCATTTTTCAGTGCAAAAATAGATATTAAAGTCAGGAGAAAGACACTTCTACGGGTCAAAGTGCTAGCCATCAATGTACATTTCCAGAATTATCTGTAAAGAACAATTTTTCTCTCCTTGTTTGGGAGGAGGGGGGGGAAGGGGGGGGGGGGAAGGGGGGGAAGAGACACTAGGAGTGCTCAGAGAAAAAAGTGTCGGTTCTGAACATACTTAATTGGTCAATTCACTATTGAAATTTAGCTACACAGATATCAATTTTAAAGAATTCTATATCCTTTATAGAACATTGCACACGCACCTTATGAAATTTAACAAGATATGGTACACATTTTTCATATTACTATCCCAGATCTCATAGCACTGAATGCAGCGCAGCCTGCAAACCTACACAATATTTATTCACTGGAGTCAAGTTGCCCCAAGTATGAAGTTAAACTGAGCCAAATCAATTCTGCTGTCTGGAAATCTTCAACACAAATAAAAAAAAGTGTGGCTGTTTGACAAAGGGAGGATCAGGCTCAAGTATGATGCTACCTGTAAAACAGTCAACTGGCATTCACCATCCAGGGGACAAAGAATGGTTGGTGAGCTATCAGAGGGCTGGCAGTACCCTTGAACCAGTACCACAACACCAGTCAGCACCTTTAGGAGAGGGGGGGGGTGGGACAGAAAGAGAGAGAACTGATTCCAAAGATTTCTATATGAAATTGCCAGCACAATACCGACCGCCAGATGTGCTCACACAAGACGCGGCCAAAGGCAGCACACACTTCCACGTGATTTCCTATGCAGCAAAAGGTAGAGAAATAGGACGCCACCGCAAAGCGAAAATGGACAAAACTTCCCAGGCCACCCAAGCTTAGGTACAGATCCTTTGCAGAGGAGTTACACACCAATGTTTACATTCCTTCCTTAAAATATCATCTAGAAGGCTCCTAACCAGCCCAACACAGATATCAGGTTACAACACTAGTTCTACAACACTCATCTACTTATAAAAAAAATTATAAACATCCTCTTTTGTTAGAGATGGACAGCAACAATATTGACAATGTACTCTGCACTTTGAGTGGCAATTAACACAAACTACTCCCTTCAGTCACTTTTAACTGGAGGGTATACATAAGGCACAGGCCTCTATGAACCCTTTGCATTTGTTGCAGTGCCGGGTTCACAATTGCAACCATTCACTGCGATCTTGGAATGCAGCCCATAGAGTTCACAGGGGTTAGCTATCTCTGGAAAATTCTCTGTACTATGTCCTCATTCCCATATGGCTAGCTGCTATCAGTTGGCACATTAACAGACGAGGTCCTTACATTTCACAATTGAACTATGCAGTTCACATAAACCAAGCAAATGTAGCGTTGCATACAGGACATGCACATTGAAGCATAACCTTTTAATTCACTTGAATTAAGATTTATGAATGTTACAAATTTTGAAAGCCTTTCTTTAAATTGGACAAGAGCAACAAAAAGTAGCATTTTATATCAAATCTTCCACCCCCTCCAAAAAACAAAGCAGCATCATTGACATTCTACTCGAACCTCAATTAATGCATAGATTCCCCTCCCACACTTAAAGAATAACCAATAATCAACTTCCCTTTACCTTAGACTCTGCACAAGTTACACAGTTGCCCCCATTTCAGAAAGCGAGCGAAGTATTAGACAAGTCCATGGTGTTAGTTACTGCCTCGGAGACTGGCACCACACAAGCCTGATATCTCATCCAAAAATGCTGTCCCACAGCAGTGTAGTATTCTCCCAATCACTAAATTAGATATGAGCACAAGTTCTTTTCTCTCTCTCTCTCCCCCCCCCCCCCCCCCCCACCACTAAAGATTATTTATGGTAACACACCAACGGAGATCTAAAAATAGCTCTTGCCACCATCATATGCATTCAACCCAGTTTCAGCTGTGTTATACAAGTCTCTTACTAATGAGTCCCCAAGATCTGTAGCTCATTTCAATAAACCAGACATTTATCGTTTTGATGTAATTTGAGTGAGACTATTTCTCACATGACTGTACATAGTTAAATTCTTTTAAACATTTTGTAAAGTGTATACAGCCAAAGTCTGCACTGTACCTAGAGATATTGGATGAAGGGGTCAAAACATTTCCACTGGTCAAAGTTCTGGAACTTGCTTGGTATTTCATTTCAACAAAATGTCCCACAGACCCGTGAAAGAACGCCCAATACTGGTGTCCTGTCACTCAAAGAACCCCCGGTATTGGAACAGTTTCCATGGGAATAACTGGCAAAAACTCTACTGCAGCAATAAACACCAAACAGGCAGGGTTTGAATTAGGGGCCCTGGGACAATATTGCGATCAACCCACACACTTCACACCCACGCGAGCGCCAAACACAATGCTGGGCTTGGAGGATATATTTTTAAGGAGTTTGAATGATCAATTAATTTGTCGGAGAGTTCTTTTACAGTTAGCTAGTGGTTTCTCAACTTTAAAGCAGACAGTTGCAGCACTAAATAGCTTTGAAGACTTAATATGAAATGGTTACTGAAAGGAGTAATAAAAAATGATACACACCCTAATCAGATACAATACTTCAATTATTTTCTTCCAATATAGGTAAGCATGCAATTGAGAAAAGTTAACTTAACAGCAATACTTGACTGCCTTTTCATGACAGCAGACAACTACATCAATATGTAGTTTAACTAGGTCATGAGATCATAGACCAATTCTTTTCAGTTATAGTTATTCAATATCCAGTACTTATTTTGGCACAGATTAGGAGTCTGCTCCAACTAAAGTCAGCTGTTCTCTGCTTCATCCTGCTTTGAATCAGCGTTGGTGCTTGAGATACAATTTTATTCTGTGGAAAGAATACTGTTCTTAACCCACACAGTCTGTTAGTTACACTTTGGGGAGACCTGTTAAACCAGGTCACATTTCTCTACATGCACATCGCCAGTAGTGCAAAAAGCCGATGCCTCATTTGAATGCACAAACAGTGGATAACCACAGCTGTTAACCCAACAGCAAAGTGGCAGTCCGTTAATGACTAGAAAATAAGAACTAGTATACTCATTATATACTGTGGTCAAAGTAAAGCCCACGCCAAGGATAGTTCTCCTAAATATGCAACACCCTGGTTTGATGCAGTTAAGGGTTGCTAATGTGCAAAATTCTATTCAACTCTCATTTTCCACTTATGCTTGGCAACCAAAATGCCTCAGCCACAGCTGACACTCTGTCTAACTCTTGCTAAAAAAGTCTATTTTTAAATTTTTTTTTTTTTTTAATATATAAAAGCTACAGATTGCGTTTCTGGGGCATTACTAAACTAGGAACTATTTGACCAAGTGGCAATGTTATGAAATACCACAACTTACACACCTTATTAAAATGAACTTTTGAGCACAAATGTGATCTCCAGGCCTACATCAAGTGCATCGGTATATCCCCTTGAGGCTATAGCTAGGCCTAAAGTTCAAGGTATTTTACGTAGCTAGCCAGGGAGAAAAAAAAGGCTTTACTCAAAAACACCAGTCTTGTGGAAATTGGCATTATAAAAATCTGACATACTACATAGAGTTTTTAGGCAGTAGACAAGGAATCACAGTATAAACAGCAAAAAAGGGACACCATCTTCTAACTCCAGATTTCTTGGTGTTCAATTATTCCAAAGGCTGACAGAATATTTGGTAGTTAGTTACATCATGTCCAAAACCACTTATCCGTCTGCATTTTTGCCATACCATGATGAAGGAACGTTTTGAAAAAGTGAGGTTTTTTCCCCCTCCCCCATAAAAAGGAAATTGCTCAAGACTAATTTTACATGTTATACAGCTATGCCAACAGAAATGAACAGCATTAAGTTTAAAATTGCAACCGATGGATCATTACTGTGGATTTAGTACTTTTCTGCTGCAAATCTGAACTGAGAGACAATTAGCAAACACCGATACCCACTACCAGAGGCCTAGAGGAATAATTTAAAATGTACCAAAATCAATACACTGTGACTCCTCAAAGTTCAGCTCAGTATTAATGAATTAAATTAATGCCAAACATTGGGTTGTTCACTTAGCTGGACACAGCACCTCATTAGATGCAATTAGGCCAGATTTTTTTAATCCTTAACTGCTGAGAGATTTGGTAACTAGTTTAATACTGGGTTGTTCAATTAACTGAATACAGCACTTCACATATGCAACAATTAGGGCTGGATAAATTACTCTTTTGAATATTAATTATAATATAACAGCAATAATTTAAAGAAAGTGATAACACTGGATTTCTGTTGCTCAGCCTTAACTATGTTTAAAATGTAGGCAATAAAAATCAACCATTATTTTTCTCAAAATTTAACCTTAATATTTTTTTTTAAGTGGTAATTATGTTATTTTATTATAATATTTTTTTTTGTGAAATGAGCTTTTGAAAAGGGAGGTAATTTGTCAACTCAATGCGATTTCAAACCATAAATGGAAGATTTAGACTTGGTTTTGTAAAAGACTCTCAGGCCATCTAATGGCAGCCCCAAAAGGTGGGGTCATTCGGCAAGGTTGATTGTTATAATCCATTTCCTGGATGTCTCCTCAATCGGCACATACACAAAAACTGTTCGTTCATTGCAGAATAGTTATCTTTGATCCCTTGTCTTTGCAGTGTCAGTAGGGTGGCAGCAAAGAAGTTACTAAATTTGCCTCAGCAGCACCCCCAGGGGGAAAACAAAACAGCATCCCCACTCCTGCGTGCTATTTAGTGATCCATGCTGGACAGGATTGGGCTCAGCTGTGATGGTTTCCACAGTCCAATAACTCACCTACACTTACTGTTCAGGATCACGTGAACTCCTACTTAGTGAGTTACCAGAGGGTGTGGATACCTGTAAAACCATACCCCAGCACTAGCTACCACATTTGGGAAAGGGGTGGCGAATAAAAAAAGTTATAAATGGTGTACCATTTTTTAATACCAGGTGCCCAGAATGCAAAAAAAAAAGCAAACATCTATTCAATAGGATAAAAAACAATCATACCTGTCTTCATCTCCATCAATCTGTATAGGTATCGAGAACACAGAATTTGTGAGGCTGTTCATTGGGCTAGCCACTTGCAAATGCAGACGGTTACCAAGAATTTCTGGAATAAGAGGCTTCATAGAGGGCTTGCTTTCGCCAGACTGAGGTGTCGGAGGTATAAGGTGCTCCGAATTCCGTCTCTCCTCTAGCTGGCCTATACCTTGCTGTGTCTGGAACAGGTTGGTCTGCGACATGTTTGAAGATAAGTTGATTAAACCTTGCATCACAGGAGGAAGCCCAGATTGCAGGAGGCCGGTACTCCCGGTCATTGGTGTCTGGGTACTTTGCTGCGATTGAACCATTGTTGCTGGAACACTTGGCATAGTAACAGAAGTGGCAGATACACTAGGCACCACAGCAGGCACACCAGTCGGTACACCTGAAACGCCAGTACTAGGCACATTTTGGATGCCAGCAGCCACATTGGGTTGTCCACTGGGCAACCCAGACACCTGACTGACCATTCCAGACTGGAGACCTGAAGCTTGGTGCTGTTGGGTTAAATGTTGTTGCGGAACACCCGACGACCCCAAACTTTGTTGCTGCAAGATCAGACCCTGTGCAGGACCTGGCTGAGCATTCTGCATCCCTTGCCCACCCTGATTGACCAAATCACAGCTCTGGGCTGGCACTCCCATCACTTGCGCTCCACTGGCAGATGATTGCATCACTGGTGAAGGACCATGACTTGTCGCTTGGCCTGCAGGCAGGCTAGCAGCGGCAGTATTCTGGAGTACTGTACCTGGTGAAGGTTGCGGAACAGTTCCTGGACCCTGCATAACCGGCAGATGTTGCATATATTCTGTGTGGCTGTTTGGAGCAGTAGGCTGTGGTGGCAGTAAATGCGGAATCTGGGTCTGAGAAAACTGAAACTGAGGCTGGGAAGCAGGGATATTCGCAGTCTGTTGAGAAACCCCAACCACGTTAGTCTGGGAAATAGATGCACTGGGTGTATGAATGGCCATGCCATTAATCCCGGTCTGCAGAACACCCAGCTGCCCCAAGCTATTCTGCAGGTTTACCTGCGACTGATGCTGCTGGCCAGCCACCGCAGAGGTGGCGTAGATTTGAGTGGCGGACGCCGCTTGAGACACTGTTGACTGCTGCCCCTTGACGAAACTTTGGTGCTGGTTGATCGCCTCCGACTGGGCCAACTGCGTGGCCGTGGCGTTGAGCGGGGTGTCGGCCAGGGACTCGGCGGCGTGCACCGAGTGGACGGCGGGGAGGATGCCCGAGCTGGCGGTGGCCCCCAAACCGCTGTCCCTGTCGGCGCACGGCGGCTCCAGGGCGGCGGCGGTGCTGCTGCTGTTGTGGGGGTGAGGGTGGTGGTGGTTGTGCCGGATGGCGCCGCCGTCCGAGTCGCGATCGTAAAACTCGGTGCAAGTCCAGCGGCCTCTGCGGAAAGGCTCGCCCGAGCCGTGGTCCAGCTTGATGACCCTGAAGCGGGAGGTGCAGGCCGCCGCCGGCTGCATGGCGACTCCCCCCCCGGTGGCAGTGCCGCTGGCCGAGGTGGACGGGGCCGGCGTGGCTCCCGGTGCCTGTACCGTGCCGGGCAGCGGGGTGACCGTCCCTCCACCTCCTCCTCCTCCTGGGGCGGCCAGTCGGGATCCGAAAGCTGCCCCCACTCCATCCCGGTCGTGGGGGATGTTGGGCGACACCGCCCCGGGGGTGTCCGCCTCGCCCACGTTGTTGAGGGTCTCGTCCGAAGAGCTGCGGCCACACACCTCGGCGTGCTCGTAGTCGGTGGCCCGGGACGAGACGTCGAAGATCTCGGAGGAGATATCCTCGGTGCGGGACTCGTCCGGATCCTCCAGGCTCTCGGTGTCCTCGGTGATGCTGCTGGCCGCCACCTGAGCCGTGGTCACGCTGGTGATCTGGAAACCGCTCTTCTTTTTAACCGGCATTTTGAACACTTCACAAAAAAAAAGATATATATAGTGTCGAGCCTTTTTTTTTTAAACCTTCTCTCTCGTCCGACCCCAGGAAAAAAAATTAAATCCACACGAGTAAAGTCTGTAGTTTGCTTTTCAGTTTAACAAGTGTCGTGAAACACCAGACACAATCCTCCTCTCCTCTCCTTTTATAATAATTCACAGCAGTTCTGAAAAACCAACACGCACCATCTTCTCCTTGTTGCGGTGGAAATATCCAAGCCGAGAGAAAAAAATTGATTAAAGTTCTTTTTGAATGGGCAAATAAATCTTCAGAGTTTGCAGATTGTTCTGTAGGGGGGTTTTTCCCTCCCTTTTAAACCTCTCTCACAAAACCAAAAAAAAAATGAACTAACACAGTTGGAAACAATGTCTGAAGCAAACCATCTCTGCAGCTCCTCTTGGGTTACAACTGAATCCTCCTTCGAGAAAGGGGGTGTGAGGAAGAATTTGTCTTTTCCTCCTCCCGCACTTGTCTTTTTTTTTCCTCTCTTTACTTTTCCTCCTTCAGCAGCCAAGGGTGGCACTTTAGCAACGTGTGGACGACTCCAGCTCCCTCTCATCAGTGACAACGACACACCATCTTCCTTCTTCCACTTACAACAAGCACTGCGGGCAGCTCAGGTCCTCGGTGTTTGGAGAGGGGGGGTTTTCCACCCCACCCCCCTTTTTCAACAACTCTCCCAATTTATTTTCTTCAGACTTCTTTTCTCTTGTCGATTAAACGCAGAGAGAGAGTGAGGAGGAGGAGGGGGTGAAGGAGTGAGAAGCTTGCTGTGGTCGAATTGACAAAAGCAATGGGCTTTTTTTTTTTGAAAGCGAGTCCTGCCCGGAATGGATCAGCAGCTGCTGCTTTTTTTCTTTAATTTCCTCCCCCCCCCCCTCTCTCTCCTCCCCTCTTTCCTTTCCCCCCACCCCTCTCGTAGCGTTTCCCAAATGAAGAATAAGGCGGCGGCAATCGGAGTGGCGCAGCTTCCCCCCGGGGTTAAAGCTGCCGGGCAGACGGACGGACAGACAGAAGGGCCGGCCGGTGTCGCAGATACAATCCCGACTCTCTCTCTCTCTCTCTCCTCCCGGGACTAAACCCCCCACCTTCCCCCCTCTCCTCCTCCTCCTCCTCCACCACTCTCTTCTCCTCCTCCTGCTCCTGCTGTTTGCCCGCGGCAGGGTAGCTCCCCCCGGGCTGCCTGGGGGGAGAGAGGGGGAACGGGGGACGGACCTTTCACTAACCCGAGCCGCCCAGCGATGCCATCCGCCTTCTTTCCGCCCGAGGGGAATGAGAAAGAGGGAGGGGGAAGGGAAGGGCTGGTGGTGGACCGGGGCCTTCAGCACAGCTCAGGAGCGCGGCCTTTCTCTCCCCACTACTACCACCACCCCACACAACAGAGGATTTTAAATGGCGAGGAGAGGGGGGGGGGGGGGAGGAATTTATTTCTCTTTTATTGGTCTATTTATTATTGTGGAGGGGGCACTCGGTTTTGCTCTCCCTGTCTCTCTCTCACACGGGCCCTGCCTCTCCGCTCTCCCCCAGCCCCGCTCCCTCACTGCACTCAAACCAAGATGGCGCCGCCGCACGGCGCTCTGGGAACGTCGCCACGCCGCGCCCCTTCGCCAGTGACGTCACCGCGCTCCCCGCCCCACGTACAGAGCCACACTGTCAAAGCTGGGCAGTAGATTGCATTCACACACTTACATCAGATATGCTCATTGATATCTACACAGGTATCTGCTCATTGATATCTACGCAGGTATCTGTTCATCGATATCTACGCAGGTATCTGTTCATCGACATCTACGCAGGTATCTGTTCATCGACATCTACGCAGGTATCTGTTCATCGACATCTACGCAGGTATCTGCTCATCGATATCTACGCAGGTATCTGTTCATTGATATCTACGCAGGTATCTGCTCATTGATATCTACACAGGTATCTGCTCATTGATATCTACACAGGTATCTGTTCATTGATATCTACACAGGTATCTGCTCATTGATATCTACACAGGTATCTGCTCATTGATATCTACGCAGGTATCTCTTCATTGATATCTACGCAGGTATCTGTTCATTGATATCTACGCAGGTATCTGTTCATTGATATCTACACAGGTATCTGTTCATTGACATCTACACAGGTATCTGCTCATCGATATCTACACAGGTATCTGCTCATTCATATCTACACAGGTATCTGTTCATTGATATCTACACAGGTATCTGCTCATTGATATCTACACAGGTATCTGTTCATTGATATCTACACAGGTATCTGTTCACACCCATACTCTGACACATAAGTATTACACACACACACACATTGTGAAATGTTGTCCCTACACCAGTATTAATATCTGTAACATACATAGAAATATAGAAGACAGGAGCAGGAGTAGGTCATTCGGCCCCTCGAGCTTGTTCCGCCATTTAATGAGATCATGGCTGATCATCCAAATTCAGTACCCTGTCCCTGCTTTCTCCCCATATCCCTTGATCCCTTTAGAAACATAGAAGATAGCAGCAGGAGTAGGCCATTCGGCCCCTCGAGCCCGCTCCGCCATTCAATGAGATCATGGCTGATCATTCAAATTCAGTACCCTGTCCCTGCTTTCCCCCATATCCCTTGATCCCTTTAGCCTTAAGAAATATATCTAACTCCTTGAATATATTTAATAAGTTGGCCTCAACTGCCTTCTGTGGTAGAGAATTCCACAGGTTCACCACTCTCTGGGTGAAGAAATTCCTCCTCATCTCAGTCTTAAATGGCTTACCCCTTATCCTTAGACTGTGACCCCTGGTTCTGGACTCCCCCGCCATCGGGAACATCCTTCCTGCATCTAGTCTGTCTAGTCCTGTTAGAATTTTATAAGTTTCAATGAGATCCCCTCTCATTCTTCTAAACTCTAGCGAATATAAGCCTAATCGACCCAATCTCTCTTCATACGTCATTCCTGCCATCACAAATATCAGTCTGGTGAATCTTCGCTGCACTCCCTCCATGGCAAGAACATCCTTCCTCAGATAAGGCGACTAAAACTGCACTCAATACTCAAGGTGTGGTCTCACCAAGGCCCTGTACAACTGCAGCAAGATATCCTTGCTCCTGTACTCTAATCCTCTCGCTATGAAGGCCAACATACCATTTGCCTTCTTAACCGCCCGCTGCACCTGCATGCTTACCTTCAGTGATTGGTGCACAAGGACACCCAGGTCTCGTTGCACTTCCCCTTCTCCCAATCTATTGTCGTTCAGATAATAATCTGTCCTCCTGTTTTTGCCACCAAAGTGGATAACCTCGCATTTATCCACATTATACTGCATCTGCCATGCATCTGCCCAATCACCCAACCTGTCCAAATCATACTGGAGTTTCTCGGCATCCTCCTCACAGCACACATGCCCACCCAGCTTTGTGTCGTCTGCAAACTTGGAGATATTACATCTAGTTCCCTTGTCTAGATCATTAATATATATTGTGAATAACTGGGGTCCTAGCATCGATCCCTGTGGTACCCCACTAGTCACTGCCTGCCACTCGGAAAAAGACCCGTTTATTCCAACTCTTTGCTTCCTGTCTGCCAACCAGTTCTCTATCCAAGTCAGTACCTTACCCCCAATCCCATGTGCTTTAATTTTGCATGCCAATCTTTTATGCGGGACCTTATCGAAAGCCTTCTGAAAGTCCAAATACACCACATCCACTGGTTCTCCCTTATGTATTCTACCAGTTACATCCTCAAAAAATTCCAGTAGATTAGTCAAGCACGATTTACCTTTTGTAAATCCATGTTGACTTTGTCCGATCCTGCCACTGTTTTCCAAGTGCTATGCTATTACATCTTTTATAATGGACTCTAGCATTTTCCCCACTACCAATGTCAGGCTTACCGGTCTATAATTCCCCATTTTCTCTCTACCACCTTTTTTAAATAGCGGGGTTACATTAGCTACCCTCCAATCCATGGGAACTATTCCAGAGTCTATAGAATTTTGGAAAATGACCAGCAATGCATCTACTATTTCTAGGGCCACTTCCTTAAGTACCCTAGGATGTAGATTATCAGGCCCTGGGGATTTATCGGCCTTCAATCCCGTCAATTTCCCTAACACCATTTCCCTACAAATACTGATTTCATTCAATTCCTCCATCTCATTAGACCCTATGTTCCCCGACATCTCTGGGAGGTTATTTGTGTCCTCTTTTGTGAAGACAGAACCAAATTATGTATTTAATTGGTCTGCCATTGTTTTGTTCCCCATTATAAATTCCCCTGATTCTGACTGCAAGGGCCTACGCTTGACTTCACCAATCTTTTTCTCTTCACATATCTATAAAAGCTTTTACAGTCAGTTATTATGTTCCCTGCAAGCTTACTCTCACACATATTGATTCATTCATACATGTAATGCGTACACGCATAACACTATCTTTATACACAGGTTTCCACACACACACAGATATATATATTCTGGTCAGCTGTGGCTCAGTGGGTAGCACTCTCGTCTCTGAGTCAGAAGGTCGTGGGTTCAAGTCCCACTCCAGTGACTTGAGCACAAAAATCTAGGCTGACACTCCAGTGCAGTACTGAGTGAGAGCTGCACTGTGGGAGGTGCCGTTTTTCGGATGTGACGTTAAACCGAGGTCCTGTCTGCTCTCTCAGGTAGACGTAAAAGATCCCACGGCACTATTTTGAAGAAGAGCAGGAGAGTTATCCCCGGTGTTCTAGCCAATATTTACCCTTCGATCAACATCACTGAAAATTACTTCACTGGCTGTAAAGCACTTTGGGGCGTCCGGTGGTCATGAAAGGAGCTATATAAAAGCAAGTCTGTTTTTTTATATACAATACCGATTCATTCATACATGTAATAAGTGTATGCATAACACTAGCTTTATACAGAGATTTCCATACACACACATACATATATATTCATATATACACACAAATACAGAAGAAACCTCTTTACCCAGAGAGTGGTGAGAATGTGGAACTCGCTACCACAGGGAGTGGTTGAAGCAAATAGTATAGATGCATTTAAGGGGAGGCTAAACAAGCATATGAGGGAGAAGGGAATAGAGGGTTATGCTGATAGAGTTAGATGAGGAGGTTCGAGTGGAGCATGAACGCCGGTATGGACTGGTTGGGTCAAATGGCCTGTTTCTGTGCTGTATATCCTATGTAATCAATGTGTATCTATACCAACACATACACAGGTATCCATGAGGGGTTTCCTGTACGGGCTGCCCTTACACACCCTCCATTCTGCCATCCTCATCAGCCTTCCGCACACGCCTTGGCGCACCATCTTGCTGTCCGGAGGAGGCGGGGCTCCCTGATGGAGGGCTCTCTATGTGGGAGTCCACCCTTTATCTATTGGGCACTTGGCCTGGAGGGTGTTGCACGGAGCAGTCCCGCGCAATAAAGTTTTAAGTAGGTTCACGGACTTCCAGGCCGCCTGCCTTTTCTGTGGCCTGGAGGAGTCCGTGTTCCACATTTACATTGAATGTGAGAGGTTGCAGCCCCTCTTCCACTATTTGAAGGGGCTGCTCCTCGATTTTTGGCTGCACTTCAGTCCCACACTCCTGATCTTTGGTCACCCGGTGCGGAGGGGAGCGGGCAGATCGGAGGACTTCCTCGTGGGACTGCTACTGGGCCTGGCCAAAGTGGCCATCGACTGGTCCAGGCAGCGGGCGGTCGAGGGAGTCGTTCGGCCCGACTGCCTGCCTCTCTTCCGCGGCCACTTTTGTGCCCGGGTGGCCCTGGAATTGGAGCACGTGGTGTTCGCCGGCACGCTCGAGGCCTTCCGTGACCGGTGGGCACCGCGGGGGCTGGAGTGCATCATCACCCTGACCAACCAAATTTTAATTTAATTTGTTAAGTTTTATTTAAAGTTTTATTAATTTACAGACCAATTGTTTAACCACCTAATCAAAAAGAGTACACACCCTCCATTTTGCCATCCTCAACTGCCTTCCGCACACGCCTTGGCGCACCATCTTGCCGTCCGGAGGAGGCGGGGGTCCCTGATGGAGGGCTCTCTACGTGGGAGTCCTCCCTTTATCTATTGGGGACTTGGCCTGGAGGGTGTTGCACGGAGCAGTCCCGTGCAATAAAGTTTTAAGTAAGTTCACGGACTCCCAGACCACCTGCTTTTTCTGTGGCCTGGAGGAGTCCGTGTTCCACATCTATATGGAGTGTGAGAGGTTGCAGCCCCTCTTCCACTATTTGAAGGGGCTGCTCCTCGATTTTTGGCTGCACTTCAGTCCCACACTCCTTGACATGAATCAGTCATTCATGAAAGAAAGACTTATGAAATAATACTGAGCGGCCTACGGGTGGCGCTGTCCAGGGAGAGTATAAATACTCAGGCACGGGCCCAGTTTGCGCAGGACATTCTTAACAGGAACTAGTGAAGGACACAACTAGACCTCCATGTTGTAAAACAGTTGATTAAAGCTTTCTTTAACGCTTAGACCAAGTGCCTAGTAGTTTTATTACGTCACTCCTGATCTTTGGTCACCCGGTATGAAGGGGAGTGGGCAGGTCGGGGGACCTCCTCGTTAGACTGCTCCTGCGCCTGACCAAAGTGGCCATGAACTGGTCCAGGCAGCGGGTGGTCGAGGGGGTTGTTTGGCCCGACTGCCTGCCTCTCTTGCGCGGCCACGTTCACGCCCGGGTAGCCCTGGAGATGAAGCATGCGGTGTCCGCCGGTACGCTCGAGGCCTTCCGCGACCGGTGGGCACCGCAGGGACTGGAGTGCATCAGCGCCCCCGGCAACCAAATTTTAATTTAATTTGTTAAGTTTCATTTAATGTTTTAAGTTACAGTTTATTTGTTTACAGCTTCACCAGAAGAGTACACAGGTATCCATATTCATATCCATATTTATATACACATTGATTATCATTCATATACACATACAAAAGAATGATTATCCATCTACACATACACTGCTATGGATATACATTAAAAGTACATACAAATACTAGATTTATACAGCAGCTTTTACATTGAAACATCTTACTGGAGTTCAGTGACAAGTTGTTATTGTTTGAAGTCCAACAATGCATCACTCCCTCCGTACTGTACAGTGTGTCAGCCGAGATTAGATGCTCACAACTCTGCAGAGTTGAGTGTGACTGTCGACTCAATCAAGCCGACACTCACATTCACAGACATAAACATGCGTATACTTTCATAGTCACACACACTGTCCTGTGCACACAGATGCCCCACAATGGAGTGTAAGACGGGGCAGAAGCCTTTATCGCAAAGTTTGGCACATGCTGCTCATGATTATGTGTCCATTTTAATGGACGGAAAATTGTGAGCTACTTGTACCCAATCCTGCAATAAGGACTTCTGGTGAAGAGAAAAAGCTATTCATATTCACACATATATTGATTAGTCAGACATGACCTACCCTTCACAAATCCATGCTCACTCTTTTTGATCAGCTCATACTTGTCCAAGTGCTCAGCCACTATGTCCCTGATTATATTTTCTACTAACTTCCCCACAACTGATGTTAAACTGACAGGTCTGTAGTTTTCTTGTTTCTGCTTCCCTCCCTTCTTAAATAATGGAGTGATTATTCAACCCAAAGGCATAATTCCCAAATCTAGAAAGCTTTGGAAAATTATGACTAACACACCTGTTATTTCTTTTAATACCCTGCTGTGGAAACCATCAGGTCTTGGTGATTTGTCTATCTTAAGTCCCATTATTTTCTCCATTACCATTTAAAAAAACATATTCAATCCAATGAATTCCTCCTCTTAACTTATTTTTAAGTTCTCTTGTACCTCTTTATTCTTTTTAGAGAATTTTGCATTCATCAAGGGACGTCAGTATGGGGAAATTGAAGAATTTTTCCATTTTTGTTACCCAGTGTCAGCCTCAACCACTTGCAGGCCACTTACAACATAGCAAGATCAAAATAAAGCTTTCTCTACTTTCTAGCATCAATTTCCTATAAACTCAAGTTCAGAAAACGCAACCCTTTATTCTAGTGGTCTGAATTTATGTACTTCCCACATCAGTCATCCTTATGTCCTCTCTGAGTGAGACTGTCAATTTGTGCTACATTGTGGGTAGCTTTGTGCTCCAGATCCACACCCATTGAGAACTGGGTTGAGCGCGCCAAAGCTCATTTTAAACTTGTATCCCGCAGAGAGGAGACTTTTATCCCGTTAATCTTGGCTGGAATTTGTACAGAGAAAGACATAAAAGCAGTTCTGCAACACAAACTTTAAAATAAACAAAATATATTTAGAACACAAGATAATGTAGTGAGAAAGAAAGGAAAAGTTATTGAGTAAGGGTGAAAAATAAGAATGAGGAAACAGATTTGTTTATGAGGGGAGTCTCAGAGGTCTCAGAAGAACTGCAGCTACCACTGCAAAATGTAACTTTTTCAGAAGATCTATGTCCAGTTCATATTGAGCTTTTCACATCGTAGAATCCTTTAACTAATTGTACCCTAGGACCTCAGAACAGTGGAAGTACTACCGCCCTCATCAAATCATGCAATCATAAGCTTAGAAAGTCAACGCTGTTATCAGCGCAGAATTAGCGTAATCCTGGAGGAGATTGGGGGTGGAGCCCATTTCTGCCTGTTCCTGGCCCAATTGATCAATTCTGATGGAGGGGGGTTGTTATAAATCTCATCATCATGAAGAAATGACTCATGAAATAACACTGGACGGCCAGCTGGTGGCGTCGTCCAAGGAGTATAAATACTCGGGCGTGGGCCCAGCTTGCCCAGTGACATTTTGTAAGGCAGGAACTAGTGAAGGACAACTAGACCTCCATGTTTTGAAACAAGTTGATTAAAGCCTTGCTTTATACTCGAACCAAGTGCGTAGTGAGTTTTCTTACATCAGGGGTCATGGGTGCATCTTCGATAGTCAACCCCTAACTACCACTGGGATCCCATGGAAATCCTGCCAGTTCCGCGCAGCATACGGCTAGCAGCAAGTAAAACTGTATGAAGCAGGTGTACTTGCCCTGCAGGTGCTCTAAGGGGATCCCCACAATGTTGTGTCAAATGGTAAATGGTAAGGAAGGTCGATTGCCATTTGGACCGAGGCACAACAATGTGGGACCCACGATGAGACCAAAAAAATCCAGGGCAGCAATTAGCCAGGATTGCAGCATCAGCACTGGCAGAAGTCTGTAATTGCAATGTGACAAGTTTACATAGAAACTTTCTATTATAACCATAGACAGGAATTTACAAAGGAAATATAAAAATAAGGACTGAATTACATCTGCACGCCAGGTTCAATTATTCACTGGCCTCTGATCACGCTCCACCTGAAGGCTAAGTTTGGGCTAGGATTCTCCTCCATGATTCTACCTGAAATGAGGGAAAATTTGGGCGATGAGGCTACTGACGGAACTAGGGTCGAATGATTGGGGGGGATGGTGGGGGCTCCAACTCCAAATTTAGCTGATTTGCGCAGATTTAGCCAACTTAGCCTATCCGAAGTGCCCTCTGTTAGCAGCTCCACTATAACTCCCCCAATCTCCCACTGACACCACCAATCCAGGGACTTGAGGACAAAAACCCAGGCTGACACTCTGCAGTGCTGAGGGAGTGCTGCACTGTCGGAGGTGCCTTCTTTTGGTTGAGACGTTAAACCAAGGCCCTGTCTGCTCTCTCAGGTCAACATAAAAGAGCCCATGGCACTATTTCGAAGAGCAGCTGGAGTGTTATCCCCGGTGTCCTAGCCAATATTTATCCCTCAATTAACATCACTTAAACAGTTTATCTGGTCATTATCACATTGCTGTTTGTGGAAGCTTGCTGTACGCAAATTGGCTGCCGCATTTTCTGCATTACAACAGTGACTACACATCAAAAAGTACTTCATTGGCTGTAAACACTTTGGGACGTCCTGTGGTCGTGAAAGGCGCTACTGCACGTCTTACTTTTTTACTGGGTGAAGCCTACTATTACTGCACCACCCTGACCGACATTTCCCTCACTCCACTTCTACCGGGACCACTGCTGGCCACTCCTTCCCCACTGCATGTAAATGGTGGTGGGGCAAATATCCTCAGGGGATTTCCCCCCAGCCCATCTCACTTACCAACACGTCCTGGGGCTGCCATGAGGAAGGTGACGGTAGGCCCTGGGAAGCAGCAGTAAAGGCACCGAGTTTGCACAATGGAGGGTGATGACCTGATGGCAGCCTCCTCTCCCTCTAAGTGGGGCAGAGCGCTTACCTGCTGAAGGTCTCAGATGAAGCCTTTAGTGGGAACTTGGTGCCATCTTTTTTTGTTTATTCGTTCATGGGATGTGGGCGTCACTGGCAAGGTCAGCATTTATTGCCCATCCCTAGTTGCCCTTGAGAAGGTGGTGGTGAGCCATCTTCTTGAACCGCTGCAGTCCATGTGGTGAAGGTACTCCCACAGTCCTGTTAGGGAGGGAGTTCCAGGATTTTGACCCAGTGACGATGATGGAACGGCCGATATACTTCCAAGTCAGGATGGTGTGCGACTTGGAGGGGAACTTGGAGGTGATGGTGTTCCCATGCGCTTGCTGCCTTTGTCCTTCTAGGTGGCAGAGTTCACGGGTTTGGAAGGTGCTGCGGAAGAAGCCTTGGCAAGTTGCTGCAGTGCATCTTGTAGATGGTACACACTGCCGCCACGGTGCGCCGGTGGTGGAGGGAGTGAATGTTTAAGGTGATGGATGGGGCGCCAATCAAGCGGGCTGCTTTGTCCTGGATGGTGTCGAGCTTCTTGAGTGTTGTTGTAGCTGCACTCATCCAGGCAAGTGGAGAGTATTCCATCACACTCCTTACTAGTGCCTTGTCGATGGTGGAAAGGCTTTGGGGAGTCAGGAGGTGATTTACTCGTCACAGAATACCCAGCCTCTGACCTGCTCTTGTTGCCACAGTACTTATGTGGCTGGTCCAGTTAAGTTTCTGGTCAATGGTGACCCCCAGGATGTTGATGGTGGGAGATTCTGCGATGGTAATGCCGTTGCATGTCAAGGGGTGGTGGTTAGACTTTCGCTTGTTGGAGATAGTCATTGCCTGACACTTGTGTGGCGCGAATGTTACCTGCCACTTATCAGCCCAAGCCTGAATGTTGTCCAGGTTTTGCTGCATGCGGGCATGGACTGCTTCATTATCTGAGGAGTTGCGATTGTGCAGTCATCAGCGAACATCCCCACTTCTGACCTTATGATGGAGGGAAGGTCATTGATGAAGCAGCTGAAGATGGTTGGGCCTAGGACACTGCCCTGAGGAACTCCTGCAGCAATGTCCTGGGGCTGCGATGATTGACCTCCAACCACCACAACTATCATCTTTTGTGCTAGGTATGACTCCAGCCAGTGGAGAGCTTTCCCCCTGATTCCCATTGACTTCAGTTTTACTAGGGCTCCTTGATGCCACACTCGGTCAAATGCTGCTTTGATGTCAAGGGCAGTCATTCTCACCTCACCTCTGGAATTCAGTTCTTTTAAGAACATAAGAACATAAGAAATAGGAGCAGGAGTAGGCCAATCGGCCCCTCGAGCCTGCTCCACCATTCAATAAGATCATGGCTGATCTGATCCTAACCTCAAATCTTCTATCACTCTGCATCCACCCGAACCCATGTGATCTCCCGGGAGAGGCGAAAAACCAGATAAAGACCCAATGGCCAATTTGGGAGAAAAAAATCTGGGAAATTCCTCTCCGACCCATCTAGGCGATCGAATTTCTTCCAGGAGATCACGCTGTCCCTATATTTTCTACAGTACTTACCTTCTGTAAAGGCGATCTCCACCCCAGCCAGGAACAGGAATAAAACCATCTCCTGAAATCTAACAGAATTAGAACACGGTAGGAGCAGAACAAGGCTACACGGCCCCTGGGCCCGCTCCACTACCCACAGGGCCATGACCATTCCGAACCCAGACTCATGTCCAATTTCCTGCCCGCTCCCCGTAACCCTTTATTCCCTTTACTTCTAGGAAACTATCTATTTCTGTTTTAAATTTATTTAATGATGTAGCTTCCACAGCTTTCTGGGGCAGCAAATTCCACAAACCTAGCACCCTCTGAGTGAAGAAGTTTCTCCTCATCTCAGTTTTGAATGAGCAGCCCCTTATTTTAAGATTATGCCCCCTAGTTCTAGTTTCACCCATCATTGGGAACATCCTCACCGCATCCACCCGATCAAGCCCCTTCACAATCTTATATGTTTCAATACGATCGCCTCTCATTCTTCTGAACTCCAATGAGTAGAGTCCCAATCTACTCAACCTCTCCTCATATGACCACCCCCTCATCCCCGGGATTAACCGAGTGAACCTTCTTTGTACTGACTCGAGAGCAAGTATGTCTTTTCTTAAGTATGGACACCAAAACTGTATGCAGTATTCCAGGTGCGGCCTCACCAATACCTTGTACAACTGCAGCAATACCTCCCTGTTTTTATATTCCAACCCCCTAGCAATAAAAGCCAACATTCCATTGGCCTTCTTGATCACTTGCTGCACCTGCATACTAACTTTTTGAGTTTCGTGCACCAGGACCCCCAGATCCCTTTGTACTACAGTACTTTCCAGTTTCTTGCCATTAAGATAATAACTTGCTCTCTGATTTTTCCTGATTTGTCCATGTTTGGACAAAGGCTGTAATGAGGTCTGGAGCTGAGTGGTCCTGACGGAACCCAATCTGGGCATCAGTGAGCCGGTTATTGGTGAGTAAGTGCTGCTTGATAGCACTGTCGACGACACCTTCCATCACTTTGCTAATAATTGAGCGTAGACTGATGGGGCGGTAATTGGCCGGATTGGATTTGTTGCTTCTGCCCCTTGAAGGTCTTTTGCTGGCTCTTCTGGTGCTGCAGCATAGGTGGGCTCCTCTTTGGTAGCAGGAATCCTGCCAGGAACCCAGCACGCATCATAAATGGCCCCGACCCAGGAAAATGCGTTGGAGTTGAGGCAGATTGAGATGGGTAGGCGGAAGTCCCATCGCACTAGAACTCCATCTCAAAGAAGAGAATCTCAACCTTGGTCTTGGCTCCCCATGGACAATGCCAAGGGAGATCAACTGGTATATATGACAGCTGTTTCAGTCAGTTCTCATTGCAACACTGCTCTACCTGTCTAACAAGCCATTTTATTTCAATCAACAGGCTGTGGTAAGTTGGCAGTAAAGCCATTAAATAACAATGGTTGATTGATTCTTCTGCCAACCCCTCAGTGAGGACATGTCGTGATCAGTATGATAAATTCAACAACATAATTCTCCCTCAACCAAGGCTATATTAATTTTGGAGAGGTGGTGTTGTGCTTTCATTCTGCTGAACTGACATTATCTTAGTAATGAATCATAAGTTTAATGATGTTCCTGAGCACATAATCTATGTTAACACTTCAGTGCAGTACTGAGGGAGTGCTGCATTGTTGGAGGTGCAGTCTTTCAGGTACGACGTTAAAGGCAGGGCCCCTTGTACTTCTGCAGGTGGGCATAAAGGATCCTGTGATAATTGTTTGAAGAAGAAGAGCAGAGAGCTTTCCCAGTGTCCTGACTAACATTATTGCAATAATGACGCCGCCAAGACAGATTCACAGGTCATTCATCTCATTGCTGTTTGAGACACCTTGCTGTGTGCAAATCGGTTGCTGTGTCTGCCTACATAAACAACAGTGACTGGACTTCAAAAAGTACTTCATTGGCTGTGAAGCACTTTGGGACATGAAAGGTACTGTATAAATGCAAGTTCTTTCTTAATGCTAATATCTTTCAACATTTCTCCCCTTCCCTCCTGAAGGTCCTAACTGCTTACGAACATATGAAAGTAACGGCTAGGAAAAGACCGGCTGGTCCATTAAGCCTGCCTCACACCACGATGACCAGAGCATTATAAACAATTCGTCATAACAACAGAAAATGCTGGAAAAACTCAGCAGGTCAGGCAACATCCGTGGACAGAAATTTGATTGTTGGAGTTTGTTGGAACCACCTAGATGGTAAGGAGACCTACATCAGAATGTTGTTTATAGACTACAGCTCAGCATTCAACACTATCGTCCCCAACAAGCTGGCCACCAAACTCCAAACTCTTGGCCTGAACACTTCCCTCTGCAACTGGACCCTGGACTTCCTAACAAACAGACCCCAGTCTGTCAAATTAGGTAACCACACCTCCCCCCCCCTGACCCTGAACACGGGGGCCCCACAAGGATGTGTGCTGAGCCCCCTCCTCTACTCCCTCTTCACCCACGACTGTGTGGCTGTTAATGGTTCCAACACCATCATCAAGTTTGCAGATGACACCACAGTAGTAGGCCAGATCACCAACAACGATGAGTCAGCCTACAGGGAGGAGGTCCAGCATCTCGTGAAGTGGTGCGCCGACAACAACCTGGCCCTTAACACCAAGAAAACAAAGGAAATAATCGTGGACTTCAGGAAGTCCAAAGGCGGAAGTCACACCCCCATCCACATCAATGGGGCGGAGGTGGAAAGGGTGGCCAGCTTTAAGTTCCTCGGAGTCCACATCACGGAGGACCTCTCCTGGTCCCTCAACACCTCCTCTCTGGTGAAGAAGGCCCAGCAGCGCCTATATTTCTTGAGGAGGCTGAAGGGATGTAATCTGTCACCCCCGATCCTCTCTAACTTCTACCGCTGCACTATAGAGAGCATCCTGACAAACTGTATCACGGTATGGTACGGCAGCTGTAGCTCCCATGACCGGAAAGCCCTGCAGCGGGTAGTCAAAACTGCCCAACGCATTACCGGCACCCGGCTACCGACCATAGAACATATATATCAGAAACGCTGCCTACGGAGGGCACGGTCCATCATCAAAGACCCTACCCACCCCAGCCACAGTCTGTTCGCCCTCCTACCATCTGGAAGACGCTACAGATGCATTCGCACCCGTACGACCAGATTTAGGAACAGCTTCTTTCCCAGGGCTGTCATCCTACTGAACTCCACAAATAAACACTAAAGCCTGCACATCTGCCGATGCACTTTATTATGGTCATATTTATGCTAATATATATGTACAAATGTATGTTGAAATGTTTAAGTGTCCAATCCAAATTGTACACTCTCGGGAGCCGCAAGCCTACATTTCGTTGTACTGCACTTGTGCACTAACAATGACAATAAAAGTTGATTTGATTTGATTTGATTTGATTTGATTTGATTTGATTTGAGTTGACGTTTCGGGTCGAACCCTTCTTCAAAACTGGAAAGAAAAGATAGATCGGAGGCAGGGCTGCGATCGGACAAAAGAATAAAAGAAACAAAAGAAGTGAAAAAGAGACAATAAAAGGTATTAGAAGCTAGACCTGCTGAGTTTTTCCAGCATTTTCTGTTGTTATTTCGGATATCCAACATCCGCAGTATTTTGCTATTATATAAACAATTCATCCCTTCCCCCTCTCCCCGCTCTCACCCACAGCTCTCCCCCCGCCGCAATCATGTAATCTCCCGGGAGTGGGGGGGGGGGGGGGCGAAAAAGAGAAAATAACCCAGGGCCAATAAGGGAAAAAATACTTTGGAAAATTCCTCTCTGAGCCTCTCAGGTGATTGAAACCAGTGAGTACATGGACTAAGTGTTATCTTTAAAAACACTTACCTTCTATATGATGCGATCTCCACCCAGTCCAGCTCCCTCTTGGAGACATACAGAGAGTCAACACCCATCACACCATCCGGCAACGCATTCCAGAGGCACACTACTCCCTGGGAAAAGAAGAACCACCCAACATCCAGTCTATTCCTACTCTTACATGCTTTAAACTCGTGTCCCCTGGTGCTCCCCAGTTTGTTAAACTGAAATAATTTATCAATAGGCACGCTATCCAGCCCTTTAATCATAATTCAATTATAACGTTTGTTGGAGTATGGTTGCAGATGTGTCAGTAACCCAGCAGTGCCTCATCCTCATATTCATTTATGAGCCTTGACAGCCGGTGTGGGCAGGCTAATAAAAACAGCAAATTATGCTGGACACACTCAGCAGGTCAGGCAGCATCTGTGGAGAGAGAAACAGAGTTAACGTTTCAGGTCTGGGACCCTTCGTCAGGTCATCGACCTGAAACGTTAACTCTGTTTCTCTCTCCACAGATGCTGCCTGGCCTACTGAGTATTTCCAGCAATTTCTGTTGTTATTTCAGATTTCCAGCATCCGCAGCATTTTGCTTTTGTATTAATGTGGACAGGCTATTCGACTGCGCAAGGCGCCACAGCCGAGCCCTATCCTGTCCCCCAACCATCAGCTACACATACACACTTCTAGCAGGGCTCACTGGATAGTGATCAAGTGTGAGAACACTGGCTGATTGTTCCAAATGTAGAAAATCACAGAGGCCAATTGTGGCTTCCCTACTGCAGTGCTGGCTGAGATCAGCTACCTCAGTGACGGCCAGCGATCAAACCTGTGACCGTCCTGGCCGCTATGGCTCTACCACTCATTTTATAAACTCACTGGCCCATCAGGCAAGCTCAGACTTAGGCTCCAACGCTGCGGCCTTGAAATGACTCCATGGTATTTATTTTTAAAGGGTTAAAGTCTCCGTTTAAATAACAAAGACAGGAATTTCAGATGAATGCATTAAGTGCTCATATGTTCGCATGCCACGGTGCAATTTCGAGGCCTGGGTTTTTATACGCACCAGATGTGATTTTCTGAGGTTTAGCCAACTAAGACAGAAACTCAGCTGTCATTAGCTGATTAATTAGGTTAATTGTTACCAATATTATTACAATTGTTATTAGGTAATGATTACAGTTCCTTTGTGCGTCAAATTTTGTGAAAAAAGACCAAGTTTCAAACATTTGAGACCCTTATTAAACAGGCTGGGGCTCTTTTCTCTAGAAAAGGGAAGGGACAGGTCAAAGCAACGGGCGGTCAGAGGGGTGCTTATGCCCGACTGCCTGCCTCTCGTCCGCGGTTACGTTCGTGCCCGGGTGTCCCTGGAGACGGAGCACGCGGTGTCCACCGGTACGCTTGAGGCCTTCCGTGGCCGGTGGGCACCGGAGGAACTGGAGTGCTTCATCACCACTCGTAATCGTATTTTAATTAGATTTATTAAGTTTCATTTAAGTTTAGTTGAAGTTACAGTATATTGCTTGACATGAATCAGTCATACATGAAAGAAAGACTTATGAAATAATACTGAGCGGCCTGCGGGTGGCGCTGTCCAGGGACAGTATAAATACTTGGGCACGGGCCCAGCTTGCGCAGGACATTCTTAACAGGAACTAGTGAAGGACACAAATAGACCTCCATGTTGTAAAACAGTTGATTAAAGCTTTGTTTAACGCTTAGACCAAGTGCCTAGTAGTTTTCTTACGTCATTGCTCGTGCCCCCTTTAAGAAAGGGGGGCACTTGCTTCTGTTTTATTGGTGGTGGCACCAGCCAATCAAAGTTATCAACCAATAAGAGTTAGAAAAGGGAAGGCTGAGGGCTGACCTGATAGAGGCCTTTACGATTATGAAAGGATAGACATAGCAGAGATGTTTTCATTTGCAAGTGAGACCAGAACTAGGGGACATAAGTATAAGCTAGTCACTAATAAACCCAATCGGGAATTCAGGAGAAACCTCTTTACCCAGAGAGGGGTGAGACTGTAATGTACCACAAGGGGTAGTTGTGGCAAATAGCATAGATGCATTCAAGGGGGAAGCTGGATAACATGAGGGAGAATGGAATAGCAGGATATGTTGATAGGGTTAGATGAAGAAGGATGGGAGCCAGCATGGCCCTGTTAGAAACATAGAAACATAGAAGATAGGAGCAGGAGTAGGCCATTCGGCCCCTCGAGCCAGCTCCGCCATTCAATGCGATCATGGCTGATCATCCAAACTCAGTACCCTGTCCCTGCTTTCTCCCCATATCCCTTGATCCCCTTAGCCTTAAGAAATATATCTAACTCCTTCTTGAATATATTTAACGAATTGGTCTCTGTGGTAGAGAATTCCACAGGTTCACCACTCTCTGGTTGAAGAAATTCCTCCCCATCTCTGTCCTAAATGGCTTGCCCCTTCTCCTTAGACTGTGACCCCTAGTCTGTCTAGTCCTGTTAGAATTTTATAAGTTTCAATGAGATCCCCTCTCATTCTTCTAAACTCTAGCAAGTAAAAGCCTAATCGACCCAATCTCTCTTCATATGTCATTCCTGCCATCCCAGGTATCAGTCTGGTGAATCTTCGCTGCACTCCCTCCATGGCAAGAACATCCTTCCTCAGATAAGGCGAACAAAACTGCACACAATACTCAAGGTGTGGTCTCACCAAGGCCCTGTACAACTGCAGCAAGACGAATGGCCCGTTTCTCTGCTGTTAAGTACTTTGTAATACTTTGAAATCAGTGTGTGCAGTAGTAGCAACAAAAATGCCAATGTGCTCATATAAAATTCATTTTTTCACTATTTTAAGGGAGGGGTTAATACCAAAAAACATTAATAATAAAGCACAGTGCAATTTCAGTCCATTAGATTGGTGATGGAGGGTCTCACCTAAAGAAAAGAAAGAAAGGACTTGCATTTATATAGCGCCTTTCACAACCTTCGGACGTCCCAAAGCGCTTTACAGCCAATGAAGTACTTTTGTGTGTAGTCACTGTTGTAATGTAGGCATTAACCTGTCTTTCTCTTTCAGGAGCTGACTGACTTGCCAGAATTTTTTGTCTTGATTTCAGAACCTCTCCTTCTGTGGTTGTTTTTTTTCATCCTTGTGACGTTCTTACCTCATATTTGCCTGCGGGTTTTATGCATACATTATACTGATGCAAGAATATGAATGGGAATCCATTGTTCATTTAATTTATCTTTTTACATTTATAAAGGGGAAGAGTTAAATTCTAACTTATTCTAACTTCTGATTAAAATTCCCAACTTTGACTGAGCCGTGAGAGATAGATCAACTGAAAGGGAAGGATGAATCTCGAGGTATTTTGCAACAAAAAAGCAGAGAACAGAGAGAGAAAAAAATGTGATAGTTGTTCTTCTGAGAGTAGCCAAAGGCTTTAATTGGATGAGTTAAGGCAGTTACTGAAGCCTTTCAACATGTAGGCACAGCCACTAATGAGAGCTTACTTAATGTATATAGAAATGCAGACCTTATCTTCAATAAATACTAGTTTTCTAAATTCCAATCATACAGATCTTCTTCACAGATAAAGACAGTTCTTTCCTTGATTAAAAAAAATCTTTGGAAAAAATAGATATGGGGCAAAATAAATTTAAAAAATAGCTTCAGAAAATGCTGGAAAAACTCAGCAGGCCAGGCAACATCCGTGGAGAGAAAATAGAGTCAACGTTTCAGGTGAAAACCCCTTTGTCAAGACTAAAGAAGCACAGGAAATGAAATAGATTAAGAGGCCAGGCTGGGAGAGAACAAAAGAGAAGAAGAGACATTAAGAGGTATTCAAAACGAGACGAGATGGTGATAGGACTAGTGGAGACAAAAGACGGCTCTAGATTAGGTGTGAAATGCGCTGGTAGAGTGGGAGACAGCTGCCATGTGGGAGAGAGAAAAAAAAGAAAGGGCGTGGGGGGGTGGGGGGAGGGCCAAAACAAAGGTGTGGATAAAAAATATAAGTGAAAATGTAATAGGGGCCGAGGTTATGATCTGAAATTGTTGAACTCGATATTAAAAAATAGCTTTTTTGTTTATATTAATAATACAACCTCACATGATGTCCACACCATTGCACTTTTCAACCAGAGTCGCTGGATAGTGGTCAGGAGGGAGAATTCTGGCTGTTTTCTCCTCCCTAATTCAGTGGCAGCACCTGTATTGCACAGACCAGGGACTGAACCCTGGGCCCTCTGTTTCTATGGAAACTGACCCATCAGAGGAGATAAAATGGGCCTTTCTTGTGGATTTCTGAATCATAGCTCTAGTGCTCCCAATGAACATACTAATAATTGTGATGGAGGGTCTCACCTAAAGAAAAGAAAAAAAGACTTATTTCTTTCTTTCAGGGGTCATGATGTTTACTACCTGCTTGTTAAGGTGCAAAATGTTTCACCTCTGCTTTGGTTTACTAAACTCGAGGAAGAGCGGTATCATGGAGGTGATCGGAATTGGTTCGGTGTTCCCACGTGTTCATTGATTGCTAACGTTGCGTGACCAGTTCCTTAGAGAAAAATCTGAATGGCCAACAGCCGGAAAGTTGACCCCCTAGTGACTAGGAGATTAGGCTGGATGTTATGTTGCTAGCCAACAAACAGCACCGCGAGCACCTGGCAATATTTCCTAAACAGAGTGAACAGTTGGTGAATATTGACTACAAAAATAAAAATCAACTTTCCATCTTGGACTTAGGGATTTTCATCCAGCTGAAAAGAATAGCAATACTGTCAGAACCTCCCTGACTTTGAAGGACTTCACAGTACCAACAGGTCACCGAGATGGCAGAGTGGTGACAGACACATTTGAGTGAAAATCACCAACCATCTAACGAGTTGGGAATAAAAAGATGAAAAAAGCTATAAATGTTGGAAACCTGAAATGAAAAAGTGAAAATGCTGGAATTACATACATACAGTCAGGATCTGAAAAAGAAAGGTAGGTTAATGCTTCAGGAAGAACCCATTACCAGAAACTCAAGGCCTTCAACCCACCTACATTATAACGGTGACTACACTTCAAAAGTACTTCATTGGTTGGGAGGTTCTGAGGTCATGAAAAACGCTATAGAAATACAAGTCTTTCTTTCTTTCATTCTGAAATCTTAACCTACGTCTGCGCTAACTTTTGGGTGCTCTAAAAAGCTGCAGCTCATAGACGGGGGGAAAGAATGGCTGTATCTTCCATGTATTTACAGGGAATAGCAGTGATGTGCTGGTAGGGACACACTAGGTGAGAAAACAGGCTCGAGAAGAGAAACTGCAGAGGGAGCGAAGGGTGGAGGGGGGGGCGGAGGGTTGAAATCACACAGTAAACTCACTGAGGGAGGTGACAGTTTGTGATAAAGAAATTTACATGTTGCCAATTCATAGAATTACATAGAATGTATAGCACAGAAATAGGCCATTCGGCCCAACAGGGCTATGTTGGTGTTTATGCTCCACACAAGCCTCCTTTCACCCTACTTCATCTAACCCTATCAGCATATCCTTCTATTTCTTTTTCACCCATGTGTTTATCTAACTTCCCCTTAAATGTATCAATGCCATTCGCCTCAACTACTCCATGTGGTAGTGAGTTCCACATTCTAAGGGGTATGGAGTATAAAAGTAGGGAAGTTTTAATGCAACTTTACAGGACGCTGTTGAGACCGTACCTGGAGTACTGCGTACAGTTTTGGTCTCCATATTTAAGGAAGGATATACTTGCATTGGAGGCAGTGCAGAGAAGGTTCACTACGTTGATTCCTGGGATGAAGGGGTTGACGTATGATGAAAGGTTGAGCAGGTTGGGCCTATACTCATTGGAGTTTAGAAGAATGAGAGGTGATCTTATTGAAACATATAAGATTCTGAGGGGGATTGACAGGGTGGATGCTGAGAGGATGTTTCCCCTAATGGGGGTGTCTAGAACTCGGGGGCATAGTTTCAGAATAAGGGGTCGCTCAGTTAAGGCAGAGATGAGAAGGAATTTCTTCTCTCAGAGGGTCGTGAATCTTTGGAATTCTCTACCCCAGAGAGCTGTGGAGGCGGAGTCATTGAATATATCCAAGGCGGAGATCGACAGATATTTGAACTACAAGGGAGTCAAGTGGTATGGGGAGAGAGCGGGAAAGCGGTGTTGAGGACAAGATTGGATCAGCCATGATCTTATTGAATGGCGGAGCAGGCTCGAGGGACCGATTGGCCTTCTCCTGCTCCTGTTTCTTATGTTCTTATGTTCTAACCACTCTCTGGGTAAAGAAGTTTCTCCTGAATTCTTTTGGATGTATTAGTGGCTATCTTATTTATGGCCCCTAGTTTTGGTCTCCCACACAAGTGGAAACATCTCTACGCCTACCCCATCAAACCCTTGCATAATCTTAAAGGCCTCTATCAGGTCACCCCTCAGCCTTCTCTTTTCTAGAGAATAGAGCCCCAGCCTGTTCAGCCTTTCCCGATAGGTATTATCTCTCAGTTCTGGTATCCTTGTAAATCTATTTTGCACCTTCTCCAGTGCCTCTATATCCTTTTTATAATATGGAGGCCAGAACTATGCACAATACCCAAATGTAGTCTGACCAAGGTTCTGTACAAGTTTAATATAATTTCTCTGCTTTTCAGTTCTATCTATCTAGAAATGAGCCCCTGTGCTTTGTTTGTTTTTTGTAATGACCTTATTAATCTGTGTTGCTACTTGTAGTGATTTGTGTATCTGTACCTCTAGATCCCTTTGCTCCTCTACCGCATTTAGACCCTTATTTTCCATGGACAATGTGACCTCCTTATGCTGTAACTTGGTTTGGTACCGGCTACTGCCAGGGAATCTAGCAATGGTGCCCAAACTGTAACCTGAAGTGTCCTTTGCAGACTTCATCTGTGTACAGGCCCATTTTTCAGGTCTAAGCAAACCAATATCCCCTTATGCTTTTTGTGCGTGTGTTAACTCACCTGACAGCGAAACATCCACGACCATGCTACAGCTCCCATTCCCCTCCGAGCACCCCGTGTGCTAGTTTACACATGACTACGTGACAGGCAACAGGGCATGCATATCCAGTAATCAGTAAAATGTCCCATAAATCACAAAAAAACAGCGATTCTTATCCATAGCTAAAAGGCAAAAACCATAACGTTTTGCACCATAGATACAGGGCTCTCAACAATCTCAATCAGAAGCATAGAATTTAATATTTATATTTATAGGGGGAGTGGGAGCAATTGGGTTGCTCTTTGAAAGAGCCGGCGCTGCATCGATGGGCCGAATGGCCTCCTGTGCTGTATGATTGTACAATTCTATTCTACACTTCACCATTTCTGGACCATTATAGTAAAAAGAAAATAAAAAAACAAAGACTTGCATTTATATGGCGCCTTTCATGACCACTGGACATCCCAAAGCGCTTTACAGCCAATGAAGTACTTTTTGACGTGTAGTCATTGTTGTAATGTAGGAAACCTCGATAGTTTCACTGATACTATAGCTGTCAATCATCGGTAGCTGACAGAATTTTTGTATTGGTGGATTTTACACTTTCTTTTTGAAGGAAAGATTGTATACATCATTCAAACGACAGTGAGATGACACTAAGGGGCAAATTGCACCCAATCTCCAAAGTGGACATGCTGCTGTATGGGAGGGTACAAGGAGAGTTGCCCGGCTTGGCATTCCAAGGGAAATTCTCCAGAGGATGGCAGAGCATCATGCCTGGCAGGAGGTGGTGGCCACCCGAATGTTGCCGACACACCTGCATTTATATGGATGAAGTCCAACACCGCCTTCAGTGCACCAGTGCAGCCTTCGGTCGCCTGAGGAAGAGAGTGTTTGAAGACCAGGACCTCAAACCCGGCACTAAGCTCATGGTCTACAGAGCAGCAGTGATACCCGCCCTGCTGTATGCCTCAGAGACATGGACCATGTACAGCAGGCACCTCAAAGCACTGGAGAGGTACCACCAACGCTGCCTCCGCAAGATCCTGCAAATCCATTGGCAGGATAGGCACACCAACGTCAGTGTTCTTGCTCAGGCCAACATCCCCAGCATCGAAGCTTTGACCATGCTCAATCAGCTCCGATGGACGGGTCACATTGTCCGCATGCCCGATATGAGACTCCCAAAACAAGCGCACTACTCGGAGCTCTGGCACGGCAAGAGAGCCCCAGGTGAGCAGAGGAAACGCTTCAAGGACACCCTCAAAGCCTCCTTGAAAAAGTGTAACATCCCCACCGACACCTGGGAATCCCTGGCCCAAGACCGCACAAAGTGGAGGAGAAGCATCCGGGAAGGCGCCGAACACCTCGAGTCTCTTCGCCGGTAGCAAGCGGAAGCCAAGCACAGGCAGCGCAAGGAGCGCACGTCAACCCAAGCACCCCACCCACCCGCCCCTTCAACCACCGTCTGCCCCACCTGTGACAGAGACTGTAGGTCCCTCATTGGACTCATCAGTCACCTGCGAACTCATTTTTAATGTGGAAGCAAGTCATCCTCGGTTCCGAGGGACTGCCTAAGAAGAAGATTACCTGGAAAAGACGGTACACTTTAAGGACTCTGGCAAGGTAGGACTACCCACCAGCGCCATACACGTGGTAGATGGCCCATGATTTCATGCCGCAAAAAATGTGTCCAGTTAACCTGTTTCACATTTACTGCTTGACAATGCCCAGCCCTCATATAACCTTACAGCTCTTTTCATTGCACCTTCATGCAACAGGGGGAAAGTGCAATTGAAAACCTTGCCACATTCGCATCTTCCAAGGGACTGATACAGCAAAGCTTTAGAACACATAAGAACATAAGACATAAGACGTAGGAGCAGGAGTAGGTCATTTGGCCTCTCAAGCCTGCTCCGCCATTCAATAAGATCATGGCTGATCTGATCTTGGCCTCAACTCCGCTTCCCTGCCCGCTCCCCATAACCTTTGATTCCCTTATCGTTCAAACATCTGTCTATCTCCACCTTAAATATATTCAATGACCCAGCCTCCACAGCTCTCTGGGGAAGAGAATTCCAAAGATGCACGACCCTCTGAGAGAAGAAATTCCTCCTCATTTCCGATTTAAAAGGGTGCCCCCTTATTCTGAAATTATGCCCCCTAGTTCTAGATTCCCCCACGAGGGGAAGCATCCTCTCTGCATCTACCCTGTCAAGCTCCTTCAGAATCTTATATGTTTCAATAAGATCCCCTCTCATCCCTCTCATGGTTACTAACTGACACTCAGTATGAGCTTCAGGCTGGGCACATGGTAGCCATCAGTCCCTCCCTCCTCCACCCCCACCACAACATACGTTGGGAAATGCACCTGTGCATGGTGACACTTTCAGAGGTAAAAGCTTAAAGTTCATCTGCAGGCACCTTCAGGGGGGTTTGTTGATTCAGAGATGTGAAGCTTATGTATAAAGTAATAACGGGTCATTTATAGGTGGCTGACAGTAAAGCCTTTTTGCTGAAATTTGAAGGGAAAAAAAATCTATCTCAGCATTTTCTACCAATTGCTAATTGGTTCGGAGGCAGGAGACCAAGAACAGGGATAAAGGGAATGTACTCTGATTGGCGGGATGTGACAAGTGGTGTTCACCAGGGATCTGTACTCAGGCCTCAGCTTTTCACCTTGGATATCAATGACTTGGATGAAGGAATAGAGAATTATATATCCAAGTTTGCAGACGACACCAAGTTAGGAAACAGAGGAAGTTGTGCAGGCGGCAGCAGGAAGTTACAAAAGGACATAGACAGATTAAGGGAGTGGGCAAAGCTGTGGCAGATGGAGTTTAATATGGAGAAGTGTAACGGTCATCCACTTTGGATCCCAAGGAAGGCAAACTGGAATATTTTCTTAAATATGACGGATTAGGAACCGTGGAGGAGCAAATTTATGGTAATGAGGCCAGCCGTTAATATCAGCCAGGTCTCCACGTTCCCAGACTCCCCGGGTTTGCCTCCCGCTTCAAGGCTCATGCACACCATACCCACCCCCTACCCCTTTAAAATCGGGGCCATAGTGATTGCATCACATTCAGTAATCCTGCAGTGTGAATGATACTAACCATCATACACGCTTAACATACTTGCTGCTGGTTTAAAGAAAAAAGGATTAAAATTGCTCTCGTGAACTCCAAAGTACACACAGGTTGAGCGTCCTGAATCCGGCAACCTCGGGACCGAGGCCGAGCCGGTTTTCGTGTTTTTCCGGACTTCGGAATGTGTTTCTGATGTCCAAAGTCCGGAAATATCGCAACCTGGGCTCGGGCGTTTCCGGACTTCGGACGTCAGAAACACGTTTGTAGCAGTCGGCGCAAACTCCATGGATTTTTGGATTTTTAACCCTTATTAAAAACTGGACGGGCTGTTTGGGGGTGGGGGGGGGGGGTGGCAGTGAAAACCCACTCAAGCTGGAGATGACTCATTCGTATGGAAACAAACTGTCCTGGAAACAATGGCCCGAGAGGCCCACTCCCAAGTCTTAATTAACAAGGCTGATGACTCATTGTTCCAGTCAAGATGAACTCGTTAACTTAATCGGCAGGAAGATCGGAAAGAGATCAAAAACCATTCAAACCATTCAAGAGATCGAAAACCATTCCCCCAGGCCATGTGTCCATTAAAACCACAGACAACGGTTTGTGTATTGGAGGGGTATATTTAGAGAGCAGTTTGGAAAGCTCTCCCTCTCTCCTGCCCTTCACACAATGGAACATCAAGGGGAGCAGGGCCTTGCTCTTCCAACCGAGACGGACTTCGACTGAGGCTGGGACTTGCATGCCGCAAGGCCGGTATGGAGCCAGGTAGCCGAGACGTACGGGAGAAAGCTGCAAGCAAAATCAAAAGGGCATTCTAGGTGAGCATTGCCAAGCCTACACACCCACAAGATCACTTAGCTGTGTGAGGGGGTGCCTGTATGTTCCTACCAAACCAGAGGGGGTTTAGCGTTGGAAGGGCCCTGTGATAGTTTAATTCATGGGAGGGTGTTTTTAGGCCGTGATAAGTCAGCACGGCAGGGGCTTGTTGGACAAGTCAGGGTTGTACTGTTTTAAACTGTACTGTTGTGTTCACACTGCTCGTACTGTACGCGAGTGGAGTGGTTTTTGTTAACCTTAATAAACACTGTACGGGTGAGCCCGAAAACGCTGTCCATGTTCAAATCTGTCCTCAGTAATCCCTATCGTCCAGAACTTGTAGTAAGGCAGTTTGCGTGCTTGCTATGGGCAGGGCGAATCCACTTACAATAATTGGCGATTGCGGCAGGGGCCATAGGAAATTGGCCACCGCAAAAACTGGTTACACGTTCCGGGTCCGGAAATGCCTGGGCCCAGGTTGCGATACGTCCGTTTTTTTGGACGTCACCTTGTAGTTCTTCTCCTCGCAGGCCTTGTAGTCCTCGCTTCTTTCAAAACGGTTTGACAGGGTGTCCGGATTCCGGAACATTTTACGGACTCCGGACGACCCTGCCACCAATTGTCCCAGAGTCCGGATTCTGGAGCATCCCGGATTCCGGAACTCCTGATTTTGGACGCTCAACCTGTACTATAAAAAGCAACAGTTACATGGAAGTGATTTAAAGCTGTAATCACTGTAATCTCACAGTTTCTGATGCAATTTGACCACTGCAGAGATTGCAACACTGTAATCAGACCTGGGTATTCATTATTCTATATTTATTCTTTGGGGCCTCATCAGTAATTGCAGTGCTCAAAGGATCAATATTTCATATCTGTCGAGCTTCCGAAATAGTTCGAACATGAAATAGCACTTAACAGGCATGGCGCTTGACATGAATCAACTGAGCGGCCTGCGGATGGCGCTGTCCAGGGAGAGTATAAATACTTGGGCACGGGCCCAGCTTGCGCAGGACATTCTTAACAGGAACTAGCGAAGGACACAACTAGGCCTCCATGTTGTAAAACAGTTGATTAAAGCTTTGTTTAACACTTAGACCAAGTGCCTAGTAGTTTTCTTATGTCAACGCTCACATTGGCGTTCAATGCTTTACAATGTCTCCCAGCAAAGCTTTACCTATTTTATTGGTAGGCATGAAGTGCTGTCTCCGATTACACAATTAATATCATTTAGCCCGTTTAACCAAATTTCTGTTGCCTATTTGGGTCAGCAAGGCAGGTTCCTGTAGACTTGATGCGGAGAAAATGTTTCCAGTACGTCCTTTGTTAATATGAACCTCAAAAATGGGGCAGAGTAAAGGGTGCGTCTATCCTAGCTGACCATGGGCAACCTTGTAGAAGTAGTGAACATGAGTATAACCAAGATATATACCTGATCTAAATTGAGTGCATTCGGTTCACTTCATTCCTTCCACATAGCTGAAAATTAAACACTATCCTCAAACTTCTGTTTCCCATGGAGGAATCCATATATTTGGCCAGTTTTGGAACTATTCACATCACCTTCTTTAAATCGAGTTAAAAAGATATAGGGCTGGATTTTCATTGAGGAGGCGGGTAGGAGGCGGGACTACAACTTTCGGGGTTGTGGTCCCGCCTCCATCGAGTTGTGGCCAACCCACGCGATTGTCACTTGATTGACCTTGTTAAGCCCGCCCAGCGGGCTCAGCAGGCCAATTAAGGGCCACCCGGCAACAGGTGACGTCACAGATTGATATTTCATCTGTCAAGACCTTTTGACAGATGAAATATCAGCGTTTCACAGCTGTTTGAAGCTGTCAAACACTGACAATCTGTATTCTAAGTTAATTCCTTCCTCTCAGGATGATTTAGAGATCTCCCCGGAACAGAAAGCTGAATGCTGCAATTTTTGATAGCTCGCAGCCATTCTGCTTTCTGTGCCGGTGAGATGAGGGACTCCCGAGAACTGAAGGAAGGAAGGCTGTAAAGGTAAGTAAAGGTATTTAAAACTTCTTTAAACATTTTACACACACCAAACACACTTACCTTTGCACTCATGCACACATCGCTCACCTGAACACCGGACATCTCGACCCCTCCAAGCCCTTCATCCCGACGGTCCGCCTCGCTAACTTGGCGTGGTTTGGAGCTGTCGGGAATCCCACACTTCAACATTAACAATAGGGATTAGGCTAAAAACTGCCTGTTAACTACCTGTTAACAGGCAGTTAATTGGCACTAATCCCCTTCCCGCCTCGGGGAGGCGGGTCCCAGCTCAGGTTGGGTATCCGCCTCTTTTGAAACTGGCATGGAGGCGGGCTGGGGGCGGGATGGATTCGTGCCCCCCAATTTCGAGATTTTAACCCCCCACACGCCTCCAATCCCGCCTCCACGGCCCAATGAAAATCCTGCCCATCTTGACATTATTCTGGTTTAGTTCTGTAGATTAAAAAAAAACTGTTTAAACAGTGGGGGTGAAATTAGTTTACGTTAGTAGCGCGAAACAAGCTCGTAGCAAATCGTAGCACGTTTTACGCTGCACCCTAGAAAATCGGGCACGATGTGAATCGCGGTGCCGATTAATTGGCTGTGAGCCCGTTTCGCGTGATTGGCGTAGACTAATTTGAGCCCCAGTGAGACATCACTGGAGGAGCGCGACTTAGAGGAGATACTGAGGCCAACGGTTTGTAGAAGCTGAAATAACATACACACAGCTGAGGCTGAAAGACCTTGCGTTGATGATGGTGCAGGGCATAACTCAGTGTTTAAATCATAATATTGAGAAAAACGGCATTATAAAAAAAGAACTAAACAGGTGTTCAAATTCATCATAACTCTTTGTTATCGGCTTGATATTTGAAACAGGTTTTGATGGTGAGACTTTTGCTTAAAGCAGAATAAAAATAGAGGGATAAAAGTCGACAACCGATGGTTCAGATGTGTAAGTGCTTCCATGGATTCCACCGTACACCTCTCTTTATAGCATGTACGGTGGAATCCATGGAAGCAGCGTTAACCATTTTACTGGCAATTAGTGCACTCAGTGTCGTTGGTGGGTGATCGGCTGAAACTGGAGCCTTTAGAGCAGAATTTCAGTCGACGGATAATTTTGATGCTGTGGGTCTAACCTCCTAAATGGACATTTGGACATGGCAGGGTGAGAAAAAGCAGCCAAGTAAAGTGTTTTAAGTCATAGCCCTCGATATAGTGTTACTATGCTGGAAAGGCCAAGGAGATTTGATTGTATTGTGTTAGGTGTCAGCTGTGGCTCAGTGGGCCGCACTCTCGCCTCTGAGTCAGAAGGTTGTGGGTTTAAGTCCCCACCCCAGAGACTTGAGCACAAAAAACTAGGCTGACACTCCAGTGCGGTGTTGAAGGAGTGCTGCACTGTCAGAGGTGCCGTCTTTTGGATGAGACGTTAAACCGAGACCCTGTCTGCCCTCTCCAGTGGACGTAAAAGATCCCACGGCACTATTTCGAAGAAGAGCAGCTGAGTTATCCCTGGTGTCCCGGCCAATATTTATCCCTCAATCAACATCACCAAAAACAGATTATCTGGTGTTTGTGGGAGCTTGCTGTGTGCCAATTGGCTGCCATGTTTCCTACATTACAACAGTGACTAAAATAGGGTGATTAGTTAGAGATAATGTAAAGGCAAAATTAAAATTTTCAGAATAGAAAGAAGGACTTGCATTTTTATGACGTCTTTCACGACCTCAGCACATCCCAAAGTGCTTCACAGGCAATGAAGCAATGTTCCCTTTAATCTTTATTTGGCTGCACGGCCCAGTCAAATTTCTGCACATGCGCGGTTTTTCAAAAGCCGGTGACCAGCCTGCGCGGGACCTTCAGAGCGGCCACGCTGCTTAAGGGGAACATTGCAACAAAGTACTTTTGAAGTGTAGTCACTGTTGTAATGTAGGAAACGCAGCAGTCAATTTGCACAAAGCAAGGCCCCACCAACAGCAATGCGATAATGACCAGATAACCTTTTTTTTTAGTGATGTTGTTTGAGGGATCAATATTGTCCAGGACATTACACACGTTATTTAAACCTGTATAAATCACTGGTAAGGCCTCAGCAAGAGTATTGTGTCCAATTCTGGGCACCACACTTTAGGAAGGAAGCTCCTACAAACCGCAATGTGATAATGACCAGATAATCTGCTTTAGTGATTTTGACTACGGGAGAACTCCCCTGCTCTTCTTCAAAATAGTGCTGTGGGCTCTTTTACATCCACCTGAGAGGTCAGACGGAGCCTCGGTTCAACGTCTCATCTGAAAGACAGTGCAGCACTCCCTCAGCACTCTTCTTCTTCTTCTTAAGCAGTCCCTCGGAACCGAGGATGACTTGCTTCCACATTAAAAATGAGTTTGCAGGTGACTGATGAGTCCAATGCGGGACCTACAGTCTCTGTCACAGGTGGGGCAGACGGTGGTTGAAGGGGCGGGTGGGTGGGGTGCACCGGAGTGTCAGCCTAGATTATGTACTCAAGTCTTATGGAGTGGGTCTTGAACCCATAACCATCTGATTCAGAGGTGAGTGTGCTACCCACTGAGCCACAGCTAACACCGACAGCATTAACACCCACTTAGAGAAATTCAGAGTCGGGGATGTGGGGGTGGATGGGGGGGGGCGGGAAGCTGTGGAGTTGGTAAACTATCCTGCAGAAATGGATTAAAAAATGGCACTATCTGTACTGCAATCTGGACGTCAACAATTTAACAGCCTCTGATGCCCTTAGCAACACTGGATGCCTGGGGTGCGTAGGTGTCCCTTGTGCCCCATATTGCTAAGCACGCAAATACGAAACTGATGTTTAACGACGTCATTGCAGTATTTTTACACACTCGCCCATTTCTAGGTGGGCATACCATGTGCCCGCTTCCAAATGGGCCGGGATTTTTGACAGGCGAGATAAAGGAGTCAGACCCAGTATAAACATGCCTGCCCTCAATATAGTGTTACTATGCTGGAAAGGCCAAGGAGATTTGGCTGTATGGTGTTAGGTGTCAGCTGTGGCTCAGTGGGTAGCACCCTTGCCTCTGAGTCATGAAGGTTGTGGGTTCAAGTCCCACCCCAGAGACTTGAGCATATAAATCTAGGCTGACACTCCAGTGCGGTGCTGAAGGAGTGCGGCACTGTCAGAGGTGCTGTCTTTTGGATGAGACATTAAACCGAGGCCCCGTTTGCCCTCTCCAGTGGATGTAAAAGATCCCATGGCACTATTTCGAAGAAGAGCAGGTGAGTTATCCCTGGTGTCCCAGCTAATATTTATCCCTCAATCAACATCACTAAAAACAGATTATCTGGTGTTTGTGGGACCTTGCTGTGTGCCAATTGGCTGCCATGTTTCCTATATTACAACAGTGACTACACTTCAAAAGTGCTTTATTGGCTGTAAAGCGCTTTGGGACATCCAGGGATCGTAAAAGGCGCCGTATAAATGCAAGTCTTTCTTTTCTTTCTATTTAAAAAAAAATTAATATTGAACAATTTATTTACAGTTAATGACATTACAGAGCCCAGGTCTCAGCTCTTTGTACAAAGTCACAAGCCATCATTCGTTACAAGGCATTAGTCACTTTAATCGCTCTCTTCCAGAGTGAGTTTGTCAAACAGGTACGCTCCCATGCCATTCTCAGCGGTTCCTAGTCTCTTCAAGTTGGTGATGTGATCTCCAAGTTCTTGATCATCTTCACTTGTTCATCCAAATAGTGGGTCTCCAGGAAGTCACACAAATGAGGGTCGGCACTCCCAGTGGAGAGTTTGTGCAGATCCAGCAGACTCTGGTTGACATTCTTCTCCATCTGCAGAGCTCTCTGCATCGCCTCCAGACCATTGCTTCACTCATCCTGCTCTGGTTTCTTGATGACCGCCAAGATGATTTGACCTCCACGCCGATTCTGGAACTTCATCAGTTTCTTTCTATGGTCCTCCTTGGTTGATTAGCTGGTAAGTGCACCACCATGAGTGTTACTGAGTTATCAAACCACCGAGGCCTATGATTCTATGCTGAATAGCTGACAGGTGGTGGTAGAAACATTACAGTTGGCTTTGGCCTCCTCAGGCTAGGGAGGGTTAAAATCAGCCAGAGATCCCACTCCTGATAGCACTCCAGTGATCCTGCTGGAAATGCGCATTTGTCAGTCAAGGAAGAGCATTGGGTTTGATTATGATACCCCTCCCCCTGTCTCAGGGTCCACTAGCTTGTCGACATTCATTCTCACTCCTCACAAATAGTAGCCTCAGAGGTGAGATTCTGAAGCTCACAGGTTGGACTTTCAACTAAACCTATACGAGTGCCTTCAGGAGAGGAGGGGAAAAAGCAGGTGGGAACATTAAAGAAGGTGGGACATTCCCCTGCCCTTGAGTGAAATTATTGAGAATAATTTTATAATTCTGGTTGGCAGCATGTAGGTGTAATCTCTGAAACTGCTCCTATGCTCTATAGAAATGGGGATAAGTACTTTTAACTAATGTTGTAAGATATGTAATGAGATAATAGATAGAAGTACTATATAATTACTGCAGTCATTTTCATAACTTTTTGTTCAATGCTTTTGAACAAAAGCTAAAGAGATTAAATACATTTTTGTGCAGGAGAATGGGCCTGGGAGTCAGGTTGCTTCAGGACGAAAGGTATATTTATGCTAATAAGGCACAAACTATTCAGCTGTTGTATTTTTTAATGAGCGATTAAAAATGTCGTTTATGCCGTGTAGGCTACCCTCCCTAAACCTCCCTGCCTCTACCTCTCGCTCCCTCTTTAAGACGCTCCTTAAAACCTGCCTCTCACCTGTCCAAATATGCGTCTCAGTGATAAATTATGTTTGCTAACGCTCCTATGAAGTGCCTTGGGACCTTTTACTCTGTAACGTGTCAGCCAGGGGCTCAGTGGGTGGCACCCTTTGCCTCTGAGTCAGAAGGTTGTGGATTCAAGTCCCAGAGTACTTGAGCTCAAAAATCTAGGCTGATGCTCCCAGTGCAGTATTGAGGGAGCGCTGCACTGTCGGAGGCGCCGTCTTTCAGATGAGACGTTAAACCGAGGCCCTGTCTGTCCTCTCAGGTGGACATAAAACATCCCACGGCAATATTTCGAAGAACAGCAGGGGACTTCTCCCCGGTGTCCTGGCCAATATTTATCCCTCAACCAACATCACTGACGTAAGAAAACTACTAGGCACTTGGTCTAAGCGTTAAACAAAGCTTTAATCAACTGTTTTACTACATGGAGGTCTAGTTGTGTCCTTCACTAGTTCCTGTTAAGAATGTCCTGCGCAAGCTGGGCCCGTGCCCGAGTATTTATACTCTCCCTGGACAGCGCCACCCGCAGGCCTCTCAGTATTATTTCATAAGTCTTTCTTTCATGAATGACTGATTCATGTCAATCACTAAAACAGATCATCTGATCATGATCACATTGCTGTTTGTGGGAGCTTGCTGTGCGCAAATTGGCTGCCGGGTTGCCTACATTACAACAGTGACTGCACTTCAAAAAGTACTTCATTGGCTGTAAAGCGCTTTGGGACGTGCGGTGGTCATGGAAGGCGCTATAGAAATGCAAGTCTTTCTTTTAAAAGGTGCTATATAAATACAGGGGCCGAGAAATTGGTCTCGGGCAGTGGTGCAGAATGGACGGGCATCGGATCGGCCTCCTGTTATACGCTGTGCCTGATAGAACTGAACTGAACTAAAAATCATTTCAGAATTATACAGTCGGCAAGAAGTGGGAAGAGACCCGTGCGATGCACTGAATGTAATGAAACCGGCCCGCTGAATAATTGGAGCCACGTTACCAACAGGTCCTCTACCAACCTGCCCCCGCCACACAGTACTGCCCCCCGATTATCAAAATCCACGACAAGGCCTTGGACAACGTGGACCACTTTCCATACCTCGGGAGCCTACTGTCAACAAGGGCAGACGTCGACGATGAAGTCCAACACCGCCTTCAGTGTGCCAGTGCAGCCTTCGGTCGCCTGAGGAAGAGAGTGTTTGAAGACCAGGACCTCAAACCCGGCACTAAGCTCATGGTCTGCAGAGCAACAGTGATACCTGCCCTGCTGTGTGCCTCAGAGACATGGACCATGTACAGCAGGCACCTCAAAGCACTGGCGAGGTACCACCAACGCTGCCTCCGCAAGATCCTGCAAATCCATTGGCAGGATAGGCTCACCAACATCAGTGTTCTTGATCAGGCCAACATCCCCAGCATCGAAGCTCTGACCACGATCAATCAGCTCCGATGGATGGGTCACATTGTCCGCATGCCCGATATGAGACTCCCAAAACAAGCGCTCTACTCGGAGCTCCGGCACGGCAAGAGAGCCCCAGGTGGGCAGAGGAAATGCTTCAAGGACACCCTCAAAGCCTCCTTAAAAAAGTGTAACATCCCCACCGACACCTGGGAATCCCTGGCCCAAGACCGCACAAAGTGGAGGAGAAGCATCCGGGAAGGCGCCGAACACCTCAAGTCTCTTCGCCGGGAGCAAGCGGAAGCCAAGCGCAGGCAGCGCAAGGAGCGCACGTCAACCCAAGCACCCCACCCACCCGCCCCTTCAACCACCGTCTGCCCCACCTGTGACAGAGACTGTGGCCTAGAAATTGAGTTTTGGCGCAGCCAGGGCTTTAGCGCCGGAAGTTAGTGCCGGAGCTAAGTCGCGCTGGTCGGGCCCAAAATTCAATAGTTCTGCGCCCAAACGGCTGCCGGCGCTGCTGAGAGGTGTTTGCGCCTGAAAACTGGCGCTACATGCTGAATATCGGCGCTATTCCGGCGCTGCGGCGCCCGCTGCGGTGCGGCAGGTTCGGGAAGTGCAGGCCTCCTCCTTCCCTTAAGGAGGAGCTGCCTGCACCCGGCCGCGGCCCGCGAAAATCGTTCTAAAAATGAGCCCGGCACCTCGGACAAGTGCCGGGCTTGCTTCTGTTCCGGGGGGGGGGGGGAAGTCCGGGGAGGGAGCTGCGGCCAGGCGGCCGGCGGGAAAGCGGCCGGCCGCCGCGGGGCCTTTAATGCGCCGGCGCAAAGTCAGGTAAGACTCTGTTGCCAGAGTCTTAGTTGCGGCTGTCACGGGCGAGGCGGCCGCAACTGAATTTCGGCGCTGGGGCCCGTCGCCATGGCAACCGGGACGCTGCGCACACCGATGACGTCATCGGTGCCGGCGCAGCGCTACCGGTCTAGCGCAGCGGAAGGGCCCCAGGCAATTTCGGCGCCGGCGCCAATTGCAGCGCTAGGCCCTCTAGCGCCGCAAAAGCGGCGCTAAGGCAACTCAATTTCTAGGCCTGTAGGTCCCGCATTGGACTCATCAGTCACCTGAGAACTCATTTTTAATGCGGAAGCAAGTCATCCTCGGTTCCGAGGGACTGCCTAAGAAGAAGAAGACTTTATGAGAAACGCTCAATGGAAGCTAAAGTAGGGAACGTACCTGAATGGAAGCAAGGGGAGGGGCGGGGGGTCAGCCTGCTGTTTACACTGAGATTGCACATGTTGAAAATGAGTCACACAGCGAATAAACCAAGCCAAAAAAAAAGGGGGCACTGATGTTGAATGCACAGGGGGAAAGGGAAACAGAAAGCCACGTGCTGTTGCAGAGTCCAGGATACGTGCACACACAAAAAAAAACATGTGAAACCTTGACACACCAGCTGGCTGGGAGAGGTAATGAGATCACCATTCTGAGGAGAGGTTAAAGGAGCAGTACGCCTTATTTTAAATAACAACAGAAAAAGCTGGAAAAACTCAGCAGGCCAGGCAACATCCATGGAGAGAGAAACAGAGTCAGCGTTTCAGGTCGAAACCCTTCTACAGAACTGAGAAAAAAAGGCAGCAAATGAAACAGATGCAAAAGCAAGTTTGGGGGCTGGGAAATGGGGGAGGGGATGAAAGAACAAAAGGGAAGGTCTGGGAGAGGTGAAGAGACATTAAGAAATATTCAAGGCGAGACGAGATGGTAATAGGACAGGTAAAGAGACAATGGATGGCTCTAGATGAAGTGTGAAATGCGCTGGCAGAGTGAGAGACAGTTGCCGTGTGGGAGAGAGAGAAAGGAAAAGGCACAAACCAAAGGTGTGGATAAAAAATATATAAATATGATAGGGGCCGAGGTTATGGTCTGAAATAGTTGAACTCGATATTGAGTCCGGAAGGCTGTAAAGTGCCTAATCGAAAGGTGAGGTGCTGTTCCTCGAGCTTACGCTGAGCTTCCGTGGAACAATGCAAGAGGCCGAGTACGGTGAGGTCCGAGTGGGAATGGGGCGGTGAATTAAAATGACAGGCGACCGGAAGCTCGGGGTCACCCTTACGGACTGAATGGAGGTGTTACGCCTTATTTTAATTTCTGTTTTGAAACGAGAGTATAATGAGCCTTTTTTTCCATCCAGAGAGTCTTAATTTTTTTTGCTCTTGCCCCACCGGCTTGTGTCACGCACTGTTACTTGCATTTCTACAGCGCCTTGTCACATTGAAACGTCTAGAAGCGCTTCACACAATCAGTTAGTTTTGAAGTGCTGTTACGTTACGAAGGCAAATGCGGCAGCCATTCTAAACCAACAACAATCCACAGACAGCAATGAACTGAATAACCACTTAGTATGTACTTTTTCATGGTGTTGGTTAAGCAAAGCTCCCTGATTGTGTTCATTTAGAACTTTGGGATCTTTAACATCCACCTGAACAGGCAGGCAGGTTCTCTTCCACACCAGTGCTTCCGATATGTCTCCCTTTTCCTCAACCGAGGATTCCCCTCCACCGTGGTAGGCAGGGCCCTCGACCGTGTCCGTCCCATTTCCCGCACTTCTGCTCTCACCCCCTTCCCCTCCCTCCGGGAGCAACAATAGGGTTCCCCTTGTCCTCACCTTTCAACCTACCAGCCTCCACATTCAATGGATCATCCTCTGCCATTTCCGCCACCGCCAGCGCGATGCCACCGCCAAACACATCTTCCCCTCCCCTTTCAGCATTCCGAAGGGACCGTTCCCTCCGTGATGCCCTGGTCCACTCCTGAATCACCCCCAACAATCCCTCCCCGTCCCACCGCACCATCCCGTGCAAGCGCAGGAGATGCAACACCTGCCCTTTCACCTCCCTTCCCATCGTCCAGGACCCAAACAAACACTCCTTCCAGGTGAAAGAGCGATTTACTAGGACTTCTTTCAATTTAGTATACTGTATTCGCTGCTCATGATGTGGTCTGCTCTACATTGGGCTGATTGCTTTGCTGAACACCTCTGTTCAGTCCGCAAGCGTGACTCTGAGTTTCCAGTCGCTTGCCATTTTAATTCTCCGTCCCAATTTGACCTCTCTCTCCTCAGCCTCCTACACTGTTCTAATGAAGCTCAATGGAAGACACAGGAACAGCACCTCATCTTCGACTAGGCACTTTACAGCCTTCCGGACTCAACACAGAGTTCAACAATTTCAGATCATAACTACTGCTCCAATTTTTTCCGGACAGCAGGCACTGGTAATGATTCCGCTCTTGCTACTTACAGCTCCTCTAGACCCATCTCTTGTTTTTTTACTTGTCCCATTACCAGCACCCCCTTTTGCCTTGCACCATCATCCCTTTTGTCATTCAAATCAATCCTGACTTCCAGCCTATCACAGACCTTTTGATTTATTCTTTCCTCCCTCTCCCCCCTTTCCTTGCCTCTCTACATGCTTAAAACCCGTTACATCTCTAACCTTTGCCAATTATGACGGAAGGACTTTGGCCTGAAACGTTAACTCTGTTTCTCTCTCCACAGATGCTGCCTGACCTGCTGAGTGTTTCCAGCATGTTCTGTTTTTATTTAAGGCAGGATCTCTGTTTAATGTTTCATCCAAAGGGTGTGATTGCCGATTCATGTTTTAAAAATAATTTAGTTTAATCATTTTATTTTATCCAGATTTTATCAGCTGATCTGCATGAAGCACTCAATATAAGTATTAAGAAGCATTCTGGCTAAGGAAGGGTGCTAGCTGTGGAGGAGGTGATAGTTATGATTTTCTTTTCCTATTCGCCAGTTCTGATAGCTGTTTATGGGCTGCGTCAACTGATTTTCACAGCCTGTGGGAAAACAGATGTCATGTTTGAACAACAACAACAACTTGTATTTATATAGCGCCCTTAAGAACATAAGAATAACATAAAAAATAAGAGCAGGAGTATCGACCTCAACTCCACTCCACTTTCCCGCCCGATCTCCATATCCCTTGATTCCCCTAGAGTCCAAAAAATCTCTCGATCTCAGTCTTGAATATACTCAACGACCCAGCATCCACAGCCCTCTGGGGCAGAGAATTCCAAAGATTCACAACCCTCTGAGTGAAGAAACTCCTCCTCATCTCAGTCTTAAATGGCCGACCCCTTATCCTGAGACTTTCCCCCCTAGTTCTAGACTCTCCAGCCAGGGGAAACAACCTCTCAGCATCTATTACAATAGCAAAATACTGCGGATGCTGGAAATCTGAAATAACAACAGAAAATGCTGGAAATACTCAGCAGGCCAGGCAGCATCCGTGGAGAGAGAAACAGAGTTAACGTTTCAGGTCTGGGACCCTTCATCAGAACACAGCACCTCTCAGCATCTACCCTGTCAATCCCCTTCAGAATCATGGGGGGAAAATTCAGTTGTTTGCGCCTCACGTTAGCGCCTTAAGAGGGCGCCAATTGGGGCGCAAAGCAACTGGCGCCCGGGCACGGCGATGTTTGCACCGCTCGCGAAATTAACCAGACATTTTGCGGCAGTGCTAAACACTACCGCCACAATCTCCTGCACCGGCAGATCGTGACGTCAGTCGAGTGCACAACGCCCCATTAGCACCCCGGACCGGATATTGAGTGGCGCCCCCTGCCTTACCGCCTGCCGCTAGCAACGACAGGTTGAGGGGAGCGATTTGCTGTCAGGAAGGGACTGGGGGAGCACTATTTAAAGGCGACCGCTTCCTGCCTTTTTTTGCCGGTGACATTTTTGCACCACACATTCTGTGAGAGAGACTTCTGGAGAGATTCAACGCTGTGTGAAGGAGTTTTGAGTACTGAGCAGCACTTTGCAGGTTTATTTTGATTTGCCCTTCCTTGCTTCGCCAGCGCTCTGAGGTAGCGCCTCGCCCCTCGGCCTTTGCATCTTAAGACAGGTGTGAAGCACCTGATTTAGCGCTCCAATCACCTCCAGGGGCGATAAAAGCCAAGTTTGCTGTCAGAGGTGAAAATTAGCGCCAGGCGCTAAACTTTGCGCACGGCCGATAATGGCGCCCCAAACGGGGCGATACTGAATTTTTCCCCCCTTGTGTTTCAATGAGATCACCTCTCGTTCTTCTAAACTCCAGAGAGTATAGGCCCATTCTACACAATCTCTCCTCATAGGAGTCAATCTAGTGAACCTTCGTTGCACCGCCTCCAAGGCAAGTATATCCTTCCTTAGATAAGGAGACCAAAACTGTAAGGTAGTAAAACGTCCCAAGGCGCTTCACAGGAGTGTTATAAGACAAAAAAAAATTGACACTGAGCCACATAAGGAGAAATTAAGGCAGATAACCAAAAGCTTGGTCAAAGAGGTAGGTTTTAAGCAGCGTCGACGGAATGGTTTAGGGAGGGAATTCCAGAGCTTAGGGCCTAGGCAGCTGAAGGCACGGCCGCCAATGCAACCATTATAATCAGGGATGCGCAAGAGGCCAGAATCTAGGAACTGAAACCATTATCTTTTCTGTCTGCTGTATTGGGTTTAGGGCAGCCCGGGTCCAACAATTAACCCTGATGGCAGTGAATTGCTTCTGGGCTAGCCAATATGCTTCCTATCACCATGAATGGGGGAAAATACCATACCTCTGGGCCACTTTATACAGGCTAAATGACAGTGCCAGGTTTATTTGCAAATAATTATTGGGAACAAAAAGAAATGAGGAAAATATTTTCACCAGCATTAATTTGTATTGCATAAAAAAGTGTGTTGTTCTTCCAGCTTCTCTTGTCAAGCTCTTAGTAGGACACGAGCCCTGAAATATCTGTACCCTGGCAACGCAAAGCTGCTATTATCTGGCGAATTAATTTGGGGCGGGACCCGGTTATGTTGGGCGTCTAGTGTTTTTCTTGGCCGAGTCAAAATTCCGCCTGAAGTCGGGGTGGAGGCTTCTTGTGTCTGTTCCCTTCTCTGCGGGCGTCACAGTAAGAGGCAATCACAGGCTGTAATTAGAAAAGTAGCAAATTTTGAAATTAGACTATTAGATAAAAAAGTCTATAGAGATCTTTGGTCAGCAAGGTGTCCCATCCTACACAGAAGCAAATTGCTGCAACAATACCTCTCCCCACTCCCACTGCTGAGGCTGGAACCCCAGTTGCATCGAAAATTACATGGATGCCCACCAATGTTCCCTCTAATTGTTTTTTTTTGGGTGCGCGGCCCCTTTAAGGGGCTGCTCAGCCCATTCAAAAATTTGCGGTTTTTCTATTGAAAAGCCGGCTTCCCGGGATCCCTGGAGCGTGCCACACAGCCTACAGGGGTCCCACGCCCTCAACGACACCCTCAAAGCCTCCTTGAAAAAGTGTAACATCCCCACCGACACCTGGGAATCCCTGGCCCAGGACCGCACAAAGCGGAGGAGAAGCATCCGGGAAGGTGCCGAACACCTCGAGTCTCTTCGCCGGGAGCAAGCGGAAGCCAAGCGCAGGCAGCGCAAGGAGCGCACGTCAACCCAAGCACCCACCCACCCGCCCCTTCAACCACCGTCTGCCCCACCTGTGACAGAGACTGCAGGTCCCGCGTTGGACTCATCAGTCACCTGAGAACTCATTTTTAATGTGGAAGCAAGTCATCCTCGGTTCCGAGGGACTGCCTAAGAAGATGAAGACAGGGAACATTGATGCCCAACCACAATATTCAAATGAGCTGACCCCTGGAGCTTTTGGACAGGGTCGGGCACCCAAAAACAAAATCACGGGGAACATTGGTCAGGAGTACATCCATGGGGCAGGCGGAAGTTCCGCTCCAATCCTAATCCACCCCGTGGAGGCTGTCACGGGAATTTCCAGGCTACTGTTTCTGGTGGGACACACATAGGTTCTGCTTCAGGAGCTCCATGGGCCTCAGTCCCACGTAGCAACGCGCGGGGATAGATAACTGAGGAGCATGAGAAGCTCCATGGGTTAAAAGATCTCCTTCCTTTGAAGCCGGACCAAATCCCTTTAATTGCCACGCAGCTTGATTACATTAAACATCAAAGCAACAATGGTTTCTTGCCTTGTGACAATGATGTCATTTCTAAACCACAATTTACAATGGATTGCCAATTGCTTAGCAATTATATATGCAAAGGGTCATGGGTATCCATCAGTTAATTTCGAGATGGTGGGGAAGCCAGTATCATTATTGACACACCAGTTGCAAACAAATTACTCATCCGGAATGTTGATCGTGGCATTAGCAGTTAAGCTGCCCCTCCCGTCCATGATAACCTGTAACTCAGCTCATTCTGGATCAAAGCTTCCTCGTGCTTTGATGTAGAAAATCAGCCGAATGAAGCAACTTACAGTTATCACAACTTTAAAATGATTCTTGTATAAGATACATACACGTCTTACAGGACAAAATGAATTCTACTTTCAACATATGGGCTAATTCAAAATGTTTCACGTTTTTATGCTTTTTATGGATCAGGTCTTAGTTGGGACAATGTTAACTGGCTGCTTAGGTAGATTGGAGCTGCAGAAACTGTAGAATCCCTATAGAAAGCAGGCGAAGGAATCTAACTCCGTAAGTTATTTTCCCAACAGACACTACTGAACAAACATTCAATGGACCCGAGTAGATAGGAACTATAGGTTATCTTGTTGCAATTAGCTGGGATTATTAGGTACTGTGGTAACTTTTACTTTTTCAGCTTTTATTTTAAAATTCCTCGATTTTAAAATTCTTATCCTGGCTTTCAAATCACTCCATGGCCTTGCCCCACCCTATCTCTGTAACCTCCTCCTGCTCTACAACTAATCACAGAATCACAGAATCACAGAAACCCCACAGTGCAGATAGAGGCCATTTCGGCCCATCGAGCCTGCACCGACACATATCCCACCCGATCCCTGTAACCCCTACACCAACACATATCCCACCCTATCCCCATAACCCCACATATTTAATCCCCCTAACACTAAGGGTCAATTTATCATAGCCAATCAACCTAACCCGCACATCTTTGGACTGTGGGAGGAAACCGGAGCACCCGGAGAAAACCCATGCAAACACGGGGAGAATGTGCAAACTCCACACAGACAGTCGCCCGGGGCCAGATTCGAACCCGGGTCCCTGGCGCTGTGAGGCAACAGTGCTAACCACTATGCCACCGTGCTGCCCTTGTTCCCGTTCATGTTTTTTTTAAGGGGCCATTCAAAATAGCGCGCATACACGGTTTTTCCCATTGACACGCCGGTGAGCCAGCTTAAAGTGAACATTGCCTACAACCCTCTGAGATCTCTGCGCTCCTCCAATTCCGACCTCTTGCGCTTCCCCGATTTCAAACGCTCCACCATTGGCGGCCGTGCCTTCAGCTGTCTAAGCCCTAAGCTCCGGAATTCCCTCCCTAAACCTCTCCACCTCTCTCTCTCTCCTCCTTTTAAGATGCTCCATAAAACCGACCTCTTTGACCAAGCTTTTGGTCGCCAGTCCTAATATCTCCTTATCTGGCTCGGTGTCAACTTTTGTTTGCAAATCACTAACTGAAACCAATCCAAAAGAAGCTAGAAACATGTTGAAGAGAAGTCAGCTGGTTTGGGGAATTGGGAAGAATTGCATAAGAACACATGTATGGATTGGAAATAGGCCATTCACTAATCAAACTCACTCTTTCCAACGGACCATGTATATATTTAATTATTAGGGACACTTCTCGCACCACCATCAGTGGCCATTCTTTCAGCCACAAGCCCCTGCCGTCTGGGCTGCCCTCCTTGCCTTGCCCTCTCCCTTCCTATTTGCAAAGCTCTCCTTAAAAAAAAACTGTTCTGTTCAATTGTGCTTTCACCCTCACCCTCTAACTTTCTCCCTTCTGCTCAACATCCAAATTTCTTCTCTCAGTCCTGTAAACTGCCCGACGAGTGCTTTGGAAATACAGGAAACTCTTTATTATCCGGCACCGACGGGACCGGCGTGGTGCCGGTTTATCAAAAAGTCCGGATTACAGAGAGGTATAGTTTAAAAGGTACGAGAGCTCCGTACACAGCAACAAATCCAGGCTTCCCTGTTGCTTAGCAACATGTGCAGGAACTCCGGCCACAGACCAAGCGTCCCTGTTGCTTAGCAACAAGTGCACGAACCCCAGTTACACAGCCACAGATCCAGGAACTGCCACTAATATGAAGTAAAACTTGCCTGAACCTACTCCTGAATTTTGCCGGTTAATAGAGATTTCCGGTTATTTAGGTGCCGGTAAATCGAGAGTTTCCTGTATAAGCTGTTGTTGTTGACTGTGTCCCCTTATTCTTGTGATGGAGACGCATAGCCACAGATGAAATTTCTAAAAACGATAAACCTCTGCGAAATTCTCCCAAAGGTAATTGAATGTAAACTGCAGGGCATCTAACCTCTGAGTCAGAAGGTCATAGGTTCAAGGCCCACTCCATGGATTTGAGTGCCTAATCTCAGTTGCCGCTTCAGTCAGGAATGAGGGACGACTGCACTGTCAGGGCCACCATGCTTTGGATGAGACAGTAAATTGAGGCCTCATTTGCCTGCTCGGTCAGATGTAAAAGATCCCACGGCACTATTCAAAGAAGAGCAGGGGAGTTCTAGTATCCTGACCAAGTTTTACCCCTCAACTAACATCACCAAAAAAACAGGTTAAGTTGTCATTTATCTCATTGGTGGGTTTGTGGAATCTTGCTGTGCGCACATTGGCTGCCGTGTTTGCCTACAAACCAACAGTGACTACTCTTCAAAATAATCCATTTGCTACGAAGCACTTTGGGACATCCTCAGGACATGCTATATAAATGCAAGTTCGTTCTTTTTATTAACATTGCATTCCACATTATTCAACCCTCACCAGTTGTATTCCACAGACGCCATTTTCAGAGTTGTAAGAAGAGGCTGGGATGATAAGTGTTCCAATGGTATGTGCTTGTTCTGCTTATTGATTAGCAGTGTCTATGCTTATCCTCATTTCTTTCACTCTGTCCCACGTCCTATTTTTCCTCCAGTGCTTTTCGAAGGGGGTCCATGAGGAAAGCATTAACTGCTTAAAATGGCTTCTTTACATATTTCTGCCGCTCTGTGAGACCTGTACATGTGCAGCGTGAGAATAAGAAAAAAACAACTGGTTTTTAAGTTGCCATTCCTCTGCTAATGTACAATTTTATTTCACAATAAAGATGCTTGAAGAGGACAGCTTAAGAGGTGTAACATCTGCTGCGTGACTCCAAAGCAACAGGTCACTGGGCCTGCGTTTGCCTAAAGCACTTTTGGAGGAGGATGTTGCCACCTGGTTCAGCAAGTTTGAATTATACACAGCTGCTGCCCATTGTTACTACGTGTATCTTATTTAAATTGCTATGCTATTGAGTGAGAGCGTATGAGCGGTCTATGAAAGAGTGATTAAAAAAGATGGAAAGGAATGGCCATAAAGAAGGCACTTGAGCAAGCGTTTTCTCTCAGGGAACCTCACCAAGTATGGATGCTATTGTATCAACAGAGGCAGTGGAAACCCAATTGAGCCATTAATATGCATACTTCTTACTCAGTGCACCCACTGAGTCCTAAACGTAGCATTCATCGCAGGGATACAGTGTGACAACATCAGTTTATTCAGGGTATGCAGCCTTGGTCCCCCGAAGGTCAAGTTGAATGTGTCAAGTACCTCACCGGGGGGGGGGGCGGGGGGTTACTGAATTCGCAAGCACTGCGCAGCTCGCTGAAAGGTTGTCTCCTGCTGAACGTGACATGCAAGCAGTAGGAGTTTTCTCTGTTGCCCTGAGCTACAGACAATAATCTCCCATCCACCCGCCCCCACTTCTGAGAGACTGTTGTGTCAGTGTTCTGACCAGCCAGGAATTCTTACCATTCAGGATACTAAGAGCAACACATTCTTAATTGGTGTGGACAGAAAAGGAACGTGCTGTATTGCAGTGAGTTGGGGCTATTCGCACCGTAGGTGCTACAACAGATATTTTATCTAACCCCAGCAGAGGAGCCTGCAGTAGCCGTGCTGGTGGCTAGGAGCCACCGTACAGACATTTTGACACTGAAACCATTTGCATTAATAGATTTTCACCAACTGCTATCTTTCTGAGAGCCTGGGTCAATAAATTTAAACTGCCTTTGTTTAGGTCAGCTATTACTGGGGACTTTATTAGTGATGATAAGTAAAGAAACCGTCAGGTCCTCTCTGGGAGCAGGAGATTGGAAGACAGGAGGTCACAATTAAAGGGGCTGCGGACCTACTATCCAGATTGGCCCGAGGCCAATGGGCATGCTATTGTGGTGCCAAAAATATTCTGGAGTCAGATTTTATTGTAACAGGCTTAGGTGGAGGTAATAGGAAGCTGGACTGTGTTGAGAATACTCGAGGACCAGTGTGACTTCATTAGTGTCTGTCATCAATGTTCATTTATATCGGGAGGATCGATGAAGGGAATGCAATGGATGTTGTCTACATGGATTTTCGGAAGGCGTTTGAGAAAGTACCACATAGAAGGCTGGTTAACAACATTGAGGCTCATGGAATAGGTGGGTCAGTGGCAGCTTGGATAAGGAATTGGCTTAAGGACAGAAAAACAGCGAGTTGTGGTAAATGGCTGTTTTTCAGACTGAAGGATGGTAGACAGTGGTGTTCCGCAAGGGTCAGTGCTGGGGCCACTGCTTTTTTTGATATATATAAATGACCTAGATATTGGAATACAAAGTAGAATTTCTAAATTTGCCGATGACACCAAACTTGGGGGTGTGGCAAACAGTGAGGATGATACCAATCAACTGCAACAGGACACAGAAAGGCTAGCAGAATGGGCAGACAAGTGGCAGATGGAATTTAATACAGAGAAGTGTGAGGTGATGTATTTTGGCAGAAGGAACAGGGAGAGGCAATATACACTTAATGGCACAGTTTTAAAGAGTGTGCAGGGACAGAGGGACCTGGGAGTTAATGTGCATAGGTCCCTGAAGGTGGCAGGACATATTGAGAGAGTGGTTAGCAAAGCATATGGGATCTTGAGTTTCACAAATGAGTACAAAAGTAGAGAAGTTATGCTGAATCTTTATAAAGCGCTGGTTAGGCCACAACTGGAGTATTGCGTCCAGTTCTGGTCACCACACTTTAGGAAGGATGTGAAGACACTTGAGAGGGTGCAGAGGAGATTTACCAGAATAGTTCTGGGGATGGGGGATCTTAGCTACAAGGACAGGTTGAAGAAGCTGGAGTTGTTTTCATTAGAGCACAGGAGGTTGAGGGGTTATTTGATAAGAGGTGTACAAGATTATGACGGGTTTGTATAGGCTAGACGGGGAAAGGCTGTTCCCACTAGTTGATGGTACAAGGACTAGGGGACATAGATTTAAGGTTTTGGGCAAGAGATACGAAGGGGATGTGAGGAAAAACCTTTTTACGCAGCGAGTGGTGAGGTCCTGGAACTCACTGCCACGGACTCGATGGGCCGAATGGCCTCCTTCTGTGCCATTATGACTATATGGGCTGGATTTTGCCAATGGGGAACTTTTGACGGCGGGACTCCCATTTGTTGGGTTTCAGTCCTGCCTCCATCAACTTCTGGCCAACCCACGCTATTTTCCCTTGATTGACCTTTTTAAGCCCGCCCAGCAGGCTTAGCAGGCCAATTAAGGGAAAGCCGGTTACAGAGAACGTCAACGTATGACGTTTCATCTGTCAAGATGAATTGTTATCGTTTGACAGCTCTGAGAAGCTGCCAAACACTGACATTCTCTGTAGTTTGATGAGTTCTTGAATTCAAGACACATCAAACCTCTTTATTTAGCAGAAATTAGATGGTAGTTGCATTGGAGAATGCAATGGCCATCTGTCATCTCTACTGTGGAGGTGCGAGACTCTCCACATACACACCGATTGAAGCCTGCAGGAAGAAACAAAGGTAAGTAAACTTTTACTCACACTTTCCACTTACCTCAGACACTCACCTCTCTACACTTGCACCCATCACTTACCTTCACAGCGCACTTTTGCACCCCTCCGACCCCCGCAGACTCACTACTCGCCTCGGTGACCCTGGAGGGGTTCGGAGCTTTTGGGAAGCCCGCACTTGTGTGGCCAAAATGGGGATAATCCTCTTATCTGCCTGTTAACTCCTGGCAAGATGGCACAGAGGCGGGCTGGGGGCGGGTAAGGCACCCGTCCCCAGATTCTGCCATTTTCCCGGCGGTCCTGCCTCCATACCCATCTCCCCAGGGCTGGCAAGATCACGCCCTATGACTCTATATCGTGCCTTTAATGTAATTAATCGTCTCGAGGCGCTTCATGGGATAGTTATCAAATTTTTTTTGACACTGAGACACAGAAGGAGTTATTAGGACAGGTGACCAAAAGCTTGACCAAAGAGGTAGGCTTTAAGGAGCGTCTTAAATGAGGAGAGAGAGGTAGCGAGGCGGAGAGGTTTAGGGAGGGAATTCCAGAGCTTAGGGCCCAGGCAGCTGAAGGCACAGCCGCCAATGGAGGAGCGATGGAAATCGAGGATGCACGAGAGGCCAGAATTGAAGGAGCACCGAGATCTCGGAGGGTTGTAAGGCTGGAGGAGGTTATAGAGATAGGGAGGGGAGAAGGCCATGGAGGGATTTGAAAACAAGGATGAGAATTTTAAAATCAAGGCATTGCAAGATCGGGAGTCAATTTAGGTCAGCGAGTACAGGGGTGATGGGTGAATGGGCCAATGCCAATATCGGCAACGCCTCAATTTTAAAATTCTCATCTTTTGTTTTCAAATCCCTCCATAGCCTCGCCCCCTCCCTATTTCTGTAACCTCCTCCAGCCCTACAGATCTCTGCGCTCCTCCAATTCTGGCCTCTTGTGCATCCACGATTTTAATCACTCCACCATTGGCAGCCGTGCCTTCAGCTGCCTGGGCCCCAAGCTCTGGAAGTCCCTCCCTAAACTTCTGCCTCTCTTTCCTCCTTTAAGATGCTCCTTAAAACTGACCTCTTTGTCTAAGCTTTTGGCCACATGCCCTAATATCAATGGACCAGAACTTCGGGTCTCCACGGGTGAGTATGCGCTGGGTACTCACCCATAGGCCCAATGAAAGTGCCGGTTTCGTGCATGCACTGCGCATGCACGGGAAACCGGCACTTCTGTTCCCCTGAAAGAAGGGGTTCAGAGTTCGAGCGCGTGCGCAGGAGAGGCAGCGCGTGCACATCGAACTTAGGTTTTTTTTGCAGGTTTTCCCGGGAGGGTAAGTCTCCAGAAGTTAGACATTTAAAAAGCACGCGTAAGGCCTGCTTTTTCCAAGGTAAGTGGTGAATTAATTAAAATTAAAACATTTTTTCCACAGGCTTATTATTTTTAAATACTTTAAAGCAAGGTAAGTTTATTTTTAGCCCCGTTAGAAAATAAAATTAATTTTTTCAAAAATTTAAATTATTGTTTAAAATAGTCATTTCATGTAATTTATAGTTTATTTAAAAAATGTGATGTTTTAAAAATGTATTTGAAGATTTAGTGATGTTTTGGGGCCCGTAGTATTTATAAGTTTTGACTTATGAATGGGCATTCCCTGCTCCGATTGGCTCTCCATGGCCCACGTGATCCCAGGGGACGCATCGAACTAACTGCAAGCACTGTGCGCCGGCAGTTGGAGGAGGCCCAGGATCGGAATTCCACGGGGGCCCACAGCTCAACGGCCGGCACGCTAGGTAAGTGCAGGTTGGGGGCTTGCACCCACGGGAAGCCTCCGACCCAAATTTCTGGGCCAATATCTCCTTATGTGGCTCGGTGTCAAATTTTGTTTGATAATCGCTCCTGTGAAGTGTCTTGGGACGTTGAAGGCACGATATAAATGCAGGTTATTGCTGTTGCTGATGAGTGCAGTGACATTGTTCCTTTTCATGACTCACAGGAAGTACCCGATCAACTCTCTTCATCAGTATTGGCACCGAGAATGCATAACCAGTTGAACAAATTCCTAGGTACTCGGAGACACTGATTGAGACATCAGTTCAGCTTATGTTAAATAAAGGTATAATTCGACCATCCCAGAGCCCCTGGGTATAGTCAGGATTGCTAAGAAGGGTGGGACATGCTGGTTTTTAATTATGTCAGAAAAGAATGGTGCACAACAAGCCTCAAGGATTAGACTGAGGTAACGTGGGAGATGCCATGTCAATTATTTTTCAGCTTGACATGATTGGCGGTTACAGCCATTGTGAGCTAGGCATCCTCCCTCCGTTGAAAGATCACCAGAGTTAAAAATATTGCAGAAACCAATGAGCTTGCCACTTATACAAACTGAAAGGATGCGCATTTCGTTACCTGAGCTTCTGCCCAGTTTATTTAGAATAGAATAGAATCCTTGGCTTTATGAATGGAGGCTGTTGCCTGGATTTTCTCAATGGAGACGGGTTGGAGGCGGGACTGCTGTTTGTCGTGTCAATGTCCCGCCTCCGTCATCGTCTGACCAACCAGAGGGATTTTCCCCTGATTGACCTTGTTAAGCCCGCCCAGCGGGCTCAGCAGGCCAATTAGGGAGGAAGTCACTGACAGAGCACTTCAACGTCAGACGTGCTATCTGTCAAGACTTCTTGAAAGAAGAAATATCAGCGTTTGACAGCTCTGTGAAGCTTTCAAGCACCGACATTCTCTGTAGTTTAATGAGGCCTTGCGTTCAGGACTCATCAAACCTTTCAACTTTGTAAATTTCACATGGTTGTTGGTTCGGAGGATCCAACAGCCAGTCTGTGAAATCGACAAGGAGGATGTCGGGTCTCCCGATCCAGGGTGGATGAAGGCTATAGGAAGAAAACAAGGTAAGTGAATATTTAAAAAAACTTATCACTCACCTTACATACTTACCACTCCACACTTGCACCCATCACTCACCTCTACATCTTACTTCCAGGTGCCTTCGACCCACGCAGACCTCCTTCACGTCTCTTCCAACCCAATGGGGTTCTCTGAGGTCGGGAAGCCTTCACCTGTGAAGGTAAAATGGCAGTAATCCTTTTTTCTGCCTGTTAACTATCTGTTAACAGGCAGTTAAAAGGATTAAATGCCTTTCCCGCCCCCAGGAGACGGGACCCGAAGCAGCACATCTTCCCGCCTCCAGGCAAAAGGGCACGGAGGCGGGGTGGGGGCGGGTTTGCCATCCGCCCCCACTTTCTGCTACTTTACCGGCAGTCCCGCCTCCATGCCCGCCTCCTCGGGGCTGAGAAAATCCAGCCCATAGAGTATAAAATCAAGGAAGTTATGCTAAAAAAAAGAAAGAAAGACATTCATTTCACACCTTTCACAACCTCAGGACGTCCCAAAATGTTTTACAACCAATGAAGTACATTTGAAGTGTAGTCACTGTTGTAATGTAGGAAACGCAGCAGTCAATTTGCGCACAGCAAGCTCCCACAGACAGCAATGTGATAACCAGATAACCTTTTTTTTAGTGATGTTGTTTGAGGGATCAATATTATTCAGGACATTACACATTATTTAAACCTGTATAAATCACTGGTTAGGCCTCAGCAAGAGTATTGTGTCCAATTCTGGGCACCACACTTTATAGGAAGGATGTCAAGGCCTTGGAGAGGGTGCAGTGGAGCTTTATTAGAATGATAGCAGGGGATGAGGGACTTCAGTTATTTGGAGAGACTGGAGAAGCTGGGATTGTTCTCCTTAAGGTAAAGAAGGTTAAGGGGAGATTTAATAGAGGCGTTCAAAATTATGTCGGGTTTTGATAAAGTAAATAAGGAGATACCGTTTTCTCAGGCAGGAGCGTCAGAAACCACAGGACACAAATTTAAGATCCAATCTCTCTCTCTCTCACACTCCCAATCTCTCTCTCTCACACTCCCAGTCTCTCTCTCTCACACTCCCAATCTCTCTCTCTCTCACACTCCCAATCTCTCTCTCTCACACTCCCAGTCTCTCTCTCTCACACTCCCAATCTCTCTCTCTCTCACACTCCCAATCTCTCTCTCTCTCACACTCCCAATCTCTCTCTCTCACACTCCCAGTCTCTCTCTCTCTCACTCCCAATCTCTCTCTCTCTCACACTACCAATCTCTCTCTCTCACACTCCCAATCTCTCTCTCACACTCCCAGTCTCTCTCTCTCACACTCCCAATCTTTCTCTCTCTCACACTACCAATCTCTCTCTCTCACACTTCCAATCTCTCTCTCTCTCACACTCCCAATCTCTCTCTCTCACACTCCCAGTCTCTCTCTCTCTCTCTCACTCCCAATCTCTCTATCTCTCGCACTCCCAATATCTCTCTTTCACACTCCCAATCTCTCTCTCTCTCTCTCACATTCCCAATCTCTCTCTCTCACTCTCCCAATCTCTCTCTCTCACACTCCCAATCTCTCTCTCTCTCACACTCCCAATCTCTCTCTCTCACACTCCCAGTTTCTCTCTCTCACACTCCCAGTCTCGCTCTCTCTCACACTCCCAATCTCTCTCTCTCTCACACTCCCAATCTCTCTCTCTCTCACACTCCCAATCTCTCTCTCTCTCACACTCCCAATCTCTCTCTCTCTCACACTCCCAGTCTCTCTCTCTCTCTCTCACACTCCCAGTCTCTCTCTCTCTCTCACACACACTCCCACTCTCTCTCTCTCTCTCTCTCTCACACACTCCCAGTCTCTCTCTCTCTCTCTCACACTCCCAGTCTCTCTCTCTCTCTCTCTCACACTCTCTCTCTCTCTCTCTCCTTCCCTCTCTCTCTCTCTCTCCTTCCATCTCTCTCTCTCTCTCTCCTTCTCTCTCTCTCTCCTTCCCTCTCTCTCTCTCCTTCCCTCTCTCTCTCTCTCTCCTTCCCTCTCTCTCCTTCCCTCTCTCTCTCTCTCCTTCCCTCTCTCTCTTCCCCCCAGTCGCTCCCTCTCTCTCTTCCAACAACAACATGCCCTCAAAAAAGCCTCGGCACCGCCGGGCACCCCCAGCTAGTTTAAGATAATTGGCAAAAGAACCAGAAGGGATATGAGGAGAATTTTGTTAACGCAATGAGTTGTTATGATCTGCCTGAAAGGGCGGTGGAAGCAGATTGAATAGTAACTTTCAAAAGGGAATTGGATATATACTTGAAAAGGAAAATTTGCAGGGCTACGGGGAAGAGCAGGGGAGTGGGACTAATTGGATCGCTCTTTCAAAGAGCCGGCACAGGCACGATGGGCTGAATGGCCTCCTTCTGTACTGTACGATTCTTCTAAGAATATGGGCTGGATTTTGATACTGGAGGCGTGTAGGAGGTGTCAAGAGCTTTTGACAGATGAAATATCAGCGTTTGACAGCTCTTTGAAGCTGTCAAACACTGACAGTCTGTACTCCAAGTTAATTCCTTCCTCTCAGGCTGATTTAGAGATCTCTCCAGAACAGAAAGCTGAATGCTGCAACTTTTGACAGCTCGCGGCCATTCTGCTTTCTGTGCCGGTGAGATGAGGGACTCCCGAGACCTGAAGGAAGGAAGGCTGTAAGGGTAAGTAAAGGTAAGTAAAACTTCTTTAAACACTTTACACACACCAAACACACTTACCTCTGCACTCATGCACCCATCACTCACCTGAACACCGGACATCTCGAGCCCTCCAAGCCCTTCAGCCCAATGGTCCGCCTCGCTAACTTGGCGTGGTTTGGAGTCGTCGGGAATCCCACACTTCAGGAATAAAAATAGGGATTAGGCTACAAACTGCCTATTAACTACCTGTTAACAGGCAGTTAATTGGCACTAATCCCCTTCCCGCCTCGAGGAGGCGGGTCCCAGCACAGGTCGGGTATCCGCCTCCTTTGAAACTGGCACGGAGGCGGGTTGGGGGCGGGATGGGTTCGTGCCCCCCCCCAATTTCGAGATTTTATCCCCCCCCATGCCTACAATCCCGCCTCCACGGCCCAATGAAAATCCTGCCCTGTGTCTCTGAAATGACCTTGTGCTGCTTCCAGACTGACTGTTTCCTCGTATATCATGAAGGTGAGCTATGCAAAAATACACACAGCGATTTTTAAAAATTAAATTTTGGAGGCATATCTCATCCAACCAAGATGTTTCATCTGACCTTGAGAAAATGGAAGGAGAGATTTTCAAGTCCTGGAATGCAGAGTTCTTGAGCACAGTTTTGGTCAAATGCCAACTTTACAGATTTTAAGTAGGTGAGTTCAGATTGAATTGTGCTGGGAAATCATCTTAAAAGTTATTTACATTGCCATCAGGAGCTTTCAAGAGGACTCACTAGAGGTAATTTCAGAGCCTGGCAATGAATAGAATGTCACCAGATTAGGCCGGAGATTGTCACGTTTCAGGATTTTTCACTATTTTACTTAGGAAGAATTTTGGGCCATTATTATTAAGATGTTGCTATGAAGATGGGCTGGGTCATTGAATATATTCAAGGTGGAGATAGACAGATTTTTGAACGATAAGGGAGTCAAGGGTTATGGGGAGCGGGCAGGGAAGTGGAGTTGAGGCCAAGATCAGATCAGCCATGATCTTATTGAATGGCGGAGCAGGCTCGAGGGGCCGAATGACCTACTCCTGCTCCTATGTCTTATGTTCTCGGGGGAGTCCAGAACCGGGGGGTCAAAGTCTAAGGATAAGGGGTAAGCCATTTAGGTCTGAGATGAGGAGGAACTTCTTCACCCAGAGAGTGGTGAACCTGTAGAATTCTCTACCACAAACTGCAGTTCAAGAAGGAGTTAGATATATTTCTTAAGGCTAAAGGGATCAAGGGATATGGGGAGAAAGCAGGGACAGGGTACTGAATTTGGATGATCAGCCATGATCTCATTAAATGGCGGAACAGGCTCAAGGGGCCAAATGGCCTACTCCTGCTCCTATCTTCTATGTTTCTATGTTCTTATGTAAGATAATTTAGACTCACAGGGGATTAAGTCCACATCATACATCTTCTGGGGATGCAGATTAGAATTTAGATGGATCATATTCCCAACATGGTGCTTCACACATGCCACATCAGTGTGAGACAATGGAGATTTAAAAATGGCTTTTCCAGTGAACATTCGTGTATCAAATGTTGGAAAGGTTTCATTGATGTGAACTCAGCGGACATTGGCTGTCTGAAACCCAGACCTATTAGGAAAGTACTAGGTTTAACTGGCAGTTTGACTAGCTAATCCTCTGGACAGCTCTGGAAGAGTCAACGGTCAAGATTTGGTTTCTTGCCCTGCTAAGAAGGCGCACAGACCGACAGTCTGTTGCTTTGCATTAAGGAAGTCAGATGCAGAGATTGAGAGCTCCCCGCTTAAGTTTAGTGGCGACTATAGGCATTTACCCAGGTACCCTACTCAGGGCAATTAGGGATGGCAATAAATACCAGTCTTGCCAGCGACGCCCACATTGCGACAATGAACTAAAAAAAAAAATCCCACTGGCGGTACCAATACCACCAGATGGAAAATTGGCAATGAGATACAACCAAGGGCTTATATGGGCAGAAGCATTTCCAATGTCCCAATTCTCAATGCCAGATTGAGAGGCTGGCTGGCTGTCGGGCAGGAAGGCCAGCAGCACCAGGCCACAGCCGGAGAGTGGAGAGGAGGGAGGGAGGGAGATTTCGTGGGTCGGAGGGTTGGAGCTATTGGGGGGGCGGGGGGCCGGAGACGCGTCAGGGAATTGGGGGGGGGGGGGCCGAGACATATTGGAGGGTCGGAGACATTGGGTGGTTGGAGACATGGGGGGGGGGTGCAGAAGGAGGGAGGGATCTCAAAGGCTGGTGGGGGAGGCGTTGAATCAGAGGCCGGAGAGGAGATCGGAGGCTTCGGGGGGGGGGGGGCGGGCAGAGAGATCGGAGGTGTCGGTGGGGGGTGGGGGGGTGGTTGCGGTGGTGGCGAGATCGGAAGGGCCGGGACGGTGGGAGTTCGTGGCTGGAGTGGGGGGGTTGTTTGATCGCTAGGGCGGGGTGGGGGGAAAACAGGTAAGCTGGATCCAGTTGTAAGGTGCTGTGGGGTCCAGCAGTCCTTGCCTCCCTTTAGCTGCCGGGTTTCCCAAGGCCCGGGAAGCCCGGCCAGCCAGGGTAAAATTTAAAATGGCGATTAAATGTGAGTCACGCAGCCTCATTATAATATTTAAATGACCAACTCTTCTCCTGGGAGCGGATTGGTCGCCCGCTCCCCGTCCCGCTTCCGTTGTTAAAACCAGAGGTGAGTGGGTTGGGGTCAGATTTGAGATTTCTAACATTTGTACATCCCATCTGACCCAAACCCAGCTGCTTTTTGGGGGCTAAAATCCCCCCGCATTTTGTTCCAAACACAAGAACATAAGAAACAGGAGCAGGAGTCGGCCATTCGGTCCCTCGAGCCTGCTCCACCATTCAATGAGATCACGGCTGATCTTCTGCCAAACCTTTAATGTTTCAATTGCTAAAATTCTAAGAATACATTTTTTCTTTCGTGTTTTTATTATTTTTTTGGGGGAACTGTTGTGAACATTGAGATGATGGATGTCAGTGCTGGGGAAATGCAACATTTTTCCACCTTTGCCACCCAATATCAGCAGCAAGACAGATAGAGTGTGTGTAACAAATATTGGAAATGTGCTGTAACACTGGCTTTTAAAATTTAAGATGAATTGTGGTGCCAGGTTCCAAAAAAAAGGCTTCCTTTAATCGAATTAAGTTATTGTTTTGAAGTGCTAGTGTTTCCAATTGAAAAAAGAAAAGAAAGACTTGTATTTATGTAGGACCTTTCACGACCACCGGACGTCTCATAGCGCTTTACAGCCAATGAAGTACTTTTGAAGTGTGGTCACGGTTGTAATGTGGGAAACACGGCAGCCAATTTGCGCACAGCAAGCTCCCACAAACAGCAATGTGATAATGACCAGATAATCTGTTTTTTTTGGCATGTTGGTTGAAGGATAAATATTTGGCCAGGACACCAGGGATAACTCACCTGCTCTTCTTCGAAATAGTGCCATGGGATCTTTTACATCCGCCTGAGAAAGCAGATGGGGCCTCAGTTTAACGTCTCATCCGAAAGACAGCACCTTCAACAGTGCAGCACTCCCTCAGCACTGCACTGGGAGCGTCAGCCTAGCTTTATGTGCTCAAGTTCCTGGAGTGGGACTGTGAACCCACAACCTTCTGACTCAGAGGCAAGGGTGCTACCCACTGAGCCACAGCTGACATAGGTTGATGCAAATTGATGTAAATGTATATATTTTTGAATTTTAAAAGAGCTATTTGTTAATCATTGTATATATTTTTTTGCATCCAGCTACTAAATCATTTGTCTGGAAGCATACAAACATTTGTAGTAACTGTGCAAAGCAAAATGAGTGCTTGATTTTAATGCGATCCAGATTTGCATAAATTGTAAGAAAGAAAGACTTGCATTTCTATAGCGCCTTTCCCGACCACCGGACTGTTAGATCCGTGTATCTTTGATGTTGTGTCCTTCAATAATTAGACAAGAGACTGCAGGGAACGATCAACAGGTGTTTACTGAATGAGGGTTACTCTAGAACTAACTGTACAGATCACTACTCAGGGTTTATATACAGGTGTGGTCACTGCCGGTACTACAGTATACAGGAGCTGTAAAAAGTAGTTCTCTCCCTTAAAGGTACATACATTACACGGACGTCTCAAAGCCCTTTACAGCCAATGAAGTACTTTTTGAAGTGGAGTCACTGTTGTAATGTGGGAAACGCGGCAGCCAATTTGCGCACAGCAAGCTCCCACACACAGCAATGTGATAATGACCAGATAATCTGTTTTAGTGATGTTGGTTGAGGGATAAATATTGGCCAGGACACCGGGGAGAACTCCCCTGCTCTTCTTCGAAATAGTGCCATGGGATCTTTTACGTCCACCTGAGAGAGCAGATGGGTCTTCAGTTTAACGTCTCATCTGAAAGACGGCACCTCCGACAGTGCAGCGCTCCCTCAGCATTGCACTGGGAGTGTCTGCCTAGCTTTATGTAATCAAGTGTTGATTGTATGCAGTCTGTTAGGTGTGTAGGTTGTATGGTCAGAAAGGCATTGGAAAGGCTGTGGAACTTTCGACCCAATCTTACCTTAATTCAACTTAACTTCAGTCCCTCCTCATAATAAAGAAAATAATAAACAACACCACACTCTCCCAGTTAATGGGCTAAGTAACATTTTCTTTAGGTCAGCCCTATCACTGAATCAGAGCAAGCCTTGCACTGGGACTAGTCCACTCTCTTTTTAAAGTAGACTGCCTCTCTCAGCAGAACTTACAACTGGCCTTGCACATATGTTTTGTCTGTTTCCTTTGCCATGTCCCTGGTATGGAATGTTAGCAGTTTGACCCTTGACTCCTTCCCTGTCTAGTGGTTGGCCAATAGAGCTGTCAGTTTTTCTTACTACCGCCCACCCTTGACGTTGGTTCCTTGAAGCTAACTCCTGCTGTTTTCGGACTGAATAGTGTTATCCCAACATAAACAGCCGGAATAGTTAAGAGGGAAATGCATAATGGACCTCCCTCGTTAAATCAGGAGACAGGCAACATCTTAGCTGGTCAATCTGGCTTGACTAGTGTTGAATCCGTGATTCTTAAAGTATGGTGTTTTCCAATAACTACACGGAGGCTGTAACTTAACAATCAACGGGTGTTTACTGGAGGAGGGTAGTCTAAAGACTGACAGTACAGAGGCATGCTCAAGGCTTATATACAGGTGTGGTCACTGCCGGTACTACAGTATACAGGAGCTGTAAAAGTAGTTCTCTCTTAAAAGTACATACACTACAATTCCTCCCCTTTTAGATTAGCAGTACCCATAATGTTCAAATAACAATTAACACTTTAACATGCACATTAAACTGAAATAGTCCATTTATAGATTCAGTCTTTGGGGCGGCTTCCTGATCGTTTCTGGATAGCGCCTTTCCTGAGGTTCTTTTTCTTGGTGCAGAGGCGATTCTGGCCCCTTTTCTTCGGTTATTTCATCAGTTTCCACTGTTACTGTTTCTGAGGTAGATGCTACCGGTATGTCGGGTTCATCCCCAGGGACGCGAGACATGGGGTTGACTCGTTCCTGTGACGCTAAGATCTGGTCGACGTGGCGTCTCACAATGTTCTCCCCGACATCCACTGTGTACATTAATGGCCCCTGCCGTGTGTATATCGTTCCGGGTTGCCATTTCTCTGTTCGGTAGTCACGGGCCAAGACTGGTTGTCCTACATTGAAGCTCCTTGTCGGCTTCTCATTGATGTGCTGGAATTGTTTATCCTCAACATTTCTTCGCACATTTGGTCTGAGCAAATCCAGACGAGATCTCAACCTTCGCTTAAAGAACATCATGGCCGGGGTCTGGTTGGTAACTGCATGTGTCGCATTTCTGTAGGCTAACAGGAAAATGTCCACCTTATGCTATAGTGGAATTTCATCATCGCACATGGCCTTTATCGCCTTTTTAAAGGTTTGTACGAACCTCTCAGCCAATCTATTTGTGGCTGGATGATACGGGGCGGATGTGTAATGCCTTACCCCATTCCTTCTCATCAATTTCCGAAACTCTTCGGACACAAACTGTGGTCCATTATCAGAGCAAATCTGCTCTGGCAAGCCGTTCCTGGCAAATATGGTCCGTAAGACTGCAATCATTTTCTCTGTAGTGGTTGAGGACATTTTTATCACCTCAGGCCATTTCGAGTGAGCATCCACTGCAATTAAGAACATTGAGTCCATGAATGGACCAGCAAAATCAATATGCACCCGTTGCCATGGAGAGGAGGGCCACTCCCATGGGTGTAGAGGGGCATGTGGTGGTGCATTTTGGACCTTCTGGCATCCTGAGCAGCACTTGGTTAGGTCCTCGATTTGTTGATCGATCCCCGGCCACCACACATAAGCCCTAGCAAGGCTTTTCATTTTCACCCCTCCCAGATGACCTTCGTGAAGCACATTGAGCACTCTCTCCCTTAACTTGGGTGGAATTACCACTCGGGATCCACACATCACTGTCCCCTGGCACACTGACAGCTGTTCTCTTCTGGATGAGAATGCTGGCAACAGTGAGTCGCCATGTGTTGGCCATCCCCTCACCGTCAAATCATATACCTGAGACAGTGTCGGATCATTGCGGGTCTCCTTCTCTATATCCGCGTTAGTTACTGGCAATCGTTCAATTATTGACGAATAAAATATCTCGATAGGGTCCACTGCTGGTGCTTCCTCCACAGTAGGCAGTGGCAGGCGTGATAGCCCATCAGCGTTTCCATGCTGTTTCGTGCCTTTATATTCTATTTCATATTGGTTTGCCCCTAGAAAAAGGGACCATCTTTGTAACCGTTGTGCAGTCATCACCGGAATGCCCTTCTTTGGATTGAAGATGGAGACAAGTGGTTGGTGGTCAGTCAGCAAGGTGAACTTCTGCCCATGCAGATAGTGGTTGAATTTTTTTACTCCCCATACTAGACTGAGGGCCTCCCTGTCAATCTGGGTGTAGTTGCGCTCAGCTGAGGTTAGTGACCGAGATGCAAAGGCTACTGGTCTCTCCAACCCGTCTGGGAATTTGTGCGACAGCACCGCTCCAATACCATAGGGTGATGCATCACATGCCAACTGAATTGGTAGTGCTGGGTTGAAATGGGCCAACACCTCTTTTGATGTGATCAATTCTTTGCACTTCTGGAAAGCTCGTTTACATTCGCCATTCCACTTCCATGGCACCCCCGTTTGCAGTAGGGTGTTCAGTGGGTGTAATACTGTAGACAAATTTGGTAAGAACTTATGGTAGTAGTTTACCAGCCCGAGGAACGACCTCAGTTGTGACACATTTTCCGGTGCTGGAGCCTTGACTACTGCCTCAATCTTTTCAGGGGACTTATGTAACCCCTCTTCATCAATAACGTGGCCACAATACGAGATCTGCTTCTGGAAAAACTCGCGCTTGTGGCGATTAGCTCATAGCCCATATTCCTTTAATCTAGTGAGCACCTTCTCCAGGTTGGCGAGGTGATCACTGTCATTTTCACCCGTGACCAGGATGTTGTCCAAATAACACTGGGTCCCTGGAATCCCTTGCAGGACTTGATCCATTGCCCTTTGCCAAATAGCCGGAGCCGATGCTACCCCGAAGTGAGTGAGGAGGACATAAAAAACCTGCAACGGGACATAGACAGGCTAATTAAGTGGGCAGAGATTTGGCAGATGGAATACAATACTGGAAAGTGTGAGGTTATGCACTTTGGCAGGAAAAATCATAGAGCAAGTTATTATCTTAATGGCAAGAAACTGGAAAGTATTGTAGTACAAAGGGATCTGGGGGTCCTGGTGCACGAAACTCAAAAAGTTAGTATGCAGGTGCAGCAAGTGATTAAGAAGGCCAATGGAATGTTGGCTTTTATTGCTAGGGGGATGGAATATAAAAACAGGGAGGTATTGCTGCAGTTGTACAAGGTATTGGTGAGACCGCACCTGGAATACTGTATACAGTTTTGGTCTCCATACTTAAGAAAAGACATACTTGCTCTCGAGTCAGTACAAAGAAGGTTCACTCGGTTAATCCCGGGGATGAGGGGGTGGTCATATGAGGAGAGGTTGAGTAGATTGGGACTCTACTCATTGGAGTTCAGAAGAATGAGAGGTGATCTTATTGAAACATATAAGATTGTGAAGGGGCTTGATCGGGTGGATTGCGTGAGGATGTTCCCAATGATGGGTGAAACTAGAACTAGGGGGCATAATCTTAAAATAAGGGGCTGCTCATTCAAAACTGAGATGAGGAGAAACTTCTTCACTCAGAGGGTGGTAGGTTTGTGGAATTTGCTGCCCCAGAAAGCTGTGGAAGCTACATCATTAAATAAATTAAAAACAGAAATAGATAGTTTCCTAGAAGTAAAGGGAATTAAGGGTTACGGGGAGCGGGCAGGAAATTGGACATGAGTCTAGGTTCGGAATGGTCATGGCCCTGTTGGTAGTGGAGTGGGCCCAGGGGCCGTGTAGCCTTGTTCTGCTCCTACTGTGTTCTAATTCTGTGTTAGATTTCAGGAGATGGTTTTATTCCTGTTCCTGGCTGGGGTGGAGATCGCCTTTACAGAAGGTAAGTACTGTAGAAAATATAGGGACAGAGTGATCTCCTGGAAGAATTTCGATCGCCTAGATGGGTCGGAGAGGAATTTCCCAGATTTTTTTCTCCCAAATTGGCCATTGGGTCTTTATCTGGTTTTTCACCTCTCCCGGGAGATCACATGGGTTCGGGTGGATGCAGAGTGATAGAAGATTTGAGGTTAGGATCAGATCAGCCATGATCTTATTGGGTGGTGGAGCAGGCTCGAGGGGCCGATTGGCCTACTCCTGCTCCTATTTCTTATGAACACCAGCCGGTTGTATTGGTAGAGACCTTTATGAGTGTTGATCGTGAGGTATTGTTTCGAGGCTTCTTCTACCTCCATTTGCAAGTACGCCTGGGCCAGATCAATTTTGGTGAAGCGTTTACCTCCAGATAGCGAGGCGAAAATATCCTCAATCCTTGGAAGCGGATATTGTACCGTGTGAAGGACTGGGTTCACTGTCACCTTAAAATCCCCACAGATGCGGACCTTCTTTGGTTCCCCAGGCGTATTACTCAACGACCTCTTCATTACAGGAACGATGGGTGTAGCCCACTCGCTCCAGTCTACTTTGGACAGTACTCCTGAACGTTCCAACCCTTCCAGCTCTGCTTCGACGGCTGGTCGGATCGCATAAGGCACCGGTCTGGCCTTAAAAAACTTTGGGCTTGCATTTTCCTCTATTTTAATCGTTGCTGTTATTCCTTTTAGTGTTCCAAGTCCCTCCTGGAACACTTCTTGTGTGTCAGTTAGCATTTTTGACAGTCGTCCAGGTGTGACGTCGTCATCCTTTTTGGCCTCAACCTTCAGTGCCTGTATGGAATGCCAATCTAATTGTATCTTCTGGATCCATTCACGTCCTAGTAGTGGTGGTCCTCCATCTGGCAATACATATAGGTCCATTTTAGGTATTTCCTGGCCTTTGTATATCACTTTCACCCTTATTTTTCCTTTGGGGTAGACTTTTTGCCCCGTGTACGTCTTCAAGACAATCTCTGTAGCTTTCAAGGGTATATGTGAAAATAGCCGCTTGTAGTCCCTTTGGTTTATGACTGTTAGCGCTGATCCTGTGTCCAATTCCATTTTCACTTGGACTCCGTCTATCTTGAGTGTGACCCAGATAGTCTGGTGATCCTCCATTTTGGTTACCTTATGTAGTTTCAGACAACCCAGCTCCTTGCTTCCGGAGTCTGTATCACTTTTCTGTTCGTCTGAACTACTGTCCATCACCTTATGTACCTTTTTGTACTTCTCCTGTGGAGATTTCTTGGTGTTGGTTTTCTTCCCTGACCTGCAGACTCTTGCTATGTGTCCTGCTTTTCCACACTGTCTGCACACTTGGTCCTTGAACCAACAATCCTTCTGGTCGTGTGTTGTTCTGCCGCATTGATAACACTTCCCTGCTCCATATGACATTTCATTGGTGCCATATTCTTGCGGTCTCTGTTGTATCTCTGCAGCGCCCCGTGCGGCTGCTTCGTGTGATACTGCCATGCTGAAAGCCTTGTCCAGCGTAAGATCCTTTTCTGATAGAAGCCATTTCTGGGTTCCTTCACTTTGAAGCCCACACACAAACTTGTCCCTTAACGTATCTGCTAGTCCCACTCCAAACTGGCAGTGTTTCGATAGCTTGCGCAGTTCCATTAAGTACTCAGCATTACTTTCGTCTTTATGCTGGTTCCTTTTGTGGAACTTAAATCTTTCTGCTATCAGCAGCAGTGTGGGGTTTAAGTGGTCCTGTAGGATTTCTACTATGCTTTCGAAATTCTTATCCACGGGCTTCTCTGGGGTTATTAGGTTTTGCAGTAAGCCATAAGTTTTTGCACCCATGGAATTTAACAAAACCAGTGCTTTCCTAGCATCTGGCACTTCATTCGCCCTGCAGTACACCTCAATGCGTTCCACATATGTCGCCCAATCTTTGACTTCATTGTCGAACGCAGTGATACTGCCACTCTTCGGCATCCCTGGGTGTGATTTAACTGTCTAAAATGGCATCTCCCACGCTCTCCCTTCTTCTCTGCTGGCACAAAATGGCGTCTCCCGCGCTTTCCTTTCTTCCCGCGCTCGCCCTTCTTCACTGCTGCGGCTTCTAAAAATGGCGTCTCCCACGCTCTCCCTACTTCTCCGCGGCTCAATGGCGTCTCCCGCGCTCTCCCTTCTTCTCCCCGCAGACGCTGTTCAGCCCTTGAGCCCTGGCTGTGCTCTGTGCGTTCTCCTGTGCGCCTTTCCCGTTGCCGCCGCTCGGTCCTGAACCCGGCTGCTGCTTTACCCTCTCTCTCTCTGTTTTGTTTTTCCGCGACGCCGCTCGGTTTTCAACCCCCGGCTGCGCCCTGTGCGCTTCACCCTCTCTCTTACCCCATCGACGCTGCTCGGCTTTTTCTCTGCCGTCGGTCGGCTTCAGCCGCCGCTGTCCGGGAAGGGTCTGCGCTGTACCTGTTGCCAGTCTGTTGCTGGATCGTCGTGGCTGGGGAACCAAGCCCGGCTCTCAACAGCCTCCCCTGCGATGTTCACTCCCTGCCGGATGACTGGGCGGTTGCTCGTGGTCGACGCCCGTGTTTCTGGCCTCGACTTTCTTCCACCGCCCTCCCGGAGCGAATCCTCGAAGGGAAATGCAGAGTTGCAGGTAGATTCGAATCGACACTCGTCGCCACTGTTCGATCCGTGATTCTTAAAGTATGGTGTTTTCCAATAACTACACGGAGGCTGTAACTTAACAATCAACAGGTGTTTACTGGAGGAGGGTAGGCTAAAGACTGACAGTACAGAGGCATGCTCAAGGCTTATATACAGGTGTGGTCACTGCCGGTACTACAGTATACAGGAGCTGTAAAAGTAGTTCTCTCTTAAAGTTACATACACTACAACTAGACATCTCATCCCCCTCTGATGGCTGCAAGCTAGATTCAAAGGGCAAAAAACTCAGTGTCACTCCTTTTGGTGCGCTAACGTCGCCAGAGTGCCCTGAAAAAATTAGCGCCCTTCCGCCTGAAATTCAGTTGTAGCGCCCCAAGCAGGAGGCGGGGTGCTACTGGAAGTGCTCCACCTCCTTCTTGGGGCGTTACAACTGAATATCGTGGCCTCCCTCCCCCTGATTAAAGTGGAGGAGCCTAGCGCTGCGCGCACCAGGGCCCTGCTGGGAGCGGGGTGCCGTGAAAACAGCCCGGCACTCACGAGGAGTGCCGGGCTGAGCGATCGCGGCCGGCACCCCGAAGAAAAACGGGGAAGGGGGGCAGGTGCTCGCAGGCAGCCCCAAAAAAATGGCCACCCGATGCCTGCCCTTTAAATAGCGCCGCCGCAGTTGCAAAAACCGCCACCCTGACCCTGTCGGACATAACGTCCGGCAATAGTTCAGGGGGCGCAACCCAAATTGGCAGCCGGGGCGCGAGCGGGGCGTAGCGCAGCGCCACGGGGCGCTACCGGCTACCACCGCCGCTAACCCCCCGCTGAATTTCGCGGGAGGCGTTAGCAGCGCCATGCCCGGTGCGAGGGGATTTGTGCCCCGTTACGCCCCTCGGGGGTGCTAATGAGGCGCAAATCAGCCCAATTGTTCCCACTAAACCTTTCAGCCTCACTTTCACTTAAAGGTAACACTTTAACTTGGATCATACCTGAATACTTCCATGGTGAAATGGTTAAACATCCTAAACTGTGACACCTGGTACACCAAATTTAGCTGGGCCTGGACAGGTGCAGTGCAATTTGGGTTATGTTGAACCTGAGCAGAGGAGGGCCAGGAAAATTGGTCCCATGGTTTTCAGATCATAAGTGAGCTTACAGAAACTACTGAAAATCCACGTGGAAAGAAAACTGTGCTGTAAAATATCTGAAATTGTATGGCTCACAGATTTAGGATCAAGCTCCCTCTACCCTGCCCCAACAACGAGTGGGTAGTTTGGAGAAGCCAGTAATAGATCGGAAGCATACTAGATCCGAGGCCCAGAAGGAAGATAGAAAGATAAACGGGCCATCTGCAAAATGAGCATGTATCTCCCCCAATGTAAAAGACTGCATGTAACAGGAGCCTTACAAACCAGAAGGTCCCAAGTTCAATCCTTAGTCCGTACCGAGTTAACTCATTTCAGTCAGGGCGTAGAGGTGATGCGTGACGTAAGAAAACTACGAGGCACTTGGTCTAAGTATTAAACAAGGCTTTAATCAACTGTTTTTCAACATGGAGATCTAGTTGTGTCCTTCACTAGTTCCTGTTAAAGAATGTCCTGAGCAAGCTGGGCCCGTGCCCGAGTATTTATACTCTCCCTGGACAGCACCACCAGCAGGCCGCCCAGTATTATTTCGTAAGTCTTTCCACATGAATGACAAGATTCATGTCAATGAGTTTTAATTAATTTGAAAAATTACACTGAGATTTACAGATTTAGGATTTTATGACACTGTTGTACTACGACATGTGATGCAGGTCATTGACCATCGGGTGAATGCAGCACCTGGTCGAATTCTGTCACTTTGAATGCTGTTTTTAGTTTCTTCATACACTCGGTGGAGGCCGCTTTGTTATGATGCAGTAGGAAGCCCACACTATCTGACTCAGAACTGTCAACGCCCACGGGGAATGTAAAGCATGACATTTAGGATTAGTAAAAATGGAATAGATTGCCAACGCCATGTGAACACCATCACCCGCAAGTTCCCCTCCAGGTCTCACGCCACTTGATTTTGACACATACGACTGTTGCTTCACCGTCGCTGGGTCATGGTCTTGGAATTCCTTACCCAACTTCTTCTTCTTCTTCTTAGGCAGTCCCTCGGGAACCAAGGATGACTTGCTTCCACGTTAAAAATGAGTTCTCAGGTGACTGATGAGTCCAGTGCGGGACCTACAGACTCTGTCACAGGTGGGGCAGATGGTGGTTGAAGGGGCAGGTGGGTGGGGTGCTTGGGTTGACGTGCATAGAAACATAGAAGATAGGAGCAGGAGTAGGCTATTTGGCCCCTCGAGCCTGCTCCGCCATTCAATGAGATCATGGCTGATCATCCAAATTCAGTACCCTGTTCCTGCCTTCTCTCCATATCCCTTGATCCCTTTAGCCTTAAGAAATATATCCAACTCCTTCTTGAATATATTTAATGAATTGGCCTCAACTGCCTTCTGTGGCAGAGAATTCCACAGGTTCACCACTCTCTGGGTGAAGAAATTCCTCCTCATCTCTGTCCTAAATGGCTTACCCCTTATCCTTAGACTGTGACCCCTGGTTCTGGACTCCCCGACCATCGAGAACATCCTTCCTGCATCTAGTCTGTCCAGTCCTGTCAGAATTTTACAAGTTTCAATGAGATCCCCTCTCTTTCTTCTAAACTCCAGCGAGAGAAACATCCGTGGAGAGAGAAACCGAGTTAACGTTTCAGGTCGAAACCCTTCTTCAGAACTGCCTTCTCTGTCACAGGTGGGGCAGACGATGGTTGAAGGGGGCGGGTGGGTTGGGGTGCTTGGGTTGACGTGCGCTCCTTGCGCTGTTTGCGCTTTGGCTTCCGCTTGCTCCCGGCGAAGGGACTCGAGGTGTGCGGCGCCTTCCCCGGTATGCTTCTCCTCCACTTTGTGCGGCCTTGGTCAACAATATTGTGAGAGCAGCATCACAACTAGGTTCAAGGATAAGGCCCACCATCTTCTCAGGGCAACTGAGAATGGGCAATAAATGCGGCCTTGCCAGTATTGCCCACATGCTGAGAGCTAAGATAGAAAGAGCTCAGACTGGCGTCCACCACAGAGGTTGGCCTAAATCTAACTCCCTGTACCTGGACTTGCCAACTGCGTTTGCATCTACATTTGTTTTAAGTGATTAACGATAGCCAATAATTAAAAAAAAAATTCCCAGTACAGTAGTTGAAAATAAACCATTTTAGGTTCGAAAGGGCCACGTGTGGGTTAAGGTTTTTAAAACAAAAAATAATTGAAATGCACGGTGCAGCTAAAAGAGGAAAAAGCTCATCTTTCAACTGAACTTGGCTTTAGGGTGTGTGTGTTTTTCTTGACTCAGCCTGATCTTTCCTGAAATTATGCAAAAGTGAGGTTATTTAGGATAATTAAATCAGCATATCTTCAGCCCAAGTGATTCCACACCCGCCTCTGGGTTGCCATGGAATGCAGATGCGAGAGTAAACCGGCTTTCCCTCATGAATGTAGAATACGTGGCCGGTTGGATTTATTGTGTTGTACAGTAAAAGGTTTCAGTTCACAAGTCAACACAGTGTACCTGGAATTAAATCCCCAGTGGAAGGAGCGCGATCCTGTAAGGCTGCCGTGAACGCTGTGCCCCTAATTTATTTTTCCTATTTCAAATATCTGTAACCCTTCCAAGATAAATTATTTTAGGTTTCAAAGGCAAAATTATATTAGCTTCCAAAACGCCAGAAAATTCCCCCCAAATAAAATGGTGAAAATCAATGGGGTAGTTTTTCCAACTTGCTGCCCAGATTTATAAGTGGATGGGTTGCCCGAAAGTGCTGCTTGTTAGCTTTTGCTAATTACTTTTAGATCAATCTATATATTAATCTGGTTAAGCAGCGCCTCGATTTCAAAATTCTCATCCTTGTTTTCAAATCCCTCCGTGGCCTCGCCCCTCCCTAGCTCTGTAATCTCCTCCAGCCCCACAACCCCCCGAGATATCTGCACTCCTCTAATTCTGCCCTCTTGAGCATCCCTGATTATAATCGCTCAACCTTTGGTGGCCGTGCCTTCTGTTGCCGAGGCCCTAAGCTCTGGAATTCCCTGCCTAAACCTTTCCGCCTCTCTACCTCTCTTTCCTCCTTTAAGACACTTCTGAAAACCTACCTCTTTGACCAAGCTTTTGGTCACCTGCCCTAATATCTCCTTATGTGGATCGGTGTCAAATTTTTTGCCTTAAAATACTCCTATGCAATGCCTTGGAACGTTTTACTATGTTAAAAGCGCTATATAAATACAAGTTGTTGTTGTTATTAGTGAGAGTTGCTAGTTATCTTTTGCTAATGCTTTTAGGTTAACTTATATATCAGTGAGTGCTGCTAATCAGCTTTCACTAATTTATTTTTTATTCGTTCATGGGATGTGGGTGTTGTGATGAAATATATGCCTTCATCAGCCCCTGTGTTTTACCTGCATTGTATTGTGTGTACCGCCCCCCCTTTTCCCCTATTGTGTGTATTGGCTCCGCCCCTGTCTTTTGTCATATAAAGGTCTCAAGAGCTGTATGAGTCATTCTGCCAGGCGAATCCGATGTGGAATGACGTGCAATGTTCTTAGCGATTAAAAGCCTTCAGTTGAATCCTTTAACTTCTTGTCCTTGAGTTATTGATGGCACATCAATTTTAATCGCTAAAACACCAAGATGGATCGACTCCTGAAACCAGAGCGCTTGGATCTGGACCCCCATGCCACAGACGCAGCCACACAGTTCGGACACTGGTTCCAATGCTTCGAATTTTTCATCGAAACCACAGCCACCGCCATAGCAGCCGCGACCGCCACCGGAGACGTGAAGCTGGGAATCCTGCGAAACCAGGTGAGTCATCGGGTCTCCCCTCTCATCCGAGATGCCACCAGCTACGAGGATGTCTGCACCATTCTGAAGGCCCACTACGTGTGGCCAATAAACGAGGTGTACGCCAGGCATCTGCTGACTACTCGCACGCAGCGGCATGGTGAGTCACTAGAGGACTTCATGCTAAGCCGAAAAGTACTGGGCAGAGACTGTAACTGTAAGGCCGTGTCTGCCACCGTGTACACGGAGGAGCTGATCCGAGACTCCTTTATTGCGGGCCTCAGTTCAAATTACATTCGGCAGAAACTGTTTGAAAAGGAGGGACTGGACCTAAAACAGGCTATGGGCATAGCGCGATCGCTGGATATGGCCCAGAGGAACTCTGAATCCTGTTCCTCAGGCCACGCAGCCCACTCCGCCTCGTGCGCACCATGGGGGCCGCCATCTTGGAAGCCATCTTCACCTCCCAGGTCTCAGGCCAGCCCAGCACCGTCGGAACCCCAGCCTCCACCCAGGAGCCCCACTACTGCCGCGATGCATCGGGGCCCGAAATGCTACTTCTGCGGCCAGGACAAACACTCCAGGCACCTGTGCCCAGCGAAGGGCACCACCTGTTTTAAATGCGGGAAGAAAGGACATTTCAGTAAAGTCTGCAGAGGGAACCCCGCCTCCAACTCCGCCACTGCCGCGTGCGCGCCGTGGGGGTGGCCATCTTGGACGCCACCTTGTCCACCCTCATGGAGTCCACCATCTTGTCCCGACTACACGGATCCCCAGGACCCACTGGTGGCCTCAATCACAGTGGATCAATCCAGGCCGCATCCGTTGTCTAGATCGATGATGGACATAGAGGTAAACGGGAACAAGGTTAAGTGCTTGATTGACTGCGGGAGCACCGAAAGCTTTATTCATCCTAGCCTGGTAAAACGACTTTCACTAACGATAGTCCCTACACAGGGCAAAATCGCCATGGCTGATAAGACTCATACCTCAAAAATTACAGGTTTCTGCGCGGTTATGTTGTCGGTAAAAGGCACTGATTACAGAGATTTTAAACTGTTGATAATGCCAGATCTCTGTGTGAGCGTGATCTTCGGTCTGGACTTCCAGTGCCACCACCAAAGTATCACGCTTACCTACGGTGGGTCCCAGCCGCCCCTCACAGTGTGCGGTCTGGCTACCCTGAAGGTCAAGCCGCCCTCTCTGTTCACCAACCTCGCACCCAACTGTCGACCCATAGCGACCAAGAGTAGGCGGTACAGCTGGGAGGACAGACGGTTCATTGCGTCTGAAGTAGAAAGACTCAAGCGGGAGGGTATCATCAAATGCAGTACCAGCCCGTGGCGCGCCCAGGTAGTAGTGGTTAAGGGTAGCGAAAAGAAGCGGATGGTGATAGATTATAGCCAGACGGTTAATCTATACACCCAGCTAGATGCCTACCCTCTGCCCCGCATAGCGGATATGGTTAACCAAATTGCGCAATACCGGGTGTTTTCCACCATCGACCTAAAATCGGCATACCACCAGCTCCCCATTAGGCCGGAGGACCGTCCATACACCGCCTTCGAGGCGAACGGACGCCTCTACCACTTCCTCAGAGTCCCCTTTGGGGTAACGAATGGGGTCTCGGTCTTCCAGCGGGAGATGGACCGCATGGTCGATGAGAACCAGTTAACAGCCACCTATCCATACCTAGACAACGTCACCATCTGCGGCCACCACCAGCAAGACCACGACTCGAACCTCGCGAGATTTCTGAAAACCGCCCTCAGACTCAATCTCACCTACAACGAGGATAAGTGTGTCTTTAGCACCACGCGCCTCTGTATCCTGGGCTGCGTGGTGGAAAACGGGGAAATCGGTCCGGACCCCGACCGATTGCGCCCCCTACGGGAGCTACCCCTACCAAACACTCCCAAGGCCCTGAAAAGGTGCCTGGGGTTTTTCTCCTATTACGCCCAATGGGTCCCCAATTATTCCGACAAGGCCCGTCCCCTCCTGAAATCAACGTCCTTCCCGCTCACGGCCGAGGCCCACACCGCCTTCAACAGCACTAAACACGACATTGAGAAGGCCGCGCTGCGGGCAGTGGACGAAAACATCCCTTTCCAGGTCGAAAGCGATGCGTCCAACTTCGCTTTAGCAGCCACCCTCAACCAGGATGGGCGGCCCGTAGCCTTTTTCTCAAGAACCCTCCAAGGGCCCGAGATCAGGCACTCCTCGGTAGAGAAGGAGTCCCAGGCCATAGTGGAGGCAGTGCGGCACTGGAGGCACTACCTAGCCGGCAAACGCTTTACCCTGCTTACCGACCAGCGGTCGGTAGCCTTCATGTTTAACAACAAACAGAGGGGGAAGATCAAGAACGACAAAATTCTCAGGTGGCGGATCGAACTCTCCACGTTTGAGTACGACATAATATATAGGCCGGGGGCCCTCAACGAATCCCCCGATGCCCTATCACGAGGGATGTGTGCCAGCATCCAGGGGGACAGACTACAGGGCCTCCACAATGGCCTCTGCCACCCGGGGGTAGCCCGGCTATTTCACTTTATAAAATCCCGTAACCTGCCCTATTCCATCGAGGAGGTCCGGTCTATGACCAGGGACTGCCGCACCTGTGCGGAATGCAAGCCCCGTTTTTACAGGCCCGACCGAGCCCACCTGATCAAAGCTACACGGCCATTCGAGCGTCTGAGCTTAGATTTCAAGAGACCACTCCCCTCCACCGACCGCAATGTGTACTTTCTCAACATTGTGGACGAGTACTCCCGCTTCCCATTCGCCTACCCCTGCCCAGACATGACCAGTGCCACGGTCATCAAGTGCCTCGGCAGCCTGTTTTGCACGTTCGGCATGCAGAACTACATCCACACTGACAGGGGGCCGTCGTTCATGAGCGACGAACTGCACCAATACCTGCTGTCGAAGGGGATAGCCACGAGTCGGACCACTAGTTATAACCCCCGGGGTAATGGGCAAGTGGAGAGGGAGAACGCGACGGTGTGGAAGGCGGTCACCTTAGCACTAAGGTCTAAAGGCCTCCCTACCTCCCGCTGGCAAGAGGTCCTCCCAGACGTACTCCACTCGATAAGGTCGCTACTGTGTACTGCTACTAACGCCACTCCTCACGAGAAGATGTTTGTTTTTCCCCGCAAATCAACCTCGGGAGTGTCCCTACCTTCGTGGCTCTCCACCCCAGGGACAGTCCTATTATGGAAGCATGTGAGGGGCCACAAAACGGATCCCCTCGTGGAGGCAGCACACCTACTCCACGCAAACCCACAGTACGCGTACGTCAAGCACGCTGACGGGCGTGAGGACACCGTGTCCATAAAGGACCTCGCCCCGGCAGGAAGCGACGACGACCCATCCTCACCACCCCCAGAAGAACCTCCACCATCCCCAGAGGTATCCTCACCACCCCCAGAAGTACCTGCAACACCCCCAGCACATGGGTATGCCCAGGAGGGCACCACGGACTCCCGGTCGGAACCCAAGGTACTGTTGTGACGTTCAGGAAGGACTATCACACTCCCGGACAGACTAAATCTGTAGAAGGGGTGAATGTGATGAAATATATGCCTTCATCAGCCTCTGTGCTTTACCTGCATTGTATTGTGTGTACCGCCCCCCCTTTTCCCCTATTGTGTGTATTGGCTCCGCCCCTGTCTTTTGTCATATAAAGGTCTCAAGAGCTGTATGAGTCATTCTGCCAGGCGAATCCGATGTGGAATGACGTGCAATGTTCTTAGCGATTAAAAGCCTTCAGTTGAATCCTTTAACTTCTTGTCTTTGAGTTATTGATGGCACATCAGGTGTCACTGGCAATGCCAACATTTTATTGCCCATCCCTAATTGCCCTTGAGAAGGTGGTGGTGAGCCGCCTTCTTGAACCGCTGCAGTCCGTGTGGTGAAAGTACTCCCACAGTGCTGTTAGGGAGGGAGTTCCAGGATTTTGACCCAGCAACGATGAAGGAATAACGATATACTTCTAAGTCAGGATGGTGTGTGACTTGGAGGGGAACTTGGAGGTGGTGGTGTTCCCATGCACCTGCTGCCCTTGTCCTTCTGGGTGGAAGAGGTCGCGGGTTTGGGAGTTGCTGCTGAAGATGCCTTAGTGAGTTGCTGCAGTGCATCTTGTAGATGGTACACACTGCAGCCACGGTGCGCCGGTGTGGAGGGAGTGAATGTTTAAGGTGGTGGATGGGGTGCCAATCAAGCGGGCTGCTTTGTCCTGAATGGCGTCGAGTTTCTTGAGTGTTGTTGGAGCTGCACTCATCCAGGCAAGTGGAGAGTATTCCATCACACTCCTGACTTGTGCCTTGTAATTGGTGGAAAGGTTTTGGGGAGTCAGGAGGTGAGATACTCGCCGCAGAATACCCAGCCTCTGACCTGCTCTTGTAGCCACAGTATTTATGTGGCTGGTCCAGTTAAGTTTCTGGTCAATGGTGACCCCAGGATGTTGATGTTGGGGGATTCGGCGATAGTAATAGAATGTCAAGGGGCGGTGGTTAGACTCTTGCTTGTTGGAGATATGATGTGGAGATGCCGGTGTTGGACTGGGGTGGACAAATGTAAGAAGTCACACAACACCAGGTTATAGTCCAACAGCTTTATTTGAAATCACAAGCTTTCGGAGCGCTGCTCCTTCACCTGACGAAGGAGCAGCGCTCCGAAAGCTTGTGATTTCAAATAAAGCTGTTGGACTATAACCTGGTGTTGTGTGACTTCTTACATTTGTTGGAGATAGTCATTGGCTGGCACTTGTGTGGCACAAATGTTACCTGCCACTTATCAGCCCAATGTTCTCAGGTTAACGTTTATACCAATTAGTGTCAGCCGTGGCTCAGTGGGTAGCACTCTCACCTCTCGGATCAGAAGGTTGTGGGTTCACAGTCCCACTCCAGGGACTTGAGCACAAAAATCTAGGCTGATGCTCCAGTACAGTGCTGAGGGAGTGCTGCACTGCCCAAGGTGCCATCTTTCAGATAGGACATTAAACTGGGGTCCTGTCTGCCCTCTCAGGTGGACGTAAAAGATTTCGAAGAAGAGCAGGGGAGTTATCCCCGGTGTCCTGGCAAAACTTTATCCCTCAATCAACATAACAGAAACAGATTTACCTGGTCTTTATCATGTTGCAGTTTGTGGGAGCTTGCTGTGCACAAATTGGCTGCTGCGTTTCCAACATTACAACAGTGACTACACTTCAAAAAGTACTTTATTGGCTGTAAAGCACTTTGGGACTTCCTGAGGTCGTGAAAGGTGCTATATAAATACAAGTCTTTCTTTTCTTTTACTAGTTAGCTTTTGCGAGTTTTATAGATTATGAGCGAATGCTGCTAATCAGCTTTTGCTAGTGTTTCTAGATTAATGTATATAAAAGTAAGTGCTGTTAGATAGCTTTTGCTTGTTAAATTCGTTGGGGGAAAAATTCAGTTGGTAGCGCCACCCGTTAGCGCCTTAAGAGGGCGCTAAGTGTGGCGCAAACCAACCAGTGCCCGGGCGCGACACTGCCCACGCCTCCCGCCAAATTCAGCGGGAAGTTAGTGGTGGCGCTAACCATTAGCGCTGCGCTGCTGGTGATGACGTCATCGGTGTGCGCAGCGCCCCGCTCACGCCCCGGCCGTTATCTTCGGGAGCGCCCCCTGATTTACCGCCGGACGCTGTCCGACAGGGTCAGGGTGGCATACCTGCGGCTGGGGAGGCGCAAATTAAAGGCGAGGTGCAGGGTGGCCATTTTTGTTGTTGGCCGCCTGCCAGCACCTGCCTGCACTCCCGTCCCAGACCTCCTGAACCACCGCCCCCACCGCGGAGTGCCAGCTGTGCTCCAAGAGCCCGGCACTTCTCTTGGATGCCGGGCTCTTTTACCTGCACTCCCGATCCCCGGGGGCCCAGCTGGGCCCCAGATCGCGCTGCACAAGGCCCCTCCCCTTTAAGAAGGGGAGGAAGGCCTGCAATACCGCAGCGCGACGTGCTGCAGCGTGTGGCGCTGTGGCACGTAGCGCCACAATATTCACTTGCAGCACCCTAAGAGGGAGGCGGGGCGCCTCCAGTTGCGCCCGGCTTCCCTTTGGGGCGCAACCGACCAATTTCCGGCACGGGGCCGCTACTTTTTCCGGTTTAGTGCCCCGGCAAATTTAGCGCCCCAAACGGGGCTATACTGAATTTCTCCCCCTTTGTCTTTTAACACTCCTGTGAAGCGCCTTGGGCCATTTTACTACGTTAAAGACTCTATATAAATACAAGTTGTTAGTTTCGGTAGATGTGTACAGGTCAGCAAGTACTGCTGGTTTCGACCCTGGACGATCACAAGTTGGATTCTAGTTTTCTTCCTCCAGCGATGATACTACCACCACAATGATAGCACTGCATAGGCTGCAGGGAGTACCATGAAATATGCAGTTGGCTGGGACACGTTGAGGGCTGTGAGGAACAAAAATAGCGCCCATATGGATTGGGAAGGAATTATATTAGTGACAGACCACAGACCGCTAGCATGGCTAATATGTCAGAGCTTTGGAGTCAGCTGGCCTGGCAGGTGTTAGCAATGCAGAAGCTTAACATGTCACAGAGTCACAGAATCACAGAAACCCCACAGTGCAGATAGAGGCCATTTCGGCCCATCGAGCCTGCACCGTTAATAATAGAAATTGTGGAGAATATTCATTGGTTAGGATCAGATTCTTGGAACTGACATGACATTCCAAAATCCTTATTTGATAGTAACGGAGTCATAAAGTATGTATTTAATGATCTTAAAGGTAGCCAAGTAACCGTAATAGTCATCAATCACGATAGACTAAGAGAGGAGGCTGAGGGGGGTGACCTGATCGAGGTCTTTAAGATTATGAAAGGGTTTGATAGGATACACATAGTGAAGGTGTTTCCACTTGTGGAGTAGACCAAAACTAGGGGCCATAAATATAAGATAGTCACTAAAAAAGAAAACAAAGACTTGCATTTATATCTTCTTCTTCTTAGGCAGTCCCTCAGAACCCAGGATGACTTGCTTCCACACTAAAAATGAGTTCTCAGGTGACTGGTGAGTCCAATGCGGGACCTACAGGGCAGGATTTTCATTGGGCCGTGGAGGCGGGATTGGAGGCATGTGGGGGGTTAAAATCCCGAAATCGGGGGTCCCGACACCATCCCACCCCCAACCCGCCTCCGTGCCAATTTCAAAGGAGGCGGATACCCGCCCCGCACTGGGACCCGCCTCCCTGAGGTGGGAAGGGGATTATTGCCAATTAACTGACTGTTAACAGGTAGTTCACAGGCAGTTTTTAGCCTATCCCTATTTTTAATGTTGAAGTGTGGGATTCCCGACGGCTCCAAACCACGCCAAGTTAGAGGAGGTGGGCCGTCGGGATGAAGGGCTTGGAGGGGTCGAGATGTCCGGTGTTCAGGTGAGTGATGGGTGCATGAGTGCAAAAGTAAGTGTGTTTGGTGTGTGTAAAGTGTTTAAAGAAGTTTTACTTACCTTTACTTACTTTTACAGCCTTCCTTCCTTCAGGTCTCGGGAGTCCCTCATCTCACCGGCACAGAAAGCAGAATGGCTGTGAGCTGTCAAAAATTGCAGCATTCAGCTTTCTGTTCCGGGGAGATCTCTAAATCATCCTGACAAGAAGGAATTAACTTGAAGTACAGATTGTCAGTGTTTGACAGCTTCAAACAGCTGTGAAACGCTGATATTTCATCTGTCAAAAGGTCTTGACAGATGAAATTTCAATCTGTGACGTCACCTGTTGCTGGGTGGCCCTTAATTGGCCTGCTGAGCCCGCTGGGCGGGCTCAACAAGGTCAATCAAGTCAAAATCGCATAGGTTGGCTAGAATTCGATGGAGGCGGGATTACAACCCCGAAAGTTGTAGTCCCGCCTCCAACCCGACTCCTCAATGAAAATCCAGCCCACAGTCTCTGTCACAGGTGGGGCAGACGGTGGTTGAAGGGGCGGGAGGGTGGGGTGCTTGGGTTGACGTGCGCTCCTTGCGCTGCCTGCGCTTGGCTTCCGCTTGCTCCCGGCGAAGAGACTCGAGGTGTTCGGCGCCTTCCCGGATGCTTCTCCTCCACTTTGTGTGGTCTTGGGCCAGGGATTCCCAGGTGTCGGTGGGGATGTTGCATTTTTTCAAGGAGGCTTTGAGGGTGTCCTTGAAGCGTTTCATAAGAACATAAGAACATAAGAAATAGGAGCAGGAGTAGGCCAATCGGCCCCTCGAGCCTGCTCCACCATTCAATAAGATCATGGCTGATCTGATCCTAACCTCAAATCTTCTATCACTCTCCATCCCACCCGAGCCCATGTGATCTCCCGGGAGAGGCGAAAAACCAGATTAAAAACCCAATGGCCAATTTGGGAGAAAAAATCTGGGAAATTCCTCTCTGACCCATCTGGGCGATCGAAACTCGTCCAGGAGATCACTCTGTCCCTATATTTTCTACAGTACTTACCTTCTGTAAAGGCGATCTCCACCCCAGCCAGGAACAGGAATAAAACCATCTCCTGAAATCTAACACAGAATTAGAACACAAGAAGTAGGAGCAGAACCAGGCTACATGGCCCCTGGGCCCGCTCCACTACCCACAGGGCCATGACCATTCCGAACCTAGACTCATGTCCAATTTCCTGCCCGCACCCCGTAACCCTTAATTCCCTTTACTTCTAGGAAACTATCTATTTCTGTTTTAAATTTATTTAATGATGTAGCTTCCACAGCTTTCTGGGGCAGCAAATTCCACAAACCTACCACCCTCTGAGTGAAGAAGTTTCTCCTCACCTCAGTTTTGAATGAGCAGCCCCTTATTTTAAGACTATGCCCCCTAGTTCTAGTTTCACCCATCATTGGGAACATCCTCACCGCATCCACCCGATCAAGCCCCTTCACAATCTTATATGTTTCAATAAGATCGCCTCTCATTCTTCTGAACTCCAATGAGTAGAGTCCCAATCTACTCAACCTCTCCTCATATGACCACCCCCTCATCCCCGGGATTAACCGAGTGAACCTTCTTTGTACTGACTCGAGAGCAAGTATGTCCTTTCTTAAGTATGGACACCAAAACTGTATGCAGTATTCCAGGTGCGGTCTCACCAATACCTTGTACAACTGCAGCAATACCTCCCTGTTTTTATATTCTATCCCCCTAGCAATAAAAGCCAACATTCCATTGGCCTTCTTGATCACTTGCTGCACCTGCATACTAACTTTTTGAGTTTCGTGCACCAGGGCCCCCAGATCCCTTTGTACTACAGTACTTTCCAGTTTCTTGCCATTAAGTTAATAACTTGCTCTATGATTTTTCCTGCCAAAGTGCATAACCTCACACTTTCCAGTATTGTATTCCATCTGCCAAATCTCTGCCCACTTACTTAGCCTGTCTATGTCCCTTTGCAGGTTTTTTATGTCCTCCTCACTCACTACTTTCCCTCCCATCTTTGTATCATCTGCAAACTTTGATATGTTACACTCGGTCCCCTCCTCCAAATCGTTAATATAGATTGTAAAGAGTTGGGGACCCAGCACTGACCCCTGCGGAACACCATTAGTTACTGATTGCCAGTCTGAGAACGAACTATTTATCCCAACTCTCTGCTTTCTGTTAGAGAGCCAATCCTCCACCCACGCCAGAATATTACCCCCAATCCCGTGATTTTTATCTTGAGCAATAATCTTTTGTGTGGCACCTTGTCAAATGCCTTTTGGAAGTCTAAATACACTACGTCCATTGGTTCCCCTTTATCCACCCTGTATGTTACTTCCTCAAAGAACTCAAGCAAATTTGTCAAACATGACTTCCCCTTCATGAAACCATGCTGAGTTTGTCCTATTAAATTATGTTTATCCAAATGTCCCGTTACTGTCTCCTTAATAATGGACTCTAACATTTTACCAACCACAGATGTTAGGCTAACAAGTCTATAGTTTCCAGCCTTCTGCCTACTACCCTTTTTAAATAAGGGTGTTACATTAGCAGTTTTCCAATCTGCCGGGACCTTTGCTGAGTCCAGGGAGTTTTGGAAAATTATTACCAATGCATCCACAATCCCTAACGCCATTTCCCTCAAGACCCTAGGATGTAAGCCATCAGGTCATGGGGATTTATCCGCCTTGAGTCCCATTATTTTACCAAGTACCACTTCCTTAGTGATTTTAATCGTATTTAGCTCCTCCCCCCCAGAGCCCCCTGTTTGTCCAGTGTTGGGATATTCTTAGTGTTCTCTACCGTAAAGACTGATACAAAATATTTGTTCAGCGTTTTTGCCATCTCCATGTTTCCCACCATTAATTTCCCGGTCTCATCCTCTAAGGGACCAACATTTTCCTCTGCCCACCTGGGGCTCTCTTGCCATGTCGGAGCACGGAGTAGAGGGCTTGTTTTGGGAGTCTCGTATTGGGCATGCGGATGATGTGGCCCATCCATCAGAGCTGATCGAGCATGGTCAAAGCTTTGATTCTGGGGATGTGGGCCTGAGCGAGATGTTGTGCGCCTATCCTGCCAATGGATTTGCAGGATCTTGTGGAGGCAGCGTTGGTGGTACCTCTCCAGTGCTTTGAGGTGCCTGCTGTACATGGTCCATGTCTCTGAAGCATACAGGAGGGCGAGTATCACTACTGCTCTATAGACCATGAGCTTGGTGCTGGGTTTGAAGTCCTGATCTTCAAACACTCTCTTCCTCAGGTGACCGAAGGCTGCACTGGCACACTGAAGGCAGTGTTGGACTTCGTCATCGATGTCTGCCCTTGTTGACAGTAGCCTCCTGAGGTATGGAATATGGTCCACATTGTCCAAGGCCTCATCATGGATTTTGATAATCGGGGAGCGTACTGTGTGGCGGGGGCAGGTTGGTGGAGGACCTTTGTCTTACGGATGTTTAGTGTAAGGCCCATGCTCTCGTATGCTTCGGTGAAGGTGTTGACGATGGTTTGGAGTTTGAACTCAGTGTGTGCGCAGACGCAAGCGTCATCTGCATACTGTAATTCAATGACAGAGGCACCTTTCACGACCACCAGACGTCTCAAAGCACTTTACAGCCAAAGAAGTACTTATGGAGTGGAGTCACTGTTGTAATGTGGGAAACGCAGCAGCCAATTTGTGCACAGCAAGGTCCCACAAACAGCAATGTGATAATGACCAGATAATCTGTTTTAGTGATGTTGGTTGAGGGAGATATATTGGCCAGGACACCGGGGAGAACTCCCCTGCTCTTCTTCGAAATAGTGCCATGGAATCTTTTACGTCCACCTGAGAGAGCAGACGGGGCCTCGGTTTAACGTCTCATCCGAAAGACGGATGAGACTAATAAATCCAATAGGGAATGCAGGAGAAACTTCTTTACTCAGAGAGTGGTGAGAATGTGGAACTCGCTACCACAAGAAGTGGTAAATAGCATCGATGCATTTAAGGGAAAGCTAGATAAGTACATGAGGGAGAAAGGAATAGAAGGATATGTTGATGGGGTGAGATGAAGAGGGGTGGGAGGAGGCTCGTGTGGAGCATAAACACCGGCATGGACCAGTTGGGCCGAATGGCCTGTTTCTGTGCTGTAAATTCGATGTAATTCTATACTGCTTGAAGCAGAGCTTGTCGCTCAAGGAAGCAGCATTTCACTGATAAGTGCAGGAAACTCTCATTTAATCGGCACCTAAATATCCGGAATTCTCTATTAACCGGCAAAATTCATACTCAGAAAACAGCACCTCAATAACCGGAAATGTCGCCGAGTCCGAGTCCGAGTCTCCCGCGGTGGCCGAGTTAGTCAGTGGGGGTAGTTCTCCAAACTGCCACTACTCGGCTTCTTGGCGCTGTCGGAAGTCCGAACACCTCAATAACAGGAGTCTGACTCTTTGTTTGTTAAAAAATAACCTCGGTAGATAACCCTCTCCGTCATTCGGAATTTTTAATCAACCGGCACCATCCCGTTCCCGTCGGTGCCGGATACCAGAGAGTTTCCTGTAAAATGGTCTGCTGGTTGGATCCAGAGCTCAATTCTGGTTGAAAATGAGAGAAAATGTGTTGGAAAAGGAGACATTGCTTCAAATTAATCTGAAAATAAATACTTTACCATTCTATGCAATGGTGAGTTGAGACACTTGCTGAGGCTGATGTAGCAAGACGAATATAATATTGTACGGCAATATCATTGATGATTCTTTACCTAGTTACCTGAGGATTAGTAGGCAAACCAACAGTGAGCATTGTTTTTTTATTGGGTAAGTCCAATTTTATATTAGCCATTTGGGTGAATTTTCCGGTCCGAGAGTAGACCAAGTGATGGTTGGATGGGTTTTGTAATTGGTGGAATGAGCTGACTATAGTGACATTTTTGAGGTCCACTTGATTTTCAAAAGCACAGCAAGCTCCCAGCATGAACACTACCTCCCCATCCCCCAGCCCCACTGGGAGCTCGCTGCTTCTGGAGTGCTGCATCTTCCGGCAGGGGGGTAGCTTTTGCATGTGGAATTGTTCCGTAGGGAGGAGTCAGCACCTTCGGAAGGGATGGGGAAGGGGAAACAATTGGTGGAGAAATGTAGAGAGAGAAAAATAAAATCTTCAGGGATCATTGCTGGATTCCTCTTTCCGAATCTTCAATTTGTTTTTATGGCATTTCCTTCTGTTTGTGTTTGGAGGAAAAGCGCACAGTGCAAAGATAATGGATGATTGATCAGTCTGAGGCATTCCAAGCCAACTTTATCTCCTCTCTGAATCTCTGTAAATGCAACTGTTACATACAACTTTAATGAAAAGAAGCAGTAACTATTATCCTCCTGCTCTTGCAATCTTTGTGACTTCTGTACACCTCCCTTCCACTTTTCTTCCATTCTGACAGTACAGTCCCGAGCTCCCCAAATGAGGAAACAGTTCTTTCTGGCTCACCTTTTTTTTACCAATTCTATTCTCGATGATCTTGGTACAGAACCTTTGTCCATTGCTCCATATTGTTTGACCATTATAACTGACATCAACATAATCCTGATCAGGTTAGTGAGATCCTCCATTCGCTGGACTTCAAAAGGTTTAAGTTCAGAGGCATACGTTAAGAAAATCTGAGTCCTAATAGCATTCCTCCCATTATTGTGAGTATGTATTCTTCTGAACTTAATATTCTACACAGTCCCTTCAATGTCTCTTATTCCCAGTCCAATTTTCCTTCTTCTTGGAGATGTATCCCGTAGATGGGTGATCCCTCTAACCATTGCTCTATGGTCTCTATATTGGTACTTTCAAAAAAATATGAATGCTACCGTTAACTCTCAAATTACCCTTCAATTTGATAGTTCTGACTTTTCCAGTCTGGTTTTCAGTGTTGCCTTTCCACTGGCGATCTAGTGTCCTGTGCTAAGCACCTTAGGAACTCTGCAGTTGAGCATTTTGGTCATTTGCCTTGGACACATCCAACGCCTTGGGCAATCTCTGGCAATGCGCACTGCTAAATAAGTTACCATTATATGGCTTCCCACCAAGATTGTACCGATCTGTCTAGTTGCCTGTCAATTTGTTTTACCTGTGCTGTAATTGATGATTCATTCTTGAACTCTTTTATATCCATGAATGAATGAATTTTGGTGTTTCCAAGACTCTGCCCTTTCTTGCACTCTGTACCTCCTTCATATCAATGACCTCATACAATTCATTAAATCTTATCCATTGTTTTGTTGATTATTCAACTCTAATTCATCATTTCCTTCTGATTGCACACTTTCAGTGCTCAGAACCTCTGGTCTGCTCAAAGTGCGATGACTGAATCACTACATCTTGATCTTCTCCTTGCCCTTCAATAAGACAATGACAATTATGCTTGATTCAGTTCTTCAAACAGTTTAAAAAAATGTTTTTAACAAGTCTATCCAACAACTATCACTTCTTACCTTTGATGGGTCCTCTCTTAAAATTCTTGGTCTCACTATCTCTTCTGACCCCAGGTGGAACTTCCACATCATCCTCCATTGCCAACGTTGCCTCCAATTAAAGTTAACTCTTTCATGTCAAATATTTGTTTCCCGACAGCAACCCTTAATTCTATAATGTCGAAATCTTGACCATTGCACCCATATCTAGGAGGTCCTACTAGCATCTCTCTTGCACTCCTGAACAGGATACAAGGAAAAGCTGTTGTCTGAATGGTTAACCCTTTCTCATCTCCAACCTGTCTTCTCATCAGTACTTCATTGAACTTAGCGCCCTTGTTCCTTCCAAACTCCAAATACACTTTGTACATGTTCTTTCTGCTTCCTACATGGCCACTGGGTTGAGAGCAAGACTCATTTGTCAGTCTGCTTCAGTAACTTATTCATTTCCAGGACAGTGGTGTCCCTTACCTTCCTCAATATTTCCTTCCTGCTATAATGTTCAGGTATTTAAAAGCCAAGCTTGGTGTTACCTGATCACTACCTCCTGATCTATTTCATCTCCTTCATTCTTTTCAACATTGGTGGCGTCTGGCATCATGGGCTTTATAGCTTCGCCTTGATTTCATAGAATCATACAGCTCAGAGGAAGGCCATTCGGCCCATTGTGCCTGTGCCGGCTCTTTGAAAGAGTTCTCCAATTAGTTCCACTCCCCAGCTCTTTCCCCATAGCCCTGCCAATTTTTCCTTTTCAAGTATATATCTAATTCCCTTTTGAAAGTTACTATTGAATCTGCTTCCCTTTCAGGCAGTGCATTCCTGATCATCATAACTCGCTGCATAAAAAAATTCTCCTCATCCCCCTTTAGTTCTTTTGCCAATCATCTTACATCTGTGTCCTCTGGTTATTGACTATCCTGTCAGTGGAAACAGTTTCTCCTCATTTACTTTATCAAAACCTCTCGCAATTTTGAATACCTCTATTAAATATCCCCTTAACCTTCTCTGCTCTAAGGAGAACAATCCCAGCTTTTCTAGTCTCTCCACATAACTGAAATCACTCATCCCTGGTACCATTCTAGTAAATCTCCTCTGCACCCTCTCCAAGGCCTTGACATCCTTCTTCAGGCGTGGTACCCAGAATTGCAAACAATACTCTTGCTGAAGCCTAACCAGTGATTTCTAAAGGTTTACCATGACTTCCTTGCTTTTGTACTCTACGCCTCTATTTACAAAGCCCAGGATCCCGTACGCTTTTTTAACAGCCTTATCAACTTGCTCTGTCACCTTCAAAGATTTGTGTATGTGAAGCCCCAGGTCTCTCTCTTCCTGTACCTTATTAAAATTGTACAATTTCGTTTATACCCTGTACTGCCTCTCCTCATTCTTCCTACCAAAATGCATCATTTCACACTCATCTGTCATGTGTCAGCTGTTGTGTATGTACCTTTAAGAGAAGAACTGATTCTATACTGCAGTACCGGCAGTGACCACCCCTGTATATAAAGCCATAGCAGGCTTCTGTACGTCAGTCTTGAATTACTCTCTGTTCAGTAAATACCTGTTTTACTGTTCTCCTGCAGTCTGAGTATTATTGATCCTCGGACACTACACTGGCGACGGGCAGGTTTGAACTCACCTGCAGTACTGCATCACCTCACGGGGATCTTTTCCCTGAAGAGAAGCTTCTTGGAGGTCGAAGTCAGGACGGTGGGCGTCGACCTCGGGCAACCGCCCAGGGATCCATTGGAGAGTTGCAGGGGAGGCTGTGGAGAGCTGGGCCTGGCTCCCCAGTTGAGGTGTTCCAGCAAGTCGTGCTGGTAGCAGGTAGTGCGCTGACCCTTCCGGACTGCGGCGGGCTCGGGCTTGATCGAGCGGCTCTGCAAAGGGGCCGTGCAGCGTCGTCGGGAGGAAAAGAGAGAGCGAGAGGGTGGAGCGCACAGGGCGCGGTCGGTGCTCAAGAACAGGGCAGTGTGGAGAGGATAGAACGCGGGGAAGGAAAAGTGAGATGCGCCGAAGCCGCGGGTCGCCGCCATTACCCTGTAGAATGCTAGGAGCAGCGTGGCAGCAAGGGGAAGAAGGAAAAGCGCGGGAGGCACCATTTTATTCCATTGGGGAAGAAGGAAAAGCGCGGGAGGCGCCATTTTATTACATTGGGGAAGAAGAAAAAGCGCGGGAGGCGCCATTTTAAATCACTCAAGATGCCGAAGAGTGGCAGTATCACTGCTTTCGACAACGAGGTAGAAGACTGGACCACGTATGTGGAAAGAATTGAAGTGTACTGCAATGCCAATGAGGTGGCCAATGGAAAGAAGGCGTCGGTATTATTAAATTTGATGGGCGCGAGAACGTACGGCCTATTGTGGAATTTAATTACCCCAGCTAAACCAATGGAGAAAAGTTTTGAAGAGATTGTTAATATCTTACAGGAACACCTAAACCCTACACCGCTGCTGATAGCAGAAAGATTCAAGTTCCATAAAAGAAACCAGCACAAAGATGAGAACAATGCTGACTATCTTACGGAACTACGCAAGTTATCGAAGCACTGCCAGTTCGGAGCAGGACTGGCAGACACCTTACGGGATAAGTTTGTCTGCGGGCTCCAGAGTGAAGGAACCCAGAAACGACTACTTTCGGAAAAGGACCTGACGCTAGAACAGGCTTTCAGCGTGGCAGTATCCTACGAAGCAGCAGCACGGGGAGCTGCGGAAATACAACAGAAACCACAAGAATACAGCGCTAACGAAATCGCGTATGGAGCAGAAAAGTGCTATCGCTGCGGCAGAACAACCCATGATCAGAAGGACTGCTGGTTTAAGGACAAAGTATGCAGGCAATGCGGGAAAATGGGACATATAGCAAGAGTCTGCAGGTCGGGAAAGAAAACCAACACTACAAGAACTACTAAGGAAAAGTACAAGAAAGTAAAAATATGACAGACAGTAGTTCGGAAGATCAGGAGAGTGATAATGACTCCGGGAGCAGGAGACTAAGTTGTCTAAAGTTACACAACGTGATCGCAAAGGAGGATCACCGAAGCATTTGGGTCACCCTCATGATAGCAGGGTCCTAAGTAAAGATGGAATTGGATACAGGATCAGCCCTAACTGTCATGAATCGACGAGACTATGAGCGGCTATTCCCACACATACCCTTGAAGGATACGTCCATTGTATTGAAGACATACACGGGGCAAAAAGTCTACCCCAGAGGAAAAATAAGGGTGCCAGTTGAATACAACGGCAAGGAAACACAGAAACTGTATCTATATATACTACCAGATGGAGGACCACCATTATTGGGACGTGAATGGATCCGAAAAATACAATTGGATTGGCATTCCATTCAGGCGCTAACTGTGACTGATAAAAAGGATGATGACATCACACCTGGACGACTGTCAAAGAGTCTAACTGACGCAAAAGAGGTGTTCCAACAAGGACTTGGGACTCTAAAAGGAGTAACGGCAACGATAAAAATCAAAGATAACGCAAACCCAAAATTTTTTAAGGCCAGACCGGTACCTTATGCGATCCGCCCAGCCGTTGAAGCAGAGCTGGAGAGTCTGGAGCATTCGGGTGTGCTGTCCAAGGTGGACTGGAGCAAGTGGGCCACACCCATCGTTCCTGTAATGAAGAAATCATTGAGCAGCACGCCTGGGGAACCGAAGAAGGTTCGCATCTGTGGGGACTTCAAGGTAACTGTGAACGCAGTCCTGCACACAGTACAATATCCACTTCCACAGATAGAAGATATTTTTGCCTCACTATCTGGAGGGAAACGCTTTACAAAGATTGATCTGGCCCAAGCGTATCTACAAATGGAGGTGGAAGAAGCATCTAGGAAATACCTCACGATAAACACTCACAAAGGCCTTTACCAGTAAAATCGACTGGTATTCGGGGTAGCATCAGCCCCGGCTATTTGGCAGAGGGCGATGGAACAAGTCCTGCAAGGGATCCCGGGGACCCAGTGTTATTTGGACGACATCCTGGTTACGGGCGAAAATGACAGTGAACACCTTGCCAACCTGGAACAGGTGCTCACGAGATTACAGGAATATGGGCTACAAGCCAACCGCCCCAAATGCGAGTTCTTCAGGAGACAAATCTCGTATTGTGGCCACATGATTGATGAGGAAGGGTTGCATAAGTCGCCGGACAAGATTGAGGCTGTAGTCAAGGCTCCAGCACCGGAAAATGTGTCGCAACTGAGGTCGTTCCTCGGGTTGGTGAACTACTACCATAAGTTCTTGCCGAATTTATCTACAATTCTGCACCCACTGAACGCCCTACTGCAAACTGGAGTAACATAGAAATGGAGTGATGAGTGTAAGCGTGCCTTTCAGAAATGTAAATGCCTAATCACGTCAAAAGAAGTATTGGCCCACTACAATCCAACACTACCGATTCGGTTAGCATGTGATGCGTCTCCCTATGGCATCGGAGCGGTGCTGTCACATAAATTCCTTGATGGTTCAGAGAGGCCAATAGCCTTTGCGTCGCGCTCGTTAACCTCAGCCGAGCGTAACTACGCCCAGATTGACAGGGAGGCCCTCAGCCTGGTGTGGGGGGTGAAGAAGTTCAATCACTATCTGCACGGGCAGAAATTCACCCTACTGACTGATCATCAGCCCCTGGTCTCCATTTTTAACCCAAAGAAGGGCGTTCCGGTGATGACGCGCAACGGCTGCAAAGATGGTCACTTTTTCTAGGGGCACATCAGTACGACATAGAGTACAAGGGTACGAAACAGCATGGAAACGCTGATGGGCTGTCGCGCCTACCGTTGCCTACGGTAGAGGAAGCACCTGCAGTGGACCCTGTTGAGATATTCCATGCGACCATAGTCGAATGTCTACCTGTTACAAACTCAAGTATAGAGAAGGAAACCCGAAATGACCCGACACTCTCTCGGGTCTATGATTTGACGGTGAAGGGATGGCCAGCACATGGCGACTCACTGTTGCCAGCATTCTCGCCAAGGGGAGAACAGCTGTCAGTGTGCCGGGGGACCTTGATGTGTGGATCCCGAGTGGTAATTCCACCCAAGTTGAGAGATAGAGTGCTCAATGAGCTTCATGAGGGTCATCTGGGAGGGGTAAAAATGAAGAGCCTAGCCAGGGCGTTTGTGTGGTGGCCGGGAATCGATAAAGAAATCGAGTATATGAACAAGAGATGCACAGGATGCCAGAAGGTCCAAAACGCTCCACCACAGGCCCTGCTACATCCATGGGAGTGGCCCTCATCTCCATGGCAACGGGTACACATTGATTTTGCTGGTCCATTTATGAACTCAATGTTCCTAATCGCTGTGGACGCCCATTCGAAATGGCCAGAGGTCATCAAAATGTCCTCCACCACCACGGAGAAAACTATTGCAGTCCTACGGACCATCTTCACCAGGAATGGCTTGCCAGAACAGATTTGCTCCGACAATGGGCCACAGTTTGTGTCAGAGGATTTCCGGAGGTTTCTGAGGAATAATGGGGTGAAGCATTACACATCTGCCCCATATCATCCAGCCACAAATGGATTGGCTGAGAGGTTTGTTCAGACCTTTAAAAAGGCAATAAAGGCAATGCATAATGACGACATACCACTACAACACAAGGTGGATAATTTCTTGTTTGCTTACCGGAATGCGACACATGCAGTCACCAACGAAGCTCCAGCCATAATGTTCTTCAACCGAAGGCTAAGCTGTCGCCTGGATTTGCTCAAACCAAACATAAGACGAGATGTTGAGGATAAGCAATTCCAGCACATAAATGAGAAGCCAACCAGGAGCTTCAAGATAGGGCAACCAGTCTTGGCCCGTGACTACCGAACAGAAAAATGGCAGCCAGGAACGATATGCACACAGCAGGGACCACTAATGTACACAGTGGACGTTGGAGAGAGCATCGTGAGATGCCATGCTGACCAGATTCTAGAGTCACAGGAACAAGCCAAACCCATACCACGAGCAGGGGCACCTGGTAATCAACCCGAAGTACAGATTGCGTCTACCTCAGAAGCAGTGGTATTGGAAGCTGACGAACCAACCAATGACAATGAACCAGAATCAACTCCACCGCAAGAACAGGATACTCGAGAAAGGCGCTATCCAGTCAGGATCAGGAAGCCTCCTCAAAGACTGAACTTATAAATGATTATTTCAGTTGATGTATATAGTACAGAGAAAATTGTAATTGTAATTAGTTATTATTTAGTTGTTAAATGAATGTTCTGTACTGTTTATCTAAAAGGGGAGGAATTGTTGTGTATGTACCTTTAAGAGAAGAACTGATTCTATACTGCAGTACCGGCAGTGACCACCCCTGTATATAAAGCCATAGCAGGCTTCTGTACGTCAGTCTTGAATTACTCTCTGTTCAGTAAATACCTGTTTTATTGTTCTCCTGCAGTCTGAGTTTTATTGATCCTCGGACACTACATCAGCCCATTTCACTAGTCTGTCTATGAGGGTGTCCTTGAAGCGTTTCCACTGCCCACCTGGGGCTCCCTCAAAGCCTCCTTGAAAAAGTGCAACATCCCCACCGACACCTGGGAATCCCTGGCCCAAGACCGCACAAAGTGGAGGAGAAGCTTCCGGGAAGGCACCGAACACCTCGAGTCTCTTCGCCGGGAGCAAGCGGAAGCCAAGCGCAGGCAGCGCAAGGAGCACACGTCAACCCAAGCACCCCAGCCACCCGCCCCTTCAACCACCGTCTGCCCCACCTGTGACAGAGACTGTAGGTCCCGCATTGGACTCAGCAGTCACCTGAGAACTCATTTTTAATGTGGAAGCAAATCATCCTCGGTTCCGAGGGACTGCCTAAGAAGAAGAAGAAGAAACCTGTCTGTGTCCTCCTGAAGTCTGCTACTATCCTACTCGCTGCTTGCTACATTTCCAAATTTTATGTCATCTGCAAACTTTGAAATTATGCCTCCAATATCCAACATAAAAAAGAAATTTCTCAACAAAAAACAAAACAAATTCCCATCCATATGGTTAAAATGTCGTCTCTCTAGATTTTCTGTTACTAAGGAACAGTGCTGGATAAAACCATCCCTTTTGTCCTGTTGGATCAAGCCAAGAACATTGCCCTACCTGTTAGAGTGTCGTGTTAAAACTAACTTTGTTGTTTGTTTATTTTTCAAAGGTTAATGGTTAACTCTAATAAAGGGAGAGGGAAGAGATGATGTCAGGATTATACAAGGATGACAGGAACTGGGTGAAAGGTCACTTGGCCAAAGTGCAACAATTTCTGGAGGGTAGCTAATTATTTCTTACTATTGAACATTTCGGCACATAGTTCCTCTAACCTGATTGAACAGTTTTACCATAGAATAAGTTTGTTTAAATTTGACAGCTGAGATGGAGATATTACAACAGCATGTGAACTAATCACAATGGGATTGGCAGTAAAAGAGAAGTTACAGGCCAGAAATTTGGGTCGGAGGCTTCCCGCGGGTGCAAGACCCCGACCTGCACTTACCTAGCGCGCCGACCGTTGTGCTGTGGGCCCGCGTGGGATTCCGATCCTGGGCCTCCTCCAACTGCCGGCGCGCAGTGCTCGCGTATCCTAGGGGCGCAGTTAGTTCGAAGCGTCCCCTGGGATCACGTGGGCCATGGAGAGCCAATGGTAGCAGGGAATCTGTATTCATAGATTTGACCAGAAGACCTGTCAAATCTATGAATACAGTTCAGCCCCAAAACATCACTAAAACTTCAAATAATTTTTTTTTTAAATCACATTTTTAAAATAGCTATAAATTACATAAAATAACTATTTTAAACAATAATTTAAATTTTTGAAAAAATTAATTACTGTTTTTAATGGGGCTAAAATTAAACTTACCTTTCTTTAAAGTATTTAAAAATAATAAACCTGTGGAAAAAATGTTTTAATTTTACTTAATTCACCACTTACCTTGTTAAAAGCAGACCTTGCGGCTGCTTTTTAAAAGTGTAGCTGCTAGAGACTTACCCCCCCGGAGAAAGCTGTAAAAAAAATGGAAGTTCCAGGCGTACGCGCTGCCTCTCCGGCGCACGTGTTCGACCTGTGAACCCCTTCTTTCAAGGGAACGGAAGTTCCGGTTTCCCGCGCATGCGCAGTGCATGCATGAAACCGGCACTTCCGTTGGGCTTACGTGTGAGTACCCAACGCGTACTCACCCATGGGGACCTGAATTTCTGGCCCAACGTTGTCTTTTCTGACCAAAATTCAAAACTGAAGCTGGAGCCTAGTGGTCTATGGGCCAGTTTGATTGATCTGGAAATTAGACAGATCAGGGGGCTTTATTCTCATTGTTAATTGTGTTCACAATTAATGCAATTGTTAAACCTCTCTGTGTCACTACCCCTCTCCCCTCCTTTAAGACTACTTGGGGGAAAAATTTGGTTGTTTTGTGCCTCCAGTTAGCGCCACGAGCGCAAAGCACCTAGCGCCCGGGCACGGCGCCGCCAACGCCTCCCGCGTGAGGTTAGCGGTGGCGGTAGCTGGTAGCGCACTGCTGCGCTTCCGGCGATGACGTCATTGCCATGAGCAGCGCCCTGCTCGTGCTCTGGTCGCAAACTTCACTTGCACCCCCTGACCTACTGCCGGACGCTACGTTCGACAGGGTTAGGGGGCCGTGTTTGCGGCCGGGGCGGCGCAAATTAAAGGGCGGGTGCCGGGCCGCCATTTTTTTGGGGGCCGCCTGCCAGCACCTGCCCCCTCTCGCCTCCTCCTGCGGGGTGCCGGCCATGATCAGTCAGCCCGGCACTCCTCTTGAGGGCCAGGCTCTTTTGCTGGCACCCCGCTCCCTGGTGGTCCAGCAGGGCCCCGGTGCCCCTCCCCTACGTGCCAATGCACGTAGCGCCGCGATGTTCAATGGGAGCGCCCCAAGAGGGAGGGGAGTGCTTGCAGTAGCGCCCCGCCTCCTGCTTGGGGAGCTACCATTCAATTCTGGGCGCGGGGATGCTAACTTTCTCGGGTGCTAAATGTCGCGCCCCGGAGAAGTTAACGCCCCAAAGGGGGTGCGAGCCAACTTATCCCCCTTTAAAACCTACACCTGTGGTCACCTGTCCTAACATCACTTTATGCTGCTCGGTGTCAAATTTTGTTTGATAACGCTTCTATGAAGCGCCGTGGAACATTTTATTACATGCGGGACGGTTAAATACCGCTAGTCAGCTGCTCGACCGCTCCTGGCAGGAAGGACAAAGATCGGGAATCAGAATAAGGCTGCCGGCAGCAAGCTAATTCTGGGATGTGGGGGTGGGGGATATCTTCCGAGGGTCTCGCATCTGGGGAGGAAGGGGGGATAGCCTGGGGCAGCAAAGGCCCAGACTTTCCTTGTAAGACCTTTCGGAGCAATCCTGCTCCACCAAACCTCACTTAGGAAAGTTTTTATAAAACTTAACTCAGTGAGCCTCGCTGGCTTACCGACAGTAAGCACGAAACAGGTAGGGTTTAGTATATGTATAAACAATCTTCCCGACAAATTAATCCAATGACATAGTGTGGTGATTATTCTTGTTTTATAAGAAGCATTGTAATTGGTTGCCTGTTTTCCTGCCTTGAGATATATGCTGTAAACTTATTGGTTAGTTGATTCCATGTGACCTGTGGTGGCCATCTTAAATTCAGTTTTCTACAGTTTGGTTGAGACTGGGTGCTCAACATGTACTTGCTGGTTTTTTAAGGTTAATAAAGCCTAGCTTTTGAAAGGCAATCTATCCTTTATTTCAATTTATTAACCTTTTGCTATAATGGAACGATATCTTCGATCGGAACGATTTAATGCTGACCCTAATTCTGCAGGAGTGGATGATCAATGGAAACATTGGTATCGTACATTTAAAAACTTTTTGGGTGTGTTGGATCAGCAATCTCTAAATAAGTTGGATATACTAATCAACTACATTGCTCCGGATGTGTATAAGTATATTTTGGACTGTGAAACTTATGAATTGGCTATTGCTACATTGGAATTTTTTTTTGTTAAACCCAAAAATGAGGTATTTGCACGTCACCTTTTGTCTGCCCGTAGGCAGCAGGCGGGAGAATCCTTGGATGCTTATTTACAAGCACTCCGACGCCTTGGTGCTAACTGTAATTATAAGGCCGTGTCTGCAGAAGAACATAGGGAAGAGTCGGTACGGGATGCATTTATTAATGGATTACTGTCTAGATCAATTCGTCAGCGGTTATTAGAAAATAAGATCGTGGATCTTAAGAGTGCTTTTGAGCAAGCCTCTACATTGGATTTGGCTCAGAGAAGTTCGGATTCTTATGCTCTTTTTGATCGGCCTGCGACCGTGGTTTCGGCAGTTCCGGATGAAAGGGAGTTACATGGATTTAATAGGAGTGGTTTGCCAGATTCCGAAACAGTTTCTACTTCGGCAGCTGTTGCCTCTAGGATTCAGAAGTGTTATTTTTGTGGGAACGCCCGGTACCTCCGTCTGAAGTGCCCTGCTCGGGAGGCATTGTGTAGTAAATGCGGCAAGGGAGGTCATTACGCACGTGTTTGCAAATCAGTTGCCTCCTCTGCAACCATTCAGCCTTTAGATAGGGCGTTTATTGCATCAGTTTCTGCCGCCTTTTCCCATGGCCTAAACAAAGCTATAGTTATGGCCCAAGTTAATGGGTTAGAAGTGAAGGCCCTTATAGATACGGGCAGTACTGAGAGCTTTATAGGTCTTCAGTTTGTGAGGGAGAAGCATTTGAAAATTTCGCCTGTTTCCTATCAGGTGTGTATGGCTCAGACGACTCTCACCTCACAAGTAGCTGGTTGTTGCCTTGTGAAATTAATTCTCCTAGGTAATACGTATACTGATATACGCCTATCCATTCTGCCTAATCTCTGTGCGGACATTTTGATTGGTCATGATGTGCTTCAATTACATGAGTCCCTCAGTCTTTCTTTCGGAGGAACCAAGCCACCTTTGTCTATTTGTGGATTAACTTCTTTATTCATTTCTCCATTATCACTTTTTTCCAATTTGATGCCGGATTGTAAGCCAATTGCTACCAAGTCAAGAAGGTATAGCAGTCAGGATAAAGAATTTATTAATTCTGAAGTTCAACGTCTTTTATCGGAAGGAATCATTGAACCTAGTTTTTTGCCCTGGCGGGCACAGGTAGTTGTCACCACTAATGAGAGACATAAGAAGCGAATGGTGATAGACTACTCTCAAACTATTAACAGGTATACTCAATTAGATGCGTACCCCCTGCCTAAGATTGATGAGCTTATCAATAAAGTATCTCAATATAAGGTTTTTAGCACTATTGATCTAAAGAGTGCTTATCATCAGATTCCTATCGCTAAGAGGGACAAACCATATACGGCCTTTGAAGCTGGCGGAAAGCTGTACCAGTTTTGCCGAGTACCATTCGGTGTTACTAACGGTGTCGCCTGTTTTCAATGGGCAATGGATGCTTTTATAAGTGATAATTCTCTCTCTGACACCTTCTCATATTTAGATGACATCACGGTGTGTGGCAAATCAAGGGTGGAGCACGATTTTAATCTAGAAAGATTCCTTCAAGTTGCGGAAAAAGTTGGCTTAACTTTCAATAAAGAGAAGTGTATCTTTTCGACCACCGAGGTAAATTTACTGGGGTATATTATCTCGGGAAACAAGATTAAACCAGATCCAGAATGGCTGCGACCACTGATTGATTTACCTTGCCCTACTAATTCTAAGGCCTTGCAACGAGTTGTTGGACTGTTTTCTTATTATTCTAATTGGATTGCAAACTTCTCGCAGAAGATCCGGCCCCTTATTTGGGTTACGACATATCCTCTATCATGGGAGGCCAGGATGTGTTTTGATAATCTTAAAAAGGATATCCTTGGAGCAGTTGTGCATTCTATTGATGAGCAGGTTCCCTTTGTGATTGAGACGGACGCTTCCGATTTTGCAATTGGGGCTACCCTGAACCGAAATGGAAGACCTGTGGCCTTTTTCTCACGTACTCTGAGCAATAGTGAGCAGAGACATTCATCAATAGAGAAAGAGGCGTACGCAATAGTAGAAGCACTGCGTAAATGGAGACATTACTTATCTGGGTGACATTTTACGTTAGTAACTGACCAAAAATCTGTGTCCTTCATGTTTGATGTCAAACATTTCGGAAAGATTAAGAATGATAAAATAATGAGGTGGAGGATCGAGTTGGCATGCTACCATTTTGATATAGTCTATCGTCCGGGGAAGGATAATGTTGCCGCTGATGCGCTGTCGAGGGCTTATTGTTCTGTGCTTCATGGAGATACGCTTATTAATCTTCATAATGCTTTGTGCCATCCTGGTGTTACGAGGATGATACACTTCGTACGCAGTAAGAATTTGCCCTTTTCAGTTGAAGACGTCAAGCGGATGACTTCGTCATGCTCTGTCTGCGCCCGGTGTAAACCGAATTTCTTTAAGCCTCAACGAGCTCATCTTATAAAGGCTACTTCTCCCTTTGAACGCCTGAGCATTGATTTTAAGGGGCCTCTTCCTTCAACGACTCAGAATCGATATATATTTACTGTTGTGGATGAGTTTTCAAGGTTCCCTTTTGCTTTTCCTTGTGCAGATGTATCAGCTGCTACAGTTATTAAATGTCTGACTCAACTTTTTGTCATCTTTGGGATGCCTGCGTATATCCATTCGGATCAGGGAAGTTCTTTTATGTCTTCCCAGTTGAAGGAATACCTCCAGAGTCGGGGAATTTCTACTAGCAGAACTACCCCGTATAATCCCCAGGGTAATGGACAGTGCGAACGATACAATGGGGTGATCTGGAAGGCAGTTATGTTGGCTTTGACATCCCGGAATCTTAAGAATACACAGTGGGAAATGGTATTGCCTGATGCCCTGCATTCCATTAGATCATTGCTTTCAACGGCTACTAATGTGACCCCCCATGAAAGGCTCTTCAACTATCTGCGGAGATCCACTACGGGATATTCGGTACCTTCATGGCTTACTATGCAGGGACCTGTGCTGCTCCGACGCCATGTTAGACTGTCAAAGTATGATCCTTTAGTGGAGGAGGTGGAGCTATTGGAGGCAAATTCCCAATATGGTCACATTCGATTCCAAGATGGGAAAGAAAGTACGGTTTCAGTTAAAGACTTAGCTCCTTGTGGTGGCCAGCCCTCTCCTGAGGACATTAACAATAGCCATAATTCAGATAATGTTGATGTCGTCACAGATACTACAAACATTTCCAATCCTATTGCAGACACTTACAATTCTCTTAGTCTGCCCCCGATGGATGTTCATGACCCTCCCAGTCTACCTTCTAATGGGACTTCCAATCCGGAAACCGTTGATAATCGGGATATTGATAGCCTCCCTGCAGAAGATATTTCTGTGTCTCCTGGTGTGGGAGGGCAAGGAACTCCACCAAGGCTAAGAAGGTCGACACGAACAAGATATCCGGTCGACCGATTAAAAATGGACTTTTAAAATAATTAATAATTTAATAGTAAAATTTTAAAATTGTTGAAGGCATTATACATGTATTGCTCTAGTCATAAATAACTAATTGTAAACTGTAAAGGCTACCTAGGTTGAAGTATATTTTAAAAGGAGGGGTGAATGTGGTGATTATTCTTGTTTTATAAGAAGCATTGTAATTGGTTGCCTGTTTTCCTGCCTTGAGATATATGCTGTAAACTTATTGGTTAGTTGATTCCATGTGACCTGTGGTGGCCATCTTAAATTCAGTTTTCTACAGTTTGGTTGAGACTGGGTGCTCAACATGTACTTGCTGGTTTTTTAAGGTTAATAAAGCCTAGCTTTTGAAAGGCAATCTATCCTTTATTTCACATAGTAAACTGCAAATAATTTTATATGTCCCATAGGTATAATTCTGTATTGGTGACCCGCTCAGGGAGGGGTGGTTAAGATTATGAGGAGAGATTACATGAACTAGGCTTGTATTTCCTGGAATATAGAAGGTCAAGGGATGATTTGATTGAGGTTTTTAGGATTTTGAAAGCAATGGATAGGGTAGAGAGAGACAGAGAAGCTTTTTCCACTGGTGGAGGAGTCTAGGACAAGGGACATGACCTTAAAATCAGAGCCAGGCCTTTCAGGAGGGAAATGAGGAAACACTTCTTCACACAAAGGGTGGTAGAAGTATGAAACTCTCCCTCAAAAGCAGTAGATGCCAGCACAATTTTAAATTTGAGAGCGATCGATTTTTGCTAGACAAGGGTATAAAAGGGTATGGAGCCAAGGTGGGTGGATGGAGTTAGGATGCAGTTCAGCCATGATCTCATTGAATGGCGGAACAGGCTCGAGGGGCTGAATGGCCTACTCCTGTTCCTATGCCGTTAGGGGTTCTACATTTGCCATGGGACCCCGATTCACCTTTATTAATGAGGCCACAGCCGGAAGTACGGAAAGGAAAATCGAACAGGCTGAAAAATGGGTGGCTGACCCGCCACAGCGCAAACAGTTAAAATCAAAATCCTGTATCCTACCAGGGAGGGCAGAAGGAAAACACTGCAGGGAGAGGCACCCCAGTGGATGTTCTGCATGAGAGGTAGGAGCAGGAGTAGGTCATTTGGCCCCTTGAGCCTGCTCCGCCATTCAATAAGATCATGGCTGATCTGAATATGACCTCAACTCCACTTCCCTGCCCGCTCCCCATAACCTTTGACTCCCTTACCTTTCAAAAATCTGTCTGTCTCCACCTTAAATATATTCAATGACCCAGCCTCCACAGCTCTCTGGGGAAGAGAATTCCAAAGATTCACGACCCTCTGAGAGAAGAAATTCCTCCTCATTTCTGATTTAAATGGGTGCCCCCTTATTCTGAAATTATGCCCTGTTGAGATACCGCAGCAAACGTGGGAGTCGAGACCAGAGCTAGTAAAACACAACTGCTTTTATTCTACCTCATGGCAAAGAGAAACTGGAAAAGCCCGCGCATCCACTTAAATACTCCCCAGACAGGAAGTGCTCCCGGCAGCCTGTCCCTGCGGGAAACAAGTTGCTGGAGGAAAGGGCCCCCGGCTGGGGGCGTCTGCTTAAACTGTCCGTGCCGCCGTGAGCGGATTATGTCCAGTGGTGGCGTGTCGCCACAGAGCTCCCCCCAGAATCCGCTTAGGAGGAGTGGACGAGTCGTGACGGTGGTCTGATGGTTCTGCCACAGCGGCTCTGAGTGGTCGCCGGTCTAGTTGGTGGGGCCGGGCGGTTCGCCGCCAGCTGTGCTGGGTTGCTGGCGGGACGGCCTCTAGTTGGAGGCCGGGCCACGGGGACCTGTTCCCCTGGTTCTGTGTGTGCTGGTTTGAGCCGGTCGATGGAGACTGTGTCGACCCTGTCGCTGAGTCGCAGCTTGAAGACCTTGTCCCCGGTTTGTAGTACCTCGTACGGTCCGTCGTACGGGGGTCGCAAGGGCCCGCGGTGCGCGTCGTGTCGCACGAAGACGAAGCGCGCCTGCTGTAAATTTGGCGGGACGTGAGGTGCAAGTTCGCTGTGTCGGTTGACTGGAAGTGGGGCGAACTGCTGAGCGGAAGAGAAAGAGTTGAGCTGCTGCTGTTCGGCCGACCAAGGCGTGGTAGCCTCCGGAAGGAATTCGCCAGGGACGCGCAGCGGTTGTCCGTAGACTAACTCCGCTGCCGAGGACTGGAGGTCTTCCTTGACCGCGGTGCGTAGGCCTAGTAGCACCCACGGTAGGCGGTCAGTCCAGGTACTGTCCTGCAGGCCGGCGCGGAGTGAGGCCTTGAGTGACCTGTGGAAGCGTTCACAAAGCCCGTTGGCCTGCGGGTGGTACGCCGTGGTTCGGTGGAGCATCACCCCGAGGTTGCGTGCTGTGGCCGTCCAGAGTTCGGAGGTGAACTGGGCGCCTCTGTCGGAGGTTATGTCGGCCGGTACACCGAACCTCGCAACCCAGGTGTTAACGAACGCCCTGGCGATGTCGGCTGTGGTGGTGGAGGTCAGCGGCACTGCCTCAGGCCAGCGTGTGTAGCGGTCGACCATCGTGAGGAGATAAGTTTGGCCTTGTGATGGCGGCAGAGGACCGATGATGTCGACGTGTACGTGGTCGAAGCGGCGGCTGGGTACCTCGAAGTCTCCCAGGGGTGCTTTTGTGTGCAGCTGTACCTTAGCCCGTTGGCAGGCGAGGCAGGAGGTGGCCCAAGTCCGAACATCTTTGCTGAGGCCGCGCCAGACGAAGCGCTGGGAGAGGAGTTTGACGGATGCGCGGGAACCCGGGTGGTGTTGAAGTGGAATACTTCTTAGCTCTGGGTAATGACTCAATACACTCTTGGATTCGTCAGACGGACAGGCCTTTTATTTCCCTTGCAAGGGGAATCAGCACCTCTACTCAAGGGGTGAGGCTACTATTCCAATGATACAGCGTAAGCGTTCCATATTTATACAGTGTAACAAACAAGTTTAATTGACATTCCTTTGTTCCTCTATCAGGATACATTTTAGATTAATCATCAGGTATTAATGACATATTGACAGAAGGATCCTGGACACATAAGTCAACCGTTAATCTATAACAGGGCATGAATCGTGTAACCGGAGGTCCTCTTTAATCTTAATCATGTATTGGGAGGCTAGGTTTGCTTACGGTCACAAGTTGTCAGGTCACTGGTTACTTCAAAGGAACCCATTGTTTCACTTCTACATTCTCATTAGGTGGGCAGACATCTGTTCTTGGCTGTAATCTAAGTACGTGCAATAGCTCTAGTTACACAACGACTCTTGATCGGTGTCAAGTCTGAAAACTTTTACCCAGCAAGCACCTGAAATTAACCCCTTATAATATGTAGATTTCCTCAGTGGGAGAGCCCGTGGAGCGCGTCGAAGATGCGACGGCGCCAGGTTGCAGGGACAACCGGCCTGGGTTGGCCGAGTGAGACGTCGCAAGTGACTGCCGTGGCTTCGGACCCGTGCACGACCTTGGCTAGGCGCAGCCCTGGCAGGCTGGTAGCCGCCGAGAGGAGGTCTGGGTCCGTGAGCTGGGCCGCTGCTAGTTGCGCGTAGTCGACCGCGAGGTGATTCGCGCAGATGGTGGGACGGGAAAGGCAGTCGGCGACAACGTTGTCTCTACCGGAGACATGCTGGATGTCCGTAGTAAACTCGGACACGGCCGCGAGCTGGCGTTGCTGCCTAGCGGACCAGTGTTCGGTGTGCTTGGCCATCGCGTATGTGAGCGGCTTGTGGTCCACGTATGCGGTGAAGGGGCGGCCTTCCAGGAGGAACCTGAAATGGCGGACCGACAGGTGGAGCGCGAGAAGCTCGCGGTCGAAAGTGGAGTATTTGACCTCCGGGGGGCGCAGTTGGCGGCTGTAGAAGGCAAGTGGCTGCCACGCGCCATTGACCCACTGCTCGAACACGGCGCCGGCCGCGTGGTCGGAGGCGTCGGTGGTGAGCGCGACCCGGGCATCGGCCCTCGGGTGCGCGAGCAGGGTGGCGTCGGCGAGCGCGTTTTTGGTGGCGTCGAAGGCGGCTGATGTGTCAGTGGTCCAGGCTACGTCCATCTTGCCGGATTTACCTCGGAGGGAGTCGTATAGGGGCTTCATGAGGGCTGCAGCTCTGGGGATGAACCTGTTGTAGAAGTTCACCATCCCGAGGAACTCCTGGAGGCCCTTGATGGTTGTGGGGCGGGGGAATTGCTGGATGGCCTGCACCTTGTTGGGCAGGGGGATGGCCCCAGCAGGGGTGATGTGGTGACCGAGAAAATCGATCTCGGTTAGGCCGAATTGGCACTTCGCCGGGCTGAGGATGAGCCCGTGTTGGGCTAGGCGCCCGAACAGGATGCGAAGGTGTTCGAGGTGTTCCTGTTTGGAGGAGCTGGCCACGAGAATGTCGTCTAGATAGACGAATAGGAAGTTCAGGTCCCGGAGGACTGAGTCCATAAGGCGCTGGAAAGCCTGGGCTGCATTCTTGAGGCCGAAAGGCATCCTCAGGAACTCGAACAGGCCGAATGGGGTGATGACGGCCGTTTTGGGGATGTCCGCGGGGTGTACGGGGACTTGGTGGTAACCGCGCACCAGCTCGACCTTGGAAAAGATGGTTCGTCTGGCCAGTCGGGCCGAGAAGTCCTGGATGTGTGGCACCGGGTATCGGTCGGGGGTGGTGGCGTCGTTGAGGCGGCGGTAGTCCCCGCAAGGGCGCCAGCCTCCGCCGGGCTTGGGGGCGAAGTGGAGGGGTGAGGCTCAAGGGCTGCTGGAGCGGCGAATGATGCCGAGTTGTTCCATGGTGGTGAACTCGGCCCGCGCGATTTCCAGCTTGGCCGGGTTGAGTCTGCAGGCGTGGGCAGATACTGGGGGGCCGGTGGTGGGGATATAGTGCTCCACACCGTGTTTGACGGCTTTGGCCGAAAAGGTCGGGTTAGTGAGGGCGGGAAACTCAGCTAGGAGTGCCGAGTAGTCGTCCGTGGCTCTGGCGAGGCAGTAGGTCATCAGGCCGGCCGAACGGGCCGGGGTGAATGCACCGGGGCTGGGGGCCATAGTGTTGATGTCGACGAGGCGGGGCCTCGGAATGTCGACAAGGAGGCCGTGGGCGCGTAGGAAGTCGGCGCCGATGAGTGGGCAGAGGACCTTGGCTGTGAGGAACTCCCAGCGGTAGCGGCGGCCCGCGAGGTCGAGCGTGACCATGCGGGTGCCATATGTGCGGATGTCAGAGCCATTGGCTGCGGCCAGCGTGATACCCCGTGTGCCGCGTTGGATTTCGAGGGCGGAGGCGGGGGTGATGCTGTGCTGGGCCCCTGTGTTGCACAGAAATCGGCGGTTGGTTCTGTCGTCGGTGACATACAGTAGAGGCCCCTTTTGCCCCACGGCCATCGCGGGGGCCGGTGCGGGGGGGGGGGTTTGAAAGTACACGGTGGCGTGCAGCGTTGGGCCCTAGTGCCAAAACGGGTGTGGTAGTAGCAGTGACCCGGAGTGGTAGGGCGGTCGGGCCTAGTGGGCCGGGAAGACCGCGTGGTCGTTGCCGTGAGGTCGGGCGCGACGTCGCGAGCGGACTGTGCAGAGAGCAGCCGGTCGGCCTTTTTGGCTATGTCATTCAGGTCCGTGGAGTCAGACTCCACAATGAGCGGGCGGATGCTGGCGGGGAGCTGCCGAATGAAAAGCGTGCGAAAGAGGGCGCCGGTGTTTTTGTCGTCCGAGAGGGACAGCATGTGGGAAAGCAGATCCGAGGGTGAAGCGTCACCAAGGCCGGGGAGGTCAAGGAGTTGGCAGTTGCGCTGGTAAGAGGACGTTTGAAATTTTTTAAGGAGCGCAGCCTTCAGATGTTCGTACTTGCCTTCCGGTGGTGGATCCTGCAGCGCTGCCCAAACCTTGGGGACTGTGGCGTAGGTGAGAGAGGAGACGAGGTAGTCGTACTTTGTGGCGTCGACTGTAATGTGCTTCAGCCGGAATCTGGACTCAGCTTGAACAAACCAGGCTTCGGCCAGGTTCTCCCAAAAGTCCGGTAGTTTAACCGTGGCTGCGTTTGTATCCGCCATGCTAGCTTAGGATTCGTCCTGAGCGTCGGGGTCACCAGTGTTGAGATACCGCGGCAAACGTGGGAGTCGAGACCAGAGCTAGTAAAACACAACTGCTTTTATTCTACCTCATGGCAAAGAGAAACTGGAAAAGCCCGCGCATCCACTTAAATACTCCCCAGACAGGAAGTGCTCCCGGCAGCCTGTCCCTGCGGGAAACAAGTTGCTGGAGGAAAGGGCCCCTGGCTGGGGGCGTCTGCTTAAACTGTCCGTGTCGCCGTGAGCGGATTATGTCCAGTGGTGGCGTGTCGCCACAGCCCCCTAGTTCTAGATTCCCCCACGAGGGGAAACATCCTCTCTGCATCTACCCTGTCGAGCCCCTTCAGAATCTTATGTTTCAATAAGATCCCCTCTCATTCTTCTAAACTGCAATGAGTAGAGGCCCAACCTGCTCAACCTTTCTTCATAAGACAACCCCCTCATCTCCAGAATCAACCTCGTGAACCTTCTCTGAACTGCCTCCAATGCAAGTACATCCTTCCTTAAATAAGGAGACCAAAACTGTACGCAGTACTCCAGGTGTGGTCTCACAGTTGTAACAGGACTTCCCTGCTTTTATACTCCATTCCCTTTGCAATAAAGGCCAACATTCCATTTGCCTTCCTAATTACTTGCTGTACCTGCATGCTAACTTTTTGTGATTCATGTACAAGGACCCCCAGATCCCTCTGTACCTCAGCATTTTGTAATCTGTCTCCATTTAAATAATAATTAGCTTTTTTATTTTTCCTACCAAAGTGGATAACCTCGCATTCTCCCACATTTAACTCCATCTGCCAGAATTGTGCCCACTCACTTAGCCTGTCTATATCCCTTTGGAGATTCTTTGCGTCCTCCACACAATTTGCTTTCCCACCTATCCTTGTATCATCAGCAAATTTGGCTACATTATACTCAGTCCCTTCATCCAAGTCATTAATATAGATTGCTTCATTTAAAGGTTATTACAGAACAACATTAGCTGAAACCTGGGCCTCAGTCTGTGCTCTCAATCAGAGATTATTTGCAACATGAGGAGACTAAGGGGGTGGCATTTCTCTTAACTGTTTTGCCCTGTAATTGATGACCTGATAACAAAATTGGCATTTCTGAGGATGCAATTTCAGTCCAGGGTTAATTACAGTGGAAACAGGCATTCTCCAGTTTTTCGATAAAAGTGAAATTTCACTCTAAAAGAGGGGGAGAAAATAATACTTTGCAAAATGAATTGCAACTGCTGCCATACAGTTGCAGTATAAATGGAACAGACACTAGGGGGAGAAATTCGGTGGCACCCACTTTGGGGCGCTAACTTCGCTGGCGAGCTACTTTTAGCGCCCCGAAAAAGTTAGCGCCCCTGCGCTGTAAATTCAGTGGTGGCGCCCCGAGCAGGAGGCGGGCGTGCGACTGGAAGCGCTCCCCCCTTCCCTCTTGGGGTGCTACAACTGAATCCAGCGGCGCTACGTGCAACAGCGCCATGCGCTCTGGGAAGTAACGCCGCGGTACTGCAGGCCTCTCTCCCCTGATTAAAGGGGAGAGGCCTAGCGCTGCGCGCACCGGGGCCCCGCTGGACCACTGAGGAGCGGGGTGCCAGGAAAGCAATCGCGGCTGGCACCCCGAATAAAAAAAAGGGGAAGGGGGGGCTGGCATTCGGCCCCCAAAAATATGGCCACCCGACACCTGCCCTTTAAGTTGCGCCGCCGCGGTTGCATAAACGCCACCCTGACCCTGTCTGACATATCGTCCGGCGATAGGTCAGGGGGGGCGTGACTCAAATTTGCGGCCAGGGCGCTGTGCATGGTGATGACGTCATCGCCGGAGGCGGCGCTACCGGCTGCCACCGCCGCTAACCTCCCGCTGAATTTTGTGGGAGGCGTTAGAGTCACTGCGCCCGGGCGCCGGGGGCTTTGCGCCCCATTAGCACCCCCAGGAGTGTTAACTCCATATACAGGGAGCTGAAAATGTTGCTTGTTGCTCATTACCAAGAGCTAAGTTCAACGGCCATCTGAAAGTGGCCCCATGAAATATTGTGCCCTCTTCCTTTATTTTTTGCCAATTTACCCTCCTCCTCTTCTGAAATGGTTGACTCCTGCTGGCATGTGTTCCACAGAAGCAGATGCCCACCCTAGTATCTTACCCAAGTTACAATTCCGCCTATGTGAGCCTGAAACAGTGAGTGTTTGCAGCCAAGCCCAAATCTCTCTTCACGCGTAAACGTTCCAGCTGATGTGTGCACGTGAAAAAAAGAAAGAACTTGCATTTATATAGCACCTTTCACCACCACCAGACGTCCCAAAGCGCTTTACAGCCAATGAAGTACTTTTTTGAAGTGTAGTCACTGTTGTAATGTCGGAAACACAGCTGCCAATTTGCGCACAGCAAGCTCCCACAAACAGCAATGAGATAAATGACCAGATAATCTGATTTTAATGATGTTGGTTGAGGGGCATATGTTGGCCAGGACACCAGGGTTAAATCACCTCCTCTTCTGTCGAATAGTGCCATGGGATCTTTCAAGTCCAACTGCGAGGCCTCAGTTTAACATCTCATACAAAAGATAGCTCCTCTGGACAGCACAGCACTGCCTCAGTACTGCACTGAAGTGTCAGCCTGTAGGAATAGGTGTATTCCTAACAAATAACGGAGCTTGACTCGGAAGAACAACAAACAGGATTTTAATGTTGAATTAGATGAAATACAGCAAACAACGTAGAACGATGCAGGAGAGTCGTGGAACAGGTCTTTCCCCAGTGGGGACGCCACGAGGACTGACTAGGCAGTCCGGAGGTTTGCGCGATGCCGTCATCGCATTTACGTCGTGACGTCATCGCGTTGCTCGCGTTTCCCGCGCTTGGGGCGTCACGTGACTTGCGACGTGACGTCATCATGATGGCGTTATCACGTTTACCCGGCACCCGGCATTGGAACTGGCCGTTGCGGCCGAAGTCGCGGGAGCGGGAGGCCGAGCTGGGCCGGCGATTACCGCGGGAGCGGGAGGCCCAGCTGAGCCGGCTCGAGTTCTTAAAGGGGCAACGGCCCTAACAGGTAAACTGTATATATACATCGTTGAAGAGAATTATGTACAACAGGTAAGAGACATTCGGTAGTGCCACTACATACGCCCCCCCAGAATTTGCTTCAACGGACAAAGTCAAACGGTGAAGTGGTCCGACTAGCTTGTCCGAAGGACTCCTGCAGTCTTGAGACAGAGACTGTTGGGTGGCTGGTGGTCAGGTGGACGATCGTAACTGACGTGCTATAATGACGATGGGTGGTCGGTGGTCATGGCGGTCGTGCTGTCTGGACTTGGCGGGCGAGGTCGAAAGGTGCTGGTCGTGGGTGGATCCTTGCTTGCGTCGCGGTGAATAAAACGTATCCAGCCGTGCGAAGGACCGTGGCGTCATGGCGAATAAACGTATTCAGCCATGTGAAGGACTGTGGAGATGCGTGACCTCTGCAGCCGTGGGTCGAAGCGGGCACCGGGGCGAAACAGCAGGCCACGTCATAGTGACGGGCAGGTTGGGCAGACGTGGACCATGACTCTGATGATGTTGGAAAAAGTCCCCAGTCTGACGAAATCTGCAGGAACGCCGAACGGGCGATCCAGGAGGACTTGGCGGGCGAGGTCGGTGAACTCGCCGACAGGTGAGCGAACTCTTTGGCAGTCTGGAATGCACGGAACGGTGTGTGCCGTAGTGCTACGACGGTAACACAAAAGAGAGTGAACCGTTGCTGCGTTGATCAGTGATCGGTGATGACAGCAACTTTTGCGTGGCCGATCGCGGCCGCGGGGTGCCCGTTGGACCCGTCGTCGATGTTTGCAGCGTCAGTAGATGTTAGCGTTTGTTGAGGGGAACACTGTAGAGAGGGCGGCAACGCTCCGAGTTGTTGTTGATTTAGGGGGAAAACTGCCGGGAGGGCGGCAACGCTTCTAGTTATTGTTGATTGAGAGGGAAAACTGCTGGGAAGGTGGCTGGTGCGTCGTCGGCGGGGAATGAGTCGTCGTGTTTCACGAGGGATGGGTCCTCGTGGTTTGCGAGGGAAGGGTCCTCGTGGTTCGCGAGGGATGGGTCCTCGTGGGTCGCGAGGAGTGCGTCCTCGTGATTCGTGAGGGATGGGTCCTCATGGTTCGCGAGGGCATCTCCGCGGGGGCGCGCTCCGATGTTGAGGGCCCGAAAACCTGCGGAACCCACGCTTGGAGGGATTCATACTTGCTGTTGCGTTGAGAGATGTCGTGGTGGCGGATGATCCGTAAGGCGGTAGAGCTGACGAATACGGAGACCTCGTTGGTCTGCGCCGCATCGATGTTCTTGGCGAACGGGGCTTCTACCTGAAGAAAGCACGAGGGCGGTTGCTGCTCCCTGAATTGCGGTAGCGACAGCGAAACGGCTCATGCTTCCATGGCGTGCTTCTTTTGTGAAAATCGTTCACAAAAAACGGGGTCCGGCTGCGTTACGTTCGTGAAAAACGGGATCACCTCCAAAGACGGGGTCGCCAATGTAGGAATTGGTGTTCGGCGGTTGTTGTTCGTCGGTTGTTGTTCGTCGTGCTCTTCTTCTGTGAAACTGCTCACAGAGACGGGGTTCAGGCTGTGCGCTTCGCCCGTGAAAAACGTTCACGGAAAACGGGGTCACCAATTGTAGGTTTCGATGAATCCCCGTCCTCACGTTGTTGGGTCACCAATGTAGGAATAGGTGTATTTCTAACAAATAACGGAGCTTGACTCGGAAGAACAACAAACAGGATTTTAATGTTGAATTAGATGAAGTACAGCAAACAACGTAGAACGATGCAGGAGAGCCGTGGAACACGTCTTTCCCCAGTGGGGACGCCGCGAGGACTGACTCGGCAGTCCGGAGGTTTGCGCGATGACGTCATCGCGTTTACATCGTGACGTCATCGCGTTGCTCGCGTTTCCCGTGCTTGGGGCGTCACGTGACTTGCGACATGACATCATTGCATTTGCCCGCGCTTGGGGCGGTCACGTGACTCGCGTGATGGCGTTATCACGTTTACCCGGCACCCGGCATTGGAACTGGCCGTTGCGGTCGAAGTCGCGGGAGCGGGAGGCCGAGCTGGGCCGGCGATTACCGCGGGAGCGGGAGGCCGAGCTGAGCCGGCTCAAGTTCTTAAAGGGGCAACGGCCCTAACAGGTAAACTGTATATATACATCGTTGAAGAGAATTATGTACAACAGGTAAGAGACATTCGGTAGTGCCACTACAAGCCTAGATTAATGAGCTCAAGTTTCACAGAGTGGGACTTGAACCCATAACCTTCTAATTCAGAGACGAGAGTGCTACCACTCTTCTTCTTAGGCAGTCCCTCGGAATCGAGGATGACTTGCGTCAACATTAAAAATGAGTTCGCAGGTGACTGATGAGTCCAATGCGGGACCTACAGACTCTGTCACAGGTGGGGCAGACGGTGGTTGAAGGGGCGGGTGGGTGGGGTGCTTGGGTTGACGTGCGCTCCTAGCGCTGCCTGCACTTGGCTTCCGCTTGCTCCCGGCGAAGAGACTCAAGGTGTTCGGCGCCTTCCCGGATGCTTCTCCTCCACTTTGTGTGGTCTTGGGCCAGGGATTCCCAGGTGTCGTTGGGGATATTACACTTTTTCAAGGAGGCTTTGAGGGTGTCCTTGAAGCGTTTCCTCTGCCCACCTGGGGCTCTCTTGCCGTGTCGGAGTTCCGAGTAGAGCGCTTGTTTTGGGAGTCTCGTATCGGGCATGCGGACAATGCGACCCGCCCCTCAGAGCTGATCGAACGTGGTCAAAGCTGCGATGCTGGGGACGTTGGCCTGAGCAAGAACACTGACGTTGGTGCGCCTACTCTGCCAATGGATTTGCAGGATCTTGCGGAGGCAGCGTTGGTGGTACCTCTCCAGTGCCTTGCGGTGCCTGCTGTACATGGTCCATGTCTTTGAGGCATACAGCAGGGCGGGTATCACTGCTGCTCTGTAGACCATGAGCTTAGTGCTGGGTTTGAGGTCCTGGTCTTCAAACACTCTCTTCCTCAGGCGACCGCAGGCTGCACTGGCACACTGAAGGCGATGTTGGACTTCGTCGTCGACGTCTACCCTTGTTGACAGTAGTGCTACCACTGGGCCACAGCTGACCGGGCTGTGGGTGGGGGAGTGGGGTGGTTGGGGGCAGTGGAAGTGTCACTGAATTACATTCAGGAATGGAAACCCTGACTGATTTTTCCTTCCCTTCCCTTACTGCCACCGTAGCTGAGATAAGCTCAGTCAGCACAAGCTGGGAGTTGAACTTGAGACCTTCTGGATCTGCATGGCTCAGTTATATGCTGTCCTCAGCGACTGAGTCATTAAGAGAGCTTGTCCCCTTTTTTAGGTCTCCTTTCATCATTCACCATACACAATGGAGGAGAAAGGTTCTGTCAGCTGTGACTCAGTTGGTAGCACTCCCGCCTCTGAGTCAGAAGGTCATGAGTTGATAGTCCTACTCCAGAAACTTGAGCACAAAAATCTAGGCTGACACTCCAGTGCAGTGCTGAGGGAGTGCTGCACTGTCGGAGGTGCTGCCTTTCGGATGCGACGTTAAACTGAAGCCCCGTCTGCCCTCTCAGGTGGACGTAAAAGATCCCATGGCACTATTTTGAAGAAGAGCAGGGGAGTTATCCCCAATGTCCTGCCCAATATTTATCCCCCAGTAAGACATAACAAAAAAACAGATTATCTGGTCATTATCACATTGCTGTTTGTGGGAGCTTGCTGAGCGCAAATTGGCTGCCGCGTTTCCTACATTATAACAGTGACTACACTTCAATAAAAGTACTTCATTGGCTGTAAAGCGCTTTGGGAACGTCCGGTGGTTGTGAAAGGCGCTATATAAATGCAAGTCTTTTTTCTTTCTAACATTGCTTGTCTCTCTCTCTCTCTCTCTCTCTCTCTCTTTGATGCATCTGCCAATTCCACTGTTAGTGCAATAGCTTGCAATCAATGTGAGCAAATTGGAGGGACAAGCCTTAGATTTCTTCCCTCCTTCTCCTGGATTTGTATCTATCTCCTTACAAGGGCAAGGCTTGGTTTGGGAGCCAAGTAACTGTGTGGGAAATTTATAGGTAGAAACCTACCCTATGACACAGCATATTGGGAATTCGGAGTACATAATACATTTTTAAAATGCAAGGTTATGGAACCTTGTCTTGTTTAAACGCCAATGGCCCAGAAATTCGGGTCGGGGGCTTCCCACGGGTGCAAGCCCCCGACCTGCACTTACCTAGCGCGCCGGCCGTTGAGCTGTGGGCCCGCGTGGAATTCCGATCCTGGGCCTCCTCCAACTGCCAGCGCGCAGTGCTTGCGTATCCCAGGGGCGCAGTTAGTTCGAAGCGTCCCCTGGGATCACGTGGGCCATGGAGAGCCAATGGTAGCAGGGAAATGCCCATTCATAAAATTGACAGGAAGAGCTGTCAAAACTATAAATACTTTTAGCCCCAAAACATCACTAAAACTTCAAATACATTTTTTTTTAAATCACATTTTTAAAATAACTATAAATTACATAAAATAACTATTTTAAACAATAACTTAAATTTTTGAAAAAGTTAATTACATTTTCTAACGGGGCTAAAAATAAACTTACCTTTCTTTAAAGTATTTAAAATAATAAACCTATGAAAAAAATGTTTTAATTTTAATTAATTCACCACTTACCTTGTTAAAAACAGGCCTTGCGACTGCTTTTTAAAAGCGTAGCTCTTGGAGACTTACCCTCCCGGAGAAACCTGCAAAAAAAAACGTAAGTTCCAGGCGCACGCGCTGCCTCTCCGGCGCACGCGTTCGACCTGTGAATCCCTTCCTTTAAGGGAACGGAAGTTCTGGTTTCCCACGCATGCGCAGTGCTTGCACGAAACCGGCACTTCCGTTGGGCCTACGGGTGAGTACCCCGTGCGTACTCACCCATGGGGACCCGAATTTCTGGGCCAATATATTTCAAGACTTGGACAGAAACAGTTAAAAAAAGAACTGCAGCATTTGGCAGACAAAGTGTCATAATTTAGGTAGAGATGACATCCATTTGATGGGATCCATCCTCCCTGGGGGGTTTAAAGAAAGGGCGGGTGACAATAGACGCAAAATAATTATCTATTGGATCCAAAAGTAAAAGGTAATTACCGTATCTTATACAGCACAGCGTAATGTAATGGAAAGAAATGGAATCCAGAAAACTGTAGAAAGCTCATGTCCAGCCATTTTAAATGTGTTTGTTAGCAGGGTATGTAGGTATATGCAATGTATGCTGCCCTCACCAACTGAGTTATCAAGGGAACTTGACCCCTTTTTTAGGTCTCCTTTCCTCATTCACCATACAATGGAGGAGAAGGGTCCTTTGTGACTGTGACAATGGTAAACAATCCCTCCTCATCCTTCTTGACTTGTCTGCAGCCTTTGACACAGTTGACCACTCCAACCTCCTCCAACGCCTCTCCACCGTTGTCCAGCTGGGTGGGACTGCACTCGCCTGGTTCCATTCTTATCTATCTAATCGTAGCCAGAGAATCACCTGCAACGGCTGCTCTTCCCGCTCCCGCATCATTGCCTCTGGTGTCTGTTGGATCCGTGGTTCAGTGGATATGCTGTTATTAAATAATCACCCGGATGCTGTACATTAACAAGAAACAGGTCTTTACTGGAGGAGGGTAGTCTCAAGACTGGGGGTACAGAGGCATGCGCAAAGCTTATATACAGGTGTGGTCACTGCCGGTACTACAGTATACAGGAGCTGTAAAAGTAGTTCTGACTTAAAGGCACGTACACTACAATTCCTCCCCTTTTAGATTAGTAGTACCCCTAATATTCAAATCACAATTAACATTTCAACATGTACATTAAACAACAAAAGTCCATTTATAAATTTAGTCTTTGGGGCGGCTTCCTGACCCTTTCGGGATAGCGCCTTTCCGGAGGTTCTTGTTCTTGGTGCAGAGGCGATTCTGACCCCTTTTCATCGGGTAGTACATCGGGTTCCACTGCTACTGGGTCTGAGGTAGATGCTACCGGTGTGTCGGGTTCATCCCCAGGTACTCGAGACATGGGGTTGACGCGTTCCTGTGATGCTAAGATCTGATCGACGTGGCGTCTCACAATGTTCTCCCCGACATCCACTGTGTACATTAATGGCCCCTGCCTTGTACATATCGTTCCGGGTTGCCATTTCTCTGTTCGATAGTCACGGGCCAAGACTGGTTGCCCTACATTGAAGCTCCTTGTCGGCTTCTCATTGATGGGCTGGAATTGTTTGTCCTCAACGTTTCTTCGCACATTTGGTCTGAGCAAGTCCAGACGAGATCTCAACCTTCGGTTAAAGAACATCATGGCCGGGGTCTGGTTGGTAACTGCATGTGTCGCGTTTCGGTAGGCTAATAAGAAATTGTCCATCTTATGCTGTAGTGGAATTTCATCGTCGCACATGGCCTTTATCGCCTTCTTAAAGGTTTGTACGAACCTCTCAGCCAATCCATTTGTGGCTGGATAATATGGGGCGGATGTGTAATGCCTTATCCCATTCCTTCTCATAAATTTTTGGAACTCGTCGGACACAAACTGTGGTCCATTATCAGAGCAAATCTGCTCTGGCAAACCATTTCTGGCAAATATGGTCCGTAGGACTGCAATCGTTTTCTCTGTAGTGGTTGAAGACATTTTTATCACCTCAGGCCACTTTGAATGAGCATCCACTGCTATTAAGAACATTGAGACCGCGAATGGACCAGCAAAATCAATATGCACCCGTTGCCATGGAGAGGAGGGCCACTCCCATGGGTGTAGAGGGGCATGTGGTGGTGCATTTTGGACCTTCTGGCATCCTAAGCAGCTCTTAGTTAGGTCTTCGATTTGTTGATCGATTCCCGGCCACCACACATAAGCCCTAGCAAGGCTTTTCATTTTCACTCCCCCCAGATGACCTTCATGTAGCTCATTTAGCACTCTCTCCCTTAACTTGGGTGGAATCACCACTCTGGATCCACACATCACTGTCCCCTGGCATACTGACAGCTGTTCTCTTCTGGATGAGAATGCTGGCAACAGTGAGTCGCCATGAGTTGGCCATCCCCTCATCGTCAATTCATATACCCGAGACAGCGTCGGATCATTGCGGGTCTCCTTCTCTATATCTGCGTTCGTTACTGGCAATCGTTTAATTATTGACGAATAAAATATCTCGATAGGGTCCACTGCTGGTGCTTCCTCCACCGTAGGCAGTGGCAGGCGCGATAGCCCATCAGCATTCCCATGCTGTTTCGTGCCTTTATATTCTATTTCATATTGATTCGCCCCTAGAAACAGGGACCATCTTTGTAACCGCTGTGCAGTCATCACTGGAATGCCCTTCTTAGGATTAAAGATGGAGACAAGTGGTTGGTGGTCAGTCAGCAAGGTGAACTTCTGCCCATGCAGATAGTGGTTGAATTTTTTTACTCCCCATACTAGGCTGAGGGCCTCCCTGTCAATCTGGGCGTAGTTGCGCTCGGCTGAGGTTAGTGACCGAGACGCAAAGGCTACTGGCCTCTCCAACCTGTCAGGGAATTTGTGCGACAGCACCGCTCCAATACCATAGGGTGATGCATCACACGCCAAACGAATTGTTAGTGCTGGGTTGAAATGGGCCAACACCTCTTTTGATGTGATCAATTCTTTACACTTCTGGAAAGCTCGTCTACGTTCGTCATCCCACTTCCATGGTACCCCTGTTTGCAGTAGGGTGTTCAGTGGGTGTAATACCGTAGACAAATTTGGTAAGAACTTGTGGTAGTAGTTTACCAGCCCGAGGAACGACCTCAGTTGTGACACATTTTCCGGTGCTGGAGCCTTGACTACTGCCTCAATCTTGTCAGGGGACTTATGTAACCCCTCTTCATTGATGACATGGCCACAATACGAGATCTGTTTCTGGAAAAACTCGCACTTGTGGCAATTAGCTCGTAGCCCATACTCCTTTAATCTGGTGAGCACCCTCTCCAAGTTGGCGAGGTGATAACCGTCATTTTCGCCCGTGACCAAGATGTCGTCCAAATAACACTGGGTCCCTGGAATCCCTTGCAGGACCTGATCCATTGCCCTTTGCCAGATAGCCGGAGCCGAGGCTACTCCAAACACCAGCTGGTTGTATTGATAGGGACCTTTATGAGTGTTGATCGTAAGGTATTGTTTCGAAGCTTCTTCTACCTCCATTTGCAAGTACGCCTGGGCTAGATCAATTTTGGTGAAGCGTTTACCTCCAGATAGCGAGGCGAAAATATCCTCAATTCGTGCAAGCGGATATTGTACCGTGTGAAGGACTGGGTTCACTGTCACATTAAAATCCCCACAGATGCGGACCTTCTTTGGTTCCCCAGGCGTATTACTCAACGACCTCTTCATTACAGGAACGATGGGTGTAGCCCACTCGCTCCAGTCCACTTTGGACAGTACTCCTGAATGTTCCAACCCTTCCAGCTCTGCTTCAACAGCTGGTCTGATCGCATAAGGCACTGGTCTGGCCTTCAGAAACTTTGGGCTTGCATTTTCCTCTATTTTAATCGTTGCTGTTATTCCTTTTAGTGTTCCTAGTTCCTCCTGGAACACTTCTTTTGCGTCAGTTAGCATTTTTGACAGTCGTCCAGGTGTGACGTCGTCATCCTTTTTGGCCTCAACCTTCAGTGCCTGTATGGAATGCCAATCTAATTGTATCTTCCGGATCCATTCACGTCCTAGCAGTGGTGGTCCTCCATCTGGCAATACTTATATATCCATTTTAGGTATTTCCTGGCCTTTATATGTCACTTTCACCCTTATTTTTCCTTTGGGGTATACTTTTTGCCCCGTATACATCTTCAAGACAATCTCTGTAGCTTTCAAGGGTATGTGTGAAAATAGCCGCTTGTAGTCTCTTTGATTTATGACTGTTAGCGCTGACCCTGTGTCCAATTCCATTTTCACTTGGACTCCGTCTATCTTGAGTGTAACCCAGATAGTCTGGTGATCCTCCATTTCGGTTACCTTATGTAGTTTCAGACAACCCAGCTCCTTGATTCCGGAGTCTGTGTCACTTTTCTGTTCGTCTGAACCACTGTCCATCACCTGGTGTACCTTTTTGTACTTCTCCTGTGGAGATTTCTTACTGTTGGTTTTCTTCCCAGACCTGCAGACTCTTGCTATGTGTCCTGCTTTCCCACACTGTCTGCACACTTGGTCCTTGAACCAACAATCTTTCTGGTCATGTGTTGTTCTGCCGCAGCGATAGCACTTCCCTGTTCCATAGGACATTTCATTGGTGCCATATTCTTGTGGTCTCCGTTGTATCTTTGCAGCGCCCCTTGCGGCTGCTTCGTGTGATACTGCCATACTGAAAGCTTTGTCCAGCGTAAGGTCCTTTTCTGATAGAAGCCATTTCTGGGTTCCTTCACTTTGTAGCCCACACACAAACTTTTCCCTTAACATATCTGCTAGTCCCGCTCCAAACTGGCAGTGTTTCGATAGCTTGCGCAGTTCCGTTAGGTACTCAGCATTGCTTTCGTCTTTGTGTTGGTTCCTTTAATGGAACTTAAATCGTTCTGCTATCAGCAGCGGTGTGGGGTTTACGTGGTCCTGTATGATTTCTACTATGCTTCCAAAATTCTTGTTTACCGGCTTCTCTGGGGGTATTAGATTTCGCAGTAACCCATAAGTTTTTGCACACATGGAATTTAACAGAACCAGTGCTTTATTAGCATTTGGCACTTCATTCGCCCTGCAGTACACCTCAATACGTTCCACATATGTCGCCCAATCTTCGAGTTCATTGTCGAACGTAGAGATACTGCCACTCTTCAGCATCCTTGGGTGTGAGTTAACTGTCAAAAATGGCGCCTCCCGCGCTTCCCCTTCTTCTCCGCTGGCACAAAATGGCGTCTCCCATGCTTTCCTTTCTTCGCCCCGCGGACCCTGTTCAACCCGTGAGCCCTGGCTGTGCTCTGCGCGTTCTTCTTTTTATATTTTTCGATGCCGCTCAGTCTAGAACCCGGCTGTTTCTCTACCCTCTCTCTCTCCGGTTTGTTTTCTTTTTCGCGACGCCGCTCGGTGTTCAACCCCCGGCTGCGCCCTGCGCTCTTCACCCTCTGTCTTACCTCGTCGACGCTGCTCGGCTTTCTCTCCGCCGTCGGTCGGCTCCAGCCGCCGCTGCTCGGGATGGGTCTGCGCTGATCCTGTCGTCGGTCTCTTGCTGCTCGTCGTGGCTGGGGAACGAAGCCCGGCTCTCCACAGCCTCCCCTGCGAAGTTCAATCTCTGCCTGACTGCTGGGCGGTTGCTCGTGGTCGATGCCCGTGTTCCTGGCCTCGACTATTTTTTTTAATGTTGCAGGTAGATTCGAATCGACACTCGTCGCCACTGTTGGATCCGTGGTTCAGTGGATATGCTGTTATTAAATAATCACACGGATGCTGTACATTAACAAGAAACAGGTCTTTACTGGAGGAGGGTAGTCTCAAGACTGGGGGTACAGAGGCATGCGCAAAGCTTATATACAGGTGTGGTCACTGCCGGTACTACAGTATACAGGAGCTGTAAAAGTAGTTCTGACTTAAAGGCACATACACTACAGTGTCCCCCAAGGATCTATCCTTGGCCCCCTCCTATATCTCATCTACATGTTGCCCCTTGGTGACATCATCCGAAAACACAGCATCAGTTTCCGCATGTACACTGACGATACCCAGCTCTACCTCACCACCACTTCTCTCGACCCCTCCACGGTCTCTAAATTTTCAGACTGCTTGTCCAACATACAGTTCTGGATGAGCAGAAATTTTCTCCAATTAAATATTGGGAAGATCGAAGCCATTGTTTTCAGTCCCCGCCACAAACTCCGTTCCCTAGCCACTGACTCCATCCCTCTCCCTAACATCTGTCTGAGGCCGAACCACACTGTTCGCAACCTTGGTGTCATATTTGACCCTGAAATGAGTTTCCGACCACATATCCGCAGCATATCAAAGACCACCTACTTCCACCACTAACATCGCCCGTCTCCGCCCTTGCCTCAGCTCATCCGCTGCTGAAACCCATCCGTGCCTTTGTTACCTCTAGACTTGAGTATTCCAACGCACTCCTGGCTGGCCTCCCACATTCCACCCTACGTAAACTTGCGATCATCCAAAACTCGGCTGCCCGTGTCCTAACTCGCACCAAGTCCCGTTCACCCATCAACCCTGTGCTCGCTGACCTACATTGGCTCCCGGTTAAACAGCACCTGAATTTCAAAATTCTCATCCTTGTTTTCAAATCCCTCCATGGCCTCGCCCCTTCCTATCTCTGTAATCTCCTTCAGCCCCACAACCTCCCGAGATATCTGCGCTCCTCTAATTCTGCCCTCCTGAGCATCCCTGATTATAATCGCTCAACCATTGGTGGCCGTGCCTTCTGTTGCCTAGGCCCTAAGCTCTGGAATTCCCTCCCTAAACCTCTCCGCCTCTCTACCTCTCTTTCCTCCTTTAAGATGCTTCTTAAAACCTACCTCTTTGACCAAGCTTTTGCTCACCTGCCCTAATTTATCCTTATGTGACTCGGTGTCAAATGTTTTGTCTTATAATACTCCTGTGCAGCACCTTGGGATGTTTTACTACATTATAGGTGCTATATAAATACAATTTGTTGTTGTTGTTGTATTTTGGACAATTTTCAGATACAACCGTTCTAGATATCCTGCCAGAGGAAGGTTAAGAGATCCAATTACAATTAGTTTACAATATGCAAGTGTACTACTGTGTCACAGTTGGCCACTTGACCTACACAATGGGCAGAGAGAATCAGTGGAACATGGCAGGCAAGTGAAGACATTACACAGACGTATTGGCCAAGGGGCCACTTTTTATTTGTGGTTTTTTTCCCCCTCCCACATGGCAGCTGTCTTTCATTCTGCCAGCGCAATTCACACTTCATCTCGAGCCAAACTTTGTTTCTTAACCTGTCCCATTACCATCTCCTCTTGCCTTGAATATCTCTTAATGCCTCTTTACTCCTCCTGCCTTCCATCCTATCACAGGCCTTCCCTTTTGTTCTTTCATCCCCTCCCCCATTTCCCAGCCCCTAAACTTGCTTAAAAATCTGTTCCATTTCCTGCTTTTTTCCAGTTCTGACGAAAGGTCTTCGACCTGAAACGTTAACTCTGTTTCTCTCTCCACGGATGCTGCCCGGCCTGCTGAGTTTTTCCAGCGTTTTCTGTTGTTATTACACAGACTTAGCTCTTCAAGTTAAATTTGATTAGAAAGCAAAGCGGAACTGTTGGAGCAAATTTCCCACATTACATCAGTGACTACACTCCAAAAAAGTACTTCATTGGCTGTAAAGCGCTTTGAGACGTCCGGTGGTTGTGAAAGGCGCTATATAAATGCAAGTCTTTCTTTCTTTCAGACAAAGAAATGAAAACAATCCTGGGTGGGAGAATGACTTTGAATATCTCTGAAGTCAGTTAGCGCAGTATTGCGCAATCCTGAAGAGTGTTGGAAATGTGTAAATGACCTTCAACACGTCCAAAACATTGCAAGCAATAAAAACAATTTTTTTTTTTTAAAGGCACAACTTACTGAGGAAAATGTGACTGTGGGCTGAAAAAAAAGTTGCAAAAATGATCAATGTTCTACCACACCAACCTGAAACCTCATCTGATTCAAGCAATGTCAGTGAGTTCCAGATGATTTCCTTTTTAAACAAAAAAAATCCGAGTACATGTAACGTTGATTAATTTCATCTGATGCCAATGCAAGTTCTATACTGTGCACCGCAATGTTATACGAGCACATGTCCTGTGTTGTTAGAGTGAGTCAGAGCATATGCCCCATTTGTAATGACAGTAAAGTTTCACAATGCATTACTGGATAATATAAGATCACAAGACAGGCTCAGCTACATAAAGTACTTTGACCCATTTGATCTCATCCTGCGAGATAACCAATTCTAGTATCTTCTTCATAACCGTTTCTTAAATGAGTCAACCAGCCTTCCTGCCAGCCCGCTCGAGCTGTTGATCATCCTCTTCATAAAGATATGCTTCCTCGTGCCTGTCCAAAATTTGCTCGTCGGCATCCTAAGCTTGTGCCCTTGTGCCCTGCTTGCTTGGCATATCCAAATGTATTGATCCAGATTTATTTTCTTTCTCCCCGGAAGTATGCTGAAAATCCTCACAGATTGCCTGGGGAGGGAGGGAGGGAGGAGAGAAAATTAACTGAGGGTGGTTTCCTCCTGTACCAGACTTGCAATTGCCGTGACGGATCGCACCCAAGATAAGATCCGTGAGTTAGATGGTACTGCCCTTCAAACAGAAGATTAGAGCACAAGATATGGGTGGGGAACAGGGAAAGTGAAGGGAAGACAGGTGAAAGAAGAATAGGTGGGAAAAAAGTTACAAAGATTAACATGTATTGCTTATCATTTAGCAAAAGATAAAGGAAGAAAGAAAGAATTGCATTTATATAGCGCCTTTCACAACCACCGGATGTCTCAAAGCGCTTTACAGCCAATGAAGTACTTTTTGAAGTGTAGTCACTGTTGTAATGTAGGAAACACGGCAGCCAATTTGCACACAGCAAGCTCCCACAAACAGCAATGTGATAATGACCAGATAACCTGCTTTTGTTATGTTGATTGAGGTCTACCTTAGACAGTACACCTGAACGTTCTAGCCCTTCCAGCTCAGCTTCCATAGCAGGTCGTATCGCATAAGGTACCGGTCTGGCTTTGAAAAATTTCGGGTTTGTATGTTCTTCAACCTTGATGTTTGCCGTAATTCCTCTCAGTGTTCCCAGTCCCTGTTGGAACACCTCTTTAGCATCGTCCAATATTCTGGACAATCATTTAGGTTTGACATCCTTTTTTACAGGAATCTACCGTTAGTGCTTTTAAGGAATGCCAGTCCATATTTATTTTCCTAATCCACTCCCGTCCCAGTAGTGGTGGACCTCCCTCAGGTAGCACATATAAGTCCATTCCTCGGCTTTCTTTGCCCTTGTGGACCACCTTTACCTCTATCTTCCCGATGGGGTATACTCTTTGCCCCGTGTATGTTTTCAATACAATCTCCGTATCCCGTAGGGGAATATGTGGGAATAACCTTTTGTAATCTTGCTTATTCATGACCGTCAATGCCGATCCAGTGTCCAATTCCATCTTCACTTGGACTCCTGCTATCTGAAGTGTGACCTAGATTGTTTGGAGGTCTGCTTCATTACCAACATTGTGTACTCTTAGACTACCCAGTTCATTACTGCTGGAGTCTGAATTTGACTTCTGTTCATTCGAACTGTTCTCTGTCACCTTGTGTACCTTTCTGTACTTTTCCTGCGGTGACTTTTTGTTGCTGGTCTTCTTTCCTGACCGGCATACTTTAGCTATGTGACCAAGCCTGCCACATTTTCTGCATTCCTGATTTTTGAACCAGCACTGGTTCTGATCGTGCGTTGTCTTTCCACAACGATAACATTTTACTGTACCAAAGACCATTTGATTGGTGCTGAGTTCTGGTGACCGTAGCTGCATTTCCGCAGTGCCTCTCGCTGCGGCTTTGTGCGATGCTGCAATAGTGACAGCTTTATCAAGCGTAAGATCAGTCTCCTCAAGCAGTCGCTTTTGTGTTCCTTCTTTTAACAATCCACACACAAATTTATCTCTCAGCGCATCTGCTAGTCCTGTTCCAAACTGACAGTACTTTGATAGCTTACGCAGTTCAATTAAAAATTCAGCGTTGCTTTCGTCTTTCAGCTGTGTTCTTCTGTAAAATTTAAATTGTTCCGCTATCATCAGCGGCGTGGGGTTTAAATGATTTTTCAGGACAGTAACAATATTCGCGAAAGTCTGATCCGCCAGTTTATTTGGTGATAGAAGGTGCTTCAATAGCCCGTATGTCTTCGCACCCATTGAGCTTAATAAGGTTTGTGCTTTCTCATCATCTGGTACCTTATTTGCTTTACAATAAACTTCCATGCGTTCTACATACGTGGTCCAATCTTCGATATCGCTATCAAAGGTATTAATGTTCCCATGTTTAGGCATCCTTGCAAGTTTTTAAATTTTTCTTTTTCTCAAAATGGCGGCTTCCCGCGCTTGTCTTCTTCCCCCGCCTACTAAAATGGCGGCTTCCCGCGCTTGGCGGTCTTTCCCGCGCTCGTCTTCTTCCCCCGCCGACTACAATGGCGGATTCCCGCGTTTGCCTTCTTCCCCCGCTGGCTGCAATGGCGATTGCCGTGCTGCTGCCGTTCTCGCCTCCCCAGCGGTTCTTAATTCCCCGACGCTGCTTTGCGTCGCAGCCCCGCTTGCAGCCCGGTCCTTTACACCGGCTGCGTTTGATTTCTCCACGGCTCTCGTGCCTTAAGCTGCCCCAGTCGCTGCGCCTCTCGGTCTCGATTGCAGCCCGGCCCTTTTTACCGGCCGTGGTCGAGTTCTTCGCCCTTATTCCTCCGTTTTCCCTCCCCTACTCCACAGCCAACGCGGCCGACTTTCTGCTCGTGTCGCTGATCAGCTTACCCACCACCGTGGTAGAAGGGATGATCACTGCCTGTCGCTGATGGAGGGCTTCGTGGTCAGAATTTTTCTTTTTAACCCGGGTTCTCGATGCCGCCCGTGCGATGGTGCTCAGCAGGATGATGAGGGCGGATGCCTCTTCTCAACGCCCGTTCTGAGGACGAAGCTGCCTTGGATGTAAAACTGCCGCAGGGTAAGATCGGACTCGTCGCCACTGTTGAGCCTGTGTGTCCCAGTTATGCTTAGGATCAATCACTGTACACAGACAACAAGAATAACTTTTAACAGGTCTTTACTATTCGGAGGTCAGGGCTGAACTGCCCAGCAAATCCCTACACAACACTTATATACCGGTGTGGTCACCACCGGTATTACAGTATACAGCAGCCAAGAGAAAGTAGTACATTTCTTAAGGTAGTTCTCTTAAGGTGGAACAGGTTACATACACCACAATACCAGGGATAACTCCCCTGCTCTTCTTCGAAATAGTGCCATGGGATCTTTTACGTCCACCTGAGAGATCAGATGGGGCCTCGGTTTAACATCTCATCCGAAAGACGGCACCTCCGATGGTGCAGCACTCCCCTGGAGTGTCAGCCTAGATTTATGTGCTCAAGTTCCTGGGGTGAGGACATGAACCCACAGCCTTCTAACTCAGAGGCGAGTGTGCTACCCACTGAGCCACAGCTGACACTTATTCATCGCACAAAGTGTAATTAATAAATATATATAAGGAGTCGGTTAGCAGAACGTAATGTATTACAGCTTCGCGCATTCATAGTACATTCTGGCTTCGGCCTTCTGGAGCTTGGCGGCCCAAAATATCTTGCAAGGAATGGCCAAAAGAGAGAAAGCAAGGTCCAGAAAAGGAGCAAAACTCGAGGGAGGGTGTGCTCCTTGAGGCAAAACATTTTGGAGATATTTCTACAGAACATTTATTGAGTAATTTTATGCACGGGGGTAAATTTTCAACTTGCCACTCCGGTGTAAAACTGGCTTTGCAGATCAGCTGCCCGTTAGAAAGAAAGAACTCGGATTTACACAGCACTTTTCATGACCTCTGGTACTTTTGAAGTGCCATGGGATGTGCTGTTGTAATATAAGGAAACACGGCAGCCAATTTGCGCCCAGCAAGGTCCCTCGAACAGCAGTGAGATAAATGATCTTTTAATAATGTAATGAGGGATGAATGTTAGCCAGGACACTGGGAGAGCTTCCCTGCTCTTCTCTGAATAGTGCCACGTGATCAATTTACATCCACGTGAGAGGGCAGATGAGGCCTCAGTTTAACATCTCATTTGAAAGATGGCACCTCCTACAAGGCTACGGACCAAGTGCTGGAAAATGGGATTAGAATAGACAGGGCTTGATGGCCGGCGTGGACATGATGGGCCGAAGGGCCTCTTTCTGTGCTGTATAACTCTATGACTCTATGACTTTATGCAGCGGTGGCATCCTATTTGACCCCAAACTGAGCTGCCGACCCTATATCCTCTCCGTCACAAAGACTGGCAACTTCCAGCTCTGTAACATTGCCCACCTGCACCACTGCCTCAGTCCACCCGCTGCTGGAACCCTCATCCATGCCTTTGTCACCACTAGACTCGACTATTCCAACGCTCTCGTAGCCGACCTCCCATCCACTACTCTCCATAAATGAGCTCAATCCAAAACTCCACTGCCCATATCGTACCCTGCACAAGTCCTGTGCGCCCACCACCCCTGGGCTCGCTGACCTATATTTGCTCCTGGTCCGCCAACACCTCAAATTAAAAATTCTCATCCTTGTGTTTAAATCCGATCATGACCTTGCTCCTCCCTATTTCTTTAACCACACCCTCCGAGAACTCTGGTTTGCTTCAACTCCAGCCTCTTGTGCATTCCCCACTCCTTTCACCCCACCATTCGTGGCTGTGCCTTCAGCCATCTAGGTCCTACGGTTCAGCATTCTTACCCTAAACTTTGGCCATCTCTTCACCTCCCTCTCCTCCTTTAAGACCCTCTTTAAAACCCATCTCTTGGACCAAGCTTTTAGTCAACCCTCCTAATATCTCCTTCTTTTGCTTGGCATCGATCTTTGTCTGATTAAGCTTTTGTCAAGGAACCTCGGATGTTTTTCTAAGTTGGCGACGGTATATAAAAGCAAGTTGTTGTTTCATATGTAAAATAAAGTCAGGATTGAGTTTCAAAATTCTTGCAGAGTTCACAATTGAATTATGACGCAAAATCAGTTCTTCACATCTCCATAAATTATTCTTCCACATCTAAGGCCTTGAAGACACCACTGTTATAAATCTCATCATCATGAAGAAACGACTCATGAAATAACACTGGATGGCCAGCTGGTGGCGCCGTCCAAGGAGTATAAATACTCGGGCGTGGCCCAGCTTACTCAGGGACATTTTGTAAGACAGGAACTAGTGAAGTACAACTAGACCTCCATGTTCTGAAACAAGTTGATTAAAGCCTTGCTTTATACTCGAACCAAGTGCGTAGTGAGTTTTATTACGTCAACCACAAGTGTTAATTGTCATGTTGGACGAGGCAGAAGCATGAACCAAGCACGTTGAAACAGATATGGTTGAGGAAGCTAATCACACACAACATCAGGACATAGATTCATGTGAGGAAATATCATTCATTCACTATGTTGTCAGGAGCAGGAAGCACTTCCAGCCAGTGAGGCCACAAAGATGGTTGGTAGAAAAAAATGATGCTGTGGCTGCGGCTGTGCCAGTGCACATCTTCATCTTCCTCTTTGGTGACATCATCCGACGACATGGGGTTAGACTCTGCACGTACGCTAACGCAAAATTTCAAGATGGTGAAGAAGGTAATTTTTCAAAATTTAAGATCCAAAGTATCAAAATCCATCTCTTGGACCAAGCTTTTAGTCAGTCCTCCTAATATCTCCTTCTTTTGCGATAACATTGGGGAGACCAAACGCAGATTGGGTGACCGCTTTGCGAAACACCTCCATTCAGTCCGTAAGGGTGACCCCCGAGCTTCCGGTCACCTGTCATTTTAATTCACCGCCCCATTCCCACTCAGACCTCACCGTACTCGGCCTCTTGCATTGTTCCACGGAAGCTCAGCGTAAGCTCGAGGAACAGCACCTCATCTTCCGATTAGGCACTTTACAGCCTTCCGGACTCAATATCGAGTTCAACAATTTCAGATCATAACCTCGGCCCCCATTACATTTTTACTTATTTTTTATCCACACCTTTGTTTTGGCCCTTCACCACCCCCCCCCCGCCTTTTTTTTCTCTCTCCCACATGGCAGCTGTCTCCCACTCTGCCAGCGCATTTCACACCTAATCTAGAGCCGTCTTTTGTCTCCACTTGTCCTATCACCATCTTGTCTCATTTTGAATACCTCTTAATGTCTCTTCTCTTCTCTTTTGTTCTCTCCCAGCCTGGCCTCTTAATTTATTTCATTTCCTGTGCTTTTCCAGTCTTGAGAAAGGGTTTGACCCGAAACGGTGACTCTATTTTCCCTCCATGGATGTTGCCTGGCCTGCTGAGTTTTTCCAGCATTTTCTGTTGTTATTTCGGATCTCCTTCTTTTGATTGGCTTTGATTTTTGTCTGATTATGCTTTTGTCACGCGCCTTCGGATGTTTATCTACGTCAAAGGCGCTATATAAAAGCAAATCCGTGTTGTTGTTTCATACTTCCAATAAAGTCAGGATTGAGTTTGAAAATTCTTGCAATTGAACTATGAAGCAAAATCAATTCTTCACACCTCCATAAATTTGATCCGCATTTTGCTAATTATACATTCATATTACGTATTCAGATGGGTTTTCATAGTGAATCTCTCGGAAAAGAGATCTGGGAGAAATAGTACAAAAATACAATACTTAACATAATGGTCTGCTGATTGAGTCTAATGGCATCTGAGAACGGATGGTGTGAAAACAAAAGAGACACATTTCCCCTTAGAAACAACTGATTGAGACAAAAGAGGACACAAGCTGTAATCGGGCCAAAAAATGCTTGGCTATTCCTGAGAATGTCTCTGCTTTTCAAAAGGTTTTTGAATTAATCTCAGTGCTAATCTCATTTACAAGGCATTAACACATTGACAAAAATGGAGGTTGGCCTCCACTTGCGGCCACACCGCCTTGGGAAGCATCGAGCAGGTCCAAGGCAGTTCCCCACTGACGGGAAGGAGGTGTCAGAGGTAGTCAAGCTACTCATACACCTCCTACCAGACTGTCCCATTGATGCACTGGCTAAGGCATGGCTGGAGGTTGCTGCCTACCCTCATAGTCGGGAAACTGTGCAAGGCTATCAACCCGGGAAAGGCTGTGAAGAGGGAGCAGAAAATGAATAAAAAATTATAAACATTCCGACTTTGTAGACTTTTCTATGAGGGATTAGAAATAAAATCAGAACATACTAGAAATTTACAGCAGGGTGTTTAGTATCTGAAAGAGAAAAATAGTTTAATGCTTTGGGATTAACAAACCAAATATCAAATATTATCACTTCTGGAGCTCTCCCCCTTCTAACCCACTGCCTCCAATCTCAGCATCTCCAAGCGACGTTCTGTATTTTCCTACCCTCTCCCCAAGGTTGACAAGCAAGGTGGATCCATTGGTTCAGCTTGCTCCTGTTCCACTTCGTCTCCTTTGTCACTTTTACCTCTACCAGGAACTAGAGCCCCTCGACCTTACTGTGAACTCATTTCTGGGCGGAATATAGATTAATTTGCGTGGGTGGCTTTAAGTCGCAGCAATGTTTCATTGTCTTCCCACACGTGTTTTTGGTGAACTATAACACTTCAAACGCCTCAGAGCAATCGAGACACTTCATAAAGACACTGGGGTGGATCTTAACTTTGTGCGATAGTGTAAAAGGGGTGATGGCGAGTAGGCAGCACCCATGGGTGACGGCGAGCAGGCAGATCCCATGGGTGATGGCGAGCAGGCAGATCCCATGGGTGACGGCGAGCAGGCAGATCCCACAGGTGATGGCGCGTAGGCAGATCCCATGGGTGATAGCGAGTAGGCAGCACCCACGGGTGATGACGAGTAGGCAGCACCCACGGGTGATGACGAGTAGGCAGCACCCACGGGTGATGACGAGTAGGCAGCACCCACGGGTGATGGCAAGTAGGCAGATCCCATGGGTGATGGCGAGTAGGCAGCACCCACGGGTGATGACGAGTAGGCAGCACCCACAGGTGATGGCGAGTAGGCAGATCCCACGGGTGACGGCGAGTAGGCAGATCCCACGGGTGATGGCGAGTAGGCAGCACCCATGGGTGATGGCGAGTAGGCAGATCCCACGGGTGACGGCGAGTAGGCAGATCCCACGGGTGACGGCGAGTAGGCAGCACCCACGGGTGATGGCGAGTAGGCAGATCCCACGGGTGATGGCGAGTAGGCAGCACCCATGGGTGATGGCGAGTAGGCAGATCCCACGGGTGACGGTGAGTAGGCAGCACCCATGGGTGATGGCGAGTAGGCAGCACCCACGGGTGATGACGAGTAGGCAGCACCCACAGGTGATGGCGAGTAGGCAGATCCCACGGGTGACGGCGAGTAGGCAGATCCCACGGGTGATGGCAAGTAGGCAGCACCCACGGGTGACGGCGAGTAGGCAGATCCCACGGGTGATGGCGAGTAGGCAGATCCCACGGGTGACGGCGAGTAGGCAGATCCCACGGGTGATGGCAAGTAGGCAGATCCCACGGGTGACGGCGAGTAGGCAGATCCCACGGGTGACGGCGAGTAGGCAGCACCCACGGGTGATGACGAGCAGGCAGATCCCACGGGTAACGGCGAGTAGGCAGATCCCACGGGTGACGGCGAGTAGGCAGCACCCACGGGTGACGGCGAGTAGGCAGATCCCACGGGTGACGGCAAGTAGGCAGATCCCACGGGTGATGGCGAGTAGGCAGATCCCACGGGTGATGGCGAGTAGGCAGCACCCACGGGTGACGGCAAGTAGGCAGATCCCACGGGTGATGGCGAGTAGGCAGCACCCACGGGTGACGGCAAGTAGGCAGATCCCACGGGTGACGGCGAGTAGGCAGATCCCACGGGTGATGGCGAGTAGGCAGCACCCACGGGTGACGGCAAGTAGGCAGATCCCACGGGTGACGGCGAGTAGGCAGATCCCACGGGTGATGGCGAGTAGGCAGATCCCACGGGTGACGGCGAGTAGGCAGCACCCACGGGTGACGGCAAGTAGGCAGATCCCACGGGTGATGGCGAGTAGGCAGATCCCACGGGTGACGGTGAGTAGGCAGATCCCACGGGTGACGGCGAGTAGGCAGCACCCACGGGTGACGGCAAGTAGGCAGATCCCACGGGTGATGGCGAGTAGGCAGATCCCACGGGTGACGGCGAGTAGGCAGATCCCACGGGTGATGGCGAGTAGGCAGATCCCACGGGTGACGGCGAGTAGGCAGCACCCACGGGTGATGACGAGCAGGCAGATCCCACGAGTAACGGCGAGTAGGCAGATCCCACGGGTGCCGGCGAGTAGGCAGCACCCACGGGTGACGGCGAGTAGGCAGATCCCACGGGTGACGGCGAGTAGGCAGCACCCACGGGTGACGGCGAGTAGGCAGATCCCATGGGTGATGGCGAGCAGGCAGCACCCACCGGTGATGATGAGTAGGCAGCACCCATGGGTGATGGCGAGTAGGCAGCACCCACGGGTGATGACGAGCAGGCAGATCCCACGGGTGATGGCGAGTAGGCAGCACCCATGAGTGATGACAAGTAGGCAGACCCCACGGGTGATGACGAGTAGGTAGCACCCATGGGTGATGGCGAGCAGGCAGACCCTTTTACATCTCTCTCGATTTTGACTTCGATGAAAATAGAAATCGGGGGGGGGGTGTAAAGCGGGCTACTGATTCGCTCTCACCCATTTTACATTAACGCACAAAGTCAATATCTACCCAATTGTACGATCGGTTTCCAGAACAATTCAGTGATAATTAGCGAGTGAACTCACTTCAGGTCAATCCATTTCAAAGGCAATCACAACACGGCCACATCGGAAGCTATATGCCTTCCAGCCTACGATAACAACAGAGTGTAGCATGTGAATACACAAGTTGCTGCAGCACTGCAAGCACCAGTATATTATGGATCACTGCAGTATCATTAGAATTAGTATCATTAGAACACCTCGAGTCTCTTCGCCGGGAGCAAGCGCAGGCAGCGCAAGGAGCGCACGTCAACCCAAGCACTCCAGCCACCTGCCCCTTCAACCACCGTCTGCCCCACCTGTGACAGAGACTGTAGGTCCCGCATTGGACTCATCAGTCACCTGAGAACTCATTTTTAATGTGGAAGCAAGTCATCCTCGGTTCCGAGGGAATGCCTAAAAAGAAGAGGGATGAAATGGTTGCAGAAATTTAAAGGGAAGAAGTGGACAATGCACTTGTATTGTTGCCAAAAGTAAATATAATGATATTATACTTTCTGGGCCTTATTTTTGCGAGCGTTTGACAGAAAAACTCTTTGCCCAGGTTTAGGAGTTTCTGCTGAGCAACTCATGGGTCATTTTCAGCTCTACTGAATACGATTGATCCCTCGTCATTGTTCCCACGCCGCCCAAACAGCATATTCTCACTTTTACTAAGTGGTTGCCCGTTATTCCACGTTCTTGCAAAATAATGAATAAACACGCCAGTCCTCCAGAACAGTGCAATAATCAACTCTGGAATGTTGGGGCCCCGGCCAGTACCTTGTGCCTGTAAGGAAGTGGTTGGTAGAAAGCTGATGGTGAGATTGTGGGTGTTTCCTGTGATGTGAAGGTTGACTGCCCTTATCATTTATCTACAGTCGCAATTGCTAATTAAGGTCATGCCTATCAGCAGCCATCCAGAGCAATGCAATTTCAATCAAAGGCTAAAACCAATGAAAGTCCAGGTATTGTGCTTGTAACATGGATGCTCCAGTCAATCTGCTTTCACATAAATATTAGCATCAGTTCTGGCAGAAGGGACGGTAGGTTGAGGCCAGGAATCTGGTAGTCACCAGCAAGGTCTTTTTATGGGTATCACAGATTACCTGTATACTGGTTCTTTGTCTCGATTTTACAATTCCCGTCCCCGTTTTCAAATCCCTGCATGGCCTCGCCCCTCCCTATCTCTGTAACCTCCTCCAGCCCTACGACCCTCCGAGATCCCTGCGCTCCTCCAATTCTGGCCTCTTGCGCATCCCCGGTTTTCATCATACCACCATTGGCGGCCGTGCCTTCAGCTGCCTAGGCACTAAGCTCTGGAATTCCCTCCCTAAACCTCTCTGCCTCGCTCTCTCCTCCTTCAAGACGGTCCTTAAAAACTAGCTCAAAAACAAAATACTGCAGATGCTGGAAATCTGAAATAAAAACAGAAAATGCTGGAAATACGCAGCAGGTCAGGCAGCATCTGTGGAGAGAGAAACAGAGTTAACGTTTCAGGTCGATGACCCTTCGTCAGAACTGACAAAGACCTGAAACGTTAACTCTGTTTCTCTCTCTACAGGTGCTGCCTGACCTGCTGAGTATTTCCAGCATTTTCTGTTTTTATTTCTTAAAAACTAGCTCTTTGACCAAGCTTTTGGTGATATCTCTAATATCTAATATCTCCTTGTGCGGCTCAATGGCACATTTTTGTTTGATAACGCTCCTGTGGTGCACCTTGGAACGTTTTACTACGTTAAAGGAGCTATATAAATGCAAGTTGTTATAGGTTAATGTACTCTAATGGGGTTATTGATCGGAGCTGTACCAGCACATGGGTGCAGTCAATCATACCAGGTTCTCTGGGAAAGCCAGTAATGGCACAGAATCTTGGCAGTGCAGCCAAGCATTTCTCTGCAGTCATGCGGAAATGGACAAACCTGCCAGTCTTCTGGAATAGTCAGCTCCTGAGGGCGTCTCGACCAATACTTCCCGAGGCCTCGAAAGGCACAAGAGCCAACGAAAGAAAACAAAATGAATGATCGCTCTGACTTTAACAGCTACAGACAGAGTAGTTGGAGTAACTGATGATCTCTTAAACATGAGGCCAGCAACGCACACATGTCTGTAATTAGCTCCCGGGTGAACCTGTACCTTGTTGTGCGCCACGGCTCCTTTCAAATCAAGCACCGCAGTGCGTCTGCCGATTGCAACAGCCTTTCCCATGGGCAAGGCCTTCCCCTTGCCGCCCTCCTCCTTTGCGGATGAATCTCTTGGTCTTTCTGCTTCTCCTCAGATGTCACGGGATCGGTGGCGCAGTGGTTATGTTACTGGACTAATAATCCAGTCGGCCTGAACTAATGATCCAATGAGGCATAAGTTCAACAACAACAACAACAACTTGTATTTATATAGCGCCTTTAACGTAGTAAAACGTCCCAAGGCGCTGCACAGGAGTATTTTAAGACAAAAAATTTGACACCGATCCACATGAGGATAAATTAGGGCAGGTGACCAAAAGCTTGGTCAAAGAGGTCGGTTTTAAGGAGCGTCTTAAAGGAGGAAAGAGAGGTAGCGAGGCGGAGAGGTTTAGGCAGGGAATTCCAGAGCTTAGGGCCTCGGCAACAGAAGGCACGGCCACCAATGGTTGAACGACTATAATCAGGGAGGCTCAAGAGGGCAGAATATCTCGGGGGGTTGTAGGGCTGAAGGAGATTACAGAGATAGGGAGGGGGGCGAGGCCATGGAGGGATTTGAAAACAAGGATGTGAATTTTGAAATCGAGGCGCTGCTTAACCGAGGGGTCAATGTAGGTCAGCGAGCACAGGGGTGGTGGGTGAACGAGCACAGGGGTGGTGGGTGAACGGGACTTGGTGCGAGTTAGGACACGGGCAGCCGAGTTTTGGATAACCTCAAGATTGGCTATCTAACAGAAAACAGAGAGTTGGGATAAATGGTTCATTCTCGGGTTGGCAATCAGTAACTAGTGGTGTTCCGCAGGGGTCAGTACTGGGACCCCAACTCTTTACAATCTATATTAACGATTTGGAGGAGGGGACCAAGTGCAACGTATCCAAGTTTGCCGATGATACAAAGATGGGAGGGAAAGCAGTGAGTGAGGAGGACATAAAAAACCTGCAAAAGGACATAGACAGGCTAAGTGAGTGGGCAGAAATTTGGCAGATGGAATATAATGTTGGAAAGTGTGAGGTTATGCACTTTGGCAGAAAAAATCAAAGAGCAAGTTATTATCTAAATGGAAAGAAACTGCAAAGTGCTACAGTACAAAGGGATCTGGGGGTCCTGGTGCATGAAACACAGAAGGTTAGTATGCAGGTACAGCAGGTGATCAGGAAGGCCAATGGAATCTTGGCTTTTATTGCAAGGGGGATGGAGTATAAAAGCAGGGAAGCCTTGCTTCAGTTATACAGGGTACTGGTGAGGCCACACCTGGAATACTGCGTACAGTTTTGGTTTCCATATTTAAGAAAATATATACAGTTCAGAGAAGGTTCACTCGGTTGATTCCGGAGATGAGGGGGTTGACTTATGAGGAAAGGTTGAGTAGGTTGGGCCTCTACTCATTGGAATTCAGAAGAATGAGAGGCGATCTTATCGAAACATATAAGATTGTGAGGGGGCTTGATCGGGTGGATGCGGGGAGGATGTTTCCACTGATGGGTGAGACTAGAACTAGGGGGCATAATCTTAGAATAAGGGGCTGCCCTTTCAAAACTGAGATGAGGAGAAACTTCTTCACTCAGAGGGTAGTAAATCTATGGAATTTGCTACCTCGGAGAGCTGTGGAAGCTGCGACATTAAATAAATTTAAAAAGGAAATAGACAGTTTCTGTTAGATCCGTGGTTCAGTGGATAAATAATTACACGGATGCTGTACATAAACAAATAACAGGTCTTTACTGGAGGAGGGTAATCTCTAGACTGGGGTACAGAGGCATGCGCACAGCTTATATACCGGTGTGGTCACTGCCGGTACTACAGTATGCAGGAACTGTAAAAAGTAGTTCTGACTTAAAGCACATACACTACAATTCCTCCCTTTTTAGATTAATAATACCCCCTTGATATTCAAATAACAATTACATTTTTACATGTACATTCAATAACAAAAGTCCATTTATAGATTCAGTCTTTGGGGCGGCTTCCTGACCCTTTCGGGATAGCGCCTTTCCGGAGGTTCTTGTTCTTGGTGCAGAGGCGATTCTGACCCCCTTTCATCGGGTAGTTCATCGGGTTCCACTGCTACTGGGTCTGAAGTAGATACTACCGGTATGTCAGGTTCATGCCCAGGTACTCGAGACATGGGGTTGACGCATTCCTGTGATGCTAAGATCTGATCGACGTGGCGTCTCACAATGTTCTCCCCGACATCCACTGTGTACATTAATGGCCCCTGCCTTGTACATATCGTTCCGGGTTGCCACTTCTCTGTTCGATAGTCCCGGGCCAAGACTGGTTGCCCTACATTGAAGCTCCTTGTCGGCTTCTCGTTGATGTGCTGGAATTGTTTGTCCTCAACAATTCTTCACACATTTGGTCTGAGCAAGTCCAGACGAGATCTCAACCTTCGGTTAAAGAACATCATGGCCGAGGTCTGGTTGGTAACTGCATGTGTCGCGTTTCGGTAGGCTAATAAGAAATTGTCCAACTTATGCTGTAGTGCAATTTCCTCGTCGCACATGGCCTTTATCGCCTTCTTAAAGGTTTGTACGAACCTCTCAGCCAATCCATTGGTGGCTGGGTGATACGGGGCGGATGTGTAATGCCTTAACCCATTCCTTTTCATAAATTTTTGGAACTCGTCGGACACAAACTGTGGTCCATTATCAGAGCAGATCTGCTCTGGCAACCCGTTTCTGGCAAATATGGTCCGTAGGACTGCAATCATTTTCTCTGTAGTGGTTGAAGACATCTTTATCACCTCAGGCCACTTTGAATGAGCATCCACTGCTATTAAGAACATTGAGTCCATGAATGGACCAGCGAAATCAATGTGCACCCGTTGCCATGGAGAGGAGGGCCACTCCCATGGGTGTAGAGGGGCATGTGGTGGTGCATTTTGGACCTTCTGGCATCCTAAGCAGCTCTTAGTTAGGTCTTCGATTTGTTGATCGATTCCCGGCCACCACACATAAGCCCTAGCTAGGCTTTTCATTTTCACTCCCCCCAGATGACCTTCATGTAGCTCATTTAGCACTCGCTCCCTTAACTTGGGTGGAATCACCACTCTGGATCCACACATCACTGTCCCCTGGCATACTGACAGCTGTTCTCTTCTGGATGAGAATGCTGGCAACAGTGAGTCGCCATGTGCTGGCCATCCCCTCACAGTCAATTCATATACCCGTGACAGCATCGGATCATTGCGGGTCTCCTTCTCTATATCCGCGTTTGTTACTGGCAATCGTTCAATTATCGACGAATAAAATATCTCGATAGGGTCCACTGCTGGTGCTTCCTCCACAGTAGGCAGTGGCAGGCGTGATAGCCCATCAGCGTTCCCATGCTGTCTCGTGCCTTTATATTCTATTTCATACTGATTCGCCCCTAGAAACAGGGACCATCTTTGTAACCGCTGTGCAGTCATTACTGGCACACCCTTCTTAGGATTAAAGATGGAGACAAGTGGTTGGTGGTCAGTCAGCAAGGTGAACTTCTGTCCATGCAGATAGTGGTTGAATTTTTTTACTCCCCACACTAGGCTGAGGGCCTCCCTGTCAATCTGGGCGTAGTTGCGCTCGGCTGAGGTTAGTGACCGAGACGCAAAGGCTACTGGCCTCTCCAGCCTGTCTGGGAATTTGTGCGACAGCACCGCTCCAATGCCATAGGTTGATGCATCACATGCCAAACGAATTGATAGTGCTGGGTTGAAATGGGCCAACACCTCGTTTGATGTGATCAATTCTTTACACTTCTGGAAAGCTCGTCTACGTTTGTCATCCCACTTCCATGGTACCCTTGTTTGCAGTAGGGTGTTCAGCGGGTGTAATACTGTAGACAAATTTGGTAAGAACTTGTGGTAATAGTTTACCAGCCCGAGGAACGACCTCAGTTGTGACACATTTTCTGGTGCTGGAGCCTTGACTACTGCCTCTATCTTGTCAGGGGACTTATGTAACCCTTCTTCATCGATGACGTGGCTGCAATACGAGATCTGTTTCTGGAAAAACTCGCACTTGTGGCGATTAGCTCGTAGCCCATATTCCTTTAATCTGGCGAGCACCTTCTCCAAGTTAGCGAGGTGATCACCGTCATTTTCGCTCGTGACCAAGATGTCGTCCAAATAACACTGGGTCCCTGGAATCCCTTGCAGGACCTGATCCATCGCCCTTTGCCAGATAGCCGGAGCCGAGGCTACTCCAAACACCAGCCGATTGTACTGATAGAGACCTTTATGGGTGTTGATCGTAAGGTAATGTTTCGAAGCTTCTTCTACCTCCATTTGCAAGTACGCCTGGGCGAGATCAATTTTTGTGAAGCGTTTACCACCAGATAGCGAGGCGAAAATATCCTCAATTCGTGGAAGCGGATATTGCACCGTGTGAAGGACTGGGTTCACTGTCACCTTAAAATCCCCACAGATGCAGACCTTCTTTGGTTCCCCAGGCGTATTACTCAACGACCTCTTCATTACAGGAACGATGGGTGTAGCCCACTCGCTCCAGTCCACTTTGGACAGTACTCCTGAACGTTCCAACCCTTCCAGCTCTGCTTCAACCGCTGGTCTGATCGCATAAGGCACTGGTCTGGCCTTCAGAAACTTTGGGCTTGCATTTTCCTCTATTTTAATCGTTGCTGTTATTCCTTTTAGTGTTCCTAGTTCCTCCTGGAACACTTCTTTTGCGTCAGTTAGCATTTTTGACAGTCGTCCAGGTGTGACGTCGTCATCCTTTTTGGCCTCCACCTTCAGTGTCTGTATGGAATGCCAATCTAAATGTATCTTCCGGATCCATTCACATCCTAGCAGTGGTGGTCCTCCATTTGGCAATACATATATATCCATTTTAGGTATTTCCTGACCTTTATATGTCACTTTCACCCTTATTTTTCCTTTGGGGTAGACTTTTTGCCCCGTATACGTCTTCAAGACAATCTCTGTAGCTGTCAAGGGTATGTGTGAAAATAGCCGCTTGTAGTCTCTTTGATTTATGACTGTTAGATCTGACCCTGTGTCCAATTCCATTTCCACTTGGACTCCGTCTATCTTGAGTGTAACCCAGATAGTCTGGTGATCCTCCATTTCGGTTACATTATGTAGTTTCAGACAACCTAGCTCCTTGCTTCCGGAGTCTGTGTCACTTTTCTGTTCGTCTGAACCACTGTCCATCACCTGGTGTACCTTTTTGTACTTCTCCTGTGGAGATTTCTTACTGTTGGTTTTCTTCCCAGACCTGCAGACTCTTGCTATGTGTCCTGCTTTCCCACACTGTCTGCACACTTGGTCCTTGAACCAACAATCTTTCTGGTCATGTGTTGTTCTGCCGCAGCGATAGCACTTCCCTGTTCCATAGGTCATTTCATTGGTGCCATATTCTTGCGGTCTCCGTTGTATCTCTGCAGCGCCCCTTGCGGCTGCTTCGTGTGATACTGCCATACTGAAAGCTTTGTCCAGCGTAAGGTCCTTTTCTGATAGAAGCCTTTTCTGGGTTCCTTCACTTTGTAGCCCACACACAAACTTGTCCCTTAACGTGTCTGCTAGTCCCACTCCAAACTGGCAGTATTTCGATAGCTTGCGCAGTTCCGTTAGGTACTCAGCATTGCTTTCGTCTTTGTGTTGGTTCCTTTTATGTAACTTAAATCGTTCTGCTATCAGCAGCGGTGTGGGGTTTAAGTGGTCCTGTAGGATTTCTACTATGCTTTCAAAATTCTTGTTTACCGGCTTCTCTGGGGGTATTAGATTTCGCAGTAACCCATAAGTTTTTGGACCCATGGAATTTAACAGAACCAGTGCTTTATTAGCATCTGGCACTTCATTCGCCCTGCAGTACACCTCAATACGTTCCACATATGTCGCCCAATCTTCAACTTCATTGTCGAACGTAGAGATACTGCCACTCTTCGGCATCCTTGGTTGTGCGTTAACTATCACCACTGACGCTTCCCCTTCTTCTCTGCTGGCAGAAAATGGCGTCTCCCGCGCTTTCCTTCCTTCCCGCGCTCGCCCGACTTCTCCGCTGCGGCTTCGCAAAATGGCGTCTCCCACACTCTTCCTTCTTCTCCGCGGCTCAATGGCGCCAACCGCGCTCTCCCTGCTTCTCCGCGGCTCAATGGCGTCTCCCGCGCTCTCCCTGCTTCTCCGCGGCTCAATGGCGTCTCCCCTTGCTTCGCCCCGCGGATCCTGATCAGCCCGTGATCCCTGGCTGTGCTCTGCGCGTTCTTCTCTTGATATTTGTCGACGCCGCTCAGTCTAGAACCCGGCTGTTTCTTACCCTCTCTCTCTCCAGTTTGCAGTATTTTTCCTCAACGCCGATCGGTGATCAACCCCCGGCTGCGCCCTGCTCTCTTCACCCTCTTTCTTACCCCGTCGACGCTGCCCGGCTCTCTCTCTCTGCCGTCGGTCGGCTCCAGCCGCCGCTGCTCGGGAAGGGTCTGCTCTGGACCTGTCGTCGGTCTCTTACTGCTCATTGTGGCTGGGGAACCAAGCCCGGCTCTCCACAGCCTCCCCAGCAAAGTTGGATCTCTGCCTGACTGCTGGGCGGTTGCTCGCAGTCGACGCCCATGTTCCTGGACTCGACTATTTTTTTTTTTGTTGCAGGTAGATTCGCATCAACACTCGCCGCCACTGTTAGATCCGTGGTTCAGTGGATAAATAATTACACGGATGCTGTACATAAACAAATAACAGGTCTTTACTGGAGGAGGTTAATCTCTAGACTGGGGTACAGAGGCATGCGCACAGCTTATATACCGGTGTGGTCACTGCTGGTACTACAGTATACAGGAGCTGTAAAAAGTAGTTCTGACTTAAAGCACATACACTACAGTTTCCTAGCTGATAAGGGAATTAGGGGTTACGGGGAGCGGGCAGGGAAGTGGACGTGAGTCTAGGTTCGGATCAGCCATGATCCTATTGAATGGCGGAGCAGGCCCGAGGGGCCGTATGGCCTACTCCTGCTCCTACTTCTTATGTTCTTATGTTTACGTAGGGTGGAATGTGGGATGCCAGCCAGGAGTGCGTTGGAATAATTCCATCATGGCAGCTGGGGAATTTGAATTCGGTTAATTAAATAAATTTGGAATTAAAAAGCTAGTGTCAGTAATGGTGACGATGAAACTACCAGATTGCAGTGAAAACCCATCTGGTTCACTGAGGTCCTTTAGGGAAGGAAATTAGTGGCCTACATGTGTGACTCCAGACCCACAGCAATGTGGTTGACTCTTAACTGCCCTCTGAAATGGCCTAGCAAGACACTCAGTTGTCAAGAAGGCGGCTCACCACCACCTTCTCAAGGGGCAATTCGGGATGGGCAATAATTGCTGGCCTTACCAGTGACACCCACATCCCGTCAGGGAATATTAAAAAACTCCCCGTGCAAATGACAGTCTGCACTTTTCGCAATACTGTCCTATTTTATAGAGCTGTACAGTGATGTCCTGAGGAGTACTTGCTGACATGCTGAGGCATTAGAAATATACCTTCAACATGCCAAAAATCCATTCAATAACTATACAAATAGACAAGTACTATCCATCACAGTTGTGCCTTTAAGGGTCCTCAGGATTAAGCAGAAGAGCCATTTCTTAAGGCTGCAGGCACTGATGTCCACGAACCAACCTTACAGTCTTTCTTCTCCCTCAAGCACATGGGTCATAGATGATTAAGGCAGAATGAAGCAGTTGTGTGTGAAGACAGGATAATTCTGATTATATTTTTGGCATGATGAACTACTTCATGCATATTCAAGAATAGAATAGCTTCCTATAGGAGACTTGAGCACAAAATCCAGGCTAACGCTTCAGTGCAGTGCTGAGGGAGTGCTGAACTGTCGGAGGTGCCGTCTTTCTGATGAGACAGTTAAACCGCGGCCCCGTCTGCTCTCTCAGGTGGACATAAAAGATCCCACGGTACTATTTCGAAGAAGAGCAGGGGAGTTATCCCCGGTGTCTTGGCCAATATTTATCCCTCAACTAACATCACTAAAACAGATTATCTGGTCATTATCACATATCCCTGTAACCTCCTCCAGCCCTGCAACCAATGTTCCCTGCGCAGCCGATTTGCTGGCTTTTAAATAGAAAAAAACCACGCAGCCCGAAAAAAATGACAGGGAACATTGCCTACAAACCTCCCAGATTTCTGCGCTCCTCCAATTCTGGCCTCTTGAGCATCCCCGATTTTAATCGCTCCACCATTGGCGGCCGTGCCTTTTGTTGCCTGGGCCCTAAGCTCTGGAATTCCCTCCCTAAACCTCTCCACCTCTCTTTCCTCCTTTAAGATGCTCCTTAAAGCCTACTTCTTTGACCAAGCTTTTGGTCATCTGCCCTAATACCTTCTTATGTGGTTTGGTGTCAAATTCTGTTTGATAATCGCTCCTGTGAAGCGCCTTGGGACGTTTCACTATTCGGGTCCCAACGCATGAGTACAGACGGAGTACTCACGCGTGGACCCGATGGAAGTGCCGGTTTCTTGCACGCACTACGCATGCGCGGGAAACCGGCATTTCCAATCCTCTGAACGAAGGGGTTCAGAGGTCGAACACATGTGCGCGGGAGTCTGCGCGTGCGCGTTGAACTTCCTTTTTTTTTTACAGGTTTTTCCGTGCTTGAAGGCCTCTTTTTTACACATTTAAAAACCAGGTGTAAGGACTTCATTTTAAAAGGTAAGTGGTCAATTAATTAAAATTAGAATTTTTTTTCCACAGGTTTATTATTTTTAAATACTTTAAAGTAAGGTAAGTGTATTTTTAGCCCCGTTTTTTATAAAATTATTTTTTTCAAAAATTTAAATTATTGTTTAAAATAGTTATTTAATGTTATTTATAGTTTATTTAAAAAGTGTGATTTTTAAAAATATTTATTTGAAGGGTAAATACTGTTTTGGGGGCCGGAGTTTTCATTAGTTTGACAGTTCTTTCTGTCAATCTCATGAATGGGCTTTTCCCTCCTCCGATTGGTTGCCCATGGCTCAAGTGATCCCAGCGGACGCATCGCACTAAGTACGCCGCTGGATCACGCAAGCACAGCGCGCCGGGAGCTGGACCGGGCCACAGAGAGGAAATCCACGCAGGCACAGGCCTCAACTGCCGGCGCGCTAGGTAAGTGTAGGTCGGGGGCTTGCACCCGCGGGAAGCCCCCGACACGAATTCCTGGGCCATTATATAAATACAGGTTATTTTATTTCCTTTCCAGTTTTGAAAAAGGGTTTTGACCCGAAACGTCAACTCTAATTTCTCTCCACGGATGTTGCCTGGCCTGCTGAGTTTTTCCAGCATTTTCTGTTGTTATATAAATACAGGTTATTGTTGTTGTAGATGGAGTTAAGATGCAGATCAGCCAGGATCTAATTGAATGGCGGAACAGGCTCGATGGGCTGAATGACCTGTTCCTATGTTCCTATCCTCACGGCTAGTATTAAGCCAGTGGCAATTACAAGTGGGAGTCTTTAGCTCACTCTAGCCCCAATTTTAACTCGGAGCGAGAATTGGGCGGGCGGGCAGGGGTAGACTGAGCGGACCGGGGCAGGGTGGGCAGCAAGCCCCCATGACATTTTCGGCATGAGGCCAGGGCAATTTCAACTCCTGTACCTCATTTTAATATGATCGATGGGCTGCCCTCCCTATCGCGTCACGAATCAGGCAATCCGCTCACACGACACGTGCCATTTCTGGCATGACTCACAAGGCCTAGTTAAAGCGGGGATGCAGCTCTTAAAGCGAGTTTGCATCCCCTGCTTGGATTTTCCATTGAACAACTCTTGAAGACATTCTGTCTGCGGCAATGAGTCGAAGGGCTGCCCCACCGCTTTTCTGATTCTTCCCCGGAGGTCCTAGTGGAGAAAGTGAAGGGAGCAACAGTTTCCCAGAAGCTGATATCTTCCCATAAAAATCACAAGGCTTGACTTTTCTTGTAAACTTTACTGAAAGATTCTTATTGTGAAACTGAAATACAATACAGAAATGGAAGCACACATTAGTACACAAGCACATAACTGATATGCATACACAAATTTAGGTAAGCCTGAGCAACACAGTACATTTGGCATGTAACTTACCAAAACACGTGGAAACACAGCTTACTGTGAATATACATTTAGCAAACTGAAAGGCATTCTCTTACATTCACTTTAAACTAGCCCTGTACATAGTGCATCAAAATACAGCTACAAGTTAACCAGCTAGACAGAGAGCGAGCACTTCACGGCTAGCTGTGTACAGAGAAAGGTTACAAACTAAACATTTTCTGCAAAATATAGTGTACACTAATCATCTATAACATTCTCAAGTACTTACAGACAAATAGTGTCCAAGGCCGGAGCGTAACAAGAAAATAACTTCCAAGACCATGTGTCGAGCTGCAGGTCTGTGATATACAGTAGTTTACTTTACTGCACTTTACTGTGCTTTACTGCACTTGCTAGGTGCCAAATATCCACTAGGTGGCGGCACACAATGGAAATCGACCCAAATTACTCAAACCCCTGAATTAACTGGAAAACTAACATAAATTCCTAAAGGAAGGCAGCACAGGTGTCCTATGAGGAGAGAGTGAGCAGAATGGGCCTATATTCTCTGGAGTTTAGAAGAATGGGTGCTGATCTCATTGAAATGTATGAAAGTCTTAGAGGGCTATTTCCACTGGCTGGAGATTCTAGAACATAGTCTCAGGATAAGGGATCAGCCACTTAGGACTGAGATGAGGGGAAATTTCTCCACTCAGAGGGTGGTGAACCTTTGGAATTTTCTACTCCAAAGAGCTGTGGATGATCAGACGATGGGTGACGTAAGAAAACTACTAGGCACTTGGTCTGAGTATTAAACACGGCTTTAATCAACTGTTTTTCAACATGGAGATCTAGTTGTGTCCTTCACTAGTTCCTGTTAAAGAATGTCTTGAGCAAGCTGGGCCCATGCCCGAGTGTTTATACTCTCCCTGGACAGCGCCACCAGCAGGCCGCCCAGTATTACTTCATAAGTCATTTCCACATGAATGACAAGATTCATGTCAATGAGTATGTTGGGGACAGAGATCGCTAGATTTTTGGGCACTAGGGGAATCAAGGAATATGGGGCTAGGGCAGGAAAGTGAAGTTGATGCAAAAGTTTTGCCATGAGCTTATTGAATAGCGGAGCAGGCTCAAAGAGCCATATGGCCCGCTCCTGCTCCTATTTATTATGTTCTTAACAGCTCTTGAGAAGAGTCCTGACACCACCCCCTACAAATCTCAACAATTCCCTCCCCTCCATCACGCCCTTCAGTATAAAATCACAAGGGCACACTGACACACTTCTCTTTCTCATTCCAAACACACACACCACTTCCATTGCTTTCTTCACAACACACACTAACGCCATTCTCTTCTCACATCCTACCACTTGCATAACCGCCACCTACTCCCAGCACGTCTTCCACAATTCATATTACACAAACATCTCTTTACATTCATCATCGCCCCCCACCACCCCCCATCCTCATTCCGTCTTCTTCGCCTCTCAAAACAAGCCCTACATATCTCCACTTCCCTTTTCAACAGTCACTCATTAACTCTCACCCTCTCCTTCTGTCGGACTAGCCCGTGCATAATGTCAAGGAGTGGAATCAGGCGGGGTGGGGGGTGGGGGGGGGCGGCGGGAGGAGTCACCATCATCAACGTCCTCAAGCAAGGAGAGCAGCAGGTGCACAAAGCCAGTGAATGCTCTGAAATGGACACTGCCTCCTCTCCTGCTGTTTCCCAGTTGTTGCACAACAACTAATGCTAAAATGATCAATGTCGTTCCTTAGGACACTTGTGAAAGAAGAGAAAGAAATAACTTATATTTATATGGCGCCTTTATCAACCTCGAGACCTCCCAAAGCGCTTAACAGCCAATGAAGTACTTTTGAAGTGTAGGGCGCGATCTTGCCAGCCCTGGGAAGGCGGGTATGGAGGCAGGACTGCCGGGAAAATGGCAGAATTTGGGGGTGGGTGACAGATGAAACGTCACTCGTTGACGTTCTCTGCAACCGGCTTTCCCTTAATTGGCCTGCTGAGCCCGCTGGGCGGGCTTAACAAGGTCAATCAAGGGAAAATAGCGTGGGTTGGCCAGAAGTCAATGGAGGCGGGTCCAAAACCCAACAAGTGGGAGTCCCGCCTCCAAAAGCTCCCCATTGGCAAAATCACCCCCATAGTCACTGTTGTAGAGGGATAGAATTGAAAAGCAGATAAGTTATTTTAAACCTGTATAGAACCTTGGTTAGACCACACCTGGAGTACTGCGCACAGCCCTGGTCTCTATATTATAAAAAGGCTACACAGGCACTGGAGAAGGTGCAAAAAAGATTTACCAGAATGACACCAGAACTGAGATGTTATACTTATCAGCAAAGATTGAAAAGGCTGGGGCTCTTTTCTCTCGAGAAGACTGAGGGGTGACCTGATAGAGGTCTTTAAGATTATGAAAGGGTTTGATAGGGTAGATACAGAGAGAGTGCTTCCACTTGTGGGGGAGACCAGAACTGTTATGTCCGTGTATCTTAATGTTGTGTCCTTCAACAATCAGACAACAGACTGCAGGGAACGATTCAACAGGTGTTTACTGAATGAGGGTTACTCTAGAACTACCTATACAGATCACTACTCAGGGTTTATATACAGGTGTGGTCACTGCCGGTACTACAGTATACAGGAGCTGTAAAAAGTAGTTCTCTCCCTTAAGGTATATATAAACATTACAACTCCTCCCCTTTTAGATTAACAGTACCATAATACTCAGTTAACAATTAACATTTTTAATATACAATGTTATATGAAAATAGCCCATTCATATATTCAGTCTCTGGGGAGGCTTCCTGATTCTTTCTGGATAATGCCTTTCCCGAGTGTCTCGCTCTTGGTGCGGAGGCGATTCTAGCACCCTGTCGTCAGTTGATTCATCAGCTTCCAATGCTATTGTTTCTGAGGTAGATGCGACCTGTATGTCGGGTTCCTCACCAGGTACGTATGGCCGAGACATGGGGTTGACTCGTTCCTGTGAATCTAGGATCTGGTCAGCATGGCGTCTCACAATGTTCTCCCCAACATCCACTGTGTACATTAGTGGCCCCTGCCGTGTGCATATCGTTCCTGGTTGCCATTTCTCTGTTCGGTAGTCACGGGCCAAGACTGGTTGCCCTACATTGAAGCTCCTTGTCGGCTTCTCATTGATGTGCTGGAATTGCTTACTCTCAAAATCTCTTCGTACATTTGGTCTGAGCAAATCCAGACGAGATCTCAACCTTCAGTTAAAGAACATCATGGCCGGGGCCTGGTTGGTGACTGCATGTGTCGCATTTCTGTTGGCTAACAGGAAATAGTCCACCTTATGCTGCAGTGGAATGTCGTCATCACACATGGCCTTTACTGCTTTGTTAAAGGTTTGTACGAACCTCTCAGCCAATCCATTTGTGGCTGGATGATACGGGGCGGATGTGTAATGCCTTACCCCATTCCTTTTCATAAATCTTCGAAACTCTTCGGACACAAACTGTGGTCTGTTATCAGAGCAAATCTGCCCTGGCAAGCCGTTCCTGGCAAAAATGGTCCGTAGGACTGCAATAGTTTTCTCCGTGGTGGTGGAGGACATTTTGATCACCTCAGGCCATTTCGAGTGCGCATCCACGGCTATTAAAAACATTGAGTCCATGAATGGACCAGCAAAATCAATATGCACCCGTTGCCATGGAGATGAGGGCCACTCCCATGGGTGTAGAGGGGCATGTGGTGGTGCATTTTGGACCTTCTGGCATCCTGAGCAGCTCTTTGTCAGGTCCTCGATTTGCTGATCGATCCCCGGCCACCACACATAAGCCCTAGCAAGGCTTTTCATTTTCACCCCTCCCAGATGACCTTCGTGAAGCTCATTGAGCAGTCTCTCCCTTAACTTGGGTGGAATTACCACTCGGGATCCACACATCAAGGTCCCCTGGCATACTGACAGCTGTTCTCTTCTGGATGAGAATGCTGGCAACATTGAGTCGCCATGTGCTTGCCATCCCTTCACCGTCAAATCATATACCCGAGACAGTGTCGGGTCATTTCGGGTCTCCTTCTCTATACCAGCGTTAGTTAATTGCAAGCATTCAATTATAGTCGAATGAAATATTTCGACAGGATCCACTGCTGGTGCTTCCTCCGCAGTAGGCAGTGGCAGGCGTGATAGCCCATCAGCGTTTCCATGCTGTTTCGTGCCCTTATACTCGATTTCATATTGGTGCACCCCTAGAAAAAGGGACCATCTTTGTAGCCGTTGCGCAGTCATCACCGGAACGCCCTTCTTTGGATTAAAGATGGAGACAAGTGGTTGGTGGTCAGTCAGCAAGGTGAACTTCTGCCCGTGCAGATAGTGATTGAACTTTTTCACTCCCCACACTAGGCTGAGGGCCTCCCTGTCAATCTGGGCGTAGTTATGCTCGGCTGAGGTTAGTGACCGAGATGCAAAGGCTACTGGCCTCTCCGAGCCGTCCGGGAATTTGTGCGACAGCACCGCTCCAATGCCATCGGGTGATGCATCACACGCCAACCGAATTGGTAGTGCTGGGTTGAAATGAGCCAACACCTCTTTTGATGTGATCAATGCTTTGCTCTTCTGGAAAGCTCGTTTACATTCGTCACTCCACTTCCATGGTACCCCCGTTTGCAGTAGGTTGTTCAGTGGGTGTAGTACGGTAGACAAATTCGGCAAGAACTTATGGTAGTAGTTCACCAGCCCGAGGAACGACCTCAGTTGTGACACATTTTCCGGTGCTGGAGCCTTCACTACTGCCTCAATCTTTTCAGGGGACTTATGTAACCCCTCTTTATCAATAACGTGGCCACAATACGAGATCTGCTTCTGGAAAAACTCAAATTTGTGGCGATTAGCTCGGAGCCCATATTCCTTCAATCTGGTGAGCACCTGCTCCAGGTTGGCGAGGTGATCACTGTCATTTTCGCCCGTGACCAGGATGTCGTCCAAATAACACTGGGTCCCTGGAATCCCTTGCAGGGCTTGTTCCATTGCCCTTTGCCAAATAGCCGGAGCTGATGCTACCCCGAACACCAGCCGGTTGTATTGGTAGAGACCTTTATGAGTGTTGATCGTGAGGTACTGTTTTGAGGCTTCTTCTACCTCCATTTGCAGGTACGCCTGGGCCAGATCAATCTTAGTGAAGCGTTTCCCTCCAGATAGCGAGGCGAAAATATCTTCAATCCGCGGAAGCGGATATTGTACAGTGTGAAGGACTGGGTTCACTGTCACCTTAAAGTCCCCACAGATGCGAACCTTCTTTGGTTCCCCAGGCGTATTACTCAACGACCTCTTCGTTACAGGAACGATGGGTGTAGCCCACTCACTCCAGTCCACTTTGGACAGTACTCCTGAATGTTCCAAACCTTCCAGCTCTGCTTCGACGGCTGGGCGGATCGCATAAGGTACCGGTCTGGCCTTAAAAAACTTTGGGCTTGCATTTTCCTCTATTTTGATCATCGCTGTTATGCCTTTTAGTGTTCCGAGTCCCTGCTGGAACACTTCTTGTGCGTCAGTTAGCATTTTTGACAGTCGTCCAGGTGTGACGTCGTCATCCTTTTTGGCATCTACAGTCAGTGCTTGTATGCAATGCCAATCCAGCTGTATCTTCCGGATCCATTCACGTCCTAGTAGTGGTGGTCCTCCATCTGGCAATACTTATAGGTGCATTTTTGGTGTTTCCTTGCCGTTATATATAACATTCACCCTTATTTTTCCTTTGGGGTAAACCCGTGTACGTCTTCAAGACAATCTTTGTGTCTCTCAAGGGTATATGTGAGAATAGCCGCTTGTAGTCCCTTCGGTTTGTGACTGTTAGGGCTGATCCTGTGTCCAATTCCATTTTCACTTGGACTCCTGCTATCTTGAGCATGACCCAGATAGTTTGGTGATCCTTCGTTTTGATCACATTATGTAGTTTCAGACAACCTAGCTCCTTGCTTCCGGAGTCTGTATCACTCTTCTGTTCGTCTGAACTACTCTCCGTCACCTTATATACCTTCTTGTACTTCTCCTGTGGAGATTTCTTGCTGCTGGTTTTCTTTCCCGACCTGCAGACTCTTGCTATGTGTCCTACTTTTCCACACTGTCTGCACACTTTGTCCTTGAACCAGCAATCATTATGGTCGTGTGTTGTTCTGCTGCAGCGATAGCACTTCACTCTTCCGTATGACATTTCATTTGTGCCACATTCTTGCGGTCTCCGTTATATCTCTGCAGCGCCCCGTGCTGCTGCTTCGTGTGATACTGCAATGCTGAAAGCCTTGTCCAGCGTAAGATCCTTTTCTGATAGAAGCCGTTTCTGGGTTCCTTCACTTTGAAGCCCACACACAAACTTGTCCCTTAAAGTATCTGCTAGTCCCGTTCCAAACTGGCAGTGTTTCGATAGCTTGCGCAGTTCTGTTAAATACTCAGCATTACTTTCATCTTTATGCTGGTTCCTTTTGTGAAACTTAAATCTTTCTGCTATCAGCAGCGGTGTGGGGTTTAAGTGGTCCTGTAGGATTGACACTATGTTTTCAAAATCCTTTTCTACTGGCTTCTCTGGGGTTACTAGGTTTCGTAGTAAGCCATACGTTTTTGCACTCATTGAATTCAACAATACCAGCGCTTTCTTGTCATCTGCCACTTCATTCGCCTTGCAGTATACTTCTATGCGTTCGACATATGTCGTCCAATCTTCGACTTCATTGTCGAACGCTGTGATACTGCCACTCTTCGGCATTTTTGGGTGTGGTTAGACTGGCTTAAAATGGCGTCTCCCGTGCTTTCCTTTCTTCCCCGCTGCGGCTTAAAATGGCGTCTCCCGCACTGCTGCCAACGCCGCTCTCGGCGGTCCTCGTGGCAAATGGCGACACCCTGTGGGTTTCGCGCTGCTCCTGCGCTTCTGCCAACGCCGCTCTCTGCGGTCCTCGTGGCAATGGCAGCACCTCGCATTTTCCTGCGTGCCTCTCTCCCCCGTTGACGCTGCTCGGCCCTTGAACACCAGCTGCGCTCTGCTCTCTCTCGTCTCTCTCCCCCGTTGATGCCACTCGGTCCTGAACACCGGCTGTGCCCTGTGCGCTCTGCCCTCTCTCTCTCCCCCGTCGACGCTGCTCAGCCTTTTTCTGTGCCGCTCGGTCGGGCTCTAGCCCGCCGCTGTCCGGGAAGGGTCTGCGCAGTACCTGTTGCCAGCCCGTTTCGCTGGACCACCGTGACTGGAAAGCCAAGCCTGGCTCTCGACAGCCTTCCCTGCGATGCTCAAATCTCTGCTGGATGACTGGGCAGTTGCCCGTGGTCGATGCCTGTGCTTCTGGACTCGACCTTCTTCCACTGTTCTCCAGGAGTGAATCCCTGGGAGGTGATGCAGAGTTGCAGGTAGGTTCGAATCTGCCTCCTCGCCAATGTTATGTCCGTGTAGCTTAATGTTGTGTCCTTCAATAATCAGACAACAGACTGCAGGGAACGATTCAACAGGTGTTTACTGAATGAGGGTTACTCTAGAACTACCTATACAGATCACTACTCAGGGTTTATATACAGGTGTGGTCACTGCCGGTACTACAGTATACAGGAGCTGTAAAAAGTAGTTCTCTCCCTTAAAGGTATATATACATTACATACATTATAAGAACTAGGGACCAAAAATATAAGATGGTCACTAATAAATCCAATCGAGAATTCAGGAGAAATTTCTTTATCCAGAGAGTGGCGAGAATGTGGAACTCGCTACCACAGGGAGTAGTTGAGGCGAATAACATAGATGCATTTAAGGGGAAGCTAGATAAACACTTGAGGGAGAAAGGAATAGAAGGGTATGTTGATGAGGAAGGGTGGGAGGAGGCTTGTGTGGAGCATAAACACCTGTTGGGCCGAATGGCCTGTTTCTCTGCTGTAAATATTATGTAATAGTGCGTCATAATGCAGGAAACAACTAGAGTAAAGTCTGTTTATCGTAGGAAGTAATATTTAAAACTTGTCCAAATGGACTTCAATTTCCAGTCAGTCATTGACAGTAAAATTTAGGATGGAAATGAGTAGTTTATACTTTAATTATTGTTGACTTCATTGATAGTTAACAGCTTTGGTGGCAACCATTGACAAAACACAAATAAACAACCTGGATTTCCCGTGAGTCGAGTGAAATTATGAGAATTGTGATTAATATGTAGGCCATTAACTTAGACAGAAAAAAGTGCCAACTGCTGGTAAATACACCATTACCCAATCTATTAACTGCAAAGGTTCTGCTGCTCACAATTCTACCCAAAACATCAGGGAATGCCAGGTCTTGCTTATTTGCATTTGTCATACTCATTTTTCAATTTCTCCTAAGCTGTATACAATAGAAACGAAACTGTGCCACCATCAACGCAGTACCGAGGGAGTGCAGCACTGTCAGAGGCGCCGTCTATTGGGATCAGATGTTAAACCCCGTCTGCCCTCTCAGGTGAACATAAAAGATCCCACGGGCACTATTTCGAAGAAGAGCAGGGGATTTTTCCACCGGTGTCCTGGGCCAATATTTATCCCTTAATCAACATCACTAAAAACAGAGGCCCCGTTCTCATCTCAGAGGTGGGGAGGGAGCAGGGGCGGGGACAATTTTGTGGCCGGGAAACCTGGAAGAGCGAATTTAATGGCAGGACCTGATTACCATTTTTTTGTCTCTGTTTCCCGGCCGCAGCGAGCCAGATTGAGAGGCTGGCTGACTGTTGGGCAGGTAGGCCTTCAGCACCAGGCTGCACCCGGAGAGCGGAGAGGGATCGGAAATGCCGGGGGTGGGGAGGAGGGGAGGATTGGAAGCCAGAGGGGAGATTGGAGGCCGTGGCCGGGGAAGGTCGAAGGCCAGAGAGGAGATTGGAAGGGTCGGGGGCGGTGGGGGAGCTTGGAAGGGTCGGCGGGGGGAGATCGGAAGGGTCGGGTGGGTGCCCGATCATAGAGGGTGGGTGAAGCAGGTAAACTGGATCCAGCAGGCAAGTGGAAAGGCACTTACCTCCTGGATCCAGCAGACCTCACCTCCCTTTAGCTGCCGGGTTTCCCGAGGCCTGGGAAACCCAGCTGGCCAGGGTTAAATTTAAACCGGTGGTTAATTCTGAGGCACGCAGCCTCATTATAATATTTAAATGGGCCACCCGCCTTCTGTGAGCGGGTTGGTTGCCTGCCCTTCATCACACCTCCGTTAAAACCGAAAGTTGGCGGGTTGGAGGCGGGTTTCAGATTTTTAACATTGTTACGTCCCCGCTGACCCAAACCCCACCTGTTTATGGGTGTTAAAATTCCCCCAGATTATCCGATCATTATCACATTTGCTGTTTGTGGGAGCTTGCTGTGCGCAAATTGGCTGCCACGTTTCCTACATTACAACAGTGACTACACTGCAAAAAATACCCAATTGGCTGTAAAGCGCTTTCGGACGTCCGGTGGTCATGAAAGGCGCTACAGAAATGCAATTCTTTCTTCTTGATTCTTTCTTTTGCTAAATGACAAGAAATACATGTTAACCTTTGTAACTTTTTTCCCACCTATTCTTCTTTCACCTGTCTTCCCTTCACTTTCCCTGTTCCCCACACCCCCACATCCTGTGCTATGCTCCTCTGTTTGAAGGGCAGTACCATCTAACTCATGGATTTTATCTTGGGCGCGATCCGTCATGGCAATTGACTGTACATAAGAACATAAGAATCAGATGAGATGTTACATAAGAACATAAGAACATAAGAAATAGGAGCAGGAGTAGGCCAATGGGCCCCTCGAGCCTGCTCCGCCATTCAATAAGATCATGGCTGATCTGATCCTAACCGCCAATCTACTATCACAGAACCATCTCCTGAATCTAACAGAATTAGACACACGAAATAGGAGCAGGATCAGGCTACACGGCCCCTGGGCCCGCTCCGCTACCCACAGGGCCATGTCCGATCCGAACCCAGACACATGTCCAAATTCCTGCCCGCTCCCCGTAACCCTTAATTCCCTTTACTTCTAGGAAACTGTCTATTTCTGTTTTAAATTTATGTAATGATGTAGCTTCTACAGCTTTTTGGGACAGCATATTCCATGGACCTACCACCCTCTGAGTGAAGTAGTTCCTTCTCATCTCAGTTTTGAAAGAGCAGCCCCTTATTCTAAGACTATGCCCCCTAGTTCTAGTTTCACCCATCATCGGGAACATCCTCCCCGCATCCACCCGATCCAACCCCTTCACAATCTTATATGTTTCAATAAGATCGCCTCTCATTCTTCTGAACTCCAATGAGTAGAGTCCCAATCTACTCAACCTCTCCTCATATGTCCATCCCCTCATCCCCGGGATTAACTGTGTGAACCTTCTTTGTACTGACTCGAGAGCAAGTATGTCTTTTCTTAAGTATGGACACCAAAACTGTATGCAGTATTCCAGGTGCGGTCTCGCCAATACCTTGTACAACTGAAGCAATACCTCCCTACTTTTATATTCTATCCCCCTAGCAATGAAAGCCAACATTCCATTGACCTTCTTAATCACTTGCTGCACCTGCATACAACCTTTTGAGTTTTGTGCACCAGGACCCCCAGATCCCTTTGTACTTCAGTACTTTCCAGTTTCTTGCCATTAAGATAATAACTTGCTCTACGATTTTTCCTGCCAAAGTGCATAACCTCACACTTTCCAGTATTGTATTCCATCTGCCAAATCTCTGCCCACTTACTTAGCCTGTCTATGTCCCCTTGCAGGTTTTTTATGTCCTCCTCACTCACTACTTTCCCTCCCATCTTAGTATCATCTGCAAACTTTGATATGTTACACTCGGTCCCCTCCTCCAAATCGTTAATATAGATTGTAAAGAGTTGGGGACCCAGCACTGACCCCTGCGGAACACCACTAGTTACTGATTGCCAGTCTGAGAATGAACCATTTATCCCAACTCTCTGCCTTCTGTTAGATAGCCAATCCTCTATCCATGCCAGAATATTACCCCCAATCCCGTGATTTTTTATCTTAAGCAATAATCTTTTGTGTGGCACCTTGTCAAATGCCTTTTGGAAGTCTAAATACACTACGTCCACTGGTTCCCCTTTATCCACCCTATATGTTACTTCCTCAAAGAACTCCAGCAAATTTGTCAAACATGACTTCCCCTTCATAAAACCATGCTGACTTTGTCCTATTAAATTATGATTATCCAAATGTCCTGTTACTGTCTCCTTAATAATGGACTCCAAAATTTTACCTACCACAGATGTTAGGCTAACCGGTCTATAGTTTCCAGCCTTCTGTCTACTGCCCTTTTTAAATAAGGGTGTTACATTAGCAGTTTTCCAGTCTGCCGGGACCTTTGCCGAGTCCAGGGAGTTTTGGAAAATTATTACCAATGCATCCACAATCCCTACCGCCACTTCCCTCAAGACCCTAGGATGTAAGCCATCAGGTCCAGGTGATTTATCCGCCTTGAGTCCCATTATTTTACCGAGTACCACTTCCTTAGTGATTTTGATTGTGTTTAGCTCCTCCCCCCCTATAGCCCCCTGTTTGTCCAGTGTTGGGATATTCTTAGTGTCCTCTACTGTAAAGACTGATACAAAATATTCATTCAGTGTTTTTGCCATCTCCATATTTCCCACCATTAATTTCCCGGTCTCATCCTCTAAGGGACCCACATTTACTTTAGCCACCCTTTTTCTTTTTATATAACTATAAAAACTCTTACTGTCTGTTTTTATATCTTTTGCTAATTTACTTTCATAATCTATCTTCCCTTTCTTAATCAATCTTTTTGTTATTTTTTGCTGTCTTTTAAAGTTTTCCCAATCCTCTATCCTCCCACTAGATTTGGCTACCTTATATGCCCTTGTTTTTAGTCGAATACTATCCTTAATTTCTTTACTTAGCCACGGATGGCTGTCTTTTCTTTTACACCCTTTTCTTCTCAGTGGAATATATATTTTTTGGAAGTTGTAAAATAACTCCTTAAATGTACACCACTGATCATGTATCGTCTTACCCTTTAATCTATTTTCCCAATCCACTCTACTCAATTCCGCTCTCATACCTTCATAGTCTCCTTTATTCAAGCTTAACACGCTTGTTTGAGATCCAACCTTCTCACCCTCTAATTGAATATGGAATTCAACCATGTTATGGTCACTCATTCCAAGGGGATCCTTTACTAGGACATTTTTAATTAATCCTGTCTCGTTACACAGGACCAGATCTAAGGTTGCTTGCCCCCTGGTCGGTTCAGTTACATACTGCTCAAGAAACCCATCCCTAATACACTCAATGAACTCATCCTCAAGGCAGCCCTGCCCAATTTGATTTGTCCAATTAATATGATAGTTAAAATCCCCCATAATTATAGATGTTCCCTTATTACAAGCCTCAACTATTTCCTGATTGATACTCCGTCCAACAGAGTTGCAACTGTTTGGAGGCCTATAGACTACGCCCACTAGTGTTTTTTTCCCCTTATTATTCCTTACCTCCACCCAAACTGTTTCATTATCCTGATCTTTTGACCCAATATCATTTCTCTGTATTACAGTGATTCCTTCCTTTATTAACATAGCCACCCCACCTCCCCTTCCTTCCTGCCTGTCCTTCCTGATCGTTAAATAACCTGGTATGTTTAATTCCCAGGCATTGTCACCCTAACATAAGAACATAAGAATTAGGAGCAGGAGTCGGCCATACGGCCCCTCGAGCCTGCTCCGCCATTCAATAAGATCATGGCTGATCTTCGACCTCAGCTCCACTCTTCCGCCCGCTCCCCACATCCCTCGATTCCCCTAGAGTCCAAAAAACTATCGATCTCAGCCTTGAATATACTCAAAGACTCAGCGCCCACAGCCCTCTGGGGCAGAGACTTCCAAAGCACTTTCGAATGTCCTGAGGCCTGTATCAATGCAACTTCTTTCTTTCTCTGTCAGAAAGCTTAGGCGGAGGGGATAAACACGGCCGCCACAGTCCGCCGGTGCTGTAGCCTGCTGTGCCGCAGAAACGTTGCAGTACTGGGTCCATGCCTGTCTTTCCCGGCACGATGAAATGCAGCCTCAGCTGTGCCACTGCCACTGGAGTCCCAGGTGGAGGCTGAGCCCCTCTCCACAGGGACGGAGCTGCGTTTAGAAGGAAAGTTACCCTCAGGGCACACCGCACATCTCCTCCAACTGGTAGTTTCAAAGGAGTCTTTGGCACAGGCTTGGGACCAGGTCAGCTGGCATCTCTCTCTATTGGGAACGGTGCATGCTACTGGGAGTAACCACGAATGAAGTAGGAACAAAAATAGTAAATACCCCGTAACAAAAAAAACATGAGCTGTGAAACAAGGTATTGCTTTTTACAGCATTTCCCTACATTTTTCTGAAGGTGCGATTTTAACCCAGCCCTCCAGGGTCGGGCAGTGTTAGTGGGGGGCGGGTGGGGGTGGAGTGGGGGTGAGGGGGGGATGATTAAAGCTGGGTTTGGTAACTTCCCGCACCGCACCCCCCCCCGCCACAAACCGTTCACGCCGCACGCCATTTTAACTGCTGATTTATTTTGGCTTCAGGACAGCCACCTACCCCAGACAAGCGGGGGGGCCTAACTGCCAAGGCAATGTTGTGCTCCAATGATGTCATTGCGACCCGCATGCGATTTTTGACAGCGGGTCGGCCAAGGCCCGGACAGTCTCGGGTCAGCTAGCAAGACCGAAGGCTGGCGGCAAGCGGGGGGGAGGGCTAGGTGTGTTTTTTAATTATTTTGGTGACGAGGTTTCCTCGTGTTTGGAGTGCTCCTCCTGACCCAACAAGGAAAGCTTGGGCCTCCTCTGCCCCAGGCACCCACCCCCACCCCTACTCCCCACCCTCCCTCCCTGGACCGCGATGGTTCCCTCCCCCTTCACTTACCCGGCCGGGGATCGTTTCCTCGGGTCCTCAGCTGCTGCCTGCGGTTTGGCACTCCCCGGCCTCTAACATCCTCCCTGCCGGCTTTTGGAAGGGAATCAATGCGGGGACATCAAACTGAGGCCTGGGAGTTAAAGTTGCCCCGGCCTCCCCCCCCCAGCTCCCGGAGTGGGGGGGGGGATCAGATGGATCAGCGTTCACTTTGGCCACCTGCTTCCCCCCGCCCCCTCACACCCGCGATTCCCGCCTTGTGTTAAATTCGGGCCTTCAGATACACGCGCATCAAACTAAACATCAATGTCGGTGCCAATTCACAGCCGTTTCCAAGGGCCTGTCTACTTTGGTCTGTGAGTGATGTCACCAGGCCAGACAGGCTGTTCTTTGTTTTCCACATTTTAATGGTTCGAGTTGGCGGTTGCAAGGAAAATAATTATTATTTTAATGGTGCTAAATCATTTTAAAACAAGAATCTGAGTCACATAAACAGACATTACCATGTTGGAGTCATGTAATTGAGCTGTAGGTGCTCTTTAACGGGAAACCATTCACTGGTAGTTTGAAAATTAAATGTCATCTCCTATCTTGACTCAACATGGAGCCGTGCAAAAAACATTTTCCTTCCCCATTCTTGAGAAAGCACGCCAAAGAGCTTGTTCTGCTTTCAGTACCTGCGACACTTCAACAAAATTTAGAGACCAAAACAATATCACCGACTCTATGTTTGCTGGTAAGTAACTTCACTGCTTAACCAGCGGCTCACCCCAGGCATTGCTCGCCATAAATTTGTAGATCTGCTGTTTTCCGAAGACAGGTGTGCTTTGCCACGTAAAGCATTGGCAGGATAGGCGCACCAACATCAGTGTTCTTGCTCAGGCCAATATCCCCAGCATCGAAGCTTTGACCACGCTCGATCAGCTCCGATGGACGGGTCACATCGTCCGCATGCCCGATACGAGACTCCCAAAACAAGCGCTCTCCTCGGAGCTCCGGCACGGCAAGAGAGCCCCAGGTGGGCAGAGGAAATGCTTCAAGGACACCCTCCTTGAAAAAGTGTAACATCCCCACCGACACCTGGGAATCCCTGGCCCAAGACTGCACAAAGTGGAGGAGAAGCATCCGGGAAGGCACCGAATACCTCGAGTCTCTTCGCCGGGAGCAAGCGGAAGCCAAGCGCAGGCAGCGCAAGGAGCGCACGTCAACCCAAGCACCCCACCCACCCAGCACTTCAACCACCGCCTGCCCTACCTGTGACAGAGACTGTAGGTGTTACGTCCGTGTAATAATAAGAAAAGGACTGCAGAGAACGGTACAACAGGTGTTTACTCAACATGGTTCAAACTGCAACTGAAACAACAGATTACTACTCAGCGTTATATACAGGTGTGGTCACTGCCGGTACTACAGTATACAAGAGCTGTAGAAAGTAGTTCCCCCCTTAAAGGTACATACATTACAATTCCTCCCCTTTTAGATTAACAGTACCATAACACTCATTTAACAATTAAATATCAAACTAAATACAATTAACACTTTTAACATGCAACATTAGCTGAAAATAGTCTATTTATAAATTCAATCTTTGGGGAGGCTTCCTGATCCTTTCTGGATAGCGCCTTTCTCGAGTCTCTTGCTCTTGGTGCGGAGGCGATTCTGGCCCCCTGTCGTTGTTGGTTCATCAGCTTCCGATGCTACTGTTTCTGGGGTAGATGCTACCTGTACGTCGGGTTCATCACCAGGTACGTATGGGCGAGGCATGGGGTTGACTCGTTCCTGTGACTCTAGGATCTGGTCAGCATGGCGTCTCACGATGCTCTCCCCAACGTCCACTGTGTACATTAGTGGCCGCTGCCATGTGCATATCATTCCTGGTTGCCATTTCTCTGTTCGGTAGTCGCGGGCCAAGACTGGTTGCCCTACATTGGAGCTCCTTGTCGGCTTCTCATTGATGTGCTGGAATTGCTTACTCTCAACATCTCTTCGTACATTTGGTCTGAGCAAATCCAGACGAGATCTCAACCTTCGGTTAAAGAACATCATGGCCGGGGCCTGGTTGGTGACTGCATGTGTCGCATTTCTGTAGGCTAACAGGAAACTGTCCACCTTATGCTGCAGTGGAATGTCGTCATCGCACATGGCCTTTACTGCTTTTTTAAAGGTTTGTACGAACCTCTCAGCCAATCCATTTGTGGCTGGATGATACGGGGCGGATGTGTAATGCCTTACCCCATTCCTTTTCATAAATCTTCGAAACACTTCGGACACAAACTGTGGTCCGTTATCAGAGCAAATCTGCTCTGGCAAGCCGTTCCCGGCAAAAATGGTCCGTAGGACTGCAATAGTTTTCTCCGTGGTTGTGGAGGACATTTTGATCACCTCAGGCCATTTCGAGTGCGCATCCATGGCTACTAAAACCATTGAGTCCATGAATGGACCAGCAAAATCAATATGCACCATTGCCATGGAGATGGGTGTAGAGGGGCATGTGGTGGTGCATTTTGGACCTTCTGGCATCCTGAGCAGCTCTTTGTCAGGTCCTCGATTTGCTGATCGATCCCCGGCCACCACACATAAGCCCTAGCAAGGCTTTTCATTTTCACCCCTCCCAGATGACCTTCGTGAAGCTCATTGAGCACTCTCTCCCTTAACTTGGGTGGAATTACCACTCGGGATCCACACATCAAGGTCCCCTGGCATACTGACAGCTGTTCTCTTCTGGATGAGAATGCTGGCAACAGTGAATTGCCATGTGCTGGCCATCCCTTCACCGTCAAATCATATACCCGAGACAGTGTCGGGTCATTTCGGGTCTCCTTCTCTATATCCGCGTTAGTTACTGGCAAGCATTCAATTATAGTCGAATGAAATATTTCGACAGGATCCACTGCTGGTGCTTCCTCCGCAGTAGGCAGTGGCAGGCGTGATAGCCCATCAGCGTTTCCATGCTGTTTCGTGCCCTTATACTCGATTTCATATTGGTGCGCCCCTAGAAAAAGGGACCATCTTTGTAGCCGTTGCGCAGTCATCACCGGAACGCCCTTCTTTGGATTAAAGATGGAGACAAGTGGTTGTTGGTCAGTCAGCAAGGTGAACTTCTGCCCGTGCAGATAGTGATTGAACTTTTTCACTCCCCACACTAGGCTGAGGGCCTCCCTGTCAATCTGGGCGTAGTTACGCTCGGCTGAGGTTAGTGACCGAGACGCAAAGGCTACTGGCCTCTCTGAGCCGTCCGGGAATTTGTGCGACAGCACCGCTCCAATGCCATAGGCTGATGCATCACACGCCAACCGAATTGGTAGTGCTGGGTTGAAATGAGCCAACACCTCTTTTGATATGATCAATGCTTTGCTCTTCTGGCAAGCTCGTTTACATTCGTCACTCCACTTCCATGGTACCCCCGTTTGCAGTAGGTTGTTCAGTGGGTGTAGTACGGTAGACAAATTCGGCAAGAACTTATGGTAGTAGTTCACCAGCCCGAGGAACGACCTCAGTTGTGACACATTTTCCGGTGCTGGAACCTTGACTACTGCCTCAATCTTTTCAGGGGACTTATGTAACCCCTCTTTATCAATAACGTGGCCACAATCTGGAAAAACTCGCATTTGTGGCGATTAGCTCGGAGCCCATATTCCTTCAATCTAGTGAGCACCTGCTCCAGGTTGGCGAGGTGATCACTGTCATTTTCGCCCGTGACCAGGATGTCGTCCAAATAACACTGGGTCCCTGGAATCCCTTGCAGGACTTGTTCCATTGCCCTTTGCCAAATAGCCGGAGCTGATGCTACCCCGAACACCAGCCAGTTGTATTGGTAGAGACCTTTATGAGTGTTGATCGTGAGGTACTGTTTCGAGGCTTCTTCTACCTCCATTTGCAGGTACACCTGGGCCAGATCAATCTTAGTGAAGCGTTTCCCTCCAGATAGCGAGGTGAAAATATCTTCAATCCGCGGAAGCGGATAGTGTACAGTGTGAAGGACTGGGTTCACTGTCACCTTAAAGTCCCCACAGATGCGAACCTTCTTTGGTTCCCCAGTCGTATTACTCAACGACCTCTTCATTACAGGAACGATGGGTGTAGCCCACTCGCTCCAGTCCACTTTGGACAGTACTCCTGAACATTCCAAGCCTTCCAGCTCTGCTTCGACGGCTGGGCGGATTGCATAAGTTACCGGTCTGGCCTTAAAAAACTTTGGGCTTGCATTTTCCTCTATTTTGATCATCGCTGTTATGCCTTTTAGTGTTCCGAGTCCCTGCTGGAACACTTCTTGTGCGTCAGTTAGCATTTTTGACAGTCGTCCAGGTGTGACGTCGTCATCCTTTTTGGCATCTACAGTCAGTGCTTGTATGGAATGCCAATCTAGCTGTATCTTCTGGATCCATTCACGTCCTAGTAGTGGTGGTCCTCCATCTGGCAATACATATAGGTCATTTTTGGTGTTTCCTTGCCGTTATATATAACGTTCACCCTTATTTTTCCTTTGGGGTAGACTTTTTGCCCCGTGTACGTCTTCAAGACAATCTTTGTATCTCTCAAGGGTATATGTGAGAATAGCCGCTTGTAGTCCCTTCGGTTTATGACTGTTAGGGCTGATCCTGTGTCCAATTCCATTTTCACTTGGACTCCTGCTATCTTGAGCGTGACCTCTGTTTTGATCACATTATGTAGTTTCAGACAACCCAGCTCCTTGCTTCCGGAGTCTGTATCACTCTTCTGTTCATCTGAACTACTCTCCGTCACCTTATGTACCTTCTTGTACTTCTCCTGTGGAGATTTCTTGCTCCTGGTTTTCTTTCCCGACCTGCAGACTCTTGCTATGTGTCCTACTTTTCCACACTGTCTGCACACTTTGTCCTTGAACCAGCAATCATTATGGTCGTGTGTTGTTCTGCCGCAGCGATAGCACTTCACTGTTGCGTATGACATTTCATTTGTGCCATATTCTTGCGGTCTCCGTTGTATCTCTGCAGCACCCCATGCTGCTGCTTCGTGTGATACTGCAATGCTGAAAGCCTTGTCCAGCGTAAGATCCTTTTCTGATAGAAGCCGTTTCTGGGATCCTTCACTTTGAAGCCCACACACAAACTTGTCCCTTAAAGTATCTACTAGTCCCGTTCCAAACTGGCAGTGTTTCGATAGCTTGCGCAGTTCCGTTAAATACTCAGCATTACTTTCATCTTTATGCTGGTTCCTTTTGTGAAACTTAAATCTTTCCGCTATCAGCAGCGGTGTGGGGTTTAAGTGGTCCTGTAGGATTGACACTATGTTTTCAAAATCCTTTTCTACTGGCTTCTCTGGGGTTACTAGGTTTCGTAGTAAGCCATACGTTTTTGCACCCATTGAATTCAACAATACCAGCGCTTTCTTGTCATCTGGCACTTAATTCGCCTTGCAGTATACTTCTATGCGTTCGATATATGTCGTCCAATCTTCGACTTCATTGTCGAATGCTGTGATACTGCCACTCTTCGGCATTTTTGGGTGTGGCTAGACTGGCTTAAAATGGCGTCTCCCGCGCTTTCCTTTCTTCCCCGCTGCGGCTTAAAATGGCGTCTGCCGCGCTGCTGCCAACGCCGCTCTCAGTGGTCCTCGTGGCAAATGGCGACGCCCTGTGGGTTTCGTGCACTGCTCCTGCGCTGCTGTGAACGCCGCTCTCTGCGGTCCTCGTGGCAATGGCAGCGCCTCGCGTTTTCCTTTGCGCCTCTCTCCCCCATTGACGCTGCTCGGCCCTTGACCACCGGCTGCGCTCTGCTCTCTCTCGCCTCTCTCCCCCGTTGACGCCGCTCGGTCCTGAACACCGGCTGCGCCCTGTGCGCTCTGCCCTCTCTCTCTCCCCCGTCGACGCTGGTCGGCCTTTTTCTGTGCCGCTCGGTCGGGCTCTAGCCCGTCGCTGTCTGGGAAGGGTCTGCACAGTACCTGTTGCCAGCCCGTTTTGCTGGACCACCGTGACTGGAAAGCCAAGCCTGGCTCTCGACAACCTCCCCTGCGATGCTCAAATCTCCGCTGGATGACTGGGTTGTTGCCCGTGGTCGACGCCCGTGCTTCTGGACTCGACCTTCTTCCACTGTTCTCCAGGAGCGAATCCCTGGGAGGTGATGCAGAGTTGCAGATAGGTTCGAACTTGCTCGTCGCCACTGTTACGTCCGTGTAATAATAAGAAAAGGACTGCAGAGAATGGTACAACAGGTGTTTACTCAACGTGGTTCAAACTGCAACTGAAACAACAGATTACTACTCAGCGTTATATACAGGTGTGGTCGCTGCCGGTACTACAGTATACATGAGCTGTAGAAAGTAGTTCCCCCCTTAAAGGTACATACATTACAGTAGGTCCCGATTTGAACTCATCAGTCACCTGCGGACTCATTTTTAATGTGGAAGCAAGTCATCCTCGGTTCCGAGGGACTGCTTAAGAAAGCATTTGTTTTAAAGAATACAGTCGATTTCTCCTGGCATTGGTCACCACACTTTAGGAAGGATGTGAAGGCCCTCGAGAGGGTGCAGAGGAGATTTACCAGAATGGTTCCGGGGATGGGGGATCTTAGCTACCAGGACAGGTTGGAGAAGCTGGATTTGTTTTCATGAGAGCAAAGGAGGCTGAGGGGTGATTTGATAGAGGTGTACAAGATTATGACGGGTTTGGATAGGCTAGACGGGGAAAGGCTGTTCCCACTAGTTGATGGTATAAGGACTAGGAGACACAGATTTAAGATTTTGGGCAAGAGATACAGGGGGGATGTGAGGAATTCGCTGCCAACGGAAGTGGTGAAAGCGGAGACACTCAGGGGGAGAAATTGGGTGAGTAGCGCCACCTGTTAGCGCCTAAAGATGCAGTCAGTGGCTGTAGCGCCACTGGCTGCGTCTCCGGCGATATTCAGTAGGGGCGCTAATGGTGGCGTTAGGCATTTGCGCTGCGCCGCCACCGATGACGTCATCGGTGTGCGCAGTGCCCCATTCGTGCCCCGTTCGCGATATTTGGTAGCGAACGCCGCAGTTGCGCCGCTCGCTACCCGCGCCCAGTTCACGGGGCCTTACTGTGCCGGCAGCAGCGCAAGTTAAGGTGGAGGTGCGGGGCGGCCGCTTTTTCGGCTGCCGCCTGCCAGCACCTCCGTCCCCGGCCTCCTAACCGCCCCCCCCCCCCGCGGCATTGCCGGCTGTTTCCCGAGAGCCCGGCACTTCTCCTTGGTGCCGAGCTGATTTGCTGGCACTTGCGAGCGGGGATCGCGCTGTTGCAGGCACCTCCCCCTTAACAGTGGGAGGAAGGCCTGCAGTACCGCAGAGTGCCGTGCCGCAGCATGTGGCGCTGCGGCACGTTGCGCTGCGATAATCAGTTTCAGCGCCCTAAGAGGGACACGGAGCACCTCGAGCCTCACCCCGTCTCCCTCAAGGGGCACTGAAACTGAATTTCTGACGATCGGTATCACTCCGATCGCTGTGCTAAATCCTGCGCTAAGGCGACTTTTGCGCCACTTTGGCGCCCCAACCCAATTTCTAGGCCTCAATGTTTTCAAGGGGAGACTGGATAGGCACTTGAGGGAAATAAACTTGCAGGGCTACGGGGATAGAGCGGGGGAATGGGACTGACTGCATTACTCCACAGAGAGCCGGCACAGACTCGATGGGCCGAACGGCTGCCTTCTGTGCCATTATGACTCTATGGGTAGTTCAGGGCAGGGCTGGAGTATGTGAGGAAGTCTGAGAAAGCATAATGGTCTAGAAATTGGACAAGGTCCGATAACGGGTGCGGGGAATCACGATGCGTGATCAACCTGCACCTGTTCCTGCTGATGCAGGCAGCACACAAACTTCGTGCTGCCTGCTAATTTAAATAATAGTAGCGTGCAGCCCAGTGCTGAACACGCTGCTGAGTGGCTGCACGCCTCAGCAGGGGAGCCCAAGTTCGTGGGAGGCTTGCATCTCTTAAAGCTAGCCTGCACTACTTAAAGGCAGCCTGCACCTCTTAAAGGGGAGGTGCATTTTGGCTGCAGCAGGTGCTGGAAGTGGCTGGGGAAGACATTCTGAGCAGGAAGAAGACATACTAATGGAACAACAGGGGATAGAGCGGGCTCCAAGATTTTCTGAAGCAGTACTGGAGGCCCTGGTGCAGGCGGTGGACAGGAGGAGAGAGGTCCTCTAATCACACGGGGCCAGGAGGCCCTCCAGACAAACTGTGAGAAGGCAATGGGAGCAGATAGCCATCGCGGTGAATGCCAGCAGTGTAGCCAAGAGGACCTGGATGCAGTGCCGCAAGAAGTTTAATGGCCTCACATGAGTAATCACGGTCAGTGAATTCATCTTCAAATGCCATGTCCTTACAACTGAACCACTAGGCTCAGACACTGCTCAATTTCCCACCTCCCCACCCTGCCCTTCACTCACCTACCAACAATCTCTATCAACCATGATTCATACTTCACATTCATAGCTTCACCTCACCCTCGCACACTTGGCACTGCTGTAAGCCTCACACCCACATCTCACAGCTTTTACACACTGCCAGCTATTCAACCATGACAGGCACATCACCTAAACACATTACACCACACTTACTGACAAACTTCCCCCTCTCTTGCAGAACAAGGTGGATACAAACTACAGCCCCCATGGCTGGGAGCAACTGATCTGAGCAGAAGCCTTGAAGTAAGCTGCCCCACCACTCCCTGGAGACTTCAGCAACCTCAAATAAGATAACAAACTACCAAACACTTGTACAAACTCAGCTAGGGCCAGTAGAAATCAATCAGTAACTAACCTGAAAGCAGTTGATGATCCCTTTAAATAGAGCTGGTGGGGGGGGAGTACTTTCGGCTGCTGAACGCGTGTTCAGCTGTGCGTCTTTAAGAGAGGGCGTTAGCTGGAGTGTGAGGTCGAAAGTGGCAGCACTGGCGTCAAATCAACGTTACACGCTGACTGACACCCCGATCTGCCTACTCTGCATGCTTCCGGCGGATGCTCCCAGTGCCTGTGCTAATGGCTTCACCAAAATGGCAGTGCGGTTGCCATTTTGGACACAAAACAGCACCCGTAGCACCGTAAAACCGGGATCCACAGAGCCGAATTTTGAGGCCATTGCACAGAAGCTAGGAACAGTACTGGGCCATTCAGCCCCTCAACAACAACAACAACAACAACAACTTGTATTTATATAGCGCCTTTAACATAGTAAAGTGTCCCAAGGCGCTTCACAGGAGTATTGCCTGGATGAGTGCAGCTCCAACAACACTCAAGAAGCTCGACACCATCCAGGACAAAGCAGCCCGCTTGATCGGCACCCCATCCACCACCTTAAACATTCACTCCCTCCACCACCGGCGCACCGTAGCTGCAGTGTGTACCATCTACAAGATGCATTGCAGCAACTTGCCAAGGCTTCTTCGGCAGCACCTCCCAAACCCGCGACCACTTCCACTTAGATGGACAAGGGCAGCAGGCGCATGGGAACACCACCACCTCCAAGTTCCCCTCCAAGTCACACACCATCCTGACTTGGAAATATATCGCTGATCCTTCATCGTCGCTGGGTCAAAATCCTGGAACTCCCTCCCTAACGGCTGTGAGAGTACCTTCACCACACGGACTGTAGCGGTTCAAGAAGGCGGATCACCACTGCCTTCTCAAGGGCAACTAGGGATGGGCAATAAATGCTGGCCTTGCCAGCGATGCCCACATCCTATAAACAAATTTTAAAAAATTATAAGAAAAAAATTTGACATCGAGCCACCTAAGGAGAAATTAGGACCAAAGCTCAGTCAAAGAGGTGGGTTTTAAGGAGCATCTTAAAGGAGGAAAGAGAGGTAGAGAGGCGGAGAGGTTTAGGCAGGGAAATCCAGAGCTTAGGGTCTAGGCAACAGAAGGCACAGCCACCAATGGTTGAGCGATTATAATCAGGGATGATCAAGAGGGCAGAATTAGAGGAGCGCTGATATCTCGGGGGGTTGTGGGGCTGTAAGAGATTATAGAGATAGGGAGGGGCGAGGCCATGGAGGGACTTGAAAACAAGGATGAGAATTTTGAAATCGAGGTGCTGCTTAACCGGGAACCAATGTAGGTCAGTGAGTACAGGGGTGTTGGGCGAATGGGACTTGGTGTGAGTTAGGACACGGGCAGCCGAGTTTTGGATGACCTCAAGTTTACGTAGGGTAGAATGTGGGAGGCCAGCCAGGAGTGCTTTGGAATAGTCAAGCCTAGAGGTAACAAAGGCATGGATGAGGGTTTTTAGCAGCAGATGAGCTGAGGCAAGGGCGGAGACAGGTGATGTTATGGAGGTGGAAATAGGTGGTCTAGTTATGCCACGGATATGTGGTCGGAAGCTCATTTCAGGGTCAAATTTGACACCAAGATTGCGAACAGTGTGGTTCAACCTCAGTCAGATGTTAGGGAGAGGGATGGAGTCAGTGGCTAGGGAACGGAGTTTGTGACGGGGACCGAAATCAATGGCTTCGGTCTTCCAAACATTTAATTGGAGAAAATTGCTGCTCATCCAGAACTGGATGTCGGGCAAGCAGTCTGACAATTTAGAGACTGTGGAGGTGTTGAGAGAAGTGGTAGTGAGGTAGAGCTGGGTGTCGTCAGTGTACATGTGGAAACTGACGCTGTGTTTTCGGATGATGTCGCTAAGGGGCAGCATGTAGATGAGAAATAGGAGGGGGTCAAGGATAGATCCTTGGGGGACACCAGAGGTAACGATGCGGGAGTGGGAAGAGAAGCCGTTGCAGGTGATTCTCTGGCTAAGATTAGATAGATAAGAATGCAACCAGGCGAGTGCAGTCCCACCCAGCTGGATGACGGTGGAGAGGCGTTGGAGAAGGATGGAGTGGTCTGTAAAGTCTGTAGGTATTATGGCGAATTAATACACAGACTACAAGAGTAACTTTAACAGGACTTTACTATTGGAAGGTCAGGGCGAATCTGCCCAATAAATCCTGACACAGCACTTATATACCGGTGTGGTCACCGTCGGTATTACAGTATACAGCAGCCAAGATAAAGTAGTGCCACACCTAAAATAGTTCTCTTAAAGGTGAACAGTTACATACAATAGTTCTCTTAAAGGTAGAACAGTTACATACACTACAATCCTCCCTTTTTAGCTTACAACATACTTATTCCCCATTAAACATAACATCATAACATATATCCAACATCATGTTAAAACAGTTCACAGATGTAGTCTCTGCGGAAACAGTTCACAGATTCTGTCTCTGCGGGAAACAGTTCATAGATTCAGTCTCTGCGGAAAACAGTTCACAGATTCAATCTCGGTGGATGCGCCTTCCGTGCTTCTTGACTCGGTCCTGACAACACCTCAGTGGTGTAGCAGTTCCCTGTGGTGTAGTCGGTTCACATTGCTGGAGTGACTCATCCAATAGTCCTTCACTGGACTTAACAGCTTGAACTTCCGTCCTTCTGAACCAGCATTGTTGGCTTGTAAAAACTTGAGTACCTTGGGAAGTTTTTCTACTTCCAAACTGATTTGGCTCCGTTCGAAGGGACCCCATGCGTGATCTAGTAGTGATGATGATGGTCCAGATGATCATCATCTTCTGCTTCGTCTTTTCCTTTTCTGCTTCTTGGAGACTCTCTGGGCTCCACTGTCAGCTGCCAGCTGCATGCACAGTTCCTCCTTCTCGTCCTCCTTTTTCCGTAGTAGCGCCACCATCTCCCGATGTTCCTTAGACTTTTTGTGATTCTTCATGGTTTCTGCACTTTGGGAGTTTTCATCACAAGCTGGGCAGAACAGGTCATCGTAATATTCGATGTCGTCCAACAGGTCATGGTAATATTCGGTGTCATCTTGAGCTAGGCCAGTGAGAGGGTCTTCTATTTCCTCCATACCCAGCTGGACATTAGCCAGCTTTTGTTCCAAATCCAGACATCTTTCCTGAAGAGACTTCTTCAGGCGTTCAGCTTCATCCAGTTTTTTCTGGGCTTCCTGCAAGTCTTTTACTAATGACGTCATTTGTGATTTCAATACTTCAACTTCATTCGGAGATTGGTTGATCGGACTATTCAATCCCTCTACTGCAGCAGCTGTTTCAACCTTCTGTTGTTCAACATTGACGTGAGTCAGCGTACTTTTGGCATCCAAGGGTTGCTCTGCTGCCATCTTCTCAGTCTGTGTTGCAACCTCAGCTATTTCAATAACTTTTGGGAGCTCCAAACCCCTCTCCTTTGAAGATTTAAACTCCTGTTCAATTTGTTCCCATTTCAGAGTCTTGTCCTTCAGCATATGAAGGAGTTGGCTGACCGTTAACTCCAAACCCCTCTCCTTTGAAGATTTAAACTCCTGTTCAATTTGTTCCCATTTCAGAGTCTTGTCCTTCAGCATATGAAAGAGTTGGCTGACCGTTAACTCTTCTGACCTCATACGTTTCCCAGTAGCTGCAGGGCTGTTTATAACCTTGCCCTGGGGCTCCTTTGCTGTTTCTACTTCGCCATCATCCGCAGCCTCCACCATTCGAATTTCCCCACTTGAATCGTCCGGTGATGCTGCACCCAACTTCAGTAGGAGCTCGGAGTTCATGGCGACCAAATCAGTCTTTTCTGCCTGCAATCCGCTAACAAGCGCTTTCAGTTGCTGAACCTCTTGCTCCACCAGATTTAAGCACGCACCTTCTGAAACCGAATCAGCTTTGATTCGTTTGGCCTCCTTGCCCCGACGGTTTGTGTGCTCCTGCTCCTTTTTCTCCATCAGCTGTTTCTGTTGTCTTTCCAGGTTCTCCCACTCTGTGTCACAGAACTTTTTCATTGCTTTCATCTCTTGTTCGAGACGGCAACTCAATTGTTCTAATTGCTGTTGTAATTTGAAATGGAGTTGAGTTCGAGCCCGGTGTTCCTCAGAATTGTGCATATCTGTAAACTGGACAGACTCAGAATTCTTTGTCAAACTATGTTGTTGTTGTTCAGTGGAATTCTGTTCTGAAACTTTGTTCTCCTCTGAAGCATAAGCATTTATGCACTCCTTCGTTTTTCCAACCTTAGTCAGCAAGTCCATTTTAAACTTGTCTTTCGCACCTGGGCTGGTCTTATCGTCATCCGTTTCAGAGTCTGAGCTGATTGTCTTCACCGAGTTCTCACTCATTATTGCTTTTAAATAGTGCCATTCCATGTTTATTTCCCAGATCCACTCCCGTCCCAGAAGTGGTGGACCTCCCTCAGGTAGTACATATAAATACATTCCTTGGTGTTCTTTGCCCCTGTCTCTCACCTTGACTTTTATCTTTCCCATGGGGTATACTTTCTGCCCCGTGTATGTCTGCAATACGATATTGGTATCTCTCAAGGGTATGTGTGAGAATAGCCGGTTGTAATCCCTTCGATTTATGACTGATAGGGCTGACCCTGTGTCCAATTCCATTTTCACTTGGACTCCGGCTATTTTTAGCATGACCCAGATAGTTTGCAGGTCAGCTTCCTTACTCACATTGGGAATTTTCAGACTACCCAGTTCCTGAACGGTTGGGTCTGAATCCGAATTCTGTTCATCTGAACTCTTCTCAGCCACCTTGTGTACCTTATTGTACTTTTCCTGCGGTGACTTTTTTTTGTTGTTGTTGGTCTTCTTTCCTGACCGGCATACCTTAGCTATGTGACCAAGTTTGCCACATTTTCTACATTCCTGGTTTTTAAACCAGCATTGGTTCTGGTCGTGTGTTGTCTTCCCACAACGATAACATTTCGATGTACCCGAAGTAATTTGATCCACACTGAGTACCGCTGCCTTCAGCTGCATTTCCGCTGTGCCTCTCGCTGCGGCTTCGTGCGATGCTGCAATAAGGACAGCCTTATCAAGTGTGAGATCGTTCTCTTCTAGCAGACGCTTTTGTGTTCCTTCCTTCGACAACCCGCACACGAACTTGTCCCTCAATGCCTCTGTCAGATTTTCCCCAAACTGGCAGTATTTCGCTAGTCTACGCAGTTCAACCAAGTATTCCGCGTTGCTTTCCTCTTTCCGTTGCGTTCTCGCATAGAATTTGAATCGTTCCGCCAACATCAGTGGTGTGGTGTTCAAATGATCCTTCAGGTCAGCAACAATATTAGCGAAAGTCTGATCCGCCGGTTTAGCTGGTGATAGAAGATGCTTCAATAGCCCGTATGTCTTTGCCCCCATTGCGTTTAATAAGGTGAGAGCTTTATCATCATCTGCTATCTTATTGGCCTCACAATATATCTCGATACGTTCTACGTACGTGGCCCAATCTTCCACCTCGGAATCGAAGTTGTTGATGTTACCATGCTTAGGCATCTTCACTATCTCTCACTATCTTTCTGCGAAACAAACACGAAATTTTTCTTTAACTTTTTTTTTTCAAAATGGCGGTTTCCCGCGCTTGTCTTCTTCCCCCGCCCACTTTCAAAATGGCGGTTTCCCGCTTCTGTCGTCTTCCCCGCCTACTGGCGGCTTCCCGCGTTTCTTCCCCTGGCGGGAGGGGTAAGCTTTTCCCTCGGGCGACGACCGCTGGCTTTCGGGGTTCGCAGCCTGCGCGTCAGCTTCAGTGCGTTCCTTGTTCCCTTTTCTCGGCAGGGCAACCGGCGCTGGGTACAACCCGTTGACGGCGAACAGTTTCAGCCGCTGGGCTGGATCTCGCTCAGTCTCCCTCGCTCGGGCTCTGTTGTTCCCTTTTCTCGGCAGGGCAACCGGCGCTGGGTACAACCCGTTGACGGTGAACAGTTTCAGCCGCTGGCTGGATCTCGCTCAGTCTCCCTCGCTCGGGCTCTGTCTCTCCCGCTCGCTCGGGCTCTGTCTCTCCCTCAGCGGCTTCCAATCGCGCCTCCCAGCCCTCTCACAGTCCGGTGCTTTCCTCCCCGGCTGCGGCTGAGTTCTCCGTGATTTATTTATTTTTATATCTTCCCGCGCCTTACGATCCCGGTCGCAGCGCTTCGTGGCCTCGGTCGCTGCCCAGCCTTTTTCACTCCAATCGCGCCTCCCAGCCCTCTCGCAGTCCGGTGCTTTCCTCCCCGGCTGCGGCTGAGTTCCCCGCGGTTTATTTATTTTTATATCTTCCCGGGCCTTACGATCCCGGTCGCAGCGCCTCGTGGCCTCGGTAGCTGCCCGGCCTTTTTCACCGGTCGCGGTCTAGCTGTCTCACGACGCCGTTGCGTCTCCCAGCCCGCTTGTACCGCGGCTTCCATGCTCCACGCTGCCCCAGTCTCAGCGCCTCTGGGCCCGACTTCTGTCCGGCTCCTTTCCCCCGACCGTGGTCGAGTTCACCGCCCTTATCCTCCGTTTATTTTTTTATTTTCCCTTTACTCACAGTCACCGTGGCCGACTTGCTTCTCGTGCTGATCGGCTCACTCACCACCATGGCAGAAGGGACAATCAGTGCCTGTTGCTGATGGAAGGCTTCGTGTCTGAATTCTTCCTTCTTCCTTGCTCTGCAGACTCGAGTTTTCTCTCAGCAGAACGACGAGGGCGGGTGCCTCTTCTCGACGCTCGTTAACTGCTTCGGAAGTATTGTTGCCGCAGGGTAAGATCGAACTCGTCGCCACTGTAAAGTCTGTAGGTATTATGGTGAATTAATACACAGACTACAAGAGTAACTTTAACAGGACTTTACTATTCGAAGGTCAGGGCGAATCTGCCCAATAAATCCTGACACAGCACTTATATACCGGTGTGGTCACCGTCGGTATTACAGTATACAGCAGCCAAGATAAAGTAGTGCCACACCTAAAATAGTTCTCTTAAAGGTGAACAGTTACATACAATAGTTCTCTTAAAGGTAGAACAGTTACATACACTACATGGTCAACCGAGTCAAAGTCTACAGACAAGTCAAGAAGGATGAGGAGGGATAGTTTACCTTTGTCACAGTCATGAAGGATGTCATAGAGTCATAGAGTCATAGAGTACTACAGCACGGATAGAGGCCCTTCGGCCCATGGTGTCCGCGCCGGCCATCAAGCCCTGTCTAATCTAATCCCATATTCCAGCATTTGGCCCGTAGCCTTGTATGCTATGGCATTTCAAGTGCACATCCAAATGCTTCTTAAATGTTGTGAGGGTTTCTGCCTCCACAACCCTTTCAGGCAGTGAGTTCCAGACTCCAACCACCCTCTGGGTGAAAAAGTTCTTTCTCAAATCCCCTCTAAACCTCCCGCCCTTTACCTTGAATCTATGCCCCCTAGTTATTGACCCTTCTACTAAGGGAAAAAGCTCCTTAGTATCCATCCTATCTATGCCCCTCATAATTTTGTACACCTCAATCATGTCCCCCCTCAGCCTCCTCTGCTCCAAGGAAAACAAACCCAATCTGCCCAGTCTCTCTTCATAGCTGAAGCGCTCCAGCCCTGGTAACATCCTGGTGAACCTCCTCTGCACCCTCTCTAACGCGATCACATCCTTCCTGTAGTGTGGCGACCAGAACTGCACACAGTATTCCAGCTGTGGCCTAACCAGTGTTTTATACAGCTCCATCATAACCTCCTTGCTCTTATATTCAATGCCTCGGCTAATGAAGGCAAGTATCCCATATGCCTTTTTTACCACCTTATCCACCTGTTCCGCCGCCTTCAGGGATCTGTGTACTTGCACACCCAGATCCCTCTGACCTTCCGTCTTGCCTAGGGTCTTTCCATTCATTGTGTATTCCTTTGCCTTGTTAGTCCCCCCAAAGTGCATCACCTCGCACTTTTCCGGGTTAAATTCCATTTGCCACTGTTCCGCCCATCTGACCAACCCATCTATATCGTCCTGCAGACTGAGGCTACCCTCCTCGCTATTTACCACCCTACCAATTTTTGTATCATCCGCGAACTTACTGATCATACCCTTTACATTCATATCCAAGTCATTAATGTAGACCACAAACAGCAAGGGACCCAGCACCGATCCCTGTGGTACCCCACTGGCCACAGGCTTCCAGTCACAAAAACAACCTTCGACCATCACCCTCTGCCTTCTGCCACTAAGCCAGTTTTGTATCCAATGTGCCAAGGCACCCTGGATTCCATGGGCTCTTACCTTCTTGACCAGTCTCCTGTGCGGGACTTTATCGAAGGCCTTACTGAAATGTCATTTGTGACTTTGATGAGAGCCGTTTCGGTACTGTGGCGGGGCGGAAACCTGATTGGAGGGATTCAAACATGGAATTGCGGGAAAGATGGGCACGGATTTGGGAGGCGACAAAACGGTCAAGGACTTTGGAGAGGAAAGGGAGGTTGGAGATGGGGCGGTAGTTTGTAAGGACGGAGGGGATCAAGGGTTCTTTTTTGAGGAGCGGGGTGATGACGGCAGATTTGAGGGAGGGGGGGACAGTACTTGAGGAGAGAGAACCATTAACAACGTCCGCTAACATGGGAGCCAGAAAAGGAAGTTGGGTGATCAGCAGTTTGGTGGGAATATGGTTGAGGGAGCAGGAAGTGGGTCTCATGGACAAGATGAGCGCGGAGAGGTCATGAGGGGAGATTGGAGCGAAACTGGAGAAAGATGTGAGTTCAGGGCTAGGGCAGGGGGGAACCTTAGAGGAAGTTTGGCCCGGTGGACTAGGGGAAGGAAGGGAAGTGGCAGAGGCAGCTGAACCCATGGTCTCAATCTTAGCAATAAAGTAGTCCATGAGCTCCTCACACTTGTTGTCGGAGGTGAGGGCGGAGGAGACAGGGGGGAAGGGTTTAGAAGATGGTTAGCAGTAGAGAATAGGAGCCGGGGTTTATCTTTGCATTCCAGAATGATTCTGGAATAAGTGAGCAATTTTGGCAGACGAGAGCAGGACCCGATAATGCTTTATGTGATCCAGCCATATCTGGCGGTGAATGGCCAAACCAGTTGTCCGCCATATCCGTTCAAATCTGCGTCCCTTGGACTTAAGGGAGCAAAGATGAGTGCCGTACCAGGGGGAACTGCCAGGGTGAGAGAGAGTAATTGTTTTAGTAGGGACTAGGGCATCAAAGGTGGTGGTGAGGGTGTGGTTGAGCAGATCGGTCGCTGCAGAAATGTCATGGTGAATGAAGGGCCAAAGGCTGGACAGTTGGGATTTCATAAGTGCAGTTGTAAGAGAGTTGGGAGAGAGTTTTTTCCAGGGGCAGACACAGAAGGAAGTAGGGTTGGGTTGGGTATGGAAGGGGGATGTGGGTGGAGAGCGATACGAGGAAGTGGTCAGAGATGGCCTTATCTGCGATTGACACGATGGGAGTAGCGAGGCCACGAGAAATGGCAAAGTCGAGGGGGTGGCCGTGAATATGGGTTGGAGAGTTTACATGGAGGGAGAGATTAAGGGAGGATAGGAGGCGAGTGAACTCAGAGGAGAGAGAGCGTGATGAGTTGAGGTGGACTCACCGAGGATGAGAAGGTGCAGAGGCTGAGGGAGGAAATCCCTCGCGCTGGTTCCGCCATTCCATGAGATGACGGCTGATCTGTGCATCAACTCCATTTACCCGCCTTAGTTCCATATCCCTTAATACCCTTGCCTAACAAAAATCCACCAATCTCCGTTTTTAAATTTTCTATTGATCCAGCATCCACAGTCTTTTGGGATTATCCCCAATGTTCCCTTTAACGGATTGTGCGGCCCATTCAACATACCGCACATGCGCAGTTTTTCTATTTAAAAGCTGGCAAGCCGGCTGCGCAGGACCCCCGGAACGGCGTGCAGCCACGCAGCCCCACAGTATTACAGGAATGTTGGTTATGCCCCCCTGTTCTGGACTCCCCCGCCAAAGGAAATACTTCCTCCCTAGCTACCCTATCAATTCCTTTAATCACCTTAAACACCTCAATTAGGGTGTGGACACATGTTCTACAGACATGACATACTGACACCAAACATAGCATTTCAGATTATATAGATCGGCAGGCAAAGGACACAAAAAAAACATGCAAAACAGCAATATTTCAGAATTAAAATCACTAGAAGTTTTGACCTTCTATTTAAAAGACTAAGGGGGCTACATTTGGTTGATTAGCGCCATCCGTTAGCGCCCTAAGAGGGCACTAACAGGAGGCGCATATCAAACTAGCGCCTGGGTGCGGCGCCGCTAACGCCTCCAGCGAAATTCAGCGGGAGGTTAGCGGCGGCGCAGCACCCCGGCTGTAATATTGGGTGGCGCCCCCCGACTCACCGCCGGACGCTATGTCCGCCGGGGTCGGGGGGACCTACCTGCGGCCGGGGTGGCGCTAGTTACAGGGAAGTTGGCGGGCGGCCATTTTTGTTGCTGGCCGCCTGCCAGCACCTGCCCCCATTGCTGTCCCCGGCCCCCTGTGAAGCCCCACCCACCCCCCCGCAGGGTGCCGGCTGCTCTCCGTGAGCCTGGCACCCCTCTTGAGTGCCGGGCTCATTTGCTGGCACTCCTGATCCCTGGTGACCCAGCTGGGCGCCGGGACACGCTGCGTCAGACCCCTCCCCTTTAATAAGGGGAGGAAGGCCCGCAGTACCGCGGCACGCAGCGCCGCGATATTGGCTTGCAGCGCCCCAAGGGGGACGCGGGGCGCTTCCATTATCACCCCTCCTCTCTCTCGGGGCGCTACCCAATTTTTACCCCTATATATAACTTTACCTGGACTGCCATTTTGCAATCTCTAGGCCAGCGGTTCCCAACCTTTTCCTTTATGCGGACCACTACATCGTCATCAAAAGCTTGTGCGGACCACAATGTAAGCAAACCGTTTAAAACATTTTTAACATAGCCTATGGCTGACGGGAGTCAAACTTATATATCAACAGGTATTAAAAGCGCAACTGTTTCGAATCATTTATTATGCTCACTCACAAATACAATGCACTCGTCACAGCACATTTACCTGCAGTAGGCCTACCAGTGGGGAAAGGATAACACTTACCTAATGAGAAGGCTGATGTTGTTTCACAGACGTCAGACGCTGGATGTCAGGTTCCAGCAATGACAGTCTCAATCGGAGATTTGGTTCGACGTGAAGTTTATTGCGATATTTGGTCTTCAATGCAACAAGCGCAGAAAATCCAGTTTCGCAAAGGTAGGTTGTGGGAAAAGGCATTAGAGACTTTACTGCCTTGTCGGACGGTGCTGGGTGTTCCGAAGCAACTTTAAGCCAAAAGTCAGTCAGGTATTGCCGAGAAAAACCCTGCTTTAAAGCACTGTCACAGGACGGTTCCACAAGGCTGCCTTGCTCTGTCGAGGTCAGGCTTGCGAGGCTGTCATCGTCAAGGCTCGCAAAGGGATTTCGTATCCAGTTGAATTTTGTGTCGGGCACAGGGCACTCACGTAGGTTTATTTTCAAACTTTGGTGCTCTCATTGTAAAGCCTGTGGGTTGTTTAGTTAATTAATACACAGACTCCAAGAGTAACTTAAAACAGGACTTTACTATTCGAAGGTCAGGGCGAATCTGCCCAATAACTCCTGGCACAACACTTATATACTGGTGTGGTCACCGTCGGTATTACCGTATACAGAAGCCAAACAAAGTAGTGCCACACCTAAAATAGTTCTCTTAAAGGTGAACGGTTACATACAATAGTTCTCTTAAAGGTAGACGGGTACATACACTACAATCCTCCCTTTTTAGCTTACAACATACTTATTCCCCATTAAACATAACATATAATCAACTTCATGTAAAACAATTCACAGATATAGTCTCTGCGGGAAACAGTTCACAGATTCAGTCTCTGCGGGAACAGTTCACAGATTCAGTCTCTGGTCTTGACTCGGTCCGAACAACATCTCTGTGGTGTAGCCGGTTCACATTTCTAGCGTGACTCATCCAATAGTCTTTTCCTTGGCTTAACAGCTTGAACTTCCGTCCTGCTGAACCAGCAGTGCTGACTTTTACAAACAGCTGGACTGCCTTGGTAATTTTTCCTACTTGCCAACTGATTTGGCTCCCTTCGTAGGGCCCACGTACATGATCTGGTAGAAGTGATAATGATTTAGATGGTTATCACTTTCTGCTTCGTCTTTTTCTTTTCTGCTTCTTGGAGACTCTCGGGGCTCCCTTATCAGCTGCCAGCTGTAGCGCCACCATCTCCCTATGTTCCTTAGACTTTAAGTGCTTCATCCTGATTTCTGCACTTTGGGAGTTTTCATCACAAGCTGGGCAGACCAAGTCCTCGTAATATTCCGTGTCACTCAACAGATCATGGTAATATTCAGTGTCGTCCTGAACTAGTCTAGCGAGAGGGCCTGCTACTTCTTCCTTACCCAACTGGACGTTAGCCGACTGTTGTTCCCTCCCTAGACATCTTTCCTGAAGAGACTTCTTCATGCGTTCATATTCATCCCGCTCTTCCTGGGTTTCCTGCCAATCCTTCACTAATGACCTCATTTGTGATTCCAATACTTCCCCTTCCATCGGGGATTGATTGATCGGGCTATTCAATCCTTCTACTGGAGCAGCTGTTTCAACATTCTGTAGTTCACATTGACGTGATTCAGCGTACTTTTGACAGCCCCGTAAAATCTGTGTTGCAACCTCAACTATTCCCCAAACTTTTGAGAGCTCCGAACCCCTTCCCTTTGAAGATTGAAGCTCGTGTTCAAATGGTTCCCCTTGCAGAGTCTTGTCTCTCAGCATATGAAGGAGTTGGCTGACCGTTAACTCTTCCACGGGGACCCTGTGGATCAGAGTCTTCTCCATTTCATCCACCTTTTCCTCCAATGCTTTCACCTTTTTTTCCTCTTGTACTTTGGCTTTAAGCGCTCGGAGAAGTTGCGCCTTGATGCTCTCTAGCTCATGTTCAGGGGCCATTCTTACAGTCTCTGTGTTTCTTACAGTTGCCTTTTCTTTCACTGAAAGAATTCCCAGTTGAATCTGTTCTCCAAGTTGTTGAACCTCGGTCATTGCCGCCTCATGTTTGTCTTGGGTTTCCTTCAATATTTTTATGAGTTCTTGGACATCTTGACTGTCATGTTCTGCCATGTCTTTCACCTCTAATTTCTCATCTATGGATGGAACTTCTACCGATGAGTCTGTCTTGGCCTTGAGCTCATTAAGAATTTCCTGCAGCCTTTGGACTTCTTGTTCATGTTCAACCTTTAGTTGCTCATATGCTTCCACTGAAACTAGCTTTTCGGAGGTTGCTGAGTTAACCCCCTCCAGGATTGTAGCCTGGGCCTGTTCATACTGTTCCTTCAACTTCTCAAACTCTGCTTGTAAGGAGTCGTAGAGAAGAACTGGAATAAAATCCTGGCTTCCTGAAGATTCCTCTTCATTTGCTTCTTTCTGCAAATATTCTAACTCCTGAACATCATAAGGGAGATGTGATCGGTGATTGGTCACGATGGCTCTATGGTCGCTCTCTGCTTGAGCTAGCTGCTTCTGTTGTCTTTCCAGATTCTCCCATTCGGTGTCATAGAACTTTTTCATTGTTTTCATCTCTTGTACGAGACGGTAACTCAATTGTTCTAATTGTTGTCGTAATTTGAAATAAGTTTGAGTCCGAGCTCGGTGTTCTTCCGTCATGGATATGTCCGTAACTTGAACAGGCTCAGAATTTTCTGTCAAACTAGGTTGTCGTTGTTCGGTGGAGTTCTGCTCTGAAACTTTGTTCTTCTCTGGAGCATAAGCCTTTATGCATGCCTTTGTTTTTCCAACCTTCGTCGGCAAGTCCATTTCAGCCTTGTCTTTCATATTTGGGTTGGTCTTATCGTCATCCGATTCAGAATCTGAGCTGATTGTCTGCACCGAGTCCTCACTCGTTATGGCTTTTAGATAGTGCCATTCCATGTCTATTTTCTTGATCCACTCCCGTCCTAGAAGTGGTGGTCCTCCCTCATGTAGTACGTATAAGTTCATTCTTGGGTGTTCTTTACCCCTATCTCTCACTTTGACTCTTATCTTTCCCATGGGGTATACTTTATGCCCCGTGTATGTCTGCAATACGAACTTGGTATCTCTTAAGGGTATATGTGAGAATAGCTGGTGGTAATCCCTTCGATTTATGACTGATAGAGCTGATCCAGTGTCCAACTCCATTTTCACTTGGACTCCAGCTATTTTTAGCATGACCCAGATAGTTTGTAGGTCAGCTTCCTTACTCACATTGTGAATTCTCAGACTACCCAGCTCCTGGCCGTTTGGGTCTGAGTCCGAATTCTGTTCGTCTGAACTCTTCTCAGCCACCTTGTGTACCTTGTTGTACTTTTCCTGTGATGGCTTCCTTTGGTTGTTGGTCCTTTGGTTGTTGGTCTTCTTCCCTGACCGGCATACCTTAGCTATGTGACCCAGTTTGCCACATTTCCTACATTCCTGGTTCTTAAACCAGCATTGGTTCTGGTCGTGTGTTGTCTTCCCACAACGATAGCATTTTGTTGTTGTCGAGGTAATTTGATCCACACTGAGTGCCGCTGTCTTTAGCTGCATTTCCGCAGTTCCCTTCGCTGCGGCTTCGTGCGATGCTGCAATAAGGACAGCCCTGTCAAGTGTAAGGTCGTTCTCTTCGAGTAGTCGCTTTTGCGTTCCTTCCTCTACCAATCCGCACACGAACCTGTCTCGCAATGCCTCTGTCAGATTCCCTCCAAACTGGCAGTATTTCGCTAGTCTACGCAGTTCGACCAAGCATTCTGCGTTGCTTTCGTCTTTCCGTTGCGTTCTCGCATAGAATTTGAATCGTTCCGCCAACATCAACGGTGTGGGGTTCAAGTGAACCTTCAGAACAGCCACAATATCATCGAAAGTCTGATCCGCCGGTTTAGCCGGTGATAGTAGATGCTTCAAGAGCCCGTATGTCTTCGCGCCCATCGAGTTTAGCAAGGTTATAGCTTTGTCATCTTCTTCTATTTTATTGGCCTCACAATAGATCTCAATGCGTTCCACATACGTGGCCCAGTCTTCTACCTCGGAATTAAAATCATTGATGCTACCACGCTTAGGCATCTTCCTCTCTTCCTGATAACACCACGGATTATTTCTTTAAATTTTCTTTTTTTTTCCAAGATGGCGGTTCCCGCGAAGATGGCGGTTTCCCGCGCTTATCTTCTCTCCCCGCCCACTTCAATGGCGGTTCCCCGCTTCTGTCTTCTTCTCCGCCTAATGGCGGCTTCCCGCGTTTCTTCCCCTGGCGGGAGGGGTACACTTTCCCCACGGGCGACGGCCGCTGGCTTTCAGGTTCACAGCCTGCGCGTCGGCTTCAGTGCTTTCCCTTTTCTCGGCAGGGCAACCGGCGCTGGGTACACCCCGTTGACGGCGAACAGTTTCAGCCGCTGGGCTGGCTCTCGCTCAGTTCCCCTTGCTCGGGCTCTGTCTCTCTCCCGCTCGCTCGGCTCTACCGGCGCTGGGTACACCCCGTTGACGGAGAACAGTTTCAGCCGCTGGACTGGCTCTCGCTCAGTCTCCCTTGGTCGGCTCTGCTTCTCCCGCTCGCTCGGCTCCCAATCGCGCCTCCCAGCCCTCTCGCAGTCCGGTGCTTCCCTCCCCGGCTGCGGCTGAGTTTATCTCTTCCCGCGCCTACGTTCCCGGTCGCAGCGCTTCGTGGCTTCGGTCGCTGCCCGGCCTTTTTCACCGGTCGCGGTCTAGCTGTCTCACGACGCCGTTGCGTCCCCCAGCCTGTCTGTACCGCGGCTTCCTTGCTCCACGCTGCCCCAGTCTCAGCGCCTCTGGGCCCGACTTCTGTCCGGCTCCTTTCCCCCTCGACCGTGGTCGAGTGCACCGCCCTTATCCTCCGGTTATTCTTTTTACTTTTCCCTTACTCACAGTCACCGTGGCCGGCTTGCTTCTCGTGCTGATCGGCTCACTCCTCACCATGGCAGAAGGGACAGTCAGTGCCTGTTGCTGATGGAAGTCTTTGTCTCTAAATTCTTCCTCCTTTCTAGTTCTGCAGCCTCGAGTTTTTTCCCAGCAGAACGACGAGGGCGGTTGCCTCTTCTCGACGCTCGTTAACTGCTTCGGACGTATTGTTGCCGCAGGGTATGATCGGACTCATCGCCACTGTAAAGTCTGTGGGTTGTTTAGTTAATTAATACACAGACTCCAAGAGTAACTTAAAACAGGACTTTACTATTCGAAGGTCAGGGCGAATCTGCCCAATAACTCCTGGCACAACACTTATATACTGGTGTGGTCACCGTCGGTATTACCGTATACAGAAGCCAAACAAAGTAGTGCCACACCTAAAATAGTTCTCTTAAAGGTGAACGGTTACATACAATAGTTCTCTTAAAGGTAGACGGGTACATACACTACACTCATGATGATATGTTTCACACTCTTTTGGAAGCTACATCTCTGCCGCGACCAAAAAAATCAGACAAATTCGCAAACGAGTCGTAATTTGACTGCTCAAGTCGTTTGGCCCACATCTCTATTTTCTTGAGAATCGCTTCTATTTGGTCCTGCACATGAAAGAATGTCACTGATTTTCCCTGAAGACGCAGATTGAGACCATTCAAGTGATCGAAAATATCTGCCATATATGCCAATTTGGCAAGCCACTGAAAAATCAGCGAAGCGATGTGGAAGTTCCAACTTTGAGTCCAGTGAAAGAATTCTCACCTCATGCAACTCTAAAAGACGAGTGAGTACCTTTCCTCGGGACAGCCGGCGGACCTCGGTGTGCAGAAGTAGTTGATGGTGATCACTGCCCATCTCGTCACATAGAGCTGCAAATATTCACGAATTCAGTGGACATAGAAACATAGACGATAGGAGCAGGAGTAGGCCATTCGGCCCCTTGAGCCTGCTCCGCCATTCAATGAGGTCATGGCTGATCATCCAAATTCAGTACCCTGTCCCTGCCTTCTCCCCATATCCCTTGATCCCTTTATATATAAAGGGGCCTTGATATAATTAACTGTTTTAACGGCTTCCTCCAAAGCGGCCTTGAGATCAGCGGGCATTTTCTTATGCAGCTAACGCCTCCCTATGGATGCTGCAGTGAATGGATGATGCTGGCGGAGCCACTGCTCTTACGCACGTAACAACCCCACTGGGTTGGCCTAACATCGCACGGGCCCCATCTGTGCCAAGTCCGACACATTTTGACCCATCAATCCCATTTTCAATAATGAAACTGTTCAACGTGCCAAAAGTAGCCTCTGCGGTTGAGCGTGTGAGCAACGATTTACAAAAGAGAACGTTCTCATGTATCTCTCCATTGTGTTCATACCTTACAGAGGTGATCAGGTTTGAAAGGTTTGCAATGTCCGTTGATTCATCCAGTTGAAGTGCATAAAAACGACTCGCTTGCATTCTCGCTATTAGCGGATCACACAAGTCGTGGGCCAGCTCATCAATCCTGCGTTGAACTGTGTTAATCCGACAATGAAATCATGTTAATTTGCTTGCAGGCCCCCTCTCCCAGCATAACACTCACCATCTCCTTAGCCGCTGGCATTATCAAGCGTGCCAGACAAAAGCCACTGATCCATTTTTTGATTCCCACAGTCTAACCGTCGAATTTTCTAAGAGCATCGGTTCACATTGACGCCACGCAAAAGCGCCACACTATTTAAATTCAGAGAATGATATCTATCACAAGGATGTTTGTGAAGCATATTACATTGCGAATAATAATGTAATATTGAATATGATACATACGAGGTACACGTGATTATATTATTACATTATCATAATTTTTTTTTCACGGATCACCTGCAGTACCCTCGCGGACCACAGGTTAGGAACGATAGCAAAATACTGCGGATGCTGGAAATCCGAAATAACAACAGAAAATGCTGGAAAAACTCAGCAGGCCAGGCAGCATCCGTGGAGAGAGAAACAGAGTTAACGTTTCAGGTCGAAACCCTTCGTCAGGACTGAGAGACAACACAGGAAATGAAACAGATTAAAAGGCCAGTTTGGGGGCTGGAAAATGGGGATGAGAGAACAAAAGAGAAGTGAAGAGACATTAAGAGGTATTCAAAACGAGACGAGATGGTGATAGGACTGGTGGAGACAAAAGACGGCTCTAGATGAGGTGTGAAATGCGCTGGCAGAATGGGAGACAGCTGCCATGTGGGAGAGGGAAGAAGGGGGGGAGGAAAGTGTTGTGTCTGTGTATAATAAGACACAGACTGCGGAGAACGGTACAACAGATGTTTATTCAACGTGACTCACACTGCAACTGATCTGTACAGATTACTACTCAGTACTATATACAGGTGTGGTCACTGCCGGTACTGCAGTATACATGAGCTATAAAACATAGTTCCCCCCTTAAAGGTATATACATTACAATTCCTCCCCTTTTAGATTAACAGTACCATAACACTCATTTAACAATTAAATATCAAACTAATTACAATTAACACTTTTAACATGCAACATTAGCTGAAAATAGTCTATTTATATATTTAGTCTTTGGGGAGGCTTCCTGATCCTTTCTGGATAGCGCCTTTCCCGAGTGTCTTGCTCTTGGTGCGGAGCCGATTCTGGCCCCCTGTCGTCGGTTGGTTCATCAGCTTCCGATGCTACTGTTTCTGGGGTAGATGCGACCTGTACGTCGGGTTCATCACCAGGTACGTATGGGCGAGGCATGGGGTTGACTTGTTCCTGTGACTCTAGGATCTGGTCAGCATGGCATCTCACGATGCTCTCCCCAACGTCCACTGTGTACATTAGTGGGCCCTGCCGTGTACATATCGTTCCTGGCTGCCATTTTTCTGTTCGGTAGTCGCGGGCCAAGACTGTTTGCCCTACATTGAAGCTCCTTGTTGGCTTCTCATGGATGTGCTGGAATTGCTTACTCTTAGCATCTCTTCGTACGTTTGGTCTGAGCAAATCCAGGGGAGATCTTAACCTTCGGTTAAAGAACATCATGGCTGGGGCCTGGTTGGTGACTGCATGTGTCGCATTCCGGTAGGCGAACAGGAAATTGTGCTGCAGCAGAATGTTGTCATTGTACATAGCCTTTATTGCCTTCTTAAAGGTTTGTACGAACCTCTCAGCCAATCCATTTGTGGCTGGATGATACGGGGCGGATGTGTAATGCCTTACCCCATTCTTTTTCAAGAACCTTCGGAACTCTTCAGACACAAACTGTGGTCTGTTGTCGGAGCAAATCTGTTCTGGCAAGCCATTCCTGGCAAAAATGGTCCGTAGGACTGCAATCGTTTTCTCTGTGGTGGTGGAGGACATTTTGATGACCTCAGGCCATTTTGAGTGCGCATCCACAGCTATTAAAAACATTGAGTCCATGAATGGACCAGCAAAATCAATATGCACCCGTTGCCATGGAGATGAGGGCCACTCCCATGGGTGTAGAGGGGCCTGTGGTGGTGCATTTTGGACTTTCTGGCATCCTGAGCAGCTCTTGGTCAGGTCCTCGATTTGTTTATCGATTCCCGGCCACCACACATAAGCCCTGGCTAGGCTTTTCATTTTTACCCCTCCCAGATGACCCTCATGAAGCTCATTGAGCACTCTATCCCTTAACTTGGGTGGAATTACCACTCGGGATCCACACATCAAGGTCCCCCGGCACACTGACAGCTGTTCTCTCCTTGTCGAGAATGCTGGCAACAGTGAGTCGCCATGTGCTGGCCATCCCTTCACCGACAAATCATATACCCGAGACAGTGTCGGGTCATTTCGGGTTTCCTTTTCCATACAAGCGTTAGTTACCGGTAGGTATTCAACTATAGTCGAATGGAATATTTCGACAGGATCCACTGCTGGTGCTTCCTCCGCAGTAGGCAGTGGCAGGTGTGATAGCCCATCAGCATTTCCATGCTGTTTCGTGCCCTTATATTCAATCTCATAGTGGTGCGCCCCTAGAAAAAGTGACCATCTTTGTAGTCGTTGCGCAGTCATCACCGGAACGCCCTTCTTCGGATTAAAAATGGAGACAAGAGGCTGGTGATCAGTCAGCAAGGTGAATTTCTGCCCGTGCAGATAGTGATTGAACTTATTCACTCCCCACACTAAGCTGAGGGCCTCCCTGTCAATCTGGGCGTAGTTTCGCTCGGCTGAGGTTAGTGATCGTGACGCAAAGGCTATTGGCCTCTCTGAGCCGTCCGAGAATTTGTGCGACAGCACCGCTCCAATGCCGTAGGGTGACGCATCACATGCCAACCGAATTGGTAATGCCGGGTTGTAATGGGCCAATACCTCTTTCGATGTGATTAGTGTTTTGCTCTTCTGGAAAGCTCGTCTACATTCGTCACTCCACTTCCATGGCACCCCAGTTTGCAGTAGGGTGTTCAGTGGGTGTAGTATTGTAGACAAATTTGGCAAGAACTTATGGCAGTAGTTTACCAGCCCAAGGAACGACCTCAGTTGTGACACATTTTCCGGTGCTGGAGCCTTGACTACTGCCTCAATCTTCTCTGGGGACTTATGTAACCCCTCTTTATCGATAACGTGGCCACAATACGAGATCTGTTTTCTAAAAAACTCACATTTGGGGCGGTTAGCTCGGAGCCCATATTCCTGCAATCTAGTGAGCACCTGCTCCAGGTTGGCAAGGTGATCACTGTCATTTTCGCCCGTGACCAGGATGTCATCCAAATAACACTGGGTCCCTGGGATCCCTTGCAGGACTTGTTCCATTGCCCTCTGCCAAATAGCCAGAGCTGATGCTACCCCGAATACCAGCCGGTTGTATTGGTAGAGACCTTTATGGGTGTTGATTGTGAGGTATTTTTTTGATGCTTCTTCTACCTCCATTTGCAGATACGCCTGGGCCAGATCAATCTTAGTAAAGCATTTCCCTCCAGATAGCGAGGCGAAAATATCTTCAGTCCGCAGAAGTGGATATTGTACGGTGTGAAGGACCGGGTTCACTGTTACCTTAAAGTCCCCACAGATGCGAACCTTCCTTGGTTCCCCAGGCGTGCTGCTCAACGACTTTTTCATCACAGGGACGATGGGTGTAGCCCACTCGCTCCAGTCTACCTTGGACAGTACACCTGAACGTTCCAGACTCTCCAGCTCTGCTTCGATGGCTGGGCGGATCGCATAAGGTACCGGTCTGGCCTTAAAAAATTTTGGGCTTGCGTTTTCTTCAATTTTAATCGTCGCTGTCATGCCTTTTAGTGTTCCGAGTCCTTGCTGGAACACATCTTTCGCGTCAGTTAGGATCTTTGATAGTCGCCCAGGTGTGACGTCGTCATCCTTTTTGCCAGCCACAGTCAGTGCCTGTGTGGAATGCCAATCCAGTTGTATTTTCTGGATCCATTCACGTCCCAGTAATGGTGGTCCTCCATCTTGCAATACATACAGGTCTAGTTTTGGTGTTTCCTTACCGTTATATATAACGGTCCCCCTTATTTTTCCTTTGGGGTAGACTTTTTGCCCCGTGTACTGTTAGATCCGTGGTTCAGTGGATAAATAATTACACGGATGCTGTACATAAACAAATAACAGGTCTTTACTGGAGGAGGGTGATCTCTAGACTGGGGTACAGAGGTATGCGCACAGCTTATATACCAGTGTGGTCACTGCTGCTCCTACAGTATACAGGAGCTGTAAAAAGTAGTTCTGACTTAAAGCACATACACTACAATTCCTCCCTTTTTAGATTAATAATACCCCCTTAATATTCAAATAACAATTACATTTTTACATGTACATTCAATAACAAAAGTCCATTTATAGATTCAGTCTTTGGGGCGGCTTCCTGACCCTTTCGGGATAGCGCCTTTCCGGAGGTTCTTGTTCTTGGTGCAGATGCAATTCTGACCCCTTTTCATCGGGTAGTTCATCGGGTTCCACTGCTACTGGGTCTGAAGTAGATGCTACCGGTATGTCGGGTTCATCCCCAGGTACTCGAGACATGGGGTTGACGCCTTCCTGTGACGCTAAGATCTGATCGACGTGGTGTCTCACAATGTTCTCCCCGACATCCACTGTGTACATTAATGGCCCCTGCCTTGTACATATCATACCGGGTTGCCACTTCTTTGTTCGATAGTCACGGGCCAAGACTGGTTGCCCTACATTGAAGCTCCTTGTCGGCTTCTCGTTGATGTGCTGGAATTGTTTGTCCTCAACATTTCTTCGCACATTTGGTCTGAGCAAGTCCAGACGAGATCTCAACCTTCGGTTAAAGAACATCATGGCCGGGGTTTGGTTGGTAACTGCGTGTGTCGCGTTTCGGTAGGCTAATAAGAAATTGTCCATCTTATGCTGTAGTGGAATTTCCTCATCGCACATGGCCTTTATCGCCTTCTTAAAGGTTTGTGCGAACTTCTCAGCCAATCCATTGGTGGCTGGATGATACGGGGTGGATGTGTAATGCCTTACCCCATTCCTTTTCATGAATTTTTGGAACTCGTCGGACACAAACTGTGGTCCATTATCAGAGCAGATCTGCTCTGGCAAACCGTTTCTGGCAAATATGGTCCGTAGGACTGCAATCGTTTTCTCTGTAGTGGTTGAAGACATCTTTATCACCTCAGGCCACTTTGAATGAGCATCCACTGCTATTAAGAACATTGAGTCCATGAATGGACCAGCGAAATCAATGTGCACCCGTTGCCATGGAGAGGAGGGCCACTCCCATGGGTGTAGAGGGGCATGTGGTGGTGCATTTTGGACCTTCTGGCATCCTAAGCAGCTCTTAGTTACGTCTTCGATTTGTTGATCGATTCCCGGCCACTACACATAAGCCCTAGCAAGGCTTTTCATTTTCACTCCCCCCAGATGACCTTCATGTAGCTCATTTAGCAATCTCTCCCTTAACTTGGGTGGAATCACCACTCTGGATCCACACATCACTGTCCCCTGGCATACTGACAGCTGTTCTCTTCTGGATGAGAATGCTGGCAACAGTGAGTCCCCATGTGTTGGCCATCCCCTCACCGTCAATTCATATACCCGTGACAGCGTCGGATCATTGCGGGTCTCCTTCTCTATATCCGCGTTTGTTACTGGCAATCGTTCAATTATCGACGAATAAAATATCTCGATAGGGTCCACTGCTGGTGCTTCCTCCACCGTAGGCAGTGGCAGGCGCGATAGCCCATCAGCGTTCCCATGCTGTTTCGTGCCTTTATATTCTATTGCATATTGATTCGCCCCTCGAAACAGGGACCATCTTTGTAACCGCTGTGCAGTCATTACTGGCACGTCCTTCTTAGGATTAAAGATGGAGACAAGTGGTTGGTGGTCAGTCAGCAAGGTGAACTTCTGCCCATGCAGATAATGGTTGAATTTTTTTACTCCCCATACTAGGCTGAGGGCCTCCCTGTCAATCTGGGCATAGTTGCGCTCGGCTGAGGTTAGTGACCGAGACGCAACGTCTACTGGCCTCTCCAACCCGTTTGGGAATTTGTGCAACAGCACCGCTCCAATGCCGTAGGGTGATGCATCACATGCCAAACAAATTGGTAGTGCTGGGTTGAAATGGGCCAACACCTCTTTTGATGTGATCAATTCTTTACACTTCTGGAAAGCTCGTCTATATTCGTCATCCCACTTCCATGGTACCCCTGTTTGCAGTAGGGTGTTCAGTGGGTGTAATACCGTAGACAAATTTGGTAAGAACTTGTGGTAATTGTGGTGTATGTAACCTGTTCCACCTTAAGAGAACTACCTTAAGAGATGTACTACTTTCTCTTGGCTGCTGTATACTGTAATACTGTAATACCGGTGGTGACCACACCGGTATATAAGTGTTGTGTAGGGATTTGCTGGGCAGTTCAGCCCTGACCTCCGAATAGTAAAGACCTGTTAAAAGTTATTCTTGTTGTCTGTGTCCAGTGATTGATCCTAAACATAACTGGGACACACAGACTCAACAGTAATAGTTTACCAGCCCGAGGAACGACCTCAGTTGTGACACATTTTCCGGTGCTGGAGCCTTGACTACTGCCTCAATCTTGTCAGGGGACTTATGTAACCCCTCTTCATCGATGACGTGGCCGCAATACGAGATCTGTTTCTGGAAAAACTCGCACTTGTGGCGATTAGCTCGTAGCCCATATTCCTTTAATCTGGCGTGTACCTTCTCCAAGTTAGCGAGGTGATCACCGTCATTTTCGCCCGTGACCAAGATGTCGTCCAAATAACACTGGGTCCCTGGAATCCCTTGCAGGACCTGATCCATCGCCCTTTGCCAGATAGCCGGAGCCGAGGCTACTCCAAACACCAGCCGGTTGTATTGATAGAGACCTTTATGGGTGTTGATCGTAAGGTAATGTTTCGAAGTTTCTTCTACCTCCATTTGCAAGTATGCCTGGGCTAGATCAATTTTGGTGAAGCATTTACCACCAGATAGCGAGGCGAAAATATCCTCAATTCGTGGAAGCGGATATTGCACCGTGTGAAGGACTGGGTTCACTGTCACCTTAAAATCCCCACAGATGCGGACCTTCTTTGGTTCCCCAGGTGTATTACTCAACGACCTCTTCATTACAGGAACGATGGGTGTAGCCCACTCGCTCCAGTCCACTTTGGACAGTACTCCTGAACGTTCCAACCCTTCCAGCTCTGCTTCAACCACTGGTCTGATCGCATAAGGCACTGGTCTGGCCATCAGAAACTTTGGGCTTGCATTATCCTCTATTTTAATTGTTGCTGTTATTCCTTTTAGTGTTCCTAGTCCCTCCTGGAACACTTCTTTTGCGTCAGTTAGCATTTTTGACAGTCGTCCAGATGTGACGTCATCATCCTTTTTGGCCTCCACCTTCAGTGCCTTATGGAATGCCAATCTAAATGTATCTTCCGGATCCATTCATGTCCTAGCAGTGGTGGTCCTCCATTTGGCAATACATATATATCCATTTTAGGTATTTCCTGACCTTTATATGTCACTTTCACCCTTATTTTTCCTTTGGTGTAGACTTTTTGCCCCGTATACGTCTTCAAGACAATCTCTGTAGCTTTCAAGGGTATGTGTGAAAATAGCCGCTTGTAGTCTCTTTGATTTATGACTGTTAGAGCTGACCCTGTGTCCAATTCCATTTCCACTCGGACTCCGTCTATCTTGAGTGTAATCCAGATAGTCTGGTGATCCTCCATTTCGGTTACCTTATGTAGTTTCAGACAACCCAGCTCCTTGCTTCCGGAGTCTGTGTCACTTTTCTGTTCGTCTGAACCACTGTCCATCATCTGGTGTACCTTTTTGTACTTCTCCTGTGGAGATTTCTTACTGTTGGTTTTCTTCCCAGACCTGCAGACTCTTGCTATGTGTCCTGCTTTCCCACACTGTCTGCACACTTGGTCCTTGAACCAACAATCTTTCTGGTCATGTGTTGTTCTGCCGCAGTGATAGCACTTCCCTGTTCCATAGGTCATTTCGTTGGTGCCATATTCTTGCGGTCTCCGTTGTATCTCTGCAGCGCCCCTTGCGGCTGCTTCGTGTGATACTGCCATATTGAAAGCTTTGTCCAGCGTAAGGTCCTTTTCTGATAGAAGCCGTTTCTGGGTTCCTTCACTTTGTAGCCCACACACAAACTTGTCCCTTAACGTGTCTGCTAGTCCCGCTCCAAACTGGCAGTATTTCGATAGCTTGCGCAGTTCCGTTAGGTACTCAGCATTGCTTTCGTCTTTGTGTTGGTTCCTCTTATGGAACTTAAATCGTTCTGCTATCAGCAGCGGTGTGGGGTTTAAGTGGTCCTGTAGGATTTCTACTATGCTTTCAAAATTCTTGTTTACTGGCTTCTCTGGGGTTATTAGATTTCACAGTAACCCATAAGTTTTTGCACCCATGGAATTTAACAGAACCAGTGCTTTATTAGCATCTGGCACTTCATTCACCCTGCAGTACACCTCAATACATTCCACATATGTCACCCAATCTTCGACTTCATTGTCGAATGTAGAGATACTGCCACTCTTCGGCATCCTTGGTTGTGCGTTAACTATCCCCAATGGCGCCTCCCGCGCTTCCCCTTCTTCTCCGCTGGCACAAAATGGCGTCTCCCGCGCTTTCCTTCCTTTCCGCGCTCGCCCGTCTTCTCCGCTGCGGCTTCGCAAAATGGCATCTCCCGCGCTCTTCCTTCTTCTCCGCGGCTCAATGGCGTCTCCCCTTGCTTCGCCCCGCGGACCCTGATCAGCCCGTGATCCCTGGCTGTGCTCTGCGCGTTCTTCTCTTGATATTTGTTGACGCCGCTCAGTCTAGAACCCGGCTGTTTCTTACCCTCTCTCTCTCCGGTATGCAGTATTTTTCCTCGACGCCGCTCGGTGATCAACCCCCAGCTGCGCCCTGCTCTCTTCACCCTCTTTCTTACCCCGTCGACGCTGCCCGGCTCTCTCTCTCTGCCGTCGGTCGGCTCCAGCCGCCGCTGCTCGGGAAGGGTCTGCTCTGGACCTGTCGTCGGTCTCTTACTGCTCGTTGTGGCTGGCGAACAAAGCCCGGCTCTCCACAGCCTCCCCAGCGAAGTTGGATCTCTGCCTGACTGCTGGGCGGTTGCTCGCGGTCGACGCCCGTGTTCCTGGACTCGAGTATTTTTTTTTTTTTATGTTGCAGGTAGATTCGCATCAACACTCGTTGCCACTGTTAGATCCGTGGTTCAGTGGATAAATAATTACACGGATGCTGTACATAAACAAATAACAGGTCTTTACTGGAGGAGGGTGATCTCTCGACTGGGGTACAGAGGCATGCGCACAGCTTATATACCGGTGTGGTCACTGCCGGTACTACAGTATACAGGAGCTGTAAAAAGTAGTTCTGACTTAAAGCACATACACTACATGTACAACTTCAAAATAATTTTTGTGTCTCTCAAGGGTATGTGTGAGAATAGCCGCTCGTAGTCCCGTCGGTTTATGACTGTTAGGGCTGATCCTGTGTCCAATTCCATCTTTATCTGGACTCCTGCTAACTTGAGAGTGACCCAAATGGTTCGGTGATCCTCCGTTGTGATCACATTATGTAGTTTCAGACAACTCAGTTCCCTGCTTTCGGAGTCGTTATCACTCTTTTGTTCGTCTGAACTATTCTCCGTCATCTTATGTACCTTCTTGTACTTTCCTTTGGTCGGTTTCTTATTGCTGGTTTTCTTTCCCGACCTGCAGACTCGTGCTATGTGTCCTACTTTTCCACACTGTCTGCACACTTTGTCTTTGAACCAGCAATCATTCTGGTCATGTGTTTTCTGCCACAGCAATAGCACTTCTCTGTTCCATATGACATTTCGTTTGTGCCATATTCTTGCGGTCTCTGTTGTATCTCTGCAGCGCCCCGTGCTGCTGCTTCATATGATACCGCAATGCTGAAAGCCTTTTCCAACGTAAGGTCCTTTTCAGATAAAAGCCGTTTCTGGGTTCCTTCACTTTGAAGCCCACACACAAACTTATCCCTTAAGGTATCTGCCAGTCCCGCTCCAAACTGGCAGTGTTTCGATAGTTTGCGCAGTTCTGTTAAATAATCAGCATTGCTTTCATCCTTATGCTGGTTCCGTTTGTGAAACTTGAATCTTTCTGCTATCAGCAGCGGTGTGGGGTTTAAATGTTCCTTTAGTATCGTTACTATGTCTTCAAAACTCTTTTCCATTAGCTTCGTTGGGGTTACTAGATTTCGTAATAAACCATACGTCTTTGCACCCATTAAATTTAACAATACCGACGCTTTCTTGTCATCTGACACCTCATTTGCCTTGCAGTACACCTCTATTCGTTCGACATATGTAGTCCAATCTTCGACTTAATTGTCAAATGCGGTGATACTGCCACTCTTCGGCATTTTGGGTGTGGTATAAATGGCGTCTCCCGCGCTTTCCTTCCTCCCCCGCTGCTGCCAACGCCGCTCTCGGCGGTCCTCGTGGCAATGGCGGCACCTCGCGGGTTTCAGCACGTCTCTCTCTGCCTCTCGCCGACGCTGCTCGGCCCCTGAACACCGGCTGCGCCCAGTGCGCTCTGCCCTCTCTCTCTCTCCCCCGTCGACGCTGCTCGGCCCTTTGCTGTGCCGCTCGGTCGGGCTCTAGCCCGCCGCCGTCCGGGAAGTGTCTGCGCACTACCTGTTGCCAGCCCATTTCGCTGGACCACCTCGACTGGAAAGCCAAGCCTGGCTCTCGACAGCCTCCCCCGCAATTCTCGAGTCTCTGCTGGATGACTGGGCGGTTGCCCGTGGTCGACGCCCGAGTCTCTGGCCTTGACCTCCAATCCACTGATCTCCAGGAACGAATCCCCGGGAGGTGATGTAGAGTTGCAGGTAGGTTCAAACCTGCCTCGTTGCCAATTACTACTCGTACAGATTACTACTCAGTGCTATATACAGGTGTGGTCACTGCCGGTACTGCAGTATACATGAGCTGTAAAACATAGTTCCCCCTGTAGTGTATGTACCCGTCTACCTTTAAGAGAACTATTGTATGTAACCGTTCACCTTTAAGAGAACTATTTTAGGTGTGGCACTACTTTGTTTGGCTTCTGTATACTGTAATACCGACGGTGACCACACCAGTATATAAGTGTTGTGTCAGGATTTATTGGGCAGATTCGCCCTGACCTTCGAATAGTAAAGTCCTGTTTTAAGTTACTCTGGTAGTCTGTGTATTAATTAACTAAACAACCCACAGACTTTACAGTGGCGATGAGTCCGATCGTACCCTGCGGCAACAATACTTCCGAAGCAGTTAACGAGCGTCGAGAAGAGGCAACCGCCCTCGTCGTTCTGCTGGGAGAAAACTCGAGGCTGCAGAACTAGAAAGGAGGAAGAATTTAGAGACAAAGACTTCCATCAGCAACAGGCACTGACTGTCCCTTCTGCCACGGTGAGGAGTGAGCCGATCAGCACGAGAAGCAAGGCGGCCACGGTGACTGTGAGTAAGGGAAAGTAAAAAGAATAACCGGAGGATAAGGGCGGTGCACTCGACCACGGTCGAGGGGGAAAGGAGCCGGACAGAAGTCGGGTCCAGAGGCGCTGAGACTGGGGCAGCGTGGAGCAAGGAAGCCGCGGTACAGACAGGCTGGGGGACGCAACGGCGTTGTGAGACAGCTAGACAGCGACCGGCGAAAAAGGCCGGGCAGCGACCGAAGCCACGAAGCGCTGCGACCGGGAACGTAGGCGCAGGAAGAGATAAACTCAGCCGCAGCCGGGGAGGGAAGCACCGGACTGCGAGAGGGCTGGGAGGCGCGATTGGGAGCCGAGCGAGCGGGAGAGGCAGAGCCGACCAAGGGAGACTGAGCGAGAGCCAGTCCAGCGGCTGAAACTGTTCTCTGTCAACGGGGTGTACCCAGCGCCGGTAGAGCCGAGCGAGCGGGAGAGAGACAGAGCCCGAGCAAGGGAGACTGAGCGAGAGCCAGTCCAGCGGCTGAAACTGTTCTCCGTCAACGGGGTGTACCCAGCGCCGGTAGAGCCGAGCGAGCGGGAGAGAGACAGAGCCCGAGCAAGGGGAACTGAGCGGGAGCCAGCCCAGCGGCTGAAACTGTTCGCCGTCAATGGGGTGTACCCAGCGCCAGTTGCCCCGCCGAGAAAAGGGAAAGCACTGAAGCCGACGCGCAGGCTGTGAACCTGAAAGCCAGCGGCCGTCGCCCGTGGGGAAAGTGTACCCCTACCGCCAGGGAAGAAACGCGGGAAGCCGCCATTAGGCGGGGAAGAAGACAGAAGCGGGAAACCGCCATTGAAGTGGGCGGGGAGAGAAGATAAGCGCGGGAAACTGCCATTTTCATGGGAACCGCCATCTTGAAAAAAAAAAAAAAAATTTTAAAGAAATAATTCGTGGTGTTTATCAGGAAGAGAGGAAGATGCCTAAACGTGGTAACATCAATGATTTTAATTCCGAGGTAGAAGACTGGGCCACGTATGTGGAACGCATTGAGATCTATTGTGAGGCCAATAAAATAGAAGAAGATGACAAAGCTATAACCTTGCTAAACTCGATGGGCGCGAAGACATACGGGCTCTTGAAGCATCTACTATCACCAGCTAAACCGGCGGATCAGACTTTCGATGATATTGTGGCTGTTCTGAAGGATCACTTGAACCCCACACCGCTGATGTTGGCGGAACGATTCAAATTCTATGCGAGAACGCAATGGAAAGACGAAAGCAACGCAGAATACTTGGTCGAACTGCGTAGACTAGCGAAATACTGCCAGTTTGGAGGGAATCTGACAGAGGCATTGCGAGACAAGTTCGTGTGCGGATTGGCAAAGGAAGGAACGCAAAAGCGACTACTCGAAGAGAATGACCTTACACTTGACAGGGCTGTCCTTATTGCAGCATCGCACGAAGCCGCAGTGAAGGGAACTGCGGAAATGCAGCTAAAGACAGCGGCACTCAGTGTGGATCAAATTACCTCGACAACAACAAAATGTTATCGTTGTGGGAAGACAACACACGACCAGAACCAATGCTGGTTTAAGAACCAGGAATGTAGGAAATGTGGCAAACTGGGTCACATAGCTAAGGTATGCCAGTCAGGGAAGAAGACCAACAACCAAAGGACCAACAACCAAAGGAAGCCATCACAGGAAAAGTACAACAAGGTACACAAGGTGGCTGAGAAGAGTTCAGACGAACAGAATTCGGACTCAGACCCAAACGGCCAGGAGCTGGGTAGTCTGAGAATTCACAATGTGAGTAAGGAAGCTGACCTACAAACTATCTGGGTCATGCTAAAAATAGCTGGAGTCCAAGTGAAAATGGAGTTGGACACTGGATCAGCTCTATCAGTCATAAATCGAAGGGATTACCGCCAGCTATTCTCACATATACCCTTAAGAGATACCAAGTTCGTATTGCAGACATACACGGGGCATAAAGTATACCCCATGGGAAAGATAAGAGTCAAGGTGAGAGATAGGGGTAAAGAACACCCAAGAATGAACTTATACGTACTACCTGAGGGAGGACCACCACTTCTAGGACGGGAGTGGATCAAGAAAATAGACATGGAATGGCACTATCTAAAAGCCATAGCGAGTGAGGACTCGGTGCAGACAATCAGCTCAGGTTCTGAATCGGATGACGATAAGACCAACCCAAATGTGAAAGACAAGGCTAAAATGGACTTGCCGACTAAGGTTGGAAAAACGAAGGCATGCAGAAAGGCTTATGCTCCAGAGAAGAACAAAGTTTTAGAACAGATCTCCACCGAACAACGACAACATAGTTTGACAGAGAATTCTGAATCTGTTCAGTTTAAGGACATATCCATGACGGAAGAACACCGAGCTCGGACTCAACTTTATTTCAAATTACGACAACAATTAGAACAATTGAGTTACCGTCTCGTACAAGAGATGAAAACAATGAAAAGGTTCTATGACACCGAATGGGAGAATCTGGAAAGACAACAGAAGCAGCTAGCTCAAGCAGAGAGCGACCATAGAGCCATCGTGACCAATCACCGATCACATCTCCCTTATGATGTTCAGGAGTTAGAATATTTGCAGAAAGAAGCAAATGAAGAGGAATCTTCAGGAAGCCAGGATTTTATTCCAGTTCTTCTCTACGACTCCTTACAAGCAGAGTTTGAGAAGTTGAAGGAACAGTATGAACAGGCCCAGGCTACAATCCTGGAGGGGGTTAACTCGGCAACCTCCGAAAAGCTAGTTTCAGTGGAAGCTTATGAGCAACTAAAGGTTGAACATGAGCAAGAATTCCAAAGGCTGCAGGAAATTCTTGATGAGCTCAAGGCCAAGACAGACTCATCGGTAGAAGTTCCATCCATAGATGAGAAATTAGAGGTGAAAGACATGGCAGAACATGAAAGTCAAGATGTCCAAGAACTCATAAAAATATTGAAGGAAACCCAAGACAAATATGAGGCGGCAATGACCGAGGTTCAACAACTTGAAGAACAGATTCAACTGGGAATTCTTTCAGTGAAAGAAAAGGCAACTGTAAGAAACACAGAGACTGTAAGAATGGCCCCTGAACATGAGCTAGAGAGCATCAAGGCGCAACTTCTCCGAGCGCTTAAAGCCAAAGTACAAGAGGAAAAAAAGGTGAAAGCATTGGAGGAAAAGGTGGATGAAATGGAGAAGACTCTGATCCACAGGGTCCCCGTGGAAGAGTTAACGGTCAGCCAACTCCTTCATATGCTGAGAGACAAGACTCTGCAATGGGAACCATTTGAACACGAGCTTCAATCTTCAAAGGGAAGGGGTTCGGAGCTCTCAAAAGTTTGGGGAATAGTTGAGGTTGCAACACAGATTTTACGGGGCTGCCGAAAGTACGCTGAATCACGTCAATGTGAACTACAGAATGTTGAAACAGCTGCTCCAGTAGAAGGATTGAATAGCCCGATCAATCAATCCCCGATGGAAGGGGAAGTATTGGAATCACAAATGAGGTCATTAGTGAAGGATTGGCAGGAAACCCAGGAAGAGCGGGATGAATATGAACGCATGAAGAAGTCTCTTCAGGAAAGATGTCTAGGGAGGGAACAACAGTCGGCTAACGTCCAGTTGGGTAAGGAAGAAGTAGCAGGCCCTCTCGCTAGACTAGCTCAGGACGACACTGAATATTACCATGACCTGTTGAGTGACACGGAATATTACGATGACTTGGTCTGCCCAGCTTGTGATGAAAACTCCCAAAGTGCAGAAATCAGGATGAAGCACTTAAAGTCTAAGGAACATAGGGAGATGGTGGCGCTACAGCTGGCAGTGGATAAGGGAGCCCCGAGAGTCTCCAAGAAGCAGAAAAGAAAAAGACGAAGCAGAAGACGATAACCATCTAAATCATTATCACTTCTATCAGATCATGCACGTGGGCCCTACGAAGGGGGCCAAATCAGTTGGAAAGTAGGAAAAATTACCAAGGCAGTCCAGCTGTTTGTAAAAGTCAGCACTGCTGGTTCAGCAGGACGGAAGTTCAAGCTGTTAAGCCAAGGGAAAGACTATTGGATGAGTCACGCTAGAAATGTGAACCGGCTACACCACAGAGATGTTGTTCGGACCGAGTCAAGACCAGAGACTGAATCTGTGAACTGTTCCCGCAGAGACTGAATCTGTGAACTGTTTCCCGCAGAGACTATATCTGTGAATTGTTTTACATGAAGTTGATTATATGTTATGTTTAATGGGGAATAAGTATGTTGTAAGCTAAAAAGGGAGGATTGTAGTGTATGTACCCGTCTACCTTTAAGAGAACTATTGTATGTAACCGTTCACCTTTAAGAGAACTATTTTAGGTGTGGCACTACTTTGTTTGGCTTCTGTATACTGTAATACCGACGGTGACCACACCAGTATATAAGTGTTGTGTCAGGATTTATTGGGCAGATTCGCCCTGACCTTCGAATAGTAAAGTCCTGTTTTAAGTTACTCTGGTAGTCTGTGTATTAATTAACCATACAACCCACAGACTTTACACCCCCCTTAAAGGTATATACATTACAGAAAGGGCCAAAACAAAGGTGTGGATAAAATATATAATTAAAAATGTAATGGGGGCCGAGGTTATGATCTGAAATTGTTGAACTCGATATTGAGTCCAGAAGGCTGTAAAGTGCCTAATCGGAAGATGAGGTGCTGTTCCTCGAGCTTACGCTGGGTTTCCGTGGAACAATGCAAGAGCCCGAGGACGGTGAGGTCTGAGTGGGAATTGGGCGGTGAATTAAAATGACAGGCGACCGGAAGCTCGGGGTCACCCTTACGGACTGAACGGTTAGAACATAAGAACATAAGAAGTAGGAGCAGGAGTAGGCCATACGGCCCCCCGGGCCTGCTCCGCCATTCAATAGGATCATGGCTGATCTCAATCTAGACTCACGTCCACTTCCCTGCCCTCTCCACATAACCCCTAATTCCCTTATCTGCTAGGAAACTGTCTATCTCCATTTTAAATTTATTTAATGTTGCAGCTTCCGCAGCTCTCTGGGGTAGCAAATTCCATAGATTTACTACCCTCTGAGTGAAGAAGTTTCTCCTCATCTCAGTTTTGAAAGGGCAGCTCCTTATTCTTAGATTATGCCCCCTAGTTCTAGTCTCACCCATCAGTGGAAACATCCTCACCGCATCCACCCGATCAAGCCCCCTCACAATCTTATATGTTTCGATAAGATCGCCTCTCATTCTTCTGAACTCCAATGAGTAGAGTCCCAACCTACTCAACCTTTCCTCAGACGTCAACCCCCTCATCTCCGGAATCAACCGAGTGAACCTTCTCTGAACCGCCTCGAGAGCAAGTATATCTTTTCTTAAATATGGAAACCAAAACTGCACGCAGTATTCCAGGTGTGGCCTCACCAATACCCTGTATAACTGCAGCAAGACTTCCCTGTTTTTATACTCCATCCCCCTTGCAATAAAAGCCAAGATTCCATTGGCCTTCCTGATCACCTGCTGCACCTGCATACTAACTTTTTGTGTTTCATGCACCAGGACCCCCAGATCCCTTTGTACTGTAGCACTTTGCAGTTTCTCTCCATTTAGATAATAACTTGCTCTTTGATTTTTTCTGCCAAAGTGCATAACCTCACACTTTCCAACATTATATTGCATCTGCCAAATCTCTGCCCACTCACTTAGCCTATGTCCTTTTGCAGGTTTTTTATGTCCTCCTCACTCACTGCTTTCCCTCCCATCTTTGTATCATCGGCAAACTTGGATATGTTGCACTCGGTCCCTTCCTCCAAATCGTTAATATAGATTGTAAAGAGTTGGGGTTCCAGCACTGACCCCTGCGGAACACCACTAGTTACTGATTGCCAGCCCGAGAATGAACCATTTATCCCAACTCTTTGTTTTCTGTTAGATAGCCAATTTTCCACCCATGCCAGTATATTACCCCCAATCCCGTGATTTCTTATCTTGATCAGTAATCTTTTGTGTGGAACCTTGTCAAATGCCTTTTGGAAGTCCAAATACACTACATCCACTGGTTCCCCTTTATCCACCCTGTACGTTACATCCTCAAAGAATTCGAGCAAATTTGTCAAACATGACTTCCCCTTCATAAAACCATGCCGACTCTGTCCTATTAAATTATGTTTATCCAAATGCTCTGTTACTGTTTCCTTAATAATGGACTCCAACATTTTGCCAACCACAGATGTTAGGCTAACTGGTCTATAGTTTCCAGCTTTTGGTCTACTTCCCTTCTTAAATAAGGGTGTTACATTAGCAGTTTTCCAATCTGCCGGGACCTTTCCTGAGTCCAGGGAGTTCTGGAAAATAATCACCAATGCATCCACAATCCCTACCGCCACTTCTCTCAAGACCCTAGGATGTAGGCCATCAGGTCCGGGGGATTTATCTGCCTTAAGTCCCATTATTTTATTGAGTACCATCTGCTTAGTGATTTTAGTGCGAGAATCGGCGGGAATCGCGGGCTGAGCGGCTGTATAAAGGCTCCCGAGACCCAGGTAAGGCCTCAGTGCGAGAATCGGCGGGAACCACTGCTCCAGGCTATTCCTAGGATACATTTGGAATAACACTAGAATGATCTATTTATTTTTTTTAAATCATGATCATAAAGTTGTTCTTATAAAATGGATCCTATGGATAACTGAAACAGCCTCCTTCAGTTTTAAAAAAAGGAGCGTAGTTAAGTTGCTTTTTGGCAATAGCTCCTTTGAATCAGTTTGCTTGCTTTGGGAGAGTTATTATTGCCATCTCCAGCACCTGGACTCATTCCTGGCCTAGCTGAATTATTGCAGGTCATTGACTATAGTAGATCAAAACAAATTTTAGAGAAACATAATGATGGTATAATTATGTGATAGTTTCATTAACGAGAGCTTCAACCAGCTGGTGCAAAAGTAGAGATCGGTAAACAGAAACTAGGAACAAATAATCTTCGTACAAAACAAATTGCTACTTTATATTTGTTTAATGACCCAATTTTAACATTTCCCCCCCCCCCATTTTCTTTTGTTGAGCTCTGCCCGCAGCACACATCATTTCCTAACTGAGAGAGCGGATCTGAGGGCTGCCCTTAGATCTCTGTACTGTATTTGTTATTATTTTATAATCTGCCCTGAGGCGGTTCCAAGGGAAGCCCGAGGACAGGGAGGCAGGGATTAATCTGTCTTCTTTTCCCAGCCTTCCTCCAGTGGGACAGGCAGCCCCAGCCTTTAGCTGCCGCCTCACGCAGTTGACTGTTGAGATGGCAAATACTCTGCCGTGCTTAGTCAGCATTTATAAATGATGCATAAACAAGATGGATGGGGGAGCCGGGTGGCAAAGCGGGTTAGTTGGCGCGTTGTCTTTCAAAAGGGAATCGGATAAATCGTTGAAGGGGAAAAATTTGCAGGGCTATGGGGAAAGGAGCATAGACATAGAAACATAGAAGATAGGAGCAGGAGTAGGCCATTCGGCCCCTTGAGCCTGCTCTGCCATTCAATGAGATCATGGCTGATCATCCAAATTCAGTACCCTGTCCCTGCCTTCTCCCCATATCCTTTGGTCCCTTTAGCCTTAAGAAATATATCCAACTCCTTCTTGAATATATTTAATGAATTGGCCTCTACTGCTTTCTGTGGTAGAGAATTCCACAGGTTCACCACTCTCTGGGTGAAGAAATTCCTCCTCATCTCTGTCCTAAATGGCTTACCCCTTATCCTTAGACTGTGACCCCTGGTTCTGGACTCCCCGACCATCGGGAGCAGGGGAGTGGGACTCATCGGATAGATCTTTCGGAGGAGAGAGAAGAATGTGATGAGCACCCAATGTAACCTCCAGTGCGTTATACCATAATTAAGGGTTTTTTGTTAGCTCTGTGACATACACCCATCAGCACCTAGTTTTCTGTTCAGAAGAGCGCAGATTAAAAGAGGAAAACCCAAACTGTACTAATTGGTGAGGGCTAAAGTGGGATAAGTATTGTTCACAGACCAAACAGACTTTTTGAAGCTTAAATTATGGTAAATTACCAGAAGCTAACCACAATTACTATGAGTAAAAGAGAGCCTAGAAAAGCATGGATATAGAGTTAGAATTGGCTTCTTGCGGCAGTGGAATGAAAGTAAAGGCAATGACGTAATGGCGAAAATATCCACAGGGGAGGAAAATGAATCATAGAATCATAGAAATTTACGGCACAGAAGGAGGCCATTCGGCCCATCGTGTCTGTGCCGGCCGAAAAAGAGCTCTCCAGCCTAATCCCACTTTCCAGCTCTTGGTCCGTAGCCCTGTAGGTTACGGCACTTCAAGCGCATATCCAAGTACTTTTTAAACGCAATGAGGGTTTCTGCCTCTACCACCCATTCAGGCAGTGAGTTCCAGACCCCCACCACCCTCTGGGTGAAAAAAGATCTCGGCCTAGAAATTCAGTTGGGCGCGCCAGCCGTTAGCGCCTTAGAAGGAGTAGATCTCGAGCGCTAGGCGCTTAGCGCCCGGGCGCAGCGCGATCTGCGCCTCGCCCCAACTTCAGTACACATTTAGCGCCGGCGCAAAGTCTTAGCGCGCGCCCTGCTGCGCGCGCAGATCATGACGTCATTTCGTCGTGCAACGCCCTTTGTGCGCCCCGAACCGGAACTTCACTCGCGCCGGCCCATTGTGCGCCGGGCGGCCCTAACGACTGTGAAGTGGAACGGTACACAGCCGAGGCGGGCCGCGGGGAGCGCTAATTAAAGGGCACTTACCCTGCACTATAAAGGCCAGCCATTTTGCAGCATTCACTCTTGTGCAACGGTTTTTTGGAGAGTGACCAAGGAGGAGAGCTTACTGGTTTGGACCAACACTAGGACAGGTATTTTTGGCTCAGGCCAGAGCTTAGCAATTATCTTTGCCTTCATTGAGAGCTCAGTGTTTGCCAGCATATAATGGGGGCTGCATTGGGTGCCAACGCTGACTTTCAGCCTTATGCCAGAAGGGCTTACAGACGCCGTGAGAGAGTGGCAGCCCTGGCTAGACGCAGAGGGGGCAACAGGCGTCGCCAACTGAGGCCTTACCCACCCAGGGTATACCGCCAGCAGTCCTCCCATCTGACCATGTCTGCCGCGATGTGTGTTAGGAGGCTGCGATTCAGAAGGGAGGTGGTTGCAGACATCTGCCAGCTGCTTCACAGAGATCTGCAGCCACAGCTGATGCACAGGACGTCTCTGTCGGTGGCAGTGAAGGTGACGGAGGCTCTCAACTTCCATGCCACCGGCTCCTTCCAATCCGCTGCTGGGGACATCGCTAACATCTCCCAGTTCGCCGTGCATTGCTGCATCCGCCAGGTGACCGATGCCCTTTTCAGAAGGAGACATCAATTCATCTCCTTCCCCATGACCCTGGACAAGCAGCAGCAGTGTGCAGTGGGATTTGCAAGAATAGCGGGCTTCCCCATGGTGCAGGGCGCCATTGACTGCACACATGTGGCTTTGCGGGCACCTCTGGAGCATGCCGAGGATTACCGCAACCGGAAGGGCTACCATTCCCTCAACATACAGCTGGTGTGTGACCACAGGCAGCGCATCCTAGCTGTCAATGCCCGCTTTCCAGGCAGCAGCCACGATGCCTTTATCCTGCGACAGACAACTGTGGCTGACATGTTCCAGGCACAGCCTCCCCCAAGAGGATGGCTTATCGGGGACAAAGGCTATCCTTTGTGTACCTGGCTCGTGACCCCGCTCCGCGCACCCACGACCCCTGCTGAAGAGGCATACAACGAGAGCCATCAAGCGACTAGGAACATCATAGAACAAACAATCGGCGTCCTCAAGCAACGGTTCCGCTGTCTCGATCGCTCCGGGGGAGCCCTCCAGTATTCGCAGGAGCGAGTCTCCCAATTCGTCGTCGTTTGCTGCATGCTGCACAACCTGGCTATCCGCAGGACTCAGGCACTGCCACCTCACGTTGGACCACCACCTCAGGAGGAGGAGCAGGAGGAGCATGAGGAGGAGGAGGACGAGGAGTACCAGCCCAGGAGGGAGGCAGAAGGTCCAAGGGCCGCCCGTCGGCGGCTTATTGAACGTCACTTCTAGGCCCCCTGTCAGGGAATGGCTTGTGCCAATGAAAGAACATGATTGCAGCCGCTCCGCAAGCCCTCAGCCGGTTAAGGCAACAAACACTTCAAAGATCAAACATGGACAATGTTAATAAATAAAATGCTTTATTGTACAAACTCAGGGCCCTTCCCACATGAAAACCAAAAACAGACGAAACCCCCAAAAAACACTCAAACACATTACTCGCTCCCACAACCTGGAGAGGATTAACAAAACAGTGCAACTAAAATGGCCGTCATCCTCAGCCTTCGTAAAAAACAAACATCACATCCTCAGCCTTCAAAAAACAAACATCCAATTCTCGGCCTTCAAAAAACAAACATCCAATTCTCGGCCTCAAAAAACAAACATCCAATTCTCGGCCTCAAAAAACAAACACAACTGGCCACACATTCGACTTTTTGGCCCGCTAGGGCGATGCCTTGGCCATCTTTGTGTGGCCCCTGCCCGCCCTGCTGCTCCTCCTCAAAGTAAGGCCATTGGCTGCTGCAAGGCTGGGGGCAGGCTCCAGAGGGGCACATGTCGTGACGGCAGATGCCCTTGGGGGTCGGCCTAGTCGAGGTCTGGCCGTCGAGCGGGCGGCTGTTGAATGCTGCAGCTGTGGCTGGCCAGCATCAGTCACTGCAGCAGCTCCTGGCAGCTCCACTGGGGGAGTGGCAGTGGCGGCTGGAGGAATGGGGGCAAGCTGGCGGATGGCAGGCGCTCGCTGGTCGCCTGAGACACTGGCACTCGCCCGGGCCAGCACTGCAGCATACGCACCAATCTGCCGAGGGACAGACCGCTGTGCTGCTGCAGCGCGCCGGGTGCCCTGGCGATGCCTGGCTGACACAGCGAGTGTGGCAGCAGTGAGTGCCCGTGTTGACCTGTTCAGTGACCTCATCAGAGCACCCAGTGACTGCACGGCACAACTGATCAGCTGCCCACTCGCTGCCTGAGCTGCCCCGAATGCCGCCCGACTCGCTGCCTGATCTGCCCCGAATGCCGCCCGACTCGCTGCCTGCTCTGCCCCGAATTCCGCCAAACTGATGGCCTGTGAGGCCCCGACGTCGGTCACACTCCAAGAGAGGGACTCGATGGCCTCAGGCAACCGTGCCACTACCCCCATGAGCTCCGTGTGCCGGCGCTCCGAGTCCGCGGACAAGTCCTCGAGGCGTTCCATCTCCTCGGCGAAGACCATCTCTGGACTGGAGGCCGGACTCTCCCTCTGGGGAGAAGGCCGCCGAGCTGGCCGACCCTTCCTGCGTTGCTGGACGCCACTGGGCCCAGCAATTGGACTCCCCTCTGACCCTTCCCCCCTCTGGGGAGAAGGCCGCCGAGCTGGCCGACCCTTCCTGCGTTGCTGGACGCCGCTGGGCCCAGCAATTGGACTCCCCTCCGACCCTTCCCCCCTCTGGGGAGAAGGCCGCTGAGCTTCCACCCCCCTCCCGCGTTTCTGCAGGCCGCAGGTCCCATGAGCTCCCCTCCCCTCCGCCACTTCCGCCACGCTCCCCTCCAGGGAAGACGTGTCCCCTACATTCGCATGGGTTGCCGCGGCTGAGGGTTCCCCTGATGGGCCGCCTTCCTCTTGCTCCTCCTCCTCCTCCTCTTCTGAGGGGCTGTCACTGGCAAGTTCAGGGACCTCCTCCTCACCATCTGAAAGCAGGAAGGCACAAGAGTAGCTTTAGAGTGAGGAGAGGGTGTCAGCGAGGGATGCATGAGTGGTGGCATTCAGCGCATTGGTCGGACAGTGGCAAAGGATGTAGATCTGATGCACAAGTGGGACGAGAGAGGTCCAAAAGGTGATGTCCTTACCATTGGTGCCCAGAACAGGGTCAGCATCTCCACATGCAACGGGGCCAATCACCCGGCAACCCATGATGCGTTCCACGCGATGTTGCAGCTCGGTGAGCAGCTGGATCTGGGGTCGGCCTCCCCCGGTCGCAGTCCGGCTCTTCTTATTATTGGCCAGCTTGGCCTGCAAGAGAAAGGACGGCCTCTAAGTACAGTGTGTAGCCCTGATCTTGTGTGCACTGCCTCCCATGGTGGAATAGCCTGGCCAGTGTGTCGCCCTGATCTTGTGTGCACTGCCTCCCATGGTGGAATAGCCTGGCCAGTGTGTCGCCCTGATCTTGTGTGCACTGCCTCCCATGGTGGAATAGCTTGGCCAGTGTGTTAAGTGCAGAATGTGCAATTGATGTTCATGCCTGTCCCATAGCTGCTGGATGAGGGCTGGCCATTAGGGCTTTCAGGTCCCTTTGCCCATAATGTGAGGTGCACATGCAAGGATGAGGAGGACACTGGAAAGGGTACTCACCCTGACAATCCAAGTGAGGTCATTAAACTTTTTGTGGCATTGGACACCGCTCCTGGGGACCTCGCTGTTGGCTGACACCTTGCTGGCGACATGCCTCCAGGCTCTCCGGTAGACGCGGACCGGCGCCTTCCTGCCATTGTCCGGGTACAAAATATGGCGCCTCTTCTCCACACCACCAACCAGCACACTCAGATCAAGCTCTGAGAAGCGCCGCGCTCGTTCACGGGCCTTCTGCATGGCTTCAGGCGCTATTTGGGTCCAGCAGCAGTGTTCAGGCCTAGCTGGAGGGCTCCACTATCCAGGGCGTGACAGCAGACCAAGTCGACCCTTCCCCCTTAAGAGCTGGCCAGCGCCAGGGTGTCTGCTGTCAATCACGAGATGGCCGCACCTGCGCTGCGCCCGGCCTCGGCGCTCTCGCTCAGCAACTCCGGCTTAGCGCCTAAAGAGAGGCGTGCAGCGCCAGTTTTAGCGCTCGAGCAAACTCTTAGGGCGAAGCTAATGAATATCGGAGAAGTGGCCTCGATTTTGCGCCGGGCGCAAACTTTAGCGGCCGCCCGACTTTACCGCCCCAAAAGTGGCTACAATGAATTTCTAGGCCCTCAAATCCCTTCTAATCCTTCTATCAATTACTTCAAATCTATTCCCCCTGGTTATTGACCTCTCTGCTAAGGGAAATCGATCCTTCCTATCCACTCTATCTAGGCCCCTCATCATTTTATACACCTCAATCAAGTCTCCCCTCAGCCTCCTCTGTTCCAAAGAAAACAACCCCAGCCTATCCAATCTTCCCTCGTAGCTATAATTCTCCAGTCCTGGCAACATCCTCGTAAATCTCCTCTGTACCCTCTCTCATAGTCATAGAGTCATAGAGTTTTACAGCACAGAAAGAGGCCCTTCGGCCCATCGTGTCTGCGCCGCCCATCCATCCCTGTCCAGTCTAATCCCATTTTCCAGCATTTGGTCCATAGCCTTGTATGCAATGGCATTTCAAGTGCTCATCCAAATGCTTCTTGAATGTTGTGAGGGTTCCTGCCTCCACCACCCTTTCAGGCATTGAGTTCCACATTCCAACCACCCTCTGGGTGAAAAAGTTCCTCCTCAAATCCCCTCTAAATCTCCTGCCCCTTACCCTGAATCTATGCCCCCTTGTTATTGACCCCCCCACTAAGGGGAAAAGTTCCTCTTTATCTACCCTATCTATGCCCCTCATTATTTTGTACACCTCAATCAGGTCCCCCCTCAGCCTTCTCTGCTCCAAGGAAAACAACTCCAGCCTGTCCAGCCTCTCTTCATAGCTGAGGCGCTCCATCCCAGGTAACATCCTGGTGAATCTTCTCTGCACCCTCTCCAAAGCAATCACATCCTTCCTATAGTGAGGCGACCAGAACTGCACACAGTACTCCAGCTGTGGCCTCACCAGCGTTTTGTACAGCTCCATCATAACCTCCCTGCTCTTATATTCTATGCCTCGGCTAATGAAGGCAAGTATCCTATATGCCTTTTTAACCACCTTATCTACCTGCTCCACTGCCTTCAGGGATCTATGTACATGTACACCAAGGTCCCTCTGACCCTCTGTACTTCCTAGGGCCCTACCACTCATTGTGTATTCCCTTGCCTTATTTGTCCGTCCAAAATGCATCACCTCGCACTTTTCAGGGTTAAATTCCATTTGCCACTTTTCCGCCCATCTGACCAACCCGTTTATATCGTCCTGTAGCCGGAGGCTTTCCTCCTCGCAATTTACCACCCCACCAATTTTCATGTCATCTGCGAACTTACTGATCATACCTTTTACATTTTCATCCAAATCATTTATGTAGATCACAAACAATAAGGGACCCAGCACCGATCCCTGAGGTACCCCACTGGACACAGGCTTCCAGTCACAAAAGCAACCTTCGACCATCACCCTCTGCCTCCTGCCACTCAGCCAGTTTAGGATCCAACGCGCCAAGGCACCCTGGATCCCATGGGCTCTTACCTTCTTGACCAGTCTCCTATGCGGGACTTTGTCAAAAGCTTTACTGAAGTCCATGTACACCACATCCACAGCATTTCCCTCATCCACCCCACTAGTCACCCCCTCGAAAAATTCGATCAGATTTGTTAGACATGATTTACCCTTGACAAAGCCATGCTGACTATCCCCGATTAATCCTTGCCTCTCCAAGTGGAGATTAATTTTGTCCCTCAGAATTTTTTCCAATAATTTCCCCACCACAGATGTTAGACTCACTGGCCTGTAATTCCCTGGTTTATCCCTGCTACCTTTCTTGAATAATGGTACTACGTTAGCTGTTCTCCAGTCCTCTGGTACATCCCCTGTGGCCAGAGAGGTTCTGAAAATTAGTGTCAGAGCCCCTGCAATCTCCTCCCTTGCCTCCCACAGCAGCCTGGGATACATCTCGTCCGGGCCTGGGGATTTATCCACTTTTTGGCCCGCTAAAACCGCTAGCACCTCCTCCCTCTCGATGCTAATATGTTCAAGTATGTCACAGTCCCCTTGCCCGATTTCTATGTCTGCATCGTCTTTCTCCATAGTGAACACAGATGCAAAAAATTCATTTAAAACCCCGCCTACATCCTCTGGCTCTACACACAGATTGCCACTTTGGTCCCTAATGGGCCCTACCCTTTCCCTGGTTATCCTCTTGCCCTTAATATACTTATAAAACATCTTAGGATTTTCCTTTATTTTGCTCGCCAGTGTTATTTCATGGCCCCTCCTCGCCCTCCTAATTTCTTTTTTAAGTATGCCCCTGCACTTTTTATACTCCTCTAGGGCTTCTTCTGTCTTTAGTCTTTTGTAACTGCCAAAAGCCCCCCTCTTATTTCTAATGCATTTCTGTATATCCCTTGTCATCCAAGGTTCCCTTTGCTTGTTGGTCCCACCCTTGACCTTTACAGGAACATGTTGGCGTTGTACTCTCTCTATTTCCCTTCTGAAAGTCTCCCACTGTTTTGATGTGGATTTTCCTATAAGCAGCTGCTCCCAGTCCACTTTGGCCAGATCCTGCCTTATCATATTAAAATCGGCCTTCCCCCAATTTAGAACCCTTATTTCCGGGCCGTCTTTGTCTTTTTCCATGACCACCTTAAATCTCACCGAATTATGGTCACTGTCGCCAAAATGCTCTCCTACTGACACTTCCACCACTTGCCCGGCTACATTCCCCAGAATTAGGTCCAGTACCGCCCCCTCTCTTGTAGGACTTTCTACATGTTGGCTCAAAAAGCTCTCCTGGATGCACTTTAAGAATTCTGCACCCTCTAAGCCTTTCACACTCTGACTGTCCCAATTTATATTGGGGAAGTTGAAATCCCCCACTATTATTACCCTATTATTTTCGCACTTCTCGGAGATTTGCCTACATATCTGTTCCTCTATCTCCCCCTGACTGTTTGGGGGCCTATAGTACACTCCCAGCAAAGTGCTTGCCCCCTTTTTGTTTTTAAGTTCTACCCATATGGCCTCATTAGAGGAACCCGCTAATATATCATCCCTCCTTACAGCAGTAATTGACTCCTTAATTAATATTGCAACACCCCCTCCCCTTTTACACCCCCCTCTGTCTCGCCTGAAGATTCTATACCCCGGAATATTGAGCTGCCAGTCCTGACCCTCCCTCAACCATGTCTCCGTGATAGCAACAATATCGCACTCCCATGTGTTCAACAACAACTTCAGTTCATCCACCTTATTTGCAAGACTCCTTGCATTAAAATAAATGCCTTCCAGCCCTGCCATATTCTCTTTTGCCTTCACATATTTGCTCTGCCTTCCCAGCTGACTTGTTTTTCCCTCTGTATTTGGCCGTAAATCACCCCCTACTATAGCTCCACTCTGTACCCCAACCCCCTGCCAAGTTAGTTTAAACCCTCCCCAGCAGTGCTAGCAAACCTCCCCGCAAGGATATTGGTTCCCCCCTAGTTCAGGTGTAAACCGTCCGACTTGTACAAGTCCCACCTTTCCCAGAAGCAGACCCAGTGATCCAGGAAACTAAAGCCCTCCCCCTTGCACCATCCCTTTAGCCACGCATTCATCTGTTCTATCTTCCTATTCCTATACTTACTAGCACGTGGCACCGGGAGTAATCCAGAGATTACAACCTTTGAGGTCCTGCTCCTTAATCCTTCACCTAGCTCCCTAAATTCTTGCTGCAGGACCTCATCCCTCTTTTTACCTATGTCGTTGGTACCAATGTGGACCACGACCACTGGCTGTTCTCCCTCCCCCTCCAGAATGCCCTGCAGCCGCTCAGTGACATCCTTGACCCTGGCACCAGGGAGGCAACAAACCATCCTGGATTCACGTCTACGGCCACAGAAACGCCTATCTGTTCCCCTTACTATAGAATCCCCTACCACTATTGCTCTCCCACTCTTTTTCCCCCCTTCCTGGGCAGCAGGAGCACCCCCAGTGCCAGGAAGTTGGCCGCTGCTGCCTTCCCCTGGTGAGTCATCCGCCTCAACAGTATCCAAAGCGGTATACTTGTTTGAAAGGGGGATGTCCGCAGGGGTTCCCTGCACTACCTGCCTGCCTTTGTTGCTCCGCCTGATGGTCACCCCCTGTGCTGCCCTACCCTGAGGCGTGCACAACTCGCTAAACGTGCTATCCACGAGCCTTTCAGCATCGCGCATGCTCCAAAATTCATCCACCCGCAGCTCGAGCGCCGCAATGCGGTCTACAAGTAGCTGCAGCTGGATGCATTTCCTGCACACATGGTCATCAGGGACACTGGCAGCATCCCTGACTTCCCACATGGAGCAGGAGGAGCAGAGCATGGGTCTGAACTCTCCTGCCATGACTTACCCCTTTAATTTCTTTAAAAATTTATTCAATACCCCAGTTACAGGTATGCTCTAGGGCGCTTTATTTACCAACTATCCCCACTACACCACAGAAATTTAACACCACAGAATTCAAGCTTGTATTGAAAAAAGAGAAATACTCACCAACCAATCACCTACCTGCTCCCTGGTGACGTCACACACTGATTACTTTTTACCTCTCTCCCCGCTGCTGAGTTGGTACGCCTTGCCTCTCTCCGGTTTTTATACCGGTCTCACCACACTGCTCCCGACTGGTCTCGGGCCTCGCTGGTCGCCGGGTTTTCTCCCGAGCTCCTCCTCGCTGCTCCCGCTGGTCCCGACTGGTCTCGGGCCTCGCCTCTCTCCGGTTTTTATACCGGTCTCACCACACTGCTCCCGACTGGTCTCGGGCCTCGCTGGTCGCCGGGTTTTCTCCCGAGCTCCTCCTCGCTGCTCCCGCTGGTCCCGACTGGTCTCGGGCCTCGCCTCTCTCCGGTTTTTATACCGGTCTCACCACACTGCTCCCGACTGGTCTCGGGCCTCGCTGGTCGCCGGGTTTTCTCCCGAGCTCCTCCTCGCTGCTCCCGCTGGTCCCGACTGGTCTCGGGCCTCGCCTCTCTCCGGTTTTTATACCGGTCTCACCACACTGCTCCCGACTGGTCTCGGGCCTCGCTGGTCGCCGGGTTTTCTCCCGAGCTCCTCCTCACTGCTCCCGCTGGTCCCGACTGGTCTCGGGCCTCGCCTCTCTCCGGTTTTTATACCGGTCTCACCACACTGCTCCCGACTGGTCTCGGGCCTCGCTGGTCGCCGGGTTTTCTCCCGAGCTCCTCCTCGCTGCTCCCGCTGGTCCCGACTGGTCTCGGGCCTCGCCTCTCTCCGGTTTTTATACCGGTCTCACCACACTGCTCCCGACTGGTCTCGGGCCTCGCTGGTCGCCGGGTTTTCTCCCGAGCTCCTCCTTGCTGCTCCCGCTGGTCCCGACTGGTCTCGGGCCTCGCCTCTCTCCGGTTTTTATACCGGTCTCACCACACTGCTCCCGACTGGTCTCGGGCCTCGCTGGTCGCCGGGTTTTCTCCCGAGCTCCTCCTCGCTGCTCCCGCTGGTCCCGACTGGTCTCGGGCCTCGCCTCTCTCCGGTTTTTATACCGGTCTCACCACACTGCTCCCGACTGGTCTCGGGCCTCGCTGGTCGCCGGGTTTTCTCCCGAGCTCCTCCTCGCTGCTCCCGCTGGTCCCGACTCTCGTGCAATCTCATCCTTCCTGTAATGTAGTGACCAGAGCTGTACGCAGTAACTGGTGTAAGCATGGCAAAGATAAAAAGGAGCAACAGCTCAAACATAAGGCAGAGGAAAGGGAGAAAGAGAATTGGTGTCCACTTGGATTGACAGAGAGGAGGCTTAACGATTCAGAAACCCATGGATGAGAGGTCCAGTTGATTCAGCCCATAACTCCGTATAAAATAATCTTATCAAAGCTCACCTTATTCCAAATTTTAAAGAAGTGGGTGACACAGGTGGTTTCTTGAGGGCCTTTGAACTGTTAGCAAAGCACCATAGGTGGGGAGAGAGTTTTGGGTGGACAGGCTGCTACTAGTCACTTAGTGGTAATGTGTAGATTATGATGTACAGAAGCGGTTCTCGCTGGTTTTGGTTTGACGCCAGAAATGTATAGGTGGAAACTAGTGATAGAAATGGAAGAGATTATGGAAACTGTGTTTGAAGGGGGAAAGATGTAACATTTTGTGGTTAGCTGCATACAGTATTTTTGTATCAAACATCAGAAAATAATACACACATACCTTTGCAGGCATTGTAGCTAAATTATACAATAGTCATGGGGTGTAGACTTCCTTTAAACATCATAAAATTATTGAAAGAAGCATCTAAACAACATACCAAGGTTAATGTAAATAACATACTGATGTAAAGAACGTAGCAATTAGGAAGATTAAGGTGACTCTTGAATGTTTTTGAGACGCCGGAATGCACCCTTAATACCAGAACAAGTATACAGGTTTGGTAAAGGGAGATTTATTTGTAAAGCACGGTGAATTTTCCTCACTTTTGCCCTCGGAAAAAGCCCATTCACGGGGCACAAAGGTCAAGAAAGAAGTGATAGGGACCTGTTTTGCTGGGCCAATGCCCCGTGTACTTCCAAGGACTTCCTTCGTGGGTGGAGCAGGGGCCTGTGCCTGCAATCGGCCCAGCATCAATGTATTTATGTAAATGAGGCAGGAGGGTATGTTCCTGGCCTTGCTGACTCAAGTCCCTGTTGGTGTGGCCCAGGGATTCCCTGAAGGACATTAGTGAAGCAGTTGGGGGGTTTTTTTGTGAACAAAATGGAGATTTCATGGTCATTTCCACCACCGCCTCCCCCGCCCACCCCTCCCCCTCCCCCAGTACCATCCCACAAAGCCACCAGATTTATCAAATTCATTTTCACAGCTTGCCACAGCGGGATTATCAACTCGTAACCTTCGGGCGACTAGTCCAGTATCATAACCACTACACTCCTGTCCAGCTTTATCCTACATTTGGACACAGGACTGAAGGGCAAGGATTTGCACCAGCCTGTCCATTCTTTCCTGATAGGTATAACCTCGCAGTTCTGGTATCATCCTTGAAAATCTTTTTTGCACCCTCTCCAGTGCCTCTATATTCCTTTTATAATATGGTGACCAGAACTGTACGCAGTGTGGTCTAACCAAGGTTCTATACCAGTTTAGCATAACTTCTCTAATTTTCAATTCTATCCCTCTAGAAATAAACCCCAGTGCTTGGTTTGATTTTTTTTATGGCCTTATTAACCTGCGTCATTACTTTTAGTGATTTGTGTATTTGTATTCTCAGATCCCTTTTCTCCTTTATCCAATTTAGATTCTTATTTTCCAAGTAATATGTGACCTCATTTTTTTAAACTAAAATTTAATACCTCACACTTATCTATGTTGAAATTAATTTGCCAATTATATGCCCATTCTGCAAGTTTATTAATGTTTTCTTGTAGTTTGTTGCGGTCCTCCTCAGTCTTGACTATCCCCCACAATTTGGATTTATTTTTATATTTATGGCCCCTAGCTCTGGTCTTGCCTGCAAATGGAAACATCTTCTCTACATCTACCCTATCACCCCTTTCATAATCTTAAAGACCTCTATCAGGTCACCCCTCAGCCTTCTCTTTTCTAGAGAAAAGATTCCCAGCCTGTTCATCCTTTCCTGATAGGTCTAACCCCTCAGTTCGGTATCAAGCTTTGTGGTCGACACTAACTTCTGCTACTATGCCTCAACGTGTGTAACTCTGGAAAGTGTAGTATGGTTTGTCCGTTATTATGTATCTATATCAACATATGAACGTACAAAAAAGTGATCGGCAGGAAAAGACCAGCTGGTCAATGAAGCCTGCCCCACACTCTTAATGCTGGAGCATCACAACTAGATACTTCCTACCTCCCACCCTCAGCTGGTACACAATCTCCTGGGCCAAATGAGAGGCAAAAGAAAATCTGGAAAATTCCTCTTCGATCCCCTCAGGAAGTCAGAACAAGTCCAGGAGATTACATTGCCATACGTACGTTAACCCACTTATCTTTTCAAACATATACATATATTAATATATAAATATATAAACAGAAACAAGGTTTTAACATGGCAACGGGTTTCATGACTACGAGTGTTGTCAATGTCATCCTGTGTTTGTCTGACAGAATCGTTCACACCATGTATCCACAGAGTGAGATATAATTTTTCTTTCCCATACCGAGATTCTGTGGTTACCACCCGCAGGGCCCCAGGACTTCATGTCAGAGCCAAGAACAAGTCAAAGTCATTAGTTGCATCTTGCTGTTCAAAAGCCAGATAGTGCTTTGATGTAAACCCTGTCAACACAGGGTTGTGAGAAGGTGGAATTTATAATCCTGCTGAGTTCTTTGACAAGGAGGGGAAGCAGGTGCCTCAGTGATTCATAGGTAAATGCACCAATTAGTGCCGTACTGTACCATGTAGATCCTGCAAGTCACAGATTCTGAAATAGAAAGAAAGACTTGTATTTATATAGCGCCTTTCACACCAAAGGAGTACTTTTGAAGTGTAGTCACTGTTGTAATGTGGCAGCCAATTTACGCACAGCAAGGTCCCACAAACAGCAATGTGATAATGACCAGATAATCTGTTTTAGTGATGTTGGTTGAGGGATAAATATTGGCCCCAGGACACCAGGGAGAACTCCCCTGCTCTTCTTCGAAATAGTGCCATGGGATCTTTTACGTCCACCTAAGAGGGCAGACGGGGCCTCATTTTAACGTCTCATATGAAAGACGGCACCTCCGACAGTGCAGCACTCCCTCAGCACTGCACTGGAGTGTCAGCCTAGCCTTATGTGCTCAAGCCCCTGGAGCGGGACTTGAACCCACAACCTTCTGACTCAGAGACGAGGGTGCTGCCCACTGATCCACAGCTGACACTGTCAGGTAAAGAAATAGATAAAGAACTTTCAGAATCTGGTCTCCACATTTTAGGAAGGATGTGATATGCTTATGGAGGGAGTCACAGCAGGCAGGGAGGTTCTCTTCCCTTCCAAGGGTGGAAGAGACCTCCCCAGGACACCAACTTACCTTGAACCGCCACCCAACCCTCTCTATCTACTTTATCATTTCCCCATCTCACTAGCCACCCCTCACACTCACCCTCATCCTACTGCAAGCATACCAACTAACAACACACAAGGGTAGGCACTTGAAAGGTTTAGCCAATGTCCATGTGAAGTTTCTGGTAATGTGTCGTCATACAGTGTAATATCTTTTTCCAAAAGTGCCCCTTATTGGACAGATCTGAGCGCACATTGAGAAGTGTCTTACTGAGTTCCAATGAGTGTTCAGTCATAACTTCGCCCCCCCCTCCCCCACCCCCCGCTATAGTGATGTGTGTGCATGGAATGGCTTGGACATTAAAGGGATGCTTCACGGTGGTGGTGTGGGTTGGTGTCAACCTGGCGCATCATGTGGCAGCCAGGGTTTACAGCATCAAGTGATGAAAATCTGGCCATGGTGATGCCATCGCTGGCCTCCCGGCCAGCAATTTTATCAGGGGCTGGTGCCCTGTGTCCAGTGCAGCATCAGGTGGGTGAGGAGGAGGTTGGCGCTCCTGGCGCTGGTGCTGCTGTTGTGGCTGGTTGTGGTGCTGCTGCTGCGGCTGCTCTTCCTCCGAATCTGATGACCAGGATGAGAGGATGTAAACAGTTCCTATCCCATTGCTATAGACTTCAGTTGAGGCAAGAAGCCTGCAAGCGCACACTCAAAGTGGCCTGAAATTATTCCTATCAGGTAACACTGCAGATGGGTGTCAGCTTGAACAGTCACAAGATCAGTGGATTTGTAAAATCTTATCCCAAACCTCCCAACAACAAAGTTGTTGCATTTGAATGTCAGCCATGTTACAGGAGCGCTTTTAAAGAGCTGCACCAATGACTACAAATCATGTCCTCGAGAAACTCATCTCCTTGCAGCTGGCCTGTTTCTGACAAGACGGGAAACGGGAGCCAGAAGCACGAAAATGGGAAACCACTATCAAAATAGGATTAGCAAGGCAGTTAACAGCCTTTCCACCGGTTCCTGTCGGGTCAGCTTGGGAGCGGCTGACCCGATACTCACGAAAATCACGTGGGGGCGGGATGGCAGTCTGAAGCCATTTTTTCCCATTCTTGCTGCTGACCCGCCTCCAAACCCGCCTCCTTCAGGACAATTAAAATCAAGCCCCAGCTTTTTATTCCAGATTTATTTAATTAACTGAATTTAAATTCCCCGGCTGTTGTGGTGGGATTTGAACTCATAACTCACAGATTATTAGTCCAGGCCTCTAAGATTACTAAACTAACCACTATACTACCATTCCCTGAAGTGTAAGCACTCTTTTAATGTAGGCAAATGTGGCAGCCAACTTGGTGCACAGCAAGATCCCACAAACAGCAACGTGATAATGACCAGATGTGCTGTTTTTGGTATTGTTGGTTGAGGGTTAAATGTTGGCCAGGGCATCAGGAGAACTCCCCCTTCTTTGAATAGTGTCGTGAGATCTTTTATGCCCACCTGAGAGGGCAGACAGGGCCTCAATTTAATGTGTCATCTGAAAGACGGCACCTCTGAAAGTGCAGCACTCCCTCAGTCAGCCTCGATTGCGTGCACAACACTCTGGAGTGGCCCTTGCTCAGTACTGAATTAGGCGCACCAACGTCAGTGTTCTTGCTCAGGCCAACATCCCCAGCATCGAAGCTCTGACCACGCTCGATCAGCTCCGATGGACGGGTCACATAGTATGCATGCCCGATACGAGACTCCTAAAACAAGCGCTCTACTCAGAGCTCCGGCACGGCAAGAGAGCCCCAGGTGGGCAGAGGAAACACTTCAAGGACACCCTCAAAGCCTCCTTGAAAAAGTGTAACATCCCCACCGACACCTGGGAATCCCTGGCCCAAGACCGCACAAAGTGGAGGAGAAGCATCCGGGAAGGCGCCGAACACCTCGAGTCTCTTCGCTGGGAGCAAGCGGAAGCCAAGCGCAGGCAGCGCAAGGAGCGCACGTCAACCCAAGCACCCCACCCACCCGCCCCTTCAACCACCCTCTGCCCCACCTGTGACAGAGACTGTAGGTCCTGCATTGGACTCATCATTCACCTGCGAACTCATTTTTAATGTGGAAGCAAGTCATCCTCGGTTCCGAGGGACTGCCCAAGAAGAAGACTGAATTAGGTAATTTTAGTTATCTCAGTGTTCTTGGGCTAAGCAAAGCAAAATTAGCCAGGGTTCATATTCCTGACAGGAACATAGGAACAGGAGTAGGCCATTCAGCTCCTCAAGCCTGTTCCGCCACTCAATTAGATCATGGCTGATCTGTATCTTAACTCTAATTACCCGCCTTGGTTCCATATCCCTCAAACAGGAATGGTAGCATAGTGGTAATGTTACTGGACTAGCTAATCCTAAAAGGCCTGGACTTAATAATCCACAGACAAGTAGTTCATAATCCCACCATGGCAGCTGGGGAATTTAATTTCAGTTAATTAAATAAATCTGGAATAAAAAGCTAGCATCAGTAATGGTGAGCATGAAACTACCAGATTGTCATAAAGACCCATCTGGTTCACTAATGTCCTTTAGGGGAAAAAATTTGCCGTCCTTACCCGGTCGTTTGGCCTACACGTGACTCCAGACCCACAGCAATGTGGCTGACTCAGTTGTCAAGAAGGCAGCTCAGCATCACCTTCTCAAGGGCAATTTGGGATGGGCAATAAATGCTGGGCTTCCCAGTGGTGCCCACATCCCGTGAATGAATTTTTAAAAAACCCTCGCCTAACAAAAATTTATCAATCTCAGTTTTGAAATTTTCAATTGATGCCCAGTAAATGAGAATAATTCTAAATTAAGGTAATTCCATTGCCAAATCATTCTGCTTGCTCCATCACCAGTAATCCCCTAAGGGTTTGGGGTATAAAAGTTTCTGTAGCTTTCCTTTAAAATTCATGCTGGTCATTCTTGCACTATCTTAGAAGAGTATTGATTTAATTCAATAGGATAATGGCCCGATTTTCCGATCACGCGCAAGGATTTTCTGCGGGCGGAGGGTCTCCAAAAAGTGGAATTCTCCGCCCACAGAGGCCCTTCTCCAGGGCAGCCGGAGGATCTGTCAAGACCATTTTTGACAGATCGGAAATGCCGGTTTTCCGGCGCATGCGCTGTGCATGCCTCAAACCGGCATTTCCGATGTCCCTACGGGTGGGTACACAGCCCGTACACACCCGTAGGGATTGGAATATCTGGGCCATGATTTTTTAGTGGGGGGGGGGTATAAAAAATCATTGTGACTCTATGCCTCTATGTATGAAGCCAGGATCCCGTATGCTTTTTTAACCGCTTTCTCAACCTGCCCTGCCACCTTCAATGATTTGTTCACATATACCCCCAGGTCTCTCTGTTCATGCACCCCCTTTAGAATTGAACCCTTTAGTTTATATTGTCTCTCCTTGTTCTTCCTACCAAAATGTATCACTTTGCACTTTTCTGTGTTAAAGGTGGGAAAGAATAGAACAATAGAACAATAGAAAATTAAGCTTGTTACATCCAGGGACAATCCTAGTGTCAATTCCAAGTCATCACAGGTCAAGTATAGCAATGGTTGCATGTAAACATAAATTAGTCAAGTGCCGGTAACAAGGCACACCGCCCACGATTTTCCGATCCGTGCTACCGATAGGCAAGGTTCCTTGGAACTGGTACATCCTGAGAAAATTATCCCTGTAGAATAAAGATCCATCTGTACTAAAAACAGACGAAAGTGGCCCTAGAAATAGTAGATGCATTGCTGATCATTGTGGTGTATGTGCCTTTAAGAGCAATTATGGTGTATGTGCCTTTAAGAGCCCCAGGTGTGCGTAATGCCGGTAATTGCCACTTGGGCTATATAAGCCTGTGTATTGTGTATATCCTTTAGAAACCCCCCCCCCCCCCGACTCGCTTAGTAAATACCTATGAACCAACTCCTGTCTTCAGTGTCTTTATCTACACACGGACACTACAGTGGCGACGAAGTGGAAACGAACTTACCTGCAATTTGGCAGCACCTCAAGGACATCGATTCCTCCAGCGTCCAGAAGACTCAAGGAAGTAAGAGAAACTGTGGTTTCACCAGCTGGCCAAGCTGGTGACAGGTACTGCGCTAATCCTTCCTGGGCGTTGATATACCTATCAATTCATCCAATGAAAAGCGACGAGTTAAGAAAGTAACTATAGGCTTTTATTGGCTAAATAACAGAGCCCACCCTCGTGGGTGATCGGATCCAACAAGGAGGAATACCAGCCAGTCGACCACCTTTATACCTGGGCAGGTAGGTGGAGCCATGGGCGGAGTCAGCAGTGGTCAGCCCAGGCATAACAGTGTGACAAGAGGCGACCTCATATAGTGATACAACAGTGTGAACAGTGATAACCATCGAGTAACGATATAACAGTGATAACTATAGTGTAACGACAGTGACCGATAAAAGTGGTTTACCACAGGCGTCAGGCTGGAGCTCCAGCGGCGGGCTCTACAGCTGAGACAGGCAGCGAAATCGGAGGCAAGCAATAACGGACTGGGAGGGTGCACTCGAGAGACGGCCGGCGCGGCAAGCAGGTCAGCGTTTAGACCTCCGTCGGGAACAAGTCTCCAACAGTGAATAAACGGAAACCACAGTAAAACAGCATTGTTATCGGTAGCAGCGGCGGGAAAGCGCGGGAAACATAGAAACATAGAAACATAGAGATAGGAACAGGAGTAGGCCATTCGGCCCTTCGAGCCTGCTCCGCCATTCAATGAGATCATGGCTGATCTTCGTCTGAGATCATAGCTGATCTTACCAGTTCAGTACCCCGTCCCCGCCTTTTCTCCGTAACCCTTAATCCCCTTAGCCTTCAGAAATATATCCAATTCTCTCTTGAAAATATTTATTGAATTAGCCTTCGCAGCCCTCTGTGGCAGGGAATTCCACAGGCTCACCACTCTTTGAGTGAAGAAATTCTTCCTCATCTCTGTTTTAAATGATTTGCCCGCTATTTTTAGACTGTGGCCCCTGGTTCTGTGGTCCCCGGCCATTGGAAACATTCTCTCTGAATTCAGCCTGTCCAGGCCTGCCATAATTTTATATGTTTCGATGAGATCCCCTCTCAATCTTCTAAACTCCAGTGAGTACAAGCCCAAACTATTTAATCTCTCTTCGTAGGTCATTCCCGCCATTCCAGGTATCAGCCTGGTGAATCGCCGTTGCACTCTTTCCATGGCAAGAACATCCTTCCGCAGATGGGGCGACCAAAACTGTACACAATACTCCAGATGCGGTCTCACCAGCACCTTGTACAGCTGTAGTAAGGTATCCCTATTCCTATACTCGAACCCCCTTGATATGAAGGCCAACATACCATTTGCCTTCTTAATCGCCTGTTGCACCTGCATGCTCTCCTTCAGTGACTGGTGCACAAGAACACCCAGGTCCCTCTGCACTTCCCCATCTCCCAATCTATTGCCATTTAGATAATAATCTACCCTCCTGTTTTTACCCCCAAAGTGGATAACCTCGCATTTATCCACATTATAGTGCATCTGCCACGTATCCGCCCATTCCCCCAACCTGTCCAAATCGCACTGTAGCCTCCTGACATCCTCATCAGAGCCCACCCCTCCTCCTAGTTTAGTGTCGTCAGCGAATTTGGAAATATTGCATCCAATTCCCTGATCCAGATCATTTATATATATTGTGAACAGCTGGGGTCCCAGGACAGATCCTTGCGGCACCCCGCTGGTCACTGCCTGCCACTCCGAAAACGAGCCGTTTATTCCAACTCTCTGTTTTCTATCCGCCAGCCAGTTCTCTATCCACGTTAATACTTTGCCCCCAATCCCATGAGCCTTAATTTTGCATGATAATCTTTTGTGTGGAACCTTATCGAAGGCTTTCTGGAAGTCAAGGTACACCACATCCACTGGCTCTCCCCCATCTATTTTACCAGTTACTTCCTCAAAAAATTCCAGCAGATTAGTCAAACACGATTTACCCTTTGTAAATCCATGTTGACTCTGTCCGATCCTTTCCCCATTTGTCAAGTGCTCTGCTATTTTATCCTTATGGGAAGCACCATATCGTTGCTACAGAGAAAAAAAAAAGCGCGGGAAGCGCCATATCTTTTCTGAAATGCCTAAATCTGGTAATATTGAGGCTTTTGATGGCGAAATAGAAGATTGGACCACATACGTGGAAAGAGTAGAGGTTTATTGCACTGCAAATGGAATAACAGATGAAAAAAAAGCTTCAGTATTTCTGAACTTAATGGGCGCGAAGACATACGGGCTGTTACGAAATGTAATCACTCCAGCCAAACCAAAGGACAAGACTTTTAAAGAAATTGTTGATACCCTGCAGGAGCATTTAAACCCAACACCGCTGCTGATAGTGGAACGATTCAAGTTCTTCAAGAGAAATCAACACAAGAATGAAAGTAACGCTGATTACCTAACCGAGTTAAGAAAGCTATCAAAGTACTGCCAATTCGGAGCAGGACTATCGGATTATCTTCGAGACAAATTTGTTTGCGGTCTCTTAAGTGAAGGAACACAAAAAAGACTGCTTTCTGAAAAAGATTTAACATTGGACAAAGCTTTCAGTATGGCTGTATCATACGAAGCAGCAGCAAAAGGAGCTGCAGAGGTACAACAAGAGACACAGGGCTTCGGCACCCATAAAATGACACAGGAGTTCGGAAGATGTTATCGCTGCAGCAGATCCACCCATAACCAGAGGGACTGCTGGTTCAAGGGCAAAGCATGCAGGCAATGTGGTAAGATTGGACACATTGCACGGGTATGCCAATCTGGACAAAATAAATCTACTGACAGAAAGCAAAAAATCAATAAAGAAAAGTACAGGAAGGTACAAATGATGACGGACAATAGCTCCGAAGACCAGAATAGCGATAGCGACTCCGGAAACAAGAGACTAAGCTGTCTCAAATTACATAATGTACTTGCCAAAGAGGATTACCAAACCATTTGGGTTACCCTCACAATAGCAGGGTCCCCAGTTAAAATGGAGCTAGATACAGGATCAGCTCTAACCGTAATAAATCGACGAGATTACGAGAGGCTATTTTCGCATATACCTCTAAAAGACACATCCATTATCTTAAAAACATATACGGGGCAGAAAGTCTACCCCAAAGGAAAAATAAGGGTGCCTGTGGTATACAACGGCAAAGAAATACAAAAGTTGTATTTATACATTCTACAAGATGGTGGTCCACCGTTGTTGGGACGTGAATGGATAAGGAAGATACATTTAGACTGGCACTCCATTCAGGCACTGACGGTGACCAGTAAGGAAAAAACAATGATGACATCATACCTGAACAATTAAAAGACATCTTGGCCAACGCCAAAGAAGTGTTTCAAGAGAAACTAGGAACCTTGAAAGGCATCACCGCCTCAATAAAAGTGGAAGATACAGCAATTCCAAAAATTTTTAAGGCAAGACCGGTGCCATACGCAATACGTCCGGCAGTCAAGGCAGAGCTGAAGAATTTGGAAAAGGCAGGCGCATTATCCAAAATAGATTGGAGCGAATCGGCAACACCCATCGTTCCAGTCATGAAAAAAACATTGAAAAATAACTCTGAGGAACAGAAAAAAATTCGCATCTGTGGGGACTTTAAGGTGACTGTAAACCCGGTCCTTCACACGGTACAGTATCCTCTTCCGAGGATAGAAGATATTTTCGCCTCATTATCCGGAGGGAAACGTTTCACAAAAATTGACTTGGCACAGGCATATCTACAGATGGAGGTTGAGGAGACCTCTAAAAAGTATCTCACAATAAACACACACAAAGGCCTGTACCAGTACAATTGACTGGTTTTTGGAATAGCATCAGCTCCAGCTATCTGGCAAAGAGCTATGGAGCAAGTCCTGCAAGGGATTCCGGGGACTCAATGCTACCTAGACGACATCCTTATAACAGGAGAAAACGACAACGAGCACCTTGCCAATTTGGAGCAGGTGCTCACTAGGCTGAAAGAACGGGGCTACGAGCAAATCGCCCCAAGTGCGAATTTTTCCAAAATCAGATATCATATTGTGGCCACATAATTAATAAGGAAGGGTTGCATAAGTCACCTGAAAAAATTGAAGCAGTTATAAAAGCCCCAGCACCTGAAAATGTTTCACAATTAAGGTAATTCCTGGGATTAATAAATGACTATCATAAATTTTTACCGAACTTATCAACTATTCTACACCCTCTTAATGATCTTCTACAGACAGGAGTGATTTGGAAATGGAACGAAGACTGTAAACGTGCCTTCCATAAATGTAAAGACTTAATCACATCCGAGAAAATTTTGGCTCATTACAACCCATCACTACCAATCAGACTGGTGTGCGATGCATCCCCTTACGGCATAGGAGCGGTATTGTCCCATAGATTCCCTGATGGCTCGGAACGGCCGATAGCTTTTGCGTCACGCTCATTGAACTCAGCTGAGCGTAACTATGCCCAGATAGACAGGGAAGCACTCAGCCTGGTATGGGGAGTGAAGAAATTCAACCATTACCTACACGGACAAAAATTTACCTTGCTGACTGACCATCAACCCCTCATCTCCATATTCAACCCTAAAAAATGTGTCCCCATTATGACGGCACAAAGACTACAGAGGTGGTCCCTTTTTCTAGGGGCACACCAATACAACATTGAATACAAAGGGTCAAAACAGCATGGGAATGCTGACGGTTTATCACGCCTACCGTTGCCAACAATAGAAGAGGCACCTACAGTAGACCCAGTAGAGATATTCCACTCTACCATAGTGGAATGTCTACCGGTGACAAATTCTGCCATTGAAAGGGAGACAAGAAATGACCCTACTCTCTCACGGGTCTACGATTTAACAGTGAAGGGATGGCCAGCACATGGCGAACCACTGTTGCCAGCATTCTCGCAAAGAAGAGAACAGCTGTCACTGTGCCGAGGAACCTTGATGTGTGGATCCAGAGTGGTGATTCCACCCAAACTCCAGGATAAAGTGCTAAAGGAGCTTCACGAGGGGCATCTGGGTGGAGTGAAAATGAAGAACCTAGCTAGGGCGTTTGTATGGTGGCCAGGTATCGATGGACACATCGAAGACATGAGCAAGAGCTGCCTAGGATGTCAGAAGGTCCAAAATGCTCCGCCACAGGCCCCTCTACATCCATGGGAGTGGCCCTCATCTCCCTGGCAAAGGGTGCACATCGACTTTGCTGGTCCATTTATGGACTCAATGTTCTTAATCGCAGTTGATGCACACTCCAAGTGGCCGGAGGTAATAAAGATGTCCTCCACCACCACGGAAAAAACCATCACAGTATTAAGGACCATATTTGCCAGGAATGGGCTGCCAGAGCAGATATGTTCTGATAATGGACCGCAATTTGTGTCCGAAGAATTCAGAAAGTTCTTAAAGAACAATGGGGTAAAGCACTACACGTCCACCCCATACCATCCCGCCACCAATGGATTGGCTGAAAGGTTTGTCCAGACCTTCAAGAAGGCCATCAAGGCCATGGGTAATGAAGACATAAAACTTCAGCGCAAGGTGGATAACTTCTTATTTGCATATAGGAATGCAACGCATATGGTTACTAACCAAACTCCCGCCATGATGTTCTACAATAGAAACCTAAGATGCCGGCTGGATTTGGTCAAGCCCAACATCCGAAGGGATGTGGAGAACTGGCAGTTTCAGGGCATGAATGAAAGGCCAACTAGGGCCTTCCAGATAGGCCAACCGGTTTTGGCCCGTGACTACCGTACCGAGAAATGGCAGCCTGGAACTACCTGCACACGATTAGGACCACTGATGTATACCGTGGACATCGGAGACAGCATAATAAGGCGCCATGCTGACCAAATCATCAAGTCATCCGAAAAGGGACAACCTACACCACCACTCTATACATCTAACGATGAAGTAGAGATACCCATATCTACCTCCGATCCGGTGATACTGGAGCCCGATGAACCCGACACTGGCCGTCAAGCCGAATCAGCCTTGCCAGAAGAACCTAGTACACCACCAGAAACTACTACACCCCCGAGGCGTTATCCGGACCGAGTCAGGAAGCCTCCTGAGAGATTAACTTATAATTAATTAATACAGCAATGTATATTATTTTGCATATAACATGTAATTAATAATTACTTAAAATATGATGTACTAGTTAGCTAGCAGGGGAGGAATTGTGGTGTATGTGCCTTTAAGAGCAATTATGGTGTATGTGCCACCCCCCACACCCCCCCCACACCCCCCCCCACACCCCCCCACACCCCCCCCCACCCCCCCCACCCCCCCACACCACCCCCCCCACACCACCCCCCCCCACACCACCCCCCCCACACCCCACCCCCCCACCCCCCCCCACACCCCTCCCCCACACCCCCCCAACCCCCCCCACCCCCCCCCACACCCCCCCCCACACCCCCCCCCACACCGCCCCCCACAGACTTGCTTAGTAAATACCTATGAACCAACGCCTGTCTTCAGTGTCTTTATCTACACACGGACACTACAATCATCTTCCAACATTCGATGGAAACTGGAACAGTACCCATGGATTGGAGGGTAGCTAATGTTACCCCACTATTCAAAAAAGGTGGTAGAGAGAAAATGGGGAATTACAGACTGACATCGGTAGTGGGGAAAATGCTAGAGTCCATTTTAAAAGATGTAATAGCAGAGCACTTGGAAAACAGTGACAGGATCGGACAAAGTCAACATAGATTCACAAAAGGTAAATCATGCTTGACTAATCTACTGGAATTTTTTGAGGATGTAACTGGTAAAATAGATAAGGGAGAACCAGTGGATGTGGTGTATCTGGACTTTCAGAAGGCCTTCGATAAGGTCCCGCATAAGAGATTAGCGTGTAAAGTTAAGGCACATGGGATTGGGGGCAAGGTATTGACTTGGATAGAGAACTGGTTGGCAGACAGAAAGCAAAGAGTTGGAATAAACGGGTCTTTTTCCGAGTGGCAGGCAGTGACTAGTGGGGTACCGCAGGGATCGGTCCTTGGACCCCAACTATTCACAATATATATTAATGATCTAGACAAGGGAACTAAATGTAATATCTCCAAATTTTCAGACGACACAAAGCTGGGTGGGTGTGTGTGCTGTGAGGAGGATGTCGAGAAACTCCAGGATGACTTGGACATGTTGGGTGATTGGGCAGAAACATGGCAGATGCAATATAACGTGGATAAATGTGAGGTTATCCACTTTGGTGGCAAAAACAGGAAGGCAGATTATTATCTAAATGGCAATAGATTGGGAGAAGGGGAAGTGCAATGGGACCTGGGTGTCCTTGTGCACCAGTCGCTGAAGGTAAGCATGCAGGTGCAGCAGGCGGTTAAGAAGGCAAATGGTATGTTGGCCTTCGTAGCGAGAGGGTTTGAGTACAGGAACAAGGATGTCTTGCTGCAGTTGTACAGGGCCTTAGTGAGACCACACCTTGAGTATTGTGTGCAGTTTTGGTCGCCTTAGCTGAGGAAGGATGTTCTTGCCATGGAAGGAGTTCAGCGAAGATTCACCAGGCTGATACCTGGGATGGCAGGAATGACGTATGAGGAGAGATTGGGTCAATTGGGCTTGTACTCGCTGGAGTTTAGAAGAATGAGAGGTGATCTCATTGAAACTTATAAAATTCTGACAGGACTGGACAGACTAGATGCAGGAAGGATGTTCCTGATGGTCGGGGAGTCCAGAACCAGGGGACACAGTCTAAGGATAAAGGGTAGGCAATTTAGGACGGAAATGAGGAGGAATTTCTTCACCCAGAGAGTGGTGAACCTGTGGAATTCTCTACCACAGAAGGCAGTGGAGGCCAGTTCATTAAATATATTCAAGAAGGAGTTGGATATATTTCTTAAGGCTAAAGGGATCAAGGGGTATGGGGAGAAAGCAGGGACAGGGTACTGAATTTGGATGATCAGCCAGGATCGCATTGAATGGCAGAGCAGGCTTGAGGGGCCGAATGGCCTACTCCTTCTTCTATCTTCTATGTTTCTATGAAAGGTCATCGACCTGAAACATTAACTCTGTTAATGTAAAAGGCTTTGAGCTGTGGGCTCATGCTGGCTACAAACTGAGCTGAGATGGCCCAAACACATTACAGCCATCCAGGGGAGAGGAAACCTTTCATGCAGTCAGTCCTTAAGGCTAAAGGGATCAAGGGATATGGGGAGAAAGCAGGGACAGGGTCCTGAATTTGGATTATCAGCCAGGATCGCATTGAATGGCAGAGCAGGCTTGAGGGGCCGAATGGCCTACTCCTGCTCCTATCTTCTATGTTTCTATGTTTCTCTCTTCACAGATACTGCCTGACCCGCTGAGTATCTCCAGTATTATCTGTTTTTATTTCAGATTTCCAGCATCTGCAGTATTTTCTTGTATCCACCTGTACTATTCATCTAGAATGAAACTTCTCAGGAGTTCCTCCTTTGCTGGGCCTGTGTGACATCTCCATTTGCAAAAAAATAACAGCCTTCCAGCGGACTCACTCAATTTAGATTACTAACTCACCACCAAACTAATGTTTAAGTTATGAACAGTCTTGTGCTGTGGGCGCCTGCTGGCTAGAAACTGAGCTGAGACTACCCAAACACATTATATCCATCCAGGGGAGAGGAAACCTGTCATGCAGTCAGTCTAGGCTGGATTCAAACCAAGATCCTTGAGGTGCAAGGAGTGTTTTTACCCTGGGCTTCACTACAAATGACCACCTGCCTATTGCTTTTTTGATGCTCAAGAGGGATTATTTTTTCACCTGATGTCCTCTAATGTGGAGCCATCTGCAAATGACAACCAATGCAAGACTTGGAGTTTACGTGATTGATTCAAGCCTTCATGTTTGTCTGGATTAACTCCCGTTACTTTTGGCTGCCTTCATGCTCATTCTTTAGCCTGCTCTATAAACAGCAGGGCCAGCATCACCGAAAGCTGTCTTTCCAGCTCTCTGTTTTTTGCTGTCACGAGTTAATGTTTCAGGTCGATGACCTTTCATAGAAACATAGAAGATAGGAGCAGGAGTAGGCCATTCGGCCCCTCAAGCCTGCTCCGCCATTCAATGCGGATGATCAGTCCAGGAAAAAGCTGCTTAAAATTTGCTCTGCACGGAGAATGGCCTTGGTCAGCTCTCTCGGCCAGTGCATGTATCCCAACCCAGAAGGGCAAAACGAAAGGAAGACTTGCACTTATATAGCACCTTTCATGACATGAGGATGCCCCAAAAGCGCTTTATAGCCAATGAAGTACTTTTGAAATGTAGTCACTGTTGTAATGTAGAGTGAGCATAGCCTAGATGTTTAGAGGATTTTTACAATCTCAATTAACTGTGAGCGTCAAGTGGCGATATTTTGTAAAACAGCACCACAGTTAAACGACTTTCATATATCTGTCAGCCATGGCTCGGGGGTAGCACTCTTGCCTGCGAGTCCAAGAAAGTTGTGGGTTCAAATACCACTCTGGAGACTTTTCAGCGTATAATCTAGGCTGATACTCCATCTGTTAGAGGTGCCATCTTTTGGATAAGATGTTAAATTGAGGCCCCGTCTGCATTCTTGGGTGGATGTAAAAGATTCCATGTCACTATTTGAAGAAGAGCAGGGGGAGTTCTCCCTGGTGTACTGGCCAGTATTTATCTTTCAACCAACACCTTAAAACACAGATTATGCGATCGTTTATCTCACTGCTGGTTATGGGACATTGCTATGCGCAAATTGACTGCCGCATTTCCTACGTTACCCACAGTGACTACATTTTTTTTTAAAGTACTTTCATTGGCAGATTCAACAGGAACTTCCAAAAGGGAATTGGATATATGCTTGAAAAGGAAAAAAATTGCATGTCTTTGGGGAAAGAGCAGGGGGAGTGGAATAAATTGGAGAGCTCTTTCAAAGAGCCGGCACAGGCACGATGGGCCGAAAGGTCCCCTTCTGTACTCTAAGGTTCTTTGATTCACACTCCCAGAGCAGAAACCGCTGGCTTATTTTGTAAATTCAGGTAGTTTTTTTTAAGGTGCAGTTTTATGTCAGCTTGAGGAACTAGAATTAGACTGCCAGACAGTAAAATGAGAATAATTATAAATTAAGGTAATTCCATTGCCAACTCATTCTGCTTGCTCCACCACCAGTAATCCCCTAAGGGTTTGGGGTTTAAAAGTTTCTGTAGCTTTCAATTAAAATCCATGCTTGTCATTCTTGCACTATCTTAGAAGAGTATTGATTTAATTCACTAGGATTTTTTTTGGGGGGGGGGTATAGAAAATCAAAGTTAAACCAGTTAATCTTATTTATAGTTTGAAGTAAATGGTTGGTGTTCATTTAAAGTTCTTTCCTCAGCACTTTTATGATGATGCACTTTAAATGATCCCCAAATCCCTTAGCTTCACAATGCAGTGTAGTGGCACAGTGTGTTTGACATAAATCGTGCCATTCATGTAGAAAGGACTTATGAAATATACTGGGCGGCCTGCTGGTGGCGCTGTCCAGGGAGAGTATTAATACTCGGGCACGGGCCCAGCTTGCTCAGGACATTTTGTAAACAGGAACTAGTGAAGGATAACTAGACTTCCATGTTGTGAAACAGTCGATTAAAGCCTTGTTTAATACTCTGACCAAGTGCCTAGTAGTTTTCTCACGTCAGTGTTAGAGCCCCAGTTCATTGCTATGTGAGTGTGGTAGGACATAGGCTTGTGCCTTCAGATTTACACACACAATCCCCAACACTTATACCATCCCGCTTCTCACGGGCAGCGGGCAAATGGGGCTAAGCATTTGCCATTACCATAGGAGTCAATTACAAAGATGGCGCTTACAAACGGATTTCGAGCATACATTGTCATGGAATCCTCCTTTGAACAGATTTTCCTGCTTCAATACCGTCTCCCCTCCATTTCTCGTCTTCCGGCAGCCGTTTGAGTGTTTGCTTTTCTTCTTCTCTCGCTTTGTTCTCTTGCTCTGCCACTCTCCCGGTCGGTTGAAAGGAAAGAAAGAACTTGCATTTATATAGTGCCTTTCCCAACCTCAGGACGTCCCAAAGAGCTTTACAGCCAATGAAGTACTTTTGAAGTGTCATCACTGTTGTAATGTAGGAAACGTAATGTAAGCGCTGATGTAAGAAAACTACTAGGCACTTGGTCTAAGCGTTAAACAAAGCTTTAATCAACTGTTTTACAACCTGGAGGTCTAGTTGTGTCCTTCACTAGTTCCTGTTAAGAATGTCCTGCGCAAGCTGGGCCCGTGCTCGAGTATTTATACTCTCCCTGGACAGCGCCACCCGTAGGCCACTCAGTATTATTTCATAAGTCTTTCTTTCATGAATGACTGATTCATGTCAAGCGCTTCATACATTATAATATTATTCTAAATGTAGGTTGGATAAAAGGCCAGTGCTACAGTCCCACCAAGTCACACAGCTGCCTTCCTGCTACTTGTTTTACCGTCCACCGCCTATAGCGGGCAAACCGGGTTAACACCAACGTTCGCATTATTAGCGGTGGGGACTGCAATGAGTTACCAATCCCAGCTGTGCCATTGCAAGAAGGTGTTGATCAAAGACCATGGAATTATAGAGCCATTGAAGTTAACATCACCAAAATGAGCCATTCGGCCCGTCGTGTCTGTGCCGACTCTTTACATGCAACAAGACCTGGACGACGTTCAGGCTTGGGCTGATAAGTGGCAGGTAACATTCGTGCCACAGAAGTGCCAGGCAATGACTACCTCCAACAAGCGAGAGTTTAATCACCTCCCCTTGACATTCAACATCATTACCATCGCCAAATCTCCCACCATCAACATCCTGGGGGGTCACCATTGACCAGAGACATAACTGGACCAGCCACATAAATACTGTGACAACAAGAGCAGGTCACAGGCTGGGTATTCTGTGGCGAGTGTCTCACCTCCTGACCCCCCAAAGCCTTTCCACCATCTACAAGGCACAAATCAGGAGTGTGGTGGAATATTCTCCATTTGCCTGGATGAGTGCAGCTCCAACAACACTCAAGAAACTCATCACCATTCAGGACAAAGCAACCCACTTGATTGGCACCCCATCCACCACCTTAAATATTCACTCCCTCCACCACCAGCGTACCGTGGCTGCAGTGTGTACCATCTACAAGATGCACTGCAGCAACTCGCCAAGGCTAATCGGCAGCACCTCCCAAACCCACGACCTCTTCCACCTAGAAGGACAAGGGCAGCAGGCGCATGGGAACACCACCATCTCCAAGTTCCCCTCCAAGTTACACACCATCCTGACTTAGAAGTATATCGCCGATCCTTCATCGTCACTGGGTCAAAGTCCTGGAACTCCCTCCCTAACAGCACTGTGGGAGTACCTTCACCACACGGACTGCAGCGGTTCTAGAAGGCGGCTCACCGCTGCATTCTCAAGGGCAATTAGGGATGGGCAATAAATGCTGGCCTTGCCAGCGACGCCCACATCCCACAAACGAATAAAAAAAAACATAATCACTGCTCCGCTCTCTCCAAATAACCCTGGAGCTCTCTCTGCTTCACATATTAATTTGTTCCTCCCTTAAAGAGTGCAGTGATCCCTCCCTCAACCATTCCCTGTGGCAAAATATTCTATGATTTATAGATAATTCTCCTAACCTCTCTCCTCACTAGTTTAGTGGCAATTTTGAGTTGACCACTGACTGCTCAATCAGAGGAGACAGTCTTTCCCTATTCGCTCTATCACAACCCTCCATAATTTTAAGCACCTCTATTAAATCCGCTCTTAGCTTTCTCTCTAGAGTGGCCTCCCCACAGGGCAGCAGAGGAAGGGTCACCTTGGGCACCTTCCATCCATTTTACAGTGGCCAGCTTTTAACGGGTGAAGTGTAGGTGCTGGTGCAGGGAGTCACAAGCAACGTTCCCTTTAAGCTGCATGGCCGCGCAGTGCTCCAGGGGTCCCGTGCAGCCGGTCAGACAGCTTTTAAATTGAAACCCCCCCCCCCGCCCCCCCCCCCCCCAATGGCCTGCGCGGACTTTTGAATGGGCCGCGCGGCCCAAAAGAAAATTGCGGAGAACTTTGGTCGAGAAGTGAAAGAGAAAAGGGAAAAGGAAAAGCAGAAGTTGCATCCTCTAAAAATAACAAGGGCATTCGCTTCAGAAGAAAGATTTATTTTTTAATTGGCCTGCGATATTTAATTTTCTCCCTGTTTCTCCTCCTGAGTTCCGCCAATCTGCGCATAATGGATGGGTAAAGAGAATGTCCTGTGAAGCTGCACCTGGGCCATCTGTCAGGGGTTCCACACTGCCAGCCACCAGTGGGAAGTGTGTGGCAGGGCACTGGTTGACTCACTGCCTCATTGCTCTCTACCTTGTGAGCAAGCACCTGACCTTTGCTTGTAGTTCCTCATGCCTACACAGCTGAAACTGGAATATCCCTGTGTAAGCAATCACATGTGCAAGTCCCCGACCCACCACTGACACATTATATAAAAATACGATTTGTATTTCCCCAGTCTGGAGAGAATATTTTGCTAATATGCTAACCTTGTGAAGCCCCCACAAACTCTGATTTAAATATTTTTACTGTACATTTTATAAAACCGTCGCAAATTCCAGCTCAGTTACCTGCTGCAGCTTTAGTGTGCAGTTTTGGTCGCCTTATCTGAGGAAGGATGTTCTTGCCATGGAAGGAGTGCAGCGAAGATTCACCAGGCTGATACCTGGGATGGCAGGAATGACGTATGAGGAGAGATTGGGTCGATTGGGCTTGTACTCGCTGGAGTTTAGAAGAATGAGAGGGGATCTCATCGAAACTTATAAAATTCTAACAGGACTGGACAGACTAGATGCTGGAAGGATGTTCCCGATGGTCGGGGAGTCCAGAACCAGGGGTCACAGTCTAAGGATAAGGGGTAAGCCATTTAGGACAGAGATGAGGAGGAATTTCTTCACCCAGAGAGTGGTGAACCTGTGGAATTCTCTACCACAGAAAGCAGTAGAGGCCAATTCATTAAATATATTCAAGAAGGAGTTGGATATATTTCTTAAGGCTAAAGGGATCAAGGGATATGGGGAGAAAGCAGGAACAGGGTACTGAATTTGGATGATCAGACATGATCTCATTGAATGGCGGAGCAGGCTCGAGGGGCCGAATGGCCTACCCCTGCTCCTATCTTCTATGTTTCTATGTTTCTATGTAGTGGGTGCACTAGCTTGAGGTAAGATGGCAGTGCCATGATTTCAACAACTTGTGTGCCCTCACTGTACTATTGGAAATCCATGGTGCCACCTCCACAGTATTCCAGATCTCATGGGCCCAGACAAATCCCACTGCCCAGTACAATCTGCTTGCTTGCTGTAAACGACAGGGAACGAGTCATTTTGCTTAGAGCTGGATCCAGGTGGACGTCAAAGGGCCATCCGGCCACACAGAATGACGTAAAGAAAGAAGAAGGAAAGAACGTGGATTTTTATCTTGCCTCAGGACGCGCCAAAGCGCTTTACAGCCAATGAAGTACTTTTTGAAGTGTAGTCACTGTTGTAATGTAGGAAACGCGGCAGCCAATTTGCGCACAGCAAGCTCCCACAAACAGCAATGTGATAATGACCAGATAATCTGTTCAAGCAATGTTGGTTGAGGGATAAATATTGGCCCGGACACCGGGGAGAACTCCCCTGCTCTTCTTTGATATAGTGCCGTGGGATCTTTAATGTCCGCCCAAGAGGGCAGACGGGTCCTCGGCTTAACATCTCATCTGAATTATGGCACCTGTGGCAGTGCAGCACTCCCTCAGCACTGCAGTGATGGAGGATTAAATTGAAATAAAAACAGAAAATGCTGGGAACAGTCGGCAGGCCAGGCAGCATCTGTACAGAGAAAAACAGAGTTAACGTTTCAGGTCGATGACCCTTCATCAGAACTGTCATCAGCCTGAAACGTTAACACTGTTTCACTCTCCACAGATGCAGCCCGACCTGCGGAGTGTTTCCAGCATTTCAGATCTACAGCAGCCGTAGCATTTTGCTGTGTGTTTTAGGATTAAATTAAACTACCAGGTTTCTGGTCATTACAATCACTTCCAGAACCAAGGACCACAACATGTGAAGCTTTAGTCAGAACTCAAAAGGAAGAAAACTCTCCCTTTGATATTAATAATGTGCATTAATGAGAGCATCGCCACTGCCGTCAGTGCTCTCCACATAGCAATAGTCCTAATCCTGGCTCTTAGACTTGTCAAAAGGATAATGCTTTCTCAAACGCTTCTTTCATCTCGCAAGCTGCACTATATGAAACCACAGCTTTCTGATTGAATGTCACGTGGGGAATGGCACTATGAAATGATGCCAGGTGCTGTAGATTAGGTTAAACCAACCCCCTGCCCCCCTCAACAAAAACATTTTCTGGGCATTGGCAAGGTTAACCCTGCTGGTATCTCCACCCTCAGAGCAAATAATACTGATGGACACCAAACCCATAGATTGCACAAATCTCTTTAACTTTGTGCCTCGTTAAATTGCGACTCGGCTCAGTAGGGTGGGCAATTGCAGTTCACGCAAGTGCGGGACGTGATAATTTTTGCCGGTCACATTAGCATATTTTGGAAAGTTGGCGTGTTTCTGGCAAGTTGCTGCGTAGAATCATAGAAATTGACGGCGCAGAATGAGGCCATTTGGCCCATCGTGTCCGTGCCAGCCGAAATAGAGCTATCCGGCCTAATCCCACTTTCCAGCTCTTGGACCGTAGCCCTGCAGGTTACGGCACTTCACATGCATATCCAAGCACTTTTTAAATGTGATGAGGGTTTCTGCCTCTCCCACCCTTTCAGGCAGTGAGTTTCAGATCTGGTTCTTTTGCCAATTACCTTAAATCTGTGTCCTCTGGTTACCGACCCTCCTGCCAATGGAAACAGTTTCTCCTTATTTACTCTATCAAAGCCCCTCATAATTTTGAACACCTCTATTAAATCATCCCTCACCTTTCTTTGCTCTAAGGAGAACTACCCCAGCTTCTCCAATCTCTCCACATAACTGAAGTCCCTCATTCCTGGTACCATTCCAGTAAATCACCTCTGCTCCCTCTCCAAGGTCTTGACATCCTTCCTTTTTTCTCTAAAGGGCTCTGACGTAAGAAAACTACTAGGCACTTGGTCTAAGCGTTAAACAAAGCTTTAATCAACTGTTTTACAACATGGAGCTCTAGTTGTGTCCTTCACTAGTTCCTGTTAAGAATGTCCTGCGCAAGCTGGGCCTGTGCCCGAGTATTTATACTCTCCCTGGACAGCGCCACCCGTAGGCCACTCAGTAGTATTTCATAAGTCTTTCTTTCATGAATGACTGATTCATGTCAGGCTCAATGCATTATTTGGTGTGGTGCTGAGCTAGAAGATCCCAGGTTCACTGGCCTGTGTTGAGTTAGCTGACCACAGCTGGGTTAGCAATAGGGGCAGTAGAATTGACTTCAATGTCTCCAGGAATGGAGACATCTGCCAATCTTCCAGCTCCTAACAATATCCATCCGTGCAGGGAAATTCATGTCTGTGGACACCAGTGAGGACAGGACACAACAAGAGGAAAGTGAGTCAGAAGGCCAGGAGTCCTGTCTCATCACCATGGCTGCCCTGGCCTTTGTGTCTGTCCTCGAAGCCCAAGTAATTGCAGGGCAAAATAGAGAGAGCAAAGACCTCCTCTGCAGTGGCTGAAAAATGAGCATTCCCCAGGCGATATGCAAAGCCATTGTATTTATTTAAGATTTACAGATGCGTCATAACAGAGATGGGAAATAGAATCATAGAATGATACAGCACAGAAGGAGGCCATTCGGCCCATCGTGCCTGTGCAGGATCTTTGGAAGAGCTATCCAATTAGTCCCATAGAAACATAGAAGATAGGAGCAGGAGTAGGCCATTCGGCCCCTCGAGCCTGCTCCGCCATTCAATGCAATCATGGCTGATCATCCAAATTCAGTACCCTGTCCCTGCTTTCTCCCCATATCCCTTGATCCTTTTAGCCTTAAGAAATATATCCAACTCCTTCTTGAATATATTTAATGAATTGGCCTCTACTGCCTTCTGTGGTAGAGAGTTCCACAGGTTCACCACTCTCTGGGTGAAGAAATTCCTCCTCATTTCTGTCCTAAATGGCTTGCCCCTTATCCTTAGACTGTGACCCCTGGTTCTGGACTCCCCGACCATCGGGAACATCCTTCCTGCATCTAGTCTGTCCAGTCCTGTCCCACTCTCCCGTTCTTTCCCCATAGCCCTGTATATTTTTCCCTTTCAAGTATTTATCCAATTCCATTTTGAAAGTTACTATTCAATCTGCTTCCACCGCCCTTTCAGGCAGTGCATTCCAAATCATAACAACTTGCTGCGTTAAAAAAATTCTCCTCCTCTCGCCTCTGGCTCTTTTGCCAATTGCCTGGCAGGACTGGAACTTACAGGTGAATAAGCAGGCACACGCATTGCATACCAGTGCACACCTTTCTTTATTCTTCTTGCAATGAGACTGAGCAGGGGGCAGAGCCAACAGATGTGCCTCGCTTGTAAAGCGTAGAGAGCGAGCAACATGGGAAGGCTGAGGGAGGCCAGAGCCAACAGGTGAGAACGGCGGGTCAGCCAATGTGGGAGAAAAAAATGTCGGGAGGAGGTGAGAGTTTGAGGCGATACCATCAGGAGGTGAATGATTGGAAAGCAACTGGCAGCAAGAGCCGCATAACCGAAGGGCATTCCCTGTAAATAATAGAGATCGCTTTCTGACTATGCTTGTCGGGAGCACATATTGGAAACTGTGTAAAATTTTCCAACCATTTAAACCACCAGTCGGAAAACTGTGCCCTGCGAGTTCGCAAGTTTCCAATATGCTCTCCTGATGGGCAACGCTCTCCACCGGGAGTGCGACGTCAGAAATGAAACCTCGAGAACAGGAATTCACAGTTGATATTTTTCCAAAAGACTGTGAATATTTGGTCAACTGAGATGTTGACAGATTTTTGTTAGGTGATGTTATCAAGGGATATGGAATAAAAGTGGGTAAGAAAGAAAAGAAAGACTTGCATTTTTATAGCGCCTTTCACGACCACCGGACGTCTCAAAGCGCCTTACAGCCAATGAAGTACTTTTGAAATGGAGTCACTGTTGTAATGTGGGAAACGCGGCAGCCAATTTGCGCACAGCAAGCTCCCACAAACAGCAATGTGATAATGACCAGATAATCTGTTTTTTCTTTAAGTGCATCGTGCCTGTGCCGGCTCCTGGAAGGAGCTCGCCAATTAGTCCCACTCCCCCCGGCTCTTTCCCCATTGCCCTGCATTTTCTCCCCTTCAAGTATTTATCCAGTTCCCTTTTGAAAGTTACTATTGAATCTGCTTCCACCGTCCTTTCAGGCAGCACATTCCAGATCACAAGCTGCGTAAAAAAAAATTCTCATTTCCCCTCTGGCTATTTTGCCAATTACCTTAAATCTGTGTCCTCTGGTTACCTCTTGTGTGGGAGGATAATTCATATCTTTATGAGAAAAATTATAAATTTTTTGTATGGTTGTCCTGGGAAATTCAAGCAGACATCGGGATACAAATTTGTTGTTCATACAAGTTTGCAATACAATCAGTCTATAATTAACCAATCATTACAGGGCTTAAGTTCCCCTGGCAGCACACTGCTTATTTTAAACAGATTAATGTCTGCATTTAAAGAGAGCACAAAGCGATTTTACGAGAACAGGTTATGCTGTTCGGCACCAGGGAAAACGAGGCTCCTGGGTGTATTTTCCTCTGCGTCTCCGGATCCGCATTCTGAGCGGCAAGTTCTTTCGAAGGAGTTGGGAGAATTCTTGAAGACGGTAGGGAGTGCCGTGTCGGTTTAGGGAGTGCAGTGAAGGCTTACCAGAATGTTACCCGGACTCCAAGGGTTAATTTACGAGGAGAGACTAGGGTTGTATTCCCAGAAATTTAGAAGGTTAAGGGGTGATTTGATCGAAGTTTTCAAGATATTAAGGGGAACAGATAGGGTAGATAGAGAGAAACTATTTCCGCTGGTTGGGGATTCTAGGACTAGGGGGCATAGTCTAAAAATTAGATCCAGACCTTTCAGGAGTGAAATTAGGAAACACTTCTACACACAAAGGGTGGTAGAAGTTTGGAACTCTCTTCTACAAACGGCAGTTGATGCGAGATCAATTGTTAATTTTAAATCTGAGATTGATAGCTTTCTGTTAACCAAAGGTACTAAGGGATATGGACCAAAGGCGGGTATACGGAGTTAGGTCACAGATCAGCCATGATCTCATTGAATGGTGGAACAGGCTCGAGGGGCTGAATGGCCTCCTCCTGTTCCTGTGTTCCTAGGTGAGCTCAGACCTTTCAGCAGCGAGAGTAGACTATCTATGAGGTCACTCATGAGGAGCAAAAGTAAAGGAAACTGCAAATTACAAAATCCTTTATCGAGAATATTTTTTGAACAAAATGGGAAGTCCACACTCCATTTTTTATTCTGGTAATTTGTGAGCCAGCATCAGAAAAAAATGACCATGAAAGTTGGCATAAAATCGGTTCACAAATGCACTTCAGGGAAGGGAACCTGCTACCCCCACCCAGTCTGGCCTACTTGTGACTCCAGTCCCACACTACACAGTTGGCTCTGATTGCTCTCTGAAGTGGCCTATCAAGCCATTCCACTGTACAAACAATTGCTGCATATCATAGTAGGAGCACCACAATGATATGCAGCAATTGTTTGTGCAATGGAGTGGCTTGTTAGGCCACTTCAGAGGGCATTCAGAACCAACTGTGTTTGTAGTACTTGCAGAGGTTCAAAAAGAAGGCCCACCACCACCTTCTCAGGGCAACGTGAGACTCCAGGGACTTGAGCACAAAAATCTAGGTTGGCACTCCAGTGCTGCACTGTCAGAGGTGCCGTCTTTCAGATGAGACGTTAACATAAGAGCATAAGAACATAAGAAATAGGAGCAGGAGTAGGCCATTTGGCCCCTCGAGCCTGCTCCATTCAATAAGATCATGGCTGACCATCAACCTCACCTCCACTTTCCTGCACTATCCCCATATCCCTTGATACCCTTAATATCCAAAAATCTATCGATCTCTGTCTTGAATATACTCAGCGACTGAGCCTCCACAGCCCTCTGGGGTAGAAAATTCCAAAGATTCACCACCCTCTGAGTGAAGAAATTTCTCCTCATCTCAGTCCTAAATGGCCGACCCCTTATTCTGAGACTGCGACCCCTGGTTCTAGACTCCTCAGCCAGGGGAAACACCCTCCCGGCATCTACCCTGTCAAGCCCTGTAAGAAGTTAAACCGAGGCCCCGTCTGCTCTCTCAGGTGGATGTAAAAGATCCCATGGCACTATATCAAAGAAGAGCAGGGGAGTTATCCCCGGTGTTCTGGCCAATATTGATCCCTCAATCAACATCACAAAAACAGATTATCTGGTCATCATCACATTGCTGTTTGTAGGTGTGTCCTGTGCGCAAATTGGCGGCTGCTTTTCCTACATTGCAGCAGTGACTACACTTCGAAAGTACTTCATTGGCTGTAAAGCGCTTTGGAACATCCTGAGGTCGAGAAAGGCGCTATAGAAATGCAAATCTTTCTTTCTTTATATTTCAACTAGGGATAGACAACAGATGAGGTCTTGTCAGCTTCCCCCTCATCCTGAGATCAAAAATTATATATAAAGAAATTTCAAGTGATTAAATAGAGGCCCCACACTATGGCTAAGATTAAAGCTCTAACACCATGCCTAAGGTTGCATCATTTAATATGATACAATCATAAACCCTAAGCTCTGGAATTCCCTCCCTAAACCTCTCCGCCTCTCTACTTCTCTCTCCTCTTTTAAGACGCTCCTTAAAACGTACATTTTTGACCAAGCTTTTGGCCGCCTGCCCTAATATCTCCTTCTGTGGCTCAGTGTCAAGTTTTGTTTGAAGCGCCTTGGAATGTTTTACTATGTTAAAGGCGCTATATAAATGCAAGTTGTTGTTGTTGTTAACAATAATGTTTACCCTTCTGCATTCAATATGCACAGTATTCAGGGAGAGCTGAGCTTTTTGCCTTTTGTAAAAGAGGATGTCCTTTGACTTGGCGTTCGGTCTCTTCTGGGCTTGCCCTGAATGTTATTCTCCCTCTCTCCTCTACCATTAATGATTAATGTGCATGGAAAGTAAATGATAGTGGGGCAGAATTTGCTGTCAAAATAACAGCAAGGTTAAAGGCGCTCGCCGTTACTTATGGGCAAATGCTACGTCAACTTTAGGCGCGGAGCAGACGTGCGGATAAATGTGAATATCTAAGAGTTGCTCTCCGCGTTGCGCCACTAAACTGTGCTTCACAAAAACGGCATCTCGCCCTTAGCCTCCCCGTTGCTTTTGTGCTGTATTTGCCCATTAATTGCCCATTAAACTTGCCACAGATAATTAAGCCTTGTCAGTACGCATGTAAGTACCTTTATAATGACATGGTAAGTGTTAATGACTGCCGATCAACCTCCTTGGCACCGAAAATGAACTACTACAAATGTGGAGTCTCATTCCTTCAAGTTTTGAATTTTTGGGGGAAATTTTTTAAATGTCAAATTTTTAATTTTTAATTTTTATTTCTTACTTTTCCTTTCTGTCTCCTTTTTCTCTCTCGTTTGATCACTTTTTATTTCTCTTTCTGTACCTGATTCGACATTGAATTCACCCCCCCCGCCCTTTAATTCACCCTCCTTCTCAGTCCTTCCTGGGTTTATTTCCCCAATCCTTCAATCTGACTGGTTGAGGAGATGCCCTGTCGGTTGCCCTGATCTCTCAGGTCCCAGGTGTCCTGTTGCCCCCGCTGCGCCGCTATCAACTCGCGCTTTCAGCAACTTTGTGGTCAAAAACATTTTGAACTGAAGGGCGCAGGGGCAAGTCCAACTAACGGCAGATGCAGTTAGATGCCCTGCAAAAGCAAATTCTGGTCCATAATGAAAATGTATAGCTGCCCTGTGAAAGTGGTGTCCATCAACCATGGAATGCCATTTAGCTTTACTGTTCCTCCTTTTTAGACCCTTGATTCTTTCTTGACCTAGCCATGTTCCAAATAAAATATGATTTTTTAATGATTTTCTGCAAATTTATTTTGGGGTCCAACTTTTAGCCCTGGTTTTTTTGACGCTAAAATTAAAACATAAAAAATACCTGAAAAATCCCAATTATTTAAATGGGTAATAGTGATCCCTACCCACACTGTATTAAAACATTTGCATTTTCATGTTAAACCAATTACATCTCCCGCTCTCTTGGAGACAATTTCGGTTGATTGCCTGTTGTCGCTGAGTTCCTGACCAGCGTAAATAGTCTTTCCCTATTCACCCTCTCAAAACCCTTCCTAATTTTAAAAACCTCCATTTAAATCTCCTCTTCACAGAAATAGACCATGGATCTCAAGTCTTTCCTCATACTTATCTACCCCTGGTGAATCTATGTTGAAAGGGAGGCACCATAGAATAGGAAGGGAACACATTCTGAAACAACAGTGCAGACCATCCATTAGAACTGGCCAGATTTGTATTGGGGAAGTCAAAATGCCTAAATTCCCCTCCCTCCCCATCCCATGACACCTCCCTGAAACCCCCTGAGAGTAGAATTATGTCCTTTTGTTTTTTCAGGGTACATGCCTTTTTATACGGGCCCACGCTTGCCTTTGCCACATTTTCTCCTTGTGCTGTTTTTCTCAGGTCATACGCTTTGGGGTCGATTTTCAGTGTGCCGTGAGGCGGGCTTTTAGGCGTGCGGGGGCTAAAATCCCGAATTCGGGGGTCCCGACACCATCCCGCCCAAAACCCGCCTCCATGTAAGTTTCAAAGGAGGCGGGTACCCGCCCCGCACTGGGACCCGCCGACCCGAGGCGGGAAGGGATTAGTGCCAATTAACTGCCTGTTTACAGGTAGTTAACAGGCAGTTTTTCGCCTAATCCCTATTTTGAAGGTTGTCGTGTGGGATTCCCGACGGCTCCAAACCACGCCAGGTTAGAGGAGTCGGGCCGTCGGGTTGAAGAACTTGGAGGGGTCGAGACGTTGGTGTTCAGGCGAGTGATGGGTGCATGGGTGCAAAGGTAAGTGTGTTTGGTGTGTCTAAAATGTGTAAAGAAGTTTAAGTTACCTGTATTTACCTTTACAGCCTTCCTTCCTCTAGGCTTCGGGAGTCCATCATTCAGCCGGCACAGAAAGCAGATTGGCTGCGATCTGTCAAAAGTGACGGCGAGATTTCTAACTGAGTCTGCGTAGAAGGACTTAGGTTAGAAGTCAGACTGTCAGTGTTTGACAGCTTCAAAGCCCGAAAGTTGTAGTCCCGCCTCCTTCCCGACTTCTGAATGAAAATCCAGCCCGAATGGCCACAAGGGCAGGACAGGGCCTCATTTCAGGCCTTCTTCATTGCTGGCCTTAACTGGCTGACAGAAGGTCCATTCTGGGAGATGCTGTCTATAATGTTAAATGTTTTTTTTATGGAACGATCTAATGGTTAAAGATGGGATTGATGTAGAAATACCATGGTGCTGAAAATCCACATCCCCTTCTGACAAATGCCCGCTGTAACTCCAGTAGGAATGCGACTGAAGGGCCTCAAATTAGGCCGGGACCTGGATATGCCTGAATCATTCGACTGCCCCAAACATGGCCACTGGTGCAGAAAGGGCTGGGGCCAGGGGCAGGGACTCCTGAGCCTGGGAGTTCCTGCAGCCCTGGCCTTCAAAACACCAGGGATCATTGCGGTCAGTGCGCTGGGGTGAGAGTAGATGTTCCGCCCAGCAAATGATGTAATTGGAGACCACCTGGGAGTCCAGACCCGGATTGTGTGACGTGAGGGGATCCCATAGAACAGAGTGACGACAAATTAAATGGAAATGATTGGTTATGCAGAAATGAATCTCATTGAGGGGTTATAATGACATTATTAAACCGTGAAAATGTTTAACCTATCAACTTCTCTCCTCACCTCCTCCCACATCATGACAGTGGTTTCACTTCTCAAAAGCCACTTGTGTGAGGGAAATTACAAAGTCTCGCAAAGGGAAACTCTGCATCATAGCGGTTTACCAGAGTATTGAAGACATTGTCATTGTTTCTGTGACTGTTATCTTTGAGAGTCCTGTAACATTTCCTGTTCAGTGAACTGTGTGGGAATGTTTTAAGAATGAGTGTTTATATTTATTCGAACTTTAGGTTTGGAGATCCCCCTCTCCCTCCCCCTGGAAATTTTTACAATGCATAAACAAATTAAAAATGCATTGACTGTGCACAAGTCTTCTTAGACGATTCTGGAATTGAAGAGGTCAGAGAGATCGCCTCACCGATGCCCAGCATCCAGGAAAGCGACAGCTTAGATAGACCACCATGACCATCCAGAAAAGGGACAGCTCAGGGGGATAGATCCACCATGACCATCTAGAAAAGGGACAGCTCAGGGGGTTAGATCCACCATGACCATCTAGAAAAGGGACAGCTGAGATGTGTACCTCCCCAACACCATTAGGGAAAGGGGCAGCTCAGATAAATACGCAACTATCACCATCAGGAAAAGGAATAGCAAGAGTTTAGACCCAACCCTACCACTCAGGAAGAGTTTAGCTTAGACAGATAGCCACCTCTGTCCCAACACAGTGCCTATGAAATGGACAGCACAGATAGAAGACCCGCCCCCTTCTCGGATTACCAGCTGCAATTGGTGTATTGGACAGATTGCCTCCAACAATTTAGGCAGATAACCATTAGGCAACCACGTGAATTGGAGACTAAATGGGTAAAACTTAATAAGATCCCCATTCCACTGGCAGAATGTTACTTTCATTAAGAGACCCATCCAACTGAATCCAAACCATACAACATGTGACATTTTTCATCTTTCGATTAGGCACTTTACAGCCTTCCGGACTCAATGGCCCAGAACTTGGTGTCGGGGGCTTGCCGCGCGTGCAAGCCCCCGATGTGCACTCACCCTGCGCGCCGACATCTGAAACCTGGCCTGCAGTGGATTTCCTTTCAGTGGCCAGGTTCTGATGTCGGCGCGCTGTGCTAACCTGACCCAGCGGCGTAGTTAGTGCGATGTGCCGGCTGGGATCAGGTGAGCACTGTTCAGCCAATCAGGGGAGGGGAAACTTCATTCATAAGTTTGAGAGTAAGAACTGTCAAACTCATGAGAAGTACTGCACCCCAAAACACTACTTAAACTTTAAATAAAATTTTAAAAAACATCCCAATCATTAAATTAAGTATAAAGAAGTTTAAAAAAATAATTTAAACAATAATTTTTTTTTTGAAATTTTTTTTTAATAAAAAGGGTCTAAAACTAAACTTACCTTATTGTAGATTCTTTAAAATAATAAACCTGTGAAAAAAAAAATTCTAAATTGCACTAAAACACCACTTACCTGTAAAAATAAATACTTACGTGTGTTTTTACAAGCGTAAAGACCGGAGGCCTTTAGGCATGCGTAAATCCCCCAAAACAGAGGAAATCCAAGACGCACGCGCTGCCCCCTACAGCGCACGCGCTAGCCTCTTCACCTCTTGGGTTAGAGGAGAGGAAATGCCGGTTTTCAGCGCATGCGCTGTGCATGCTGAAAACCGGCATTTCCTCCGGCCAGACGCGTGAGTACCCCTTCCGTACTCACGCGTTTGGGGAGGAATTACTGCCCCATTATTGAGTTCAACAATTTCAGATAATAATCCCTGCCCCCATTTTTCATGCTGTATGATTTTGCCATTCCCATTTGCAACATTTTCACAGTATGTTCTTTCAATTCCTTCCTCCCCTCCTAAACCCCCCCCCCCCCCCACCCCACTGTCTCTGCACCTGCTTAATACCTGTTACATCTCCAGCTTTTTCCAGTTCTGATGAAGGGTCCCAGACCTGAAACATTAACTCTGTTTCTCTCTCCACGGATGCTGCCTGGCCTGCTGAGTATTTCCAGCATTTTCTGTTGTTATTTCGGATTTCCAGCATCCGCAGTATTTTGCTATTGTAACATGTGACATTATTGGGTTCAGGACTCATCAAGTACATGTGCCTTACGGTATTTGAGTATTAGAGACGGAGAGCATCCTGTTCATCTTTTGTATGTGCTTCAAGGCCAGAAATGGAGTATCTGGTACCACTAGGATACGAGCCAACAGCTTAATCAGTCTCAATGTTTGCTCTCGCTTCATGCCTAATAAGGTTTCTTTGTTGCCATTTTCCTCAGCCAGGAGTTGAAAAGTGCAAGAGAGACCTCAGAGAAAGCCACGCCTAATAAATCCCCAACTTGCTATTTTCTTCCATGCTAAATCATAACCGTTGCTGATGAGTATTTTTAAAGAAATCCTCTCATTTTTTTTTTCACTTGCTGATCTCGGGAGTTCAAATAATTTCTCCTTCAGCTTCCTATCTCTCCTGAGCTGTCGGCACAAAGATCTGGCGATATCGGCAGCAGCCTGGCTAATTTATCTGGTCGCCCTGTCCCCTCCCCAAGCAGCTTTGACGTTTGTAACGAGCGACTGTCAACCGTGAAATTCACTGTGATCGTGAAATTTGAAGGGGCGGACCCTCACACATGGGCCCACTTACCGTAGGTGTGCAAAAACAGCCCGGGGTTGATTCCACGATGGTGCACAGTTGGTGCATGCTCACATTTCACGAGCATGTCAAATGTGGCTCGTTGTCAAACTTTGTTTGAAAGTCGCTCTTGCGAAGCGCCTTGGGATGTTTTTCTAGGCTAAAGGCGCTATATAAATGCAAGTTGTTGTTGTGCCTCGCTGCATTGAGCACGATGACCCAAGCACCTGATTTGCAAGGTGCTGAATTCAGTGACCTAAATTTATTTGGACATGTTGCAGGCCCTCTCAGAGAGCAGGAGCGACCCTCATTCTTAATTATATAGGTCCATGATGAAATCCTTAATCTCTTCCATCTGCTCTCTTAGTGCTGTTTAAAATGGGCCCTCTTGAGATTTCCTGCTCTAGCCTTCAGAGGTTTGATTCTGAAAGATGTGAGTGGCAGGTACTTCAACTTACTTTATCTGTGTCAGCCAGTGGCTCAGTGGGTAGCACCTCTCGCCTCTGAGTCAGAAGGTTGTGGGTTCAATAGTCCCACTCCAGAGACTAGAGCACATGAAGCTAGGCCGACACTCCAGTGCAGTGCTGAGGGAGTGCTGCACTGTCGGGGGTGTCGTCTTTCAGATGAGACGTTAAACCGGGTGGATGTAAAAGATCCCATGGCACTATTTTGAAGAAGAGCAGGGGAGTTCTCCCCGGTGTCCTGGGGCCAATATTTATCCCTCAATCAAACATGACTAAAACAGAAATAACAACAGAAAATGCTGGAAAAACTCAGCAGGCCAGGCAACATCCGTGGAGAGAAAATAGAGTCAACGTTTCAGGTCAAACCCTTTGTCACGACTGGAAAAGCACAGGAAATGAAATAGATTAAGAGGCCAGGCTGGGAGAGAACAAAAGAGAAGTGGAGAGACATTGGCCTAGAAATTCGGTGGGCTGCGCCACCAGTTAGCGCCTAAAGAGGGCACTCAGTGGCTTTAGCGCCACTGGCCATGCCTCCCGCGATATTTAGCGGGGCGCTAATGGCGGCGTTAGCCTGTAGCGCTGCGCCACCACCGATGACGTCATCGGTGTGCGCAGCGCCCCGCTACCGCCCCGATCGCGATATTTGGTCGTGCCCGCCTCTGTAACGCCGGTCGCAAATCGCGCCCGGTTCACGGGGCCTACCTGTGGCGGTAATGGCGCAAATTAAGGTGGAGGTGCGGGGCGGCCATTTTTTTCGGTGGCCGCCTGCCAGCACCTCTGTCCCCGGCCTCCTGATCACCGCCCCCCGGGCAGTGCCGGCTGTGTCCTGAGAGCCCGGCACTTCTCCTCGGTGCCGGGCTCTTTTGCCGGCACTCGCGATCGGTCATCGCGCTGGTGCAGGCCCCTCCCCCTTAAGAAGCGGAGGAAGGCCTGCAGTACCGCAGCGCGCTGTGCCGCAGTGTGTGGCGCTGCAGCACGTTGCGCTGCGATATTCAGTTTCAGCGCCCCAAGAGGGACGCGGGGCGCCTCGAGCAGCGCCCCGCGTCCCTCTTGGGGCGCTCAAACTAAATTTCCGGCGGGCACAACGGCTCTGTTCGCAGCGGTAATTCCGGCGCCCAGGCGAGCTTGGCGCCCCGTTTGGGGCTCCACCGAATTTCTAGGCCATTAAGAGGTATTCAAAATGAGACGAGATGGTGATAGGACTAGTGGAGACAAAAGACGGCTCTAGATTAGGAACTAAATCAGATTATCTGGTCATTATCACATTGCTGTTTGTGGGAGCTTGCTATGCGCAATTTGGCTGGCACGTTTCCTACATTACAACAGTGACTGCACTCCCAGTGCAGTACTGATTGAGTGCTGCACTGTCGGGGGCACTCTCTTTCAGATGAGATGTTAAACCGAGGCCCCGTCTGCTCTCTCAGGCGGACGTAAAAGATCCCATGGCACTATCTCAAAGAAGAACAGGGGAGTTATCCCCAGTGTCCTGGCCAATGTTTATCCCTCGATCAACATAACAAAAGCAGATTACCTGATCATTATCACATTGCTGTTTGTGGGAGCTGGCTGTGTGCAAATTGGCTGCTGCGTTTCCTACAGTGACTACACTTCAAAATAGTACTTCATTGGCTGTAAAGCGCTTTGAGACGTCCGATGGTTGTGAAAGGTGCTATATAAATGCAAGTCTTTCTTTCTAACATTGCTTGTTTTTTTTTACTTTTCATATAGAGATTTCTGTATTATCATCAGAGCATTATTTTCTGCTGTTTTTTTGCAGTGCAGGACTCCCTTTGCAGGGACCTGTTCCCACAGCACTGTTGCCAACAGAGGTTGCTTCATTAGCAGCAACCCCACCGCTCAGCACAGGATTTCATTGGGCCTCCCAGTAGTAGCAATGGATTTGGAGGAGGCAGAAGAGGTCACAACCCTGTGTCGCCTTTTGCTTTTATTCATTCTTGGGATATGGGCATCGCTGGCGAGGCCAGCATTTATTGCCCATCCCTAATTGCCCTTGAGAAGGTGGTGGTGGTGAGCCGCCTTCTTGAACCGCTGCAGTCCGTGTGGTGAAGGTACTCCCACCGTGCTGTTAGGTGAGGAGTTCCAGGACTTCGTGTGACTTGGAAGGGCACTTGGAGTCGATAGTGTTCCCACGCGCCTGCTGCCCTTGTCCTTCTACAACAACAACAACAACTTTCATTTATATAGCGCCTTTAACATAGTAAAACATCCCAAGGCGCTTCACAGGAGCGTTATCAAACAAACTTTGACACCGAGCCACACATGGAGATATTAGGAGAGATGAACAAAAGCTTGGTCAACGAGGTAGGTTTTAAGGAGCAGCTTGAAGGAGGAGAGAGTGGTGGAGAGGTGGAGAGGTTTAGGGAGGAAATTCCAGAGCTTAGGGCCCAGACAGCTGAAGGCACGGTCGCTAATGGTGGAGCGATTAAATTAGGGGATGCGCAAGAGGCCAGAATTGGAGAAGCGCAGAGCTCTCGGAGGGTTGTAGGGCTGGAGGAGGTTACAGAGGTAGGGGAGGGGCGAGATCATGGAGGGACTTGAAGACAAGATGAGAATTTTAAAATTGAGGCGTTGCCAGACCGGGAGCCAATGTAGGAAATGAGAGCACAGGGGTGATGGGCGAACGGGACTTGATGCGAGTTAGGACACGGGGCAGTGAGCACAGGGGGTGATGGGCGAACGGGACTTGATGCGAGTTAGGACACGGGGCAGTGAGCACAGGAGTGATGGGTGAACGGGACTTGATGCGAGTTAGGACACGGGGCAGTGAGCACAGGAGTGATGGGCGAACGGGACTTGATGCGAGTTAGGACACGGGGCAGTGAGCACAGGGGGTGATGGGTGAACGGGACTGGGTGCGAGTTAGGACACGAGGCAGTGAGCACAGGGGGTGATGGGTGAACGGGACTTGATGCGAGTTAGGACACGGGGCAGTGAGCACAGGGGGTGATGGGTGAACGGGACTTGATGTGAGTTAGGACACGGGGCAGTGAGCACAGGGGTGATGGGCGAACGGGACTTGATGCGAGTTAGGACACGGGGCAGTGAGCACAGGGGGTGATGGGTGAACGGGACTTGATGCGAGTTAGGACACGAGCAGCAGAGTTTTGGATGAGCTCAAGTTTATGGAGGGTGGAAGATTGGAGGAAGTGGAGGTCGGGGGTTTGGGAGGTGCTGTTGAAGGAGCCTTGGTGAGATGCTGCAGTGCTTCCTGTAGATAGTACACACTGCAGCCAGGGTGGGAGTATTGGAGGGAGTGGGAGTCTAAGGTGGTTTAAGCCTAATCGCCTTCTTACTAGAAGCCAAGTTTGTAGCACAGTGCAAACTATGGGCATAGACGTAACTTGATTGTCAAATTGTGGTCAACCGTACCTTGGCAGTCTTGCTCAGGTCGAAGATTTTGTTCCTCATCTATTCACATATCTTATAGACATAGGAGACAACATGGACTCTATTAGCCACCTCCTGCTCTGGATGCAACACATTTGTCGCATGTCTCTTCCTCTCTGTCTAAATATTGCTACCCTCTTCTGTTACACCTCGTCTAGTAGAACGTCCAATATATTTTTTTCAAAAGGGGACAATTCTGCCCGCTGGTGCCTTGATTAGATTCCATTGCTGCTGCTCCACTTGGTTTAAATGGAGCAGGAACTCCTTGGGAGCTGCTATTCTCCTCATTTCCCATCCGCTATCATTCTCAACACTCCATGTGCCTGTGAGAAATATAAAGGGATCTTGTGAGCTGATCTCATGGAATCCGCCTCCCCATTTCCCCAAGCTCTAGGCATCATACTTGTGCAGTGATCCCATCTCCTGACTGGCGGGATTGCAGAATTGCCGTTCCCATCAATGCTCATATTTGCGTCGCGTTTGTGTGCCATGCATGAAGGGTTTCCCATCAAGGGTTGCCCTGAGTTAAAGATAGAACTTTGTTTTCGGACAGGGGTGGTTGTTGGTTTCCAGCAAGGGAAAACCAGATAGGTTCGGAATACAGTGCATTCCCAGGAATTCAAGGGCAATGCTGGGAATTCCAAGATAGTTTGGACCTCTGTAATCTTGAAACTGGATGAATCCCAAGATCCGTCTTAAGATGAATTCGAAATACTCGTGTAATGGTGGCTGACGATGGTCTTTCTGGATGAAAATCTCAAAAGCCATTGATCCCAAGTTATTCAAATTGTCGCGCATCTTCAAGGACAAGTAAGGATTTCATATGCCCCTTCTATTTAAAGCGCAGAGATGAAGTTGTAATTTGTACTTATGAGAAAGTGTGAAGATCAGTCTGGGGGGAAGTTGCAAGCTTTCAAACCATTAACACCTCATCTCCCAAAGTGTAAAAAACTTTTAATATCTCTGCTGGTGCTTTTATCTTAAACAAACAGGTTCTAACATAAAGAAACCCCATGGCATAAAGTTATTGCTCTGGCTGTTAGTTTTCAGTGCTGCTATAAGAGCAGGTGTTGGCCTCGGTTCAAGTGGCGGCACTCTGAGTCAGAAGGACATGACTCATGCTTTGGTTTTACTCCTTGGCACTTATAAAGTCTCTCCTAAAATTGTAGTGTTCGTTGTGGTTTCTTGGTCACACTCTAGTGCTCCGGGGCCGAAGGTTGTGGGTTCAAGTCCCACTCCAGAGATTTGTGCACATAATCTAGGTTGACACTCCAGTGCAGTACTGATGGAGTGCTGCACTGTCAGAGGTACCCTCTTTCGGATGAGATGTTAAACCGAGGCCCCATCTGCCCTCTTGGGTGGATATAAGAAATCCCGAGTTCTTCCTGATATTCTGGCCAATATTTATCCCTTAACCAACATTATTAAAACAGATTATCTGGCCATTATCACTTTGCTGTTTGTGGGAGCTTGCTGTGCGCAAATTGGCTGTTGTGTTTCCTACACTACAACAGTGACTACACTTCAAAAGTACTTAATTGGCTGTAAAGTGCTTTAGGACGTCATGAGGTTGTGAACGGCGCTATATAAATGTAAGTTCTTTCTTTCTAGGAAACCTGGAACTTTTGTTGTCTAGCCGAAACATTTCATTTTGAAGATTCGCAAATGACACTAATTTGACTTTTCCACTCAAAGTCACTTGCTGGAGGCTGTAAGAAATACCTTGTCAGTTGATTCTAATTCTGTTGTTTTGAAGCACTGGATCATTTTAATGCCGTGCTCTCTCTATCTCTATCTCTCTCTGGATATTATCTGCAAATAAATTTGACTCTGATTTAATGGTTTAGTGCTGTGTTACATTTCACCTTCAAATGTGATGGGAAGATGTGGTGGGCATCCCATATATATTTCATGTAGATGTTTACTGTGATTAGCAATTAAACTGTTAAACCTGGGGACACTAAGGGCTGGATTTTGCCAATGGGGAGCTTTTGGAGGCGGGACTCCCACTTGTCGGGTTTTAGTCCCAGCGGGCTTAGCAGGCCAATTAAAGGGAAGCCGGTTACAGAGAATGACAGCATATGAATTTTTGACAGGTGAATTGTCATCGTTTGACAGCTCTGTGAAGCTGTCAAACACTGACATTCTATGTTGTTTGATGAGTTCTTGTATTCAAGACCTCATCAAACCTCTTTTGTGAGCAGAAATTAGATGGTTGTTGCATTGGAGAATACAGCAGCCATTTGTCATCTCTGCCGGTCAGATGCGAGACTCTCTGCATCCCCAACGTTTGAAGCCTGCAGGAAGAAACAAAGGTAAGTAAACTTTTACTAACACTTTCCACTTAACTCAGATACTCACCTCTCCACACTTGCACCCATCACTCACCTCCACAGCGCACTTTTGCACCCCTCCGAACCCCGCAGACCCACTACTCACCTCGGTAACCCTGGCGAGGCTCGCAGCCTTCGGGAAGTCCTGTTAACAGGCAGTTAAGTAGCTGTAATCCCCTTCCCACCTCCAAGGAGACGGGACCTGGCGTGGGTCGACTACTCGCCTCCTGGCAAGATGGCACGGAGGCGGGTTGGGGGAAGGATGGGCACCCGCCCCCAGATTCTGCCATTTTCCCAGCAGTCCCACCTCCATACCCGCCTCCCCAGGGCTGGCATGATCGCGCCCATAC